>NC_140589.1:664939663-666311149 GCF_964204655.1 Triturus cristatus | reverse complement strand
CAAAGGCCAGCTTTCTAAAAGCGGCATTTGCAAACCCGGAACACTAAAATAAACCTTGCGAAAAGATGTACCCTATTATTCCGAGTTCAGGCATACTAAACTCGATCTCCTACCATGTTCCCTGGGTCGGTTAGGATCATAGGGTGTAACAATCCAAGCCGCCCATACTGGCCTATGAGAACAGGGTAGCCTTGCAGTAGTGAACAACAAGATGGCGGTCATTCACTACTAGGACATGCCACGCATCCAGGCTTGTCCTACCTTAGGCTTACAACGCACCCTGCCCGTGGGCCTACCAGAGGGGTGACTAACATGCAGCTAAGGGAAGGTTTCAGGGACCGGCAAGTGTGGGCACTTACCAGTCAGCATGTCAGTACCAGACTGCACGCAGGTTCTGCGATGGCAGACCTTAGACATATTTTACCGGCCGCTTCTGTGGGTGGCACAACCCGTGCTGCAAGCCCACCAGCGGTGTTTGCCTTTACATGCCCTGGCGCTCCTGGCGCACTTTACTGGGGTCTGACAGTAAATCAAACAATCCAATCATGGAATCCAACCAACATATATAATTTACATAGGGAGCACTCACACCACGACACTGGTTGGCAGTGGCACAGCGCGCTGAGCGGCCAACACCATAAAAACACATGAGGCACAGCGACAAAAAGAGGAAGGGAGACTCACGCCAAGGTGCCAGGTCTAACAAGCCCGGTGATGCCACAACTTTCCCACCCCAAAATGTGTGGAAAAAGTGATTTTTCCAGCAAAAATTGAGGTTTGCAGGGGATTCTGGGTAAGGAAACGTTGGGGGATCCATGCAAGCCATACCTCCCTGGAAGCCGCCGGGTGTCTAGTTTTCAGAAATGCGTGGGTTTGGTAGGTTTCCCTAGAGGGTCGCCGAGCACCGGGTCAAAAACCAAAGTGAACCCCCTTGCAAAACCAGTTGGTTTTGCGATAGGCCATTTTGATGTCGCCTCACTACGTTTTGGGCCCTTGCCTGCCGCGGGTACTTGGGCCTCCCACACAATTGAGGCACCATTTTTACCAGGAGACCTGGGGGAACGCTGGGTGGTGGTAAATTTGTGTGAGCCCGGTGATGCCTCAACTTTCCCACCCCAAAATGTGTGAAAAAAGTGATTTTTTCAGCAAAAATTGAGGTTTGCAGGGGATTCTGGGTAAGGAAACGTTGGGGGATCCACGCAAGCCATACCTCCCTGGAAGCCGCCGGGTGTCTAGTTTTCAGAAATGCGTGGGTTTGGTAGGTTTCCCTAGATGGTCGCCGAGCACCGGGTCAAAAAGCAAAGTGACCCCCCTTGCAAAACCAGGTGGTTTTGCGATAGGCCATTTTGATGTCGCCTCACTAGGTTTTGGGCCCTTGCCTGCCGCGGGTACTTGGGCCTCCCACACAAGTGAGGCACCATTTTTACCGGGAGACCTGGGGGAACGCTGGGTGGTGGTAAATTTGTGTGGGCCCGGTGATGCCACAACTTTCCCACCCCAAAATGTGTGGAAAAAGTGATTTTTTCAGCAAAAATTGAGGTTTGCAGGGGATTCTGGGTAAGGAAACGTTGGGGGATCCACGCAAGCCATACCTCCCTAGAAGCCGCCGGGTGTCTAGTTTTCAGAAATGCGTGGGTTTGGTAGGTTTCCCTAGATGGTCGCCGAGCACCGGGTCAAAAACCAAAGTGACCCCCCTTGCAAAACCAGGTGGTTTTGCGATAGGCCATTTTGATGTCGCCTCACTACGTTTTGGGCCCTTGCCTGCCGCGGGTACTTGGGCCTCCCACACAAGTGAGGCACCATTTTTACCGGGAGACCTGGGGGAACGCTGGGTGGTGGTAAATTTGTGTGAGCCCATGATGCCACAACTTTCCCACCCCAAAATGTGTGAAAAAAGTGATTTTTTCAGCAAAAAGTGAGGTTTGCAGGGGATTCTGGGTAAGGAAACGTTGGGGGATCCACGCAAGCCATACCTCCCTGGAAGCCGCCGGGTGTCTAGTTTTCAGAAATGCGTGGGTTTGGTAGGTTTCCCTAGATGGCCGCCGAGCACCGGGTCAAAAACCAAAGTGACCTCCCTTGCAAAACCAGGTGGTTTTGCGATAGGCCATTTTGATGTCGCCTCACTACGTTTTGGGCACTTGCCTGCCGCGGGTACTTGGGACTCCCACACAGGTGAGGCACCATTTTTACCGGGAGACCTGGGGGAACGCTGGGTGGTGGTAAATTTGTGTGAGCCCGGTGATGCCACAACTTTCCCACCCCAAAATGTGTGAAAAAAGTGATTTTTTCTGAAAAAATTGAGGTTTGCAGGGGATTCTGGGTAAGGAAACGTTGGGGGATCCACGCAAGCCATACCTCCCTGGAAGCTGCCGGGTGTCTAGTTTTCAGAAATGCGTGGGTTTGGTAGGTTTCCCTAGATGGCCGCCGAGCACCGGGTCAAAAACCAAAGTGACCCCCTTGCAAAACCAGGTGGTTTTGCGATAGGCCATTTTGATGTCGCCTCACTATGTTTTTGGCCCTTGCCTGCCGCGGGTACTTGGGCCTCCCACACAAGTGAGGCACCATTTTTACCGGGAGACCTGGGGGAACGCTGGGTGGTGGTAAATTTGTGTGAGCCCGGTGATGCCACAACTTTCCCACCCCAAAATGTGTGAAAAAGGTGATTTGTTCAGCAAAAAGTGAGGTTTGCAGGGGATTCTGGGTAAGGAAACGTTGGGGGATCCACGCAAGCCATACCTCCCTGGAAGCCGCCTGGTGTCTAGTTTTTAGAAATGCGTGGGTTTGGTAGGTTTCCCTAGATGGCCGCCGAGCACCGGGTCAAAAACCAAAGTGACCCCCTTGCAAAACCAGGTGGTTTTGCGATAGGCCATTTTGATGTCGCCTCACTATGTTTTTGGCCCTTGCCTGCCGCGGGTACTTGGGCCTCCCACACAAGTGAGGCACCATTTTTACCGGGAGACCTGGGGGAACGCTGGGTGGTGGTAAATTTGTGTGAGCCCGGTGATGCCACAACTTTCCCACCCCAAAATGTGTGAAAAAGGTGATTTTTTCAGCAAAAAGTGAGGTTTGCAGGGGATTCTGGGTAAGGAAACGTTGGGGGATCCACGCAAGCCATACCTCCCTGGAAGCCGCCTGGTGTCTAGTTTTTAGAAATGCGTGGGTTTGGTAGGTTTCCCTAGATGGCCGCCGAGCACCGGGTCAAAAACCAAAGTGACCCCCCTTGCAAAACCAGATTAACTATTGTTCCTACAGCGTGAGAATTTTGGAATAATATTGCAAAGAAAATGTGGCAGACATTTTGAGGTTTACAGGACATTGGGGATAAAAACATTTTTTGAATTCACAAGAGAGACATCACCATGAACTCCCATGGGTTTTCGACAATATCTACAGTTGGTGGGTTATTCTTGCATGGAAAGTGTACCTTGGCAGAGAAACTAAAGACAAAGATTCCTGCACAACCATCTATTCCTCAAACACACACACATACTGGTTGGATTTGGCACGAGGGCGAGTCATGGTTCAGTGTATTAAATTTTATTAACAAGAGATTTCACAAAAATGAAATGCACTGTCAATAATTAAATTCACAAAAAACCAAACCAATGACTCGCAGCTCGTGAGCTGTAAAGCCACGTCAAGGCACCAACCACTTTACAGGCCATTCACACACCTTTCATACGTGATACAAACAAGACCATTCGCACCACCAGGCACAAAAGCAACACATTTCATAATTCACCAAAAAGGGACAAGGTACACCCTGCTTCAGAAAGACAAATATTACTGCACAGCCATCTAATCCGCAAGCACACACACATACTGGTTGGATTTGGCACGAGGGTGAGTGATGGTTCAGTAGATACAATTGTATTAGCAAGTGATTTCACAGAAATGAAATGCACTGGCAATAATTGAAAGGGCGAGAAACTGAACCATTGACTCACAGCTCGTGAGCTGTAAAGCCACGACAAGGCACCAACCTCTTTACAGGCCATTCATACACCTTTCATACGTGTGAGACATACAAAACCATTCACACCGCCAGCCGCGGGCCCATCACATAACAAAACTCACACCAGCACACAGCGCCATTCAAGGGCCCATCACTTTCACACGCCCACAATCCAGACACAGCAACTACACAGGCTGATGGATTGCGTGGAGTGGCACTCAGCTAGCAGTGTGTGTAGTGACCAGCAGAAAGTCACTACTCACACACAGCCAGCCGAGCACCAGTCCACACACACCGCTAGCCAAGCGCCAGTCCACGCACACCGCTAGCCAAGCGCCAGTCCAGGCACACCGCCAGCCAATCGCCAGTCCAGGCACACCGCCAGCCAATCGCCAGTCCAGGCACACCGGCAGCCAATCGCCAATCCACCCACACCGCCAGCCAAGCTCCAGTCCACGGACACCACCAGCCAAGCACCAGTCCGCACACACCACCTGTCCACGCACACCGCCAGCCAAGTACCAGTCCACGCACACTGCCAGCCAAGCACCATTCCACGCACACCGCCAGCCAAGCTCCAGTCCACGCACACCACCAGCCAAGGTCCAGTCCACGGACACCACCAGCCAAACACCAGTCCGCACACACCACCAGTCCACGCACACCGCCAGCCAAGTACCAGTCCACGCACACCGCCAGCCAAGCACCATTCCACGCACATCGCCAGCAAAGCTCCAGTCCACGCACACCACCAGCCACGCACCAGTCCACGCACACCGCCAGTCCATGCACACCGCCAGTCCACGCACACCGCCAGCCAAGCACCATTCCACGCACACCACCAACCAAGTGCAAGTCCACACACACCAACAGCCAAGCGCAAGCCTACACACACCGCCATCACATTTAGGATTTTTTTAGAAAAAAATAAAAACACAAACAAATTGCAAATAGATACAAATCTTCTAACAGAAAATCAGCAACTAAATACATTGCACTAACACCAACCTTGAAACAGAATCAAATTATCCAAAGAATACAGACCAGGCAGTTCACTTTACCACTCATGAATGCTCCCAAAAATTCTTTCGCGTGTGGTACGCTCTGAAACAAGCAGGGAGACACAGTGCAGGATGAGAAGGACAGTCGGGGCAGTACATACGACTCTCCTTCCGCGAACCTCTTCGCCAACAGACTCTACATCTTCTACTGGGAAAATCTTTTGCGGGTGTGGGAGCAATGTGATCTGGAAAGTGGCGTTCTTTCAATCTAGCAACATCCTCCACCACTCCAACTCTAGGAACACTTGACTGTCCCACTACAACAAGGCTGCCTATTACAGACTCCTGAAACTTAGCAAAAGTCATCTTTGACTCAGGGCAAGAGTCCTGGAACACAACAAAAGCATTAAACATTGCCAAGTGGAAAAGATGGATAGCCAACTTCTTGTACCAAATGTAAGCCTTACGAAGAGCAGTGTAAGGTTCCAACCTCTGATCTACTCTGTCAACACCACCCATGTGCCTATTATAGTCTAAAATGAACACAGGTTTGCGCGCTTCAGCGACCTGACCCCAAACAGTCACAGGTGCAGTGCTTTCATCATGGATGGTAGTCAGCATGTAGACATCTCTCCTGTCTGTAAACTTCACAGCAAGAAGCTCCTGGCAACGCAACGCACTGCACTGTCCCCGCACAAGCTTTTGACAAACAAGTTCTTTCGGGAAACCTTTACGGTTAGAGCGGATTGTGCCACAAGCAAGAGTGTCCACTTTGGCCAATTCCCTGAACAACCGCACACCAGTGTAGAAGTTATCTACATATAAATGGTGGCCTTTGTTAAAAAATCCTCTTCCAAGTTCCCAAACAATTTTCTCAGTCACTCCAAAAGTGGACGGACAACCAGGGAGGTTAAACCTAGATTCCTTACCGGTGTACACCCTGAAATTAGAGACATATCCAGTCCTACTGTCACACAGCATATACAGCTTTATTCCATAGCGTGCCCTCTTACTAGGAATGTATTGCCTAAAAACCAAGCGGCCCTTGAACAACACCAAAGACTCATCCACTGCAATTTCTTTCCCAGGGGCAAAAATCTCAGAAAATCGATCAACAAAGTGATCAAGGACAGGCCTAATCTTAAAAAGACGGTCACAGTCAGGGTGATCTCGTGGCAACGCTTAACCATTATCAACAAAATGCATCATCCGAAGCAGAAGCAAATACCTGTCACGACTCATGACTGCCGGAAAAATAGACGTTGCCATCAAGGGACTGCTAGACCAATATGAAGACATTGATGGCTTCCTTAGCAAGCCCATCAAAAAAGTTAAACCCAAGAACTTCTTCATCTCTTCAACATTTGTGGGAGTCCACCCGGTAGCTCTAGAGTGTGGCTTAAGACTGGCACTGTTGTCCCTCAAAAACTGTTCGGCATACAAATTAGTCTGCTCAACAATCTCTGCCAAAAACACATCGTCCATAAACAACTGAAAAAAATTTACCGGCAAAAAGTTTTCAGTATTCACTCTAGACCCTGGAACACCAGTAAACTCTGGCAATGCCGGCTGCACCATGCCAGGGGCAACCCAGAGGTCATCACTTTCAACGGGAAGCCTTGCAGCCCCAGCCTGCAGCCCAGATGCCTCTTGCCGCACTACACCAACGGGAAGCCTTGCAGCCGCAGGCTGCAGCCCAGAAGCCTCTTGCCGCACTACACCAACGGGAAGCCTTGCAGTCCCAGGCTGCAGCCCAGATGCCTCTTGCCGCACTATCGGCACATCAGTCTCCTCCTCTAACACAGGCACTTCATACGCACTAAGAGTATCTTCATCATCCGATGACTCCATACGGAGAGACAACTCACTGCCAGAATCGTCCCCTGCCTCCTCTCCCTCAGATGCAGAGTCAGTCTCTGAACCATGGTCAGAGGAAGACTCAAACAGCAAACCAACAACCTGCTGAGCAGTAATCCTGCGGCTAGCCATTATACTTACTAAGATAGAAGACTGCACAAACAAGTCAACAACAACCAACAATGTGCAAACCAAGTAAGTAAAGAAATGTGTACCTTTATCACAAAGATCAATGTACTCAAAAACTATACAATCTAATTACAAGAGACAGCTGCACTCACCAGAAACCAACTCTGCAGTGACACAGCAAAAACCAACGATATCAAACTAGAAAAAAGAAAAAAAAAACACATTACTCACAAGACAACAAAATACACATCGAGCACCAATGCAAAAAGTTTTTGACACTCAAAAAACAAACATACTGCTATTATTACACCATTTGCAAAAAAAATTCATGCAGAGAAATCAAACACATTTACATTGTACAAAAAAGAGTCTCTTACCAAACTACACAAACAGCAGAACCACCAGTAACAACACGGCAAACTGAAAAGAGCAAAAGCCTTCACCTAGAACAAAAAAAGTTTTAAAAAAACATTACTATTGCAATTCACAAAAAATATAACAATAAACATTACAACATGCTATGTTACTACCCAAATGGTCAATCGGGTTATGTGCCAGGTGGGGCAGAAAACAGCAGGAAAAAAAAAGGCTACTCTGTCCCGGGGCGGGTGGGCCAAATACATATTATAAGAATTGCCCCCTGGAAGCGACACTTGCAGAAAAGTCTGTGCCAAAAATATCCCCCAGGGAAGCGACCCTTGCCCAAGGGGTCGCTTCCCATATCACAATAAAGAAATCCCTGGTGGCTAGTGGGCTTTTCTGCCCCCCCTGGGGGCAGAAACGGACCGAAAGTGGATCGATCTGCCCCCAGGGGGGGGGGGGGGGGGGCAGAAAAGTCTGTGCCAAAAATATCCCCCAGGGAAACGACCCTTGCCCAAGGGGTCGCTTCCCATATCACCATAAAGAAATCCCTGGTGGCTAGTGGGCTTTTCTGCCCCCCCTGGGAGCAGAAACGGACCGAAAGTGGACCGCTCTGCAGGGGGGAGTGTTTGGCTCACTGTTAAATTTACTTACATGTATGTGTAAGTGAAACTCACAAGCGCAGTAGACATGGTCACAACTGCAAAACCCTTTTGGAATTAGGAGAAAAGGTTTTTGTGTTTTGTGCTTGTAAATTGTCTCTCTTTTTGTTTTGCAGTTTTATATAGCACGAACGCTGGCCCGAAGGTATTTGAGTGCTTTACATGAGCACCAGTTACATTGCACAAGTGCACATGTATTTTTGGTAGGCAAGGGGAGATTTAGTGTTTTGCCCAGAATCACAGGGTGTTGAGCTGACTCCGAGACTAAGACCTAGTTCCCCAGTTCCAAAGTTGCCAGCTCTGGCCGTTAAGCCACATCCTCCCAGGGAGTGGGTGTTCAGAGGTGGAATTTTTCTATTATTTTTGTGGACCATGTCTAGAAATTTGCAAGTTACAGGTTTCCAAGCATTATCTGAAAGAGTCTTGTAAATTCCTGAAATTATTCAATATTCCCTAATGCGAGGTTGTAAACCTCTGGGTAGCAAATTTACTCAGTTCTGAAGCCCTTCGTCTTGAAATGGTTCCCGCCCAGAATTATCAGAATATTTTTTGCTATGATTGAATAATCGGTGCACTTCTTCCAAAAAAAGCACTGAGTGACAGCTTATTTCTCGATTGGCTGATAGGCTGTGTGGGAACAGCAGTGCACCGCATTATGTGGAACACGGTAAACGGCCGGTGTTCTAAGGCGCTTTGCTCCCCCATCGGGAAATGCTCCCCCTACGTCAGAGGGGAGCTGACAAATATAGCATTTATCTATCGAGCTCTGCTCCCCCATCGGCATTTGCTCCCCCTATGTCTTTTGCTTGTTGGTGCCTGGCCATAAGTTTATGCCTCCCGAAAAGCGCTGCAGCTATTTTACCGATTTTACCAGAATCTGTTATGGCATGGGTAAAGTAGTCAAACCTTTACTTTTTTAGGCCATACATTTGAATATATTTTCATATGTAGCATATGCATCAGGCATTTGAACATTTTAAATTTTCCGAAATTTTTGTTATTTAAATTATTTTTTGATTTTGAAAAAAGGAGTTTATTCGTGTTTGAGTAATGCCATAATTTTTTCTACAAATATGTATATATTTATACATAAGTAAAATAGTTCCTTTCCCCACCACCCTGTGTTCATCCTTCTTTTTTTTATTTATTTTTTATTTTGCACTTAGGCCCTTGTAACTTTTTGTCCACATAAGGTATCAATGTTAATTTTGTCATAAACAAAGTAGGTCGCACACTGCTCGTCATACCAGTAAATAGCCCCATAGAACTCTGGATAATGTAGTGGCAGCGGTGAGTACGCCTATGCCACGAGTAGGTCTGTATTATGCCATCCCTGGACACGTGTTTCTAGGTGATTGCCTCTCGTCAGCAGGGAGCAGGTAAGTATGTGGGGTGCGGTATGTGAGGTGCCGAGTACTTGGCACCCCACATACTTACCTGCTCCCTGCTGACAAGATGCAATTACCTCGAAACACGTGTCCAGGGATGGCATTATATGGACATACTCGCGGCATTGGTGTACTCACCGCTGCCACTACATTATCCAGAATTCTTTGGGGCTATTTGCTAGTATGACTAGCAGTGTGCGACCTACTCCGTATTTGAATGTTAATTTTTTCCCCTTTTTCCCAACAACCGCAGTATTTGAAAGGTACGCAGTGTTTTTTAATTCCCGTGCAAGGTACATATACATTTTCTAAATATTTTAATTTTTTGCCTTATTAAATGAAAAACATCTACATTCGAAAGTGTCTGGTGTGCAGCGGGACTCCAGGCATCTGCATGTAGTATCTTGTAGTTGTCGGGCACATGGCAGAGGTATCAAGTCTCAGCTTGTCAGTCTACAATGTATCTTGGATTCCCCTCTACACCATCACATGCGCACAGCATCTCATCATCAGTTTGTGTGCCATTGACAGCCAGGTGCTCCTCACCCTCCCCAAAGACACTCACCTTGCCAGTTCTCATATTCAATAATGCAAGAGATCCATTTGTAGATGGCTGAACATCAGCAACCTGATGCTGGACTTGTACAGGACTGAGGTGATCATCTGCGGCTTGTCCCCTTACAGCTGGTTCAACTGCTTGTGTTCCACCCGCAAGGGCCCTGCACAAGCACACAGTGTCCACGCACACAATCTGGTGTGTATCATGGGTTGCTTGCTCACATGAGCTATGCTGATCACCAGCATCTGTACCTCAGGCTGTAGCGCACTCTGCATTATTCACATGATTCCCAGTTCGGTCCACCTCAAGGCAAGACAGACCATCCCCCATGTCCACTACAACATTTGTGCCAAATCCTACCCTGCCCTCTACTGAGCAAGTACATTACAACTCCCATTATATTTGTCTACATCTAGGGTGCCTGCATAGCTGTGCTTCAACATCCGGCGACCCAGCCACATCACCGTCCAGCAGAGATATCTGCAATGGATAACTGTTTGCTGCCGGATGACCTTCACAATCAACACCCACACTCATGAGGCAGACCACGAGCCCAACACAACCTTGTGCCACTGTCATCCAAGACCCCCTTGTGCCATCTCCATGCTTCCAACCTTGGCCTGGCCACCATTCTCCACATCCACCTTACTCAAGCGTGCAGGACACATTTCTCCCACCTGGCTACACATACCTGGGACTCCCACCCCAGGACACTCCACATGAGCCCTGACCTCTGTGCATGAATGTTGCTCTTCAAAATACGTCTGTCCGCACAGTTGTGCAAGCCCCCCCTCAGCAGTTTGCTCCCATCACGGGTAAATATAGTGCACCATGTCTGTATTGAATTATACATTGTAACCCATGTGTGTCCTGTGCCAGACTCAGATCCCAGGGTATGGATGGTTTGAGTTTCTTCAACATTCAGGCATTGTTTGATATTACAACACACACATGTAATGGAATAATGCAAAATGACTGCTTCATCTCATGATTGTGAGGATTTTTATTTGTGGCGTGTTTTTTGTTTTGCGGTGGATGAAAAGAGGTGCTCGCCGGGTGTCTTGGATTTGGAAGTCATCAGAGTCCATTGCACAGTCTTGGTCATCATTGGTCAGACTGTGACCACTAAGTCCATGTGAGGCGCTGCTGTTGCGCCAGAGGGCCAGGTAACAGGCCAGGTGACCTGTGACATGTCGATGGTCTGCTGACTCTCACGGTCTTTTCTGTGGACGACCCACCTTCCTCTGGGGACCCTCAGATGCAGGCATTGACGATGTTTGTGATGCTCCGTTGGACTAATCATCCTCCTCCTCATCCCTCTTTGTGGCTGTTGGTGATCTTCGCCTGGTGGCACAGGGAGGGTTGCCCATGTTGTTAGCAATCCGATGGAGTGAACGGCTCATGTCCGTTTGCACTGCCACAAGCTCAGCCACTCTTGCCTCCATCCGTCCTTGGTGTTGTCGTTGACTGGCATGTTGCTCGGCCTGCAGGGTCCTCATCTCCTTGAGGGTCCCCTTGATGTCTGTGAGTGTCGACCCAACCTGCCTTATGCCCCTGATGTCATGCCGGTATGTGTCGAGGATGTGGCGTACGTGTGCCATACCGGTTCCCTCAGCTGGCTGGTCAGGTTCTCGCCTCCTCCGTCCTCCACTCCCACCACCCCTGCCCACACGAGCCTGGCCTGCCGTTGTGGGCACATCAGGTCTAAGGGACCCCTGAGGGATGGCATTTGCGGGGTCAACTGCCTCCTCCTGGGTGCCCTGAGAACCTTGTCCCTCCTGGTCATACTGGCTGTGTTGTCCAGTGCGAGCAGGGCTCCTGTGTGTATCCTGGGATGTGGCATGAATGGAGGTGGTGATTGGCACAGTTTTTCCTTATGCAGGTGCTGCAGTGGCTTGGGCACCAGAGGGGCCAGGTTGGTCGTGGTCATCCACGGAGTGGTGAGAGTCGTCGCTGCCGGTGGTGTCTTCTTGACGCCGATCCTGTGCCTTTGATTCTTCCCCCCCCAGTGTTTTGTGTAGATCCATGACTTTTCACTGTCTGTCAGAGACAGAGAATGGTAATGGTGTTTACTGCGACATCCATGTTGCATACATATTTATGTTGGCACAGTTCCTGTTGGTAGTTGGATATGGCTAGCATTCCTCTCAAATTACATTTGTGCATGGGTATGATGCGGGGGACAGATTGATATGTACTCCTGAGTCTTTGGCCTGTCTAATGATTGCTTATCTGGCTATGGATTGGTCTGGTTGTGTCACATGTCCATTGTGGTAGTGTCAAAATCCGTTGCCTGCCACAGTGGTGTGTGCTTGTTTAAGGGTTTGGGGGGGTGTGTGACCGGGCATGCTGTTGGGTGTGGTGTGATTTGTCATTGGGTCTACCAGGTGATGTGTTTATCCCCTCATGGTGCATGTTGGCATGACAGTGAATGTGAGTTCCTCTGGTAAGTAGGACGCATGTGCAGTTGGTGTTGTTTGATTGTACAGTGGTCACATGAGTGCCTTGTGCTGTCTACAGCAGGGCCAAGTGTCATCTACTTTGTCTGTACTTGCCAACTCACTGTGCATTGAGCATGTTGCATGGGTATGTCCCTAGGCCACTGCTTTCCACACTTTTTCTGTTGTTGACACACTTTTTGTAGATGCATCATTTTGGGACGTAGTAAGGCAGTCTAGTCAGCAAGCGTAGCGAGTGAGGCAGTACCACCTGACGGTTTCCACTGTAAGTGGGCAAATGGTGCATTTTCAAGTCAATTAGAGAAAGCAGGAAGGTTACTAAAGTATTTGTCAATCTGTTCTAACAAACACAGTCAGTGGAAAAACTTGGTTTTAAGGTTAGGTTTGTGCCTCAAGCAAGCATCTACTCATGCACAGATTGACACATGCCCCACTGATTTAAAACACAAGAAGGGCTGGTTCACGCACTGCCAAACCTTGTAACCGTGCACACAGTCCACCTGCTGACGAGCAATCAAGCCCAAACCACCCAAGGGTGATTTGGTGTCCCTCTTTCTCCCTCTCTCCCTCCCTCTGTCACCCTCCTCCCTCTGTCTGTCTCCCTCTGTCTTCCTCTGTCTCCCTCCATCTCACTCTCTTTCCTTCTCCCTCCGTCTGTCTGTTTTTCACCCTCGGTTACCTCAGCCCAGCTTCCTGGGCACTCACACTTTGCAGTTCTTTCACAGGCCATTTGCTTTTTCATGAGGCTTAGTTTTTAATCTCCTGTCCCCCATAGATCAGAGTGTCTCTGACTGCGCTGCTGCGGCGGTGTGTGCTGACACTCTGTCAAAGGGATGTCTCTTCATTAGCTGCTGTTATGTTCAAAATGGCCGTTCATACCAATGTCATCCTTCAACGCGTCCACTATTTGCAGGCGACACAGTACTGTGTCGGCACACACTGTTTGGCAAGCTCTGCCCTAGGCCATATGGGCTGAGGGCATTGCTGTCTGCTTCTGAGTTGCACAATGTGTTTTGTGATGCCCACCCTCTGAGCATCGCGGACATCCAGTCTTGTGTTTGTATTTTATGTGGCCAGTGATTTTTCATGGCCTTGCTTGGGGAATGGGGCATGGACCCGTTAGTGGCATGTGCGTGTTTTTGGAGTGTGGTTGTGTCCGGTGTGGGCTTTGGGGTAGTTGCTTGTATTTTTTTTGCAGTTGGCTTGTGGACTTGGTTCCCTCCATGTTACTTGAGTTGATTGTGTACTCACCAGGCTCTACGACTCCTTCAAGTCCATGTACTCACACCGGCGGAAGCGTGCCCATCACCTTCTCCTCCCAGGGATGGTAATTTGCTGGTTTGCGGTGGGAGGCGCCTCCACTGATGTTTGTCTGGCCGTGCTCTTCATTCGTTTTTCCCTTTGACCGCCCTCCTCAGATTGTACCACCTGTCTTGGCATTCATGCCTGGTCCTTCTGATGGGCGCAACATCATTCACCTGATCTACGATCCTCTGCCATATAGCTCATTTCTCCACTATGCTGGTCTGCCTTACCAATGTTCCAAAGAGCTGTTTCTCGACTCTGATGACTTCTTTGACAAGTATGTCCAGTTCCTCCCTTGACAACTTTGAATTCCTGTGTGTGGGCATGGTGTGTGGTGTGGGTGTGGATGGTTGTGGGTGTGTGGGTGTGGATGTGACGGTGTTTGTGTGAATGTGATTAGGGGGTGTTTGTGAAGGTGGTTGTGTGAAGGTGGGCAAGTGAAAGTTGTAGTCAGGATTCAGGTATGCTGCAGTGGTTTGTATGTGGACTCTGTCTGTAGTGGGTCTGTTGCAAAGGCTCATGGTTTGTTTGTGTCTTGGCCCTTTTCAATGGTACATTTGTGAGTGTGGCTGTGTTTGAACTTTGGGTGGGTGTGTTATAAGAAGTGGTTGTGTTTTGGGCCTCTGTTTACCTGTTTTGATGTTGCAGGTCAGTGTATTCCATGTATTTGGCCTTGAAGGACGTGTTCTGCGATTCTAATTTACCCTCCTGGTGGGTTTTAGCAGTGTCCTGGTTTAGTGCTAGTTGTTTTTGCGTCTTCGGCCATGTTGTTGTACAGTGCTCACATTTGCAATGGTTTGGTACGATTCTTAAATGCGCAATGCTGGGTCATGGTGCTTTTGTATGGGCCTGGGGTAGGGTGCGTACAGGCATGGGTATGGGGTACGGTGTTGGGGTACGGTGCTTACAGGCACGCCCATGGTGTAGGGGCCTGGGGGTACAGGCGGTATATATGGGGGACTGGGGGTACAACACGTACATACGGGGGGGCTGGGTGTAAGTCGCATATATAGGTGGGTCTGGGTGTACGGCCCGTACATACTGTGGACCAGGGGTATGGTGCGTACATACGGGGGACCGGGGGTACAGTGCGGATATATGAGGGCTGGGTGTACGGCGCGTACATACGTGGGTGTGCTGGGTGTACGGCGCGTCCATCTGGGGGTGGTGTTCTGCCCGTATGCGGGCACATGTTTAGACGTCTACATGGTTGCTATTGGATTTTGCTCTATAGGGTGTTTTTTCCATACGTTTGTACATTTTGACGGACGGGACGGATCGTACTTTTGCGCTTGGTCTTCAATTTTACAAAATGGACGTAAAAATGTACGGGGAAGTTTTTTGGACTTTTTCCGATCCGTCGACGTGTCGAGCAATTTTCCCAATGCGATTCGTATGTAGTTTTCCACATACAAATCGTACTTGTCAGTTTGTACGTGACTTGTACGAGTTGTACTTAAAAAAATATGGATTGGATTTGTATGGGTAATATTTTTTAAGGATCAGAATCGGCACCTAAAAGTATTAGGTAAGTACTATTTTTTTTACATTTAGAGGTGCCTTTTCAATTGTGTTTTTGTTTAGGGGAGGTAATTTACATTTCTATGTTTAAGTAAAAAGTATTTTTTTTTTTTTTTTAGGTCAAGCCAATTTCTTAATTTTTTATAATTTAATATAATAATTATTTTCATGTGTTATATGCATTTATCCTTAGTATATGTTTTCCTCAATATGTAATATTAAATATATTTTTACTTTTTTTTAATCAGATTTATTAATAAATATTTTGTGTGAGTACGTTTGCTGTTTTTAATATTTCTATTCTTTTTAATTTGTTACTGACTGTAGTGATAATATTGATTCGATTTATTAATTGATGTGTGAATATTAACATTTAGCTTGCTACTATCCTTACTGTTGCCCTCACTGGAGTATGAATAATATTTTTTGCTCCTCTGCTATCCAACACTTTCTCAACTCTTTCACTCATGTGATTTCGAATATTTTTTGTTAACCAGTCCACTATCCAACACTTTCCCTATTCTTGCACTCATTGCATTTCTAATTGTATATTTCTACCCCTCCGCTATCCAATACTTTCACTACTGTTACACTCATTTTAATGTGAAGCTTAATTTTTACCCCTCTGCTTTCCAACACTTTCCCTACTGTCTCAATTATTGTAGTGGCAATAGTAAAGGTTATCCCTTGCAAATTCCATTTTTTACCTACTGTTGCACTCATTTTGTTGGCAATTTTACATTTTACCCCGCCACTATCCAACACTTTCACCACTGTTGCACCCACTTGGACTGTGATTAGTAGTTTCTACACCTCCGATACCCAGCACTTTGCCAATTGTTGCACTCATTGGATTGTGAATATTTATTTTTTCGCCGTACGCTATCCAAGGCTTTCCTTATTGTTACACTGAGGGCCTGATTCTGATGCATTTATTAAAGCATTCCCCACCAGGGCCTGATTCTGATGCGGTTACGAATGCCTCCTAATGACATTTTCTCCTTCCAAATTGTATCGGGAAATTTTTTCCTGACCGAGGGTCCAATTATCATGCGGTTAGGAACATATGCTCCCATTTAAGTCAAGGGGAATCCAACCATATTGTATCTGGAAGCATCCGGATGCATCGTACTCTGCCGGTTGGACTCTCCCGATCAGAGTGGGTCGCAAACTATTTCCCAAACGATTTGTTTGTGAAACTTTAACAACCAGCATCCTTTTTCTTGCCTTTACTGGAGTGTGAACTGTAATTTTTACCCCTCCCCTATGTAACACTTTCACCTTCTGATACACTTTCTCGAGTCTGACAAGTATTTTTAACACCTCCGCTATCCAACACTTTTAATATTTAATATTGTTTTAAAACTGTTTAACAAAGCAAAGGAACCTTTATGTATATTTTGTCACTAAAACAAATAAGATCAGATAAGTACGGTTAGCAAGATAAACATTTTGACGTTTACAATGTTGCCAATGCCCTTTTCAGAGGTTGCAAAGTTGTCCTTTGGCAGGAGAAACACATATTGATTATAATATCTTTGATGCAACTTACAACAGAACCCACTTTCTGTTAAGTTTAATACGGGCAAGTTCAATGGCAGCAACATCAGTTTACTTCCAGTGAATTTAGGCTTCAAATAATAAAATCTTCTAATTAAAATTTGATTGAAAATGCAAGTAATTTTTTACCAAAGCCATGATTTACGACGATTATTGATTTTGGGACAACTTTGGTCCTCTTCTCCACAGTCCAGAGTAGACAAGTACAGAGTTCTCCTAAGGCGTGTGGTTGTTTGTCACTGTGAATGCCCACGGTACATGGGGCATGCAAACAAAGGCTAAAGGCTAAAGTATAAAGGCTGCGTCGGTAACCACACTGCGTAGAAACGCAATAGGTCATGAAGTTGGTATTTTACAAAACTTAACAGTAAAAAAATTTTGTTAGCCAAATATCTTCTACATAATATTGTAAGGTTAAAATATCATGCATTATAATAACTATTTAAAAATAATCAAAATTACGTTACTCATTATTTTCTTCTTCTAAAAATATCTGACATACAGTCTCGTTTCCTTCGCCTGACTCATAAACCATCTGCCCGAGTAGGCCGTAATAAAATCTTAATAACCTATTCAAATGCTCACGTACGGAAGGGCAACTGTTTGGTCATTCTCAATTGTTCACGGATGGAAATCGAAGAAACTAACTTGGTGTGAGGTCATCCTTACAATTCTGCATATACAGTTTGCGACTGCCACATTAAGATTTGTTATTCTGAAAGCCATTCTTAATTGGTATGTCCAACACGTACTAATGCTTTTGGATACTGACTTTTGGGAGTTCTGTAAGGACACTTGTCATAGTCTATGGTTTTGCGCAGATATTTTTTTCCCATACAGTAGTTTCTGTGGTTGTTTTTTGGAACGCAGGCTCCCTTAGAAGCGAACGCGAGTCCTTCAACATTTTTTGGCATTCATTATATTCTGTCATGTTCAACCGCCGACCAGTAGTTGGTCTAATCCGTATTATCTAGTGGTTTTGTTAGCAATATGTAACAGTTTTTTTTTTTTTTTAAACAATTTTTATTTTTGTCAATATAGCCATTACCATGCACAGCCCTGTAACCCCGAGACGTCTGCCAAATCCATCATACATGGACATAAAGGCAATAGACTGCTGTATATTCAATAACTCCCCAACTCCCGTCCCAACTCCACCTCCGCCCTCCAACCCCCAAAGATCGCACTTCCTACTGCTAGCCTTACTCTCCCCCTTTCGTCCATTTTGCCCCTTCAGGACCACCAGCGTCTGTGTGTAGCTGCCCCTATGGAGTGATTTCCCTCTCTGCGGGGGGTTCCAGCCCAATTCCCCGGTAGTCTGCCCATCCTTTCCAGATCTTAAAGTGTTTGCGTGGGCAGCCCCTTGCCTCGAAAATGGGCCGCTCCTGCCCCATACAAAAGTCCAGGCCTTTCTTCCATCTCATCATTGAAGGTGCTCGTGCCACCTTCCACTCCCTTGCAATATCCCGCTTGGCCAGAGTGATTCCCAGCAACAAGAGATGACGTTTGTATATATTTCCCCCTATATCCTCCATGACATGGAGTAGAGCCAGCCGCTGCTAGCGGGGGAGCCCCCACCCCAGTACTTCCGAGAGGCACGCCAACACTCACTTCCAGAATCGATCAAGGGAAGCGCACTGCCAGATAGTGTGAAAGAATGTGCCCTCTTCCCTGCCACACCTCAGGCACTCCGGTGATGC
This sequence comes from Triturus cristatus, assembly GCF_964204655.1. Classification (NCBI taxonomy): domain Eukaryota; kingdom Metazoa; phylum Chordata; class Amphibia; order Caudata; family Salamandridae; genus Triturus; species Triturus cristatus. Next base: position 666,292,693 of record NC_140589.1, on the reverse strand, counting down.
AATCAGCCCTGTCCGCCACAGACGCTCCCTTGTGAAGTTCACCCGGCGCAGTTATTTAAATTGAACTAACCGGAGCCTTATGCTTATGGGAGCACTTCGCGGTCCGGCCAGCGCCTCCCTACAATCCTCTTCCTCCAGAGCAGCCACATCTGCCTCCCAGTCCCCCGGAAGTTTGTTCAGTATGGGGGAGCTGTGTATAACAAGGGATTCATAGATCCCGGATATTTTTTTATCTGGTATATCCCCCCATGAAGACTTTTGCCTCCAATTGGCTGAAGTCAGGAAGCGATTCCAGTCCCACAAATGTGGGCGACAGGGCATGCCTGATCTGGAGATATCTTTAAAATTGCCCACGTGCCATTTGGAATTCCTGCTGTAGCTCATGGAAAGATTTAAGTGTTGTCTCTCTCATTACATCTCCCAGCGTGTAGATGTTAATGTCATCCCATGCCTTAAAACCTTGTAGGGCCGTCAAGTGTGGTAAACGCCCATTGTGCCACAGGGGAGTCTCCCGAGTCAAGGTCCGCCACCACCCCAGACGGCGCAAGGCCTGCCTCCAGATTTGAAACACTGCATGTGTTACCGGGGGCATAGCACCCCTCAGTGACTCCGAGTAGAGGAGCGTATGCAGCGTATTGCGTCCCAGAAGCTTCCGTTCCAGCTCATATCCCGGTTCTCCCCTGTACCCGTACCACCATTCGTTAAGGACTAGAAGATGTGAAGCTTGATAATATGACAGAATATCCGAACTCGCCAGCCCTCCACATTGGCTGGACAGGAAACACGTCCGTTTAGCCACGCGCACCTTACCCCCCTCCCATAGGAATTGCCCAAGCACCGAATTCACCTGCCTGAACCAACCGTGCTGAATCTTGTACGGATGATTCTGGAGCTGATATGAGTTGAGGAAGCACCACCATTTTAAATATTGCCGATCGCCCATACTAAAATTGACATTTTAATGAACTGATTTATGTTTTGTGAATTAAGTCTGTTAAAAATACATTGTTATGAAAATGAGATGTAAATATGTCAAAATAGTCATTATTTTGTTATGTTTTCATATGGTTTGGAAATTTATCACAAGATTTTTTATATTTTTTGCCACATGTATATGTATTTAAAACTTTGAATTCTACTAATATTGGATTATCTGAGGTTTTTTTTTTTTTTACTCCAAATTTTTTCCGGGTTATAACATTATTTAATTTTTATAAATTTTCTTTCTTTTTAACATTGGTTAAGATATATATTTTTTTAACTTTATAAATACATTATGATAAATTTCTCTGAAGGTTTCTTTTTTTTCTGGCGGATAAACAAGGGGACTAATTAAAAACACTAGAAACATGTTTCTTCAAAAGAAAACATTCTTAAATGTAACTACATTTACTTTAAATATCCTAGTTGGATGTTTGAGGTACATTTCTTTTTTTTTCTTTTTTCCCTTAACATTTGGAGGTTAATTAAATTACAGCTTTTAAAACATTTTTTTCGAATTATTTATATTACTTTGAGATTAAATAAAATATTGTAATTATCTTCTTTATGCTATTGCAATTTTAACAAAGTTAATTACTTTTTTTTTTTGGAGGTGTTATTAATAGAAGTCTGATTAGGTGACATTAAGATTTTGTTTTTGACTGGTTGGTCACATATTGTATTCAAACATTTTGGTTTAGAAAAAAATAACGAGAGGGTTAATTACTGGCAGAGTAGTATTGTCAAAATATAGCTATTTTTCTTTGACATTGAAGAACTCCAAGACAATCTTTTTTTTTTAAATAAATAACATACTTTCTAATCCGTATTTCTCTTCTCTTTCTTTGTCAACATTTCTTTTGCTTACAATTATATAATACAAAAAAATTATACCGCCTTACATTTAATATTTTAAACAAATCTTATTTTTGAATATTTATATGTTACTTATATATTGACAAAAGGTGAATACTAGAATTTGGCCTTTCATACTTAGGGGATTATTACAATGTCGGGTTGAACATACCCGAATCCGGACAGAGATACAGTCGCTGCTCCTGACACTGTCATCTGGATGCAAGTGCACATGGTGTGGTCTCAAACTACCATTTCCCTATGGGAAATTGTGCTGCATTTGGAAACACATCGCAGCACTGCCTACTATATAGAAATACACATTTGACTAAATCCATGCAGAGTGTGACGTGCACCTCATACATGCATAGGGTTATGGGGGAACAGGGTTTTGGTTGGTGTCCATAAAGACTCTCTATAACACCAAATACATGCCTGAAAGTCCTACATGCATTTCACTTAGGAAAACAACATCTTTTTAAAAAAAGTGTAAATGCCTTCTCTAAGCAATCATTAGGCCTTTCCAACTACACATCATTATAATTGACAACTTAGGATTCCATTCCGATCTCCATGCCACTATCAAATTCCATTTTCCAACTTTGTTATGTGGTGTTTCAAATTGAAGACATGCAATGTCCTTCTAACAGCCTCCCCACCAACGGGAGTAGACTATACCAATTGCATGGTAAACAGTTACGACATTTCAGAATTTTGAAATCTGGACTTTATTTTTTTATATTTCTTATATTTTTAAAATGTTAACTTTCTAAATGGTATATTTAATATATATCATACAGTAATGAATACATATATATTAAATAAACATGTTTTAGGAATTCATACAGCAATTTACAATATTCATTAATATTAATATGGTGTTACGTTACTGATTTTGTTTTACGACAAGTTAAAGTTTTCTTTTTAGGGACTACTAATTTATTCTACTTTATGTTCATTGAAGGGTGAAATTTATATTTTTGTTTGCCTCTTGACATTTCATCATTGGTGTTAGATTTCCGTTGGGATAATTGAATTAATTTGATGTTTAATGATAACAAATTTTAGTAAATGTTTGGTGTTTCATATGACTTCAATTATTTAACATATTAATGCCTGCACATTCAGTGGATTTCATATTATTTTTTGTGTGAGTACTATTCCTTTAGGTACTTTACAGCTGCTTCACACGGTAATGTGATACTGAAGATAGAATGCAAATTTTTTAATTTTGACTGTCCATCACGTTTTTTAACATTAATTTACTTATCGCTTTGTGATAGTTATTTACTTAAATTTAGTTTTCCAAAACCGGCAATAATTTCGTTAAGGTTTCCTAATGGGTATAGTTCTTTGGGTTTATTATTTTGTTAATTACTTCATCTGTATTCGATTAATTATCCAATGTAAATTTTATATTTACAGTTTTTATTATCATACACAATATATTACTTAGCAAAAATATATTATTCGGAATATTTAAATATTTAGCCAGATTAACTACTAATTAACCTTACTTACTTTAGTTGTGCAATGTGGTTAGTTAATTATTTGCCTTTAAGTTTCCAGTAGCTTCACTGAATTATGTTACAATAGGAATGGAAAGAATAATTTCTATCCATTTATTCTTAACATTTTTATATATATATTTATTGATTTTCGGAATGTTAAAAAACAAAATCCCAATATTTACTGTTACACGGCTTCCTAGATTTAAATAATATTGTTTTGTAAATAATACATTTGGTATGTTTATCTATCTATCAACACTTTTAAACATTTATTGAAGTAGTAGGGAGTTGACATTGTACATTAGTTAACGATGTGCCTCTTTACAAGGTCAATTTGTGAGCGTTAGATTTCAGGTCTGAGTCATTCGGAGTTACATGTTATGTGTCAATGCCGCATTACAATGCAGGTTATCGAAAGATAAACAGGAAGGTTAATTATGTACAATTTCAACTGGGTTAAGTAGACCTTGGACAAGTCAGAGGCCTTACCGTATTTACTAAGCTCCATGTTTTTGCAGTTGTTTTTACAATGTTGTTTTCCATTATGCTTTCTATGGTGGGCTTCAATACATGAAAAACCTTTGGAAACCTATCTCTGTGTGCCGCTACCTGTTCCCTCCATTATCCATGCGCCCTATGTTTGTTGTTGTGATAATTCCTGCACTGTGTGGCAGGTACCCCTATCCGGACACAGAATCCACAGTTTGGGAAAGGGAGTGGGATCTTCCATTGACTCAATGTCGGTACATGAGACACCACTTCTATTGTTGGCCAGTGCCCTCACAGATTTGTACGTAATCCTACAGGTTGCCCTGATGCTGCGCACACTGGAACTTCAGGGCCCACTTCAGAGCCTGCATATGCCATCTGGATGCAGGCCACGAGCCCCATCAGCCTCAGGCTCATCAGGACAGAAAAGCGGGACAAGGGCAGAAAGATCGGAATTATAGCCAGAATATCCCGGACTCGCAGTTCAGTAGGATACAGCCTAAAACACATTGTGTCCATAAGCGCTCCCATTAAGACGAACTTCTGAAAGCAAATAAGTTGCAATTTTGGCATGCAGATTGACAACCACAGCAAATGCAGGAGGTCAGCTTTAGTCTGGAGGGGGGAAATGCAGTCTGGGGCAAGCCCGGATTCAACATCCAGTCATTGAGATAGGGGAAGACTTCAACCCCAAATCTGCGCAGATGGGCTGCAAACACCGCCAGCACTTTTGTGAACAGAGGGCTGGTGGGAAGGCAAAAATAGAGCACGGTCAAATGAAACTGCTCGTGGCCTACCATGAAATGGCGATAACGCCTTTGGACCTGTAGTTATACGAAAATAAGCATCCTGCTTGTAAAACACCACCATCCAGTCTTGCAGGTCAAGGGCAGATAAGACTTGGGCTAGCATCAACATTTTTTACTTCTCCTTCAGGATGAAGCAAACATGGTGTTGAGGTGGTCCAAAATAGGCCACAGGTCCTTGTTCAACTTTGGGACCAGAAAGTATTGTGAATAACTTCACACATTAATGCTGCCTTCGGAACGCGCCCGATGGCCCTATTGGCTAAGAGGGCCACACATTCCTGTTTAAGTGCGTTGTGATTCCCGACATGCAGTGAAACTGAGATGGCATTGCTGGAGGGGTAGTCTCGTAGGGAGTAGCCACTCTGGGACTATTTGTAAAACCCACCTTTCCAAAGTAAAGGGACACCAGTGTGGGAGTTGACAGCGAATCCTGCCGCAAACTGTACTTTGGTGGGCATGAAAGACCTGAATCAGAAGGTTTGGAGGCAGTGGTGGCTTTGGTGGAGGTGAAATCACACGCTCACTGTACCCCTGACACGTCTCGCCAGATCCAACTTCCGCAGACGCGCTGAGACTGTTGCTGCGCATGCCTGTGCCTCGTAAACAAACATTTTGGGCACAATTCCAGCTGACTAAAAATGATTGAAAAGCAAATGTTTCAGGAGGGCGCTTGGCCAAAAGGATCAAGGACTTGGGCCTTAGCCTGCGAGTTTTTAAACTGGTCCAAAACACTATCTGCTTTGTTGTCAAAAATGCTATTGCTATCAAAGGACATTTACATAAGAAAGTTCTGGACATCAACATAAAAAATTGTAGTCCTCATCCGGGACTTATGACGGACCAACAGTGTTGTTGAAATTGCTGTGCACATCTTCTCTCCTGTGTCTAGGCCAGAAATAATAGTGAACTTGTCTGCAACCCTCCCTTCAATTTCTGTGCTAACTGTCCAAGCCTCCTCCGTACATTCAGGCAGCACTTGCGACACTGTATCACACACAGATTGGAAATAACGTCCCAAGAGACATGCACAGTTCACAGACCAAAACCCTAAACTTGAAAGAGGAAAATTCTTCTTACCCAATTGCTCAATTTGCTAGTATTATCTGGCCGGGGTGGTCGAAGGGAAGGTTCTTGTGTACGCAGAGGTTTGGAATATAAAGCTCTCAGGGGTATTGTGTTTTTAGAGGAAAATGGGTTCGCACAGGGCTATGCAATGGGGTTGTGCCACGTTCCTAGCTACAGGAGCACCTGTGTTGTGCTTGGATCAGGTGCCAAAAATAACGTCCCAAAGTGCATCATTAAAACGCAGCAGCGGCAAAGCAAAGGTTGCTCTGCTCTAAAGCACTTTGGTCGTGGGTTAGTCCTGACGGCCACTGTAAGTAGCTCATGGTGGAGGTCCTCGTCCGCCCTACGCAACAAAACTGCATAACTTGCACCCTCCTACGTAGCCAAGGTAGGAGGATACAGCATGCAAAGCTCTTGAGAGATCTTCATACCACTGGCGTCCCCCAACTCCTCGGGCCAGTCTGGGTCAAACTCACATTCTGCTGTGAGATGCTCCTCAGACCACTCCTAGGGCTCCCCTTCCTCCAATAGGCTGATGGACAGGCTAAAAATAAGGAGGATGGACAAAGGGATAGAAATTCAACATCTGTGTCGGAATCAACATCGAGCAATGCCATTCCGTCCACGTATCCACTTCCGGCCTTAACCACATCCCCACATAATCTGGCGTTGCTGTGCAATGTCTGAAGTAGTGCTGGTATTGTTGACATCGGTGGAGGTGTCACGAGGTACACCACCGTGATCCAGCCCTGGATCCATGTTTGACCTGCAGCTCAGAAGCCCGACCCAACGCCTATTCCGTGGACCTAGCCACCTGTGGAAACATGCTACGGCCCCATTCTTTCCCGCAGTGACACAATGCGCACAGGCAGTATGCAACGACCAAAAGCGCAAAGCTATGGCTCACAGAAATTTAGTAAATCTGTGCAGGAGTCGCCGACAGACCCGTCAAAGGCAGGTAGGCTTCCAGCGACTGTGTAGGCTCCGCCACATACAAGAGGGAAGCACCTGCACACCCAGCTGTGTTGCGCAACCGGTGATAGTAAGTCAGAGAGCAAAACGCTGCTTCTTCGACTACTTGCAATGCTTCGTCTTACTTTAACACAATTGTGAATACTTGATCCCGCTGAACGATGGTGTTGGCTGCATGACTGGTCCCTTGACCTCACACAAGACCAGGACATGCAACGGCGCGTAGCCGACTGCCGGACTTCTGGCAACTTTCGGTGCCGTTCCCACTAAGTCTTCGTCGCCATGGCCTGGCAGTCGAGCCACAAAGTGGGGTCGTGGTCGTGTCACATGATTCAAAGACACATGCAGTGCTGGTCAGTCAACGACATCATGCGATGACAGTCCCCGCAGGACTTGAAGCCTGTCATCCATAGTGCACCAGGAGTCCATCCACTTGGAAAACAGATATAAAAATCATTGAAAAAACTCAAGTTAATAAGTGACTGGTGGGACAAGCGCTCCAAATCTGCGCTGTGTTGAAATAGAAGAACAAGTTACTTTCCTTTGGTAACGATGTATCTGTAAGAAACATTAGTTAGTTAGATTACTCACCTTAGAATATCCCCAGGCGTCACACTGGATCCGGAAGATTTTTCGTCAGAAATACCCCTTGTGCGTCGCTCGGCCTCGTCTGCGGCTCCGCGTCTGTCGTTTGCATTGTGCGCCGGAATGACGTCGTCGGAGTACTTAGACGCCGCCCTCGCGCGCTTACGTCAGTTCTTGTACATAGCTTTCCGCGCCAGGAACGCAGAGCCATGCAAGAGACCGACACTGGTGCCAAAAAATGCTATGGGCCTGAAAGGGATAACCTTAACCCTAGATGTCCGTTCGCAGAACGGGGAGGATGGGTGGGTTGGTGAGGAATCTTAACTAACTAATGTTTCTTACAGATACATCGTTACTGAAGGTAAGTAACTTGTTCATCTGAAAGAAACACGTTAGTTAGATTCCTCACCTTAGAATAGATACCCAAGCAATACCAACCCCGGTGGTGGGTCTGCGAACCAAGACCACACCAGAAACTCCTGGAGGACAGGACGGCCAAAGAAGCCATCCCTCTGTACTTGCCTGTCTAGGCAATAATGCCTGGCAAACGTATGTAGCGAAGCCCACGTTGCCGCCTGACAGATGTACTGCAAATGGACTCCCCATCCCAAAGCAGTAGTAGCCGCTGTGGCCCGAGTAGAATGGGCGCGCAGCCCAATATGAGGGTCCTTTTTTGCCAAGGAATAACACATTTTGATGCACAAAACGGCCCACGGTGACTTGAAAAGACAAGGCTGATCAGGAAGCCGTAAGAAGGCAGAAATGGCAGCAAGATAACCTTTTAAGGTGCCCAAGGCAGAGCCCTGCTGGGCCGAAGAAAGAGGAGAACCTCAGAAAGAGGGGCGGAAAGGGGATCCACAGCCTTTGCTGTGCACCATTCCACAAATTTTTTTCCACCGGCAGGCTTATACCGACTTTGTGGAGGGACGCCTGGCTGCCAGAATGATATCACAGACTTCAGGAGGAAAGTCAAATGGCATCAACTGCCGCCGCTCAATCTCCACGCATGGAGGTGGAGGCTGGACAGGTTCGGGTGGAGGACCGTCCCCTGCTGCTGCGACAGAAGATCCTCCCGAAGGGGCAGACGTATCGGAGGATCGGTCAACATACTGAGTAGCTCGGGATAACAGTACCTTCGTGCCCAGTCCGGAACCACCAAGAGGACTTGGGCCCGGTCGTGCATGATCTTCTTCAGCACTCTGGGCAGAAGTGGTATAGGCGGAAAGGCGTACAACAGACCGCAACTCCAGTCGCGACGAAAAGCGTCGCCGAGCGAGTGCCGCTTTGGAAATTCCAACGCGCAGAACTGCGGACATTACGCGTTCTCTTTGGTGGCGAATAGATCTAACCAAGGCTCTCCCCACTGCTGAAAGAGACCTTGCGCCACTTCGGAGTTCAGACACCATTCGTGATCCATCATGCACCGCCGGCTGAGTTCGTCTGCCCTGGCGTTCAGAGAGCCCGCCAGATGTTGAACCACTAGGGTGATGCCCTGGTGTTCCAGCCATGTCCAGAGGCACAGAGCCTCCTGACAAAGGGTCCACGACCCCACCCCGCCCTGTTTGTTGCAATACCACATGGCGGTGGTGTTGTCCGTGAAAACCTGCACGACACTTCCCCTGACAGAGGGAAGGAAGGCTTTCAGTGCAAGTCGTATCGCTCTCAACTCCAACAGGTTGATGTGGAGACGAGACTCCGCCGGAGACCAGAGGCCTCTGATCTCCGCCTCTCCCATATGGCCACCCCATCCCAGGAGGGACGCATCCGTCACTACGACATGCTCCGGTTGGGGAAGGGAGAGGCTCTTGCCCGTGACCCAATCGCGGTCCGTGAGCCACCACTGCAACTGTGTGCGGTGCCCTCCGAGATCAATACATGGTCGGACAGGTTGCTGTGATGCTGTGCCCACTGAAACTTCAGGTCACACTGCAGAGCCCGCATGCGACGTCTGTCGTCATGCACTAGTAGGATGCAGGAGGGCATCAGCCCCAGAAGCCGCAACACTAGCCTGACCAAAACCCAGGATAGAGGCCGAAAGATGGGAATCAGGGCATGAATATTCCGGACCTGCTGTTCCGGTGGATAGACTCTGAACTGCGCCGAATCGATAACCGCTCCGATGAAGAGGAGCTTCTGAGAGGGGCTCAGGTGTGACTTCGGCACATTGATGGAAAACCCCAGCAAATGCAGGAGATCCGCCGTAGTCTGGAGGTGGGAGACGACTTGCTGGGGCGATCCCACCTTCAACAACCAGTCGTCGAGATAGGGGCAGACTGTAAGCCCTCATCTGCCCAGATGAGCTGCAAACACCACCATCACTTTTGTGAACACCCGAGTGGCACTGGTGAGGCCGAAGGGGAGCACGGTGAACTGAAAGTGCTCCTGACCCACAGTGAACCGCAGGTAACGCCGATGGGCCGGCAGCACGGGTATGTGAAAATAAGCGTCCTCCAAGTCTAACACTACCATCCAGTCTACAGGGTTGAGGGCAGCCAGAACCGGAGCTAGCGTCAGCATCTTGAACCGCTCCTTCATAAGCAAGGCGTTGATGCTCCTGAGGTCCAAGATAGGGCGTAGTCCCCTTTGCCCTTCTTGCGAACCAGAAAGTAGTGGGAATAGCAACCACGACCTACTTCAGGCCCAGGAACGCGCTCGACGGCCTCTTTTGCCAAGAGGGCCGTAAAATCCTCCCGCAGCAGATTCAAGTGATCCTACGACTTTTGGTGGTATTGCGGTGGCATGGCTGGAGGGTTAGTCTCGAAGGGGAGGGAGTAGCCCCTTTTGACTATTTGCAGCACCCACCTGTCCGAAGTGATGGTATGCCACTGGAGCAAGGGATGGCGAACTCTTCCGCCCACTGGCGAGGAATGGGCCGGAAAGCTCGGACTCGGAAGGCTTGGAGGCGGATGCTGCCGGGGTGGATGTGGGCTGACCGCGTCGTCCTCCAGAAACGCCTCGGCGGAAACCACGTACGCACGCAGGTTAGTTCTGTGGCTGGTGGCTAGGCGGACGTGAGGAGGCGCCTCTTCCTTGGTCACGAAAGGGGCGAAAAGCGGAGGGTTGCGACCGCGGGCACAAGAGGCCCAAGGACTTGGCCGTAGCCCAGGAGTCCTTAAAGCGATTCAGCGCACTGTCCGCTTGCTCACCAAAAAGGCGACTGCCATGAAAGGTCATGTCCATGAGAGTGCTCTTGACATCCCCTCAAAAGGACGTGGACCGCAGCCAGGCGTGACGTCTAAGCGCCACCGTTGTAGAAATCGCCCTACCCAGAGAGTCCGTAGTGTCAAGCCCATATCGGATTGCATGTCGTGCTGCATCCCTCCCATCGGCCAGAGCCTGGGTAAGTCGTGTCCGGGCCTCCTCCGGGCACAGGGGCAGCACTTCCTCCACCGTATCACACAGAGAGTGGAAATAACGGTCCAAGAGACAGGCGGTGTTTAAAGACCGCAGGCCCAAACTAAGGGAAGAGAGCAGCTTTTTGCCAAACTGCTCCAGTCTCTTGGAGTCTCGGTCCGGTGGAGCGGTCGGGATGGAGGATTGGGGAGTAGAAGCCTGGATAACCAGACTCTCGGGGGTGGGTTGTTGGGACAGAAAACTGTGGTCGCCCCGAGCAGGGCGCTGGCAACGTTCCTATCCACAGGAGGAACTGTGGAGGTCTTTCACCAGGTGCCCTGCAGAACGTCAGTGAGGGCCTCATTGAACTGCAGCAGAGGCTTAGTGGAGCTTGCTGCAGATTGAAGCACCTCAGTGAGGATGTTAGTCCTCACAGCCACGGCAGGCAGCTCAAGCCCAAGGGCTGCGGCCGCCTTGCTCAGCACCACAGAGAACGCTGCACCCTCCTCTAAAGCCACAGTCGGAGAAGAGGTGAAGCCAGTGTCTGGCGAGGTATCCAGACCACTGGCCTCCCCCATTTCATCTGCCCATTCCTGTGAAAGCTGAGACTGAACAGCCATAGGGTCCTCGAACCCCTCACAGTCGCCCCCGTCATCCGATTCGTGATAAACAGGAGGAACGTTTTGAGTCGGACGATAGAGATAATGTGTCTCAAGCGGCGTCGGCCGACGCCGCACCGGCGTCGGGTCCTGAACAGGGCTGAACTGAGGCTCGACTTTGACCGGAGTCGGCGTCGGTGGTACCGGTGTCCGCGCATGCGGAGGAGGCGTGACGAGGTCGACCGGCGTTGACGGGGGCCCAGGCATTGGCCCCGCGGGGACCTGCGGCGTCGGCACCGTAGTCTCCAATGGCGCCGGGGCCAAAGCCGGCGGCGCGCAAGGTCGCCCAGTCGAGTCCGCGGGGCCCGAAGGCGTGCCAGCGGCCGTCGACGGCGGGCCCAGGCTTCTCATGGCTGAGAGGAAGGCACTGACCTCCGCCGGCGTCGCGTCAGTCCCAGGGACCGGCGGGTATGGGGACGTGCGCGGCGCCTGTGGCTTCGACGGAGCCACGGGGGTGGAACTACCCTGACCCTCGGCCGAGGCACGCGACCGGCGAGGGGAGTCCGAAGAGCGGTGTCGCCTCTTGGACTTCTTAGAATGTTTGGACTTACCCGAGGACTTCGAGCCCGACGAGCGATGATGATGTCGACTGCGGCTCCGCGACCGATCCTTGGACCTCCTCTTGGACCGGTATCGAGCGGGGCGCGGAGCCGAGTGGCGAAGCTCGAGAAGCTTGCGGGACGGCTTCCGCCTAGCTTTCGATGTCAGGGCTTGGCAGTCGGAACACGACTTCGCGTCGTGGTCGAGGCCCAAACAGTAGAGGCACCGGCGGTGGTGATCTGTCACCGACATCAGTCGGTGGCAATCTTCGCAAGCCTTGAAACCAGGCATCCTACCGGCACCAGATGTCGAAGACAGGATCAAAAAGGATCAAAAAGATTTAGTCAAAAAAGACTAAAAGGGGAATCTCTCCCGGATCGGCGCTTACTGGCGCGGAAAAAATAAGAACTGACGTCAGCGCGCGAGGGCGGCGTATAAGTACTCCGACGACGCCATTGATACGCGCACGACGCCAACGACGGACGCGGAGCCGCAGACGACGCCTAGCGACGTGCAAGGGGGATTTCTGACGAAAAATCTTCCGGATCCAGTCTGACGCCTGGGGATATTCGAAGGTGAGGAATCTAACTAACGTGTTTCTTTCAGATAGAGTTGATATAAGTGCGCAAGTGCGGCGTATAAGTAGCATACGCTACGTCATCACTGCGACCACAACCACACAGACTGACGCGGAGCCGCAGGACGCCAACATTCTGACAAGCAGTGTTCATGATGATGAAAATTATGAATCACTGACACAATATCGAAAGACTAAAAATCGACCTACAAATATATCGATACAAAATAATCGATTACATTATTATCGACATCATATACTTATTTAAAACATTACAAAAATATCGAACACACAATTTCGAACTACAGAAATATAGGTACACAAAATATCGCCAACACAAATATCGAAATCCTAAAATATCGATGCTCAGTAATATACATATACTTCATAACAAAATATCGTAAACTAAAATATCGACCACTAAAATATCTCCATTTTACTAATATCGACTATATAACATTTAATTAAAACCTAAAATCAAACAACATAAACACCAAATAATGTCTTTTAACTCTAGACAAAATTATTATTAAACAATTATATATTTACTACATTTAAAAATGGATTTAAATAATTAACTCTTTACTAAAACATTATTAACAACCTTCCTACATTAAACAACTATATTATTAAATTATACTTTATCAATTCATACATCCAATACATAATATAATGTTTAGAAAAATACATATAGAATAATACACCACAAAACAACTAATTAGCGTTTTCCTTATTAGGAAACTAACTACCAGAAAAAAAAAAAAAAAATCGAACTAACCAATAAAAACACTCCGAATTCAAACTAACCAATGAAACACATATTACAACATCCAAAGCACTATAAAAAGAAGTTCAACTTCATTCACAGTCCAGAACCAAAAAAACGAAATTGAATGAAGTGGAAAATTTACTGGATTGCAACTGCAGATATAAGAAAAACAACATAGAGGAAATATTTAAAACTATCAAAAGTAAGTTAACTATATTATTCTCATGAAGACTCAAATCGAATAAATTGTAATTACAATATACATGCACTATAAATAAATTAATGTCTTCTTTCTATTTCATGTTTTCACTACAGGAAACTCCAAAAGAAACTAAGAAAATACAGAACAGCACCAAAAAAGATACAACTAAAAAGTAAGTATTTCACAACCAAAAATCAACTAATAGATTAAAATACCACCCTAATTAAATCCCAATTGCAAATCCCCTAACCATTCCCTATAAAAATATAGAAACAATTATTACAACAAATTTCCTTTTCTTTTCCAGACAAAGAAAATACTAGAAGAAAATTCCACAAATAAAGAATCAAGAGCATTCTACTCAAACACATCAAAACAAACTTTGTAAGTATATAGTAACTAAATCTTGTTTTTTTCTAATGAAAATTAATATAACATCATATATAATAACTATAATATATATTTTTCATAGATAAAGCTACATCAAAATGACTGAAGGAGCTGAATTCATAACAAGCCAGAAGGGAAAAATGTTACTATGCTATATGGGATACACTTACACACAGGAAAAAGTGTATGGTTTAAAAGTTAACTGGAAATGCACTAAATACTACTCTAATAAGTGCTATGGGCGTGCTACAACACGACAAACAACAGTACTATACACTAGAGAACATAACCACCCACCAAACATTACTGAAATCGAAGTCAGATCTGCTTTAGAAACTATAAAGAAAGCTAGCACAAGTTCTCAAAAACCTACTAGTGTAATTTTAAAAGAGCAGCTTCCCAAAATTCCTAAAACTGCTACTACACAAATGCCATCTGTAACTTCACTCAAAAGAACTATAGCACGTACTAAAAAAAACACTACTACTTCAACCCCAATTCCTCACACATATAGTGAAGTTATTCTAAGTCCAGAACAAAGTATAACTTTAAACAAAGAACCATTTGTCATTTTTGATAATAAAAACAATGACAAAAGAATAATAATATTTGGAACAGCTAATAATCTCTGTAAACTACAAGAATCACAGAACTGGATGATGGATGGGACTTTTACCATATGTCCCAAACCCTTTTACCAACTATATACAATACATGTCCTATATCACAATTGCAATATACCATTAATTTACACATTATTACCAAACAAACATAACTCCACATACACTGAACTATTAAATATAATAAAACAAATAACTTTTCCCCACAAAAAATAATCCTAGATTTTGAACATGCAATGATTAATACTATATTAAAAACACACCCCCATACCTCCATACAAGGCTGTTACTATCATTTTAATCAATGCCTATGGAGACACATGCAAAAATCAGCCCTAAGCATTGAATATGCAACTAATTCATCTTTTGCATATCAAATAAAAAAACTCATAGCACTAGCTTATGTACCTGACACAGACGTAACAGAACATTACAACATTTTAATAGACAGCGCCTTCTACAAACAAAATGAAGAAAAACTAAGTTCACTATTGGACTATTTCGAAGATACATGGGTCGGCAGACTACATAGATCTGGCCACAGAAGAAACCCTAAATTCTTAATTCCCTGGTGGAACGTATACAGAAGCACATTAAATGGAGAATCCAAAACTAATAACGCAGTTGAAGGATGGCATAACGCCTTCCTACAATCAACAGGCAGAACAAAACCAACACTAGAAAGATTTATATCATGCCTACAAAAAGAACAGAGTTATCAAGAGTTCCGAATGGAACAATCCATAACTCAGCTAACTCCAAAAACCTCAAAACAAACTAAACAAATGTATAAATATCTAGAGCAACAAGTAAAATTGTACCCTACTACCAAAGGCCTAGAATACCTAAACATCATAGCTAAAACACTTCTTTAAAGTACAAATACAAATAAATGACTAATTACCCATTTTCAATAATATCAAACACATAAAATATATTTATCTTATTACAAAAATAATTAGTGTGTAACATATTTATACATATTGTCAAAAATATATTAACACACATTAATAATATTTGTAATAAAATAAAAATTATCAATAATATTAAACAATACCCACCCACAAGAAATAATAATAAATTAACTTACCAAGTTTATTCCAAAGTCTGAAAAATCCATTTCCTGCTTACACAATCCAAACATAAAAAAAAAGTTTCCCAAAAAAAAATGCAAAAATACAACTGCCGATTAAATCCATAATCCATTCACCAAATATCCTTCGAAAAACCATGAAAAACCCGAAAATAGCAAAAAATATTAAAAAACGATCCATGAAAACCGAAACATTTAAAGAAGTGTAAAAAACATATTGTTCAATAAAACGAACACACACTTCTTTAAAAAAAAAAACGAGTCCATCCGAAACGAATAACCTAGAAAAGAAATTGTAAAAACAAAGCAACATACATTCCCACCCACATAAAACAACACATAAACACTTACTAACAATAATACTAGATTTAAAACAGTTCTAAATATACATTAAACACCTTAAACCTAACTCTCGAAACATGCCTACACATCGTTAAAAACACGTAAAAACACAACACGCAACTGTAACACATAACATTTCCAAATATAACTAATATATGTACAGCTACACTAAACATTATCTAACTAGGCTCAAAATAAAGTTTAAAACCATCTAAAACATATAAAACAAACCTTACCTTTCACGACGCGAAGTAACTCCCAACCGCGAGCTTCCCTTCAAACCAAATGACCCAAAACAACATTACCGGGTTACAAAATAGAGTGCCCAAAACATAATAAAACATTTAACTATACTAAAAAGCCCTAATTAAATCAGGTAAAACAGTAAATTCACACACAAATATTTTATATTATTTAGCAAAAATAGACCTATTTTTTTCATTTACCTACAAATTGTCAACAAATGTTCCTAATGTTTAAAATTATATAAATAAATATTAAAAAATTTAAAATATTTATTATTATAATTTCTAAAAAGATAATACTACAGAACAATGTTTGAAAAATTGTTACAAATTTTTTGCATGAATGCTAAAATTTTATTTATGTTAAAAATATGTTTGTTTGGAAAACATTGTAAAAATAATGAATATTAATATTTTACATATTAATATTAATAAAAAAGGTATAACATGTTTGTACTACAAATATTAAAATGTTTATAAATGAAAATATTTGCCAAAAGTTTTGTATAAATATTTACAAAATCTATTGCTATGTTAAATTTAATTTAAAACACTACATTGTACAACATTATTAATAATATTTTTAATTTACTAAAAAATGTTAGAAAATATACTAAATGTACATAAAATTTGTTCTGACCTATATTCAATATGTTTGAATTTAATTACAATGTAACTAATGCTAATTCTGAATGATCTTACTCAAATGAATAAACAATAACAAATTTAAAAAACTACAATAAAAACCATGTTCTTGTCTTATTAATTGTGTTTCTCTGATTATTAATATTGATCTTCTATTATGAATATTTAACATATAGAATATTTTTTTTATAAAAAAATAAAAAACAATAAATATTATAAAATTACAGAATGCCATTACCCATTATTCCAATACAAAATATTCATATATTTTTCCTAATAATAATATTAAATATTCCAAACATATCACATTAAAACTTTACATGTATTTATTATCCTAAACTATAAATATTGAATTAATTAGTACAAATCCAATATATAATAATAAAATACAAATAATATTCACTTAAATATATTTTTATTATTGCTATATCAATGTAATTTAATTTCATTAAATACCAGACAGATTAGAGTAGTTGCTGGACACTGACCATAAATAATTTACTATTCCCACTCCAGTCTATAATAAATTAAAGTAGATGCTTGACACTGACCAGAAATAATTTACTATTCCCACTCCTGTGTATAAAAAATTAAAGTACATGCTGGACACTGACCATAACTAATTTACTATTCCCACTTCAGTCTATAAAAAATTAGAGTAGGTGCTGGACAGTGACCATAAATAATTTACTATTCCCACTCCAGTCTATAAAAAATTAGAGTAGGTGCTGGACACTGACCATAAATAATTTACTATTCCCACTCCAGTCTATAAAAAATTAGAGTAGGTGCTGGACACTGACCATAAATAATTTACTATTCCCACTCCAGTCTATAAAAAATTAGAGTAGGTGCTGGACACTGACCATAAATAATTTACTATTACCACTCCAGTCTATAAAAAATTAGAGTAGGTGCTGGACAGTGACCATAAATAATTTACTATTACCACTCCAGTCTATAAAAAATTAGAGTAGGTGCTGGACACTGACCATAATTAATTTACTATTCCCACTCCAGTCTATAAAAAATTAGAGTAGGTGCTGGACACTGACCATAAATAATTTACTATTCCCACTCCAGTCTATAATAAATTAAAGTACATGCTTGACACTGACCATAAATAATTTACTATTACCACTCCAGTCTATAAAAAATTAGAGTAGGTGCTGGACAGTGACCATAAAAAATTTACTATTACCACTCCAGTCTATAAAATATTAGAGTAGGTGCTGGACACTGACCATAAATAATTTACTACTCCCACTCCAGTCTATAAAAAATTAGAGTAGGTGCTGCACAGTGACCATAAATAATTTACTATTCCCACTCCAGTCTATAAAAAATTAGAGTAGGTGCTGGACACTGACCATAAATAATTTACTATTCCCACTCCAGTCTATAAAAAATTAGAGTAGGTGCTGGACACTGACCATAAATAATTTACTATTCCCACTCCAGTCTATAATAAATTAAAGTAGGTGCTGGACAGTGACCATAAATAATTTACTATTCCCACTCCAGTCTATAATAAATTAGAGTAGGTGCTGGACACTGACCATAAATAATTTACTATTCCCACTCCAGTCTATAAAAAATAAAAGTACATGCTGGACACTGACCAAAAATAATTTACTATTCCCACTCCAGTCTATAATAAATTAAAGTACATGCTTGACACTGACCATAAATAATTTACTATTCCCACTCCAGTCTATAATAAATCAAAGTAGGTGCTGCACACTGACCATAAATAATGTACTATTCCCACTCCAATCTATATTGAATTAGGGTTACTATATATTTTAGATTTTTTAAAACAATTACTAATTTGTAAACACTACCCACCCTTATCCCTTATAAATCCTACATCACTCTTATTAAATAAATTATCTTCTTAAAATTGTTAAATGTTAATTCAAAGAACATTTCTAAATGTAAATTATTTTTTATTAATATTAAATTTTTTATATATTTCTAAAACACTCCCCACCCTTATCCCTTATAACCGCAAAATACCACTTATGACATTTATTTTATTATTAAAATGATTAAAATTAACTTTTATTACCAAATTAGAAATTTCCATTATGTTTTTCAAATATAAAATATTACATATATTTCGAAAGCACTCCCCACCCTTATCCCCTATAACCCCCAATTCCCACTTATTACATTTATTTTATTAGTAATTTTTTTAAATTTAAATTTTAATACCAATTTAAATTTTCTTTTTTTTTTATAAAATATTAAATATTTTTCAAAAACACTCCCCACCCTTATCCCCTATAACCCCAAAATCCCACTTCTTAAATGTATTTTATTAGTAAAATGTTTAATTGTAAATTTTAATACCAAAATTTAAATTTAATTTTTTTGTAATTCAATATTAAATAATAAATATATATCTAAAACACTCCCCACCCTTATCCCCTATAACCCCAAAATCCCACTTATTACATTTATTTTATTATTACAATTTTAACATTTAAATTTTAAAAACTAATTTGAATTTTTTTTATTTGTAAATATAATATTTCAAAAATTATATCATAAATTATTAAATTTTATTAGTAAAATTTTTAATTGTAAATTTTCATACCAAAATTGAAATTTCATTTTTTTTAATTCAATATTAAATATTAAATATATATCTAAAACACTCCCCACCCTTATCCCCTATGACCCCAAAATCCCACTTATTACATTTATTTTATTATTACAATTTTCACATTTAAAATTTAAAAACACATTAGAATTTTTTTATTTTTTTTTAAATATAATATTTCAAAAATTATATCCTAAAATATAAAATTTAATATTTATTTCCAAAACACTCCCCACCCTTAACCCCTATATACACAACATCCCACTAAAAATTTTTTTTTTCATAATTAAAATTTAAATATTACAATTTTGTTCAAAATTTAAATTCAAATTCTACAAAAATGTATTAAAATATTTTATTTCAAATATATATTTTTAAAACACTCCCCAGCCTTATCCCCTATAAACCCAACATCCCGCTCCTAAAATTATATATCAAAATTTAAAAAATTATATTAATAATATTTCAAAAATTATATCCTAAAATATTAAATTTAATATTTATTTCCAAAACACTCCCCACCCTTAACCCCTATATACACAACATCCCACTAAAAAAAAAATTTTTCATAATTAAAATTTAAATATTACAATTTTGTTCAAAATTTAAATTCAAATTCTACAAAAATGTATTAAATTTTTTTATTTCAAATATATATTTTTAAAACACTCCCCACCCTTATCCCCTATAAACCCAACATCCCGCTCCTAAAATTATATATCAAAATTAAAAAAATTATATTAATAAAAACAAAATTGTTATTTTTAATACACTTAAATAAACATTTGCTGACACTTCTAAACAATAATTTGTAACAAATCACAAAATGACTTAATACTATCCTTTTTCGATATTTTTACTACACGATATTATGTCTTTCGATATTTTACTACACATAACAATTTCTACATTTTTTACATCGATATTAATGACAGAGATATATTGTTCCATCGATATTTTGACTTCGATATTTCTGTATATCGATATTACATTTCCGATATTTTGTCTACTCACCGAAAATTATCCATATCCAGACTGACGCTGTGCACAATTCGAACGGAATGAATCTATCACTAAGGATTTAATTTTACTTATTACATTTTTGCAAAAATATATATTTTTTAAAATTTTTGAAATCAATAAATATAATACTAAAAGTCTGATTTGTAAATTACACAAACATTAAAAAATGTTTAAAAATTGGTAAAGGAAATATTGCGTGTATAATAGTGCTTACTTTTACTTGTTTCTAAACTATGGGCCTCACTTAGATGTCGGGCGTAATCTTTCTTCCAGACATTGTTTTGGATTCATGAACAAACATAATGCCTGCCCAACAACAACAATTACAAAGCTTCCAAACAACATTTGTAGGGACTACCATTGAATACTATCGGATCCCCTTTTTCGACCATCAATACTGGCTCCCATGGGTGAAATAATCACTTGAAATACTTTCACCCTGTCGTTGAACTTTTCGTGTTCGTACAGAGCAATTTGTAAATGAATCTTACATCCTTTTATCTCAGCTGTAAACACAGGCTATTGCCTGCTACCATTCCGCTTTCAAAGATTCGGATAATACCAATGCCTTTCGTAACATACTTTGACAGTTCGTACAATTTCCAGCCGTCGTAATTTGTTGTTTTTCAAAACTGTTTTAGTAATTTTACAATGCGGGTTGGAAATGGGATTCAAGGTAATCAGATGACGTTCAGAGACTTTGCTTACAGTATGGTAATCGGGGACTTAGTGACATGATGTTAGTGAAATTGCGGAAATGGCAGCAAGAGTGCTTCAAGAGTGCTTCAAGAATCAGCTATTACTAGTAACAGTTTGTTTCTAATTACTATAGGATTAATATTTATTCAAATATAAGTTTGTTCTTTAAATTTTTGATAGTATGAACATGCTCATGTTTGTGGTCGGGAAGCAAGGTTACCAGACTTACTTCGTTGTGACTATTTGTAATACACATGTTTTATTAAAACTAAATTGGTATTAATTCATATTTTTTTTTCTTCTCATGCTTATTCATTATCTAATATTTTACTATAATAATCCCAAAAAGACAATGTGGGAAACCGCTACAACACTACTATTTGGTGACGATATTTAATTTATAAATGCCTAGTGTGTGAATTTGATTATTAATATTTACAAATTATTAATACAACATGCTTACTTGTAGAATGTTTTGTAAAGTAAATGACAAGTAACATCAAATTTACTAAAAATTTGGAATTACATGCTAATCTCAAAATCCGCAATAGTATTCAAATAATATAGGCTTCAGGATTAGGTGCATATTGCAAAGGCTGCTGTTACCACTGTTATGGGCAGACACAAACTCACTTTTCTACAGTTTCTGATTTTGTTGGACCACTCGGAAAAGGCTATGGGGCATGGATGTTAGAAATAATATAACGGCTACTGCATATTAACCAACTTCTTTGTATATATTAATCTACAACTGCCTTACCAATTGGTAGAGGTATTTACCAAGAACCTTATCCCTTAGGCCCGTGGTATAAAAATCTAGCAGTCTGAACGTTACTCATGATTTCTGTTGGACCACCACGATGGCATGTTGTTTGAGGTCCACATGACATCAAAATGAGGGTCACAGTGTTTAAAAACTTTGAAGGTGATCATGACATAAAACTTTTTATTATTATAATACTGCTACATTACTCTTTCGTTATAGTATGCTAGTGTTAGGTTCAAATTGTTTTTTTTTTTTTTACGCAGGTAATCATTTAAATACTTGTGTCATGATATATATATATATATATATATATATATATATATATATATATATATAAATAAAATACTAAGATTAAAATAATTTCTTTTCACAAAATTACATAACTTAAAACAAGATTTGCAAACAAATAATAGAGCTTGCAAAAAATGGAGAACAGATTTTGGTGTTGGTCTGAATTGCCTCCAACACACACCATCTCAACGTCTGACCGAGCCATCAAAATACCTTTGGTTATAAAAAAATAAAATAGGATGTGACCACACATGGTGCAGTTCAAAACTCACAAGTAAGGGACATATTTAGATCTCGTTGTGATCGGCTTAGAACAACTGTCTGAGCCCTACAGACAGATTATTATCGTGTCGTGCGGATTCCTTCCTGACCAAGCCATTCCGATGGGCTCCATCGGAAAGGAATCCCACACGTATTTCCAGATTGTGGTCAACAGCCTCGGCCTGTATGCCGTCTGCAACTCCCTCAGTACTACCCCTGCCGCCTCTTGCAACCAAGGGATTTCAATGGCATTTTTTCTCAGATTTTTATTTTTTGGATTTGAGGCACAAAAAGGCAGTCGAGAACTGTCTTTGTGTGTGAGCCTGCCTAATGGGGCACATAAAGTGCACCTCAGTGGATCTTTGTAACTGGTTGCATGCACCTTAGGGTTGCCGAACACATGGTGCATGGATGAACTGCTCCCCTGCTTTTAAAGATGCATGAATTCATTCCATTCCGCTCGGAATGCATGCATGCATTGTGTTGTATACGATTGCAAGCGAACCCTGTTCTGCCGCATCCTACTAGCAGTGCTGTAATTGACAACAGCAGGTTGGTCGGTTATGGCTCATGACCAATGTT
Organism: Triturus cristatus; assembly: GCF_964204655.1. Lineage (NCBI taxonomy): Eukaryota > Metazoa > Chordata > Amphibia > Caudata > Salamandridae > Triturus > Triturus cristatus. Next base: position 666,269,781 of record NC_140589.1, on the reverse strand, counting down.
GGACGTACATGAGTATGTCCGACATTGGAATATGCCCCTAGGTATGATACTTTATTCTACGTGCGTACACAGTATTCAGCACAAGCACACATAGTCAAATGTGAATTTGTGTTAATTAATGCACTATGGGGAGAGAGGTGATTGCAGCTCCTCTATGGAGACAAGTGTTCCTGTCTTCAATCATCTCGAAAATTGGTTTTTGAAGATGGGACCATCCATAGCTATCTCCAACCTTCCGACAAACCTGTACTTCCTGCATTTTGTCTGGTTCGTTATAAACTTGCTGAAGTCGCAACTGCCTCCCGCTCAGACGCTTCCTTTCATCCTAGCAGTTCGGCACACTGTGCAGTTTCAGGCTTATCGTACAAATCAGCCATTACAGGATATTTTGGCTATGATACTGATCTTTGAACATTGATCTTGGATTTAAAAGATAATGATTCTCGTGCTGTTCATTCTCCTGCATCCAGCTTGTGTACAATGCCAAATGCCACAGTTAGGGTCAGGAATGTGACCTTACGTTCAAAATGGAACAGCTTCTGTCTAAAAACACCAACCTGGATCACTGATTTGATGTTATTTCTTTACCTGTTCAGTCTGTTAAGAAATTGCTATTTGGTCAGACGCAGAACACTTTTATTTCACAAACCATATGTCACAGTATTTTGGGATGCTTACCTTATGGCATGTGGAGGCCATGTGTGAGAGTTGGTTTGCAGAGGATGCTTATCCCCGGTGGAAGACAACCTCCATATCACCTTTTTGGATCACCTCACAATATTGTTGTTTAGAAAAGCCTTTTTGCATGGTAGGCTGGTTCTTGTATTCACATACAACTTGACCGTCATGTTGTACTGCAATAATCTGGGCGACTTTGGGCGGTGAACCCTGTGTGGAGAGGCCATGTGCCTTTAGGTTTGGCTTTGACAACATGTCATGTCCCTGTAGGCCTAACATCTGTATAGGTTTAGTAAATACCACAGCGGACGAACGTAGCTGACGGTGCCTTGAAAAACACCATTGCATTCACCATCCGTGCAAAAGGACTCTTTCAGCGTATGGAAGAAAATGTATTAGATCGTTTTGCCTCTGATGATAAATATCAATGTATTTCTTTTGGAAGATTGAATATTGAATTTGAAGAACATTTGTCAGCAACGTTTTTCGTTGGTAGTATAGTTCACGCCTCCTTTAATCATTAACGGCCATGCCACTTCTGGCAAGAGTCTTACAAACGCTCCAGAAAAAATGGCCAAAAGTCATTCTAGGGGCGCAGAAATCTTTAGATATTCTGGTACCACAAACTGATGTCAATAAACACAGATCCTGCAATCCGACTGCCACTCATGGAGGATGTTCTGTTGCAGCAGCAGAGATTGCGGGTGTTGTTAATCTCTGCCAGAACCAGTACAACCTTTGTCTGCTTGCGTGGTGATTTGTCATTGTCAGATGTCAAGTTTCAAACCTATTTTCAGAGTTTGTGAAATTATTCCGGCAACATGAGATCCCGCAACAAAATTGGTATATGACTGCAAAAGTGACAACAATTCTAAACATTGTACACAATGGGCTGTCAACCACCTATCTTACTGTATTCCAGCAATTGTCTTATTAATTATTTCTTTGTCCATCCAGTGTTCTTCTGCTTAAAATCTGAATGTCTATTTTTTTGGCCCTCTCATCTTCCCTTCACAGCACGACCAGTCACCCCTTTTAAGTGTCCTTTGGAAAAAATATTTTTGAATGTGTTAATCCAGTATTTTATCTTTTCAACATTTATTATACCTTACTTGTACATTATTTTGGTTCACAGTTACTTTCTTATCAACACCATATTTAAAAATGGGCAACTTTCCTCTTTGGTTGCTCACTATCAAATGATCTGTTTTAATGGTAATAAACCAATGCAAGTAGGATGAGTCAGCTGCAGACACATAGCTTTGCAGACAAGGTAGTGCTCAACAAAACGTCATCCCTGCATTGTAAGGTGTTAACACATTTATGATTTGGACTTTTAAAATAAATGAAAGTTGAAAGTTGAAAAAAATGTATATAGCGCTCTATCACCAAGCGGATTCTTGACGCTGTAGGCCGGAGACTAAACCTGAGAAAAAGACGGGGATGAAAGAGTTTTCAAAGGGAAGGCTAGGGAGAACAAATGAGTTTTAAGTTTGGCTCGAAAATCTAAGCAAGAAGGGGTGGAACGTATAGCAAGAGGAAGAGAGTTCCAGAAAAAATGGGCAAGAGTCGAACATCTGCTGCCACCAGATTTCTTATTACGGAAACGTGGCACCTCAAGAAGGAACAGAGTGTAAGAGCGAAGGTCTCTGCAGGGGACATATGCTATTATTTTAGATCCAACTAAAGCATGGTCAGTACCAGTGAGGGACATGAAAGTCAGGCAGCCTATCTTGAAAAGTGATCGTTCCCGGATGGGTAGCCAGTGCAGAGTACTTAATACAGGCGTAATGTGACTAGATTTAGGAAGCCTATAGATGAGGCGGGCCGCTTGGTTCTGGATGAGTTGTAAGCGGCGACATTCATAGGCAGGAATGCCTACGAAAAGGGCATTGCTGTAATCCAGGCGGGACAAGATAAGTGCTAAAATGATGAGTTTAAGAGCTTCAACTCAAAAGTATCGTGAATTTTTGCTAATGGTTCTTAGGGCCAAAAAACATGAAGACACTACGGAACTAATCTGAGGGCGCATGGAGAGGTCTTGACTAAATTTAATGCACAGGGTTTGCACAGATGCAGAAGGTGAGGGAGGGGAACCAAGGTTAGGGGGCCAGAAAGCAGAAGACCAGGGGTTGGATGGGCCACCAAAAAGAACCAGCTCGGTCTTATCGGGGTTCAATTTCAATTGGTTGGAGTTCATCCAGTTGAATATGAACGTAAGCGTGGAGTGCACCTTGAGAATACCATCAGGTGAGGCAGAGAGATTGAAGATGAGCTTGAGGTAATCGGCGTAATTAAACGCCGTGACCTCCATATCCTGTAAAGCAACAATAATGGGTTAAATGTAGAGATTAAACAAGAGGGTAGATAGTGACGAGCCCTGGGGAACTCCGCAGGTAACGGGGTTGATGGTAGCAAGGAAGCCCTCCAGGCGAACAGCCTGAGTGCGGCAGGTTAGAAAGGAGGTGAGCCAGGCCAGGGCCGAACCCCACAGGCCGGCACCTCCGACACGGTCGAGAAGGATGGAATGATCGACCGTTTTGAAGGCGGCAGAGAGATCGAGGTTGACTAGGGCCTGGGGGGAGTTGGTATCGGCGCTGCGCCTGAGCTCATCTACTTCCAAGAGGACAACAGATTCCGTAGAGTGAGCTGGCAGAAAACCGGGCTGATTGGTTGCTAGGAGGTGATGGGCTTCGATGTTGTTGGAGAGTGAAGTCGTAATGTGACAATCCAAAATTTGGCTTAAGAGTGGCAACAATGAGATGGGTCTGAAAGTTGAAGGGACCGCTGGATCGGCACCGGGATTTTTAAGGATGGGTATGATGGTGGCAGATTTGAAAGAGTCATGTACAGAACCGAGGGTGATGGAGGTATTAAGAAGAGTAATAGGAGGTGCCGGACAACGGGAGAAAATCGCTCTTAAGATGTGTGCTTGGCAAAGATCAGCAGGGTAACCCTAAGTAACTTTTCCCAGGATATAGTGGAAGACCTCAAATGGAATTGATCAATGGAGGAGGATGGCTGGGGTCGTGGGGGACAGGTAAAGGAGGCAGGTGCCAAAGGGATATTCTGTTTTATGATGGCAATCTTCTCAATGAAGAAATTGTTGAGAGCATTACACAGGGTTTGACAAGGGATGGGCCTAGAGTCAGCACTATTAGAGCCAGAGAGTTCGTGCACAATTCTAAAGATCTCTTTTTGTTTATTAGTTGCCCGATGAATTTTCGGATTGAAATATTCCTGCTATGCGGAGATAATTCACTTTTTGGACACCTGCAACAGGGCCAAATAGTGAGGCTTTGAATCGGGACAGTATTTACGGCGCCAGAGGCGCTCCCCCTGGCGAAGTGCTAGTTTTTGAGATTTTAGGTTATTGGAAAACCATCTGTTGGGATCGTGCGGGCGACGGATTCTGACACATCTCAGAGGAGCAATCTGATTGCATGCTTCAGAGAGCCAGGTATTGATAAGGGTTACCTGCCTATTTAAACGGTAATCACTCAGAGTAGGAGCGAAAGGGGCTAATTAAAGACCTAGAGTGACGGTATCTACTGTATTCCAATTTAGAGCATAAGTGTTTTTGTACAAGGTTGAAGGTTGTCATTTGGCAAAGGGGCAGAGAAAATGATCAAAAAGTGATCAGACCAAACCGAAGGGGATATATTAGGTATGGAAATGGGAAGATTGACGTTCCAGATTTGGTCAAGAATGTCATTGTGAATGTTTGTGGGAACAAAAATATGAGGAATGAAGTTAATGCTATGGAGGGTGTCAGAAAAAACTTTAGACATAGAGTCTTCCGTGAGTCCCCTGGCCAAAAATTACAATCACCTAATAACAAAATAGAGGAGTTGTTAACGACCAGGGTGGCAAGAAGATCCTGTAAGGCTGGGATAAAGTGGGACATGGATTGAGGGGGACGATAAAGCAGTACAACAGTGAGAGGGGACTCGAGATTGGTAGAACGTACCACCAAGAGGTCGACTGATGGAATAGATAGTTGAGGAAGAGGTTGAAATAGGAGGTTTGAACAAACAATCATAGCCACTACGCCCCCCATCTTACCCTCAGGGCGGTCAGCGCGGAGGATATAGTAGGAGTATGGGGGAGAAGTGAGAACATCAGGTATGGAATTGGCAGTGTACCAGGTTTACATTAAACACAAAATCTCAGGACTGTAAGTTTTGATAAAGTCAAAGAGCTCCAATTGGTGTTTAACAGCAGAGCGAGTGTTGAGAAGAGAGACCGAGGCCAAATGAGGACCTTCCATATTATTGTAACGTCACCACTGTTTGTAACCTAAACTTGCGTTGTCTGTCTCAATTTCAATACATTATTCATGGATAATCTTTAAATTCTATATAGTGTAGCCTGTAGCAAATAAGGGGCTAGATTTTCTAAAAGATGACCTAATCCTGCATGCTCATCCTCTGGATCAATATCCTTAACAATTTAGCAAAGATAAAACCTTTTTACGGTCTTTCAGACAATTATGACAGGGCAAAGGCAGCCAACACAAGTATCATGCATTGTATTCTCATTAAAGAACACTACTAAGTTGCCACTTCTACATCCTAGTACACGTCCTTTGTACATTTCATTCTTTATATTTCATGTTTGCATGGATGGCCATTTTGACAGGTCAGTTTGGCACGATTTATTGTTTTTAATTTTCCTTGGTACCACCACAGTGGAAGGTATTGCTTGTGTATCTGTTCAAAAGTTAAGTAATTTCTGAGGTATCGGTCTCAATCATGTAAGACAAGTCACCCTCACTTTGGTAATGCATCAACTGTCAGACATTATGTTGCAGCAGATTCCTTACAGACCTACTTTTCACTCAAAACACTGTTGATTTATTTAGGGTTCAAAGGCCCTTCAGGGCAATAGTTGTAATTAATAACACTCCACGGCCATTCACTTCATTACTCGGCGCTTAAAGCATGGAAAGAAGTGAAAAGTCATGAGAAAAGCGCAAATTAGAGTTGGCGACATACACAATGCAAATGTCACAATGATGCAGGACAAAAATCCTAAGATGACACGCGTAGTAGACTGGCAACCCGTTACGTCACACAGGGGTTCCATTAACAATCATCTTAAATATCTATCATGACGTCTGGAAAATGAAAATTAATGAATATTTGGATAGGTCCTGTCTCTATCACAATATGCCTTACATAAGGTAGGTAACTTAAACTTTATGTTGGTTGTTTTAAAATTTTACAATTTCATATTTCTTAATAGTTTACATTTGGACTTTAATATATCTTCATTACTTATCATGCATTGGAACTCTATGCAGTTACAGCTGTAACTGCATTAAGAATCTTAGTTTATGAACACATATACTGTATTACGTAAGACAAAATTTTAGATTTAAATCATGTATGTTATTTCCAGACCACACTAACAAAAATGTAACAAAAGAAGAAAGTTCACACATAACTCTTAAAGTCTTTGTCCCCAAAACAAATTAAAACAAGAACTGTGTCTTTATTGCTTAGGATGCATTATGACAAGTATGGTTAGAACACTAACTCGCCCAACCTTCTTAGCATTTGTACATAGCTATTGTATCTCTCACACACAAAGTAGATTCAGGTCATGGATTACATATTGAAACTACACTGGGAATCTACTTAACAAAGAAATTTGCAACATGTGTTATTTAACATTGATCTTTTGTAACTCTTAAGGAATTGTCCAAAAAAACAATAATTCCTTTTTTATTTTTTGGGGGGAAATATGTTGGATTGCATATCCCATTGATACATGTTCTCAAAAAAGATAATTGTCATGTTATGACAAGGAAAGAGACTTTGTCCATGCTTGCTTGGAATAATGCTTCAAAGACTACAAATAGTCAAACCATTAAATTTTTATTTTTCAAATGTTGTCAAATATATTTACACTCAAGTACAAAACACTGTTCTGCTTACGAAAAATAAATATTACATATAATTTTACATAATACATATGATATGTGAACAAATTAAACGCCTATATTACTATTAAAAATAAATGTAAAATCAATTATATGCATCTAAAAATCTCACTTCACATCACAGAGGTAGTGTTTCTAATACTCTTACAGCACTGCACAAATAAATAGCATTATAAGCATTTGCGGCATCTAAAACCATCAATCGCCAATAAGGATGATGCATCTGTTTCAATGCATTCAAGATGAATCCAACGACCGCATTCATCACAAAACGGCTGTTGGAAAAGGAAATGAATAAATAAATGTTATTTCCTTTAAATTGTATGCTGGTAAATATGTTATAGCTTTGCTAACATTTGTTAACATTTTTGACGTTTGTAAACAATATGCATAGTAACCGGGCCCAATTTAAAAAGGAAAACTATTTTTTTAAAACGATACGTGATGCAACTTTTCCTGATAATCACTAGGTTCATCAAAACTAGTACCTTAGTGCTATTGTGGTTTTCACAAAACATGGTCAATGCATGCTTATTATCACATTGGCGCTTCACCTCTCAAAGTTTTCAGTAATTATAAAACCTGGTTGTTAGAGCATTGGTATTAAGAAGGGTCCCTTTAAACAACACCTTGCATTGTGCCACCATAATGGTAGTTTGGAATCAACTCACACAAACTCCCAATAGAGGAGGCATTAAATACTGCAAACAAAATTAAAGATTTTAAAAGCATCAGGAAAAATACCTTATTTACTCTTTGCACAAAGAGTAAACTGAAATATTGGTAAAACAGCCTTACAACATGCCTTATATCACATACCGCAGGGATCATTACAGTCCAGGGCATAGCATATTAACATTCGCACATCTGACAATGCACTTTACAGTTTCATTAAGTATTTTACAAGTGAACTTTGAAATTGTACTGCCACTATTTTTTTTCCCAGGGTCATGATGCTTTCACAGAAACCGATTTTGTTTGCTGTTAAAGAACAAGTTACTTACATTCTGTAACGATGTATCATCAAGAATCATTATTTAGTTAGAGTCCTCACCTTAGATATAGCCCCAGGCATCAGACTGTATTTGGAAATAGTTTTGTAACAAAACCCCTTGCGCGTCGATAGGCGTCTAATGTGGCTCCTTGCCCGTTGTTGGCGTCCTGCGCAGGAATGACGTAGTCAGAGTACTTAGACGCCGCCCTCGTGCTCTGATGTCAGTTCTTGTACATAGATTTCCACGCCAGGAACGCACAGCCATTCAAGAGTCCGATACTGGTGCAAAAAAAGTCTAGGGGCCTGAAAAGGGTAACCTTAACCCTAGGTGTCATTTTCCAGAACTGGGAGGCAGGATGGGTCGGATTAGGAATCTAACTAACTAATGTTTCTTACAGATACATCGTTAGCAAAGGTAATTAACTTTTTTATCTGAAAGAAACACGTTACTTATATTCCTCACCTTAGAATAGATACCACAGCAATACCAACACCGGTGGTGGGTCTGCAAACCAAGATCACAACACAAAGTCCGGGAGAACAGAACTGCCAAAGAAGCCATCACTCCTTACTTCGCTATCTAGGCAATAATGCCTGGCGAACGTGTGCAGTGAAGCCCACGTCGCCGCCGGACAGATGTCCTGCAAGGGGACTCCCCGTCCCAGGGCAGTAGTATCCGCTTTGGCCCGGGTGGAATGGGCTCTCAGCCCAACAGGAGGGTCCTTTTTAGACAAATACTAACTGATCTTTATACACAAAACGACCCACCTTGACATGGTCTTCTTGTGTACAGCTTTCCCCTTCTTAGCACCTACGTATATAACTAAAATTTAGTCCTCATCCCGGAAATGTTTGATCACGTCCAAATACAAGGAGAGCACACATTTTTGATCCAGACGGTGGAGCCTCTCTTCCTCTTTTGGACGATGCAGAGCAGGAAAGAAGGTGGGCAAGGTGACAGATTGCACAATGTGAAAGGGTGTCACCACTTTCCGGAGAAAAGAATGACGAGTCCGGAGGACAACCTTGTCCGTATGAACATACAGAAAAGGAGGCTTAGATGATAGAGCCTGGAGCTCACTCACCCGTCTAGCCCAGGTGACATCTAACAGGAAAGCAGTCTTAAGAGTCAGAAGACGAAGGGGACAATTATGAAGAGGCTCAAAGGGAGCACACATCAGAAATGTCAGGACATGATTCAAATCCCACTGAGGCATTACAAAAGGGACAGGAGGGAACATGTGGGTAATGCTTTTATGAAAATGTGAAACTACAGGGGACTTGAAAAGAGAAGGCTGATCAGGAAGCCTCTATAATTTAGAGATTGCAGAAACATAACCTTTAAAGGTCCCCATAGCAGAGCGCTGCTGGGCAAAAGAATGAAGAAAGAGGAGAACCTGAGAAACAGGGGCGTAAAGGAGATCCACAGCCTTTGCTGTGCACCATTCCACAAATTTGTTCCACCTGTAGGCGTATACCGTTTTTGTTGAGGGACGCCTTGCGGCCAGAATGACATCCCAGACTTCAGGAGGCAAGTCAAATGGCATCAACTGCTGCCGCTGAAACTCCACGCATGGAGGTGGAGGCTGGACAGGTTCTGGTGAAGGAACGCCCCCTGTTGCTGCGACATAAGGTCCTCCTGAAGAGACGTATCGGAGGATCGGTTAACATACCGAGTAGCTCTGGATACCAGTACCTTCGTGCCCAATCCTGAGCCACTAATTTGACTAGGGCCCGGGCGTGCCTTATCTTCTTCAGCACTCTGGGCAGAAGTGGTATAGGTGTAAATGTGTACAACATACCGCAACTCCGCTCGCGACAAAAAGCGTCTCAGAGCGAGTGCCTTTTTGTAAATTCAAACACACAGAACTGCTGACATTGCGCGTTCTCTTTGTTGGTGAATAGATCTAAACAAGGGTCTTCCCACTGTAGAAAGAGACCTTGCGCCAAGTCCGAGTTCAGACGTTATTTGTGATCCATCATGCACCGGCGGATGAGTTAGTCTGCTCTGGTGTTCAGAGAGCCCGCCAGATGTTGAACCACCATGGTGATGCCCTTGTGTTCCAGCCATGTCCAGAGGCGCAGAGCCTCCTGACAAAGCGTCAACGACCCTACCCCGCCCTGTTTGCTGCAATACCACATGGCGGTGGTGTTGTCCGTGAACACCTGCACGACACTTCCCCGGAAAGAGCGAAGGAAGGCTTTCAGTGCTAGTCGGATGGCTCTCAGCTCCAATCATGTTGATATGGAGTCGAGACTCAGCCGGAGACCATAGGTCACTGATCTCCGCCTCTCCCATACGGCCCCCCCAAGACAGGAGGGAGTCATCCGTCACTACTACATGCTCCGGTTGGGGTTAGGGAGAGGCATCTGCCCTTGACCCAATCGCTGTCCGTGAACCACCAATGCAATTGTTTCGCATTGCCATCCGAGATCAAGACATGGTCGGACAGGTTGCCTCTATGCTGGGCCCACTGAAACTTATGTTTCCATTGCAGAGCACGCATGCGCCGCCTGGCGTAATTCACTAACAGGATGCAGGAGGCCATCAGCCACAGAATCCGCAGCACCAACCTGACCGAAAGCAAGGATAGAGGCGGAAAGATGGGAATCAGAGCTTGAATATCACAGACCCGCTGCTCCAGTGGATAGACCCGGAAATGTGCCAAATCGAAAAAGGCTCCGATGAAAAGGAGCTTCTGGCAGTGACTCTGGTGCGACTTTGGCACATTGATGGAGAACACCAGCGGATGCAGGAGGTTGGCCGTAGTCTGGAGGTGGGAGAAGACTTGCTGGGGCGAGCCCGCCTTCAACAACCAGTCGTCGAGATAGGGGAAGACTGTAACCCCTCATCTGCGCAGATGACCTGCAAACACCACCATCACTTGTGTGAACACCCGAGTGGCACTGGTGAGGCCGAAGGGGAGCACGGTGAACTGAAAGTGCTCCTGACCCACAGTGAACCGCAGGTAACACCGATGGGCCGGCAGGACGGGGATGTGAAAGTAAGCGTCCTCCAAGTCTAACACTACCATCCAGTCTACAGGATTGAGGGCAGCCAGAACCGGAGCTAGCGTGAGCATCTTGACCCGCTCCTTCATAAGCAAGGCGTTGAAGCTCCTGAGGTCCAAGATAGTGCGTAGGCCCCCTTTGCCCTTCTTTCGAACCAGAAAGTAGTGGGAATAGCAATCACGACCTACTTCAGGCCCAGGAACGCGCTCGACGGCCTCTTTTGCCAAGAGGGCCGTAAAATCCTCCCGCAGCAGATTCAAGTGATCCTACGACTTTTGGTGGTATTGCGGTGGCATGGCTGGAGGGTTTGTCTCGAAGGGGAGGGAGTAGCCCCTTTTGACTATTTGCAGCACCCACCTGTCCTAAGTAATGGACCACCAGTGGAGCAGGTGAGGGCAAACCATGCTACCCACTGTGGTTGGATGGTCCAGAAATCTCGGACTTGGAGGCCTTTGAGTCGGATGGTGTCGGGGTGGATGTGGAATGACCGGCACATTGTCCTCCCATACCGCCTCTGTGGAAAACCACGCCCCTGACCTCATGCAGGTTGTTTTGTTGGGCGGTGGGTCGGCGGACGTGAGGAGGCACCCCTTCCTTGGCCACAAAAGGTGCGAAAGGAAGAAGTTTGCTGCCGTGGGTACGAGAGACCTAAGGACTTGCCTGTAGCCCGGGAGTCCATAAAACGACCCAGCGCAATATCCGCCTTCTTACCACAAAGACCCTTTGGCTTCGTTATTGTTAACAATATAAAGGTTTTTCTATTTTTTTCTTCATATTTTCTCCATAAGAAATGACGTTATATTTCTTTCCTTTTTAATTTCATAAGTTTATCCAGAAACATGTGTGGACACTATCATACGTCAATAGTGGAGAAAACACTCTGTTGAAACACGTACTCCCAAAAGGACTTTTGTTTACTGCAGCTCACAAATAAACTAATTATATGTCACTCTCTCTCTCTCTCCCCATTTTTGGCATGCTGCTGCCTCCATCACAAAATACCTCATATTACATGACGTGGTGAGGTATGCTCTATCCAGTATTTAGATTTTGATTTTCTATAATTGTGTATTGTTAGATAATTTTAAGGTTACGCTACTGAATCTTCCACCGACTCAACATCTGGGATCTGCATCCACATGTCTTATTCTCACTGTAATTTCCAACCCGTACTTTGCATTTCTTGCCTCATTGCTTTTGAGAACTAGGAGACAGTCTTCATCCTCAAAGCAGATACAGCAACATATCTAAAGACGTCTGAGATTTGCGGCTCAATGCCTCTCAATCCCCACTGTTTTCTAATTCTTCTGGCAATGCCCACATGCGTCAGGAAGTTTCATTCCCGAAAGTATTATTCTGCTTGTATTACATTGAATGTGAGCAGTGTACAATATTGGTATTAGTCCCCTATTTAAATTCTGACCCGTCCCTACCCAGAACTCATACACCGACCACTAGTCTCACTGTGTAAGACCACTTAGTATTGAGATAGGTAGGTCCATGGAGTATGGTGTCTTGAGCAATCTCATCTTTATAGCTCAGAAGCTGTCCACCAACATGGTTTACATTGTGTCTTCAAATATGTTCTGCCGCAACAGTAAATGGATCTTTGATAGAGCTATGGCATCTGGAGGATCCGTGTTACGTTACCTTTTTTTATTTTTTTTCCAACAACAGACACTGCATCAGCCGGGACAAGTGGCAAGCCATATAACTTACATCTAAGTCATGGACCGCTAGTCTACCTCCGCTTTGGAGCTCTCTAATGACTACTATTGGACTGAGGGGACGCGTTGCACTTCAAATCTATGCAAAACCATTCCTGCAAAATTTTCAGAGAGTACCCACGGAGGTGCCTCTTTGGAATAGAACTGCACTACATGTTTCATGCACATCATTAACTCTAAAACCATGTGGTCCATGAACCAATCAACATTTGCACAGGTGGGCAAAAGTAATCACACCGGGTGTACATGCACATGCATTTTAAGCACGGGGCCTCTGCAATGCCTCATTCATTTCCTTTATACCATAATTTTCATGGTGGTGGAAGAGCTGGCAGTCACAGTGATGCTCCAGTGACAAAGTTGTAATTTCTCGTTCGCACTGCCTGAGAGGCATTGGGTAGATGAGCCACCCCCAAGCTGACACAAGTGTTCCGGTCATCCAATTACCAGGAGCATTAACAATTTACCACATTTATCAAAAACTATTTGTGGGAACGAACACTGTAGATCTGTTAAAAAAAATTTAGGTGCATTATGTAAAATGTAAATTTAATAAAATGATTCCTGAAAAATAAGTTTATTCTGCTTTCCAAGGTATTTTTATTCACATATTTACAAATATTATTGCTATAAAAAATAAAAAATTACCAGAAATTGATGTTCATCTTCAGGTGACTTCTTTTCGTTGCAGACCCCGCTGAACTCGTCAACAGAATCTAGATGTAATATTAAGTTAAATTAGAACATCTTAATAGTAAAATAAAATAGAAATTACACTTATCTGATGTTTCAATTACATGTTTTTAACTTTATAAAAATTACTATTTTTTTTTGCATATGTCTAGAATCAAGGAAATAATGAATATTACAATTTTGAAAAAATGAAAGGTTTAACCACATATTAAGGAATTATATGATGGCAGATAATGTGCATGTTTAAATGCATACCAAGTAATACATGTAAAGAGAGAACCATGTCTGTTGTTACATTAACGGATTCATTGCTACAAGTCTAATCATCCATTTTTAAAAAAAGTGGCTCTTTATGATGGCAGCAGGATCACCACCCCCGTGCCGGTGGTGTTGATCCTCCCACCATCACAATGTGATTCAACCACCCCAAAATTCGGATGGCGGTGGAAATCACATTGTTTACACGGCGTGTCTTGCAAGTCGGTCATTTTCTGTCTGACTTGTGTAACCCTTAAAAAGGTCTTCATTGCTACGGTGCTTTACACGCACCGCCCTAGTTATTAGTATGAGCCCGTCCATATGTCTTTTTGCGGCGGATATCCAGCCTCCAAAGAGACAGACTGATAGTCTATTTTGGTGCACGTTTATTAAGCACTCTGTGTGGTCGCACTGTGCCTTTGGGGTGTACAGGTACACACAAATATTTTCCATGAACAAGGTGGCATGCACCACCTTGTGCCTGATACTTTGTACGTTTAAAATGCACATAAGAGCCTTTTAACATTGCGGAATGTGCTGTTGCCTGCAGCACCGTTCGCAATGTTAAATGGCCAGTATGCACCTGCCATAATGGGGGGCGCATCCGAATTGGGCTGTTGGGACTGCCGGAAATCTGGCTGCCGGTCCCATCACCATTATTATGGTGGGCGGACTTATGTCCGACTGCCATCTAAATCAGCCCCTAAGTACAGATCATATAGGTAATATTCAGTAATTACCAAAAAAATATATATTTTATATTCTAAACTTGACATACTTCTTTGACGGTGTAATAATTTTTCAAAACTTAATGGCAAGACAAATGACATTTTTTAACATACTCAAACATTTACATTTAATTTTAAATAATATTCACACTTTTAAATTTATTAATAATTAGCAATGGAATCAAAACATTCAGTTGCCACAAAGGGATTACATATAAACCAAAAAGAGACATATACATTTTTAAACTCTAACCTGATGACTCCATTAGATCAAGCACAATCTTGATTCTTAAATCATCCATACATTTAGGATTTTGGGTAATTTCTGTTAGCGACTGATGACTGAGGTAGTGATCTGCAAACTAAGAAAATATTGGAAATTCTTACTTTCCTTAATTAATTTTAGAGTAAACTGTCTATGTTATTAAAAAGATCATGTTTTACATTATTGTGCGTAAAAACAAATATTGTGTTAATAGGATGTCATTTTCAAAGCCATACAACTTATTTCCGTTATTCGGAACAACATCAGAGTTCTCAATCAAACCACATTATTACACTACTTTTGGTTTTGTTGATACCCAAGCTGGAATCCCAACCTGCTTCCAATGGCCGATTTAACTTAGTCTGTGCCGCCGTCAGCAATCTAATCTCGGAAAGGCAACCGATACAGCCTTGCTTCCACTTTGAAGGCACATTTTTGTTTTTTATCCAGCACTTTCACAATGGCCAAACACCAATTAAAAGTCTTTTGAAAAATGACTTTGGTAACCACTAACAGGGCTGCATACTCCCCTTGTCCTCCACATTGTGTAGTTGTGGGCACATGTAGTGCCACATCAAATACAAGCCACATGTGGCTGCCACCTCAAGAAGCCTGCAAGACTGTGCAGTGTTCATTAAACTATGCATTTTTTTAATGTGGCTTGTGCTGCGAAGATCAGCATAAGGTGCAATTGAAAAAATTCTGTATCACACAGCAAACTCAGATATCAGATTCAAAATTTGAAAATATGAACTTGGACTCCTTGTTGGCAGTTCGGCTTACGCAATCATGAAGGTTTAATGCGATTCAAAACCGACATCGTAATCCGGATCAATGCGTCTTTAAGTGTTTTTACATGACGCTGGCTTTTTATCATCAATGAACTCTCCCTCTCCTGCAAATTATTTCAGAAAAAGCCCTTGTGACTATTTTATAAAATTTGTTTAAAAAATTATTACTAAAACTCAATGCAATCAGTTATTATTTAATTTACAATTATCCACTATTACATTTCATAACACCAGTTAAGGTTAATAATATCTTGAAAATTCGTTACCATCATGCAAAAAACACCGCAATTGAAGACGTCTCTTTGCTTTTGGGTACATTGTACCACCAAATCCCAATCATGGTAGCCTGGACGCTTCACACCCTTTAGGAAAGTGCTTTTGAGACATATGAATTAAGATGTTACAAATGTACTGGTTTTCCATCTGAAGTAATCCTTAACAAACAATAAAAAAACATGGTCTCAAATAATGTTATAATGGAAAAACAACATTACATGATTTTTTTTTTTAAAGAAATCTTACAAATACAAAATAGAAAAAGCAAATATTTTTGGGGAAAGGGTACCTCCAATTAGTCAATAACTTTTCGTAAGTTTGGGGATTTGTTGTCAATGAGTCATAGAGTAAAATTTTCTTTGTAAGAGGTTTCAATACCTGTGGTGAATTAAGTGAAATTTGTTGTAAAAACATACTCAGAAAGACAAACGCAATAACTAAATGTTATTTTTACTTTAAAATATCTGTTTGTATCAACATAGGTATAGAACATTAAATTAAATTCAATTCTATAGACATAAATATAACCTCATATGAATTGTAAATTTAACACAATTACTAACAAAATTATTCACAATAGTTCTTATGCCTCATTATGAAATTAGACTGTAATGTTTCCATGTATAATGTTTACTATTCCTTATTAAAGTATGTTTATAGGGGTGTAGGGTCGTGCCACATGGCAAAACCCAGTACTAACCACAATAAAAAGTTTTTTGTATGATTAATATTACAATCCACCCTTTTAAAAACTGGCTTGGTATATGGTTCTCACTTATGAAAGTGTAGCATCGTGCACCAATAGAGAGAACACTTTTGGTGATTCCAGTTTTCAAAAACAACTTTACAAAGCTCTATAAGTGGTAGATTTGCAGAACAGATTTCATGTTTAGTCGAGAAGGACTATAAAGCACTTTTGTTCACAATGCAAAATGATATAGTATAGGTTAAGTGACAAAAAAAAAAAAAAGCACACAGAGGGGCCGATTCAGATTCCGTCCACAAAACGTACCGACTGACATGGAGCCGGACAAGAAACAAACAGACATGGACCGGCACCCTATGACCCGTGCAGTACAATGCAACGCGTGTGAATTACAAACGTCATGTACGGAATACAAGCCTTACAACCGAGCCATAGGGAAAACAATGATCTGGCTGGAAAACAAATGCTAGTTGCAACAACCGACACAATCCTGGAATGAACCCGACCGACAACTAACCGCGATGTCCGATCTGTGCTGTACGATGCAATGTGTGTAAACCCTGATCTACTCGCACAAAGCCCAAGCAGCATAACCGACACGCACAGATAACCGGGAACACAAGTAATAGAGATCTCTGAAACCGACACGTATGAAAGTCAGCGCGAACAAAGCGGAGAAACACGCGCGAGTGAACATCAGAGTCCAGATTGCGGGTACGTGTCATTTGTTTGTGTGGTTGGTGTCTGACTTACCGCCTGCGCTGTTGGCGTCGGTTCCTGATCCGGTCATAGATGTAGAGTACTTCTTTGGCCTGTGCAATGGGATTAAAGATGTGTTCGTGTCGTACACGCTGCTTGTTGCTCTTTTCGTACCTGTTGCAAGCTGGTGCGTCTCGTAGCCGTGGATGGAGTTGTGAAGAGAATTGTAGCTGATATGCTTCTTTTACGGATACTGTGACGTGCCGTTTTTAAAAAGGCATAGAACAAAAATGAATGACTTAAAAATTAAAGACTGGATAATAAAATGAAGGAGACCGGTGGAACCCAAAGCTGATAGAAAGTTAAGAGGTACCTGCAAGCAAAGGTTACAGAGTTTAAGACACTCAAAAGTGAACATGAGGCACTGAAGACGAATGTCCAACAATATCAGAATGCAGGAGATGTTGATGGTGTCCTTTAAGTAGCAGCTCTGTGGACGAGGAGACGCCTTAGACGACCAGGGGCCGGATACGAGCTGTCCCAATCTCTGATGTTGAGCACAAAGGAGTCACTGTGCGACAGGAAAACACACATGCGTTGCCAGTTAAAAACAATGAGGTTAACAAAAAAGAAGGAAGCAGTGTCAAGAACAGCAAGGTCAAAGGGACTCCGCACATGCATGTGAGTCGGAGGAGGCAACATGTAAGTGTTGGAGCACACAGGTGCGTAACCTGACCCTTGGTACAAGTGACGGACCGAATGAACACGAGTAGCACGAGGACCTCTAGCCAAGAGATGCAGGCACACAAATTACAGATAATGTGATGGGGTCGGAGATCTTTGTAGAAGAGGATGCTGGAGTTAGTAACTTATTTGAGCCTGAAGATCTATGGATTAGAGAGCCAAGCAGCCTATGCAAGTTCACTCATTGGACAGGGGTTCTGTTAAAGGGTTTCCAATGGGTGAAACAGGCCTCAAAGTTATTGTCAAGACTGCGCATGCCTCGATAGTGATGCTGAACTATAATCTGTGTTACTCAGCATGTCGGAGTGCATTGGAGCCCACAATTGGCAAAATTTGCAGCAGCGTTAATGTTTTCGGAGATGCATTGAATTGACTCCTTCTCTCCAAGGGATATTACTTCTGGTGTGTTTGATAACCACAGGCATGTTCAATAACTTGTATAGAGCACAGACACAGACTTTGCAGAAAAAAAGACAAGTAAGATCACGATACCAGGAGCAGCATGAATCTCCCCTCTTGTATTATGTATTCCTTAAGTGATGTCCAACGGAGTTCAGAGTGTACAGATGGTCGCAACTGAAATGGTATGTTATTTGAATCTTGCACATGAAGATTCCATGGACCCAACCTCCAATAAGTCTTTAAGTACCACCGATAAATGGTTGTGATAAAGACAGTGTCCCTCAAAAAAAAAGCATTTGAAATGCAACGGGTTTCGCCTTTGGGAAATTTAACGTTTTAAGCAATGCATCATATCATCTTGGGTGCTAAAACAGAAAGAGCTGTGTTTGTATCGGATGTTGTGGAATGGTTATGGGCGGCCACATCGCATGTTGTTGTGAAAGTGGTCACATGCCAAAGAAGTGCACAAGTCTTGTGACGATGATGCAAAGTTGGGATACTGACCACCAGGGCTGGCACAAGGGGAGGAGCCCACCCTCACAAAGCAACATGTTTCAATTATGAAAACGAAGATTGACTGCTTTCTACTTAACCGAGCTAACGCAGCAACAATATTGAGACCTTTCAATTTGGATAAATGCCTGTTGACACAAAATGATTTGTGCCGCTACTGGTTCGATCTTGAAGTCGTAGGGTATCTCTATGTCACGACAGAGGTGATTTGCAAATGCCAGGGCACAATGTGCCCCGGCAAGGTGAGGAGGTCAGCGGCTCAATATAGCTGTGTTCCTGAGAACTGCATTTTTTTTTAAAAAGCACTCACATACTATTGTGTATTTCACGGCATTTTTTCGTTTTCAAACTGATTTAATGTGAAAAATGTGGTGCTGTGCAGAGAGTCATATCTGCATTGGTTTGCCGGGCCAACTTTGTTCTCTGCAGAAAACGGCTCTTGTGCCTTATGTTGTGTGTGTGAAGATTTTCTGGGAACAGAAGAATCTCAAAATGTGAGGATGATTATGGGAAGGAGTGTGGTAAATAATTTAATTACCGGTACTTAATTTGATGCGGAAAATTAATAAGAATAGCTCAGTAAAATAAGAGGCAGAATCCGTGGTATTAGAGATTCGGAACGGGCTTTATTCCTATACAAAGGAACATAATTCGAATTATGGGCCTTCTATTCCATCACCACGAAAGTTCAGGAAGGAAGGAACATATATTATTGACAGATAGGCAGTTTTATAGAAAATACATTACAGTAAAACAGATGCAGGAGGCGTAACAGTTGATAACAGAGATAAAGACATACATGCGTAACTAAAATGGGTGTAACTGGGCGTAACTAAAGAACGTCATTAGGTATGATGTCACAAATGGGTGGTTCCATGAAAGAATTTCGCAATGTCAGCAGAAATATGTGGCAGAGATGCGCGCGCAGCAGCATGATGTGTGATTTGACGTGCAACTAGAAGGAGAAAGGGGCTTGACATTTAGCTCTACATGTGGAGACAAAAGTCTGGGGTTATGTCAACCTAATCCCAAATCATATCTAATATCCTATGTTTAAAGAACTGTGTTATCCAAAAAGAGAGGTCTCTTAGGATAGAATCTTATTCTATACTGACTATACTGACTGTTAGTGGGTGTACAAGCGTCTAAGTGTCTACACTAGATGCGAGGGGGTAGGAATATTCCATGGTAACAGGGCTATGAATTACTTGCATGAGGACAGCGAGGCCTGGTCCTTTGCACGGTAGCTGGAGGAATGTTTACCTAAACTACTAGACAGGAATGCATTGGATGAGGAGCGGAGCAGAGCAGATAATCTTGAAGGTGAAATACAGTTTTTGGCAGGCAGACAGGCCGAGTCAGTCATCGTTAGCCGCGCAGGGAGTAGGACAAAGTTCATGGATACAGATGCAGGCTCAGACTGGAGCTTTCAGAGGCAGAAGGCAGAAAAGGCTTGGTGGCGGAATCAGGGCCTACTCGCCTGGACTGTAAAATGAGATAAATGAACCATATAAAGCCGGTGGCCTTTCATACTTAGGAATAGAATATCCGGCCCATTCATGGCGGATCTGAAAGAGGACATGTTGATGGTGGACGCACATGTATTTGCGTCTTCATAACTGGAACTGGAGGGAACATACATGTACTTGTGATTTATACATGAAGCCGTTGGGGTCCAAGATAGGGGACATAACCGACCATAAAAATCCATATTTCCACAGGAGACAGCCACTCCGGCTGCATGTCTCCTCTAACTTTAGCTGCACAGCTAAAACCGCATAGCAGGCGTAGGCAAAGCATCCTACCTCCAAAGCTCACCGACCTCGTCATCCTTATCGTCAAAGGCACGCGCCCTGCCCATGACAAAGCAACCATCCCTCAACTACAGAATACATGCGCGTTGAAAAATCCCACAAGAAATTCTCCTCACTCAAACACCCACACAATGCACTATAAAATATACTAAGCATGCACTCAAACCTCCGGATAACACATTAAACACAAACAACACACATACCCCAAACTACAAAGAACACCCCACCCCACAAAATATAGTGAAAAGTCACCAACCAATCACGAGACAAACAAAGACTGAAAATGCAATAGGAATGTAATTTCCATGCGTCCTATGGAATTTTAAATGGAAGTGCCATCATGAAAGAAGGCACGGATGTGATGTTTTGGGGGGGGGGAAGGGTTTGTAGGTGTGGTACAACAATTATCAGATAGCGGAAGGGACCAACGAGAGACAGAGAAGCAAAACGGTTTTAGTAGTAAAGGGGCTGATTTACTGGGAAGAGGGAAAATGACGCCATGGCAGTCAGTAGGCGGTACTAAGACACCAATAAAAAAACAAAAAGCATGAAGAACAAGTTACTTTCCTTCGGTAACGATGTATCTGTAAGAAACATTAGTTAGTTAGATTCCTCACCTTAGAATATCCCCAGGCGTCAGACTGGATCTGGAAGATTTTTCGTCAGCAATACCCCTTGCTCGTCGCTAGGCGTCGTCTGCGGCTCCACGTCCGTCGTTGGCGTCGTGCGCCGGAATGACGTCGTCTGAGTACTTAGACGCCGCCCTCGTGCGCTGACGTCAGTTCTTGTACATAGCTTTCCGCGCCAGGAACGCAGAGCCATGCAAGAGACCGACACTGGTGCCAAAAAAGTCTAGGGGCCTGAAAAGGATAACCTTAACCCTAGATGTCAGTTCGCAGAACGGGGAGGCTGTGTGGTTCGGTGCGGAATCTAACTAATTAATGTTTCTTACAGATACATCAATCTATCAATCAATCAATCCAAAAGATTTGTAAAGCACGCTACTCACCCGGAAGGGTCTCAAGGCGCTAGGGGGAAGGGGACTGCTACTGCTCGAACAGTCCGGTCTTGAGTTGTCTCCTGAAGGCGAGGTGGTCTTGGGTCAACCGAAGGTGGATGGGGAGGGAGTTCCATGTCTTGGCTGCCAGGTAGGAGAAGGATCTGCCTCCGGCGGTGGCCCTTTGGATGCGTTGTACGGCGGCGAGGGCGAGGCTAGCAGACCGTAGCTGGCGGGTGGGCGTGTGGAAGGTCAGGCAGTTGTTGAGGTACTTGGGGCCCAGGTCGTGAAGAGACTTGTGTGCGTGGGTGAGGAGCCTGAAGGTGATCCTCTTGTTGACGGGGAGCCAGTGCAGGTCCTTCAGGTGGCTGGAGATGTGGCTGCGTCGGGGGATGTCCAGGATGAGTCGGGCGGAGGCATTCTGGATGCGTTGGAGTCTTTTCTAAAGCTTGGCTGTTGTTCCAGCGTAGAGGGTGTTACCGTAGTCCAGTCGGCTGGTGACGAGGGCCTGGGTGACCGTCTTCCTGGTTTCGGTCGTGATCCATCGGAAGATCTTGCGGAGAAAGCTGAGGTTGTGGAAGCATGAAGAGGAGACGGCGTTGACTTTTCTGGTCATCGTGAGGGAGGAGTCCAGGATGAAGCCCTGGTTGCGTGCGTGGTCTGTCGGCTTGGGGGCGGTGCCCAGGTCTGGGGGCCACCAGTAGTCGTCCCAAGCGGAGCGTGATGGTCCCAGGATGAGGACTTCCGTCTTGTCTGAGTTCAGTTTCAGGCGGCTGTTCTTCATCCACTCGGCGACGTCTTTCATCCCTTCGTGTAGGATGTTTCTGGCGGTATCGGGGTCTCTGTTGAGGGAGCGGATCAGCTGGGTGTCGTCGGCGTAGGAGATGATGTTGAGGTTGTGTTGGCGTGCGATGATAGCGAGGGGTCTCATGTAGACGTTGAAGAGGGTGGGGCTGAGTGATGATCCTTGCGAGACGCCGCAGATGACTTTGGTGAACTCTGATCGAAAAGGGGGGAGGCGGACTCTCTATGTTCTTCCGGCGAGCAACGAGATGATCCACTTCAGTGCCTTCTCTTGGATACCAGTGTTGCTGAGGCGTTGGACAGGGGTGCGGTGGCAGACAGTGTCGAACGCTGCGGAGAGGTCCAGGAGGATGAGTGCCGCTGTTTACCCGTTGTAGAGCAGGGCTTGTATGTCGTCGGTGGCTGCGATGAGGGCGGTCTCGGTGCTGTGGTTGGCTCTGAAACCGGACTGCGAGGGGTCGAGGGATCCATTTGTCTCGAGGAAGGCAGCAAGCTGTCTATTGGCGATCCTCGATGACTTTAGCCGGAAAAGGGAGGAGCAAGATGGGGCGGAAGTTCTTCAGATCGGTGGGGTCTGCTGTTGGTTTCTTCAGTAGGGCGTTGAGCTCGGCATGCTTCCAGCTCTCCGGGTAGGGGGCGGTGTTGAAGGAGGTGTTGATGACGTCTCGGAGTTGGGGTGCGATGGTGGAGGCGGCCTTGTTGAAGACGTGGTGGGGGCAGGGGTAGGTCAGTCGGAGATCCGGAGTGGATGGTATTCATCGTGTGGGCTGTGTCTTCGGTGGTCACTGTGGTCCAGGTGTGGTGGATGGCGGTGGGGGGCGTTGGTTTGACGCTTGGGTGTGAGGGTGGTGTGCCGAAGCTGTTGTGGATGTCGGCAATCTTGCGGTGGAAAAACGAGGCGAGGGAGTAGCACAGATCTTGTGAGGGGGTGATGTCGTTGTTGCCGGTGCTGGGGTTGGAGAACTCCTTGACGATGCTGAAGAGTTCCTTGCTGTCGTGGGCGTTGTTGTCCAGTCGATCCTTCAGAGATGTCTTCTTGGTGGTGCGGATGAGCTGGTGGTGCTTGCGGGTGGCGTGTTTGAGGGCGGTCATGTTGTCAGTGGTCTGGTCGAGGAGCCAGCCAGGCTATGATGATGTCGGCTGCGGCTCTGTGACCGATCCTTGGACCTCCTCCTGGACCGGGATCGAGAGGGGCGCGGAGCCGAGTGGCGAAGCTCGAGAAGCTTACGGGACCGCTAACGCCTAGCTTTCGAGGTCAGGGCCTTACAGTCCGAACACGACTCCGTGTCGTAGTAGAGGCACCAGCGGTGGTGATCTGTCACCGACATCAAGCGGTCACAGTCATCGCTGGCCTTGAAACCAGGCATCCTACCGGCACCAGATGTCGAGACAGTGATCAAAAGGGATCAAAATACTTATTAAAAAAAGACTAAAAGGGGCAGCTCTACCGGATCGGCACTTACTGGCGCGGAAAAAAGAAGAACTGACATCAGCGCGCAAAGGTGCGTCTAAGTACTCCGACGTCATTCCGGCGCACGACGCCAACGATGGACGCGGAGCCGCAGATGACGCCTAGCGACGCGCAAGGGGTATTGCTGAAGAAAATTCTTCCGGATCCAGTCTGACGCCTGGGGATATTCTAAGGTGAGGAATCTAACTAACGTGTTTATTTAAGATTTTTTATCCAAGGCAATCAAAGTTATGGCTTGAAAGTGGGCTTAGCTTCACCCGGTACACTGTATAAAGCATCTCTCGCAGAGCCAGGGCATAAGGTGCCTAGGAAAAACCTAAAAAGATGGGGTAGACCGTCGGGAAAAAAACTCCCATGTCCTGTGTACAGTTTTACGGCAGAGTGGTAGGCAAGGTCACCATGAAGTAGTTGCAAATTGGAGTATGCTGGGAAGGCAACAATTGTGTCGTTTAATTAGTCGCAGTGTTTTTGCCATGCGACCCCACCATAACGCAATACAATAAATAATATCGGGTGGTGTTCATACCTCACTGTGACAGGATATATTCGGTTCTGCCTTACCCTTAAGAAAGCTAGGCTCTACAGCAGGATGTGAGAAACATGTTTTTGGGCGGCAGATGTTCTATCTTGCTGTACACGTCTATAACAAAGGTCCTGGGAGGAGCTTTAACGTTCATGTAAAGATACATCAAACAATGTTTACATGTGTGGATTTATGAATCCAACATGTTTGGTTTCAAAAATTTACATCGATTGTTAATAACTGTTTTGAGTTGTTTAACCCTTATTGAAGCATGGTCACTCTATATGTCGTAATCACTGATTCACTTGCCACACTGGTGAATAGACTAGATAGGCTGTAGGGTAGTCCGGTTCATGCAATGGCAA
The DNA here is from genome assembly GCF_964204655.1 of Triturus cristatus. NCBI lineage: Eukaryota > Metazoa > Chordata > Amphibia > Caudata > Salamandridae > Triturus > Triturus cristatus. The sequence goes on along the minus strand of NC_140589.1, from coordinate 666,245,374 downwards.
CCTCCAATTTCTAATGGAGAATAAATTTAGGATTTGAAGAGCCTGCACTATGGGTAACTTAAATTTTTAAAGTGTATTGACTTTATAAATATGGGACCTTACTTATGTTGTAAGTGGTGCAAGCACCGACTTACACATGCTCGCAGCAAGTAAGACTGTGCCACACATAGTTAAAGGGGCCAAAGTGGTGCCCAAGGGACACACCCATGCACAAGTGCACTGTGAGTGGAATGCAAGACAGATCCTAATTCCAAGAGGAAATGTGCCAACTTTGGAAATGATGAAACATGGATGTTGCATGGACCAAAATTAACATTGTCTCTCTCACACACAGGTCAACGTCGTGGTGCACCCCCCAACACTGGGGGGGAACACTCACAGGACCCGGATCTGCAGGAGCCCGATCCCACCGGCAGCGACCACTCTCACCACTCTGTGGACGACCCCGACCGACCTGGCCCCTCTGGTGTCCAACCGCCTGCAGCACCTGCGTCAGGTACAACTGTGCCAACCACCACCCCCACTCCTGCCACATCCCAGGAGACACCCAGGATCCCTGCCCCAACACCACAATGCAGCCAGGCTGGCCAGGAGGGACACGGTGTCCCGGGCACCCAGGAGGAGGCAGGCGACAACGCCAATGCCACCCCTCAGGGGTCCCGGAGACCCGATGTGCCCACAAGGGCAGGCCAGGCGCAAGTGGGCAGGGGTGGTGGGAGTGGAGGACGGCGGAGGCACGAGCCTGACCAGTTGGCTGGGGATCCGGTATTTTCCCATGTCCGTAACATCCTGGACTCATACCGGCAGGACACCACGGGCATGGCCCAGGTTGTGTCCACCCTCAATGAGATCAAGGGGAGCCTCGATGAGATAAAGACCCAGCAGGCCCAGCAACATGCGGAGCTACATGCCTGTCTACTGGTACACCAACGGAGGATGGAGGACAGACAGGCTGAGCAAGTGACGGCATTCCAGGGGATTCACGCTACACTCCGTCGGATGGCCGACAACATGGCCGACCCTCCCTGTGCCAGAAGGCGGAGAACATCACCACCCACAGGGAGGGATCAGGAGGAGGAGGAGGAGGAAAAATCCGACGGAGCATCCCAGATGTCGTCACGGCCTGCTGCTGAGGTTCCCCGCAGGAGGCCGGGTCGTCCACGGAAAGGACCGTGAGGGTCGGCGCTACATCAACATCTCCCAGGACACCTGGCCTGGCACCTGGCCCACTGGAGCAACAGCATCACAGCATCAAGAGACATTCTCTGCCACATGGCCCTGCTGGTCACTGGCTGACCAATGTTGACAAAGACTGTGGCATGGACTCTGAGGACATCCAATGGCAAGGACACCAACTCCCCTACTGAGCTTTGGATTCCAAATTCCCGGAAAGACACTCACTTTGTTGTCCCCCCCCCCCAATAATAAATCACACTATGAAGAGTAGATGCCTGCTGGTAGCATTATTACCTAACATGTGTCTTGTAAAGTCAAAACATGCCTGAGTCATCTTTTGTCTTCAACCACCCACACCCTGGGGCCTGAGTCTGGCACAGGACACATGGGTCACAGTGTATTAGGCAAGACAGACATGGAGCACCATACACACCCGTGATGGGCCCAACCAGCTGAGGGGGTTACCGAACAACCGTGCTGACACACACATTGAGTACAGCAACAGTCATGCGCAGAGGTCAGGGATCCAGTCCAGTGTCCTGGGGGGCACCCAGGTATGTGTAGACAGGTGGCAGAAACATGTCCTGCAAGCTTGAGTCTGGTGGATGCAGAGAATGGGGGCCTGGCCAACGTTGGATGCATGGGGATGGCACATGTCACAATACCCACACAGTCATGGACATCATGCCCAATACACAGTCTCAGCCCACACACACAGCTTGCATCTTGCCACTCGACACATTGACACATAGCCACAATCAGGGAATTCCATGCCAGACAAGCAGGATGCACCGTGGCAACACACCAGAATTGACTGAGAAGAGGCACCTTGGAGGCATAGGGACACCTTTATTAGTCATGTATTCGGGATTGCAGAGGCAACTCGAAGTACACATGAACACATCATGTGGAGTAACATGTGGGTCCAACACTGGCACCCCCCTTCAGCAGCACACATGCGTGTTCGCCATGGAACTGGCACACAAGCGTCGGCTAACAGCTAAATACCCACAGCTGCACACGGAGAGCCTGCCATACACCATAGATCCGCGGATGTCGAAGTCCCACACCATGTCAAGCCAATGCTAACCGAATGTGTCCGAGGGCAGTGTCACACACATTGATGCCGTCATCACAATCCCCTATCCCATCACTGATGACTGTCAACCAGGCAGACCATCTATTCAGGTGTACACAGCTGCATGTCGTGTCCCATGGGGATGCGACATGGCTGCAGAGGAACCAAACACCGACAGGGGCAGTGTGCACACATCGTGAACAACTGCCACACCCAATACACCCCAGATGCATCCCTTACCCCATGGAGACTTCCAAACGTGTCCGTGCCTGTAACGCTAAGTCAGCCCACGATGTCATGTCCATGAGGAATAGCAGTGCCACAACAATGCAACCAGCAGACGGCATGCGCAGGTACCTGGGGAAGAGAGACACACAAGAAGTCAGCCACAAAAAGCACAGCCACTTGCATGTGCATTTACTCGACACATGTATGGATGACAACATGCTAGGTCACAATTATGACTGAGGAAGTACAACCATCACTGGCACCATCACTCCAGTGACACATCCACACACACCTCTGACTCACGTGCCATACATGCAGGTGGAGACACACATCACAATGCATGCCACACGGGGACCAATGCGTGCACACTCAGACACTGGTACTCACCACTATGCAAAGAAGTCGCGTATGAGCCGAGTCCGGATGTCCTATTGCGGCTCCACATCCTCCACATCACTAGCCCCATTGCCAAGCCCTTCGTCCTCCATGGGTGGATGGTCCTCGTCATGTTGATTCAGGATGAGTGGCACTGCTCTTTCAACTGCCATGTTGTGCAGCATGCAGCAGACCATGACGATCTTGCAGACCTTCGCCGGGGCATATGGGAGTGCGCCGCCGGTCTTGTGGGGGCACCTGAATCGGCTCTTCAGCATGCCAAACGTCCTCTCTATCACTCGCCTTGTCCGGCCATGGGCGGTGTTGTAGCGGAGCTGGGCCGGCGTGATGGGGTTGCGGAGAGGTGTGAGCAGCCAAGGCATGTTGGGATAGCCAGCGTCCCCTACATGGAAAGCACATGGTCATCGTTAGAAGTGGTGAAGCGGTCGTGCTGGTAGGCTATACTGAATACAGGACAGACAGACTGTATCCACCAACAACACATGCCCGTTCGTTGCGCAGCTGCATCATCATATCAGGCATCCCGCTACGCCTCATGATGTAGGCATCGTGTGCTGATCCTGGAAAACGAGCACAGACATGTGAAATCACCATGTTGGACAGACACACCACAAGGGCATTGATGGAGTGGTAGTGCTTCCGGTTGCGGTACGCCACCTCCCGTGCGTGTGGTGGTACCAAAGCTACATGTGTCCCATCTATGGACCCAATGACATGGGGCATCCCTCCCAGGGCATAGAATCCACGCTTGACCTCAGTCATCTGTTCAGGGGTTGGGAACTTGATGAAGTCATCCAGGTGAATCAACATGGCCTCTAAGAAATCATGCAGCACACCACTGAACGTGCTCTGGGACATGCCACCAACATTAGCTATGGTATTTTGAAAGGTACCCGTGGCAAGAAAATGTAGGGCAGCCATTACCTTCAGCTGGGGTGTCAGTGCCGTGGGATACCTGTGCTGCAGTTGCAGGTGTGGTGCCAGTCTCGCCGTCAACTCCAGAATCAACGGTTGGGTGAAGCGGTAGAGCCGGATGCTGTCATTCTCCTGCATGGCAGCCAAGTCTGGAATTCTTCGGGCAAGAGGCGGCGCTCTGCAGTAATTTGGAAGTGACAACGAAGAGTGAGTTCACTACGACAACAACTCATGTGTACTGAGCACATGTTAATCTGGCAATACACACATGCTACATAGGGAGTCAGGTATGTGCTACATGGCCAGGACACGTATGGATGCAAGGTGACACTCCTTCAAAGACCCAGCTACACACGGAGATTGAGAACCTCCCCATGCCACGCCATGGGAATAGCTGTGTCCCAGTGCAAGTGAACAGCCAGACGCAACACAGGAGTGACATACGCCCACACATCAGCAGCAGTAGGATGCCGATTGCAGAGATTGGTAGCGGAACACTGGAGCCACAGGTCACATGACATTACACTAGGCCAGCCCACACACCTTGCCATGAAGGTGCACATGTCATGACTCACCACACATACCTTGTGAGGATGCTGACATGTCCTTGTCACGCTACTCCGTGTCACATGCATACATGTGCACCTCACATCCGATACCACATGTGGCATGGTGTGCGGAACAGTGTGCAATGACAATCTACACACAGACACATGTTGGTTGCTGCAACGGCTGCAGCTTTTGAGGGTGCTCCAACATCAACCTGATGGGAAGCCCCCACACATACATGACATAGTCACATTGTGCACCGTGGATAGTGACAAGTCAGGTGTCATAACCCCTGTACCGGGCATCAGGGGACACTTCCGTGTGTTGGTGTCCGTGCCATGCCAGTGACGCTCACCCCAAGTGCGCAGTACGACATGCACACATGTCAAAGGAGTCAAGGGCATGCCTGGCACACATCGCACCATCACACAGTACATCTGTACACATCTCATCATACATCTGGTGCCTTCTCGACTCAGGAGTAATGTTCCACATCACAGGCCTTTCACACCTGTGCCCCACACATGTAGTGATGCACAGACGATGCCTCGATGTCAATTAATGGACAAGTATGTCCATCCATGGACAAGTATGTCCGCCCTATCCCTACCTGTGTGCCGCCTGTCACCACTGTGATGTGTGAATACCGCTGTACTGCTGCAAAGAGGGCCTGTGTACGTTCCCATATCACTATGGGAGTGCTGCCGTATGTGTACCCATCGTGATGGCGAGCGTACAGGCATGTGTACGGCCCGTACCACTACGAGTACGCATACGCGAGGCCACCCATACTGATAGGGAGCGTACAGGCGTGTGTACGCTCCCTATCAGTATGGGTGGGCTCGCGTATGCGTACTCGTAGTGATAGGGAGCGTACAGGCGTGTGTACGCTCCCTATCAGTATGGGTGGCCTCGCGTATGCGTACTCGTAGTGATAGGGAGCGTACAGGCGTGTGTACGCTCCCTATCAGTATGGGTGGGCTCGCGTATGCGTACTCGTAGTGATAGGGAGCGTACAGGCGTGTGTACGGCCCGTACCACTACGAGTACGCATACGCGAGGCCACTCATACTGATAGGGAGCATACACACGCCTGTACGCTCCCTATCAGTATGGGTGGCCTCGCGTATGCGTACTCGTAGTGATAGGGAGCGTACAGGCGTGTGTACGGCCCGTACCACTACGAGTACGCATACGCGAGGCCACCCATACTGATAGTGAACGTAGTCACGCGTGTACGGGCCGTTGCAATGCATTTGGGGTGCCCTAGGGCCCCGGAACGCACCGTACCTGTGTGTGGAGCTCAAAATTACATAGGGGACACATGAGGGACAAGTATTAAGGCCTACATGCATGCTGGTTGTCATGGAGACCAAGTTCAAAATTCGAATTTCTTCTGGAAGGTGAACAGCAGAAGTCAGTTTGAATAAAAATACTTTGTTGCAATGTGTTTGTGGAGCTGACATCATGCAGGAGAATGAAACCGATAGAGTACACACAGACTGCTAGGTTTGAAGGGATTGGTGGAAACATAGGATGCAAATGTGAGTGACCAATCACTCTGTACTCCTGTGCATGAGACAGGGCAGAAAGGCACATATAAGGCAGCCAGGTCCCATGAGGGAGTACTTGCCTGCACATCTTTGAATTCGTCGACCCAGCTGCTGCTACTGATTCCCTGGAACCATGTCAAGGGCTGTGGAGAGGTCACAGCCATTCACCCTGGAGGAGAACATGGCATTGCTGGATGTGATCCTCCCACAGTACCCCATGCTGTATGGGCGACCAGGGTATCAGGTGAGTGCATAGGCCACTGGCACAGACTGTCCCTATGTTGTGACTGTGACTTCTGGCATTGTGTCCTGGTGTGACACACATGCCATGTACTGTTGGGGGGTCCCAGGGGGGGGGGATGCCTGATGTCTCCCAGCAGTGCCCTGAGACAGGAGGGGTGTGTGCCTATCACTAACAGCAGTGCCCTGAGACAGGAGGGGTGGGTACAGAGTGCTCCCAGCAGTGCCCTGTGACAGGAGGGGTGGGTACAGTGTGCTCCCAGCAGTGCCCTGAGACAGGAGGGGTGTGTGCCTATCACTACCAGCAGTGCCCTGAGACAGGAGGGGTGGGTGTGATGCACAGTGTGAGCCTTGATCATTGATTGTGACATTGCCATCATTCCACCTGTGTACCCACTATGGCACGTACTGCTTTTTCCCTCACCAGAGGATCATGTCCCTATGACAAAGGTGCAATGCGTTGGCTGCATGACATGCCTTGTTGTTACCAGCTAATTTGTCATCAAATGTCTCTCTGTGACATGTGGCTGGTGTATTGATGTGGTGTCACTTGTTCTTCCTCACAGGTAGGCGCCACTGCCAAGGAGCAGATCTGGCTGACCGCCGTCAGTGCCGTGAGGGGTGTGGATGGTCGGAGGCGGAGCCTGTCCCAGGTGAGGAAACGCTGGCAGGATATCCGGTGCTGAGCCACCTCCACCGGCGTGTGCTGCCGGTGGTCTTTCCAGACTTGGATAGGCGCTTACAGGCGAAGCAGCAGCCGGAAGGGGGTAGGTACATGTGTGTTTGTTGTGTGTCACCGGCATTTGTAAGGGCACAGTAGCATGAATTCACTGCCAGGGTTTAAAGGTGCTGTGCAGATCCATTTTGCCCCAGTATAGCGCTGCGCCCCTGCCACCCTTCCCCTCCTTGCAATGTAATGCCTGGTCTGTGTGTAGTCACTCCTTCACAAGGTAATGTAGGCTGGCGCTTTGTCCACGAGAACTATGCCTGTAGCATCATGTGTGGGGGTGGTGTGTAACAGGCTTTGGGACCTTGGCTGTGCCCTGTCAAGTTCACTGCATGTGGGTTCCATGTCGGTTGGCACTGATGCTGACTCCAGACATGGGAGTTGGTCTCTCATGTGTCATGCCTTACAGCGCGCATGTCCTATGTAGTGGCCTGTGACATGATGTGCATGAGTGTGCGATACGCATAGTGCAGGGATGGTGGCGTGGGTTGCAGTCATTACCATTCAGGAGCATGGAGTTGCGTGGCCACTACTGTCCCCTGGGGCACCTTTTCATCGGTGTTGTATGTGTCATCATAAACGTGGACACTCTCAGTGTCTACAGCGTAGGTTGTGCTCTGTGCCATTGTCCCCTGGCACCATGTATATAGACGTGCTATTTTGTACAGGTGTCCACTGCAGCCTGACCTGAATGTCCTTCTTCATACTCACAGTTGCTAGTGCCTGTGTGTCTTGTTATACTCATCTGAGGATGGGCACTGGTACCTCATTATTTGTACAGGCGCACCTTGGCTGTTTGGCGTCCAATCTTGCATTTTGCCTGCCCCTGTGTTTATCACCCAGACTATGAGATGTTGGTGCCACCTGTGTCTCAACTATTTGCCTCGTGTAGGGGGTGGTTGGGGCGGGCAAAGCCTATATGTCAAATCCAGATTTCTACTTGCTGGGTCTGGGCAGTGTGTGATGTTTGTCTGGACACACACGCAAGGTGCAGTGGCCGAGTCATGTTGTGCATGTTTTCAGCATTACCTATGCAGCATGTGTCTCAAGTTCATGGATATGGTCCCTGGTCATCGGTATTTTCGCCAACGCTGTGTGGTGCAGATGCAGTGCTGGATTGTCCCCAGGGCCTGGGTGCTATGTCAGACTCCGTTTCCTGTCTTTAGCTATTGTCTCATGCTCTCCATGGTATTTCAGTGGCATGGTGGCTCAACCAACTGTGTGTTTCATGCCCTACATCGGTACCTTGTTTAGTAGATGTTAGGGATCTTCCTTTTCAGGCTATGCAATGTTACCTATGTAGATTGGACTCATGTGACAGATGTGTACAGGTGTCTGATTAATTTCTGTCTCTCCACCCTGCCCACAGCATCGTCGGGGGACACAGAGGGAGACATGGACACAGACCAGGCGGAGGGACCGAGCACCAGTGCCAGCCGTGACATCGGGGCTGGCACATCGAGTGGGACAGAGGCGGAGGATAGTGCGGCCGAGGACCTGTCGACTGGCACATCAGAATACGAAGCTGACAGGTCCGAGGAGGATGTCTCCGAGTGGGCGGAGGCTGCACCAGCAGCTGACAGCGGAACAACACCTCGCACCGCCCCCTCAGTTCCCATCAGCCGCCTCCCACTTGCTTGTGTCCCTTCCCAGCGTGCCCGGTCACCGCATGTCTACTTCATGCCAGGCACCGCACCCCCTGCCCCTGTCTCCACTGCTGCCGCCAATGCTGAGTCTGTGGACATCCAGTGGCAACTGCAGGTTGGTCAGGCTGCGATCCTTAATGTCCTCCATGCCCACGGGCAAACCCTCAACAACATCGAGGCATACTTGGAGGGCATTCATTCATCGCAGGCTGACCAACGCAACTTGCTGAGGTCCATAGACTCCACACTGACTGCAGCAGTGGGTCTCCTGCAGCGCGACCTCCCCCCACCTACCCCTGCCCCATCCACACTTCACACTCCCATGCCTGTCCCACGTACACCCAGATGTCGGCATGCACCCACATCAACAGACACAGGCACCACACCAGCAGGGAAGGTCCACCGCACTCCTCCTGACACGCACACACAGGGTGAGGTAGGCACACCCACTGGGTCGGGGGGCAAACGTGTGACACGCAGCCATAGTGGGAGTCCGCATTCCACCCAGTCCACTCCCTCCAAATCCCCTCCCCTCAGCTCTCCTGGCCACATCTCCCCCAAGGACTCCTTCATGGCCGCTCTGTCCCTGAGCCCCACAGTGACACCACCCCGCAAGCGGTCAAGGAAGTCCTCGGTCAGGGTGGTTGATTCTCCCCCCCTGTCTACACCCTCCCCCGGTGGCGCTGCGACCCATCCCTCTGACCCCCCCCTCCTTGGGGCCTGTGGATCCTTCGGGTGCAGGGGAATCCCTGGAGGACCTTGCAAAGGTGTGTAGTGCCATCCTGGCCTCCGCCTTTGGCCCTGCCCCACCCCCTGTGGTGGAGTCCTCCATCCCTGCACCCACAACGCCTCCCCTTTGCCCTGATGTCCCTGCGGTGCCTGTTGCTTCCCCCCCCCCTGATGCCCTCACCCCTGTGGAAGACGATGGCATGTAACTGTGCAGGCAAGGTAGGGGACACGCATCCCACTGTGTCCCCCATCCAGCTGAGACTCATTGACTGCCCTATGGGCTTTGTGAATATTGAACTGCCTGCGATCCACGGACATTGTGCTCATGCTGAATAAAGCTTAATTTTCTTTTCATTATAACACTACTGCTATGCTGGTATTGGTGTTGGTGGGGCTGCTACATGGTTTTGGGTGGTGTTTATGTGTTGGGTGTGTGGGATATGTAGTAGTGTGCTGCTCATTGGGGGGACCCTGGGATCTGTGTGCCATCACAAGGTGTTAGCTAACTTTCTTTGTTCATGTAAGCAGTTACTGCATGGTGCAATTGTCCCAGGGTGTATTCCTTCCTCTGTGTACCCTGATATCTTCCCTGCAGGGTGTTCCCAATGTTTAGCGCAGAGCTGTGTCTACATGAGCTGTGTGTGTGATGGAGCCCTTCTACTTTGGCCATGCATGCAGGGCCATGTCTCCACCTGCAACATTCGTGGCATCCTTGGTGATCACTGTAATTGTGTGTGGAGTCTGTTGACATGAGTTCATGGGGACATGTTCCCTTGTAGGCAGTATGCATGTGGGTACTTCCAGCCTCACACACATGTGTTGCACACCTCCTGTCTCTGGGCACTGCTGGGAGTGATAGGCGCACACCCCTCCTGTCTCTGGGCACTGCTGGGAGGACTCTGCACACACCCCTCCTGCGTCTGGGCACTGCTGGGAGGACTCTGCACACACACCTCCTGTCTCAGGGCACTGCTGGGAGTGATAGGCACACACCCCTTCTGTCTCAGGGCACTGCTGGGAGGACTCCACACCCACCCCTCCTGTCTCAGGGCACTGCTGGGAGGACTCCACACCCACCCCTCCTGTCTCAGGGCACTGCTGGGAGGACTCTGCACACACACCTCCTATTTCTGGATATGTACGCTTGGAACATACACGGTGGGGGTACGCTCCATGCATTCGAGGTGAGGGAACGGGTCGTACTTACACTGTTGGGGTGGGGGTACGGTACGTACATACGCGGTTGGGGTGGGGGTACGCTCCATGCATACGCGGGTGAGGGTACGGGTCGTACTTACACTGTTGGGGTGGGGTTACGCTCCATGCATACGAGGGTGAGGGTACGAGTCGTACTTACACTGGTGGGGTGGGTGTACGTTCCATGCATAGGGGGGGTGGGGGTAGGGTCCGTACATCTCCGTCCCCACGCTATGTGATGCTTGTGCGGGCCGTACCCAGGCCTTTGCCACGTGGGTACGATCCGTCCCGCCATTGTTGGGGTGACGTGGGTGTGGGCGTGGTACGTCTCGTACCCACGCTCTTGAGGCGTGGGTACGGGACGTACCGGTCTGGTTGTGTTGCCGGTTCGCGTGGTGACGGACTTCCGTTGTGGCGGTCGCTGGCTTAGCTGGACACGCCCCCACCCCCTCGTAGTGACCAGGGCATGGGTGTCAGGTATGTCCTGGGCATGTGTGGTGTGTGACTATGGTGGGGGTTTTGTGGCCTGCCCTGGTCCTGCCACCCCCACCCCCCTCACTTTCCCCCCTCCCTTAGTTGTTCTGACCTTCTGCGGCGTCTGCGTCGGAACCTGTAGAGGAGGTGGACTGCTATGAGGGCCGGGATGACACGTAGGTTCGGGTCCATGTCTGTCCGTCGCGTACGGGTCCTCCTTGTTTGCGTCGTCCTGTGTGTCCGTCACGTACTGGTCCTCCTTGATCGCGGAGTCCTGTCTGTCCGTCGCGTAGTGGTGGTCCTTGTTCGCGTCGTCCTGATTTCCTGGCAGTTTTTGGCAGCCGGAAAATATTCAACGTGCGGGATGACGTCGGTGCGAATCGTGATTCCTGGTTCGTGAATGGCAGGCTGCGAGCGTCCCGACGTCAGGTCGGCCCTTTCCCGGATCACATTGGTAGGTTTATTTTGTTCGGTCGGGCTTTTTTACGAATCGTACGGAAATGGTGTTCCGTGCGAATCGTAATTCCTTGTTTGTAAATTTTGACGACCGGGTACGCGTCGGACAGAGAATTTGCTCCGTCCGACGGTTCGTACCCGGTTTTTACCGGATCGTGATCGGCACCTTTGTGTTTTGTTGATAGCTTCTTGTATGGTTTTCCTTGAGTACCCCCTAGATAAAAATCTCCTCTTGCTGTCTTGTTGGGCTTTCATTAAATCAGCGGGGTTGCTGCAAATTATTTTAAGGCGCAGCATTTCCCCATAGGGAATGCTCTGAATTAGATGCCTTGGGTGGAAGCTATAAAAGTGTAACACGGAGTTGCCAGCAGTTTCCTTTCTGTATACCCTGGTTTCAAATTTGCATTATTGGGGTATATCTCTACATCTAAAAAATTGATGTTGGTGTTGCTGATGTTAGAGGTAAAATTCAGATTGATACTGATTTCATTAATATCTGAGACAAAATTCATAGCTTCCTCTTGGGTCCCCTCCCACACAATGAATAAATCATCAATATATCTGTAAAACAACTTGACATGATCATTCGTATATCGTTTATGCGTCTCCATGAGAACCAGCTCCTCCCACCAGCCCATAAACAAACAGGCATAGCTGGGGGAGAAGCTGGCTCCCATTGCGACTCGTTGCATTTGTTGATAGAGTGTTTTATAAAACAAGAATATATTGCTATTTAAACAAACACTGATCATGTTTAACAACATAATATTGTGTTGGGGACGTGTAGCCTTATTTTTACCCAGAAAAAACTCTACAGCACGCAGTCCGTCTTTGTGGTTAATACAAGTGTACAGGGAGGTAACGTCCAAAGTTAAAAGATGGTAATTGCTGTTCCATTTAAAATCTTTCAATTTGGGGATAAAATCAACTGCGTCCCTTATGTATCAGGGTAATCCCTGGACCCATTCCTGAAAGAAAAAATCAATGTATTTGGAAGCATTTTCTAGTAGGCTTGACCTGGCGGATATTATTGGCCTAACTGGTGGCGTTAATGCATTTTTATGAATCTTTGGAATAAAGTATATGTTGGGAACGGTTGGATGATCTTTTCTGATGAACTGGTATTCGTCCATTGTTAAAAGTCCAGCACTTTTCCAAGACACCCGTTTTCCATAAAAGTTGTTTGAAGTTTCCCTTGATGCCACTGCATTGCTGAGCTTATAACAGGTTCTGTCGTTCAACTGAGATATGGTCTCCTCCACATAGTCTTTTAGCGCCCACAGCACCACATTCCCACCTTTGTCAGAGTTTCTAATAATGACATTTTTGTCTTTTTGCAGTTTATTTATAAGCGAGTAATATTGCTTGTTTTTGTTGTTAGTTTTCTTCTTGATGTTTAAAGTTTTGTGATTCAATTTTTTAATTTCATTGATTACATTGTCACTGAAAATATCAAGACGTTCTCTCGCTGATATAGGAGTGAATTTAGATTTATTTTTGAATGGGGTACTTTTCATGAAAGATTCTGATGTGGGCAATGTATTAGAAGCAAAAGTGGGAGATAATTATATATATATGTGTGTGTGTATACTTACCTTATCCATACTTACCATTCATGCTAAAGGCATGCGTAGTAAAGGCATCTGCGTGGTTAAGGCATGCGTGGAAAAGACTGAGTGATAAAGAATGGTTCCCTATGGTCCTAGCTGAAGCAGAAAAAAATCTCTCCATCACTTGGCACACTGATGATGCAGATAATGCTGAAAAGACCCATGCCTAGTCTCACTCATAACAAGCAGACTGGACTACAGCAACGCCCTATACGCCGGAATCAACAGAGCTCTACTTCACAAACTCCAAACCATCCAGAACGCCGCAGCCTGACTCGTCCTAGGAACACCACGCCAGGAGCACATGACCCAACACCTACGAGACCTCCACTGGCTCCCTGTCGAGAAGAGAGTCACCGTCAAACTCCTCACCCACGCCTACAAATCCCTCAACAGCATCGGACCCAAATACCTCAACGAGAGAGTATCCTTCCACGTACCCAAAAGGAACCTCCGCTCTGCCGAACTCGCCCTGGAAGAGGTCCCCCGCATCCGCAGAAACAGAACAGGTGGGAGAGCCTTCTCCTACATCGCAGCCAAGACTTGGAACGAGCTCCGCGTGAATATCAGGCACGCCCTGACCCTGCACATGTTCAGGAAAGACCTCAAGACCTGGCTCTTCGACTGATCCGGAGCTGCCCACCCCTCCCTCCCCCCAGCACCTTGAGACCCTCGCAGGTGAGTAGCGCGCTTCACCAATCCCTGAATGATTGATTGATTGATTGACTTTAAACATGGTGTAGGAAGGTGGAATCTGACTATATGGTTGCCCCCACTTTTTTCCTGGTGTTTGAGTGGTTTTTGACTAGTCTGGCTGGGATCCTGCTATTCAGGACCCCAGCCTATCTGCTTACTCCCTAAAATGATTGATGTGCATACTAGATGCACTAGTGATTGGATACTGTGGTACCTTGTGAGCCCCTAGTATATGGTACCTTAGGTACCTAAGGCATTGGTACTTCACAGGCCTACCAGGGGCTGCAGCATGTATTATGCCACCCCTGGGAAGCATTCTCAATCTGACACCACAGGCCTGCTACTGCAGCCTGTGTGAGGTAGTGTTAGCACTCCTCACAGAGGTATAGGTTTCTATATCTCACCATACACACACATATGAACCTATCAGTCACCCCTATGGTAGGCCCTATCAATCCCAAGGGCAGGGTGCATGGTTTACTATGTGAGTGGGTGCTTCTGCCTGAGCAGGACCCCCCTGCAGCTGGCAGAGTCTATTCTCTGCTGCTGTTTGTGGATGCGGTTAAACCATATACTCTTAAGTGCATTATAACCTCCCGGTTAATGCTAACTTTGGAATGACTGCATCAAAACATGTCGTGTTTGGTGTCAAACGTTTTGGAATCATACCCCCACACCAGTAACTGGTGTGGGAGTATGATCCCACCCTACTAGAGGGGACGACATGTACCCACTGTACCAAACGGTAGAAATCTTCTAGAGCCCTGGCATCACAAAATGGATGCCACCAGCCCAGACACCGGGCTGCCCTCCTGCTGCTGACCGAAACTCGCAGTGGAGGGAGCTCAACAAAGGGTTTCCTGTCACAGGGAGGTGTCACAACCTTCCAGACAGGATTTAGTGTATTGGAGCTGGGTGGGTGCACTCTTAGAGTGCCTTTGAAGTCCTGCACTGGGGGAGCAGTAGGCTCCCCTGTGCATATGCCAGCTCAAACCGGTTCAGGGGCCTCTGCCCCTGTCCTGGCGCGAAAACTAGACAAAGGGAAGTGGGTGTAACCACCCCTACCCTGGCCCTCCTAGAGGAGTGGCCATAGAGCTAGTCCCTCCCATCTTTACAGTATAAGATACCAAATATTGCCAATGCAATTCAGATTACACCTGGACGACGCTCTACGAAGAAGAATCCGGTCCCTTCAACGTTCTACTACCTTTAGAAGACCGAAGGATCTCCCTTGGAGCCAAGGAGTGGCTCCCCTGCTTTGCAGGCACCTTAAGGACTGAACAACGGTTGCAAACTTTACCGCTCCCGCCGGAGCCCGAAGTCCCTGCGTCCCCTGAAGTCGATTTCCTGACCTCTCTACGGCCATTTTGAGTCCCCAGCGAAGCTGTGGCGTTTGGACCCCACGAGTGACGAGGAACGACAATACCAGGGAACCGTGCACTGATTTTGAGTGCAAGCCCTGAACGACAAACTACAAACCTGGGCTTTGGACCACTTAATGTCCAAGTCCTGAGCAGGTACTGAACCAAAGATCAGCGGCCTACCCCGTCCCGAGTGACCGTGGGCTGTTGCTGAAGTTTTCCTGCAAAGGCGTCTTCGCAGTTGCTTGCCCGTTGGCTAGTAGCCCTCCTGAAGACATCCTTGACTATTCCAAGGGCTGGCCTGGTTGCTCTGGGCCTACCCTCACTTACCCTTGCTGGGTAAGTCTCTCGGACCTTGCTGGTCTGAGCTATCCACCATCTTCACTCTCCCCGAGACTTGCAGTTGCCAAGGTTTGTTGGCTCCAATCCGAGTGCCGACACCGCCAACAGCTGCAGACGTCGTGGGACCCTCCAACTCCAGCTGCTGGTCATCATCGATCCCTCCTGGACGGCGTGGGCGAAGAGACAAAACACCATCAGCGACGAAAGCGACGCGACAGTTGTGGTCATCTATCCTGAAGGCCACCGGTCACTGGCAAGTGACTCTGAACTCTGTCCCCTCAATTTCCAGGTCGCCTGCAACTCCAATCCATCGTTGGAACCGAACGGACACCTCTCTCGACGACACAAGCAGCAAGAACACCTCGATTCCCATTGAAATCAGCATCGCGACCCGACACCAAAGGACACCTGTGCACCCGGACTCCCTGGGTGAGGTAACTCTGGCATTACGGTGCCCAAGTGTGCATTGGCTATCGAAATACTTACCCTGTAAGTTGTGTGCTTGTTGTCCACTCAGAAGTGCCCTACAACTTTGAAATACAAATCGCGACATTTTTGCCTTGAAGTCTATGAGAAACTCGCGTGCGTGTTTAGACACTGCACGCGTCCCCTGTGGGCTAGTTACTTACCTGAAAACACTACAGCAGTGAAGCCCCAGCGATTCCCAAGGCCCTAGGCCTCTTCATTTTGCTTGTCGAATTTGTTATACCATTTACTTAGTATATGGTCTGGTACGCCCCTAGGGCTACAGTGATTTATGTGCTTAATTTGTTGAGAAATGTTGATCTTTTAAATGTTTACCTGGGACTAATCTCATAAAGAGATTAGTAGAGTATATTTAGTAATAAATACATATATATTTCATATATATACCTGTGTGGTGTCTTTTCATTTGGTAATTCAAGAGATTATAAGGTAAAACAAGCTGCTTTACATTCCTCAGAGACTTAGCCTGAAGGCTGCTCTCCACAGCTACCACTAGGATAGCTTTCTTATAAAAGGTTGTCTTTAAACCTATCTACCAAGAGTCGAATTGGACTGGTGCAAGGTGGCCACTAGAACTAGTGACCAGCATATGCCAGGCCAACTTCTCACACATGGTCAGTAAGATATAGCCCCAGTTGATACATATATAAAGCAGTCCCATAGTTAGATATTGCAAGATCTTTTCACCCTTTGAAGGTTTTACATTCCTGTTCTGGCTTATGGAGTGTCTGCTAAATCCAATCTACCCTACGGAGCTTTAATCTATGAGTACTATTATTCCACTAAGTAACTAAATCACCAATTTCTTGTTTATGATACTGTCTTTTAAACCATGCGAACTCATTTGGTATTTGTGGGGTTCAGTTTTATATAATCTTTTATAAAAAAAACTCAATTAGCTGGACTTTCAAGACAAAAAAATAAAATGCAGCATTACATGAGGTAGTAGTTGTCAATTCCGTCAGAGTTGGTTGCATTTATGTCCTGTGTTGTGCCCTCTCACTTTGCATACTGATTGCTTTACTTCCAGCCTTCTGGTAGAATTATGCCGGGGACAGCAACAGCCCGACTACAGAGGACATTTATTTTCTTACTGACCATCTCTTGACTTCCCATACTCCTGTCCTCCCTTTTAATCTGATTTACCTGTCACGTCCTGAATTAGAGTTTGATGAACATGCCACAAATCCAGACACAGTGGCCATTTGCTTGTTTTCTGGATGAAAAAGCGTCTGAGGGACAGTTCTGCCCCTCTCATAACTCTTCCATACGATGTTCCCCTCATGACATTTCCCATTGCTGCTTGCTATGGTTGGCCACCACATAAACAATTTCTCTCGCCACCTCCTCTCCCCAAACTGATCTGGGTCCTGGAAATGTACTCCTCTAGCGCAGGTTTAGTGAACCCACATTTTAACTATTTCTGATGCGCTGGGAAATTTGTACCAGAGTGTTAGGGCCCTTTTCTAATGACTTTTTGTGAAACCGACAAGGTTCACATGGCCATCAAACAGAACTGACAAACATCGGTAATGGTGGTGGGTCTGTTACCGTGAATCAAGTGCCCAGAGCAACAACACACAAGGGCCTTACTCCCAGTGGGGTGTGAGGCAGCCCTCTTAATCATGTGGAGAAAGCTGAGGTGGGTGGACACGGCATTTGCTTTATATTCAAGCCTCGAGACACTGCTCAGACACTATTACTAACGAGTCACTCTCAAGGATAAAGATGAACAAATTTCCTGACAGCCTCAACCAAGTGGATCTGCAATTTCTAACCCAGAAGGAGAGCTGCGCGGCACTCAAGATAACATAGACATGGGATCAGAGGAACTTACTGTACACAGCTGTATCCCTCTCTTGCCTTGGGCTGCCTTCCTTTACGTTACCATCCACTCTGTTCTTCTTTCTATAAAAGGTAATAAGACATTGTTACCATCCGTAGATAACTCACTCCTCAATGCCAAACTGGTAATGGTGTGGTAATACAAATGTGTGAATTACCGCACCACTCAATGGCACTGAATGTGAGTTGGGCAGATGTATTATGGAAGGTAATAAGACATTGTTACCATCCGTAGATAACTCACTCCTCAATGCCAAACTGGTAATGGTGTGGTAATACAAATGTGTGAATTACCGCACCACTCAATGGCACTGAATGTGAGTTGGGCAGATGTATTATGGAGGCAGCCTGTGGCCTGGAATACCGTTTCTGGCTGGCCCACGCATACATCTGGCTGTGACAACGACTTGCCGCTGAAACTGGGAGTAATTGCAGACTCACGCGTACGAGTCCCAAAAGTGCTGGCGGTTTCACCGTTCGAGGGATAAGCAAGCTTCCATTTACAACCTGCTCTTGGCAGGTGATACATTGAAGCGGTGGGCCGGTGTTTGCGCATGCGCGTAGACTTGTGCGCTGGGGAGCAGATAATTATAGCCTCCAAGTTTTGTGGCTGCATACGCGCCTGCGCAAAGAGATACGCATGCGCAAATGCTCAGGGGGAGCGCATAGCCGAGGGGAGCAATCCATTATGGAACACCAAAATGCGATCAGCGAGCCATGAGAAAACAAATGATTGACAGGGGAAATCTGACATTGTGTGCCGCAATGTCTCGTAATGAGGGAATTAATTAATTGTATTGCATCGTTTTATTTAGAGCTTTCTACCCCTGACGAGAGTTTTAAGCGCTTAATCACAAAGAGCCATGCTACATATTTAATGCATATATCTAATGTAATGCACATGTCACGAGACTGGGTAAAATGGTAACCGATGCTGAGGAGAAGTACACAATTAGAATAACTGTGGTTAGGAAGTCATCAATGGCACATATCATCATTAACCTGCCTTCAAGGACCGGTGGTGTAGGAGTACAGCTCGCAATAAATGAGGACACTGCACGTTAACTCTTGAGGTCACTTTTATTAACACTCTACCGAGCGCCGGGACGCGTCCGCCCGCTCGCTCTGCTCGCGGCTCACTGGCGCGAACTCGCGCCTCTACCCAGCATGCCCCGCGGCGCTCAGAAAGACTAGAGCGCAACGCTACATATCTCCCCCTTTTAACCTTACCAACACAAAACTTTATGAGGGAACAATATTGCACAGTCTTACTTGCTTTGCGTGTCAAAGTCCTCAAACCTTCTAGGCATCTTGATCACTCTGCCTGCCCTCGTGCGGTATTGTCCTTGCTCCGGAGCCTCTCTTGTCCCTCCCGCAGGGGACTCTCTTCTGGCTCCCACCTCTCCTGTCCAACCTTCGTCCTTGCCTTGGGCAGTTGCGTTCATGGATTGAGTCTGTCTGTTGATCTCCCCTTCAGCGCTCCCCATCGGAACCTTCTGACTCTCTCCCTTCCTTCTAGGTGAGACTGGCCCTTGTACCTCGACCTCGGGGCCTTCTTCTCCTTCCATCTCACCTCCGTCGTCTCCGCCAGGCGTTCTTCCATCCTCAGGAGTTTCCCATTTCATGATTCTGTTGCATTTCACCATTGTAGGAGAGTAGGGTCTGCTATCCTATGGTCACCCCAAATTTTTGCTTTTTGCTTCACTGGTTTTTGACATATTGAGGCTGTGGGCCTGCTAATCAGACCCCCAGCCTGCTGTTCTCTCTAACTAAATTGACACTATGCGCCCTAGGTGCATAACCAATTGGAAGTAGATCACCCTGTGAGCCCCTGTACCAGTGTACACTAGGTACCCAGGGCATTGGTGTATCTAAGGCCTGCCAGGGGCTGAAGCATGTATTATGCCACCCCAGGCTTGGCCTAACAAATTTGACACAACTGGCTGATCACTCAGCTGGGGTAAGTTGGTGTAACCACCTCTTACTTAGGTGTAGTATACCTATACCTAACCTTAAATGGGACACATGTTAACCTATAAGTCACTCCTATGGCAGGCCTTGACAATCCTGAAGGCAGAGTGCTTGGTTCCATGTGAGATGGTGCTCTGGCATGAGCTGAGCCTGTCTGCAGTGGTCGGAACAACTTCCTTCTACCGTTTCCAGATATCGTCATACCATATACTCTTAAGTGCATTATGAACCTCGCGGTTAAATGCTATCTTTGGTTTGGCTTTATCAAAACATGTCGAGTAAGGTGTCATACGAATTGGAATACTAACCCCTCGCCAATTCTGGCGACGGGGTTAGCATTCCACCCTTCTAGAGGGACACGACATGTACAGTACCTGAAACCCGGGTAAAATCAGACATAGCCTCAGCTCCACAAAAGGATGCTGCCACCACAGACACAAGTCTGCCCTCCTGCTGCTGGGAGTCCTTCCAGCTTGGGAGACGTGGACAAAGGGTTTCCTGCCAGGGGAGGTGCGAGCACCACCCCAGACAGGATTTTGTGTATTGGTCAGGTAGGGCTTGAAAGAAACCAGACATGCCTGAGGCTCACAAGGAGCCTTGGTGCATATGCCAGTTCAATTCGGTCCTGGGGCACACCAGCCCCGGACCTGGGGCGAGCTGGACAAAGGATTGGGGGTGTAACCACCCCCCTTCCTGGTCCCACCCTTAGGGAGGGACCTAGCAGGTAGTCCGGCCCCTAGAATCCGCTTAAAGGTAGGAGCTGTGTCCTAAGACTTCAGACATCCTGGAATCAACTTAACAACAAGAAGAAGACGGGAACTTAGACGCTCTGCTGCACAGAGGACTGAAGGAAATCTCCCCTATGGTCAGGGAGTGACCATCTTGCTAACGCAAGCACCAACCAGCTATTGAACGTCTGCTTTGCCGCCGCCTCCTGCCGGAGCCCGAGCCCAGAGCCCGACAAGACCTGGACCTCCAGACCTCTCACCGCCCGATCCACAGTCCCTGAAAAGAAGGAACCCGTGGAGGCACCGAGACACGTGGAGCCAGCGATCTTGAAAGACCGACGACAAGCTGCAAGCGCAGCGACAGAGGCTCCCTCCAAGTTGTGCTTTGGGTCCTGAGAAGCCCAACCACCGAGCAGCATCTGCACCAAAGGTGAGCCCTCCAGCATCTCCACGATCTGCGTGGGGCCCCTCTGCATTTTGCATCTCCACGCGCCTGCCCGGTCCCTGGCCCGTTGGCTAGTGGCCATTTTGGCGACGAAACTTGAAATCAACGATGCTGGTCTGGTTGCTCCAGACTGGCCCTAGCTGCTCTCCAAAAGAGCAGCCCCTCTGACCTTGCTGGTCAGAACAATCAGCTTTCCTCTCTTTCCACGACTCCTGCCTTTGCCAAGGCTTGTTTGCTTCTTTTGAGTCGCCGACACCGCCGACAGCGAGAGCCTGCGTGGGACAGCTCGTGACTTGACTCCTGGACGTCGTCGACCTTCAGGGACCACGTGGCTGTGGAGACAAGCTACCCTTCACCACCTGTTTGCACCCGACATCGCCTGGTACCTACCTGGTGCCACGCCGGTCACTGGCTAGTGACTGTGAACACTGTCCCCTCTGCTTTCAGGTCTTCTACAACTCCGATCCACCCTTGGATCCAACGCAGCTCTTCTGGACCGACAGCCTGCAGCATCTTTGTCATCAGGCTCCATTGAATCGATAGAAGAAACCCGACGCACTGCGAGCCCTATGCCCCCGCTTCCTGTGGGTGAGGTAAAGCTGGCACTCCGGTGCCCGAGTGTAAAGAAACATCTCTAGTGTCTGTGTTTTGAATCTTGAGATCGTAGTCCATCCAGAAGACCCTTTCTGCAGTAACTTTGTAACTTTTACGCACCCATTGAAAACCTATGGGAGCCCGCGTGTAACTTTCCTCACTGCACACGCGACCTGTGGACCTCCTGGTCACTAACTGAAGTTAGCTCTTTGTAGGCCCAGCGATTCTAGAGGCCCTAGGCCTTTTCCCTTTCCTGTTCGTGGTACTTATACCACTATTTTAGTATATGGTTTGAGTGGCCACCAGGGCCCATCCATATAAAGTGCAACTTCTGTATATTATAACGTTGTCTTGTTTAACGATTTGTGCTCCTGTGCTCATAAAGAGTCTAGGGGATCCTTTGAGAAATAAATACATATATATTTACAATATATATCTGTGTGGTGTCCTTTCATTGGTATAAAGGGGGGTTACATTTGGTAAAACAGCCTGCTTAACACGCTTTAACGAGTTTAGACTCAAAGACTGCTTAGCCTACGCTACCACTAGGGCAGCTAGTCCGAAAAGGTTGACTTACAACCACACCATAAGGGTTGCTTGGCATGGTACAAGGTGGTCACTTTAACTAGTGAACATCATATACCAGGCCAACTTCTCACAGCCATTCTGTCCTGCGACCACACTTTACCATCGCTCAGCAGGGCCGACCTGGCATATGACTCTACCACTTGCAGGGGGGGGCTGAATTTGCTCTCTCCTTTCTTCTTTAGGGTAGCATGTTTCACTCTTACCCATTCTCCTTTCTCTAGATTTACCTCCTTGGTGTTGTGTCGTGTGTTGTAATATTCTGTATACACGGCTTGTGCCTTGTCCAGGTTGCGCCTCACCACTGCGGGCGACCATTTACTTTGCACCAGTAGGTGTTTCCATGCCACATTGTCCTTTGTGAACGGTTCTCGCCCTCGTAGGATCTTGAACGGGCTGTACCCCGTGCTGGTCGGGGTGATGCGGTACGCCCACAGCATGGGTTGGAGTTCCTTCTCCCAGTTTAACCCCGCGCTTATCGCGGCTTGTATGGATCCCATTATCACCCGGTTGAACCTTTCTACTTGTCCGTTCCCCGCTGGGTGATAGATTGGGGTGTGTTTCACTTCAATCCCGTTCCTAGCCATAAAGGCGTTCCATTTCTCCGACACGAACTGTGGGCCATTGTCACACATCAGCACTTTAGGTATTCCTTCCCTTACGAACGTGGCCGTGAGAAACGCTAACACGGTCTCCGTGTCGGCTGTGTCCTCTGCCACCACTTCCGGCCATTTGGAGTATCTGTCCACCACCGCTATTACGTACTTGGGTGTACCTTCCGCATTCAGAACTGGACCTAATATGTCCACCGACAGCATTTCCCACGGGTTGGACGGGCCTGGAAATTTTCCCAGTGATGGTCGTAACACTGATTGTGACTTGTCCACCCTGTTGCACTGCTCGCACATCCTAAAGTGCCGTTCCACTTGCCCATCCAGTGCTGGCCACCAATACGCCTGCTTCACTCTTGCCTTAGTTTTCGTGATACCCAGATGGCCCTCGTGCAGAAGAGTGAGCAGTCGCCCCACTAAGGTCGACGGCGGGACCACCTTGTCCCCTCTCAACAGGAACGCTGGGTTGTCTCCAACGGACAATTCTTCTCGGACTTCCCAGTACTTCCTGAGCTCGCTGTCAAGGTGCCTTTTCTCCGGCCATCCTCGCGTCACGTAGGTTTTCACTGTGCTCAACGTCTCATCCGCTGTTTATGCCTGCTCCCACTCCTGGGCGCTGACCGCTCCTTCGTGGTCTTGCGTGACTGCTACCATGTACTCCTCCCATTCCGAGGCTTTACCGCTGTCTGCGGGTTCCATGGCGGCTGCTCTGCTGAGGAAGTCCGCTACTCTATTCTTGGATCCCGGGATGTACTCCACGTCGTATACGTAGTCTAAAAGCCTTAGGCTCATCCTCGCGATCCGAGGAGTCGCATGCGCATGTCCACTTGATGTCAAGACCTTTACCAACGGTTTGTGGTCGGTACGGAGCAGGAATTTCGAGCCCCATATGAACTGCCTGAACCGTTCCATCGCCCAGACTGTTGCCAGCATTTCTTTTTCAATAACGCTGAATTTTTCTTCACTTGCCGCCAAGGATCGCGAGGCGAAGCTGACTGTGGTGACCTCTCCTCCTCTGCCCTTTGCATCAAGACTGCCCCTAGGCCTTTGTCACTGGCGTCTGTGGTTAAGATGGTTAAGGCCTCCTGATCAAACCCGTCCAGGGGGATCGCTGTGCAGATGTCTTGTTTGATGCTTTCGAATTCGGTTTGTTCCTCTCGTGTCCACCTGAACACTGTCTTCTCCTTCAGGAGTTGCCTCAAATGGTGCGTTTTTGTCGCGAAGTGCGGGACGAACTTGCTGTAAAACTCCGCCATCCCGAGGAAGGATCGGATATCTTCTTTCCTTGCCGGCGTGGTTGCGTCTTTGATGGCCGCCATGCTGGCTCTCTTTGGTTCGATTCCTCTCCCGCTGATTTCGTGGCCCAGCTAGGTCACCGAGTCCACTCCGAATCGACACTTCTGCCATTCCGCCGTGAGCCCATTCTGGCCAAGAATCGTCAACACCGTGTGCAGTTTCTTGTCGTTTGACTTCCCCATGATGAGGATGTCGTCCTGGAAGTATTGCACTCCTTCCACCTTCTGGAATAACCTGTGCATTAGCTTTTGAAACACAGCTGCAGCCAGGCCGAACGGCATCCTGAGGAACTTGTAGCACCCGAAGGGGGTGATGAAGGACGTTAGGTGGTTGCAGGAGGAGTGTAGCGCGATTTGGTGGTACGCCGAGGTGAGGTCTACGGTTGAGAACCATGTTACCCCTTTCGTTTTTGCCAACATTTCGTTGATCCGGGGCAAGGGGAACTGATCGACCAGGATGTTCTTGTTGAGCTCCCTCAAATTCACACACAGGCGTACCTTCCCACTTGGTTTCTGCGCTACCACCAGCAGAGCGAGCCATTCCGCGCTCTCGATCGCCTCTATGACTCTGTCTTTCTCCAGCCGCCGCAATTCTTCCTGGACAGCCTCCCTGCTTCTGAACGGGATGTTGCGGGCTTTGTGGCTGACTGGCCTCGCTCCCTCTTTGAGGCGAATTTTGTGGGTGAATTTTGTCATTTTCCCGATGGTTCCTTTAAACACTTCTGGGTAAGCTGTCTTCCACCTGCACCCTCTATGTGCTTGGTTGGCGTCAATCGACATCACCTGCGTGGGTGCTCCCGGATTGAGTTGTATGCCCAAGTTCCCTTGGTCCATCCATCCTAACACCGACGGTCCCTTCTCCGCTACGTACAGCTTTCCTTCCGCGCTGCGCCCCTTGAATTCGAACAGCAACTTCCGGTACCCTACCATGGGTATGGGTTCGCCTGTGAACGTGACTGGGTGGATGTCGGTCGGCAAGAGGTCGTCCCCTACTTTGGGCGTGAAGTCAGTCTCCCACACCGCCCGTCGGATGATCGTGTACGGGGAGCCTGAGTCTGCCACGATGTCCACCTCTACCCCACCGATCTCCATTTGTAGCGCCGGCTTCTTGGTGCGCGTGCAGTTCACCCCCAACACCTGGTCGTCGATGCACAGGACTTCCTCGTCTTCCTCTTCCTCGTCCTGGGGTTCTCCGTCACCTCCCGGGTCTTGCGCCACGTACTTCACTTCCTTCCTGTTGGTCTTGCGTCAGCACACCTTCTCGTAGTGCCCCATTATGCCGCAGTATGCGCACCTGGCTCGGAACGCGGGGCAGGCTCTGTCGTTGCTTTGGTGCGCCTGGCTGCCGCACCTGTAGCGTGAGGTCTTGCTGTCACCTGGAGGTCTAGGGTTCCTCGTGGGCCTTTGCGGGTATCTTCTCTGGAACCTTGCATTGGCCGTCGTGCTCTGCGTTGGGTTTTCTGGTTTGTTCCTGTCTGTCACCCTGCAGACCGGTGTTTTGTCGCCACTCTCCCGCTTGGCTGCCTCCGCGCAGCGTATGGATAGTTCCGCTTTCTTGACCAGTGCCACCACTTCCTTCAGCGGTGCATCCCCGTTGACCTATAGCTTCTCTTGTATGGCTGTGTGGGTGGTGTGCATGATGAGCTGGTCTCTGATTAGTTCATCATGAAGTGCGCCGAATTTGCAGGTCAACGCCAGCTGCTGTAGGGCTGATACGTACTCATCAACCGATTCCTCCTTGCGCTGTTTCCGCTGGAAGAAATTGCACCTATCTATGGCTGTGCACACCACCGGCCGGTAGTGGGCATCTAGGTCGTCCAGCGCGTGTTGGAACACTTCTGCGTCGCCCACTGGTCTGGTTGGTTTCACTAGGCTGTCGTACACTCTGATGACCTCCGGGCCAAGGTTGTGTAAAAGTATTTTCTTCTTTCTTGCGCTCGAGAACTCCCCTTCGCCTTCTTCTTCCAAGGCATCCAGGAAGTATCGCTTCCAGTCCTCCCATGGCATCGCTGGGTCTCCTCCTTTGGGCAGGAAGGGCACCAGGTTGCTGAGGGGCGTCGCTTGGGCGCACATCCTGTCTCTTCCGCGCTGCGCTGGGCTTCGCCTGTCTCCTGTGTCCGGTGGACTCCCTGGGGCTCGCCTTCCCCCCTCTCCGTCCGAGTGTGTGGGTGAGGGGCTGCCCTGCTGTCCCCTCGCCGCCCCTGGGGTCGCCAGTTCGGTCGTTACCTTGGTTGATAGGCTGCGCGTCGCCCTCCTTGGCGCGGTCTGCCACGTGGCCCCTTCTTGTCGCGCTTTCCCCGCTTACTCGCGTCCTTCAGGGCGCTGTGGTGAGTCTTCCCGCTTCGGCCCGGTCTGGTGTGGTCACTTCTGGGTCGGAAACCCCTCGACGGTGCCCCTTTCCATGCGGGCGCTGGGCTGTGCTCACCCCGGGCAGGCCGGTCTCGCCTGGTGGCTCTTCCGTGGCCCTTGCCCTGTCCGTGCGTTTGGCGCTCTTCTTGTCGCTCCTGCCGCGCCACGGGATACCTGCCCCCGTGGACTATCTGCTCTGTGTCCCCGCGGTGTGGACGTACCTCTGCCACGCTCTGTAGTGTTCTGTTCCGGCTGCTTGTGCTCCTCGCTGCTTCTATCCCATCCTCGTTGCCATTTTGTAGGAGTACAGCTCGCAATAAATGAGGACACTGCACGTTAACTCTTGAGGTCACTTTTATTAACACTCTACCGAGCGCCGGGACGCGTCCGCCCGCTCGCGGCTAAATGCCGCAAACTCGCGCCTCTACCCAGCATGCCCCGCGGCGCTCAGAAAGACTAGAGCGCAACGCTACAGGTGGGTTGTCTTCAACCCCTAATGAGTCAGACACGGGGACGAGATTACCTCCTGCTAATCCTTTTGAATGAGGGTGCCGGAGGGCGCTTGTCATTGAAGCCCTGGGTCTGTGAAGGCATGCTGGGGGGAAACAGGGGGGAGGGGTGCGGAGGGGGGATGAAATCACCCGCTCACAGAGCATTGCCTCACCACTTCACATACGTGGTGAGTCACCCTGCAAGCTGTCAGCTGTCTCCGGGAGGGCAGAATGTGGGTTAACATGCACGGCACGCGGCACCGGGACAGCAGGGTGATTAGGGTTAGTTCAGCCCAGTGGTCGAAGTGGGGGAAAAAAAGTAGGGGAACTGTGGGTGGAGCATCAGGAGGCGGGAATAACCAGAAGATTGGGTCAGTGGGCGGAGTCAGAGGTGTGGCTAAAAATAGCAAAACATACCAATTTTAAGTATGTTTGACATTTCATTGACCAGTTACAGCGTATAACGTTAGTCAATACAACCACTGGATACACGTTTATTTGAGGTTTAATATATTAGTTTATGACATTAAAATACATTTACAATGTGGGATACGTTTTCAATCACAGAATGTCCCAAATACGCTTATAAGTGGAACCAAGTGCCATTTGTCTCCAACTCATGAGGGTTCTTTCATCAGCACTTCTCCCTTTTCTAACCATTTCTAAACATAAAATTTGGGTTTAAATGTTATGACAGGAGGCCCCACATATTGGGAAGCACTGTTGAGTACATCATTCTGAGCCCCTCGGTCCATGCAAAATTGTAGTCCTACGTTTTTTGTGCTTCATGCAACATGTCATGAAGCCTGCATTAGATGCCTCCTGGTTTCCTGTTATTGTATCTAGAAATAGCACTCAAAAATGAAAATATACACCTAAAGCAACCTAGGCGTGTTGATTTTGCAGATGCTTTTAGCAATATCAGATGAATGAGATACAATTATTATATTAGTAGTTTGTGTAATTATTATTCAAGTTAGTTAGCAATGAGAAATGCAAATGCATCAATTCTGAAATTATGAGACTCAAACATTGCTAGAGTCAGAAATAGGCAGTGCTCCTCGGATTATCTCAGTCAGTTATTTTCTCCTCTTCAGACTACCATTCTCTGACATCACTATTAGACACCTTCATCCTTTGTCTAACCGCGAGCACTGCAGATGTCTAGAAATACCACCCAACATAGACTGCATGAGGAAGTTCAAACATGAATCGCAAAATACCCTAGTTTGCAAATGTTTTCCACATAATAATAGCTCTGTCATATTTTCCACATAAAACATCATCAGCCGCATAATCTGATGGTTTTAACTAAAACATTTTTTTTATGTACAGAGCTTTATATAGCACAAACTTGACCTGAATCGGGTATCAGAGCACTTTAAATAGCACCACAGTTGCATTACATGAGTACACATTAATTTTTGCTAGGCACAGGGAGATTAAGTGAATCGTCATTGCCGAGACTCGAACCCGGTTCCCCAGATTCAAGGTCGACCACCCTAGCCGTTAGGCCAACTCCTCTCCCCAACAACAAATGGATAAAAACACGTGACTTGTGTTGCTGCACAGTAGAAGGCCCTTTACAAAGGTTGACTGGTCACCGTTCTCACTGCTGCACTTGTATGTTAAACTGGTGTTAATGAGGCAAAAGCTTTACAGAGACTGTTAGAATGTGTAAAAAAGTAAAAATAATAAAGTATCAGAAAATGTACCACACATTACGCAGCAGCCTTTCTTTGCTGCATAATTTAGCCAACACTGCAACATAATTTTGTCCTCCATTGCAGCATAATTGCAGTGGCCCCAAAGCAGGCAGCACATGTTAAAAGTGCTTGTGCATGAAGCAGAGAGACTGTGAAGTTTGCAAACTTAGAGGTATATATACAGGAATGGTGGCACAGGGCAGCACAGCAGTTATTTTGCTATGCTGCCCTGTGTCACAGGGAAAGGGCAGGAATGCCCCGTATTTATCCAATACTGTCCATTTCTGTCTTTTCCCCCTGTGCTGGCGCCGTTTCATCAGCCTAGAGCCAATGCAGGCACCTGGTTGCATGCAGGATTTTTTTATGTGCAGGAAGGGTCACCTTCCTGCACAAAAACAATCCTGAGAGGCTTTTTCCTCTTTCTATGTGTGCTGCACATATAGAAAGAGAGAACAACTGGGAGAAATAAAGATATTTCTCCTTGTTGTGCCTCCATTGGGGAGGCATTAGATTTTGATAGATTCCCAGGTTTACAAGTCATTGTAAATCTAGGAAAGCATCAAAATCCACAGGAGTTGCATGGGATCACCCACTACAACACGTCCCCTGTGCAGAGGAAGGAAAAGCGGCAATTTACACTGTGTCGCATTACTCATACTTATGAAACCATTCAAAGCCATGCAAAGTGGCTATGAGTAGCTTCATAAATATGACTTGGAGATTTGCATTTTGCATTTACCGCGATCCGTGGTGCAAACAGGATGCAAGGTCCTCGTAAATATCCCCCGTAGTTTGGTATACTTGCAGGAATTTGACTCATGACAACAAAACTCTTAACATCAGAATAAAAACAGGCACTGGCTAAGCTACTTTTCTCTCACTGTTCATCCATTAGACACACTGCTGAATCCTGCGTTCCATAACTGGGTAACCGCATGACAAGGAAGCATGACAAGGAAGCACTTCCCACGTGGGATCAAAACAGAGATCACACTCTATCAGCTACACAGCCTGCCAGGCGTGCCTGCAGGCAAGTGCTGCAGCACCCCCACACACACAGAGTGATAAAAGCGCTATATAAACGCTACAATGTTACACATTACTCTATCTGCACATTTTGCAAATTGCACTCCGTGCAAGGTTTCTTGGCTTCGATGTATTCCTGTTTCACAGCTGGGCTGAAGAAGATAACATTGATTTGATCAATACCATTTTATGATGATAAATAATAGTGAGTTTCAGGTAAAACGGCACCGAAATTCCACCGACCATATTTTAGCTTAGACACAACGCGCTACGAACTTACAAGCAGACCCAATTTGCAGTGCTAATGCTAGCACTACAGATCCCAGAATGCACTTATTGTTTATACTAATGCAGCTGGACTAGTTACCATTATTTCCCGGTGGGCCTACCTTTAAATATATTTGATTACAGGCTACTGCTGGTCTCCCTAAGCAAGTGAGGGTGACTATGAGTGTCGCAAACCGCGGCCAAGATGCATTAGGAAAGCAGTGCGTGTCCC
Source organism: Triturus cristatus (assembly GCF_964204655.1). Lineage (NCBI taxonomy): Eukaryota > Metazoa > Chordata > Amphibia > Caudata > Salamandridae > Triturus > Triturus cristatus. The sequence goes on along the minus strand of NC_140589.1, from coordinate 666,215,370 downwards.
AGAAGGACAGCAGAAGATGTCACTCATCTGATTTATGGTGATACAACAGCGTAAAAGGGCGAAGGAGTTACGTGTTATAAAGCATACTTGTCTAAATTAAAACTAGAAATTATGCGGTATAACACAGTGCATCCTGTGACATTATTAGTTTCCCATGCTGTTATTTTAACACTAATGAATTCTGCCAGGGTGTAAATTTCACCAAGTTAATACCAGTGTAATATAATCCGAATGCTGCAATCAGTAACTAAAGTTGATTGGTTAAGCTTTCCAAGATGTCTAACACTTAACGACACCACATTGGGCGCTTTCTCTTACGAATCTTACATCGGCTCGAGCTAGAAACAAAATTGTTTGGGTCACAGCTGTATATCATGCCTGAGATGGTCAATTATTATGCAAGTGCAGCATATTCATATTTATGAGGGAAATCTCCTCAGCAGCACAATCACATACTTCCAGTAGCCAGCAAAAATGAACTGGATTGAGTAGTAATGTAGTTGACCTCGACTTTATATCCCAGGCAGGTTGAACTATGCAATGCTGTGGGGGTGTTTTTTCCGCATAATTATGGATTAGCCACATCATCCATAACTTGCAGATTTTATCAAAACAAAATTCTGTTTCTATCGGGAACGCATCACAATGTACTAAAAAAACACGCGACGTGTTGGCGTACGTGGGGGGCTTCGCAAAAGTTGACTGGTCACCTTTTAATTGTCTATTTCAGTATTTGAGTGCTACACTGTTAGGAAGGAGGTGGAACCTTTTCCAAGTATTAACATGCACAAAAAGACATAATAATGTATATGTGCCGTTTTACACCGCATAACGTAACGTCCCTTTTCTTGTTGCATAAATTAGTCAACCCAGTTGCATAATTTGGTTCATTATTGTCACATAATTCCAGTGGTCCTGTCTATATCCCACGGTGAATGAACACAGTCCCATATACAGATCTGTACATTTTTACCTGGTTTGTAATTAGCAGATAAACACCCACGTTAAAGGGAATTTTACTCCACACAACCCAAGTAGGGGCCCAACAATCTATGGACACAAAGTAGCTGCAATCTATGCCCAGATCCTAACAGCTGCAAGTGGGCAGACAGATCACATGACGGTTGTGGGTCAATCAGGAAAATCACGGATTACAACCTTAATGGGATCCGTGGAATACTATGCATATGAACCTTTGAATAAAGAACAATCAACCCAAAATGTCCGCAAAGAATTTCAGTGTGTGGCCCATTTGCACGCCCTCACTTAATATCAGTCTCCCCACGCCTCCTTAAACCTTTCATAAACTAGGTCTATTCTGATGCCCCTCTCGAGTTGACCGGCAGTTTTTTCATGTTATTTTATACTTACAAAACTATTGTTTTTGAAGTGTTAAACATACCTCAAATGTTATACCTGATTATCTTCATGGATGTACTTGTGCATATAATGCCAGCTCCTATAACTTTGCTCTGTATTTTGATTCATATTTGTTGGTTCCCTGGGGCAATGCAGGCCAGAGTGCCAAATTGGGTTTTTACTAAATTTATCAGTTGCACGCATTCAAACACATTATATAAGTGGTGAGTGAGAGGCGAACATGGGAAACATGCCGTTCGGGTAAATTACATATTTACAGGTTGCTCCTGCTGACGCACAGTTTGGTAAGAGGGAAGAGAGGTATTCCCAAGTTATCGGTTGTCAGTAGGTGAGTTCTCAAGCCTGAAGAATGAAGTTAGAGGGATGAATACCCACAGGTTGGCAAGGCGAGAGCTCCACAAAAGGGGCTCAAGCAGACTGGAAGACCAAAATAAGTGGTTTGGGGGAAACAAAAGACAAAGCATAATATGTGATGGGAGACGCACACACTTGCACACCTTATTGGGCAATGTTCCAAGCATCTACATGAAATTCCTGGGAACACACCTTATGAGAGAGATCTGAACATACCTTCCAACGAGGGCATAATTCGGGCATACAGTCCCAGTGTGGCATGTGGGGGCACAGAGCAAATATAGATGGAACCGGTATCACTGTGACTGCCTATGCTATCTGTCACTGATATGGCATTGTAGAGCTTTGGTGGCCACAGACGACTTTCCAAATGGTCTGAGGTTTCCATCCCACAGTGCATCAGTTTTGGCTGGTAGAAATGTCAGCACTGGCACTTCATTTCTATTCTGCACCATGACCAACTTCAACTAACATTTACAATGCAATAGGTCTCGCATTTGCGAGATTTTGAGCTATTGGTATTCTAAATGACAATGCCTTTTATATATGTTTAAAAATCCTGCAATAATAAAAGATTTTGTCATTTACAATACCAATAGGTCAAAGTTTTAAAAATACGACACCTATTTCATTGTAAATACTTGTTTTTTAAAGCGCCATGGTTTGGGCAAAGTCTGCCAGGAGTTCTATAACGGAGTGCTTTTCCTTTCCTTTTGGCGTAGTCAGTCTGTGTGAGCCGAACATAAAGGGCAGATGAGGTCAAGGGTGGTGCCTGAAATTCATCCTGTTGTGACTATTGTATTGGTCACAGTGGGGGCAGGCAGGGGGCCTCCTCACTAAATGAGGTGTAAATCGCACTCAAGCTGCAGGGCCACCAAAGGTAGCCGTTCTCGCTGCTGATTGATTGCTCCTACAGTGTTGCTTTGCAGGCCCCTGCCCCCAGACACAGAGGGGAAGGGGGAGGAAGTCGTGGCAACTGCACACGCCTTCCTTAATGTGCAACTCACAGGGCTGGGCGATGATGCAATATTGTTTAAATTGGGACTATTATTGCGTTCCTGGGACGCATGTCTAAAGTAAAGAAGTAGGGGAACGGACTGTGTTACATTTAAAAAGTAGGGGAACGCCGTGCCTCTCCGATCCCGCTCACTTCTATCACTGGTTCAGCCTCACTGCACAGAAGGCAAGGCCATGTGGAGGCGAATTAAGCCGCCTGGCGGGAAAGCTTAACACTTCTAATGCAGACCTCAGTCCCTGGAATAAACAACCAAGAAAGACTGAAGGCATACTGGTAATGAAGGGAGCATAACCGCAAACACCAAACAGTCCCCAAATAAAATACAAATAAATATATATATATATATTTGTTTATGTACGAATCGATTTCCACTGCTTGCCTGACAGCAATGCAAATGCGATAAGACAGCACAATCTCTACTTGCAGAATATCAAAACGTGCGGCCTCGAAAGTGAAAGTAATGGCATAGGAAGAGATAAGAAGGGCAGATGGCGGACTTGAATAGTCAAGATTCTACTAAATAACAAGCATTGGCCGCGCAGCCGTAAAAGCGAAAGTGATCGCGACCAAAGCGCTTGTGATCGCGAGGACGCGCTTTGTCGAAGCACGTGAGTGGTGCGCGTGCAGCAGTGATCGCGCTGGAAGGGAGGCAGATGGTGGCTGCACGCGTGCACGCTCGCATGAACGCAAGCACTAGGCCAGCAGAAGCCTGGGGTAGCACTTTTAAAATCACACTACAAAATGTCTCGCAGAGCAGCGCATGCGCTGACTCAGCGAGATCTAAAAATCGGTTTCACAGGCGCAGTCTCACACACACATCCCAGCTCTCAAACACTTTACCCTGCTGCATACATACTCAAGCCCTCTCCTACATTGGATTTGCCCAAAACGGTTTAATTTCTGATATATATATATATATATATATATATATATATATTACCTACTGGCGGTCGCCAGTAGGTAGTTATAGTTAGGACCCCTTTTCCATAGGAAATCCGCAACATTCTATTTTGATTAACTTTGGCGCCGGTTGACAAATCCTCGCGAATTTCTCAAAATAGGTGGGGCGCTACGCTCCGCTCCTACCCTGAAAGTCTCGGGGGGATCCGTCAAGCGGGGGCTGAGATAAAAGGGGGGTCCCAAAACGCGTTTTTCCCATGCATTTTTCCATAGGACCTTTAGAACGAGCTACAGCCCGAACGGCTGAACAGAATTACTCGAAATTTGGCAGAGAGGTAGTCCCTAGGTCAAGGAAGTGCCTTTTGTAGGTTTGGTGTAAATCTGTTCAGTAGATTCTGAGAAAATAGCCTTTAAATCAATATATATATCTGAGCCCGCTTACGGTACGCTTACCGTACGCTTACCGTAAGCGTACGGTGGCGTGCGCGAGCGCGATTCTGATTGGCTCTTAGATCTTAGTAAACATTCGAATCGGCCGAAACCAGGAAGCGGCGGCCGCCATTTTGTGTATTTCACTCTGAAAAAAAAGAGTGAAAACAAGAAAAGGGGGCAATGAGGAGAGTTACAGACCCCCTAACATTTGTAAGGGGGTCAAAGAAGGACAGAAAAGTACAAAAAAAACATTTATTGATTTTTAAAAAAAATCACGGGGTACGCGTACGGTAAGCTTACGGTAAGCGTACGGTAAAAAAAATAAAAATAAATAAATGAAAAGCAGATTTAAGAGTTTAGATATTAGGGAGCTCTAAAAAGAGCTGTTGTGTTTATGAAGTCATTTTTTTAGTGGTACCTACAAGTAAGTACCGATGCAGAGTCTAAGGTTCAAAAGGAAGACTCTGTTCCCTTCATCATTGAAGTGCACACCATCTCCTCTATAAATGTCTTGCATGTCATAACGCAAGTTGTTGTGGTAAATGGCACCCATACCATAGTCACGGAGGAAAGCAGAAACAGATTTGTTGACGTGCTTTCTTGCTTTGTCAATCTGTGGACAGAAATGATTGGACCAGTTCCATTTTTGCCTTTGGCATATGTTGGAAAACACAAAGGCAGTTTTAGGGAAAAGAGAAAACAGCTGTGCAAAGGTGTCCTTCATAGGCATTTCCAGACCTACCCCAGTCAAAGTGCCTAGGTCATTGCCACCACAGTGCACTATTATGAGGTCAGGGTGTTGGATTTGCATGAAGGATTTCACCAATGGCATCAATTGGTGCCACTTTAACCCTCTCTGACCAATCCATTTAATGTCTACATTTGGCAAAGCAAGGTCTCTCACCATATCTGTTTTCTCTGCAAACTTTTCACTCCAGAAGACATAGCTGTGCCCTACAATCCACACTGTGAACATCTTCAAAGGAGATCTGGATGCACTCAGGAGGTGTCTTTCAGTAGAATGGCAATATGAAAAGAAAGACAGTTTGGAAATGGAGGCATACATATTTTTTTCAAAACAAAAAGAACTGATTGGCTGTTTCATACCATTCTAGAATAAAAACTAGGCTGTATGTGTAAATTAATAGAAGCATGTTTTGTATTGGTACAAAAAAATGTGTAACCAAAGAACAGTACTATGGATTTGCTGTTAGGTTTGAAAAGTCAAGCACTCTTGCTCTGTGGAATTGAAACATTGTTTGGCGAACTTCTGACCTAACTCAACACAGCAATGTTCCATGAGCTGTTGCTATGGTAGCAGGCAGAAGTCAAGTTGGGGGAAGGGTACTAGGCAGAAGTCAAGTTGGGGGAAGGGTACTTTTGGAAAAGGGTTGGTTTTCAACCAATAGAAATGTGTGATTACATTTGAAAAAAAGGGGGAAGCACTGAGATTTGAAACTTACATGTATATGTGTGGAAAAATAGAGGGAAAGTTTGCCATTATCTCGTTCTGCTGAGAGGAGAGAGGTGAACACAACAGAGATCCTGGCTCTGATAATCTGCTGTTTGAGTGTCACATTTCTTTCACAACTAACTAATTTTAAAGGTGAGTTTACAGTTTGAGAGGGGATGTATGTGGTAACTTAAGAAATGAATAATAGAAATGGAAATTGTTTTTGTTGTAGTTGCGTTTATCATTTTCTGTTTTTGGAGAAATTTAAATGTGAGGAACATGTAAAATAATATGGAGTATGTTTTCACAATAAATTAAGGTGTACTGGAAAAAAAAAGAATAGTTTAAGGGTTTGAGGTTGGACTCAGTAATGCAAATACATTCAGCATCACTAAGGCTGGTTGCCCTTGCTGGAGTGTAGGCAGTCACCGAGAATACACATGGTGGTGGTCTGAAAAAACAGTTTGGACATGTGCATTTAAATAAATCAAAAAAAGTGGTTTCATAATGTGTCAGTCTGTAAAAGTGATTTTCACTTGCCCCGAAAAAAAAAAGAGCAGTAAGTGTGCTTTCAAATTGGCAAAGAAATTTCGTTTTGGGACTAATGTGAAAACATGACTCTGTGTGCAGAGAGGAATTATAGGCAGAGATTTATTGCGTATTGCTCTGGTGATTTCACAGTTGCATTAGATGGAAAGGGGGAGCAAATTTTTGGGGGAAGAAGCAGACTCTTAGCACACACCCATGTGCTTGCCATGTATAATCATGCACAGTATTTACAAGCGAGTGGGGTTTTCAGGTTTCAGTCTGTAATGCAAATACATTCAGCATCACTAAGGCTGGTTGCCCTTGCTGGAGTGTAGGCAGTCACCGAGAATACACATGGTGGTGGTCTGAAAAAACAGAGATTTATTGCGTATTGCTCTGGTGATTTCACAGTTGCATTAGATGGAAAGGGGGAGCGAATTTTTGGGGGAAGAAGCAGACTCTTAGCACACACCCATGTGCTTGCCATGTATAATCATGCACAGTATTTACAAGCGAGTGGGGTTTTCAGGTTACAGTCTGTAATGCAAATACATTCAGCATCACTAAGGCTGGTTGCCCTTGCTGGAGTGTAGGCAGTCACCCAGGTTACACATGTTGCTGGTCTCAAAAAGCAGTTTGGACATGTGCTGTTTTCAGAATCTGAAAAGTGGATTCAAAATGTGTCAGTCTGTAAAAGTGTTTATCACTTGCCAAAAAAAGAGTAGTAAGTGTGCTTTCAAATTGGCAAAGAAATTTCGTTTTCTGACTAATATCAAACCATGACTCTGTGTGCAAAGAGGAATTGTTGACAGAGATTTATTGCGTATTACTCTGGTAATTTTATATTGGCATTAGTAGGAAAGGGGCAGCTATTTTATAGTGAAATGCAATATATTCTGAAAACAGCAAAAATAAGGCAAAAATATTTTATGGAAAAAAATGTAAATATGTGTACTGTATTATAAAATGTTTTAAAAATATTAATACTTTTTTCTTTTTTTCCAGATAGATATAGAAAATTTTCGAAAACTACAAACATTTTTAAAACTATTTTTAAAAAAAACAAATGAATAAATATTTTTTCAGTGAGTATGGTAAGTCAATAATAATAATTGTAGTCTCTCAAGGACCTTGTAATGTGTTTATTGATTTTTAGTGTTTTTTTTAAAAAAAAAAAAAAACAGTACGCGCACCGTACGCGTACGGTAAAAAAAAATAAAAAAAAGTTTTTAAAAACATATGTAAAAAAAAGATGAAAGATAAGGTTGGCTCTTAAAAGAACCGTTGTGTTCATGCAGGGACAGAGGAAAGGAAGCATGGGAAAATTATTCAAAGCGACAAATGTGCTGATCTATTTTGTTGTTCACTAGGGAAACACTGGTCTCCCTATAGCAAATTAGATCTTGACAAAATGTGCATCGAATATCAACCTTCCGAAATCGAGGGTTGATTTCCAGAGGGCCAGCAAAAGGAGATTCTCCCCCCACAGATGAAGGGCTCACCTGACCTGCAGAAGAAGGAGTCAGCCCTGCAGATGATGGTTCAGGCTGAGCTGCTGTGGATGTACTGGCTTGTCTTTCTGAAGAGTTACCTCCAAAAAGATGACCATGTGTCCTTCTGTGTACATCCTGGAGGTGTCTCTTCATGGTGTGATTCCCAAAGGAATACTTCCTGTTAGGATTACCTCTAGAAAGTACACGCTTACACAGCTTACAAGTCACTAAGGGTGCATTTACCTTTTGCTGGCCTTCAGGAAAAGTAAAATAATCCCATACATAAGAGGGCTTTTGTTTCCTCGATCTCTGCCTCAAGACAGTGCTGCTAGTGCTAGCCTCACTCTCAGAAGAGCTCTGCTGTTCTGCCATCGTATCCCAAAGACAAACCAGCTCCTTCTCCCAAGGGATCACAAGCAGAAATGAGGGGAATGGGTGTGGTGTAGGAGAGTTCTAGAACTGAAAGTAGTTTCAACCAATCAAAAGTTGTGTTTCATGATCACATGACCTACCGTACGCTTACGGTACGCTTACGGTACGCTTACGGCAAAAGTGCGCATGCGCGTAAAAAAGACACGCGCTTGCGCGCATGCGCATAACAGTCACTCCCGGCACTTCCGCGTAACGTGCGCGTGTAGCGTACACGCGTACGCGTCCCACGCGGAGTACGCGCGGCTACGCAAATTGCGTAACTATACGCAAGCAGCGTAGGAAAATTACGGACGTTGCGTAAACCGTACGCTTACCGTGAGCTTACGGTACGCGTACTAAAAAAATAAAAAAAAAAAAAGAAAAAAAGTACTGCAAATAAATTGTACATGTTTATTTTAAAAAATATATTAAAAAAAACATATTAAAGAATTTTAAAAATTTAATCATAGTCTTTATAAAAGGTAAGAAAATTAAAATAAAAATATGTTAGAAAAAATAGAAGAAAAAAAAAAATTAGCATTTAAAAAACCTTGCAAATTCACTGAAAAAACCATGGGTTTCACACACGTTATAGTTAGGAATTAGCATTTAAAAAACCTTGCAAATTCACTGAAAAAACCATGGGTTTCACACACGTTATAGTTAGGAATTAGCATTTAAAAAACCTTAGAAATTCAGTGAAAAAACCATAGGTTTCACACATGTTATAGTTAGCTGGACATTTTACTCGTAAAAAACCAATGAAATTCCCCCGTTATAGTTAGTTCAGCTAACTATAACTCGCGCGCCCGCAATGCACTGCTGATGACGTCACATATTACATCACTCATGACATGAGCGCATAATGAGTCTAAGATCAAGACCAATGCGCCAAGACCAAACATCAAAAGTACAAAATCCAAAAGGAGACGAAGGAAAAACAGGAGATGGGGCAAAAGTAACACAAAGAACAGGCAACCCTGCATACAGGAGAAACAGACGCAGATAGATATGGACACAGCTAGCCAAAACACAGTTATAAATCTAACCGATATGGCGTTAACAAATGAAGAAGAAAGAACTCTTTCCCTTGGCTTATCCTTCTGTACTAATACGAACTTTGACTACACACAAACCAGGATTGATCTGTATAATTTTACTCGCACACTGAAATTACGCAAACATTTCTTCAACAGCACAAGCAGTAATACTGAAGCCACTAAGGAGATACCAACTGCTTCGCGATTAGAAGGACTTAATGTGGCCGATATGAATATCCTCAGAGACATCACTGAATTGGCATTTGAACAAGAAAGCTGCTCATTCACTATTACACAAGCAGCAATTGGATCTGATCTAAACATCTTGGAATCTGCACCAACGCCTTTTAAACCTAAGTCTGTGTTTACACCGCTCATGCCAAAGGATGGTATCGACATTTTTGCAGAAAGGGTGATAAAAGATCTTAAAGATTTGTCATTAAAGAGCAGCAGTGATTTTATCAAAACAAAACACAATGTCAGAATGGAATACGCCAATGTAATGAAGAAAATCAAAGAACGAACAGACATTGTAGTACGTTGCTCTGATAAAGGAGGAAATGTAGTCCTTTAGCCCATTGAAATGTACAACAAGGAGGCGCTAAGTCAGTTACAAGACAGAGAATGTTACAACCGCATCAGTGCCACGGGCATTATCAGCGTGAAAGAAAAATACCACAAGTGCCTATATGAATGGAGATGTGGTGGTCTCATCTCAAAAGCTGAATTTGACTTCCTGAAAAATGACTATCCCATTACGCCCCAATTGTACCTACTCCCAAAGATACACAAGAATGCTCAAATTCCTCCTGGCAGGCCAATTATATCTGCAATTGGCAGCCTATTTGAAAACACCAGCAGATTTGTGGACTATTTCCTGCAACCTTTCGTCAAGGAACTTCCCGCGTACATCAGGGACACTGGCGATTTGCATATGGGCTGGTGGGAGGAGCAGGTACTCATGAAGAAATATGCAAGCCATTTTTCCAACAATGTCGTTCTATATAAAAGATATATAGACGACGTTTTTATCCTATGGCAGGGCACTGAACAAAGTGCAATTGATTTTGTGTCTGACATCAATGATAATTCTCTTAACCTTAAGTTTACATGTACTACCAGTAAAAAATCTATTGTCTTTCTAGATCTTGAATTGTACATAGAAAACCAAAAAATACAATCTAGGACGTTTAGGAAACAAACGTCAGGCAATGCTATCCTTCATGCTGACAGTTTTCATCCTCGCAAACTCATAGAGAGCATCCCCTACGCAGAATGCCTGAGGATGAAACGAAACTGCAGCACCCCAGACAGTCTCAAGACATCCACAGACAGTCTTTTCACACGGCTAAAGAACAGAGGTTATAATACCAAAACACTTAGATCAGCAAAACAAAAATGTGAGAAATTCAAACGGGAAGAACTTATTTTTAAGGACAGCAAACAACAAACACAGAAGACAATAGACAATACACCTAGAATCATCACAGGCTACAACACTTACCACAAAAATTTAAGAAAGATTCTTTACAGACACTGGCACTTAGTACGGAATGACCCCACCATAGGACCAACCTGCACCAAATTCCCTCAGTTGGCGTTTAGAAAAGCCAAGAGCATGCAACAAGAATTCGTAAACAACGCACCCGTACACAACAAGGGGGAACTTGGCTCAGACCCCAGAGGGGCTTTCAGAAGTGTTCTAAATGCAAAGCCTGCAAACATGGTGTGAACACAAGAACCATCTCTCTTCCCCTCAGAAAAACCCCTTTTGAAATCCGAGGGAGTTTTTCTTGCAAAACGGATTTTGCAGTATATGTCCTCCGCTGTACCTGCAACAAAATGTATGTAGGGAGTACGATACATCCTGTACATGTCCGGATATTGCAACACCTCAGGGCCATCACAAATGATGACCCGACCTATCCGGTAGCGAGGCATATCAACCTACATCATGAGGGCAGAATAGAAGAAATATCCTACTTTGTCATTGACAGCATTGCGAAAAACATAAGGGGAGGGAACAGACAATTAAGTCTGAGACGACTGGAATCGAAATACATTATACTTCTGGACAGCAAGATCCCCAATGGGATGAATGCTGACGAAGCACTTAATGTACATCTCTAAAAATTACGAAAGGCCTATTGTGTACGTATCCCGCTCTTGAACTCCGATCCACAACATGTGGTTCTTTCTTTTCTTCATAATTCTTTAATTTCTTTTGGCACATACACCTTCACCATATATTATTTATTTTCAACACTTTGGTTGTCTGCCCACTTGGGCTTCACTCAAAAGCATCAAATCAGTTTGACACAGTGTATTTCACACAACAGTGCATTATAATGATCTTAGTATTTTATGCAAAAGTTAAACTAAAATACGGTGCCTTTTTTTTTTTTTTGGCTAAAATGCATTAATTTTTCCCAATACAGCTTAAATGCGAAGTGTATTTTAATTCTGCATTGCATTTTTTGTTATATGGTTTAGACATACCTGATATTTTCTTTATGTCTATGTACGGAGTTGCTGTGGCAACCATGGTGGAATGTGCCTCATTTCAGTGATAAAAACAAACACTGTAGAGGGACCAGATGTAGTGAAGAAGACGGTTTTCCCGTCGAAACGCGTCTGGGCGTCCTTGCGAAATAAAATATTTCTTTGATTCATCATCCCACGGAGTCAGCGCCTGGATTTGTATGTTTTTGGAATTCAGGATTGGATATATATATATGGGTCCGCTCTTCGTCTCTTGTGTCTTGGGAAGGCATCGACAGTGGCGATTTACGTATATATATATATATATATATATATATATATATATATATATATATATATATAAAACTAAAGTGGCGATAAACCAAAGGGGTAAAGTCCACAGACCCCAAAATTAAAATACATGTTGGGGTGATTAAAAGTATTAACTGCTGCAGGGAGCCGGGATCTGCAGCGCGTCCGCGGCTCCGCACTGCCATGCGCCTTATGTAGGGATAGGTGAAATGGACCGATACACTGTGCTGGCTAGACTGCTAAACACCAACGTGGCTCTGCGGTACAGAACAGTAGGAAATGAGTTAGCTAAAACTTCCTAAAGCACACCAATACCCTCTCCGCACAAACTGCTGTGGACCAGAGGAAAGCGGCGAGAAACCAGAGGTACCACTAACCACCAAATATGTGGTGCGGTACAGAACAACAAGAAGTAAGTTAAAACTTCCTGAAGCATGCCAACAAGCAGCACGAGAAGCTATGGTGGACCAGAGGGAAGTGGCGAGAAACCAAAGAGCTAAAGTCCATCTACCCAACACAGACCCCAAAATAGGATTAAAATTAGGGCTCCCGTTTCTAAGGTATTTATTTTTTTAACCTTTCCGTCTGTATTTAGCCATATTTCTTTTTTGGCCCTCTTACTAGTAAATGTAATGAAAAATAGTACATTTATTTAACTTATAAACATGCACTCATACTGTGATGCCTGTTGCGTTTTAGAAAATTTAGCAGGCAAATATGGCAAAAACAGGTAATTATTTGCAATTTACTTGAAATATATATTAACGTATGCCTGTATTTAACTCGTTGTTTAACTCCCCATGCTGTCTCATTGCTCATCTGTTGTCCTGGAATTCACAGCTGGCAGCATGTAAAGTCCGTCAATAGCAAAATGTTCTACATTTTTCCGCTTTTAAAAATAAATACAGACAGGAAACATATTGCTTTCTGTCTGTATTTATCTGTAAAAATCAGTAAAAACTGAAAACTGGGAGCCTTAATTAAAATACAATTTGCGGCGGTAAAAGTAATCAAACCAGTAGCAGTTACTAATTGCGGTGAGCCGGGATCTGTGGCAGTGATATTTCACTGTTTTGCCATTTTAACATACATTAACCATCTATGCTATTTTATGATGAGTCAGGCCTGCGACTAGACTGCACATACATCTCTCCAACAAGTGCATTAACTGCCAGTTATCTCACCATTATCATGCAATGGAATTTGCTGTTTACATAAAGATCTGTGCAGCAGGTGCTTAAACCCTATAAGGTATTTTAAAATGAAGCCTATATGCCACCAATTAGGTTGGTTACATTTACCATCAGTTTTATAATCTTGCAATTTCCTTATGGCTTTTTTTTTTTTACACAAAATAAATGCAGAAGTTGACTGTCAGAGTTCACTCCTCATGACTCTATCACTCGTTACTACTCATTTTTTGATGCCACATCGTGACTCAATTTATGGGATGCTGAAGTTTATTTTCTTCTTTTCCAGTTCTGTTTAAAGAGAAAACTACAAGTCCCACAATGCAAATTCCTGTATGTCAAAAAGAAAACGTGTATTATGACACCAGGCCCTCAGCACGTGTCCCTATTCAAAAAAAGCACGCAATGCCCCTTTCTATATTTCCCCTATTGAGTGCCTTAAAGAAGTCAGGAGAATAATTTTTTTATGAAAAGCCAAAGTTTTTATTACTCTGTTTTCCGTCTTGTCTGTTTTATTCCATCCTCTTTTTATTCCTACACCATTCCCTCATGGTCTTCTTTTCATTTTGCATATTCCCTTCCAATCAAAGCCACTTTAGAAAGCTTCAAATTACTAAATAGGCGTGTTGAATGTACCTAAAGACACTCCCAACTACACAACGTAGACATTCCACTCAGATATAAGAAAGCGTAAATGCATAAGCACAATACCTGAAACAGTTAAAACAGTAAAGAATAATCCTCACATCTACAGGTGCCTTCTGTTCAATGCACAGGAATAATTCAATACTGTCGGAAGCCAGTCCTTAAGGCTTAGACTGTCCCTAAAATACTGACAGTAGCGTTGCCCCACTGCTTTTCAGCAGTGTAAAAAAGGAAAAATAAAATGTTATTATCAATTTATTTTTCCCTGCTGAGGCAGTTTTGCGGGTGGGCTGGTCTGCTCTGCTCACATAGGAGGGGGAAGAGTTGTGGGCACTCTGTAATGCGCATGACAGTTTGGCCGGCTGTCTTGGGGTCAAACAGTCATGCTCACTTTTGTTTGCGTAGCACTTTTCACCCTAAGTGGGATGGGTATGCCCAGACGCGGCTCCCTTGCTCACTGTACCACTGGTTTCAAGCTAGCCTGGCTGATGTAGGGTAATATCCAAAAACCGGTCCCAGGATGCTTGTTTCCGGTCTAGGGAGGACCTGGCTTGGCAGTTCGGTCTGGATTGTTTCCATGAGGCACAGGGTCAAGACTGATTTGCATATGGCTGGGTCTAAACTGGGTGGCATGGTGAGCAAAAGAACGATGGATTTATCCCAAATCTCTTTACTGGGGGTGAATGTATGATTTATTCAGAATTCCGTCCATCATTTGTTTGCATAGCACTTTTCACCCTAAGTGGGATAGGTATGCCCAGATGTGGGTCCCTTGCTCACTGTGCCACTGGATTCAAGCTGGACTGGCTGATGAAGGGTGATACTCAGAAACCGTTCCAAGGATGCTTGTTTCAGGTCCAGAGAGGACCTGGCTTGGCAGTTCGGTCTGGACTGTTTCCATGAGGCACAGGGTCAAGACTGATTTGCATATGGCTGGGTCTAAACTGAGGGTGGCATGGTGAGCAAAAGAATGATGGATTTAACCCAGATCTCTTGACTGGGGGTGAATGTATGATTTGTTCAGCATTCCGTCCATCATTTGTTTGAGTGCCACTGAATACTGAGCTAATAGTTTTTAGGTCTCGTGAGCCAAAGGCTCGAAGAGACATTTTGTATGTGGGATTTTCAAAGTGCTACCCACAGTCTTTTGGCTGGCCTAAACCTTTAGTGCACGATCACATGCACGTGCACAGCTGCTCCCCCTCCCCCCTCCCTTCTCTATAGCTTTCTTTCACTTTAGCCGCTTTGACCCTTGCATTCCCCCCTCCCTTCTCACCCAGCCCTTTGATGCTCTGCTCGATTACTTTCACTTTCCCAGATAAGAGCTATTGGCCGTCTCCCTTGAAGCGGCGCCATGGCCGGCGCACGGCCCTCTCAGCTGCTCGACACCTCCGCCCAGGCTGCCTCGCCTCCGACTCCAAGACGAGCACAGCACCCGCTGCTTCCAGGAACTCATTCAACACCTCCGCGCACTTCTCGTTATCTCTAAGATTACATAATATATTTGAGTAATATTATACACCAGACTAACCTTCCCATGTGCATCGTAATAATACAAGACAGGTTTATGTACCTCACACTTCAGGCCCTATCGAGAAACCTCGTGAGGCCGTGCGATAAGAAGATTATGCCACGTTCTACTTGTGCTAAAAACAGCTTTAACCAAACATATATCTATTCACACGTCGGACACTGGTGTTTGTCACCCCACTTTGTGTGCTGCGGTTTGGTGGTTTTGTGATGTATGGCTTCACTGTAGCGTGAATAACCAGATTCTAACCCTGGGTATTCATTCACTGCTGTGACGCAGTCAAAGTAGAAAACCGGAGCTGTTTCCCACTGTCGCTATATCATCAAAGAATTCCGAGCAGCGCTGACGGGGCTCTCCCTCTCTGACAACCCGTCAGCACAGAGAGCACGGGTTCAGGTGGGGCGCGGGGAAGGCACAGACGGTGACTGGCAAGGGGAGGAGACCAGGGTATTTTGTGTTTGGGACTCAAAGTCATTCCCCCCGTTATTCGCCGTTACACTTCTGTAACTGTATGTTGTGCATTCAACTCTAAAGGTTTCACCTACGGAAGAAAGTACCGCTTACACTGTTTTTTTTTTTTGTTTGAAACCGTTTATTGCAGTTTGAAAAAGTTACAGGTATGGGCCTACAACCACTCGGCCGGCCGCTAGAGTGACAAAAGCATATTGCATACATACAGTAAGAGTCTCTTGGCAGTGCAGATTAGCAAAACAGGAGAAATCAATGTTGCAGGCCGCATAGCTCCACGCCCACAGTACGGTTCCCTTTTATCAAAACAAAACAACACAATAAACCACACCCGCAAGGCAACCCGCGATCCAAGATGACAGCACGTGCTCCATAAGTGGGGGATCCCAACCAGCAGCAGAACTCTGGAGAGGGGAATGGGAATAGATCAGGGATTGGGGGACCGCGTGCCCAAGGCCAAGGGAGGGGGGCCATCTAGGGAGACGGAGCAGGCGAGGCAGCCGGTAGCTGTGGCGGCTCACAAATACCCCCGCGGTAGGCGTTCCAGGGGCCCCAGATTTTCACCCACGCCCCAGGCTTACCCCTCGCCACATACACCACCTTTTCACGAAACATACACCAATCCATATGTTCTTTCCAGGCCGACACCGCAGGGGGCCTCTGGGATCCCCACAATTGAGCAATGTCACGCTTAGCTATCATGTATCCCAGAGTCACCCACCGCGTCTGCAGGACCGAATAGTCATTTGGTTCCCACACATTCAGCAAGCATCTCCTCGCTTCAGGCAACAGCGCGACATGCGTAACCACACGCAGGACCTCATGCACACCACGCCAGAATCGCTCCACCTTTGGGCACTCCCACAGTATATGCATGAAAGTTGCCAACGCGCCACAGCCACGCTTACACATTCCGTCACCAGCAAAGCCCATACGTAGAAGCCTTGGCCCCGTCACGTAAACCCGGTGGAGGATCTTAAGCTGGACGAAGCGAAGGCGAGCCGGGATGGCCACCTCCTTCGGAGACGCCACCGCGGAAATCCAGTCCTCGTCGTCCAGTTCCAGCCCGTCGGCAATCCAGGCCTCGCGGAGACTAGTCAGCAGGCACGATCTGTCGTTGATCAGTTTTTTATATATGAGGGAGATCGTGCTGTCTGGGACATGGCCATCCAGCACTCTGTCCTCCAGGGGGGAAGACTCCGGAATGGACGCGACATCCGGGAAGACGGAGCCCAGCGCATGGCGGACTTGTAGGTACCGAAAGTACTCACTGCCCTGCAGCTGAAACTCCGTCTGCAGCGTCGCAAAAGTCTTGAATCCCCCCCTCGTCCAGAGATCTCCCACAGTGCTGATTCCGATCGTGTCCCACTTCACCGCTTACACTGTTGAAAGCGCCTGGAACCTTTCCCCCCCACCACACATCTTATAGGAAGGAATGTGCTGCTATCCAACCTTTCACCTTCTTCTTGGAGATGTACGGGTTACCGGCCTCGTAAGAAACTGCCAGACAGAATGACTGGTTCAAGTACTGATTACTGAAAACAACACGCCCCAGACGTCACATAACATCGTGTTATCACATCGAACATCTAGTACAATGGGGGCTGGATCTAGCATCCACATCTCTTTATTAAATTAGCTCCGATGGTGTAATTGCGAGACACCGTAAAAGAAATAGATTATGCAATTATATAAGAGTGTACCCGGTACCGTGTGTATCATCAACATCATCCCTCACTTGTCATGTGACCTGCTCTCCTCTTGCGCTTTTTAGGTCTCGTCCTTCGGTAGTATGTTTTGGCATGATGCTAAAACGCGTTCTCATTCATACATTACAGCTCTTAATTATGTCATAAATAATTGCTTATTGCGTAATCGTATTTTGTAGCATTACCATAAGATGGAATACTTGATATTATTGTGCTATCCTTTTCCAGTCTACTTTTTATTCAAAACTTTAGCCGCTTTGACCCTTGCATTCCCCCCTCCCTTCTCACCCAGCCCTTTGATGCTCTGCTCGATTACTTTCACTTTCGCCGCTACAAACTTTTCAAGCCTTTTACCGCCGCCGGGCTTGTGCTTGTTTACCCAGTCAGAGACTTCCTTTTGTTAGTTTCAGTTTACAGTTAGCTCCTTTCCATCTCTTCTCTCCGCGCCTTCATCCTTCACTTTCTGTGCGCTGTCCTCCCCCTTACAGTCACTACCTCGCTGCTCCTTATTATTTATCTCCCCTTTCTCACTGCCTCTCCTAACTTTTCTTCCTCCTTCACCGTCTCGCTTTCTCTATCCTCTCTCCAACCCCTGTGCGGTCTCTTACTCTTGGGATCCCTGTTCAGCCTTCGGTAGATTCAGTGTGTGGTCTCCTGCCCCTGAGACCCCCGTTCAGTCTCGGGTGGGTTCATTGTGCGCTCTTTTGCACCTGGGACCCCCATCGCCGGGTGCCCGGCCTCTTGTGAATGGGTAGCTATTAACACCACCACTTTGTGAGCGTAGGCAGAGGGTCTTACTCTACAAGCACACGTCACCAGGGTGCACTTAGACAACACATTGATGCACATTTACACCCTACTGTGCAAGGTGCATGCACTTTACAGGTGCTTCCGTAGAGGCTGTCACAATGGACTCATTTACATAATATGGAGCAAGATTCCCTTTTACACCCATGAAGATCAATGGAAGCAAAGTTGCATTTATTTTTTACTAATTTTAATAAAAACAGGTTATTTAGTTGTATTCATTTAGGCAGGCCCCGTGCTCCTAACTTTAAAGCTCCCTGATGACGTACTTACGGGTCAGGACTGGGAGCTTCACAGATCACGCGGGATGCTCCTAAGTGTCCCTCCTCCCCCTCTCCTCTCAGGCTGCTCGCGAGCTCGCCCCTTTGAGCGGATTATGAGCACGTTAAAGTGTGACAAGACCCCGGAGCTGTCCCCAGGTGGGCTGTTAGTCCCCACTGAAGATGCGAGCCTCCCCGCTTCTGCCACGCTGGTAATGCGTGCCCCAGCCGCGGGAAGAGATAAAAGCAGTTAAACTGAGAGCACAAAGTGCTTCGCGCTGCTCTTCTGAGCGCCTGGTTGGGCGACGCTGCCCCGGCGCCTTTTAGCGCTTCAAAGCAGTAAGTCTGAGTCATTGGGAACTTAAGCTGCGTTTCAGCTGGGAGTCCAGAAGGCGGCCAGCTGAACCCAGATGTAAATAAATGCCATTGGCGAGGGGATGGCTGAGGAATCAGTCAGCCTGCAGCCCTCGAACCCATACATGTAAGAATCATTCTAAGGTGTATTGGGGTCACCAAGGTGCCGGGGTACATTTAAATCACAGCAGGACGTCACTAGCCGTTCATCACAAGCCTTACAGTTTTTGGCTGCCCTAAGAGTACCGTGCTGTACTAAAAGTCTGCCTAATGAGTCACTGCAGGTTACCATGGCTTAGGCACAAACTATAAACTGTTTTTGCACCGAAAGTTTTGGCAGGAAAACGTTTCTATCACAACTTTTTTTTGCTAGAATTGTTACCAGCGAGTGAAGTTTAACAAACGTTTCTAAGCTCTGTATTCGGTGCAAAATTACAGAACGTTTCAAACCTTTGCAAGGGAAAATCTACATTTTGCATATCCCTGGTGGTAACTTACAAAATAAACAGTTTTTTTTTTTTAATGATCATAATTTTTATTTTCTTGGTTTAGTTCGCGATTTCAGGAGTTGCTTTGCCGATGAGAAATGTTCATGAGATATTTTAAAACTAATGCTATTTTGTAATTAGCTCAGACATCGATCTTTTAGAAAGTAAGAATTAAAACATGAGGTTGTTAAACAGTTATTGAGGTCGAAAGTATCGACCTACAGTTTTATTGCATCCACTACATCGCCTACCACTATAACACCAATATATTTCCTATTCCACATCTACTTATCATGACAATATAGTGGAAGTAGATGTAGTAAATATGGTATTACTGCCATGCAATATAATAAAAACAATATAGCTGGGGTATACTAAACATGGGAAAATAAATAATGCGAAATCAATTTTAGATGGCAGAAACTAAAATAGATATTGCAGGAAGGAACATCTCCGTGAAATTGAGCATTACAACGATTTCTTAATCGGAGTTCACCTGAGTGCAGTACAATGCTGTTAAATGAACCTCCCCGTAGGCTTCATCCTGTCACTCGCGCGCAGGTATGAAGCTGTGTGCAGGAAGCCCTTGGTTACTCTGGGATGGGATAGGAAGGTGAGTGAGGAGGTCTTAGGGATGGAGGGCTAAGGGGCTGTATTGGAGATGCGTCTGTAGTAAACCACATTCCACCTTTTTTGCTTCAAGCATTCATTCTACCTCTTCTGGCAATGGCATACATACAATGCTAGTAATACCACCTGGAATTATTAAGAACTAATAACATGCTTGAGAACAAGCATTTGCAATGCAATTGGTCTCGCATTAACGCGAGTTTGAGCTATTGACATTGCAAATAACAATGGCTTTTATTTTTGTTTTCTTTTTAAAAACATAAATAAAAGGCATTGTTATTTACAATGTCAATAGCTCAAACTCGCGTTAATGCGAGACCTATTGCATTGCAAAAGCTTGTTAATCTTGAAGTCCTATTTGGTGCTCAGTATCATCCCTAAAAATAACCTGCTGGGTTTCCCCAGGAATTAAATTCAAAATTGTCTTTACCAATGAATATAACACAGAAGAGTCTACGTGAAAAAGGAAGACAAAAACGAATATATGTCGTTACTACGCATTCCGTTGCAACGCATGCCTTTACCACGCATGCGTTACAACGGAATGTTTTTTCTTCGCATTGCCCTTACCTCGATCTTGCCTTTACCCCGCTTTTTCGTTTTTGGGGGGGGAGACCCCCCTAAGCCCCCTTTCTTCTTTTTTTTCCCTTTCTCTTAGGTCTTCGCCGACACTAACGAAGGACTGACGCTTTTTTTTCCGACCAGGAAGACGTTTTTCCGTGATGACGTTGCTTGCGTGCTAAAGACGTCGTTGAAGCAATACGCGTTGTGAAGACGTTTACGAGGTAAGTGTACCGTGGTAAACGTAACGCGTAGAAAATGCTTCGTGGTAAAGGCTGTTTCCCGACAAAAACAAAGTAAGGCCTTTTCAGTTATGAGGATATATTAATTGCTTCAACACATGCTGAATCACTGTTGAATTCAACTTGCATCTGATAGTGGGAGACCCTTTTGATTCTTGAGGGCCCCCTAAGGTAATGTAAATAATGAAGCTCGACTGCTCATTTTTTGTGTCCATCCAGAAGAGCCGCCGACTCAAAACGAAAAGAGCCGCAAACACCAGTGAAGTGCTAAACCTGCTCATGTCCCGTGGTGAGCCTGCCGAATGAGAAGAGCCTTTAGAAGAGTGAGGCTTATGTCTTTTGAGAATTCCACTACATATTCACAAGTGAGGGAAAGAGTGACTACCAAAATATTTTGGATGACTACCCTCAATACCACGCAAAGCAGGAGAGCCACTTGCCAGGAATGAGCACACAAGATTCGTCGCTATGCCAGCACAATACAAACAAGCATTTGCAATGCAATAGGTCTCGCATTATTAAAGTTTGAGCTGTTGGCATTACTAATAATAATGCAACACCAATAGCTCAAACATTCAGTAATGCAAGACCTATTGTATTGCAAATGCTTTTTTTTTAGCCCCCATACTAACATACTGACATGGAGTAAGGACCTTGAGAGGGTTTGTGCACATGCTGCAGTGCTGTGCGCTTATAGTACAGGCCTCAGGCTCTGCCACGGCTGGCTCAACCTTTCACTTCCACCGTACAAATGATTTGTTTAAATAGCCGCATCTGCGGCATCTGCTACTAGAGCACTTAAAAGCCAGGTCTTGTCAGCAAGCAGTGTATATTGCAATTTAATACAGCGTGAACTCGACCCGAAAGTATTGGAGAGCTTTACACAGTGCTTTAAGTGGGATGAAAAAACTGTGGAGGGTCTCTGGGGCGTGGCCAATGTAATTAAGGGCGTGGCTTAAACATACCCACGCAAAAACTCTGTGCTTATCATAGTGTGCCGCCCGTCGGGCATTTTGCTGTTTCTATCCTTGCATCCAGATATATACTACAGCAAGTAACATTACACCTACAACAAGCCAGGACTATTGGCTTTGCCAATGGTTGTTAGCTGCATAAGATAAATAAGCAGCAACTATGGCTTCGTTGCATACAGAATATTGAAAATGCTTCCAATTTCAAATTATGAGACTGTGAAAGAACTATAACGAGTCTCTTAGAAGTTATCTTAAAGGCAGTGAGCAGTGGCACTGCCGCAGAGTTAAGATGTATCTGTTCATGGAGGGTGAGGGCGTTAATGATCTCAGAAAAAAAGAAACCTGAAGTGACACTTCCATGATTCGGTCTCGAGACCTGAAGGCTACATTCACATGTATTTATTTATCGGTATAGCGCTAATACTCCATGGACTGACCGCTTCTGAGTGCTAGAGATGTAAACAGTATGTTAGAAGGAAGGGAAGGGAGAAGATTAAAAGCCAGCGCGCATTGTTTAAGCTACTAGATATGTTGCCAGCGAGCAAGCGCTTGAATGCCGGTTCCTTGGTTGTAGCGCTATACAATGTAACACACAAATCAACCTTGCACAATCACCCCTCAACACTGCGCGTTTCACCTGCTAAGATACTTTTCGGCGCTCTTTAAGAAATATTAGCTATATTTGAAATATAGACGTCACAGTAAATGTCTTTAGCGTGCCAAATACGTGCATAAGCGGCAACAAACTTAATTTTTTCACTTGAAGGGGAGAGTACCTGCGCTTCTCAGCCCTAGTGCAATACATTTAACTGGAGAGTACTGGAACTTCTAAAGATCAAACAGGAATGCTTCATCTATATTTACACTTAAAGCACTGATACCACAGCATGAGAAGTCTCACTCTGTGCCAAAGAGGAGAGATTACTCTACCTCTCCTGGCACAACAGCATGAGGAGCTGCAGTCTGTGCCCATGCTGAGAGTTTGTTGTCCCCCTGGTGGCACCACAGCATGAGGAGCTGCAGTCTGTGCCCATTGTGAGAGAGTACTGTCCCTCCACTGGTACCACAGCATGATCAGCTGCGGCCTGTGCCAAAACAAAGAGTTTAATCTATCTCTGGTTGTACCACAGCATGATCAGCTGCAGTCTGTGCCCATGCTGAGAGTTTAATCTGCCTCTGGTGGCACCACAGCATGAGGGGGCCTAGGGATAGTTTACTGTCCTTTTGCTCATTCCCGCACTATGAGAAAAAACAGCTCTTCCCCTGTGTGCCCTGACACAGGGGCATGGGGCTCTCTCTCCTGGCACCACAGCACGAGGGCCTGAAGCTTGTGTGCAAACATGGCGAGGATCTGCCTCCCCTGTTGGTGCCACAGCCTGGGAAAGTTTTGCTTTTCTCGCACATTTTTAGCTGTTTCCACAGATGCCACAGCCTGAGGTCACGCAGTTGGTGCCTGAACAGGAGCACAGTGTCAGTGAGTGAGCCCTGCTGGTACCACAGACTATCTGAGGTCCCTCAGTGTGTGCCAGGTACGGGCAAGGTTAGTGGTCTCGGCTGGCACCACAGACTGAGGTCCCTCAGTGTGTGCCCAAGTACGGGCAGGGTTAGGGGTCTAAGCTGGCACCACATCATGCGGTCAAGCATGTGTGTCCAGACACGGGCACGGGTGGTCTCGGCTGCCACCACAGCATGGGGCCCCGCAGTGTGTGTCCAGGCACAGGCAGGGGTGGTCTCGGCTGGCACCACTGCGCACAGACACACAGCCAATCACTGACCTTGGCTGGCACCACAGCCCTGGCGCAGGAATGCCCCCTTCACTGAAGCCAAGTCCATGACATTCCTGTGTTGTTGCTGCCTGTGGGCGTTGCCCGCCCCCGCAGGGGCCCCCAGTACACGCCGAAAACCTAGCTTTCAAATACCGCCAAAGAATGGACCCGGCCTGCAAGGAACTCGTCCTGCGAAATTTAAAAGGCCCTCTGGAGCTGCCGCCATACCCCGCCAGGGCAGCCCGGTGCAGCACAGCGCAAGCCCATGCAAGGGCAACCCGGGGCAGCAGAGCGCCAGCCCGTGTCAGGGCAGCCCAGCGCCAGCCCGTGCCAGGAAAACCTGTTGCAGCACAGCGCCAGCCCGTGCCAGGGCAGCCTGGTGCAGCACAGCTGCGCCAGCCCATGCCAGGGCAGCCCGAGACAGCACAGCGCCAGCCTTCAGCGATCCCTGGAAGCAGCCTGGGGCTGCCAGGCTCCATGTATGATATATGCATATGTTGTATGTGCTCTAGCGATAGTTTTTATATGTGCACACAAGCGGCGGAATGCAGCATTCGCAAAGCGCCTACTAACGAGATCATACCCAAAAAAAACAACAAAAAACGTTGTTTGCCACAAAACAGACACATTTTTTTACGAAGAACATATACAGCCTGTTTTTAATACAGTAGAGTTGAGTGCGCGTTGCGACGAATATCAAATTGCCCCGTCACAAAATATGAACTAGAAATTAAAAATATATATGCCCACCTCTCTTTCCTTCTTTCATTTAGTTGCTTCCCTGTGAAATGGATCCCAAAAAGAACAATCCCGAGAGTGGTGCGCGTGCACCACAGCGAGACCTGTGGTTTCAATTATCGCGCCCGTGTCTGGGCACAATAATTGAAACCACATGACGGCCGGTGCACGTAATAGACACTAATACGCCATGGGCGGAGCAATGCGCCCGCCTTTGGCCAATTGTGTGCTGTCTTTCATAAAAAGACGCACGCCAATAGTGTGGGCCAAAAGGAAAAGCACACGCACGAGTGTGTGCGATTCCTAGGTCCATTTTCAAACCCCATCCAAGAGGTCTCTCGCTGCGCGAATAGTGCTCTGCACTGCAATGCAGGCGCGAGACCTAAAAATGGATATCCCAGCTAAGTAGGATCTGACTAAAATATCTGCTGGATTAAAGTAGAGATGGTCCATACCATGTGATAATAACATAGTCCAACTTGCCGTCATATACTAGTCATACCATGTGATACATTCATATAAATTCGGGAAAGGGAGGTTTCCATCCAATAAGAACCTAGGACATAGATTTTAGTGGCTCGTGATCTTATTGTTGTATAGAGGATGAAAGCACACTCCAGAATTCAATAGAAAGTTTTTGGCTACAGGGGGTTGGGCTTCCCTATCAAGAAATTCAAAACCACGTCAAATATGTTCGGTCTTTTTTGCTGGCCTGGGTAACCCTGGGTAGGGAGTATCAGACTGGTGGGCAATGCTTAATTTCACTGTAGAACCAGGCTCTGGACTTCCACAATGAATCAATCCTTACAATTGCCTAATGTTAAGAATGCCAACTCCTCATTTCTCCGCCCTAGCAAACATTATTGTCCATGACTGGACATCGCATCAATTTGGTGCCACTGGTGGGAACCTTTTGTTAATAGAAAAATATGTGCATTTCAAGCAATTTTACTTTAAAGAGAAAAATGACTCTGAAGAAGATTTTTGCACATCCATGCTTGCTTGGAATTTAGCCATGCTTGCTTAGAATTTTGCCATGCTTGCTTCTATTCTGAAGAGTAGGTGCGTGAAGGCAAGGCTTTGGAAAAAGGCTAAACCACAACATAGCTCTAGCAATCACAAGTCAAGAGTTTTTTTGCTTAAAAAATATTAATGGTAGACCCATGCACGTCAATTAAAAGTTAACTAGGGGGAGCAGCTGCTTGCAGTTTGGCATGTCTTGCACTCCAATTTCTTCTGCACCCAGGAGTCACAAAGGCAGTGGCTTAGCTCCTTCAACTTCATGCTTCAGAAGCAAATCTAAATCACTGAAGGGTGGTCCAAAGGTCAAACCTTTGATGCCATCAGTTCCTCAAAAACTGCATGATTTTACTTACACTACTCTTACAATTTTGGTGAATGGATGCCCATAGGGAAAGCTTTTTAAACCACGATTTCAGTCTTTTGCATTTGTATTAACCCATCCAAGCATCCAGCCAATGGAAACGACTGTTTCAGAATCTGCAACTCAAACAAACACTACGCATGGTGAGAATGCTACTTTATGCTAGTAAAGTGGCACTGCGCCCCTAGAAAAATGAATTTTTGTAAATTCTATACAGTGAATATTATCCAAGTGATCATCAGCTGTAGGGGGCCATGGATGCGCTTGGTTCAAATAAAAGGCTCTGAAAACATACTACAGATGCAAAGCAAACGATGAACCTTGCGGACATTTTTAAAAACACGATGGAAGTATAACAGAGAGGTTACGGAGACCCCCTCATGAATTACAGGACAGTAGGTCGAAGCCCTTCGGCTGCGGCAAATATTAAGATATTTTTACTTAGCACATGCTTCAGTACTGCAGCATTATCTTAAGCCTGCGGTGTGCTCATCAGTGCAGCTCGCGCTGGCTCAGGGTGAAAAAAGTGTTTCTTGGATTATTTTACTTAGCTGTTCACAGGTCAACAAGCATGAAAATCATGTGTGTAACTAACACCTTACGAAAGTCTCAGATGTACGCGGCCTATCTACTCCTACAACAATGCCTCTTAAAACAAATGATGGCCAGAAGCGCACTGAAACTAACAGCTCATTAATACAACGGATTGTCCGCAAACACAAACTAAACAACCCCATGTCACCTTTGCCCCACACTTTACTCAAGGACAAGTATCCCATCAGACTTCAAAAGGCCAAAATCCCAGGGAGGTCAAGCTCAAGCCACCCAGATCAAATCTATGAGCAGCCTCTCCCCCTCCTGAGAGAACAAGGGCCATTTATCTCCACCCTGCCAAACACCCGCCCCCAAATTAACAGCCAGCTGGGTTTGTTTCCTCTCTATAAATCAGGCAAATACTTATAACAAACAGGCCATGTCAAAGCCAAGAGGTCTGGCACTTACAAACCAGTGTATCTTATTGAATTATTTTTACAACTTTTGAAGACGATACAAAATGATTGCCATCTAAGGCATTGCCATGTTTGCAACAAAAAAGTTCATAAATAACACATCACAAACAAATTCTATGAATAAGACACTAGAATTTGCACCTCACTCCTTGTCATAGCTCTACGATTCCAGTCAGACTGTGCTACTTATCAGAGTTTGCAGATGCACAATTAGTCAAACCAACTACAACACCCAGAATACATCAGGTTATCAAATAAACCTCTAGGAAGAGAAACGTTTTGCACAGATAGCATTGTGGAGAATGGGCCTGCTATAGCACAAGTCTCCCAAACGCATAAACAGGGACCCAGCATCTTGGGTTCACACTCCGTAGAAGTGCAAGAAGGCAAATTACAGGTCCTTCGGGCAGAAACATTAGATGCCCCCCGGCTGAACTCGAACCACTCACTACGTGCCACTGCAAAGTGTGCCCTGGGCCTACTTTAGTTTGCAGAAATGTACGGTTGAACTCACTTCGCACAGGAAGCTCATCACTGAAAAGGGAAACAATGGAAAATGCATACTTATTTTCAAATTGTTTTCCAATAATTACTCAAAACATTGTTAAGCTCCATCGCCTAAGTAATTAATATTCATCTACCTGTTTTCTGCTACTCTACCCGCTTCCCACAACTGACTTCGCGACAAACGTGCAAATTGCATAAACAAAACACCAAGTAGCTTGCCACGACATTACTACAGCTCCCCTGGTCGTTTCTCTGCCACATTGTGCGCTGCTGTAAAAAAGTAAACAGTCAGACGACATAACTGCCAGTTCGTGGAGTACGAAAAGTAAAATACAACAGATGTTACAGTGAATCATTAGAAACGTGACGCTCCTCTCCTCCCAGCTAAATCTTACTGCCATATCCACAAGAGCAAATACTGGCGCCTTTCACTATCACTAGTTAGGGAGTGCAATTGTGAACATCAGTGTTTCCAGGTTAAGGAAGCACCCCACACAGATCCATTAGGTGCACACGGGCGATCCTTGCAAATACTCCCTACCGCTTGTCTCGTTTGGCAGCCTCGACGAAAAGAAGCACCGACCACTCTAGACAAGCCAGGCTTGTGCCAGGTCAATTGACATGTTTGCGCAAAACATCGCCACTGCGGGAAGATCTTGCTGCCCAGTAATAGCGGCGCACAACGGATAATGCCCCTGGGTAAGTGCATTCACTGAACATGGATGCCACAGACCCATAAACCAACCACTGAGGAGTAACAAGAGCAGCCTTGGCTCCGCCCACTCCTACATCATGAATAAATTAATCTCCGCGCACCTACCAAAAATGTATGTGTTCTTTCTAATGTATGCATGTAAAGCACTCCAATATCTGCTGATCGACCTTGCGCTATATAAAAAAAGCAAAGAAAAATATAAACAACTCACAGGGCTTTAATTGGTCGGCGGCAGGTTAAAAAAAAACAGTATTCACCCAGCCCTTCTGAACACAAAGCATAGGCCCCTGATAACCAGCAAGGCAGGAGGGTTACACGAAAAACGGGAGGGTTACACTAAAAAATAAAGCGACCTCCAAAGCAGCTCTAGTCAAGGTGGGGGAGCGGCCGTTAAATGAAAAAAAATTTAGCATCTAAAACCAAGTAATACAAACGGTGCAAGGAGGTGGCTCAACATATAACGCTGCTGCCTTTGGAGCAGGAGAACAGAGTTCGAGCCTTGGCGTGGACAGCATCATTTAATTATAAATAAACCGAGATACTCGTGTATATTAAACCTAAATTTATAAACGGCCTGTGATATGGGCAGGAAGCTGCCAGATGTGGAAATGCAAGCAGCAAAGAACAAAAGTAGTCCCTAAATTAAAAGATAACAGCCAGCAGCGTAAGCTAACTGTAGTTGGTCCATGCTGCTTCCTCCAGAAACTGAAGAAAAGGGAAGTGATGTATCGGACCACCAGCCAACAATGAGCGACATAACAACAGCAATCCAAGATTCCACCAATGGCAACCAATAAAACAAAGAGAAAAAAAGGGGTGGAGTTTCAGTAGTAATACTAATTACTTGATGCCTCGTAGAGGCAGCGCATGCGCTGCTCTATGCGAGACCTAAAAAACACCAAGTAGCATACTATTGGCCATGGTACGAGTTCAGCGATATCTGTTTACAGACACTGAAGCATAAGACGGAAGTCTCTTTATTGCCCTCTAACAATAACAACTCTAATCAGCACCACCCGCATCAGCTGCCTGTGAGTCCTCAGCAGTCATGGCCATGGAAACTATTTCCTATGGCCATGATGGGACTCTTGTGACTGTGTGAAAAATAAGTTTAACAGTCTTGCCAAGGTGGAGGCTTATTGGCTTGGCTTTCATACAACCAAACTCCACTAAAATGTTTTTGTATTCAGTGAGGATTTTTAGTTCACATATGAGTAGTTCATAGTAAACCGTATTAATTCAGATCATCAGCATTTCAGAAGCTTATTAGGGTGTCAATGTCCCATCTTGTGATGAAGAATTTCGTATTAATGTTGTCAGCTCTATGTGTTACCCGCAAGATAAAGGTACTACCCAAAGAAAGTGGTTCCAAACTTTTGCAGATGTCTTGGTGCTGGTTGGGTGCAACATCCAAGTGTTGGAACTGTTCATAGTCCCTTGCATTCACAAATGCCTTGTTGTCAAAAAGTGTTGTCACATTTATTCTATGGATGCATTATTCTATGGATACACACTTTGCAATTTGGATGTTATCACCTGGGGTTGAAGTTATGTTCCATTAGGGATATTAGGAAGATGTATTCTTATTTTTATACACCAGAGTCATTGGATGATTGAAGGCTTGTGAATGTCACTCGTACATCATCAAATTCAGCCACAGCTTTCACATTTTCTCAGTTGTTACCTGTGTCTCACTCATCATTGTTGTGGTATGCTGTGTGACAGACATGCACAAAATGGTTCTTGCACCAATAGGAAGCTCATTCTTGTTCGCTGGCCTGGCACATGTTAATTGAGTATGCGCTGAAATGGTTTGTTCCTCTTCCATTCAGGTTTTGAGTCATTTTGTCCAATATTGTTTGTGCTAGGCTGCATGGACTTGGCGATGTGTTCTACTATGGCTATATATCTTCGGATTGTTTGTGCTCCAGCCACATGCAAATTAAGACTCTATGCAGGATGCATGTGTTAATATTGAAAAAGTCCCACGCATAGACTCGGACAGTTCTGAACTCCCCGGCTTACCAAAAGGTGCTCATATTATCGGGCTTATAATGATACGTCCAACGTTAGTGTCCGACAAAGCTTTCTCGTGGTGCATGACAGATGCTAAAATGGTCATTGTTATGTTAATGATGTGTTATGGAACTACAGAATCCGGTAGCAGCATTAGTATTAGAATGATGTTTATATTACATGCTACAGGATGCTCTTCAGCATATTGCCTTAAGATTATATGTATGACTCCCATTGCCCAAGGGTCTGTGTAAGCAATATCGAAAATTAATAAATACTATTTAAAAAATATATATTGAGAAAGTCAATATGAATTTCGATACATTCATGTATCGAAGTTGCATCTTTATTGACAAATTCTTCTGTTATGAACTCTAAATTGCTTGAGTCCGCTTATAGAGTTAATAACCCTATGAGTGTAGAATCCTGGTTGCCACTTGATTTTAATTCCTTTAAAAAAATCTTAAATAGTATCAAGTCTGGCTCTTCCCGTGATTTGATCCCTGCTTTTGTGTTGCAGCAGCTGGATTCTTCCCCCTTGTTGTTTATTATGCAGCTGCTTAATGCTTCGATTCGTGAAGCTGTTGTCCCTGCTGACTGGAAGCATGCAATGGTTCTTCCTCTTTTGAAGAAGGCCAACGCAGATCCTTCTCAGCTGTTGAACTTTAGGCCGATTTCCTTGCTTCCTATTTATTTCAAAGTCTTGGAAAAACATATCAATCAGCAGCTTACTCATTTTGTGGACTCTGCGAATCTCTTACACCCTTCCCAGTCTCGTTTTCGAGCAGGCTTCTCCACGGAGACTACCTTGCTTGGAGTTTCATAGATGCTACGACAACGTTTGGATGTTGGGGACACCGTAGCTCTTATATTGCTCGATCTGAGCGCTGCATTTGACACGGTGTCCCACACTATTTTATTGGAATCTTTGCAGTCCTTTGGTATCACTGGCACAGCACTTGACTGGCTCAAGTCTTTCCTTGCTAAATGGACTTTTCAGGTTTTTTCCTCTAGTGCTACCTCTAAAACGTATCCCTCCTCTTACGGGGTGCCACAAGGCTCTATTTTGAGTCCTATTTTATTTAACTTATACATTAAACCCTTGGCAATAATAGCAGAGAACTCAGGACTGAATTTGTTCCCGTATGCCGATAATACCCAGATCATTTTCTCCCTCTCTTCGGATCAGCCGGATGATCCTTCGGTGCTTCAGACTGGCCTAATTAACATCGCATCGTGTATGAAAGCCAATCTCCTTAAACTCAACGGCGATAAGACCGAAGTTCTCATCTTGGGGAAGAACAAGGATCTTTGGGGCCCTCGGCATTGGCCATGTGAGATGGGCCCTCTCCCTCAGCCTTCCACTTGTGTCCGCAACCTGGGAGTTCTGATCGATGCTAATTTATCTATGAGACTACAGGCTGTAAAGGTGGCTGCCACCTGCTTTGCCATCTTGAAGTGGCTTAAGAAAATCACTTGGATGCTTCCCGGTTCCACCCAGAAAACCGTAGTCCAGGCTCTGGTGACCTCGAGACTGGACTATGTAAACATCCTTTATTTGGGTTCCAATAAGGATGTCATACGGAAACTGCAAGTAGTGCAAAATTCCGCCGCCAGGTTACTGTGCCACCTCCCAAGAAATTCCTCTTCCTCCAATGTTCTCCATAAACTTCATTGGCTCAGGGTCGAAAACCGAGTTAAGTTTAAAGCTATATGTTACATGCACAAAATTAAATTCAGCTCTTCCCCAAAGTATTTACAATCTTTGGTTTGCCCTTATTTACCCTCTCGCCCAATTCGCTCAGCCACCCAAGGAAAATTTGTGGTGCCCAGCATTAAACTCAAAAGAATTGGTGGTCGCTCCTTTGCTTACCTTGGTCCTGTGCTTTGGAACTCTCTCCCTATCGCAATCCGCAATGAAACCTCACTCTTGGCTTTCCGAAAATCCTTAAAAACTTGGTTGTTTAATCAATAACCTGCTCTCTCTTGTTCTGTTCTCTGTCAGTTTTTAGCGCTGGGAAACCCTAGGAGAGTAGCTGTGCGCTCTACAAAATTACTCTAACATAACATCAACCCCGACTCAGAAATACATAGACATGCGGGCGCTGCCACCTAGGCCTGAGGTCACTGATTCACAGGTCACAGGTGGGGTGACATGTAGCCAACAGACATTTGCGCGAACAAGAAACCCCAGATCAATCCCACAGATAGGCTTAGCGACACCACAATGGTCCAGGGAAGTTGACCTCAATAAAGCACACATGGAAGGGTACGTGCTTTCCCCAAACACCATAGAGTCAGATGCCACATGAAGCTAGGAACACATAACCAACCAGGACACAGCACACAGGGTACACACAGTCATCACGTGCTTCCCATGCCGGACATCTGGACACGTTACCCACTGGTCGCATTGTGTCCATGCAAGGTTGAGACTCACATGGATTCCTCATCAAATACATTAATTTATGGCTCCAAAGACAGTGGTTCACATTCCTTACCTAAAATGGCTCGCCTGAACTAATTTATGGCTTTCAATGAATTGTATAAAAACCCATGTCAGATCGATTGTCAGATGACGCAGTCCTCAGACCCTATGCCTGTAACTGTTCTCCCTGCCACACTGTTTAATTAAACAAACGTTCCTGTTTTGCAAAACGCCTCTTGTTTTTACAAGGAATTTCATGTTCAAGCAACACGTGTATGTGGCATTTCTTGTAAGCAGCAAACGTCAAAATGGTGCCTAAACTTATCCATGGCTAATCACGAATGAGGAGTTACATATGATTTAAGCATGGAATTCTTTTGTTAGGTTAATATCTCTGTAGGTGCTGGCAAGGTCACATACTATGGCTTTGAAATTTTGAAGGACTCGCTATTTCTTTGTTTGGCCTATCACCGGATGACTCTTTTATGATTAGGATTGTTTTGTGGATTTAAGTACTTATCAAGAGCAGCAACTACTTTCCCGTAATCTGTTTTTAAAGAGCTTGTGAAACTCCCATGTGTAGTGGAAAAGCAGAGATCTTTTGATTTTGCTTTTTCTATCGACGATCTGTAGAATTTGATTAGCCTGGCAATCTAGACTAGTGTGTCTGTTCTACCCCTGTCAACTGAAATTTCAGTCCACAGCTAGGGCTGGGCTGCTTACATCATAGCCCTTGGTGAGGTTCCTGTACCTATAACTTGTTCCTTAATAAAGTACTTGTGCCTCTTACCTGCTGGCTTCCAGTGTCTCGTTACCAGTGTGCATCTTCTAAATGTAACACTCACTCATGACCACTAGGTCAGTGGATGATACAGTACACCCTCGCACACAGGAATGGATCATTGCCACCAGTGTTCAGTCATGAGTGGTTAAATGCTCCAGATCTCATTGAGGTGCAAACAAAGGGTATAGTTTGGGCAGTGCAGGAAATGAGGGGTGTAAGAAATTGGGGGTATTAGTTAAAGGAGGTGGTGACCCACCTTAAGCAATAATCACATTTCTCATCAGGGTGAACTACTAAAGTCACTAAATTAACCTGAACTAAATCTCCTGGAGATTAAGGCACAGAGCCGACAGGCTTAGCAACGTGTAAAGTATTTATGCAGTACCAAAATAGTGATATAGTCAAAATATACCAGAAGAAAAATCCAAAGCTAATTTAGAGTAACTTTAAAAATATGGCAAAAATCCAATAAGAGAAACCAGAGTTATGAATTTTTAAAGGTTAAGTTTCAAAATAGCCCTAAAAACTGGTAAGTGAAAATCACGGTCATCTGGTTGTGCCTAACCAGTACCTACGCACAAATTAAGGCTGCAACAAAAAAAATCGGGGGAGGTAGAGGTTAAGGCTAGGTTTACCCTCCTTACTGTATATAGTTTACAAAATTCGAGTATATAAAAAAAAAAACCTAACCTACAGGGAACTAGGATTCAACAAAGGTTTGTTGTAATCACCTTACTAGAAAAAAATACTTTTTTTCTAGAGACCCCTCACTCACCGGGCTGGCCGTGATGGAGCTTGGGTCAGATACAGAAACCAGGTTTGATCCGGTCCGAAGTTTTACCTTTATATTTAGTCTCTGAAATGCAAGTCACAAATCTGAAGGCTGTGACTGAAAAGGGCTCCACATCGTCTGATAGCCGATAGACGAGGTCTCAGGGAAGCAATTGACATTTAACAGGAAAGGATCGAAAGACATTTTAATTTCGCACTCAAGAAAGATCCCTTCGGGGGAGGAGCCTAGCGCGTAACCAAGATGGCCGCGTAGGCTCAAGGCTCCCGAGGGCCTCCGCAACCTCCCACGTCTATCCTGAATTAATCCTGGTTTTGTCGACGGGCTTTTGTTGATGAGCTTGAGCTGAGGTGCCATCCGTTCTCCAAATTCAAATCGGGCTCGGGGAACCGGAATGGTTGCGATCTGAAGTTTACGGCCTGCTCCTGCCTTGGTCCCGAACTCGAGTTGGTGAGGTGCCCGGGTATGAAGTGAACAACAGCGGCATGCAGGGCCTGGCCTGTCACGTACCCCGCACTTTCACTTTCGTTTTCGAACCTGTTTGCTGACATCGGCTGAGGGACCTTGATGTTCCAGAGGAGCGTGGATGGTGGAGTGTTTGGCCTGGATCTCGGACTCTACACAAGCTACAGTCCGGCTGTGGTCCCTTGAATTAGCTGTCTGGTCCCTACTCCTGTGCTGGCAGGTGCCGATCTCAGTGGTCACCGGACGATGGCGGCGAGGCTGGACGGAGATAAGCAGAAACCCAAGAATACCCGGCGGGGAGTTTACACCCAGGCTAATAACATGGACCGCTATGCTCAGACAAAGGGATCCCCTGGTGGGTCGCATAAATCGCCGGAAAGGTCCAAGGATGTCTCGGGCCTATCTGCTGACTTGACTTTGATAGACGTCATGGGCGCCATTGAGGAGATGAAGGCTGCAGTGGGTCAGCAGTTTGATACCCTGGCTCGTAAACTGGATGCGGTCCTGATCGATGTAAATCTGGTCAGGGCGGATCTGTCTAAAACGAATGAGCGGGTCAATGCTTTGAACCACACAGCGTCGAGCCTAACTGTGGACGTGGCCGCCCTGCAAACGGAGGTTCGTAGGTTACGGCTGGCCAGTGACCTAACTGACCGTCGACTTGAGGATTCCGAAAGCAGGGCCAGGCGGAACAATGTTCGTATAATTGGGGTACCGGAACGATCGGAGAACCCTGCTGCTGACATTTTTGTGGAGGATCTGGTGGTCAACCATCTCGCACCC
Organism: Triturus cristatus; assembly: GCF_964204655.1. Lineage (NCBI taxonomy): Eukaryota > Metazoa > Chordata > Amphibia > Caudata > Salamandridae > Triturus > Triturus cristatus. The sequence goes on along the minus strand of NC_140589.1, from coordinate 666,180,323 downwards.
AAGGGGCTGAGCAAATTCTTTGCGGTGGAGCGGGCTCACAGAATTCCGAAAGTGGGTGCTCCCCCGCGGCCTATAATTGCCCGACTTTTTAACTTTCGGGACAGAGATGCTATTCTCCAGGCGTCGAGGGTGAATGGGCCGCTGAAGTTTGACAACTCTAACGTCAGCTTCTATCCAGACTTTACGCAAGCGGTCCAAAAACAACGACTGGGATTCTTGGGCGTCAAACGGCGCTTGCGGGACATGGAGTTGAAGTATGCGATGCTATTTCCGGCCAGGTTGCGGGTTGAGTTCGAGGATCGCTCGCACTTCTTCGACCGGCCGGAGGCGGTTGGAGACTGGTTGGATACCCTGCCTCGGAGTCGAGGTCGGGATGGTCAGACGGCGGAGAGTGGCGAGGGTTCGGCGGAACAGGACTAGAACTTTGGTTCCCGGTGATGGACTAGGCTGGTGACGTTTTGTACCTTAGCTCTATGGGACTCAAGTTTGGTGCAATATGCCCTTCAAATGCTCGGAGGTTGTGGAGAGCATATTGGGGCCCTTTCCTCCTTCAGGGGTTCTTTTTGTGGTTCAGTATATGTTAGGGCGACAGGCACACTGCAAGTTGGGGGGGCTGTTTGGGCTCAAGCAGGGGTGCAGGGAGGGGGGAGTTGTGGTTTGGATATTGTGGGGGAGGGGGAGTGTTGGGGACTGTTTGTTTGTTTCACAAGGCAATGTGAGGTTAGCTGCTGATTTGTCCTGGTTGTGTTCTCCGGGATGTGGGCATCATGCACAGGAGCAGGGTGGGGGGTAAGGGTTTGAGAATACTTTCGTGGAATGTGAACGGACTGGGGGATAGGATCAAGCGCGGGGTGGTGTTGCAGTTTTTGAAACGGATCTCGACCGACATTGTTTTCCTGCAGGAGACACATCTGATTGGGAACTCCTTCCATGCCCTGAATAGGCGGGGCTATCGCCTTGCTGTTCACTCTGGTTTCACTTCTGGCTCTAGGGGAGTGGGTATCTTGGTCAGGGCCTCTCTCCCGTTGGAGGTGGACGAGGTGCTCCACGATGATAGAGGGCGATATGCAGCATTGGTGGGGAGATGGGAGGGTAGAACTGTTTCGCTCGTTGCTGTCTATGTGCCACCGGGATTGCAGACGGCTACATTTGCTGATTTGGGGCATTTGGTCCTGGGACTCCCTGGGGGGGGTTCTGGTGTTAGGGGGTGATTTTAACGCTGTTGTATCCGGTATAGAGGACCGTCACCCCCCCAGGGATCTCCCTAGAGCCCAGGCCTGGCTGGGTGGCTTTCTAGATACTTTAGGACTTATAGATTGCTGGAGACTGATGCACCCGGGGCAGGCACAATACACCTTCCACTCGGGGGCCCACGGGAGTCTCTCGAGACTTGATTATATACTTATGCCGGCGTTCCAGGCTGGAATGATCGGGGAGGTGCGTCATTTGGCCCAAGGTATTTCTGACCATTCCCCTCTATTGTTGCAGATGGAGGTTGTTCCCGGGGCAGAGGGAAGATTAGCGCCAATTAACCCCTGGTATTTACGTAACCCTAATATTCGCGCGGAACTGGTTAAGTCCATTGATCACTACTTCGACGATAATGTAGGGTCAGTGTCGTCTGCTGTCTCCCTATGGGAAGGTTATAAAACGGTGATCCGGGGGCATGCCTTGTCTCTTATTTCCCATGCTAGGAGGTGCGGGAGGGAAGAGGTGGTTCGTCTGGAAACTGACATAGCTGAGATGGAGGGGGATTTGGAGCGGGGTGTTACGGATGAGAAATTGCACGTTCTCAGCCTTAAACAGTCAGATTATAGAGCGCTGGTCACGGATGCTGCTAAAAGGATGAGTAGAGAGCAACAAGGACGACTGTATGATGTGGGAGATAAGGCTGGAAAGTTGATTGCTTGGTTGGACAGGAAGGAGAGAGCGAGTAGAGTGGTGCCGGTTGTGGAGAGAGTGGATGGCGTGTGTGTGACTGACCCGGTAGAAATTGTTAACTGCTTCGCGGATTACTTCCGTGGGGTATACTCTCCGGTCTCTGGGCGTTCGGAGGAGGACTCTCATCTGTTGCTTAGAGATATTGCATTGCCGTCCCTCTCGGAGGCTGATAGCATATTGATGGAGGCGAAGTTGTCGCCGGATGAGATTGCTTTGGCCATTCGCTCGATCGCTTCTGGTAAGGCCATGGGTCCCAATGGTCTCCCCATTGAACTATATAAGTTGCGTCCAGATAAGATAGCACCGTATCTCCGTGACATGTTCCTCGCTGCACGGGCGGCGGGCTCCCTTACCCTTGACCAACGTCTCGCCACCATAGTTGTGATACATAAAGAGGGGAAGCCGCGAGACCGCTGTGCCTCCTACAGGCCTATCTCGTTGTTGAACGCGGAACCCAAAATTCTGGCTAAGGTATTGGCCAATCGTCTGGTTCGGATCGTGGGCGACTTGATTCATCAGGACCAGTCCGGTTTTATACCTCATCGTAATACCGCCCTGAACCTGAGGCGGTTGCATGGCGTGCTTGCTAGAGCGGAGCTTATGCGTGAGCCGGCCATCTTGGCGTCTTTGGACACTACCATGGCGTTCGATACTTTAGAGTGGCGGTATATTTGGGATGCGTTAGCGAAATTCGGGTTTGGCCCTGAATTCATTGGGTGGGTAAAATTATTATACGCTGACCCATTGGCGCAGGTTGTGGTGAATGGTAGGGTGTCGGCTCCCCTCGCGCTGGGGAGAGGTGCACGACAGGGCTGTCCGTTGTCGCCCCTCCTCTTTGTACTTTCTTTAGAACCTCTCGCTGCCTGGTTGCGTTGGGAGCCGTCGCTGCGGGGCATTAGATGGATGCCGGAATTTGAGGACCGTGTCTCCCTTTATGCGGATGACATCCTTTTGTATCTCACCTCTCCTCGGAAGTCGCTAATTGTATTGGTGGACGTATTGAATTCCTTCGGTCGTAATTCTGGCCTGGTTATCAACTGGGCCAAGTCATGTGTTTACGTCCCACCGGGCGAGGCCCCCCTCCTGCCGCGGGGGTGCCCTATTCAGATTGCTACATTGGGGTTCAAATATTTGGGAATCTTCATATCACTGGACCCCGCGGTCCGCTATGAGCGAAACCTTCTCCCTCCACTCCAGCGATTGAAGGCCGACGTCGCAAGGTGGCGACGGCTTCCGCTCTCGCCGCTCGGACGGGCGGCATTGTTTAAAATGATGTCGCTGCCTCGCTTCTTGTACGCTTTACAAAATACGCTAGATGTCGTGCCGGCCCGTTACTTCCGCGAGGTGGAGGGTCTTCAGCGCCAACTGTTTTGGGACGGGCGACCGAGGATCGCTCTCGCCAAGTTGACACTTCCTTGGTATGATGGGGGTGTTGCCCTCCCCGATATTAAAAGATACTATTGGGCGTCTCAGTTGGCGGCGGTGAACCACGGGATATACGGTCCTGCTTTGAATCCGGCCTTCGAGATGGATAAGTTATTACTTCCGGGCGGGGATTACTATAGGGCACTGTATTCGGCGACTCCGGATGCACGGTTGACAGGACCGACGCAAGTTGCGGTACGCGTGTGGCATGCGGCGAATGCTGCGATGGGGTGGAGGGATCGCTTGACTCGAGCGACGCCGTTGTATGCCTCCCAGCGCTTGGGTTGTCTGTGGAAAACGAAAGGCTTTGAGAAATGGGATATGATTGGTATAAGTAAGGTGGGTGACCTCTGGGCGAAAGGGTCCTTCAAAACGTTTGAAATGCTCAAAACTGAATACAAATTAAATGATAGGGAGTACTTCCGATATGCACAGGTCTACCATGCGCTGTGTTCGGTTTTTCCGGATGTTGCTGCTATCCCAGAATATTCCCCGTTGGAAGATAGAGTGTTAGATGGCTATGTGCCCGACAGCACTATTTCTCTGATCTATAAAAAACTTATTAATGATCGTACGGAATTGCTGACCCATCTGCGGGAGGCGTGGACGGCCGACGGATTGGAACTGGACGATGAGGATTGGGTATCGGCGGTGGCCTCCCCGAAAGAGGTGGCGATCCCGGCCCGCCTTAGATTTGTGCAGCTGAAGATACTCCATAGAGTGTATGTCACAGGGCCTGGTTTGATACGTATGGGTTATTCGAGGGATGGAATGTGTAAGCGTGGCTGTGGCTTGTTGGGTACCTTTCTTCATATCCTATGGGAATGTTCGGAGGTCGTACGATTTTGGAACGGGGTACATACTGTAATGGAGGAGGTCACGCATGTTGCTTTGTTACCAGAGGCCAGGAGGTGTTTGCTGAATGTCTGGGAACCAAATGACTATAATGCGGCGCAGACGCAGTGGGTGACTTTGGGGTACATGGTGGCTAAGCGCAATATCGCACAGTTGTGGGGTTCCCCGAGGCCGCCTACGATTTCGGTATGGAAGGAGAATATGGATTGGTGTATGTTCAGGGAAAAGACGGTGTATGTGGCGAGAGGCAAGCCTGGGAGGTGGACTAAGGTGTGGGGTCCATGGAATTCCTACCGTGGAAATATCTGCGCTCCGCCTCTGCCGCGAGAGGTCGACGTCGCTTTGTCCCCCTAGCCGCACATTCTACGCAATTGTGTATGCTTTGTCCTCTTCTCTGCCGCCCCCCACTACCACCTCCTGTCAAGAGTTATTCCAGATAACGTGGATCTTCCCCCGTCCTGGGGAGCGCACGCCGCTATTTCGGACTCTCATTGCCTTGTTTGTGTGTTATTGTTTGTTTTTTAATAGAAAATATGAAACCATCCTTTTTGATCGCCCTTGGACTGTGGCCGCGGCCTGTTATATGTGCTTACGAACTTTCGGGAGCTTTTGCTTCTGGCTCATTTGAATGTATGGCGTTGCCTTGCTGGCTCCCGAGCTTTCTAGCGGCCGGCCCTTGTGGTTGTAGGCCCTTGTTTGTATCTTTTTAATGTGTAATAAAGGTTTCTTATAAAAAAAAATTTAAAAAAAAGAAAGATCCCTTCGAAGGATGGGTACTTTTTGCGCCTTCATCTGATTAAGATTTTTACATTCAGAGTTGGTCACTTTTTTGGAGCTGGGATTCTTCCAGTGGGGCAAAGCTGCAGGCTGTAGCCAAAGACGGCTCCACAAGGCCAGATACCAGGTCATGCTGAATCGGATTTGCTGCTGTGGGAAAGCTCTGAACAGGAGCAACCTGAATCTTCAGCTGCCAGGTATCAGTTGGAGCTCCTGCTAATGAGCCTCCTGAGGTTTTAGGCAGATAAAAGTTAATTCTCTAAAAGAACAATTTCCAAAATATTTATAAAAAATGTAACTTCCCCAGTGAATCGGACTTTTAATAAATATTTCAAACAGTCCAAGAATGATATGTGTAGCTAGTCATTGCCTGGAGATGATATTAATAACTTTAATAGTGCATCCCAATGCTTCCAATGAAACAGCCAGCCTTGCTGCAGTGAAAATAGCTTTTGGACCTTTTTCAATATAAGGACATGTTTTTTTCTTTTAAAACAGATTTTATTCGTCAAATAGCACATATGGAGCAGAGCTCTGTACCCCAGAAACTTTTGCATAAGAAACGTATATCATCATGACTTTGACTGTTTACATGAGCAAATCAAGGAAAAATGGAGAGCAATACAAATGAAAAACCGACAAAGAAACCATAACTCAACAAACCCTCCCCCCATCGCACTAAAGTCCACCCCAGAGCAGCACATTACTAGTAAGGACATGTTTAACATCACATTTTTACATGTCTTACTTCCTTCCTTAACTAGACACAAATCAAGCAATACATCTGAACGTAAATAACTCATCAGCAAATGTCACAGGGGCCTGTAACCTGATAAAGCTACAGTCTTTCGAGCCAGGAGACAAACAGGTCATCCAAAGAAAGCCAAACACATACAAACCAGATTCCGGCAACCTATGTGCTCCGTTACCGATTCCCCCTCAAAAAATGGACAGGCCAAGGCCTACAGCAGAAAATATCTCCAAGCACAAGTCCTGCACAGAAAACCGGATAATCGGTCAGAGTGAACATGATTATTCCAGTCTGCGCCAGAGCATTACCCAAACTACAGTACTCAGCTTTTCCCCTAATGCAAAAAGATTGTCCCCACCCAATGGAACTTATATCACCAATATCCCGCTGCCTCCATCTTCCGGCATATTGGCGATGCCTACTCAAATCGTACTTCAACGGGGAACACCAAAGATGACCCTGAGAGGTACGACGTGCAGGTGCTGGATAACTCGACGAGGGGAAGCGCGATCACACGGGAATTCACCAGAATCACCCCACAGGGCTCAACCCCAAAGAACAAACAATCATTCATTCCACCCCAACCCAGCAAATATTCAATTGAGGACAAGGACACATGGGGGAACAGTAGTAGCTCCTCGCAACACAATCACGAGAGGGTCATGTACAACCAAGCTCATAGGGCCACAGCAGCAAGAGACAATGAACAAACAGGTCTGCCAGAAGGAGAAAGTCCAGGACCCCCAATCCAGCAATCGGGAGAACCTACATACTCCAACCTAAAAACAGCAGGCCAAAACGGGGGCGAAAACCCAGACGCTGGCCTAGTATTTACTCCCCACTACGTTTCAAGCGGTCCATTGGACATTTTAAACAGTGGGAACCTTCTAAGACTTATCCAACATATACCGTCCCTGAAGCACCTTACCACAGCCGATCTCTACTCAGTTAAATTCACCCATATCCCTGGTACAAGGACATCTGAATCCACAATCACCAACTTGGACTCAAACAACTAGAGACGCCATTCTCTAGGAGGCCCCTAAGTTTGAGGAATGGGGCATCGAGCTCGAACCCACTCAGCTGCGTAAATATCCATACTTTCTAATCGAAGATCATAGAACACCCAAGAGAGGAAGGATATTGAAGGGAGCTTGGGGCACAACCCACACCTTGCTAGTAAAGTCCACTCTGGTATCCAACCCCTTGATAGTTCACTGTGGCACTAATGATAGGATCATTCCCTAGCAACCTGCAGCCGTGTATCACGAGGGGCGAACCCAGCAGAAAATACCCAGGGGCAGCGACCACTATCATGCCACCTAGCAATACGGATCTTTCTTCTTCTTCTTTGCTCTTCCAGATGAGAAAACATGCATCAAAAGACCAACTTTCCATCATCTCGTGGAATGTGGCGGAGCTGGCCTCAATGCTACGATCTGATCAGGGTAGCAGATTCCTCAAAAGTAGTGACATCCTATGTCTTCAGGAGACGTGGTCATGGAATCCCACGGCAATACATGGTTTCTATGAAGTCTTTCATCCAGCTACATAAACAAGTCTATTTGGGCGGCCCTCGGGGGGCCTCTCGATCTTCTTAAAGCAATCAGCCATATTATTGATCTCCTCACCCAAACAAACCTAAAGAGACCTACAAGCCCTATCCATCGAAGGGTCAAAAATTGGTCAGAAGGTCTACTCTTTGCTTCTCATCAATTGTTACTTTAATCCATGTAAATCTTCAAGGGTGCACTCCATGGGCTATTTTTCCTCGAGCATAAAAGAAATCATTGAAGCATATCCTTCTCACTAAATCATGCTGGCAGGGGACTTTAACACCAAATCCCTAGGTCATTGACACAATGTCGGGCAAACGATTAACGAATGAGGTCAGTTTAACAACCTACTTGCTTTAGTTCTAGCATCAGATTGGGAGAAGTACGTGAGGGGCCAGTTCCTTGCACATAAACATACAGATGCTATGATGCTCATATGGCCTAACGTAGAGGAATATCAAGTCTCAATTACATCTTCGGAAATAATAACATTTATAAAAATCATGAAGGCTAGCGGAGTGCCGAGCCCAAATGGGCTCCCAGCAGGGATCTTTCAATCCGCCCCAGATGACTGGGCCGTGCTACTAACCCCATTATTTAATACCGTTTACACATTTGATAAAACACCGGAATCTTGGAGAGGCTCAATACTATGCCTGATCTTTAAAAGAGGCGACCCATTAAAAGTAAGCAACTATCGCCTAATAGCCCTGCTAGATCTGGAAGCAAAAGCATATGCCCGAATCTTATTGGAGTTATTGGAAGCGTGGTCAGAAAAAAATAAGCTGCTCCTCTTTTTTCAAACAGGCTTCCGTCGAGGAGCCTCCACAACCAATAACATCATAGCATTATCAGTCCTCTGCCATCAAGCCAACCAGCAGAACTAAGCCCCACTTTATTGCTGCTTTGTTGATCTGTCCGCAGCAATTTATACGGTCAACAGACAGACCCTCTAGGCAAAACTAGCAAAATGGGGAATCCCACCTTCGCTCCTAAAGGCCATAATGTCCCTCTACTCGGAAACCTGGATACGAGTGAAAACGGGCCCGACATCTTTATCAGCAAAAATTTCTATGACTGGAGGTCTGAAACAAGGCTGGCACCCTAACTGTTCAATCTATACACAGCGGATTTGGGAAAAGCTCTGTTCCGCCTCGTCTAGGCCATTGCCCACTCCACATTCTTTAATACGCGGATGATAGAGTCTTCATGGACCACTCCAAAAAGGGACTTCAACGTGCACTGACCAGCCTACACACATACAGCACAATGAATCACCTTACCATCAACCCAGACAAGACGAAGATCCTTGTACTCGGACGCCAAAAGAACAAAAAACAAATTGCTTGTACCATAGGCTCCATGACCATCAAATCTGCCCCGAAAAACAAGTACCTGGGGGGCTGAAAAAGATCTGACCAAGAAATCGACGGCTGTCATTTACAGTTTAATCAAACAAGCTAAAAAGTCAGTTGGAAGAGGGAGTAAGTAAAGTCACTCAAGCATCCCTCCATCCAGCACTCTCATATGGTCATCAAGCGTTCCCTGGCACCTGCACAGAAATTTTGGAGCAGGCGCAGTGCATGGGTTATAAAAAAATCTTCAAACTCCCAAAATACCTCCTCAGGGCGAGACTCGTGCTGGAGCTCGGACTGGTTAAATAAGGACTAACCCTTGATGCCGACCTCCTCAAATACTACATTTGTACTTTGAAATCTACGGAAAAATCCTTAATATGATTCCTTAGAGATATAGTTGAAAAAACAGGATCTCCAAGGAATATTCAGCTTACAAAGGCACTTGCCACCACAGAAATAAACCAAGCAGAACTTGCCCTGTCTAGTATCACATACGCAATCTGGGTAATGTCCATTAATAAACAAGTGCAATCAGCCTGATTTCAGCAAGACCTAGCTACTCTAAAAACATCTCCTTTCCTCGCCCCGCTAAATGCCTTATATCTGGTAACTAAAACCCAGCCTTACCTCTATGCTTCTCTCCTAAAACCAGAAGAGAAATCATGTACATGCGATTGCTGGCACTGCCGATAGTGGATTTTACCTGGGCCTGGGCAAAACAAAAAACTGGAGGAGCATGCAGACTATGCGACTAAAAACGAGAATCATGGCTGCACCTCTTGTGCTGTTGCCCGGCCATAATGAACTGAAGGAGAATTCTTCTCAGGGAGCTATACCAGAGGGAAATTGCAAACACCTGCCTAGAGGCTTCTGCAATATGTTTCTCACAAAACGGAGCCCTCTACCCTGGCACGTTGTGGAAAATGTATAAAAACAATTAGAGATGCCCTCCAGCCCCGCTCTCAACCTCCATAGCACCCACGCATAACCCAAAAACAGATTCTGGATTACTTCAAATAGAAGCCAGGAGATGGACTTTTCGCCGACTAGAAATAAAACCCAGTACTCAAGTTCATATTCTCTGAAAGACACATGCGCAGAAGGACTACACAACTCGCAGGTAGAACTCAGATGTTGTTCAAAATGAAGTACAAAAGAGGCTGGGGACTCCTAGAAATTTCATCTAACTAAAGACTGTTGTAAACCTCACAAAGCCGCAAACCACACGCACTTAATCAGAGAACCAGGATCAAAGACAGCACACATTGCGTTAAAGGGCAAGGAAAGAATGGAAGAACCGGAAAACAGATGAGTGAGACGGGAACCAATATTCTACCGGGGCTGGTTGTAAAGGAATGCGCAACTGTAAACAGGAAATTTAAGTCCTGGACTTTATGACGGCACACAGCCCCTGCACCTTCCCAGAGAGCTGGTGCCTATAGGCAAAACTCCGGCTGCTAAAGGGAGAGGGCAGTAGAGAGGGAGTATTGACAATGAACAATGCACAGCTCCCCGCACATAAACAGAAGTAATTTTGCTTTTTTTTTTAACCTTGATACAAGGGCCAAGTGCAGACACTATGGTCCTTTTAATGTTGTTTTATTGTAATGCAATGGTTTTAATTAACTTATGCAAATAAACTTCAGTTTCCTGCCTTATGGGCAGGAAGGCCTAACTAGGGGTGACTTATTAATGATAAAAGGAAGGTTTATGCCTGTCAAAAAGGGTTATTTTGACGGGTTGAATTTGCAGTTTATATCTACAACAACCAGGCTGTGATGGTAGACCTTCAGTCATGTTTGCACTGTCACTGTTGTGAGTGGAACAGTGGGTGCTGTAGTCCGTAAGTGACTTTTACCTAACATGCCTTGGGTACACTTTTGTGCAATATACTAGGGACTTTTAGGTAAGTTAAACATGCAAGTTAGTGGTATGCCAATTTTATCACTCTGAAAGCAGGAGCACAGGCACTTTACCACTGGTTAGCAGGGTAAAGTGCACTGAGTTCTACAGCCAGCAGAACCAAATAGTGCAAAAATCTTGATGTAAACCATGCAAAAGATGGCCATTTCCTACAAGGGGGATCCAGTCGGATCCTGAATCTGGGAGTGTTAAACCTGACAACCTTATGGTGGTCTGCCTTCCTCCTCCACTCTTCTGACCTCATTGTTGCTGTATGAGGACTCTGCAAACTTTATCACTGCTAACTAGTGCCAACGTGCTTGTACTCTCTCCCCTAAAGATGGTAATATTGCTTCATCCCCAAATGGCATATTTAATTTACTAATAAGGCCCTAGTAAAGTGCACTACATGTACCCAGGCACTGTGAATTAAATGCCACTAGTGGGCCTGTAGTACTGCTTGTGCCATCCACTTAAATATCCCTCTAACCATGTCTCAGCCCTGTCATTGTAGAGCCTGTGTGTGCGGTTGCCATGCCAAATGGATAAAATGGAACAAGATCTGTGGATCAAGACTCAACCACTGGGAAAAGTCCTTTAACTGGGACATGATCCAGGCCAAAGATTAACAGCGGCTTGGAGCCATTTAATGGACTCTGTACCAAGCCTTAAGGGGCAGCTGTGAATGCATATATAAATCTCCTCAAGGGCTGTCTAACAACGTATGGCATTCTACAGAGGTACAGAAAAGTAGCAGAGTGCTAAGGACAGCCCAGAAGGAATACAGAACAAACAGAGACAACGTTACTCTGCAACAAAGGATCCTTACACTAAGGAAGGCACACTGTAAGTTAATATGGATTGTCAAGACAAAATACTTGGAAAAGGAATGGGTGCACATATACTCATTCCTCGGCCTTCATAATCAGGCCAAATGTTGACAATATATCAATAAACTAGATTGTAAACCTGGCATAAGGGGAAATTGGGATGCCATGGAATTATGGATTAAACATGCTGAACCCATATATAACTAACAGAATTTCACTCCTCAAATCGCCTTAGCGAACTATGACATCCAGTCATCTTATGAGCCAGTTGGTTCTTCCGGGGGTATGCCCTGGGATGGAAGAATCAATAAATGGCACCAGACAAAACACTGAACATGAGCAACAAGACACCCAGTTTACAAAACAAAGATGTACTCAAAGTCTTGAATTACTAGAAAGTATCCCAATGACAAAGGGAGGTCTTGAATTCTGGTGGGGCACAATTAATTATTTGGATAAACAAATCGAAGTAGGTCTAATTCATAGATTCAACAACCATGGTCACAGCTGGTTAGCATGTAGTATGGGATGACCCACAACTGGGGGCAGATAGGATTAAATTGCTATGCGGACGTGTGACACAAGAGGCAACAGTGGGCATGATTTGCTGACCATGCAGTATTGCTGGGGCCTTTATGGCCGATTAGTCAGAGGCACATGTAGCAGTGAATGCTGCTTCCCCCCAGTGCAGTAGTTAGGCGGGTTACATCACCATTTACAGGTTACACTGGGCTTGCTACCAGAGATGGGGCTATCAATCTCCTATAACAATAGGAATCCTTGGCTGGGTGGTCCAGCTGGCACAATGTCAATCGAAAAGGAGAACTCGGCACACCTCCCAGCACTTTTACTTTCAAGACGGCTTTCCGAGTTGTAAGATTGGGGTTGGTAACAGATCGTGATAAGTTATGCCATAATAATCAATTAATCATTGTCTAATAACAGTGTTAATAATTGGGGCAAGCCAATGAGAGTATATAAATTATGATTTTAAAAGGAAACATTAGGGGTATACACCGCTTTCACCAGCGCAGTTGGGCACAAGTAGGTGTAATTTAGAAAGACTGGGGATATATTTCCCATCGGGTCGGTGGGCTCCTATTTTAAGGGTCCCTGATATGAACAGTGCTGTCTTTAATGTGCGTAACCTTTCTGAAGGATGGGCAAGGCTCAGATCCCTGTTAAGAGTAATTGGTTGGAGGATACAAGGTGCCACTATTATTGGGTAGGAGTTTATACTAAGGAGGCTTAGAGAAACAGGTGACCGCGGATCATCATAAAGCGGCGGGGTAATTCATAACCAGCCCAAGGGGTACAATTGGGCAGTGCCAGCGAATAACGTGCCTGGTGTAATTGCGGGATGAGATTGGTACAATAGCTTGGGTCCCTCAAGTTACAACTCATGTTTCTGAGCACAGCCATAACTTTACTGACTGCGGGAGGCACTACACCCCTCCATGTAATAGGATCAATTAAAGGATGGGGCATATAGGTCAGAGCTAATTAAACATGCCTTTAAACTCTGTATTTCACCGGGCCCGAGTACTGCACTTCAAATGCAGGGGTTGAATTGGAGGACATGCCACCAGACAAATCCTGCTTAAATTTCAATTAATTTTAACACTGGGACTGGTGCTTACAAACTCCTTTCATGGTGCAGTCGGAGAAAGAAAAGGAAGTGTATAGAAACCGCAAATATTTGAATACGGTTAAAGAAAGCAAGGGATTTACTTGGTGATGCTCAAAAGACAAACATGAAACTGGATTATGACACAATATTGGTTCAATGGAGTTGCATCAATAAAACGGTGTGAGGTGCAAACTTAGTGGCCAGTCAACGGAAATGTGCTCTCAGCAAAACCAGTCAAATAACAGTGCGTGCCACAGGATGCTTCACTTAAAGTTAGCGACTGCCTGCCCTATGGTCAGCACAGCCAGGTGGTTTAGGGGTGGTTGCCCTGGAAAGAGGGGCAGGATTCCCAAAATGTTGGGAACACATGTTTAATGGCTGACAAAGTTTATTAAAAACAATTCACATTTCTATAATTTAGGGAGGGGGAAGGCAAGATTTGAGCATCCGTTTACCCAACGTTTTCTCCAGCACAAAGCTTTCCCACTAGTCTGCATCCCGGCAATATCTGTATCAGAATTTTGGCGCTGGGCAAACCATGCTAGGGTGGGTTCATCAGTATGGCAACACATCATCAAAAGACAATAGTTAGACTGGGGTTGGTTTCCAGGAAATGTAGGAAGTTGACTCTGTATATATTATACCAAAAAGAGGTATAGTGAGCACAGAGTCCAGTGAGTACGCAGAGGTATAGCAGAGGCTAAAGTAGATAATACCTTACTCTCTTTTGTGGTAGTATGGTTAGCAGACAGGCTTATCAGAGGGTAGTGTTTAGCATTTGTGTACACACTCGGGCAAGAAATGATGTCACACACTCAAAGACTGAACCAGACCAATTGTTTGCCATACAGAATGAGAACATGAAATGAAGCAAAGCGTTAGAGGTGCAATTATGGGAACCTCGGGTCACACCCCTGTCTCAGGTCCACCCTTGCCTTGGGTTAGGTGGTAAAGGCACACTGGGCATCCATGAAAGGGCATGACACAGCCCCAACACCGTCGGACATGTTAACAAATGGCCAGGATTGGATAGAGCTAGGCCTAAAGCCCCCGTTCAAGTGATGCAAGGGTATGATCAGGCAAAATACCCTACTCTCTTCTAATCATGAAAGGTAATTATCATCCACAAGGGGTCCTATTTCTTGCCGATGCTGTACTCCCATGCAAATGGAGGTAAGCGGGTAAAGATATTTGAATTGTGTTGACCACAGACAATAACATATTAACAAATATACTCATGTCCTTGGAGGAATTCACCAAAATGCAGTAGGAACCAGCGGAGGCGGTTCTCCACCCCACATTTTAGTAATTCACTTTGGTAGTATGCCGGTTTGCATATGGTTACCAGTGAACCCTGAATTTGGGGCCTGGGCAGTGTGAGGTAAATACAGGGCATACCCATCCCTAATCAGAAAGGCACAAGCTGGCACACAGGGCACCACAGGGACATCACACAGAACTGTGGTTAAAGAAGAGAACAGTAGGTTCCCAACTGGTCCCTAGGGGTCTGCAGATAAAGCGGCAAATGGCAGTAATTGGGGAAGATAACTGAATGGTGTTGATCACAAGCGATCATTTTTAACACACATACTTATGACACTTTGAGGCTCCTCCTGCACTCGGACAGCAGGACTAGTTCCCCCCGGCATGCATCGGCACAGTTTGATTACAAAGCTGCAAGAGAAACTAGTGTGGGGCTGGTCCCCACCCTATAGTTTCGAAATTCACCTGGGTGGCTATGACCTCACCTCACTGGGGGCCTTGTACGCTAATTAAATCAATGAAGTTTGCCTTGGTTGAAACCAGCAATACACGTGTCACTGTGATATATGGCGGTCCCTAGATGCTGTTTGGCGACATTAGCCTGCACAGGGTATGGTTTAAAGCTAGGTCCGGGGAGGCCATCGAACATTCCAACAGAAGGATAAATAAAGCCATGTGCAAGCTCTCCCAGTAGAAGGGCTTGGATCAAATCAAATAAAATATGAAGGATTGGTTAAATAGGGCATGGCCTCATTAGTGCAAACACCACAGGGTACTCCGATGAGGACAGGGTACACCAGAGGTGGATAGGGACTTGGTACGGCTAGCAGGACTGGTAACTGCAGGTTGCAGGAGGTTATGGAGCATGACATGGTGGGGGGAGTGGGGCCAGATATGACAGCGGCAAAATCCAGGGAGTTGGCAGAGTTACAGGGTGATCCGGAGGCTGATTGGTACTAAGGGGTACCCTCTCAATGAGCACAGCAGGGGTGCTCTATGCCAAACCTCAGGAGTCTTTATGGCAGGATCTGGGATGGAAACGTTGGCACTTTGCTGGTCCTTCGGGCGGTTGTAAGCCTGAGCAAGCAGGGGCTTACCTTGCAATGCTCCGCCCCTCAAAAAGTGTGATTAAAGTCCTGGACTGGGGGTCCACGGTCTGTAAGGGGAGGAAATCCCCAGATATATGGTAGCACCGATTGGGTTGGCCACAGTGTTGTTTGATTCATCAGGCGGGTGGGCAGCTCAGGTTACTCAGAACTGCATGCCCTTTGATCACCCATAAGTTATCCCACCACGTTGGCATACTTCATGTATGAAATAGGCCTTCATCAAACTGTTTTCTAACAAAATTTGTGTGAAGTGATTATTTATTGCACTGTGTACGAAAAAATCGGCACTATGCAGCTGTCCACGGCGCACGCAGTGTGCCCTTTTAAGAGGGCGGCCCCCTTAGTACCACATTCTGGCACATCCACTGCGCTCCACTGACTGGGACTGGCTCCTCGGGCAGGTGGACAGCTCAGGTTACTCAGCGCTGCCTGCCCTTGGATCGCCCATAAGTTAACCCACCACTTGGCAGACTTCATGTATGAAATAAACCTGCAGCAAACTGTTTTAGAACAAAAAATTTGTGGCGTGATTACTGCAGTGTGTACTAAGTACCTTACTATGCTTCGGGGGAGGGTTGCCGATATCGGCACAATGTGTGCTCTTATCAGAGGCGCAACTAGAGCCAAATTTCGGGGGGGGGGGGCGGGGGGGAGACCAAGCAAAAATTTCGGGGGGGGGCTGAATCTTTAAACAGTAGGCAGAGTGGCGCTGATTTAGGGGGTGGGGGGGGCTGAATCTAGGCAGAGTGGAGCTGCAGGGGCTCTTAGAAGGGGTGAAACAACAGCGAGGCCTCATTAACATGCAAATGGTCTTTTTAAAGACCTGTGAAGTGCTCGGGCGCGGCTTTGTGTCTGCCCGGGAAGCGGTCTCATCCGGGCTGCCACACACGACGGGGGGGGGCTGAAGCCCTTTGAGTTCAATGGGTGTTGCGCGCCTGGCTCTTATACTAGCTCTGAGAATATGGGGGTTCCAGCTCTGCCGTACAAGCCCCTGCCCCCGCAGTTCGAGTCTACTTGCTCCCCTGCCCAGCACTAAATTCGGACTAAACGAACAGGTTACGGTTTCAAATGTAACCGCTCTTACAGACAGGAAACTGGGCAGCTCCTGACGTCAGCAGGTCTTAGAACATTCTGGGCAACAGCTGAACTCAGCGCGAGCAGTCAATATGTCGGCTGAAACTTGGAGTACTATAATACAGGCTGGACGGCGCACTCTTCTTGATATAGGTGAGTCTGGCGCCGTGCTCTAGTTTCCCCGAAGTCTTAATTTTGAGCCCACCTGGAGAGAACTGTCGAACCAGAAGTAAAGTAGGCGTGTTGCGAGCACCCAGCCAATGCGTTGTTGTCTAGTAAAGCCGGAAGTGACGCATGTGGGTGGTCGGTCTGGAGACGGAGCAACTCGCAAGGTTTCACATATTTTGTACTCGCTTTATTGTATACGCTGAACGGGACTCAAAACTTTCCGAGTTTTGAAGGTGAAGCAATTGTAGTCTGAGCAACGCTGGAGTGTTCTGCAACGAAAGAGTAGGCTCTGTAGGGATTCAAGCGGCGCAGGTAGCCGAGCAAGGAACACCTTGTTCTCGCTTCCCAAACATACTCCAGTTGGTTAAGCTTGTGGAGAGGCTGGTATTTTCTATTAGCATAGGGGCTTAATATATTATCTTGATTAAGACTTCGAATTAATGTGGATGATGCTGCTGTATATTGTGGACGGACGATTACAGTTGCAAAGTAATATGGAAAAAAGCCCGGCTCTAAAAAAATTCTGTTATGAAATTGGCTAAGGCTGAGGATTTTGGGGATTTGCGAACCAAAATCATTTGGGCTGAACAATTCAAAATTTGCGAACATACGTGACAAGAATTTTCAATTCTATTAAGGACAAGGAGGCGAGGATTATGCTTTCTCATTTCTTTACTAGAAATGCTCAGCAGCCAATAAAAACACAGTAAAACGAAGAGAAAAAACTACAATACCCATAATCACAAGGGTATCACGTGAACAACCATAGAGACCACAGTATAAAAGGTCATATAGAAAGTACAACATCCTCTTTCTATGGTGAGGAGAACAGCTTAAATAAAATCAGTCCAAGAACAACGATGACCATCAGGGAGAAAAAACCATCAGCAACGGCAAAAGACCATATTGGAGAACGAAGCACTGGAAGGCCACATGACTCTGGAAGCAGAAGAACATCGGATGCAGGAGAGACCAAATGGAACAGAAACACCATCATTTCGGGTCAGAACCTGAAAAAAGACAGACTGCCGTAATACACATCCAATACAGATAGTATAAACATCATAGGGGGGGATTAGAGAAACAATGAATTAAAAGAAATATAATGCATATGCAAAAGCAACAGTATAAATGCAAAATATGTACATAACAATAACAATGGGTGGGATAATCCTCGCCTCCTTGTCCTTAATAGAATTAAAAATTCTTGTCACGTATGTTCGCAAATTTTGAATTTATGTCAGGACAGGAGGCTCCGATTATGCTTGTTCAAAGCTTATCCACCACCACTGAAGCAAGGTGATCAATTGGCTTATAATAGAAGGTTTTAAACCTAGAATGAGATGACCAATCTGCGGCCTTCATAATGTCAAACAAAGTAACACCCATAGAGAATGCTTTAGAAGCCATAGCCCCACGTGCCGAATGAGCACCAAAAATGGAAACATCAATGCCGGCCTCAGACATGAGCCATCGAACCCAACGAGCTAAAGTAGCCGGGGTAACAGGGCGAAAAGGCTTCTGCAAAGCAATCAACAGTTGACCCTGCATATCGGAACGTAAAGGGGCAGTACATACCTCATAATCCTTGACGCATTGGACCACACAAAGATTGGGATGGTCAGGAAAAGAAGGATAGGTAATTGAGTAAGTATTTGTTTTGGTACGTCGAGAAAGACGAAAAGTGACACCTTCAGGGGTAAAACTGCGACCCGCCAAGTCCAACGCACGAACATCAGACACCCGCCTGCAAGAAACTAGGCATAACAACATGGTCAGTTTGGCTGACAATTGTTTGCGGGAGAGCAAAGAATTGGGAGGCCAGGCTTCCAAAAACTTCAAGACAACGGATACATCCCATAAAGACGCGTATTTAGGACATGGAGGAGTCGCCAGACGTATACCCTTAAGCAATTTAGAAATCAAAGGGTGTTCACCCGCGGGTTTACCATCAAGAGGGACATGGCCTGCCGAAATGGCAGAACGGAAATTATTAACCGTCCGATAAGCCAAACCGGAGGAAGCAAGAGACGCTAAAAAGTTAACAATTAGAGATACATCAGCTGCAGCGGGATCAGCTTCCCGTTGAACACACCAATCACACCATCGTTTCCAAGAGCCTGAGTAGCGTTTGTGAGTATTGGGTGCCCAAGATCCACTGCAAGCGTCTCGGGAAAGGCCTGGGACCGACCAACGGTCCCCGAAAGTCGCCAAGCCAGAAGACGGAGAGAGCCTGACTGGATCAGGGGATGCGGATCGCCGAGAGGGTCCAGCAAGAGATTCCACTTCTGGGGAAGAAGGATCAGCACTGCACAACACATTTCCAGGAGAACTGGGAACCAAGCTTGAGCCCTCCACAGAGGGGCAATCAGAATCAGCTCTGACTGATAACGCTTTGTGCAAGCCAGGACTCTCGGAATCATCATGAACGTGGGAAAGGCGTAGCACAGAAGGGGAGGCCAGGTTTGGAGAAATGCGTCCGTGGCCAGGGCTTCCAGATCCGGCCTCCAGCTGAAGAACCGAGGAAGCTGAGTGTTGAGGCGAGAGGCAAACAGGTCGATGTGACACTGGCCCCAAATCCGACGGAGAGAGCGGAAAACACGAGGATGAAGCCTCCAATCGCTGTAATCGCGAAGGTGACGCGAATGCCAGTCCGCAATCTGATTGTTGCGGCCGGGAAGATACTCGGCAATAACAGTGATCTTCTTCTGCAGACAAAAGTGCCAGAAATCTTTGGCGATCTCCGCCAATATCTTGGATCTCGTGCCGCCCAACTTGTTGACATAACGAACCGCGGACACATTGTCCATGCGGAGAAGAATGCAACAGTTGGACCGAAGGGGAGTGAAGCACCGGATCGCAAAGGATCCCGCCAGGAGCTCCAGACAATTGATGTGGAGAGACAACTCCTGAGGGGACCACCGACCCCCGTTGATATTGGACCGCACCGGGCTCCCCAACCCCACAGGCTGGCATCGGACTCTATCACCAACTCCGGGGAAGAACCGAACAGGGCTCGACCATTCCAGGCCTCCATGTGGTCCAACCACCACTGCATCTCGCACCTCGCCTCCTCTGAAAGAGGAATCTGATCGGAATAGCGAAGGCCGTGTTGGAGATGACGGATCTTCAACCGTTGTAACGCTCTGTAATGCAGAGGACCCGGAAAAATCGCCTGAATTGACGACGCCAAAAGACCGACTACACAAGCTATAGATCTCAATGATACAATCTGTTTGGAGATAATCGAAACCAACTCCCTTTTGATGTAGCAAATCTTTTGATTGGGTAAAAGAAGCTGACAGGTCAGAGAATTGATCTGGAAGCCTAGAAAGTCTATCACCTGAGATGGGATGAGAACCGATTTCTGAGGATTCACTAGAAATCCCAGAGATTGTAAGAGGTCGATCGTCCATTCGAGATGCGAAATCAACTTGAGGGGACAATCTGCCATGATCAGAATGTCGTCCAAATAAATAATCAGGCGGAGACCCCGAGCGCGTAAGCATTCCACCACGGGCTTCAGAAGCTTCGTGAAGCACCAGGGAGCTGACGAGAGGCCGAACGGGAGGACCGTGTATTCGAACCAATCCCTTTGCCATTGGAACTGGAGAAACCGACGATGTGGGCTGAAGATCGGAATCGACAAATAAGCATCCTTGAGATCTAGGCGATCCATCCAATCTCCCTCTCGGAGAAGATCTCGCAAAAGATGGATCCCCTCCATCTTGAAATGGCGGTAGACCACCCTTCCGTTGAACTCTTTGAGATTGAGGACCAAACGGGATCCGCCCCCTCGTTTCTGCACCAGAAACACAGTGCTCACAAAACCTCTTGGATGATGAGTAGTACGAAGAATAGCCCCTTTTGCAAGAAGGGAGTCTATTTCTGTTGAAATAATCTCCCGATCCTGAAGAGAGAAAAACAACGGGGTTGGAAGGAGGGTTTGGGGCTGGGGTTGGGACTGGTAAAACTCTATCTTGTAACCTTGAACTGTGTCCAGCACCCAAGCATCGTTGGAGATTAACTGCCAATTGTGGAGAAAAAATTGGAGCCTTCCCCCCAAAACCACTTCGGAAACTGGAATCAACCTCACCTGAATTGTTGGAGTCTTGATGACCTCCTTGATGTCCACCGAAGCGACCCCTTCGGAACTGTCCTTTCCCTTTGCGGGAGGGATAGAAGCTGGAACGGGGGGAGAAGCCGGAGTCTTGACCACCCCCTCTGTGGGACTGGAATCCTCTCTGGGAATTCTGCTGTGATCCACGGTCGAACGAGCGTCCCCTAAGACGTCCGGCCTTGGCAAAAACCGGCCGAAACGCCCGCTGCAGCGAGGCTTGGGCCTTGTCAAGGCCACTGAAAGTGGACACAAAAGGGGTAAGCTCCTTCAAGAACGGCTGACTAAATAAGAGTCCCTGAGCCAAGGGGCCGGACTCTGAAGACGAGAGCTCTGCCAGCTTAGGATCAAGTCGGAGAAGAATGGAGCGGCGTCGCTCACAGGAAATTGTGCAATTGACATTGCCCAACAGACAAATGGCCCTCTGGGACCATTCAATGAGTTCGTCAGGATTCACAAGAGCTGAAGACTCTTTGGCAAGAACACCCAAATCTAAAATCTTAGTGAGCGGGACCATGAAATCCAACAATTTATCTTGGCAGGAACGCCAAGACCTGTCAAGACCCTTCTTGGGGTCTCTGGCGTACTTTTTAAGATACGTGACCATAGTAGGATCCACCTCTGGGGTATCGGCCAAATGGTCCGCCAAATCAGGACGTGGACATTCGGATCTCAGGCGGGCCCTGACATCTTTTTCAAACGGCTGACGAATAGGAGACTGCACATAGTCCGCCACTGCTGGAGATGGCAACCAAGATGAAGAATGTGGATGCACAATATCAGAGGGTTCAAAAGTGAGAATGGGAGGATGAGAGGGGGCGTCCACGAAGTGCTCCTTACGAGCCTTCTTTCGTGGAGGAGGTTCAAACTCAGAAGAAGTGGAGGAATGAGCTTCGTCAGCATCCGTATCTGGGAAGGATGAAAACGAGGTCCCAGCCGACCCCTTAGCAGTAGCCGTGTCCGAAGACAGCGTTTTGGCCAACTTTTTAAAATCAGACCTATGAGGATTGACAGGGGATTTAGACGCACGAGCAGCCGGTACCCAACCCTGTTGCTGTGAGTAACGAGTTAAATGACGCTTTAAGGGATTAATAGCTTGAACAACCGCCTTATTAACGGACTGCCGTACTCCCTGATCCAGCGCTTCCACCAAATCATGCTCCAAAGAGCCAGAAGGATCCTCATCATAGTAATAGTCATCTTCATAGTAATCCTCCATAATGACACAAAGTGTAGCAAAGTATAAGCCCACAGAGATGACAACAATCAATAATGGCCAAAGGCACAATGCAGGGGAGTAAGAAAACCCCACATCAAGCCAACAGTGTAGATTATATAATCTGAGCACTCTATAAAAAAAATTGAAATGTGGAGGGAGGGCTTGCTGGCAGAAAAAACTGTCACTCTAGGCAAAGCCTATGATCAATTGTACAGCCCAAAAGATATAGATGTGCTAATGGGCGTCAGAAGGGGCGAAATATACAGGCTGTGGGCACTGGGCGCAAATGCGACCTTTCTATGAGGAGAAATCACTCGTTTCCGAATAAAAGATGGCCGCCGCGCACGCGCGGTAACGGCCGCCCGGTATATTTTGAAAACGGAGCACTCGCAAACTCAAGCGCGAGCCTCCCAGCCCCTGTCTCCTTCGAAGCGCCCGTCTCAGGGAAGGTGGCAAACCTCACGCTCCCCGCACAGACGACAGCGGCGAGCGAAGACCAAAAACCCGATACGGGAACCATAGCAACCTAGTAAACAACAGCGTGAAACACACTGAATCATACACTCGCAACAATAAAGCATACAGCAAAATTGCAACAGTAACAAGCGTATGAATAGGAAAAGTAAGAAACACTTAACTGGCTGCGGAGCAGCAAAGAAAGAGGATGTTGTACTTTCTATATGACCTTTTATACTGTGGTCTCTATGGTTGTTCACGTGATACCCTTGTGTTTATGGGTATTGTAGTTTTTTCTCTTCGTTTTACTGTGTTTTTATTGGCTGCTGAGCATTTCTAGTAAAGAAATGAGAAAGCATAATCGGAGCCTCCTGTCCTGACATAGAATTAAATATATATATCCAACGCAAGAACCACAATGTACTTAACTGAGTCTGGGTATTGTAGACTGTCGCACTAGGCTGTGGGGCCGAAGAAAGAACATATACTTACTTTCTGGTGCTGGGAGTGGCTTCCAGTGGTCCACTCCTCGTTTCATAGCTGCCAAGGATTCGTATTGCTTATGTGTAACATTTTTCTAATTTCTGTGTAATTTTAATAGATGTTTAAGAAATGCTCTTTCAGAACAGTCCTAGATCTCTGCTCCATTCAGCGCTGCATTCTGGACTTTTATTTTATAAACCCAAATAGCGGGAAAAAACAAGTGGCCGTCTTCTACCGTTGCAATCTGCAAGATTGCTTCCACATGCGGTAAGGAGATTACTACTCGTATGCGGGTGCCTCTTCTATTTTACATTATATCACTGCCCAGGTAGGTAAATTCTCTCATTTGACAATACCAGAGGTGTCCAATCTAAAGTTGATGTTTTTTTACTTTGTGTGTGTGAAACATCCCATTTTTTGTACCAAACCCACAAACCTATCCAGTACATTCTGTATGCCCCTTGATGTCTTGGAGACCAATAGTGGGTCATTTGCAAATAGTAAAATACATATTTTGGAGAGCCCAATTCTCTGTGTGTCATTTGAATATGTTTCCACAGCTTCCACTACATGGGTAATATTTACAGAAAATAGTAGCTAGGGGCTAGTGAGCAGCCCTTAGGCACACCCATTTCAACAGGGAGTGGAACTGCAGTTTTACCTGCTGGACCCCAGCTTACTAGCTGTGTTTTCACAATGTAACGTAATCAACAGATTCAGCAGTTTTGGTGCAATGACCTGGACAGGCAGTAATGTCTATAAAAGATTTCTTGGGACATTGTCAGAAGCAGACCTCTGGTCTACAAATACCATATATAAAGCTTCATTCCTTAGTATTACTTTACTTCCGAAGGAGTAGATAGAATCTGAATACCTGATCAAGCGTACTGGTCTTCCTAAATCCAGTCTGACATTGAGATAGAATCTCACTTTTCTCTGTCTAGCTTTCTAGTCTTTGATGTAGAACACATGAAACGATTTTTTTGAGATTATCAAGGAGACTTATTTGAAGGTAGTTGGCTGGATTATATCTGTCACCTTTTTGAATTGGGCAATATTTCTTCATATAATCAAGTTGGAGGGATAAGTTCCCATCTCAAGAAGGCGTTGCTCAGACATACAGCGTATTTCCACCATAAAACATGATTACATTTATATACATTTGCTGGGATTTTTTTTCGGACCAGATGCTCTGACCTGTATATGCTTATTGTAAGAAAACGGGCAATTAGTTGTGTGGCATACACAAGTAATGAGTCATTATTCATCCTCCACTGGGAACCAAACGCCCCATTGCAGCACTTGAGTTTCTCAGGGTAGCAGAGCAATCCAATGCCTGCTCAAGAGAGCTGGTGTGGGCTAGTAATTCACCATTTGCTGGAACGGTGTAACACTGAATAAATAATTGTCCAGTCTGTGCTTTTTCTTTAGAAAAAGGAAAAGTACATATATTACACACACATACTACTCAATACTATGCATTAATTTACAAATATATACATTAAGTAGATGGAAAATACCATAGTTGTCATTGTGAAATCACCTCTGACCCCCCCTAAATGGTCCTACAAACACATCAGGTAAGTCTGTAGGCTTGGTCAGAGGCTCAAGATCAACAAACGTGTTAAAGACTTCATTTTGTACATAATTACTATCATCAATAGTAACCCTGTGTAAATGTACTTGTTACTGTTAGTAAAGCAAATGCACTTTGATCAGTAAACGCTGTCAACATTATTGTAGCAATAAAGCATTAAAATTAACATCAAACTTGACTGTGCTTTTTAAACCCTGTCAAACCATGAAAATGCAATTATAAAAACAGCCCCTAGAGGGCATTACATTCTGATCACATAATATGCATACATAAACGTAGTCCCTAGAGAGCGTTGTACAACATGTACTTTTCTTTAGACACCTTCAGGATACAGTAACGGCAGCCATGGACTTAGCCCCTAGAGGGCATTGTGCTCCCAGGTCTAGCTCCAGCCTGAGGAGTGCTAGGCAAGGGAATAGAATCCCAGGTAAGTCATATTTCCTTCGACCCTGCAAACTTGGGGTCAGCACATTCCTTGGGGGAGCTGCAGTTCTTCTGCAGCTTACCTGTGCTTTCTTTGCCATTTTGGTGGTGGTTCGCTGTCGCGGAGCCACCACAATCAGCAGAAATTGCTTCTACAATAACCAGCCCCACAAGGTATTATGGGGGTACTCCCTCCAAGAAGCGTGCATATTTGATAAGCAGCTCTGGCTTCTTGTTTTGATGAAGCCACGCAGCGTGCACTTTCCTTCCTTGTTTTGAGGGGGCTGTTTGTCTCCGTCTTGTCCTTAATGAGTTCCTGGTGGAGAGCCCTAGCCACCTGGAACACTTTCCGCAGGCCTCCTGGCTCCAGAGTGGTTCCACTGACTCCCTGTGCCAGCCTTCCTGTTCTTTCTTTGCAGCTTTTCTTGTCCTTGGCACAGAAGTATAGTCCTTCCCTCTACTAGTCCTTAGGGTTATAAGGGGATTTGCTTCCCTAGTCTTGGGAAGAGCCCCACTGGTTGTGGGGGCATCTGTAGTCTGAGTCCCTAATCCAGATGGATATCAGGGGGGTACCTCCTTTCAGCTGTCCATGGCTGCCACCTGTAGTCCCAGTGTCCAGCAGAAAAACACAACAAAGAGAGAGCTCCCCCCTTGTACAAAACCTTCTGAGTGGGGTGTAAGGTTCTTGAAGCAAGGCATCACCGGCCTACCCTGGGGTGCCACGCCACCTCTCTGCCCCTGTTTCATCCCTCCTGCGCAGCATGCTGGGACAATTCCAAATGGGGTCGGTCTGCCACAGATGGGAGGATTTCAACATTCCCCCTTCCTAACTCTCTTTGAAAGGGCCTGGAGTTGGGGATCCCAGGCCCCTCACTTGATCCTCGGTGGCACTCACCCCATTCTGCACGGTGGTGGAGGCCAGGAGCTGGGGGTCCTGGGCCCCTATGAATGAAATCCTGCCTGGGGTTTGGGATCCCCATGCCCTTGAATCTCTAGGAAGGGTGCCCCGTGCACTCTCCCTCCTAGGGTTAGTGTTGGTGAACCCTTTTTGCTGCAAACACCTGGCCATGGCCCACCACAGGGGTAGGAAATCCCCCTGCTGCAGAGCTCCATTTGCTCCATGGCTGGGCTGCGGGAGGGTCAAAGGTCAAATCCTTTGCTTAGTCATATCTCTGGCCCCGGTATCCATGGCTGCCACGTGCAGTCTCAGTGTCCTACAGAAATAAAACAACAAAGAGTGAGCTCGTTCCTTGTACAAGACCTTTTAAGTGGGGGTGAAAGGTTCCAGTAGCAAGGCAGCTCTGGCCTATCCCGGGATGCCACATCACCTTTCTGCCCCGTCCCAACCCTCATGTGCAGCATGCTGGGACAATTCAAAAGGATGTCACCCAGTAGTCACTAGTCAAATCTCCTCTGGGGGCCTCAGCTCCGCCACTTGCTAGCATCACTGCTGAGGCCTTTCTCACTAAAACCTCAAAGGGAAACCCCCTACTGTGTTGGCTTCAGTTGTCTGGGCTTCCTCTTTTTGTTCAGTGGGCTTGGGCTGGCAAATCCCTGGTACAGTGTGACAGCTGGTTGTTTGATGTAGCTCCTTCATTCCCACCCCTTTCATTCTCATGAGCTGAGTGAAACATATTTAATGGCTCCCTTTGTGTGGGAAGGCCTGTGTTCCTGCTGCTGGAGACAAATGTAATTAACTTGGCACAGCAGGGTGACAACAGGCCTGGGCTCTGATCCTGAGCTGATCCTGAGAAATATGACAATACTGGATGACCCATAAACTGTACAGATATTTTCTTTAAACTCATATTCGGCATACAGATTCCACCCGAGTTCAATATGTCACTGGTCTCTGTAGGCCAAAGGGAAGCAAAGCTGCACTTTAAGCCAGTCTTCCCCATAGCTGTATAATGGAGTGTCACTCCTGACGAGACAATAAACCACACTGACGTTCCATATAAGTGTACACTAAGATTATGAGGCCTACCCCAGGTCAATATCCAATCCTGCAGGGTCCCCTCTGCGCCAGGCTACCTGTACGCAGTTACTGGGCACGACAGGAGCCTCACACACACAGACCTCACATGTGTAACCAGCCAAGTGCCCCTTGTATTTGCTGCATTGAAGCAGCTTTATCTTAAAAGGCGGAAACTGGTGGTAAACACTCACAGTCCATTTACTGTGGTTTAGTCTCCGGTGGTGGGGCTCACCCACAGAAAAAAGGTCACATAGCAGGTGGCCAAAAAGCAAAACATCCAAGCAGATTTTATTGGCAAACCCCATCTCCTTACACTTATTAGTTGCCTAAATGACTTAATTTTTTTTAAAACACTTTTTATTGATATTTCAAGAGCATTCATAACAATCTCTGACATTGCTTATAATGAGGATCATTCCAGAAATACATGTATATTCAGTTAACATCTGACACAGTAATACATTGATATGATCACATCTTATACCATTCCTCCGAGTTAGCGCCCAATCGAGGATATTAACACCGCCACCTATCCCTCAACCGTCCCTCAACTTCTTAATCACTCATTTCTGATTCTGAGTTTTCTTTCGGGGGCTCGCATATATCCCCACAATACCTGTTCCACCCCCCCATATCTGAGTCCATTTTTTGGGGCATCCTCTATGTACATATAGTGCCTTTTCAGCAATCATTGTAGTATCCATATCCCTGCACCACTGGGGGAGGGTAGGGGCTGTCCGGATCCCCATCTCTGTGCTATGTTTCGCTTTGCCATCATCATGCCTAATGTTACCCATGTTTGCGTTGTGCAGTTAAGATCTGTGGGTTCCCATATGTTAAGGAGGCATCTCCTTGGTTCTGGGAGAGTCGTGATTTTCGTAACTTGAGAAAGTGTACGCATTACCGCCCTCCAGTATTGGACAATCATGGGACACGTCCATAGGGTGTGAAAGAGAGTCCCTTCCTCTCCACAGCGTCGAAGACATAGCGGCGAGTCTGTCCGCTTGAGCTTATATAGGTGAGTTCGGGTATAGTAAGTGCGATGTAGCATTTTTAGTTGTATTAGTTTGAGTTTTGATGGTATTGCCACCTCCCTGGGTGACGAAAGGGCTTCTTGCCATTCTGTGTCATCGAAGTCTCCTATTTCTGCTTCCCATTTAGATTTGAGGACTGCTAGGGAGTCTGGCTGATTCATTATGATTTTGCGATACGTTTGAGATATAGCTTTTTTGTTGAGATGGCCCGTGAGGAGTCTATCCTCCAACGGTGAGGAGTCCGCCAGCCGTGTGCCCGGTGTGATCTCAGCCATAAGTGCGTGTCTTATTTGTGTATAGCGGAATTTTTCGGTGTGCGCCAGGTCGTATGTAGTCTGTAATTGGGCAAATGTAAGTACCTCCCCCTTCTTCCAGAGGTCTCCGACTCGCGAGATCCCTATCAGATCCCACTGCCGAAATCCCTTAGTGTTACGCAACATACCCAGTCGTTTCGTGTCCCACAATGGCATAGCCTGCATTATCTTTCCCTCCCACCCCAACGCCCGCTGTGCCTCAAACCATATTTGTATAGTGTGTGCCGTCGGGCCTCTGAGGTTGTGTCTCCAAAACTTGTTATATAGTGCTCCCATAACTCCACCCTCGCCCAGTAGGTGCCGATCCATACGGTATGCTGGGTCATCTCCAGATATGTGAAGCCATTGGTTTATAACTACGAGCTGCGAGGCCCAATAGTATGTTTTTATGTTAGGCAGGGCGATGCCTCCATCATACCAGCTTCTTGTTAATTTATGAAGTGCTATTCGTGATGTTTTCCCCTCCCATAATAGGTTGGTCACTTCAGCGTTTATTGCTGTAAAGTATGTGTGGGGGACTGGGAAAGGCGTGTTCTGTAGTGCGTATAGGAATCGGGGGAGTGCCATCATTTTAAAGAGGGCCGCTCTTCCCTGTAGTGTCAGTGGTAAGGAGCGCCAATGCTTGACGTCACATCGGAGCTGTATTAGGGGATGTGTGAGGTTCTCTTTGATGAATTGTGTTCTGTTAGCTGTGACATATATCCCTAAATATTTGAACCCGTCCTCTGCTATCGGTATCACACATCCCCTTGGAAGCCGTGGTGGGGGACCCTGGAGTACATAAAGGTATGACTTTGCCCAGTTAATGGTATATCCGGAAGCCCGACCAAATGCTGTACATATGTCTAAGAGACAGTTGGTCGAGCGCGCTGGGGATGCTAAGTATAACAGGATATCATCCGCATATAGAGATATACGGTCTTCCAAGCCCCTTACCCATTTCAGGCCACGGATAACCGGATCTTGGCGGATCCAGGCCGCCAATGGTTCTAGTACCAACGCAAAAAGAAGTGGTGAGAGGGGGCATCCCTGCCTTGTTCGACTTCCCAACGGAAAGGTGGGCGATATATGGCCATTTACTACGACCTGCGCCAGTGGGCGTGTGTAAAGCAGTTTGATCCAGGCACATATCTTCGGACCAAATCCCACGTGTTGAAGGACTGCAAAGAGGAAGGGCCATTCCACCAGGTCAAACGCCATTCTAGCATCTAGTGATAGGATGACGGCCTCTTCGTCTATAATGGATTGGCACGCAATGACCCCATGTAGTCGCCGCAGGTTCAGGGCGGTATTACGGTTTGGCATGAATCCGGATTGGTCCAGGTGTATTATGGTGGCTAGATACGTCTGCAGTCTTGTTGCCAACAGTTTTGCCAGGATCTTTGCCTCAGCATTGATCAAGGAGATTGGTCTATACGATGCGCATTCATGCGGAGGTTTGTGGGGTTTATGGATGGCCACTATAGTGGCCAGTCTCTGATCTCTGGGTAGGATCCCTTTCTCTAAGCTATCAGTGTACATATTTAGGAGCTGTGGTACAATCTGCGTTGTTGCTTTTTATATAGCTCAACTGGTATTCCATTTGGTCCCATTGCTTTCCCTGTGTGTAGTGTGGCTATTGCAGCCGTCAATTCCTCAGGAGCCAGATCTTTTTCAAGGGCTTCCACCGCGGATGGGGCTAGTTTGGGCATAGCTATATCTTTGAGGAAGTCCAAATTTTCCTCTATGGTGTTTGTGGCTTCCGGGGTATATATTGTCTTGTAATGCATCGCGAACGCTTATGCTATTCACTGAGGTTCCGTCGTAGACGTGCCCTCATCTAATTGGATTTGCGCCACCAATCTAGTAGCCCGTTCTTTTTGTTCTAGCCATGCTAATAATTTACCCGCTTTATCTCCTAATTCGTAGATAGTGTGTCGCGTTGCGGTGAGCCTGTTTTTCGCTCTTTCCCAGACATAGGACTTATATTCCTGTCGTGCCAGTTGCATCTGGTGCGTTGTGTTTTCGTCTATATGTAACACATGTTCCGCCTCCGCCCGTGACACTCTCTGTTCAAGACTATCTACCTCTTTTTGCTGGGTCTTCTTATGATCTGTTACCAACGAGATTACCTGTCCTCGAAGGACCGTTTTGTAGGCTTCCCACAATATCGTCGGGGATGAAACTGTATGTTTGTTTTCCGCAAAATATTGTTTAGTTGTTAACAGAAGCGCTTTGGCAATTTTTGGAACTTTGAGGTATTCGGGAGACAGTGGGAACATCCTACGTCTCTGAGGGGCAAAAACAGCGTATGTGATAAGGACCGGGAAATGATCAGAGATGCCCCTAGGGAGGTGTGTCACCTCTGCAACACCCATCATTCCGATCGCCAGTGTGAAAATATAGTCCAGCCTAGAGAGGCTATTGTGCACCCCCGAATGGAATGTATACTGTCGTTTTTTCGGATATCTGAGTCTCCATACATCTATTAGTCCGAGAGCCTCCGTGAATTCTAATAGTTTAAGATTGGCAGTATTGGGGTCTCTAGGGGGCATTCTGTCAATGGATGCGTCCATCGTCGCGTTAAAATCCCCTCCCATTATTAGTTCTCCATGCGGAAGTGATAGGAGGAATTCCCCCAATGCACGGAAGGTAGTCTGATGCAGTGTTGGAGGGATGTATACTGACACTACGTTGTATACCTTCCCCTCCCATTGGCAGCACATTGCCGCAAAACATCCCTGATCGTCTTTGCGGGAATCAGTTATTACCAATGGGAAACGTTTATTCATCAGTATACCCACTCCTCGTGAACCTGATTTGAAGTCAGAGTGTACCACCATTTTAAATCCCCACCTATCTAGTGCTCTACAAGCCGAGCCTGTCAGATGGGATTCCTGGATTAATGCAACAGCTGGAGTCTTACGCTTGAGGTATTGCAAGACCAGCCCTTGCTTTATTCTATCGCCTAAGCCATTCACGTTCCAAGACAGCACTTTAAATGGGAGGTTGGGCGCTCGGAGAGTCTGTATGTTCGGACCTGTTTCAACCATTGGGGTCTGACTTCGCATCTCGTCTGTCATCCATTGTAATGTAAAACTGTAAGATGTGTACAATATTCCCTATAGCAATGCCATAAATGTCATTTGTTATTATCCTATGTCTCATCACAAAATCAAAGGCGAAACCAATATTAACCATCATGCACTGTACCCATTCCCCTCCCCCCTCTCTGCCTTCCTGCCCGGCGGATTCAGAACTACCCGCCACCCCAACTCAGCAGAGCGCTTAGTCCCCATAACGTTATAACTGCGTGGGGGGAAGAGTCACTTCTTGCCTTTCACCCACTCCCCGGATACATCGTAGGTCAGTGCGAGAAACCTAGAGTTCTAAATGCATGAGTCTCTTGCAGAGCTAATGTATGCAGGACCCACACGCCAGCCAGGCTCCGTCATCTTCTTCATCCATCGCTTGTTCAGCATCTGTGAATCAGTCTAAAGTGTTTGCTTCATTCTGCTGTGTGTTATCTGTTACTTCTGGGCCAGTGTCACCTGAGAATTTCGATATCTGTGACCGCTGCTTGTGTGCAGGATCTGCACGTCTCGAGTCTTTCACTGGTCGCCAGCCTTCCAACCATTCAGAGGCCTCCTCAGGCGTAGTAAAAAACCATGTCTTTCCCTCTGCCTCTACTCGCAATTTTGCTGGGTATAGCATTGCATATTTGAGTTCACGGCTGCGGAGTTCCCTTTTTATATCCAAGAAATCGCGACGTTGTTTAATCACCGCAGCAGTGTAATCTGGATATAGTGTTATAGTACAGTTGTCCACTCTCAGGGGGGGGCAATGCGTGCCCTCTGTAGGATGGTATCCCGGTCCCAAAAGTTGAAGATGCGTGCCAGGATCGGTCGTGGGGAGGCTCCTGGACGGGGTCGTCCCCCGGGTACCCTATGAGCCCTTTCCACGGAGAAGAAGTTAGACAAGCCACGAGGCTGCAGCTGGTCCATAATAAGTTTTTCAACAAAGAGGTCTAGGGCCGGTCCCCTCACGCTCTCCGGCACGCCCACCAAGCGTATGTTATTCCGTCTGGACCTTCCCTCCTGATCTTCCAGCTTGTCAAGCAATTGTTTCTGCACTGTTTCCAATGTTTGTATCTGTTTTTTGATGGCAGCTGTTTCTTTAGTAAGAGCCTCGGTGGTTGTTTCCACCTCCTGAACTCGTGTGTTCATTTTGGAGATATGTGCACGGAGCAGTGCGACATCGGTCGAGACTGTTCCCATGGTTCCCTGCATCTGAGTCAGCGCGGTCATCACATCCCAGAGGGTGATCTCCAGTGGTTTTCGGGTGGCGGATCTGGACCATCGGCCGCGTGTGGCGACGACGCGTCAGCGCGCCCTTTACGATATGCGTATTTGTCCAATTTGGTGTGAGACACCGTGCGCTGCCCACTGCCCCCCATTACGAGCAAGCGGGCGAAAAGCGAGATCCGGTACACCAGGGAGATCACCGATAAGGGGGGAGCCAGCAGTCGCCGCCGCCTGCCACGGGAAAGTTTCCACGCACGGCCTGTCGGTTTTACTGGTCCCTGTCTAACAGGTTTTCTGAGGGTCACAGCAGATTAGTGTCCGCTCGTCTCACACAGTCTCAATCTGCACCCGGGGCCGTCTTTGTGTGTTCCACACGACCATCCCTTAGGGGGCCCCTCTCCTTCACATATATGGACACAATTAGGTGGTATCTCTTGCCTCCATGCCTTATTCGGGGGCCCCGGGAGTGCATCAGGCCTTATGGGTCCGTCCCCCAAGGAGCTCCTTGAATATCCCTCCTCTGGTGGTGCTTCCGAAACCCAGGGGTCCAGGCAGCAGGGGGCATGTTTCCTTGTCTACAGCAACACTGTGCCTTAGTCTTATATATGGATGGGTACTTCTGCAGTTAGTGGCCTCTATATATGGCAACAAGGCATGGGGAACTCTCTCGCAGCGTGTGTCCCCTGCGACTTTCTCCCGCAATAGAGCCTGCCACGGGGGCGGGAGGGAGAACGGCGCTGCCTTCAACGAGAGGCCTATGTGCAACGCGCTCCCCAGGGCATCGCGGGATCCTCCTCACCTCTCCATAGATTGTCCCGGGGAGCTGGCAGGTCGCTCTCTGTAGTTTTGCCCCCGCACAGGCTATGGAGACCCGGCAGATGCCGCTCGCGGGCTCCCGGAGTCAGGATGGGTGCGTGTGCGATCTTCTCAGTTCTGGGCGGCTCCCCAGGTTTACGCTAGATCGGGCCCCGGCCTGCCTGCCGCCGTGTGGCCTCAGCCGCGCTTTCTTCGTCCGTAAGGATATAAGGGCAGAGCTGTCCACGAATCTCACCCTTAGTCTCCGGGCCGCCACAGCCCTACCTCCGCCAGATCCCACGGATCGCAGGGGTCAGCGCTCGTATGCACGAGCGCTCCGCATTCCTCGGCGCCCCCACACGTGAAATCGAGGCCCCGGTCTTTGTGCTGCAACTAGGCCTCAGTCGCTGCGCTCCGTCGCATCTCTTTCTGATGTTCGCACGGGGTGTGAGCTGCTCCCAGTCACCGCCGAGGCCGCTCTAGGATTGTCTCCGCTGTATTACATCTAAGTTTCCGCCGGA
The DNA here is from genome assembly GCF_964204655.1 of Triturus cristatus. Taxonomy (NCBI): domain Eukaryota; kingdom Metazoa; phylum Chordata; class Amphibia; order Caudata; family Salamandridae; genus Triturus; species Triturus cristatus. The sequence continues at coordinate 666,146,464 of NC_140589.1, read as the reverse complement.
TTTGTGCCAGGATTACTCGGAGGGTGGGTTTCAGGTCCGGAGCTTCCCTAGGCTGCGGCCATTTTCGTTGGCTGCTGGCCACGCCCCCGACTTAATTTTTTTAAATTAGATATTTATATCCTTGCTGATAAATACTGCAGCTAAGAGATGTTTATCTCCGGCAGTTTGTGTACATTAATCTCCAGCAGTTTGTGTAACTTTTACTGAGTAGTGAGAAATGAGCACGTCAACAGGCTTCTCTGATGTGGAGATCTGGCCTGGACATCGTGTGTGAATTACCATCATGAGATATATGCCAGAACATCTTTTTTAAATTTTTGTTACTGCCCCCAACAGCTCCTGCCACCTGTTATGTTCCCACAGTGCCTTTTTTGTCTTTCTTTTTTAAATTATTTTTATTGTAATTTCCAATTCTCAACAACAGAACTGTCAGACAAAACATTATTATCACACTACCGACACTTGTCCCCTCCCCCATATGCTCCATCTTCCAGTCATTGCAATTACTGTGCTAGAGCTAGTTTGTTGTTGATCAAGCTAGCTCTAACCTCTGTTACCATATCCCAGATTTAGAATTGTGCCTCCCCTCCCATGAGCTCGCCCTCCCAATGGCCGGGTCATGGTACATCATAATGCTCTCTCCACTGCCCCCAGATGTTGTTGTATTTGTGCGGGCAGCCTCTGGGCCTATATACCGTCTCTTCGCGTTTTGTTTCTCAATGAGGTTTTATACTGGTGCATTTTGCATTTAATGTCGTCCTTATCGTTATTCTTAATAGCTTACAGAGGTGCTATCTTTACTAGTTTACAATCTTTATTGACCCAAGAAAAGAATGTGCTTTTCAAATGCATTATCTGAGCTGAAGGAAGTGCTTAATTTTGTCGAGTTGTGCACAGTGGCTTTGGCATGTGGTGCACCGTATCACAGGTTGTGGTTCACTGTTCTGTGAGTGATGGCAAAGTTATGGCAGGCTGGAATTCACTGCCCTAATCTGTCTTGTGTGTGTGTCAGCCATATGTTTACTTTTATATCTTACTTGACCTTCTCAGATGCATCATTAAAATGAATCTTTTGCCCTAAATCTTTAACCTTTGCGCTCTCTCTCTCAATATATATATTTTCTATTATGTACAGCCACAGCCCAGAATTTACCCCCCTGCAAGGTGTTCATATGGGCATGAACTGGGAAACAAATTTGTTCCTCCTGGTCAGCAAGTCTGTACATACCTGCCAACTCACCCAGATGGGTAAAAATATTAATGGGCTCCCTAGCATACTGCTTTGCTTGTGTAAGAATAAAACGTTTGTAGTTAGGGTTGGACTGCGTGCCAATCTGCTTGCTGTGTCCTATGATGCCCCCCTCCAGTCAAGGAATGGAAAAGACTGCTCAGAACTTGCAGTTATTCGGATTGGGGGAGCTAAACTTAGGCGCCGCAAAAAGCACACAGTAAGTCTATTCGCCTTGCTCAGGACCAAATGGAGTTTCTATGGGTACGCCAACCATAAATGGGTTGTAAAAAAAAAGAACAACGTTACACGATCAACTTATAGTAAAGTGATGAAAGGGTGGGGGAGGTCACTCTAGGACACACAAGTAGGGATTCTGTAATAAGATGGGTGAAGCGACTCATCAGAGCTCTCGAAGTCACCAGGAGGCCTTGCCAGGGTATCTTATCTGCACCGCAGAAGGCAAGGCCTACCTTGTCATCAATATTTTTTCCCAGAATCTGGGATCACACATGCCACAAACATGTCAAGAGATTGAAGGCCTGCACATGCACCTGCCACCTAAAAAAAACATATCACCATGTAAGAATAAGGTGGGGCCTTGTGCCAAGAAGTACCTAAGAGGCACTTCTCCTCCCTCTTCTCTTCCACCTAACAACCACCCCCACCCCCCGAAAATAAAACGCTTGCTGAGGTTGCTGCCGAAGACCTTGTGTGTTTTCTCACCCTTTGGTGGACATTGGCTGTTCAAAGCCTGGAAAGACAAGCTGGAAATCCATTCTATGCATTAGTTTCTAGTTTATTTTCCCTGTAACCGTGTGATACCTCTTCACTGTGCAAAAGGAGCCGATATCATGTGACACGCTGGGGCACCGTGACAGTTGCCAGGTCTGCAATTTCCAGGGTCTTATATTAAATTGGTGACATCATAATGGACGAGACCACTTTGGAACAAAATACGGAATTGTGGTGGCACAAGATATTATTTTTATTTGGAAAAAAATTAACAAAAATATATCCAAAAAGATATGGGATGGGTAAGTAGTATCCCTACCTTAGGTCATTCCTTGCAGCACCTGTGATGAACACAGTCTTGATAGTATTGCTTTACAAAACAATGATCAATAGACAAGAAAATAAAAATAGTAATGGCAACATTCAATTGAGCTTTAAAGTTGATTATTGCCAAAGAAATACCCTGGAATAACTGGAGAAGGTACAACCCTGTATGCCCATTGTGAGAATATGGGTTACTTGTTGGAGGGGGTGAAACGCTACTCAAGCAGCAACCACATTCCTTGTCAGGGTGAGACATAAGCAAACCCCAAATTAACCTGTGCTCAACACTCTGGTAGCTTGGCACAAAGCAGTCAGTCTTATATCCTTTGATGCGCCCGTCGGCCAACGGCCGTCGCGAGCACTACCTCGGTAGTGCTGCGCACGTCCGTTGGCTGACGTGGCCCCGCCCACTCAATAGAAAACCTGTTTACCGCAGCGGCAATTCCGCCGCGATGCGGGCAAATTTAGAGGCAATGTGTAAAGTATTTATGCTGCATTTCAAGTAGTAATAAAGTGAAAACACAACACAAGAAAATTCCCACACCAATAAAAAACAATACAGCACAATTTAATGAATAAATCAAATCAACAGGGTGAGAGATAAACAGTTTTAAAGATTTAAGTGTAAATAGCGTTAAGGTGCCCAAAATACTACTTATGGTTATCTGGTTGTGCAAGACCCTGAGAAAGTCACAAGTTCAGTCTGACCGCGATGGAGTACGGGTTGGATACAGGGACCAGGTTAGTCACGCTGAAAAGTTACCTTCTCAGTCCAGCACAAAGGTTAGTCACGCTGAAAAGTTACCTTCTCAGTCCAGCACAAAGGTTAGTCACGCTGAAAAGTTGCCTTCTCAGTCCAGTGCAAAGAGGTCTTTAATTTAATTTAATTTAATTTAATTTAATTTAATTTTAGCATTAATAGAGCGCGAACGAATACCCGTAGGCGTCTCGCCTCTTTCACACTGGAGGGGGTGGCAAGGAGCAGGGGTGCATTGGGGATGGTTGTCAATGTAATGTGAAGAGCAGGCATGGCGTTGCAGACAGTCGTCGCTGTCACATGATGATTCTGCTGTTGTCACGGGCAGCTGGGCCAGAAGTTTGTGTTTGTGTTCCCTGCAAGCGGTCAATGCTGTAGCACGAAGTGTCGGTCGGGTTAACAGAAGTTTGCATTGGTGGGTTGTGCGAGCGACAAGGTTTGTGCATCAACGGGCCCATTCGCAGAGAGCCCAAAAGCTTCAATTCAGCTCCACTGAGACCACACCAAAGGTTTAGGACCTGAGGGGCACCATCTGGGGGTGAGGGGCTTACTCCAGCTGGATCTGGGTGCTGGTTCAGGTAGTTGGGAGCCTGTTATGTCCTTGAGGCTCTGAATAGGAGGCCAGCAGACTAGCCCTTGAAGTCACCCTGGGATTCCTGGGTTCAGGTGCAGTTCCAGATCCTTCTGACTGAGGCAGGAGAGCAGCAAAACAGCAGTCCAGCTAGGCAGTAGTCCAGCAAAGTGGCAGTCCTTTCAGCAGCACAGCAGTCCTTCCTGGCAGAGTCTCCACATATCTACAAGTGTACTGAAGAGTTAGTGTCTGAAGTCTAATATTCATACCAGATGCCTCCTTTGAAGTGGCAGAAGCTTCTATCAGGTTCCATTTGAAGCACACAGGTTTCCTGCATCCCCTGGCTCTAGACTAACAACAGATATGTTTAGCCCTTTGTGTGGCGGCAGGACACAGCCTATTCAAGTGTAAATGGGGCTGTGCCCAGCTCATCCATTCCATCCTACCAGTGATGGCCCATTCAGTACCACCTGAGCTCTGTGTTGTCAGTGGCTGTCTAGGAGGAATACACAAAGCGCAACTGTCAGCTACACTCAGTCATGTGACCCAGAGACTGGCTGCAAGCACTAAATGGTTAGGGCGGGAAAATGCCAACTTTCTAAAAGTGGCATTTTCAAAACATGGAATTTAAAATCCAACTTCACTATAAGAGGATTTTTCATTACCATTCCAAAGACACCAAAAATGAAATGGTTACCTGTACCCATTTGAAAGTTACAGCTTATTAAATGTAATAAGGTAGCTCCAATGTTATCCTATGAAAAAGAAAGGCCATGCGGTAGTGAAAAACAAATTTGAGTTTTCTTTACTACCAGGACATGTAAAACAAAAGTACATGTCCTACTTTTGAAATACACTGCACCATGCCAACTGGGCTGTTCATCGCCTACCCTAGGGGTGATTTATATGTATTAAAACGAAGGTTTGTGCCTGGCAAAAGGTTTCTTTTGTTAGGTTGAAATGGCAGTTTAAAACTGCAAACACAGGTTGCAATGTCAGACCTGAGACATGTTTAATGTCTACTAGTAGCATTTAATATACAGAACGTGGGCACTTAAATTAAATATGCCAATTGGGTATAATACAGTTCTGCTATGTTTTAAGGAGAGAGCACAATCACTTTGTCACTGGTTAGCAATGGTAAAGTGTTTTTGCTTCATGAGCAGGACGTTGGAAGGTCTGCTGCCATAGGTCAATGTTGGTGATGGTGTTTGGCCAGCGGATACAGAAGATTTTCCTCAGACAGGTATTGATGAAGGTCTGGACTTTGTTGGTGGTGGTCCCTGCTGTCCTCCAGGTTTCTGCTCCATACAGAAGGACAGATGGTGGTAATGTTAAAAAGCCTGATCTTGGTTTGCAGCCTCTACCTCTTCTAGTGCCATGCCTGCAAGAGTTACTGCAGTTGTGCTGGCCATGTTAGCATTCAGCAACTTTGTTTTTCTCGTGTGGATGTTAAGACCAAGTTTGCTGATGTGGCTGCCACTTTGTTGGTCTTCTCAGGCATCTGCAGATGGGTTATGGGAGAGTAGGGTCAGGTCATCTGCGTCCAAGGTATCTACTGGTTCCTATTTCTTCTCCTTACTATGGATGTCTTCATGATGCAGTCTATGGCCAGCTGGAAGAGAAAAGGCGAGAGCAAAAAACCCTGGTGGACTCTGGTCCTCACTTCGAAGGCTTCCGTGAGTTGTCCTGCATGGACTATCTTGCAGGACATTCCCTCGTAAGAGTTCCAGATGATTCTTACAAGTTTATCTGGCACACCATAGCGGTGGATGAGTTTTCAAAGGGCCTCTCAGTCCACGTCTCAAATGGGTTCTCATAGTTGATGAGGTTGACATAGAGGGGGGGGTTCCATTCCTTTGACTGCTGAATGATGATGCGCAGTATTCCAATCTGTTCTGTACAGGATCAATCTTTGCGGAAGTATTGATTTGTTCCTTCATTCTGTTCAGGATGACTCTGTTGAACACTTTGCCTGCGGTTGATAAAAAAAATATCCCTCTGTAGTTTACACAGTTACTCATGTCATCTTTCTTGGGGCTCTTGATAAGATATCCCTCCTTCTGGTACCGTTTCCTCTTACTAGATCCATCCAAGTATGGGGTAGAGTATGTCTACTGTTGTTTCAATGTTTTCCTTCAGTGTCTCTGAAATAATGTTGTCTGGTCCCTCTTTCTTCCAATTTCTCAGCTGTTTGATGGCCTGTCGTATTTCTTCCTTAGTTTGTCTGCTGCCATCGATTCGCAAGTCCTTGTCATCTGACTGTATGTCTGGTAGAGACTGCAGCACGGGCTGGTTCAACAGTTCTTCAAAGTGCTACACCCATCTACGTTGTTGGGATTCAGTACCCATGATTGTCTTCCCAGCTTTGTCTTTAATAGGACTTTCTGGCTTGCTGTATCTGCCAGAGAGTTTCCTTGCTATGTCGTAGAGTTCTTTCAAGTTTCCATGGCTTGTTGCTACCTGGGCTTCTGTGGCAAGACCATCTATTAATATTTGCTTGTCTGCTCTTAAGCTTCTCTTTACTTCTTTGTTGATTATGGTGCACTGACCTTGAGCTTTTGCTTTTACTGCTCTTCTTTGGCTGGTGTTGACTGCAGCTTTCTTACCCTTTCTTGCTTAGATTTTGCAGATAATCTTGTTGGAGATCCATTCTTTATGCTGGTGTTCTTAGGACTTATTATCTCCTAGCGGGTTGATGTCACTGTTTCTTTGATCTTCTCCCGCTGGCTTTCTATTGGATCTCTGTTGTCCTCTAGTTTTTGCAGTACTTAAAACTTGTTCCTGAGGGTGAAGGAGTATTCACTCAGTTTCTGTACATCTTTGAGGAGGGTGGTGATATAACAATGGCGTTGGTTTGTTGGTTCCGTCTATGCTTTGTTCAGCTTTAGCCTGGCTAAAGGTGATGGTCTGATGCCACGTCCGCTCCTCTCATCACTCTCACATTCTGCAGAGACCTCCATAACTTCTTGGCAATGCAGATATGGTCGATCTGATTCTCGATTGAATTTTCTGGTGACACCCATGTTGCCTTGTGTATTCTTTTGTGTGGGAATACACTACCGCCTATCACCAGACTGCTCAGGTCACAGAGATCTGCAAGCCTTTCACCATTCTCGTTCATGTAACTATGGCCAGGGTTGTCCATGACTTCTTCGTAACCAGTATTGTCGCTTCCAATCTTGGCATTGAGGTCCCCTATGAGTACGGTGATGTCTTGCTCAAAGAGGCGTGGCCAAACCAGCCAAGATGGTGGAACCAACCTGCTATCACTCCGTCTGCCGGCCTGAACATCGTCTGACATCCAGGCTGGTAACCTGGCGTGTCGGCTGCGATCTACAAGGCTGACTCCCCATGCCTAGCCTCCAGCAGTGCCACCAAAGCACCTAGGTGAGGAGAGGATGTGAGCTTCGTGGTGCCTTCTCCCATAACGGAGAGCAACGCGCTGGGGGAGAAGAGGCAGTGACTGCTCCGGGTACTTCCTTCCCAGGACTGCAACCGGGCGTGCCCCCGATGGGGTGGGGGAAGATGCAACTGGGCCTCCATTCCAAAACAGACGAGGCCAGTCCCACAATGCTGCGGCAGCCGCCCCAGCATGGTTTGTCCCTGTAAACCCCATAGCGGCAGGGAGCAGGTATCCCCCAGGGCCCTGACCAGGAGGGCTTGTGGTTCCCCTGCTTCGACATCACCATCGAGGCGTGTGGGAGTACTGCACCCCGTAGGTGAAAAAAGCAATCCTGCATGAGGCGGTCCTGTGGCTGCCTCGGATGTGAGGGCACTCCTCTGCCCTAAGTGGCTGCTGGCGGCTATAGAACACTCCCAAGTCTCCATGAAGATCAGATTTGGAATCCTGACTGCGGAAATAAGCTTTCTATGGAATGACCACTGTAAGCTTGCAAACAAAGTCTCTTATGGCAAGAAAACCCTAGTTGTCCTACAACTGCTCGTAGTGGACAAACAATCTGCATTCCAGGACTTAGAGTACTACACCTAGAGGACAAACCGGAGGACCTGGAGGGGGGCTCCCATAGGAGCAACATCCATGTCCTGGGGCTCATGGAAGGGATTGAGGGAACTGATTTCTTGCATATCTGGAGACTTGGCTTAAAACCTTCACCCCATCATCCAACCTCACCCCCTTCTACTCTCTGGAAAGGTCACACTGCGCCCCAGCCATGCACCTATTGCTGGGGTCCCTTCCTCACCCCATGCCAGCAAAACTCTAACACTTTAGGGCCGCTATGCCGTCCTTCACTCGGCCAGACAGGCAGGCCCGCTCTGGGTTAAGGACAAAACCATCATGCTGTTTCCAGATTGCCCCAGGAGGTCCAACGTCAGCGCTCCTCCTTCTTTGAAGTCAAAAGACGTCCCTGTCCAACTGTGGGTGCAATACTCATTCTTGTTTCTATCCCGCCTCAAGATAACGTCTGGCGGCACCAATGTCTTCTTCACCGACCCTAAGGAAGCCTGGGATTGGACCGACCAACATCATGGTCAACACTAGCCCTTACCAAGCCTGCACCAAGACACCTGCTGGCGAGTGGGTAAGCCACTTGCGAGTCCCCATCCCAGATATCTTCAACTAGATCTCCTAACCTGGACCAGATAATCGCAGACAGCAGGGGCGCTCTACAGGCGGCTGTTAACCTGAGGCCTAACACTGGGACCACAGACGATAAGGGCACTTACATTTTCTCCTCTGCAGATGACACTCTCCATTCTGAAGACTCGCCAAATGGTTCGCAGCACCCCCCCACTGGTAAAGCCACAGACAGCAGACAACTGTAGGAAGCTTCCTCTCTATATAGTGCACCAAATGAGGAACACTGTACAGAGACTCCTGGCAAGCCCCAAAGGAATTACAGAGGCACAGATGACACCCAAAATGCTCTCTTTTGTGGTAGTATGGGCAAGCAGTTAGGCATATCACTGGGTAGTGCTACGCATTTATTGCATACACAAAGGCAGTAAATGAGACACACACTCATTGAAGAAATCCAAAACCAATATAAAAAAAATAACATGTACTTTTATATAAATTTAGATACCAATATCTTCGGAATCGGGTAAGTACTTTTTGAGTTATGAATTTTTATAGTTTTCAAAAACGGACACACTACAATTTCTGGATCAGTAATGTTATCCTATGGAGGAAAAACATGCATTTTATTCGGGCACGTAACAGCGACTTAAATGACTGTTTTTCAGTACTTAAGGTGAGTATGGGGCAAGGTCCAAGGCCACACCAACAGATCACCTCGGGAGGTTCTGGAGCATCCTGGTGTCAACGCGTCGGGTATCCCATTCACTGCATTGGGAGAGCGTTTCGGTTGCAAAGAAACTACAAGAAGGGACTGGGACACTAGTCTGGGGAAACCCACATGGGAGTGGGACCCTTGAGATTCTCGGGCACACAGGGAAACCCTTGGTCCATTTCTCCTCAGGCTGTGGGGATTGGGTACAGTGGTGTCTTTTTGTGTCGGATCCGGTGCTGGACTTTCTTGCAGTTGAAGGGTGCCTGCAGGAAGAGGCGTCAGGCGACGACTGGAAGTTCAGTCTGAGAAAACCCAAGGATGGGTTTAGCTCTTGTGGGTCTGGTGACCCCGTTGGCACTTTGACCTCCCTTGTACACGGGTTGCGGAGCACAGGCGCATAGGTGCTTTGAGGTATCAGATGGCGTCGGTCGCAGACTTACTTCTTTGTCTTTGGTTTCTTCAGAGGGAGGCAAACAGGACAGCTGAGCCACTCTCGATGTGGGTTTCACTGTCCCTGAAGTCCATCTTTGTGCAGCTCGGTCTTCCTCGGCGTTGGTGCTCGGACTACACACAACAAGCCTTGGCTGCTGCAAGGGATCTGATACCCAACTGTTGGGCTTCGCATCTCCTAGTGATCAATGAGTGGTGGTATGGCTCTCAGACGGACCCGGCCTACGCCGTGGAGCGGTCAGCCATGGCAGGTACCCCATTGCTCCGTCTACTATACAGTAACTCCCCCCTGGAGGCACTTCCCCCTGTTTACCGGGTAGTTATTCAGGCATGGAGACAGGTTGTGCGGTCCACGGGTTGGTGGGGTAAGTTGACGCGCGCCACTCCCCTCTGGCAGGGAACGTATCTTCGGCCCGTCTCGTCGCTGGTGAGATTTTGTAGATGGGATGATATCGGTATATCCACGCTCGGATATATTATGCAGGGGACCATCCTCAAATCCTTTCAAAGGCTGCAGGTGGATTTTGACCTTTATAAATCACCGTTCCATCGCTATCTGCAGCTTCGTCACGCACTGACCCCCCTGATCCGGCGACTAGAGTCGCTACAGGAGTTCCACCAGCTAGAAGGTCGCTTACTGATGGGAGACTTTGGGGCCCACAAAGTCCGACAAATTTACCAAACCCTCACTACACACTCCAAGACAACTATTCACTGTACCCGGATGGCTTGGGAGGCTGATCTGCCAGCTCTGACGGACGATCATTGGGCCTAGGCACTGGCTATTCCTCGGTACGCGACCGTCTCCACCAGATACAGACTAATCCAATTTAAATACCTCCACAGGGTATATTACACGCGTCTCCGCCTTTGGAAAATGGGGGCAATTCAGTCCCCTATTTGTCTTCAATGTGGCGCAGACAAGGGGTCGTTCCTACACACGGTGTGGAGCTGCGGGGCATTGCAGCACTTCTGGTCTGGTGTGTTGTCTTGCATGGGGCGGGTACTAGCGTGGGATGTCCTGACAGACCCTAGATTGGGGCTCCTACACAGTACAGAAGACATCGGGGGGAACAGGTATAAAAGACACCTATTGTTTTTGGGGCTCACGCTGGCTAAGCGGGACATAGCAAAGCACTGGAAGGATACGTCCCCGCCCTGTATTACCAATTGGAAAAAGGCCCTGGATAGGTGCATGTCAGCGGAGGTTGCTGTGTTCCAGGCGAGGGGGTGCCTTCAGAAGCATGGGAAGATCTGGTCTAGGTGGGCCAAGTATAGGGGTATGGATTTGTCCTTAACGTCTCAGACAGTTACCAGGGACCCTATTGAACGACTCGTGGTGAATGATTTACCTGTGTAAAGTTTTGTTGCTAAGAAGACGTGGACGGGAATTCCTTTGGTTTGTGTATAAAAATCTATCAAATTATGTATGGTGCGCTCATGGGGGGTGGGGGATGGGTGTTTCTCGTGGTGTGATGTTCTGCAGACTTTTGGGGTGGGAGTTATACTGTACCCGAGGTCTCTCTATTCTGCATTCCGATTGTATTTTGCTCGCTGGGCTCTGCCCTTGTGGTACGTTGAAAAATCAATAAAGTCTGTTGTAAAAAATAAAATAAAAAATCCAAGAGTCTCAACACTTCCAGTAACGCCACTCGTGGTGAAGCTATATAGAAGAGGGCATCATCTGCATACAACGATACATCACATGGGTAGTATCGGATACCCTATTGTGCCATTGCCCGACGCACACAGATCGCAAGGGTTCTATTGCCAAAGCAAATAATAGCGGTGACAGGGGGCCTCCTGGCCATGTCCCTAAGCGACCCCATCCAACTCGCACCCTGACACAAGGGTCCGTGTAGAGCAGTTGAACCCAGTGCCTGTAGTGTGGGCCCAGTCCTACAGCTTTCAGTACCTCCAACAGATAACCCCAATCCACAGTATCAAAAGCCTTTACCAGGTTCATCGAACCAGAGCTAGTTCCTCGTCTCTGTGCTTTACTTCGTGAAGTATGATGGCCAACCACTGCAGGTTCATGCCAGTGTGCCTACCAGAAATAAAACCACATTGGTCCTCATGTATTAGTAGCGGCATATGTGGCGCTAAGCGATTGGCTAGCAATTTACAAAATATTTTGATGCCTGTATTGATCATAGTGAGCAGCCTACAGGTGACAGGGTTTGATGGTTCGCCACCTGGCTAAATATATAACATATTTCCCCCTCTCATCGATGGGGGTAACACACCAGTCCGACATGCCTCTATTAGAACCTGCAAGAGTCCCTGCGCCACTGTTTCCCAGAAGGTTTGATAAAACTCGGTCGGGAACCCATCCCCGCCCGGTGTCTTTGCCCTCAGAAGCACCTTTGATGCCTCTCGTAATTCTTCCAAGCTCAATTGAGCATCTAGGGCCTCCACGATCAGTGGCTCCAAATTTGGGAGAGGTAAGCCCTTTAGGAATGGAACGTATCGGTCTGGTGTAACAGCAGGGCCCGCAGTGTATATGCGTTGCAAATGTTGCTGAAACACTTCCACTATACCTAATCTCGTACCGGCCCTGGTACCGTCCGCAGCCACCAGATGTGTGGTCAATGGTGGGGATTGCTCCCTCTGTTGTATCAAAGCCAATAGGCGGCCTGATTTATCCCCTTCCTTATGTAGGTGTAGCCTATACTGCTTGAGAGTACATTTATCTTGCCAGTCCCAGAAATCACTGATTCGTCTATGCAATGTTTGCTCCCGGAGGTGGGTATCTTGGTGGGTGTGCCCCCACCCTGCCTACAGCCTAGCCAATTCCCTCTCCTCCTCGCAGAGCTCTCTTTGAAGCTGCGGATGCCAAACATCAACTCCATGCATGCACCCCTCATCACTGCTTTCAATGCCTCTCACTCCGTGGCCCTGCTAGTTGTGAAGCCCCGATTGAGCGTCATGTATTCCTACAATGCACCCAATAGGGCCTCCCTTCCATCTAGGCCGTCTAGGACCTCCGTAGGAAGCTCCCTCCTCCAGGAGTGAGCTTCCTGCTCCGGCTGTCCCCATCTCACAACACAAATGACCAGAGTATGATCGAACAAGAATCACAACATGTGCGTCACCACAATGTCTTCCATCCTAAGAAATCTTGCCATAAGTATCCTATGTAGTCTACTAAGAATGTTGTGTCAAGTGACAAGTGTATACCCGCTGCGTAGGGTGGCCTAATCTCCAGACATCATGAACATCCAGGTCTCGCATTACCCCTTGTAGTACTTTAGTCATCTGAGGTTTTGTGCCTGATTTAGGTGGTGACCTATCTAGGCTAGGATCCAATGTATGGTTAAAGTCGCTTACCCGCAAGATTGGCGCATCTGTGTCATGGACTATTAAGTCACACATATTGTGGTAGAATACGGAGTTGTCTGTATATTCGGTGGATATTTATTTAGAATAGTTAAGTCCCGACCATCTAGCACACCCTTGCGTAAAACAAAGTGTCCACCCACATCAGCTTCCATATACGTGAGATAAAAGGGAGGTGCCACCCATATCAATGGGCCCCTTGCAAAGTAGAATAGGAGGAATGGTATACCTGACCTCACCATTTTTTGGCCTAGTGGGTTGTGCCAGTGTCATTCAGATGTGTTTCCTGTAGGCAGGCTGTAGAGACCTTTTGCCGCTTTAAAAATGTGAGCTCGCTATATCTCTCAGTGTATGTACCCAGCCCTCTGACATTCCAGGTCAGGACTTTAAGATCCCTCACCATCCTGGTTCCGAGTGGACATCAGTGTTCGCCCGTCCCTCCCTCCCGCGCACATATCGTCTGCCTGCTGCATATTAAATAACTTAAATACATAACTCTTAACCATAACTCTCCCACCCACTGACATACATAGTACAACTGCATGACTATTAATGCCCACCTCAAGCTTGTGCCAGGACGTACACAACTTCCCAATTGATCCTACAGGGACAGTTAACTCGCTACCATACCCAGCTACCTGGCCAGTCACACTCTTCTGCATGGCCTAGTTAAGTCTGTTATACCTACATAACAATATTGTGTATTGAGCAATTATATGCCCTATAAGGCCATCTCCTCCCAGTCATACCCTGGGACCACGTAAGCTAGATTTGCATCCATCAGTCACACATTCCAATAACTTCCTTCAGTCGTGGACTCATCCTCCATGCCAAAAACTGTTACTTCGGTTCATACCATCCATACTAGAAAGAGCTCACAATTTCTCATATTTCAGCAGTGCCCAATCTTAAGCTACCAGTGTGTCTGGCACAAATTCAGGAGTAGAGTTTAGTGTTGCATCAGTTTCTCTGCCTGCTCAGTTTCCTGCGTCTCCACTTTGCCGAGCTGCATAGTGCCGTCTTCACTGACTGTGAGCCTCTGCGGGACATTGTTGGGACCATCACTGGACAAGCCATGACGCCTTGACATCCGTCTGGCGCAGGTGCCCCATGTCTGCCTTTGACTACGCAGGGTGTGCAAGGGCAGTGTGTCTACCCGTATCTCCAGCCATTTCCACACCTCCTCTGGTGTTTCAAAGAAATGTGCCTTGCTCTGTGCCAGTACTTTCAGTTTATTGGGATACAGGAGCATATACTGGAGTTGGAGGGCCCGCAGCTTCTGCTTCACCCCTAGGAAGGATTTGTGGAGGCCCTGTACCTATTTGGTGTAGCCGGATATATGGTGACCTTAGCGTTTCCACAAGTAAGGGCAGGTTGCTCTCAAACTGCGCTCGATAGTTCAGGATTTTGGCAATTATAGCCCTTGGTGGGGCCCTGGGTGGCGCATGAGCACCCTCTCTCCATGACAAAGAATTCAGATAGGCCCTGAGTTCAGCACGTATCCAGCTCTCTAGGAACTTTTCAGCTGATCCCTTCTCCACCTGTTCAGGGAATCCCAGGACACAGATATTGCTGCGTCGGGATCTGCCCTTAGCGTCTTCTGCCCACCGCTCCAGGGCCCTCGTGGCCATGGCCCTCTGGGCCATTTGCTGCTTGAGGGTGACCACCTCTCCCTGTAGCTCTCCGATGTTGCCCTCCACCGTCGTTACTTTGTCCACCACTTTCCGTAAATTAGCCTGCAACAAATTGACATCTATCAACACTGTCTGTATTACATGCTCTAGAGCTGTTCTGGAGCCCACTATAGCTGCCATTAGGTCCACACGAGAGGGCTCCGCATGGTTGTCCACTTCTCCTTCATCATTGAGACCTGTTTGTAGCGTGATTCTCTGAGTTGGGTGTCGTGGTATTATATAATAGGTGAAAGTGTAGGTGGATGCAATGCGTGCTGCCTTATCTTTTCCCATGTTGTGCCACAACCAGGCAGGTGCCGGTGGAACTTATGCTTTAGGTGGTCACTCACCAGAGTGACATGCATGCTCAGCAATCCGTACTACTATACAGGAATAGTTTCGACCATGCCAGCTGCATGTATCCTCCGTTAATCAACACCGCACAAGAACTCCAGCACCACTTCCGATCCACCCGCCGGGCCCCCACTATCACACTGGGGCCTTCCCCAGTCTGACTTTGATCACACAGTCCATTCACCACACCACTCATATATGATGGTTAGGGGTGTAAGTCAGCACAGCAGAGCACTTCTATGGCCAGTCTTTCCAGGGCCACCGCTTCTCTCCTCCAGGCGGTTTCCACTCACTCTCCACAGACCCTCTGCATTGGTATTTGCTGTCCCACCACAGCTCAGTGAACCGAGGCCCCGGCCGTAACTACCAAGGAATGCTCAGTCTTAGGGCAGGGGCCCTGTATCTCGTAGTCTTAGTAGTGACACACAGGGGGGTCAGTCCCCTTGCCTTTCTTACCCCCCAAAAGGTGATCCCTGTAGTCAGCATGTCCCACTTACTGCTGTGCGTGTGATGGTGTCAGGGCCCGATGCATGATGTGGGGGGTCCAGAAGCAGGACTCTCTAGGCCCTGGGCATTCCGCCACACAATAGTGCTTTCAGAGGGCCCCCTCCTTCCGTTTCTGTGGTCCCCTGCGTTCAGCTCTTAGGTATGGCTCTAGTGGTGTGCAATGAGGCCCGTTCATGACCTCCATTCCGGACCGCTCCGACCGCTCAGGGTTCCTCTGTGTGAAGGTCTCTGGGGCCCCACCCCATCAGCAGCACCAGCAGGGTTCAGCAGCGTCCTGGCAGGGCCAATCTCCACCCGCAGGCAGTTCCCCTCAGCCAAGGCTCCAATTGACACAAGGGGGACCGGATTCTGCATCAAACTCTCTCCTCGAAGCGAACGTTGGTTCCGAGCACATCTTGCCAGTGCTGCATGTAGTGGGCAGGAGAATTCAGCAGGATTTAGTAGCGGACTGACCTGGAGCTCAGAGGTTCACGTCCTGGTGGCCATGTTGCTTGCCCACCCCCTCTTCGTTTCACCTTTGATTACTTTTTCTACTTCTCTATTCTATAGTTTAAGCCTTCTGTTGTCACCCGTAACAGAAAGCTACATGGTATGCTTAACTCTCACACATGTATATAGGGTCTATGGTGTTCTAGATTCCTGCTGCCACATAAACCTTTACTCTCTATTTTTATTCCCTTAGATTGAATGATACTTCTATACATGCAGTCATTTGACTACTTAACAGAAGAGGGGATTTACTCTGGTATTCTTACACCATTAATAACCAATATAGACATATGCTGTATAGGATCTATCATTATAGCAGATTCACTGATTCCCACTTTCTTTTCTGTTTTACTTAGGAGGTGTATAGAATATATCTTGGTAACACATACATTTGTTTAGGTCAGCTTTAGATGTTTCATATAAAGACGAAAGCCACCCAGAGTGTAATGGGGCTGTTTTCTCTGTCCAATAAATACAGATTTGCCTTCTAGCCAACAAAATTGCATAGAAGAGGAAGGACCTCGCTTTACCAATGATGTTATCCTCCAACCCAAAGATGACAAGTGGTAGAGTTATTGACAAGGATACATTTAAGATGGAGTTCAAGGTATTCTTCACTTCTTCCCAGAAACCAGCGATAACTGGACATTCCAAAAACATATGAACGTCACAAGCTTCGATGCAGTTACATTTGTTGCACTTTTTATCTGGGAGAAATTTGGAGAGTCTTAGCGGAGTTATATATGCACGGTGTGCTGAGAATAGATGATTTCGTTTTAGCCAAGATGGTTTCACAATTCTGTGGAGTAGGCCAAAGGAGTTTAGCCAAAGATCTTCACACTGAAGGCCGGTCACCCCCCCCATAACTGGTCTGGAAGGAGAAACTCCCCGTCGCTTTCCTCCAACAGCTGCCAGTACCATATGGCTACTTCTTTTTCACCCCCTGGACGATCTACTAACCATTGTTCCAGAATGCTAGCCCTCCCTAGGTGGGGATCCCTACGTTTTTGGGATCTAGCCCAACTTTCCATTTGGATAAATTTGAATCTGGAGAGCCCTGACCCAACATGGTCATATAATTCATTCCAGGCTATTAATGCCTTAAATAGCTGACCCCATCTAATGATACCAGCTTGTTGTATGATAGATGACAAACTATCATTTAGGCATGGAGGAAGACCCGGCGAGTCCCAGATTGGAGAGAAATTAGAATAATAGGACAGCCCCAATCTCTTCCTTATGCTGGACCAAGTTTTGGTCCATGACTGCAAAATCTTTAATTTAATTTTTCTGAAAAATTTCTGACTCCCGAATTTGAACATAAATCCGTCTGCTACTAGTTCCGCCCCCATTAACATTGCTTTATATATTGACCCTGGATGAAGAATAGATGGCATTTTTAAAAGCATCCTGGAGTGCGATAACAAGAATGCCCATGCATAATACAGTAAATCCGGCAAGGCAAGCCCACCCTTCTCCCCCTCAACTTTTTCCATGCTATTCTGGTCGGTATGTTATTCCATATAAAAGTCTTTATATCTTGCTGACATTTTTCAATTAGTTTAGGTTCAAATGCCAAGGGAATTGCGTTAAAGATAAACGTAAACTTAGGGAGAATACACATTTTTACGAGGTTTACCCTTCCAATTATGGAGAGAGGCAAATGAGTCCAGGATTTTAAAAGCTTTTTGCTCTCAATATAAATTCTGTTCAAGTTGGATTGCCCAATGCTATCCAATTCTTGGGTTACTCTTATGCCGAGATATCGCATGGATGTATATCGGGGAGGTTCCAGACCATTATTTCGCTCTTACTCGAGTTAATATCATATCCAGAGATAAGACCGAACTCTTCTGCCCGTTTGATAACTACAGGAAATGCCTTAACTGGGTCAGAAGTAAGAATCAAAATATCATCTGCATAGAGTGCTACCCGCCTTTCCCATTCTCCAAAGCTAAAAGATGGAATATTAGCCTCCTCCCGCAAAAGCTGGGCAAATGGTTCTATATATAAGTTAAAAAGGAGGGGGGAGAGCGGGCAGCCCGGGCAGCCCTGCCTCGTACCTCTGGTTATATCAAAGGCTTCTGTCAAGACCCCATTAATCAGCAGTCTGGCCGAAGGGGCAGCATAGAGCTGCTTTATCATTCTGCAGAAGCCAATCCCACAATTAAATTTTGTAAGTACATCAGAAAGATAGAGCCAGTTTACTCTATCAAAAGCCTTAGTTGCATCTAAAGTTAAAGTGGCCAAAGGTAGAGAGAAAGCAGAGGCGATGTCTATGGCTCCTATCAGTTGGTGTGTTAAGTCGGATAGTTGTCGGCCTTTAATAAAACCTTTTTGATCCTGATGAATTATAGCACCCATAACACTGGCCAATCTAGCCGCCATAATTGTTGCAAAGATTTTATAATCATTATTTAATAATGATATTGGTCTGTATGACCCGCAGTCCAGGGGAGATTTTCCAGGCTTTGGAATAAGCACGATTGTCGCCTCCCCCCAAGATTTAGGTGGCAACTCACCCTCTATTAAGATGGCATTAAATATGGTCGTCAACAAAGGGGCTATGACAGTTTCCAAAGATCTATAAATCTCCCCCGGGAGACCATCAGGCCCAGCCGCCTTCCCTTTTTTTTGGTGTCTGATAGCTTTGATCACCTCAGCCTCTATGATCTCAGACTCCAAGGCCTTACTTGGTGTTATCGACAGAGTTGGAAGCGTGATGGTTTTCAGCCAACTGTCTCTTGCCTGCTGGTCGTTAGGGAGAACCTCCCTATATATATCTTCAAAAAAGTCAAAGAAGGCTCTACCTATGTCTAGTTTGGTAGATCTTGTCTCTGCCTCACCTTCTATCCTAATTTCCTTAATGAATTTGAGAGCTTGATCGGATTTGATTTTCCAGGCTAGCAGTTTCCCTGCAGCTTCACCAAATTCAAATTGGGAAGTCTTAAATGCTTCCCATCTTTTATTTACTCTCTCCTGTAGGATATTATTCAGTTGTAACCTCAGTTCGACCAATTTATCCTGAAGCTGTGGTATTCCTGAAGGTGAGTCAATCTTTGACTCAAGGAGTTTCATGTCTTGCTCAAGGCTAGCCACCCTCTCTCTATATATCTTACGCCTAAAAGAAGCTCTGTTGGTAATCTGACCTCTTAGAAAGGCCTTAAAAGTCTCCCAGACCACTGCCAAACTTGCAGAATCTCTGTTGATGTCAAAAAATACTAAGGACTCTATTGCCAAGAACTTCACCTCATCCTCTTCAAGCAGGAGGGTCCGATCAAAGCACCAGGATGGATAAATAGTGGTATCTTCAAGTTTAAAAGAAAATTCTAGAGCAGAGTGGTCTGACAAATGCGAAGGTAAATAGTCTATCATAAGTAGAGAGTCCCTTAAACAGTAGCTAAAAAGCGCATAGTCGATTCTAGACTTATGTTTAAAGCGACTGTTCCGAAAAGAAACACCCAACTTTTTACCCGCTCTTTCACGCCATACGTCCGCCAAACCAAGTTGTGTCATAATAGTTACGAGGGTATGCCTAGATTTGACGGAACTACAGAGTCTAGATTTGACAGATTTATCCAGTCTGGGGTTAAGAACGATGTTAAAGTCCCCCACCCAGATCACTGGGTCCTGAACTAGAACTAGATGGTTCCTAATCGCGTCCAGATGTGAGGGATCGTCAGAGTTTGGGCCATAATAGCCAACTAAGGTAAAAATCTGGGCATCCAATGAGACTCTCACTAATAACCATCTCCCCGAGTGATCTTCTTTATATTCCAAAATTTGTGCTTTAGCAGATTTTTTAAAAATGAATATAACCCCCCTAATATTAGCGTTATGGTCTGTTGAGCAGAATTTGTCGATCCACTTATGTTTTTTTAACAAGGCAGTAGCCTCTGATTTAAGGAGATGCGTCTCCTGAAGAACTATGACCTGCGCCTGAGAGTCCCTCAAATATTGTAAAATACAGTCTCGTCTGCCTCTCATTTGCAGACCATTAACGTTCCAGGAGATATAGTGTGTTAATGTCATGCTATATAAACTATCACGACTCTCTCCTTATTTGGTCCCCCATATAGTAGCATTTTAACTTTAACGCAATGGAAAATCATGGTTATGAAAAAATTAGCTTGAAAAGGTAGACAAATTAGGTTTTTTTGATCCAATAGCTTACCCACCCACCACCACCCCCCCACCACCCCCCTGGAAAACCCTCCCCTACCTAAACTAGCCTGATCTCTGGCCAGCTTTACGCCCACCCACAGCCTTACCCGTCAACCCCCCCCGCTGCTGTAGTATGTACTGTTATGGGTGTAAAAAGGATGACCCAACAAGAGTGTAAAAAGGAAGAAAAGAAAGTATGGAAACACAATTATTTATTTATTTATTTATTTATTTTTCCCTTTCCCTTTTTTTTCCCCCCTTTTTTTTATTTTTATAATGAACTTATGATTCCTACGTGTCAAAAATTTAGTGACAATGTGTTGACAGCGTCATCCTCGTATAAACTTAAGCTAACCTATGCTGCCCAGAGAAGAGAGGCCAAAGTTCAAGGGCAAACAACTGCCCAGAGCGCAAAGAGACCGTGCGGAGATGATCGCATTCGATTATTTTGTAGTCTGGTCCTGTTTCCGAATTGAATCAAGTAGGTCGTCAGCATCTTGAGTAGAGCGAATATTGTACATCTTGTTATTGTGCATGATCCGTAGGAATGCTGGAAACCTCATCTGTACAGTGGCTCCTAAGGACCTGAATTTGTCCATACGTTGCCCCAGCTCCCACTGTCTGTCTAATGTGGTTTTAGAGAGGTCAGAACGTATCTCAAAGGAAAAATCCGAACACTTAAACGATCTAGTTTTCAGAGCGAGGTTTAGGATCTTTTCCTTGAGTGCGTAAGTCAAAAAGTTAACTAAAACCTTCCTGGGTTTAGATCTTGCTGGATTCAGACGGAATGGATCTCTGTGTACTTGCTGGATATCCTTGTCTAGTTCCTCGGTTGTTTCGACAAGATTTAAGGATTCCTTCAAAGTCCGAATTATAAAGCTTTTAAGGTCCGAACCTTCTTTACCTTCAGGAATTTTTAGAAGTCGAATATTATTACGCCTGGAATGGTTTTCCAAAACCTCGACCCTCTCTCTCATGTACTCCCCGTCTCTTTGAAGAGTATTTATTTTGGACCTAGCAACCTCCAGATCAGTTGTTAAAGGACCTACAGAGCTTTCCAGTATACCAGTTCTTTCACATAACCCTTTCACCTTTTGGCCTAATAGCTCACAAGTTGCTCTTATATCGTTCTGATTTGACTTAGAAACTGCAAAGTCATGTCGGATCTCTTCCCTCATTGCATTAATAGAGCTAACTAGGGCCTCAGGAGTATTGCCCACCCCCAGAGCTTCCTGACCCGAATCTACTGCCTCTACTACCTCCTCAGTCTCCTCCACCGTCGCCGCTTTTTCTAGCACAGTTGGGTTTAATACCCCTCCATTTAACAACTTGACTTGTTGATTAGAGGGATCATTTGGGGTAACAGTTTCTGCAGTCACCACGGCCGTAACCGCACCCAAGTCTGGCGAAGTAATTTCTGAGGAGCCCTCAGACATCGCCACGTTAGTAGGGAGACTGGGAGAGGAGATTAAACTTGGGGTGGCGTTTAGTGTGAGCTGTTGTTTCGTGTTATGAGAAATTTCTCCCCCAGATGCGGCCATATCCTGCGTAATCTTCAATACCTGGGGTAGCGCTTTAAAATATGAGCACAATGAAGGAGCTATATCCCCTGGAGCATTCAAATTCCTATCTTTTGCCTTTTTCTGTCTAGTATGTTTAATAGCTTCTTTGGTAGGACCCCCCTTAGACTCGCCCAAACTTTTTTTATGTTCCAGCCTTGACTTTGGGGCCCCCCTCAAGATGCACTCTGGGAGTTGTGGTTTACTGTGATCCAGCCTAAGCTCCTTGTCCCGACTCTAAGTCTTACTTCTTGTAGCACCTAGACTAGAGTTAAAGGTATTACTGTTGCTTTTATTAATACCTATCTCATTCTGCCCCCTGGTAAGAACGGATGCCTTACTTTCACCTGGAGCAGAAACTTCACGGTCCCCTGATGCCTCTAAGTCTGCCAAGTCTGCCGCCACTTGATCTGTCTCCAGTTCCGATGTGTTGATGACAAGGCGAAACCTTCGCAGCACGGTATCCCTCGGTGTCGAGATCTCTCCTCCTGCTCTTCTGCCGAGAGAAGACGCGGTGTGTGCACCGCGAGCAGCGGCCGCACGGCCGCGCCTAAACTCCACGGCTGCTCGCCCCCAACTCGGGAGAAGGACGGGAGCCGGAGCAGAAGCGGGTGGAATCGCCGGTTTACACATTTACCAGTGCCTGGAAGGACGGTAACAGTAGTGACGGTAGTAATAGCTTGCTGAGCCCTTGATACCTTACTCTCTCACCTAAGCCGTGTGTTTGTCGGCATAGCAGCGGCGGAGATCGCGGGAGGCTGGTAGGAGCGTGCGAGCCGCTCTAGCTAGCGGCCGCCATGTTTTCCCCGCAACACTCAGAGCAATGTGTACGGCAAAGACGAGTGTTGGCTTTGGAAGTGTTCAATTTGGCTTTTTGGAATCTGCTGATTAATTGGCGATAGAATCCGGGTTTTTTTTTTCCCCCCGGGTCCTATGATTATGCCTTCGAATACTCCCTGGACCGGGTCCTTGCCTAGGTTCACGTATGGTCCTCCAGGTTGAAAAAATACCTAGATGGAGTTGGCAAAGTCCCTTTTGTGTTGGGTTAAATAGGCTACCATCATAACATACCGTGCTTATGTGTGGTGTAGGGTGGTTGGCTCTCCCAATATTGAGGGTAAGGCAAATGAGGACAAAAAAAACAACAACAAAAAAAACACATACATTTGTGCACTGACTCCGTGGGACCTTTGTTCTTTCTGTTTCCATCCCCTCTTCCCCCATTTAACCTAGAATTGCTTTGACTAGTGTTGGGCTGTGTCAGTGATGGGTGAAGGTGGGAACTTACCTCTTTTAATCCCTATCGCTCCTGCAGAAACTAAGGTGAGATCTGATTGGTAGTAGGCAATTGACTACTGTGAGAAAGTGGGTTTCTGTTGCAGTAATCCCCCCCTTTTTAGGTCTCGGCTAGCGAAGGCTGCGCTTGCGCAGTCTCGCTCGCGAGAGATAATGACTTGGAGAAGAGGGGCTTGAACCCGCCCCTCTTCTCCATTGGCTGGCCTCTTGAATGCTGGCCAGCCATTGGAGAAGAGGTTCGTCACTCCGAACAGTTCCCGTCCTTTTCGGATTCGGGGGCGTGTTTTTTGCAACTTTTCTAATTATCTCCTCCAGCCAATGGCAAGAGGAGAACACGCCCCCGAATCCGAAATCGCCGCTGCCTTTCTCCGAGGCGAAGCAGAAATGCCTCGGAGAAAGGCAGCGGCGATTTCGGATTCGGGGGCGTGTTCTCCTCTTGCCATTGGCTGGAGGAGATAATTAGAAAAGTTGCAAAAAACAGTGGTGTGCTTGTTTTCTGCCAGGGGACAGGAAGCCGAGCACACACCGGGCAGCTGGTAATACACGGACAGTAAAGCAGGCGACATTTTTTGTACCCCTTAAAACCAGAAATACTTCAAATTTAACCGCCTCGCCCGCGCCACCCTGCTTTGCTTCTTTAGACCCACCATGTCACATTACATTCACGTCCCTCCCGGCTCCCCCGATGTGCCCAGGATGAACCTGACTGTAGATGAGCGCGGGTGCCGCGAAGGAGCGATGCGGCTGCTTAAGGAGCTGAGGCCACATTGGAAGCCGGAGGAAGTGACCACGCAGGTAAAAAAAATATACAAACTATTCGCCGCGGACTAAAACGCAGGGGGTGAACCAGCAGCCCGTTGGATATTTCGAGTTGGGTTAGGTGTAAACTGGAAGTCTCGGGCACAACCAGATTAGGGGCGCCACACCCATCCCCCAGCAACCGCAGAGAAGTGTCTACTTGGAGGCCCCACCTCTCGAGTTTGCAGCACGCATGTATAGGCAGCGACAGAGTATTTTTTTAAATCATTGTTTTTTTATTTTGTCAAAGGCAATTGTACAATAATAATAATCTATCCTCCACCGTGGAAACGTTATCAATTTTAACCCGTTTTTGTAAAAAATATTTAGGCATTTATCCGGAAGCACCGTCTAGAGGGTACGTGTAAAAAAAACCCTGTAAAATGTAAGATTAAAGACGGATGCGGTTTCTAATAGTAATGACTCGGTGTAGCGGGCCGACTAGCAATGTTATGGGCGTGTGAGGCCAGTGAAAAGGAACTGTGCTTTCACTTCCGCCTTAGTAACACGTTGGACGGTGACGTCTTCTTAAAGACCCAGCCGTGTCTTGGTGTCGATCCCCGTTGTGTTGAAAAACGTTTGCTATGTTAGTTTAGCTCGTCAAGTTTACTGTGTATGAAGTGGCATGTTTTCAATGTATTACGTGTTAAATCACTTTTAAATCCCCGAACTTCGACCCGATCGTGGGTGCTGGTAGCAATGTGAATGTAATGCATTTTGGTCCAGTAGCCTCAGCACCATATTGTTAGTTATTTTGCAACCATCCGATAAACGAAACGCTTTTATCTAACATAAAGACTAACCACCCTACCTAATTGGACTCTTTTATGGGTACTGGACTAAGGATTTTGTCAAGTGTTGCCGCCAAATTGTACTTTTTGTTGTATTTTTTTTTATACCTGTAGCAATGCTTGATGCTGAAATGCAAAACCACAAGCAGATTCTTTGTGGGGTTTTTTTTTAATTCTGATGCGTAATAATCGTACATCTCTCCCCACAGACATGGCTGGCGCTAGGCACTTTAATTACCTGCTGATTTGTAGCAGAATGGTTCTCATGTTGTCCATTTAAGGATGTATGCCATAGATGTTGCAGTAAGCTATCTTACTGGATTGTCTTATTGGGGTAAGATACATTTTGTTTTATTTATTTGGGGCTGTTTTAAAGTGCGGGCTTATTTCCAAAAGAGACTCGAAGAAACGCCAGAACCACCTTATTTATTTATTTATTTTATTTAAGCGTTTTATATAGTGCTGGCAAGACCCAAAGGTATCCGAGCTATTGGCATTGCTCATGACATTATTTTTGTTTATGTTTTTTTAAAGCATGTAAAGAAACGGCATTATTATTTACAATGTCAATAGCTTAATCAGTGTGTGTGTAGGTGGCTCTGTGTGTGGGTGCAAATGCAATAGGTCTCGCATTTGAGAGTAATTAAGCTATTGCATTGTAAATAACAATGCCGTTTCTTTAAATGTTTTAATAACAAAAACATAAACAAAAATAATGTCATGAGCAATGCCAATAGCTCTAACTTTACCAAGGCCGAGACCATTGCATTGTAAATGCTTGTTCTTTTTTTGTTGCCAGACTACTGATGCTCTTTGACTTGGTGTGCCCTGGGCTCCTGCCAATCAGGTGCCCAGGACCTGTGTTCCTTGCCTAAAACTGCCTAACAGCCAAAATCCAATTGGCATCTCTGGCCACATGTCAGCCCCTGGTAAATGGTACCCTAGGTACCCAGGGCCTTGTGACCCGAGAAGACCCCTAGGGGCTGCAGCACTTATTGTGCCACCCTTAGAGGCCCTGTACCCTGACACACACACACTGCCCTTGCAAGCTGAGTGTCTTGGTACAGAACAAAACAGAGAGTCGACATGGCACACATCCCTGTGTGCCATGCCCACAACACACACTGCCCTGGCATACCTCATCCACCCCTCTGGCTGGGTGCACTATGCCAGTGGTGTGGGTACAGGTACATGAGCCCTGTGCTCCTATAGTACCCAGGACCATTCATGGGCACTGTAAGTGCAGTGCTGCCTTTTAAGAGTATATGGTGCTGGGAGAGCGTCAACACGAACAACACAGCACCATGATGGCTACACTGAAGACTGAGACGTTTGGTATCAAACTTCTCAGCACATTAAACCCGCACTTATGCCAGTGTGGGATTTAATGTAAGATGCACGACAGAGGGCAACTTAGAGTTGCCCCCTGAACCTAACCTACAATCCACGTCCTGTCTGAGGGGCTGCCTAGGCTGCCACACAGCAGACATGTTGCTAAACCCCTGGGTAGAGAGCCATCCGCTCTCCTGGGTCTGCAACAATGCACATCTTGGGCAAGGTGCTAGGTCTCCTCCCCCAGGATGGGCAGGGGAAGCTTCAAAGGCATGCCGCCTTTGTGATCTTCTCCAGGCCACTTGCTGTACTCAGCAACTGGCCCCTACCGGTTCTGACCCCCACTCTGGCGGGAAGACTGGCGGGAAACCCCAAGGGAGGATAGGGGTGTGCCAGCCTCTGCCAACCCCACCCCTCAGGTGGGGGAGGCGAGGTGAAGCACATCTCCGGGCTCTCGCCATCTTGAAGATGGGGAGCCCTGCCCAATCAGGACTAGGCTACTGCCCCCCTCCCACAGGAGAGTGGCAGGATAGGGGGTGTACCCACCCCAGGGAAGGGACCCATTGGTCCCTGCCCTTTACCTACCTGTAACGCCTCGAGGTCGCGTCCACATCCTGTGATTCTGGGCAAATCACTTAATCTCCCCTTGCCTGAATGTGTAATGTAAATACGGTGCTATGTAAAGCGCTCCAATACCTTCGGGTCGAGTTCACGCTAAATAAATATGTATATATATATCCTGGAGCCAAATGGGCCATGGACAGGAGGTTGGGCATCCCCTCACCTCTGAGGAAAGCCAGATTTGCAAACCAAAGGCGGTGGGATCTTTGAAGGTCCTTGCCTTGGAATGCTAATTTGCAGGTCATCCTGTGGTAGGGTGTGTGTAAAACACCCTTTGCCTGAGCAGGCTTTGTTCCTGACCTCCTAAGAGCAAAGGCCCTCACCCCTAGGGGTCAAAAACTCGTCTTTGGTGGCAGGCTGGATGAAACCAGTCAATACTAGTAGTTGGTAGGTTTTATGGAGTAAGGTAACATCTGGGTGCACGTATTACTAAATTCATCACTGGAATCAGGGTGGGTTTATTAATACAACACATTTGATGCCAAACACCATATGTTTCAGTGAAGCCATTATGGAGCTTTGGAACTCGTTTTGACCAGTGACCTGTACATACCTTAAGATGGCTTCCCTGTTCACTTGTAATATCTAGTAATAGAACTAGATATCACAGGGGTATATCTGTTCATGCAGATATGTCCTCACATAAAATATAATGCACCCTGCTTTAGGGTTCAAAGGCCAGCTGTAGGGGTGACTTACATATATTAGCTACAGTCACTTCGGCATGACACAGGAGTATGCCATGTTTTCACTCATGGTTTGCACCATATCATGCAGCCTGCAATGGCAGTCTGTATGGAATTTGTATGTAGGTCCTTTAGGGTGGCATAAGATATGCTGCAGCCCTCTTTAGTACCCATGCCTATTTACTAGGGACTTACAGTCCTTAGCCACTTGTAAAACAATTAGACTTCACCTTGTTTTAGGGAAGGAGCACTGGCACTGAGGTCTGGTTAGCAGGCTTCAGTGCACTGTCTGAGATGAAAATCAGCATCTAGTAGCTAACAAGGGGGAAAAGGTGGGGGGATAACTGCAACAAAATCCCAGTTTCCTACAACAACCTTATTTGAACAATGGAGCTCTTTGACAGTTGGTTTGAATTAGTCAGCAATCCACCATTATGCGCACCACTACTGATGCGGAGACACTCTCCATCTTTCCATCACACTCAAGCTCCCCATGCTGCACCCTTTCCCTCTCTCCCTCTCTCGAAAGCCTCTATCCTAGTGCTGTTATCGTGCAAGACCCCAGTGTCCTCCTGCCGGAGCCAGCCTTCTCCATTCCTTAATTCGCCAAGGGCATCATGGCTACTCCGTTATTTTCTGTCGACTAGCCTCACCCCCACGATACACTAGGGCTCATCAAACATGCTTTGTTTGGGCATACTACTAGTTGTGGTAGGCCCCCAGAACTGGGATACTAAAATCCTGAGGTTGGCACAGTTACCCAATATAACTTCCCTCTCACTCCACTCTTGCTCCATCTTTGTGGGTGGGCCTCCTGTGGTTTCTAGGACACGGGCTGGGTGATATGGTGAGACGGCATTGCCTCAGGA
Source organism: Triturus cristatus (assembly GCF_964204655.1). Lineage (NCBI taxonomy): Eukaryota > Metazoa > Chordata > Amphibia > Caudata > Salamandridae > Triturus > Triturus cristatus. Next base: position 666,118,666 of record NC_140589.1, on the reverse strand, counting down.
TGACCCACTCCCCACATTCTGCTCACTCCACCCTCACATCGTCATTGCCCTCCTTGCTGACATTAATTTCCTCACCTTGAACATTCAAGTCATTGACACCGCTAGAAAGCGCTATGCAGTCTATTCCTATATCTTGCACCAGCAAGAGCAGATTATCTTTTTCCAGGAGACTCATGTCACAGCAGGTGAACTAGAGCGCTTTGGCAGGTGTTGGAGGGGCCTAAATGTGCGCCACCATCTACTCGGCATATGCACAAGGCATCCTGATATGGGTTCGTCCTGGTGTCCCCTTCCAGGAAACAAGTATGACTATCGACAAGGAGACCCGCTACTTGCTCCTTGAGAGCTGCCTCGACAGTGGGCCACTACTTCTTGGGAGCATCTATGAACCAAAAACTAAGCAGGGGGCCTTCTGGGATACCGTCTCCACCATACTCGCCAATAGAACCACGGTTCAATGGGTGTTGGGTGGCGACTACAATTGTGTGCTCGATCTGGCACTGAATAGGTCCCATCCCCCATGACCTTGCTCTCCCCACAGGGGTAGGTGGAACACTTCCTGAGATGGGCACACCACTGGCCACTTACGGATGCATGACGATCCCGAGATCCTGGATCTCGGCCTTACTCCTTTCACTCCACACCCCACATTTTACATATTCGACTTGACCGTTTCCTTTGCTGTACCTTACTGGTGTCCCTTGTCCAACACTCAAGATTATACGAGACGCGTTGGCTGTGAGCATGATACACATATCATGGCCCTCAGATGGGCTCCCTTATCCTCGCCGACTCCTACATGGAAGCTACTACGTGATTGTCTGTAAGACCCGGTGTTCTGGGAAGAGCAGGTAGATGACATCTGACATTGTTTTTCTGAAAACCATAATACAGCCTTCTGCAGGGCGCCTGAGTGGGATGCCTTTAAGGTGGTGACAAGGAAATCTATATTCAACAGATAGCTGGAGTCCTCAGAACCCTGGAGAGGGAAATAGTGACAGCCGAGCAGAACCTAGCTGATTTGGGCAAAGCAGCTGATACTAACACCAGCTCGCCCACCAACTCTCAGAGGCAAAAACCTCCTACGCTGTCTCCCTAGAAGATCTACTGCACTTTAATTTCATGGCCCAAGCAGCTAGCGTTCACAAGGAAGGGGGATAAATCCGGAAGACTCATGGCCTGGCTACCCCAACAGGAGCCAGTATCCCGCCCCATCAGCGAAGTGATTGACCTTGCAGGCAACACTGCTTGTACACAAGCTGATATACTACAGGCCATCTATGACTACTAATCGGCCATCTACAGGGCACCACCAGACGCTGCGATGGATCCCTGCAATACGTTCTTGATGTGCATTTCCCTCCTGCGCAGCTCCCCCTCCACCAGACTCTCCCTGGATCCGGCAATCATGCCACCAGATGTGACGCAGGCAATCCGCGACCTCACCTGGAACAAACACCGGGATTAGACAGTCTATACCTGAAATATTACAGTGCTTTTTCGTCACTCTTGGCGCCCCGTCTCGTGGAAAGGTACGCCTGCACTCGCTCTGAGAGTCCCTTTTGGTCTCCCTCCTTAAATCAGATAGAGATCCCATGCAGCTGACATCTTATAGGCCCATAGCCATTCTCTAGCCGACTATAAAATCTTGGGCAAAATCCTAGCTGACAGGTTCGCCCAGGTTCTCCCAGAACTAGTGCACATGAACCAAAATAGCTATGTTCCGGGCCGCGGTATCCCAGAATATCCGTTGCCTCTTTCACTTACAGGATCAAATAAAGGGGCGGTTCCAACTACCATCTTGTCATTGTCGATTTGGAGAAAGTATTTGACATTCTAACATGGCACTATCTTTTCACAGTACTCAATTCACATGGAGATCAGGCTCAGACTACTAGCCTACAGCAAATTACTGTACCCCAAGCCGATCTTACAGATCCGCCTGGGCCGCCTCATATCGACCTCCTTCCTGGATGGCCGCGGAACGAGACAGGGATGCCCACTTTTCCTGAAACTGTTCGTGCTTGCAATGGAACCTCTTGCAATACAGCTGCATGGGGAGGGTCAGGAGTGGGACATCCCACTCGCTGGCTGGACACACACTATGTCCCTATAAGCGGGCAACCTGCTCTTATACATACGAGACATAATGGCGGACCATACGCCACTTGGAGACATCCTAGCAGATTAAAGCTCCGCTGTTGGACTCCGAGTCAACTGGGTAAAATCAGACATATACCCGATCTGCTGTGTGATATATAGCTCGGCGACACCTGCCTCAGTTGGAATGCTTAGGTGATCCGTTACCTAGGGGTCTACCTCTACCATAATCCCTGGGACCTATACAAAGGAAACCTCTGCAAAGCCTTGGTGGGAATTAGAACCCTGGTGCATTTCTGGCAGTCCTTTCCTCTTGCCCCTATAGGCAAAGTCACCTTGGCTAAGATACTTTACCCTGCCTTTAATATTACATTACGAACCTCCTGGTTATTCTACCACGTTCCTTCTTTAAGGAACTAGACTCTCTACTCTGCACACTAATTGGAGGTGCCAGGCGCAGGAGGGTTACTTTTACGAAATTGCAGCTTCCGGTAGAATGGGAAGGTCAGGGAGCTCCCTCCTTCGAGGTGTATTTTCTTGCAGCACAGCTCCAGTGGTTGTCCTGATGAATGGCTGGGCGCTATTTGGACAAAACCTACACCAAACACAGGCCCCTGTCGATATCAACAACCTAAGGCTTCTGCCTTCTAAAAGTTCTGCTCCCTTCGCCTTCTCTACCTCTAGTTGGTCTCCCTCGTGGCCTGGTTTTTTACACAACCGGAGACCTGAGGGTCTGGACAGACTGCTCGGTGCTTCCAGCGTGTGACCTCTTTGCCTAAGGCCATCTCCTCCCCTTCCACCAACTTGCCAAGGAGCATGACCTTCCACCAGGACCGTCCTCTTGCACAGACAGCTCAGTCACATGTGTCACGCCCTTTGGGACCACTCGGAGGGGGAACCCGCCACGCATCCAATTCAACAGACCATCCTAGTTATGGGCACCCGCCGTCACCTAAGAACCTGGCTATATAAAACCTTACGTGAATTGACGACCATCCCCCGCACAGCACTGCGACAAAAATGGGAAGATGCTACACGACAGTAATGAGATTGGACACTCGAGTTTCCCAAAAATATCCCTCGGAACTCAATTTAAAAACATACAATTCTTCCTACTCCACAGGGCCTTTTTAATCCTGGCTCAACTATATTGCTACTTTCCCGGAAGGCAGTTTGATTTCCCATTTTGCCGAGCTCCTGACGCGGACCTCATGCACGTGCTGTGGTCTTGTCCTGTCCTCCAGAATTATTGGCACTCAATCCGCACCACCCTATGCAAATTGATAAAACTATCAGACATTCACACATAGGAAGCATGCTCCCTATGCATATTTAAGCGTAAGAAACAACAGAAAAAAACGCAGCCACTCTGGGGCCCTAGCACTTCGACTCCCCAAAGGCACAATCACACTCTACTGGTGCTCTGCCACAGCACCCGCAGTGGATGTATGGCGGGAGTAGTGAGCAAATGGGGCACAGCAGAAGACATCTCCGTCACCAGGAGGTATAACAGCTGCGCAAATAACCTATCCCCCCCCTAGTGGGCCACCCTGCTTACACACGTCCAGAGAGGTGGGAAATGAACGCATGCAAACGCATTATGCGCTCCACGCATACGCTATAATTACCACCCTAATCGGGGAAACCCACATTAACGTTTACCCACAGTAGTCCTTTGTTCACTTTCGCACACTTGGCATGACCCCACATGCCAACTCGCCTGCCCCCACCATGCTGCCCACAACACTCTCTACAAATTGCAATCACTACCATGCCCTCCCGCCACCCATCCAGACCCCTCCGTTCATTTCCAGTTGCGCTTCAATGCTGATCTGCAGCAGGTTAAGCTCAGCGTATACCAAGGACAATACGGACCTCTGTACCTATATGCGTACTGCGTTGATGGCTTCTTTAAGGCACTCAGGCACAACTATACTGACCTTCTTGTCCAGTGCTACTGTCTCTTGCTGTAAGATGTCACGTACTAATGTTGTTTGTATAGTAAAAACCAATACAAATATATATTTTTTTAAATGGTGATGTCTCGCTCAAGGCATTTCACCAGGATGGACTGGAGTCTGTTGTAAAACTGTTCTTTTTCCTCTTCTTTGCTGTCCTTTGTTGCATTGCACTGGATAACGCTGATCGCTGTGATGATTCTGGGACCGTGGGCTTCCCATCCAATCAGAGCTCTGTTGGCTGCTGGTGTTAGCATAAGTGCTACTCCCCGAGTATGTGAGGCATTCTATCCCTCATGCCCATACTACAGCAGCATTACTCCAGGTGCCAGTCTTTTCTGTTCGGACATCGTACAGCTGGTCTCGCTCATGCCATTTATTTATTTACAGATAATGTTTTGCGGGGTGTACAGCTGATAGGGGTTCACGTGCAACTAGATAAGATCCTAAATCGTTATGTGAATGCAGGAAATTCTGTCCGGTGGTCACACCCCAAGGTCCACGAGGTGGAAGACAAATGTCAATAAGGAGACAGGTCCTGCTGGCTATACATAGGTTCTTGGAATAAATTCGTCAGATTCAAGGGGTGATGCACAAAAATTCATCATTTTATGTATTTTTAAAAGTGATCGAAATGGCGCAAGAATTGAAAAATCGACACGTGTTTTGCCTATATGGCTATCCTGCCAAGGGCCTACTCACGGCATCTACAGCGTAAATTATATTTGTCTCTGTCTTATCGGAACAGAATTAAGTAATGGCCTTCGGGCGTCTCTACGGTACGGTACTATCTTACAGGAGGAAAAAACAGAGAGAAAAACAATTACTCAGGAAAAAGCCATGTTGTGAGCCTTTTTCTGAAGCTGAGCTAATCATTTATATGGCGAAGGTCCACGGGTAGCAAATGCTCCAGTACTATGAATCCTTGCAGGACGGGGAAGTCATGAATAAGATAGCTGTATTAGCGCTGGCTAGCGGAGTCCAATGTGTAGGTTCCTTTGTCAGGGTGATCGTCACCAAAATTATAGTAATGGCAATACACAGTTAAGCTTTAAAGTTGATTTATTACCAAAGAAAAGTCCTGGCACAAGTGGAGCAGGAGCAGATGCTACACTGACTGTTCTCCAGATCGGCCCTGTTACATTCCGTTTTACATCTCAACATTGTAATAGAGGACTCTTATCAGATGCCAATATAGGGACAGAATTAATAACACATATATTTCAACAGGTCTGACTAGAAAGAACAGAGTCACAACAATAAAGCTGTTAAGATTGGTGTACAAATATAAACGAAACCCTTTAAAACTCGAATTTTCGATTTGTAACCATTGGATTCACAGAAGTATGCAGGGCTAGTAGAGTAAGACATTCTAGTTTTAGCTAAAATAAATTTACTTGGTAAGTAAACCTTTCAAAAGATGCCCATCAAGAGCAATGCTGAGGAGGAGCAGAACTGAGAAGCACTAGAGTTTGAAATATTGCCGCGCGTACAAACAGGAAACCGGGCAGCTGGTGACGTCGACCGTCCTTTCAGCACTCTTCTGCTAAGAACTTGAAGTTGTACAATCCGAGATGTACAATAGGGATTTTGGGACTGTCCTCTAAACTGTACGAACGCGAAGAAACCTGACGGACCACACTACTAACTACGGCAGGTCGGCAGCACGAGTTTATATTATTCTCATGTGTACATTTATTGTATTGAGGTTTCAAAACGGAAGTTGAATGATGTAATACTGGTTCACAGCAAATAAGAGTACGCTCACTGAAACCGGAAGTGATGCACGGACCGGGAATCTGTGCGTTTTTGGTATGCATAAACTTGCTGGTTTCTGTTCAGAGTGCTTTATTTAGGAGGTTTTGTGCTGCTCAGTACGCCATTTAGGTCATTCTGAGCGCTTGAGCACAAAGAGAGTGACTTATAACGACATGTGAGCGCTTGTATTTTAAGAAACGCACATACAGTGCACGCATTTACACTCTACGTGAAGGGTCTGATGTAAGTGTCCCCCCCCCCAGATGCCTATAGCTGCCGTTGGCTTTTTACAGTAGATTGGATGGGACGAGAGGACGGCCTGAAACCACTTCAGCGGATGGAAAGGGTGGCAAAACAGTGGCACCTAGTCTGCCCTGTAGACTTTGGCTCCGCCCTTCCCCTGACATAGCAGGGACGCGTCACGTGAGTGCGACGGCACCTCTGCTGATTGGCTCCAAGAGCCTGGCCTGGCAAGACTGTGGAGTGAAGCCTGTGAGCCCGAGCCCGGGAAAACTAGAGGCCCAGCGACTGGCGCCCATCGGGTACCCGGTGGAAGAGCAGCAGCGGGGCTTGCCGGACTGTCCTCGCTGCTCCTTCCGTCATCATATACAACGAAAGCTGGCTCAGAGCGGGTGAGCATGCGGGCTTCCCGTGTAGTATAGCCCTGTGCCAGGCTAGTTGCGGGGAATGCACTGGGGAGGAGGGGAGGGGCGGCCAGCAACAGCAGTTTTGTTCCTCGATCACTGCGAGTATGGCGGGTTTCTTTTCTGTGGAGAACAGGACGTTCACTAAGGAATGCTCTTCACAGTTGATGCACAACTCAACCACTGCTAACAAAACCAGCCGACTCAATAGCCTAAGCCACAGTCTCGTAACCAAAACACTTAAGGATCACAGCTGCGTGGATATTGAGCACTCGGAGTGATCGCTTTAGGTATTTGCAATGCAGGACAATTGTCGCAGTGTGGCCTGGCTACAGAATGCAGTTAGCTCAGACCGCCTCACACTAACTTTAAAAGGCTAACAGTCATGTTTAATATGTATCATAGTGCCTGGGCTTTTAACGATATGTTTCCTTAATGCGTGTTTGCACGCAAAGCCCAAGCATTGCGCGTGAAAAATACAGGATTGGATCTCGTATAAAAAATGAATGTGATCGCCGACAAATCCCCTCCACTTTCAAAATATTGCACATCTCCATCTGACAATCGGTGATTATATGAAATCGCACAACGAACATTGTTAATAGACTAAAAAATACCATAACTAAGTGGTTGCTTACACCAGTGGCCCGAACTGTATATTTGGTCCCAGCACCCTACTACTACTTTCAGATTTTGTTTTTGCATTTTAAACAGCCATCCGATAAGGTGCGCATAAATGAACTTTTTAAATCTATTAAAAAGCCCAAATCGTGTTCCCATCGCAGCCTGTCGTTTATGGGGTGATACCCGAGTGGGGGGTCACTAATCCTGTTTGGGTTGCGGAGTAGCCTGCTACTCACCGAAAAACACTTAAACACCTCATCAGGGGTAGCAAACGCTATATAAATGCAAACCTCTTCCCTCTTCTATCCCTCCACTATCTTTCTCAATCCAAATAACAGACTAAAACATCTACTGCTCAAATTACTTAATATTTCACCATATGAAATCACCACTAATCCTTTATGGGTTCCGGAGTAGCGTGCTACTTGCCCAAAATGCGATTCAACACCTCATCAGGGGTAGCAAGCACTATATAAATGCCAAACCTTTTCCCTCTTCTATCGTTCTCAATCCAAATAAGACTGACCTGTCCACCGCTCAAATTACTTCATATTTCACTATACTAATTCACCACAAATTCATTATGGGTTCCGCAGTAGTGTGCTGTTTGCCGAAAAAAACGCTTCAATCACCTCATTAGGGGTAGCAAGCGCTATATAAATGCAAACCTTTTCCCTCTGCGTTCCTTTCCAATCCAAATAACTGACTAACATATCCACCACTCAAATTTCTTTCATATTTCATACTAATTCACCACTAATTCTTTATGGGTTCTAGAGTAGCGTGCTTCTCGCTGAAAAGCGCTTTGACGCCTCGTCAGGGGTAGTAAGAGCTATATAAATGCAATTACAATAACCCCTCATTTTAAGACCCACGCTAACTTGATATTAGGTTTCTGAAACTGCAAACGTATCACGCAGGCAGTCTGTAAATCAGCAATTCCTGTGTGGGATTTAAGAAAAGAATGCTAAAAGTGCATTATTTCGAATTTAGACCATGAGTGCAGTTCTATGTTATAAGTAGCCAAGCGTAAGAATGTTGAAAATGACATTTTGAAGTGTTGCCATATTCTTGAAATATCTTTATTGATCCGAATTGACTACCATCCCTGGTTTTAAATATACTGCAGCATTTTATGGGAGCACACCTGAATTTCGGTTTCTGAAAATTGGAAAATTGCCACAGAATCCACAGTTCGAGTGTAACTTTATGAATCCCATTTTGTCCCTGGAAGTTATTGTTCTTCTACGAAATACCAGCAGGCTTAAACTTTTTATCTTTTGACAATTAGTCTACTAAGTATGTATCCAGGTTGATCTAGTGTTTGACTTGGCCATCGCTGCTACTTTGCAAACCTGCATTTGTCCGTCAGATTTGGAGCCTGATCTGCGACTGAACTGCCTTTCGAGTAAATTTCCTCACTCTTGTGTATCAGCTTGTGCAAATTTACCTCAGTGAAAGCTGTCTTATGAAGGCAATTGGCCGATCCCAAAGCTATTTATCTTTTATTGTTTTTCCTGTGAATCTTTGTGATTATTGGTTTCCCAATGTTATAAAACAACATCGTTTTCCTCCGGACTAATTAAGGTAGGAACTGATTTGTCAATTTTTTGCTAGGCCAGGAGGAATGCATTTAATTCTGTAATTTGTGCAGTGGATATGCCCAAGAGCTTTAGATGCATGTTTCTTATTTTAAACCCTAAACTTCCTTTGTACTGTTGCACAATTCGTAGAATACCATTGTTTCGTTGCTGTTGCTTGCTGTCCTGAAACATCAGATACAAATGTGATTTCAGGAATTACCTGATGCTATTGTTTTAATGTAGTATACACCAGTACTGGCCTCACTTGCTGTCTATTGTATCCAGTGGATCTATAATGCACCTAAATTTGTTATGCTTAATTAGTTGCTCCTTGGATGGTATTGGTGCTACTATAATTAGTTTACTTGGGTTGTGGCTCGCACTTTAATAATTGCCGCTTGTATTGCAGAGAGTATTTTTTTGTATTGTAGCAAATTGCTCCTCCGCTGAAGTGCACAAATGTGATTTGTATGCAATTGATACGGTTTACCTTTCATTGGAAAACGTGTGATTATCTTTAATTGGCTGGTAACTAATCTGACCACTGGATTAAGAGTTTTATTTTTTATTTGTAAATGTGCTGCTATAATATGTGGATTTGTAGAGTGCGCTTATCACTTGAGGGTATCCAGGCGCTGTTGTTAGTATGTCTCTCTATAAGCCTTGAGTATTTGCACACGTTGCTGTTTCCAATCATTTGTGGCAAATGTAGGTATGATCATCTGATATAAGGGTCTAACTCCATATAATGCGGCAAATACATTCTGCCAAAATTTAGGAACCCATTTATTCCTGCAATTCACTCAGGGAATTGGGAGGGTAAACATCCCACATTTTTCTAAGTACTCAGGAACACGTCTTTTCCCTTTCCTAGATAATTTGTATCCTAAAAATATTGCATTCAAAATACATATTTTGGATTTCCTGAAACCTAGTTTATAGCTTGCTTCAGTTAGCAATGTAACTATACTGTCAACATATTGTAAGTGTTCTTCCAAATCATCATCTGTAATGCATACGCAGGGCCACTGGAATTACGTGGGAGGAGAAGGCCATATTACGTGGCAGGGTTGAGTAAATGATGTAGCAAGAAAAAACTAATTACGCTGAATAATGCGGCACATTTATTAGTATTACTTCATTATTTCTAAACTTGGTTACACTGTTTTTTGTTAACATCTGCAGATTATGTGCCAGATGATGGATTATGTGCCAAATGCAGAAAATCTATAGTTATGCCAGAACCGCAGCAGCCATACAATCGCTTAATTCCAGTGGCCCTGTTCATACGTCAACGACAAGATGACTCAGTAACTTTTCAGTAATTCAATTATTGTAGCAGTTAATACTCTTAGACTGTTTTCCTACCCTGGGGGAGTCTTGTAAAACCAAATTGAACCCCATCTAATGTAAAAGAGGTAAAATAGTATGATTCTGGAGTCAATCCTTATGCAAAAGATCATCCATTCAATATATATCCAAAGTGATTTTATTATTTTGCATGTTAATTTCATCATTAATCCACTGCTATTTGCATTCTGTATTACATATATTGTGCAATGTTCCTTTAAGCTGAGATAGTCTAACACAATTCTCCAAGATTTAAAAGGATTGATAATCAGGTTAATAGGAGTATTCATCGTTCATGGGCATGAGATTGCAATTCCCGGATGCTGTCATTCACCTGTTATGCGTTTAAGATCTTTTTGTGCTTCCTGTTTTATTGGGTATTGTTATTGAATCTATAGTACATATCTCAATGGGGGGGATAATCCCATTATGCGGGGTGATCCACCCCAAGGTTATTCCCCAGTCGGATGGACAGAAGATGTACTAAGCTCAGTAGATTGTGTTGATGGCACGGATCAATCACATGATCTCAGAAAGATTCTAGATCTTTTTCCTAACTTGTTTTCTGATAAACTTGGCACTGTCAAAGGTTTCCAACATCGGATTAAGTTAAAAGCAAATGCTCAACCCTTTGTACATAAGGTTCGCACTTTACCACTTAGTGCTAGGGATGAACTCAAGTCTACACTTAAAAAATTGTGTGATGATGGGGTCATTGCACCTTGTAACTCTTCAGAATGGGTTTCTCCCATCGTTATCGTCCGCAAAAAATCAGGCGAGGTTAGGCTATGTGCGGACTTGCGCACTTTAAATAAAAACATATTAGTTGATTGTCACCCACTCCCAAGGATTCATGATCTTCTTGCTAGTTTAGGGGGTGCAAAATATTTTTCATTAATCGATCTTCGTTCAGCCTATCACCAAATTTGTTTAACAGATGATTCACAAGAGCTTACCACTTTTGTCACACCCTTTGGTGTCTATAAATATCTTAGGCTTCCTTTTGGCCTGGCATCTGCAGCCAGTGTTTTTCAAAAAATTATGGATAGTTTATTTCAAGATCTGCCAGGTGTCCAAGCTTATCAAGATGATATACTGGTTTTTGCAAATGACTGGGAAACACATCTGAAAAATCTTACTTGTGTTCTATCCAAGTTGAATGATGCGGGCATGACTATCAGATCTGACAAGTGTCAATTTGGGAAACAACAGTTAGATTACTTAGGTCATACGTTGTCTTGTCTCTCTTGTGGTATTGCAACTTTATCCATAACCGCCTTTTTTTTAGGTCTCGCCTAACGAAAGCAGCGCATGCGCTGCATCGCCTTCGGCAAGACTATTGTTGTCGGTTTGGTGCGCGAAGGGAGACAAACCATGTGCGCGCACGGCGTCTCCTCTCTGACTCACATGCTCCCACCGCGCGATTGTTAGTATTGTTGGCGCCATATTCTACATGACCGCTTGGGGGCACTATTGCCCCTTATAAGAAGTATAGAACATAGCCTGTGTAGGTGCTTTAAACTAGACTCTAGTTACTGGTAGACCTTCCTTCACAGCAACCAGGGTATGACGGTCAAGGTGCCATCACAATCGCCTCTCACAAAATTGCCAATAACCCACCCCCCTAGCAAAAATGACTGCCTTTCATATCAAACCTTCTTCTAAAAGTATTATTTATTTGAAATGGCAAACTGTTGAGTTTTATGCACATGATGGGTGTCCAATTGTCTTCTCCAGCAGACAGTGCCCCGGTAAATATGGAGTCTGACCAGCAGGCATGCGAGCATCTCTTCATATGTACGTCAAGCCAAACTCATTGGAATAATGTGTTTTCAACCAGCAATACCGTCCATGTATGCCAAGGCTTGACGTTTAACTGTCACAGTAATAGTTTGGGGCTACAAATCCCAACATGCGTAGTGCCTTGTCTTAAAGAGACACGACTTGACTGCAACGTACTCTTATGACACGGGTCCAGTGGACACTTGTTAGTTGTATCTTTTACTAAGGCACGTCCACCCACATTCAACACCCCGAGAAAGAAAGTAACAGGGAGGGGGTTGATTGTAGACGTTGCTCTTTAAATAGTGTCTCACTGTTTTGTCACAGCATGTTCTTTGCTGAGTTTGAACTCTACGTTTTGTTGTCAGGTTTGCGCGATGCGGCGAGCGCTTTTTGTTTCGCAGTTTTATAATGCGTCAACTGGAACCCAATGTATCAGAGTGCTTTACGTGAGCGCCAGATGCATTACAGACGGACACATTCATTTTAAGCTCGGGGGAATTAAGTGATTTGCTCCGAATCACAGGTCGTTTGAACCTCCGCAGACTCGAAACTAGCTCCCCGGCTTCAAAGTCGCCTGCGCTAGCCGTTAAGCCACATCCTTTCACCGGTGCTCTGATTGATTTGTATATTTTAAGGTAGTTATATAGGACCGCAACTACTAGAACATTTTTAATAGTCGGTGCATGCAGCCCCTGGACAAGGAGGCGCCCAAAGCGGCGTGTTTTCTATCCGCCTGGGGGCAAATCAAGTTGAGGACAATAAACTGAGCCATCGAGTCAGACAGAGCTTAGTGGTTGTTGAGGTGGCAGACTTCGTTCAGCAAGAGAGTAAGCAGACTGACTGATAGTGTATCTCGTGAGTACCTGAAGGGGTTAACTGGAGTGATTGGTGTGGGAGAAATTGCAGTGACATCTGGAGCGGTAAATAAGTGACTTGCTGATGAAGGTTAATGACTCGTAGTATAACTCAAAGGACCTCGCTGAGAGAGGTCATGGGAGGGACCGGTCCAGCAGCCCAGTCAAGGGTCTCTCCTCGTCGGGGGTTCTTTACAGAACCATCTTCTTTCCTCTTCTACAAGGTTATCTGAAACGGTTCTGTCCTGCCGAACCAGGCTTCTGGGCACGCACTTTAGAAGTTTATTCATGCACCCACCCCGCTGCCACCACCCCCCAATAACCGCCTCACTTGGAGTGATGGGGCTGATGCTGTACTGTGGTGGATTGGGGAGCCCACGCGGAGGTACCCTGGTCACCCAGCTACCGCTTGAATGTCAAACAGCAAGGAAAGGGCGTCAAGCTCATTGGAATAGCTAGAAACATGCACAGCTTTTCAGTCGGTGCTGCAGACTTTTGCCCTTACACCAGTATCTCGAAAATTGGCACACTCTTTTGGGAAGGAAGAGGTAGAAGAAGGGATGCAGGGAGCAGAAGCAGTGTGCCTGGTACATGGGTTTGTGGGAGGGGCCATGGGCTTCAGGGCTCTCACAATGGACATATTGAGAAGGAATAGCTCACTGAGCCATCTCAAAAAAGATGAATAAGACGAAAAAAAGATAGTCTAATTAAACTTGTCTCAAAAAGGCCGCAATAAATCCGTTGTGTGCAACAACAATTCCTTTTTACGCCACAAAAGTTCCAAATCAATGCTGCAATAACTAGAGGAAAGTACTTTAAAGCTCCGCTCACACTGTCTTCCTCGCTCTCTAATCTCAGCTCTCACCCTTCTCGTATCTGCTGCTCCTCCGTGTATTTTCCTCTAGGATTCTGGGACTGGTCTGCCCATGACGTCACTAGCTCTAGCCGGGCAGGGTGCTGGAGGCACACAGCAGCTGCCTACCCCCTGTGGGGGTCAGGGGGTGCAGGTAGGAAAAGTAACTCATGCTGAGCCCCCTCTCATTCTTTTCGTACTTCCTGCTGTCCTGCCGTTCATGGCTTTATGACATGTATATAATATGGGCATGAGGCGCTAATGTTTAGGGAACTGTCACTGCCAGCTTTGTAAAATACCCGTGCACACTTTTGAACAGGTGTCTGGTGCACAAGTGCATAGGCCCCTCAGCAGAGAAGGGACTTCCAATCACAATGACGGTGCTCACCTGCCCTGGCACCCCTGGGGCCCTGTGCCTTGGCTGAGCATGGAACACTCCTGGGCCCCCATTACCCGTGTAGAGACTTTTTAAGGCATGGGCAAAGTGGGCTTTGGCACAGGGCCTACCTTTCAGCCTCCCCTACCCCCACCCCCAGAGAGCTAGCAGAGCGGCTCTGCTGAGTCTCGCCCTGGTTGCTGCAAATAATTCTTAAACAGATAGTTTTAAATACCTTTATCCGTTATTTTTAATGTGGGTGTGGAGTCTATTACAGACATTTTGCAGAGAAATGTTTTGTGTTATATGCAACATCCTTAAAAAAAGTTTCTTTAAGATCTAAACAGGACCTCACACATGAGAAGCGGGGGGGGGGGGGTCATAGAGATTATTTGCATTAAAATTAGTGAGCTGCTGTTGTGTTACAAAATTGGAAACATACACCACTATCCCTGAACATTAGAAGTAAACACATTTGATTTTGGATGAGTGTTCCTGTGCACTCTAAGTGAGCTGGGGAACTGAGCATGAACGAGCTAAATTTGGACCATACATTCAAAGCTGTCCTGAAGAGGGGCCCCCAAAATATGTTTGAGCCGAGGGCCCCTAAAATCCTTAAAATGTCCCTGTGGCCTGTTACAATCCCTGGAATTCCATTCCACTCTGAATTGCCCTTAGCAGGGCTCCCAGTAACTTTGGAGGTGGATGACAATGAGGATTATCGTTAGTTGGGCCGCAGCCTGCGGAAATCTGACCTTCCCAGGCCAATTCCCGCATGATTTTCCGGGATTCCATCCGGAGACTTCAGGCTCTTGCAGCAGGTGAGGTCCCCTGATGCAATACCACTCACCGGCGTGTACCTGTTATATTTATAAAATCCGATGGCCCCGCTAACTGTGTTTACTTGCCTCCGCGGGATGAAAGGGCCACTTGTAATGAGGGCATTAGACAACAAGCATTTGCAATGCAATAGGTCTCGCAATTGCAAGATTTTGAGCTATTGGCATTGTAAATAGCAAGGACTTTTATTTACGTTTTAAAAACCAAAACATAAATAAAAGCAATTGTTATTTACAATGCTAATAGCGCAAACTTGTGTAAATGCGAGACCTATTGCATTGAAAATGCTTGTTCTGTAATGCCAAAGCCAATTGTAATGCCATTTGTGTGGTATACTGGTCTTTAAGTGACTGGTGCACTTATGAAGCAAGTGCTCCCATTATAACTTCCTCACCTAATGGAGCCTCAGTTATAACTTGTGAAGGCCAATCACTTCTGCACATATTATGTCACAGGAATCAGTCAAATGAGTTCACAAAATCTATTTTGTTCTTTCAATATCTCCTTCAATTTGTATTTGAGTTTTATAATCAAAGCCTTGTCATTTAGACCCATCAGGCAATTAATCTCCTCCACGATCAGGAGGGTTTGGCCATCTGAATGCTTTTGAGTATTTCCGCCGCTCTGTTTAGCATAACCAATTCTTACGTTCTTTTCCTCAATAGAACTCTTTCTGTGAGGCATCTTGTTTCTTTGCTGCAGCTGCCCCTTTCTTCTTCTTCCTGCTGAAATGCTTGTCCGGTCCTGGGGAAGAACCTTTGCTTGATTCTACTTTCTTACTTCCACGATCCTGTGAATAACAAAAATAGCGCTCATCAGAGGATTGATAATTCTCTTGAGCTGTTTTTTTTAATTTGAGGTACATAAACAAATGTTATCACCGAAATCAACTGACCTTTCTTAAATGCATTGAGCAAAGATGCATACACTTAAGCAATATAGTAATTTATAATTGGACTAATCGCAATTTTTTAAAAAAAATATAAAGTACTTGAGTGAGCTAAATAAATACAAAATTATGCTTATCGATCTGCATATATTTATAAATTGTCATTATCAGTCTTTCCACTAGTAAATATCAGGATATGGTCCTAAAGTACTAAAGTGCTATAGTGCTTTTCTATTGATTACATATTTTAAAATACTTCTGATTTATGCCTGTTTTGCATTTAATCCTTTGCATCATTGTGCTGAACACATTTTCCTTTGCCAGTCGATAAACAAAGGAATTCATTTGGTTCTCCATTTTTGTAATATTAGTGAATGTGCTACCATCATTGAAATATAAATCCAATTAATGATACCTCCAATCTATTCTGAAAATTGGGTAATACCCCCATCCATTGTATACTCGAATTTTGAGGAATTTGAATTGAGATAACATTTCTAGATATTCAAATAGGGAGTGCTAAAAGTTATTTAATCTAATACACCACCAAATAACAAGTGACCAATTAGCAACTTCTGTAGATTCAATGTAAAAGCAGTTTATAGAGCATTCTGGGTAGTTGTTGTTTAAATAAACTGTAATGATAGATCAGCTATTTAGAATAAAATTGATTTTTGGGGAAATTAGAACACCTTAGCACAAAACAATTAAGCTCCTTAATTGTGCTCCATGTTTATGGTGGTAAAACAATGTTTCCTGTTTCTCCCATTTATTAGATATTTCTAAAAATAGATTTATTTTCTTAACTTTTGTCGGGTATTGTATGCAATTCCCTGCTTGTTTTAATTACTGAATTTTCTATTTTATCGGTTACTAATTAATCGTGGTCATATACCAAAGCACAAGAGATCATCTTAAGGTTAAGCTATATAATATTCTAAGACCATTTAAACAAATTCTTGCCTATTCTGATTGTTGTCTCTCCCTACCCCACAAGTTTTCAGTCTATCCCCAATCAGAAAATTATTTATTTTGTAGACGCTATTTATTTTCCATCTAGTTAATATTACCTTAACAATGACCACTTGTTTTTCAAATATCGGGTCTTTCTAATGAGTTGTAACATTAATGTGTGAAAATGCAAAGTTCTTATAAAACGGAGCTTTCCTTTTCAGGAACCACTGAATAACCATATAATAAAAAAAATGTTTTTATTTATGTTAATGTGAAATTATCCTAACTTTGTTATCCTCTAACATAATCTCAATTAATTGAACACCGTGATATAAATTTGAATAATATGCTATTTTATATATAATTGATAAATGTGCAAAATATGCATAGTAATATGTTTTAAAATGTGGTAGTGCTCCTCGTCCTTCTACAATGGAACAGTATAAAGTGCTTTGTGCTAATTGAGCACTAGTATCTTGCCATTAAAATGATGAAATCATAAACTCTATTTCCCTAAAAAGGTTGAATATAGGAGGTGCCCCTTGAAGTATCTGGCAGCAGAAGGCCACATTATGCTGCAGGTCGACTAAATTGTGCTGCACGTTTTCTGATACTATTACTTCATTATTTTGACATTTGACAGTTTTTAACATTGTCGGTAGGTTGCACCTCATTACATTAGTACCAGTTTAGCCACTAAACATAGCAATAAGCAACAAAGGTGTTCAGTGAACCTTTGCAAAAGGGCCTTTCACTGCTCTGTAACACGTGACCCAGCGTTTTTAGTAACTTTTGCATTATTTGAGCTAGAAACACATTTTTAAATTCAAATCTACAGTTTATGCAGCAGATGATGGATTATGTGGGAAACATGGCAGATCAATAGTTGTGGCATTTTTGGCATAAGTCCATTGGCCCTGCATTTAGGATAAAGGTGCCTCAGAAAAAGAAAACTTTAACCTTGATAATTTTTGTCATTTTAATTATCTAGTTCTATCAAGAAGCACAAGTGGTAGTGATTTCCATTTTAATAGCAGCGTTCTAACTTGGACTAGCAGTGGTGTGTAATTTAATAGAGGCTTATAAATTAATTGACAGAGATCGTCATATTTGTTTGCAAATCGTAATCTCAAGATGTTTAGTACAATAATTGTAATATCTTTAGATTTCAGACACAAATTTTTCTAATGTGAAGTTACACAATATTATTTCAGTTTATTCATCTTTTGTAACTGCTCAATTTCTGGTAGCAGGAAAAGATTTCAAATACACTTTCTTGGCAAGCACTGTCTGGCCTTAATTACAGCATTATTTTGTCTGCATATAGTTTAATCAGTACCATTTGCAGCAAGGGTGGATAGGTTCTACTGTCTCTTCGAATATCAATAGCTAGTGTCTATAAAAAGAGCAAATAAAATTGATTAGAGAGGACACCCTTGCCTAGTACCTCTTTAGAGTTTAAATATGCCAGCATCCGTAGAATTTATAATCCGTTTAGCCTTTGTCACTATGTATGATCTGTGTGGGAATTTCTAAATTTTTTAAAATGTAAAAAAAAAAAAAATGCCTCCTAGGTCAGAAGCCTTCTCTGCATCAAGTAAAAAATAACATTGCTCATTTATGTTTTATATTTAAAAATATCCAGGGCTTCAAAAACTAATTTGAATTAATATGCAACCGATGCCCTGGTATAAAACCATTTTGTTCTTGGTGTATTAAACTATTAATTACACCATTAAATCTATTTACTTCTAGCTTCATAACACTTTCATCATCTGAATTTAAAAGAGAAATGGGCTGTTATGAATTTAGAAATTTGTATCTTCATGATTTTTAACGTTTGAAAAAAAACTCACGCCAATCCCAGTGTTTAAGGAAGAGGGAATTGCACCTCCAGCTAGGATTAAATTAGACCGATTTTTAATAGACTAATGTTCATTATACTTGTATTGTTTTAAAGAATTCTGCCGGGTAACCATCAAAGCCACATACGTTCCCTCAAGACAGACTAGTGATTGCTTCTACTAATTCCTACATTGTTAATGGTTTGGATATAGACTCCTTTATCTTCTTAAATTAACCTGCAGATAGAAAGTTGCATAAAAACTCTTCACATTTTTTTGGTCCACTTCTTGGGTTTAAGTATATATTTGCTTAGAGTACTCCAGAGGAGCATTTTTATTTGCTCATGTGTAAATAAGCACATTCCAATTTTTGTTCAGCTTCAAGTAGTAAAGGTATTCTTGGGAGTTTCTACCCTGGCCAGTCAAACCATAAATCATCCAGCATGAATTTTTTTCTGTAAATAAGCCGAGTTATTTAGATAACTCTTTGTGTCATAATAATAATGTAAAATAGTATCTCTTTTTCAATGGCTAATTTATTTTCCTTTGTATCATGCAAAAAAATACTTTCATATGCTGTTTTGGCCTGAATTTCAAGCTCCATCTTTTCTGTTCAATTATCCTTTCTGCAAATATAGACTTGTGAGATTAATAGTGGCTGTACAGATGCTTTAAACGCATCTCACACCATATCTTTTGCGGCGGTACCTTATTTCTTAGAAAGAATTGCATAATCTCGGTTTTTAGCTTTTCCACGAGAATCTGTTTTCTATGTATATTTTATTAAAAGCCCGTCTTCGGGGGGAGGGGGGTTAAGACCCACTAACTGCAGTTCAAGAGCTGAATGATCCGAAAATCCATTAGGAAATCTTCGAAGATGGCCAAACTTAATTGTCTAAGTGGTTAAAAAAAAAAAAAAAAAGTCACTGAGTTGCTGATTTAGATCTGGCTCACACACAAGTGCATTCTAGTTTATTCGGGAAGATCAATCTCCATGGATCTATCAGCACTAGATTTTTCTGATACATACTCATTACCCATGCTATTTTAGGCTACACTTGCTACTTATTCAAAATAGTAGTGTCTTTGGCTGGAGATTGCAAAACATTAAAATCTCCTCAATTACTGTTTTCCCTGGGGTTGAGATAAGCAATTGAAAGAGTGCAATGAATAGTTCTGGGTTGCCCTCAATTGAGGCTTTGAATCTAGAGTTGTATGAGTTGATGCTATAGTCGAATCAACACAACACAAGTTGCCTTTATTGTGCTGTCAGGTATGCATCTTTATCAAGATTCATAGTGATAAAGATTGCAACCCCTTCCCATGTGCCACCCCTATAGAGAAGAAGCACTCCAATCCAGTCCATGTTGTAAGCTTCCTGATTTAATTTAGCCAAGGGATTTTTGATCCCATGAAGCAAACAAAATAGACTGTGCCAAGATACATATTTCAGTCACTGGTACTCTTCTTTTATTATTTATCTCTTTGGCAGTAAGGGAAAAAATCTCCACTGTATCTGCCAATTATTCAAGTATTCTACTAGGTGTGTTCAGAACCGTTATATGTCCTCACTTCATCTTCATTATTTGGATTAAACCTATACGAATAATTCAATTCACTTTTTCTAAGAATTGTAATACAAACTCATAATAAAGAGTAAAGCGTTTACAAATTAGATATATATATTTAATAGTCTAGAGATTTGTGTAAAAGTGCGACAACATCAAAACGTTATTATAATTAAAGTGCGATGTATTCTTTCTGATGGCATGATCTGACCAAGTACATTTACCACATATTCCTCTTGCATCCTAAACACTATTAGTTGAAACCATATTCTTCTGTATCGTCTTTTTAAGTTTTGATAAGGACACATGCACACCCAGAATAGCCATAGGATCTCTCAATAATGCATGCTCATAGAGTTCCCTTTCAAGCTTTAATTCAAGCCAAATGTCTGCATACAATTTTAGTTAATTTTGCAAATTACAGACTTGAGTTAATATTACCCAAAGTGACATAAGTCTTCTCAGCACAGAATGAATTTTCATTTTGAATACACACAGACAGGACATCGCAGACAGCACGCGCAGACTTAAGCAATTTAAAATTCTGATTCCAAAATTTCAGGGGGCTGGTGCAAAGGCTTCTGTAGTTCAAATGTCAAGGTTAAAGATGCTATCTTCTGGCCAGTTTCACGTGTTCTCCAAGGTTACAGACGTACACGTTAAAAAAAAAAAAAAAAGAAGTTACCTGAATTGATGTTTGGGTTAGTTGAATAGCAATGAGGAGGAATAAAGTAACTCTAAAAGGCTATGCCTTAGGTTTGAGTAGCTAGAAAATGGTAGTGTGTAGGTTAGGGATCATGATCAGAGGCAATAGGAAAGTATCAGACCAACTCATGGTGCTAGAAGTGTTCTGGTTTGAGGAGAATGTTTATGGTGGGCCACCTACAGCATAAGGGTGGAGGGAATGCTTGGAGTGGCATGGGGATAAACTTTTAAAGGAGGTACTTGAGCTCTTACTTCTGTCCTACCTGTAAGATTATATCTTCCCTGCTCTTCGTCTAAGCAATAAAATTGTGGTTTCTTTTTAAATTCACCCTGGAATTTTGTACTCTCCTCAGGATCATTGTAATTCCCTTTTGGAATATTTTCATTCTCTGCTCTATTTTTAAATTGTAGTCTTTGTGGTCTCACCCCTTTAGGTATCTCTCCCCATGGGTACATAGATTTGAGATATTGTTCTTGGCAACGCCGCTTCTTTCCGGACTTGTGAAGTCGTTTTTGTATCCTTGGTGAATAGCCAGTAG
Organism: Triturus cristatus; assembly: GCF_964204655.1. Lineage (NCBI taxonomy): Eukaryota > Metazoa > Chordata > Amphibia > Caudata > Salamandridae > Triturus > Triturus cristatus. The sequence continues at coordinate 666,097,442 of NC_140589.1, read as the reverse complement.
TGACTCTTTAATTTTAATATTGCCAATACAGCTACTGCAGGCCTGTGGCGAGTCAGATTTTAATAGGGTGAGCTATTTTTAGAGCCAAATGGCCCCTTCTGGCGAGCTGATAAAGAACAAGTGTTCTGTTCTCTCAGAGTGAAGGAACAATAAAAAATGCCTTTAAATCTTTTCTTCTTGTGACATTTGCTCAGTGTTCAGAGACAGAGGTTCAGTCTTGGCTTATGTTTTACATTTTGCAGTCGGAGAAAGAAACGTAAACGCAATCTCCAGGATAAAATAATCAGCAAAGTTAGAGGATTTTGTAAAGTGAACTGTCTGACAATCTTGCTGCAGAAAGAGTGTGAAATGAAAGGCTGTAGGATGTCAGATATTTTTTAAAACATACTACATATAGTTTGTAAATGAACTGTTAAAACACTTCAGAATATATTTTAGTAGCTATAATAGGATTTTTAATAGGATGAAAACATATCAGAACACTTTACTTGGAGATGTGCAAATGATAAACATTTTTGCTGAAACCCTATTTCCACAGATTGTTTTATGAGTTATACAGTTTTATCAGTAAAATTGCATGTTAGTAGGAAAGTTTGTCGCCATTTCAATGGAAAATATCCTGTTTGTAAATGACAATGACCTACCAAATCATGCTTTAGTAATAAATTTATTAATTGAGTTTTTAAACATGAATTGAGAAACATTCCTGTCCAGGACCTGATGACAATACTATTTATGGAACTAAAAGGAAGTTACGGGTTATATGTACCCAATATGGGGGCACATTCTTATTAGACACGGAGCAAAAGTTTTGTGTTTTAAATCAAACAGAATAGTTTTTATACACCAGAAATATTCGACTTGCATATTTGAAGGTGCGCTCATATGTGATGATAAAAATGGCTGCTTTGTAAAATAAAATATCGCTAGGATCACAATTTGAGACCAGATTACAGGTCAATTACATTACAGTTAGGTCGAATAGATTATTCAAGTCACTAGACCAGCAGGTCTAGTATCATCTTAATGATTTTTCAAGGCCTGTACTGTGTCTTCATTCTGTAAGTTTCATCCATAAATCTTCTGCGGGTGAAGCTCTATGTTCTTACTGTACTTGTTTCTGTACTTCTGACAATACCACAATTGAAGACATGCCATGCATCGTCATTAAGAGTAGCAAATATACTACACCATGACTGACACTTCTGTAAATTTGGTACCTTTCCCATTAGTAAGCACATATTTAACATTCAGGAGCCGATTCCGATCTCGCTGGAAGAAGGCTCCGTCCGACTTGGATCCGAAGGGCTTTCCGACTGACTCGGGCTCCGAGCGTCCGAGTACAATGCGAACAAGCGCTGACAGACACTGGTCGCTCGGAGCCCCATTGATGTCAATGGGAGCCTCTTGTACGACACGTACATAGGCTCCCATTGACGAAAAAGGTACGTTGCGCACAAGGCCGCCCCCTGTAGTGGGGACGCGTCTGTGCCACCCGCACCGTACATGCATGCAAGGGTCCCCCCTTGTGATCGACTCGTAAGGGTACGGGTAAAGTGGGGTCAAGCGCGGACCCCCGAAGTCCACTTCCTGGAGCGTTTGTGTCCGAGGCTCCGACTCGATCCGGATGTCCGAATCGTGCATCGTACAGGCTCGGTCGAAAATAGTCTCCATTGCACGGCACGCTTACGGACGAGACGTACGGAGCGGTTCGGACCCGGAAACGATTCAGTCGGCGATTGCGCGTTTCTCGCATTGTACTTGCTCGCTCGTACAGCTGTACGAGTCAGTCGGAAAACACACGTCCGACTCGTACTTTTCTGGCCGGATCGCGTTCGGAGCCCTTCCGAGCAAGATCAGAATCGGCCCCCAAGTGTATTTCATGTGGAGTAGATTAAAGAAACTCCGCTACTTGTTGATGGGTCTTAATTGCTAACCCAAATTCCTTTTTCTTGTGCATCACTGCATTACTTGCTTTTATTGTTTGAGTAGTAATTGCTGTAGCCTTTGTTTGTGTATGTGTTTGCACAGTCTTTAATATTGCCGGGCCTTTATGTTGTAATATGTACTGTCTCAAATTTCTATCTATGTTTATGATCTCTATGAGGATGTTGCTTGAACATGAAATACCTTAAAAAAAAAAAAAACGAGACTAGAGTCGTTTGGCAAAACAGGAACAGTTTGTTTAATTAAACAATGTGGCCGGGCGTAGTGTCACAGGCATAGTGTCTGAGGACTGTCTCAATTTGCAATCGGTCGGACAGACTTTTATACAGTTTATTGAATTTAATAAAATGTTTCAGATGATCCTTTTTTTGGTATGGGATATGTACCTCTGTCTTTGGAGCCATACATGAGGGTATTGGATGAGGACCTTGCATGTACACAATGTGGCCAGGGGGTAATGTGTCCAGATGTCCGGCATGGGGAGTGCGTGTTCACTGTGTGCGCTGTCTTGATTGGGTAAGTGTTCCTAACTTCATATGACATCTGACTTTATGGCGTTTTGGCAACGCGTGCATCCCTCCGCCAATGTGTGCTTTATCGGGGCCGATTTTCCTGGACCATTGTGGTGTCGCTGAGTCTCTGTGAGATCGATCTGTGATTTACTGTTTGCGTTTATATGCTGGTTATGTGTTACCCCCACCTGTGATCTGTCAATCAGTAAACTCGGGCCTGCCTAACCACATATTTCTGATTTGGGGTTGATGTGAAGGTCACAATGTGCGTATTAATCAATAAAGATGCGATTTTCTTTTTTATATATGAATGCATTGTTGTTTATATTGACATCAACTTTCTCGATATTAACATCCCCCCCCCCCCCCCCCCCCCCTTTAGTTGAACCTTCAACTACACTATCTAACCCATACTTCATTACAGTTACTTTATTGGGAGACTGTTGTTCTTTGGTTCTGACAAATATTACTTTCCTATTTACTTGAATTTTAGCCAATTTGAGGAGTGCGTTTTTACGGCAGGGACATTGCATGGAGCCACACATAAACGACAACACAATGAAAACAAGTAGCATTGACGTGCACAATCCAGAGCCAGGTTAACCAATGCAAAAACACCGCTCCTGCTCAGGGTCACCTCCCTCCTCACGGTTGTCTCTGCGTAAACTGTGCAGTACTTGGGACTGCAAGAGTCAGTGTCCAACTATGCAGTTCATACCCTGGGATAAACGTGCAGCAGGATGCACCAATCTTGGTACAACCCCCCCCCCCCACACCCTCCCGTGACGAACATTAAGTCTAACACATACTGATGCTGCATCACCATGAGGCGAATTGCTCTCCGTTCTTCTTTGATCAAATTAAGGCAGAGTTCATTGCTGTTCATCACTTTAAGCATTTCCCACCTGGTAATCTGGAGAAAGCGGGCATTGGCTTTCGTCTGCAAGGTAAAGAAGGGCATGGACACTCCCACCGATACTTGTGAGTCTGAGAATAGTCTAAATTCTCCTGGAATGTCATTGTACTGAGCCCAGCCAACATAATCTGCAGTTCTTTTTTCATGAGCCTGATGCAGCAAGGTTGTCCTTTTCTTTAGCTGGTGCTGGTACAAGTCCAATAGTTCTTCGGGAATGACCAGGTTAGGGGCGTGTATGGTGACAAAAGAGCAAAGTCCACGCCATCCAAAGACGAGCTGAGTGTAGGCAAACTCGCCGCACTGCCAGTAGATATTCATCAGCGTGGAGGTGCCCCATTGAATATCCAGAATGTGCAGGATCGTGCCATAGATTTCATTTGTGAAGAGTGGATGCGTTCTTTTACCTTTAATACTTAAGGAATACAGTCTAAGTTTCCTTACAATTAGGAGTTGCCCCTTCCCTTCTAGACAAGTTGTTATATCCTGCTAGTGTCAATCCAATGTTATTTAAACACTAGTGGAATGTTAATGTGATGATGCTATCAGAATGTTGGGGAGTCTGTCAGAGAAGGGACAGTTGACTGGACTGAGCTGCCTGCTGGCTGCTCCTGGTGGGGTCTTTATCTGATTTAGACTTGGTCTTGATTTGATCTACTTATAATCTACCTGTGATCTTTTATCAACTTGAAATAAATCTCTTTGAAACATCTCAACTGAGTGGACTTGATCACTACAGAATTTTGGCGATGATTTGAACTTAAAGAACCTGCTACTTCAACCTCATCTATCTTCAATCAATTCTAGCTGGCACGTTTGTACCTGTCGACAAGGTGCGTCTATGCAAAGGTTACAGTCCTTCCGCATGAATCAATTTGCGGGTTCTTACCCGTACGTTTTCTAATGTACCTGTCTACAAGGTGTGTCTATGCAAAGGTTACAGTCCTTTCGCATGAATCGATTTGCGGGTTCTTACCCGTACGTTTTCTAATGTACCTGTCTACAAGGTGCGTCTATGCAAAGGTTACAGTCCTTTCGCATGAATCAATTTGCGGGTTCTTACCCGTATACTTTCAAATGTACCTGTCTACAGGGTGTACCCATGCAAAGGTTACAGTCCTTTTGCATTTGTGCTGGTTTTTCAAACACTTGAATCTAGTTAAGAATTTTATTATACACTGTTGTCTTTAGATTATATTTTAAAGATTTTATTGATGATGGTGTTTCATGTAGGTGAGGATCGCCCTTATTTTTTCCTCATCTTCCTTGTTTTTTCTTCTTTTCTGTTTCCTTCTGAGGTCTTCTTTTCCTGTCTCTTGTGGATTCTGGACTTTCTTTTGCTTTTCTGTCGGGTTTTCTTCCTCTGTGTTGACGCAGCCTGTAACTCTGTTTTGTTGGTTTTCCATTTTCAGCCCCTTTTCATTCCTGTTCTGGCCAGTGGGTGCGTTTTGGGGAAGTCTTTTGTACTTTCTTATATCCTCTAACGTTGTTGTGTTTCATCGTTGTTGTGTGAGAAGGGATGATGGTTTCTATGTTTCTTTTCTTTACTTTTCTTTACTGTTCCTTGATTTCTCTTGGTTGCTCTCCTTTTCTATGGTTGTTCTCATATTGCTCGTTTTCTGATATTTCTAGTTTTTCTTGTTTCCCGTATAAGAAAGGGAGATATGTTCTATCCTGCTAATGTCAATCCAATGTTATTTAATCACTAGTGGAATGTTAATGTGATGATGCTATCAGAATGTTGGGGAGTCTGTCAGAGAAGGGACAGTTGACTGGGCTGAGCTGCCTGCTGGCTGCTCCTGGTGGGGTCTTTATCTGATTTAGACTTGTTCTTGATTTGATCTACTTATAATCTACCTGTGATCTTTTATCAACTTGAAATAAATCTCTTTGAAACATCTCAACTGAGTGGACTTGATCACTACACAAGTGTATCCACCCACCTCCGTATTCTAGATTTCCTTACTGGGTGTCTATGCTTTCATTCAGCCATCCTCTATGAGACCCGTTTTCCTTTGTGTCATCAAGCTGGATAGCCCTACTCAGAAGTGTTAGTGTTTGGGTCGGTTTAATTATAAGTGAAATGAGAGCGATCCCCACGGTAGCGTTGTGATTATTTCTGAACAAACTCTATTTGACCAGATTGCTCTTTGGCAACAAATCAGTGCAGTAGCGCCCAAACTAGACGGCTGGTACATAAAAGTGCAAAAGTACATAACTTGAGATTGAGCATTGTAGATCTCGGATATGGATGCAGGGGGAACTGTCTGTGGCCCTCTGGTTATCTGGTGTTTTCATTCAACAGTTTGATTAAAAAGTTTACAGTACAGTTCGTAAGTTTGATTCACATTCTTTAGATGCGCATTTGGGTGGTAATGTGGCAGCTGAAAGGTGGTGTACTTGGTGGTTCGATTGCAGGCATGCTGGGTAAGACCATGGTTTGGTAATTCACATTGCATGTGCGCTGTGGTTTAATTTTTTTTTTTCCCCTCATGGTTCCTGTATTTCCCTCAGGGATATGTTCTCCCCACTCCATTTATGCAACTTTTTAGTGAGGCACCAGAAGGTGGCCCTAGTCTTGGTATCTTTTTGATGATTAAAATCTGCCTTATGGGTAATCAGGCAGATTAATCAACTTTGAGTCCTTGTACCTAACTGGGGGGTTTGGATTAGTGTTTTATGGCGTGTCCTTGTGATTATGGGGATGGATCAGTCAGTTTTTATCCAGGGTTTTATGGGCTTCACCAGTTTCCTGAAACCCTGCAGGGCTAATAAAATACACTCGTTCGCGTTTGCGAGTCCGATTTAATTAGGGTGAGCTATTTTTAGGTCCTACTCGCCCTTTCTGTCCAGTAGGAAGAGAAACTGACTTTTGACCTCTGTCTCTGAAGGCAGAACAAATGTGACAAGAAATCAAGATTTAAAGGCATCTTGAGAGCTCTCAAAGTGAATGAGCAAGAAAAATGCCTTTAAATCTTTAACTTGTCACATTTGCTCTCAGAGGTCAAGTGCATTACAGTTAGGTCGAGTGTTTTTTTTACAGTTATTAGACCTGCAGGTCCAGTTACAATTTCTTTATTTTTTTGAGCCCTGCCCTGTCTCAACTGATGTGTGCCTTGGGGTGCCATTGGTGCAGGTTGTTTTCAACCTACACGTGTGTGAGACTGTTTAAGAAGAGGGTGTGTCATTGTTGGGTCTTGTGTGGTGGCTGCAACATGCCCTGAGATCATGTGTATCTCTTGTGGTGCCAGATATCTCAGTTCCACCCGTTCTCCAGAGGCTTCTCTTTTTTTTGGACTAACTTTGGGCAATTTATGTTGGATTTAGGGCGCTTCCCTAGCTCTTGTGCGATCTGCTATTTCACTTATTATGAGACGAAGGAGGGTCGGATAGTCGTTCCGTGGCTCCCATCTACCTCCGATCACCGTCTTGTGGTGTCTGAGGTCGGGGATTCCTGCTTTCTCCGTTTGCATGAGGCTTGGTGTATTAGACAATTGCTAGGCCTGAAATGGGGGTGAGCACAGTCTGAATTCTACTCTTTGTATTGCGCTGTGGTGAACTTTGCGGCCTTCCTCTCCCAGGCACCCTCCTCTCCCTCGGACCACGTCTGCTCAGTTGTTTTTGGATCTGTGGGTCCTGGCTTCTGGCTAGGGACTTGCAAGTAACAGGCGTGCCGCAGGTATGGCACAGTGACTGAACTTCGGATATTTAAAAAACCCGAAGGAGATAACAATGCATCGGCACGATCATAAGAATGTGGAGGACCCGTAGCTAAGGCCAATAATCTTTGTCGATCTTTGGCTAAGGATGATGACTGGACCGGGACTGCCTTGCAACTCCGAACTTCTGGCTGACCTGATGAACCTCTCGATGGACCTGACGCTGTGAGGGCCCTCCGCAAATTATTTATTCTTGTGCGTGTGCTGTGGAGTCTTCACTTTCCCAGGAGTACAGGAATCCTGGGTCCCATCACTTGAGGACAGCCTTGTTTTAGAACTGAAAGGGGGCTTCCATCTTGTCCAATGCTTCTAGTTTTTGGGGGCGTGATTTAAATTACACACCATGATGGAAACATGGGCCCCAGGTAGAGTGCCCGAGAATGGGTATCTTTTGAGCTTGTTATTGGAACCTGTCTAATTTGATTCTGGATGCTGGAACCTGGGTGCCTTACTTTTTAAGTGCCTGGTCTGGGAGCCGCCCGGCCCCCTTGTCAGACTGCCCTTTCCCTGGGGCGTGGCCAGCCAACCCCACCCTGGGGGATCAGCAGCAGAGTGGCTCCTTAGCTCCCGCAGGGACCCTTAATGGCGAACTTTACCTGATCAGCAGATTACATGTAGCAGCCCTGAACCCCAGATGCATGTAAAAGTTTGCATTCCCAACGTTGTCTCATTGGTCCTTCTTTTGGCTTTTGGTATAGTTAATTATTGGGATGTGGGCAAATGTGGGGGCGGGGTGGGGATTTTACTCTGGGGTTGTATCTTACTGCACATTTGGATTCTGTGTTTGTGTGAAGGTATTTCCTCCCGAGACAGCTACCCCTCCCTGCCAAGGCTGTGGCACCGGTCCCTGTTGGACTGAGTTCCCTGTCTGCGATTGCTGTTGCCACATGTCTGTCTAACTGCCTAATCTCTGTTGTGAGGGTACGACGGCTGACTGGCTTCCCTGCGGCTGAATCTAGGGTGTATTCGGGTGTCACTGAGATTTATTTGGGGGATTAGGATTTTTTGGTGGCTGATTCTGGCCCATCCATCTTCGTTCGTGATATGCTTTTAACCGGCATCGGTCTGCTAGGTGGCTCATCCTCTGGCAGTAGTAACTTTCCCTAAGGTCTGGTTGCTACCAACCTCCCTTGCTTCTGCCACTATAGCTAGAATGAAACCCTCTGGGGTTTTTGGGGTTCAAACCCCTTTAAGACTGGTGCCATTTGCACTTTAGTGGCCAATGCGGCCCCCTCAAGGGCAGTCTCTTTCAATTTCTGTTAGACTAATTTAGCAGTCTCTCTGGGCTTGCTCCTGTTTTGGGGATGGTCCTCTTGGGTTGCCGAGTGGGGGATGTGTGTGTGTCTCTCCATTTGTCTCAGCCTTCCTTTCCCTGCGATCAGCGGGAACGTTTCTTCGCAGTGGGTTTCTGTCTTCATTGTGCGCAGCATTCTTTACGATAGCTATGCCTTCAGGTATCGTACGTGAGAGCCAAGAGGGGTCCTTAGGCAAGGCAGATGCACCCTATTGCACCAGACAGCCTCGTCCCTCCCACAACGAGGTCCGCAGTGGGGCTGTGATGGCGGTGGTATTGCCTAAGCTCTGTTTCAAAAGGATCTAGCCATTACAGCCATTGCCTCCACATGCCCTGCTCTCGCTTTGTGCCTGGGGACCCAGTGGATGCGTGTATATGTGTAGTTGCGACTCTTTTCCCCTTAACTACCCTATTGTAAACGTGTTTGTTTGTTTAGCTGTCTCAACTAGGCAGCAGTGTTCGCGACGTGCCAGTGCTGAATTAGTTCATCTACAGCCCTTCCATGTTTGCCAAAACTGCCTCAGCGAAGGCAGTCTGGTTGGTAGGTGGTGTCTTTTCTGGTATACTTCTGATGAGGGGGTGTTTCTATGCTACGGATACCAGGGTGGTAGAGACTGGGGAAGAGCAGGTCATGGTCCCATCGTCAGTAAACTGGATGATCATTCTTAGTTTGGCCAGCAGATCTCGTCCTAATAGATTAGTCATGGATGAGGAGGAATATAATAACTGTCCTCTTACTTGAATCCCTCTTACCTGTAGTTCAAAGGGTTTTGTGAAGGGGATCCTTGAATCGTACCTGGGAATCCCTGTATAACAATGTTGTCTTTCGATAAGGGAACCACTCCTTCCCTTAGGCATGATCTTGCCGCTTCTGTGTCTATTACAGAGTTTTTATGGTATAGTATTCACAAGGGCTAGGACTACTGGTTCTTCCTCTGGTCGGCTAGTTGTCAACAGTACAAGGTGTGTGGTGTTGTGTGCCCCTTCTGCCTTGAACCTCACCCTCGTCATCCGACTGCTTCCTCACTCCCTCTAGGGATATCAATTGCTAGAACCGCTACAAACCTCCCTGTCACTCGTGTGTGGTTGCCGAGATCAGGGAGGGTGCGTGTTCTTCGCACCATTGGGGTTCTATGTGTCGGGCTCAAGTCTTCGTAGGTTGACTATTGTACTTATACGGGTGATAAAATCAGTCTGATTTTTGTGCAAGGGTAACACCATCACTCCATGCAATCTGCGGGCCAGGAGTTTGCCAATAATATTTACATTTGTATTGATCATTAATAATTGTTGATGGTAGCCAGTCTCACTCTGGGTTTTGCCTGTTTTGGGGATTGAGACAGTTAGGGCTTCCTTCGTTGTGGGCAGGAGGCCTCTTCCACTACTTAGCGGAGTTTTTCTATAAAGATAGCGTGGCTACCTTATAACATTGGGGTGTCAGGCGGTCTGTGCCCATGGTCTTCTCATTTTGCAAATAGTCTAAAGCCACATGTAGCGCCTCACCGGTTATGGGTGTGTCTAGTTCCTCCTGTTTATCCATGGACAACCTAGATAGGCCTACCCTCTTCACATGGCCAGTGATTGTGTGTGTGTCAGTTGTAATCATCTGTGTGTTTCAGGTCCTCTCCATCTTGATATATAATATATTAGGCCTGATGAGCTTCGTTCGAAGCAGCCAGCTCAGCATCGTCCCTGATTCCCCCCGGCTGTGTATTAGTTGCCGGAAAGTCCAGTGTGTGTATTTATATTGTGAGGTGGCTAAGGTGATGTTTCAAATCCATCACTGTTTTGGGAGTGTCCCCAGAGTGAAGCATTTGTGTGTCTGCCTCCATCAGTCGTTGTTCACCTACTATATTTTTCCAATGAAGGTGCCCCACCACCCCACTATTCTGGGAATAGCAGCCTCATGGATCACAACTTTAATTGCTTCCCATTCTATGGGCCATTTAGTTGTGGATTCCTAATTTAACTCAAATTAGTCTGTTGCTGTTAGAAAAGATGAGAGGTGGCAAACTCGGTCAGTGAGGCCTGGGCCCACAGTTAATATGCAAGTATACATGTGTGTCTACCTCCCTGTTGGAGCGTTCATACCAAAGGGGAATGATCTGATAGAAGTCTGCGCATATATGTAATCTCCAGGCAATCGGGGCTTAATTCTCGAGGGAGGAAGATTAGTAGTCCAACATAAGAGTCATGCAGTGGAGAGCAAAACAAATACGTTTTGTCACCCGGGTGCCTGAGAGGCCAAATATCCACCATATGCAGTTGTTAGTATAGAGATCTGAACTGTGCGTATCTATCCAGTGTAGGGAACATAACGCAGTATAAATCTCCCACTCATATCTCTGGTATATCCAGAATGGGGAGTATCAGCCTCTGGAGCCCAGGTTATAAAGAAAGATCCTCTATTTTAGGGCCATATACATTGGGTAGACAGATTAGTTCTCCATTCAAGGTTTTTTAATAATAAGGCATCACCCCTCCTGGTCCTAATTCACCTCCAAGAATATACATGGGACCTTGCTTTCCACCTAAAAGGAGACCCCTCGAGCATTAAAGTAGTAAACAGCTGAATACAGCTGCCACTTTGGCAGCCAATTTAGAGTCTCCCTGTGAAGTCAAGTGTGTTTCCTGTAGAACAACTATGTCCGCTACAAGAAAAGACCCCATTCCTCCTGCAATGTTCAGGGTCTTAAGAACTATACCAAGACATCAGTTTAAGGTTGTCCTGCATAGAGCTTTGATTATTTGTGAAGAGAATCTCCGTAAAATGTTGTTTGGTTTAGCGCCAACCAGACGGGGTCTGCAGCTGTGTCGGTACACACAGTGTACTAAGTGCATTGTGTTCTAATATAGGTGTTCATGTCAAAACAAACTTTACCGGCGACTCCCCTCCATTGGACTCTAAGTGGAACCTATCGTCTTTGCAAATCAACGCAAACGAATGTCCACATAAGCTATACAGATTCAAAGAAATAACGACGGAGAGAAAAGTTAACACGCATTGTTTGAACTATGTCGGATTCTATCCAGGCCCTTGTCTATTATGCCCTTATCCGAGCCAAACTTGTCCAAACAAGTAAACTCAGCCTGCAATAACAGTGATATAGAAAGGTACCATCATTTCCCACCATCCGGGCAGCATGGTACTACATTTGACTGTCTACGACAGTGGTGCCCGAGACGCTGCGCCTTAATAGCCTTCGTGCCATCCGGCAAAGTCTAATGTATAAACAATATGAGGAGGGAGGCATCTCTATGCCCTGCTTAGTGTCTGTCAGGATATATAGCAGTAATCACATTTGGAACAATACTTTAAACCATATATGTCGCCAGTCGACCATCATCCTGAGGAGGTTGGGTGCAATTTAAGAGGTACAACCATTTAGTGACCAGTGAGCTATCGGTGGCAACCTCAGTCCGAGGAGATTCCTCCAGACACTCGACTGCTTGCAGGCTGTGTTGTGAGGCCAGTGGAGTACCAGCAGCGAAGAGGGGGTACCGATTAGGTTTGCCGGTATGGTGGGCCTTTTGAAGAAAGTGTGACTACAAAGGACACCATCCCAATCTCTGTCTAAGGAGCCGGTATCCCCTATAATCTAGGGTGATTCTTCTTGTGCTTTACTTGTAGGACTCACCTGAGTTTCTTTGTTAAAACTTTTTCTTTATGACATTATAGAAGAGGCAAATGTGCCTCTTTGGAAAAAGTTAGGGATCCCTGTTCCTGAGGAATGCCCCAGACCTGGGCTTTGATGATGGGCAGAAACTTGTCTGCCTAAGTTCTACGGTTGGGTGAGTCATTGCTCTCAAATGACTACCTCACAATTTTTAACTGTACCTACATGTACCCGTGAATGAAGGCAAATAGCCGGGATACATCAAGGTATTTTTATTTCACTTACCTGGATCCCCTACTGTCCAGTAGCTCTTATCTAAGAACTCACTCAGTGGCGAGTCCAAGAGGTTGAGGCCGCCCTGGTGGTACTATCTTTCCAGGGTGGGGGAGGAGGTTGCTGATGATGAAGCATGTCTCAATACTGTTGTTCCCTTCGTTCAGTTTTCAGTACTATATCTTCCTTGCTGGTCCAAAGATGTATTGAATTTTGTCCCTAAGGTATAAACACTAATCGTCTTATTAGCCTTTTGTGTCTATAGTCTACCTCTAGGAGGACGTACGGTTCCTTACCTCCTCCTCTCTTCTCTGTGTTGGGTATGGCCAGTGGAGCGCCACGAGTGGTGTGATCCCCCCCACGTCTCTTTTCCTTCATGGCTACCCCACGTCTCAAGCCAGTCCCAGGTTGGTTCTGGAGTTTTTTCTTTACTACTTCAAAGGATGTCTTGTCTTGTTGAACACACCTGCTATAATCGGGGTAAATCTGGATGTTGGATTATCTCACCCCTGTGTAACACATATAGATGCAGACTGTCTTGTTCTTCGTTTTTTGTGTTTGTGGTTGTCCCGGATCAGGTTAACTACGGAATCCGGCAGGTAGTATCCCAGGTGGGACTCACTTGGGTTAACTTGTAGCTGTTCTTTCTCACAGTAGTATCTAGAATATCTTGGACTCCTGTATCTTTCTGTTAGGGATCCACTAGCCCTGATGGATGTTCCAGACCTAGTAGACTTATTATTGAGGGCAGAAACATGTTGGCAAGTTAGGGATGGACTTGAGTCATTGTACTCAACGAATTCCATCACTTGATCGGTTTTTGGTATTCCCAGGGTCCTCACTAATAAAGGTAATAACCGAGGAACCCGCAGGTATTTTTAATTTAACTGGATCCCATTTTTGTCCTGTAAGTTTTATGTAAGAACTCCCTCTTACCGCCAAGTCTTCGTGGAAGTTGAGTCTGCCCTGGTAGTACCATCTTACCAGGGTGGGGAGAGGATACCGATGATGAAGCATGCCACTATAATGTGTGTGAGGCATCCTCTTCCATTGAGGATCGATCCCCTGGATTGAAGAGTCCCACATGACCTGTAGTAGGTAGCACCCAACCTGATCCCGGGTCTTACGCATATTTATTTCTATCGGCAACCCTTTTTTTTGGGGGTTAATTCTTGCCTCTTTGTCTGCCTGTCAGGTCGTGCCGGCATCAGTGGGGCAGTGCCTTTTATTTTCACGCAGCGAGGTGCTTACCCAGATCTTGAATGTCCAAACACAATACAGCTTCAGGGTCAACAGATCAGTACAGGGATCTAGAAGGCAGCGCCGTGTTTGAATGCTCCTTTTCCTCAAGGGAAGTCTTGACGCCTCCGCTCAAGCACAATGCTCCAGGGCACTCCGCCACTAGCTTGCCAATCACTATTTGGCCCAGGGGCCACACCATATGGAGTGGTGCCTACACCCAAACAGATGAGGTGCCCCACTACCTGCATATCCCTTACTTCAGCCTTGGTCAGAATTCTATTGCAGGCACCCTCCACCTCATGGTGCCCTCCAGGGGCCTCCTAATACCATGAAGCACCACCCAAACCAAGCAGCTGGCAACAGAGGTAACTCTCCTCGTAGGGTCTGCTCCAAGTAATAAGTTCCCTGACGATTCAAAGCATGGCAGAAGGAACCAGTGTTTAGTGTTTTCGGCCCTCCAATGTCCTCCTGGGCAGAGAACGACAGGGTGCTGGGCAGTGTATCTGCCCGGGTCTCTGCTGCATCGCCAGAGTCCCCAGCTGCTCAGCCAAAGAGAGCAGTACCTGGGAGGCCATGCCGCCTAATTTACCCAGGTTCCAGATGCTGCTGCGGCAGCCCCAATGTCTCAAGTCCTCTCGCGGCCAGAAAGTAGGTAGTTGGTTGCGATATCAGATGGTTTCAGGGTAGGGGGTTTCAGGGTAAATGAAGACTTATTGGATGGATCATATCAGGATTTTGAAGGGGGCCAGCACAGCAGAGTTGAATGAGAATGTTGTCACTCCACCAACTTATTCTTAACAAGCCAGTCTAACCACTATTTTAGACCATTGCACATGAATTTCTGATTCCAAACATTCTTATCAGTCCACTTGTGATAAGTTGACATTTCATCCCACATGGGTTTCCAAATGAAGGTGGGATCTGACTTGGGTACCAACTTCATATCACTGTACATGAAGGCCATGTGGAAGGAGTGTGGCGTGAACTACAAATTCACCACCCCCAGAGTAATGGGATGGTTGAGAGATTCAACCGAACCCTGAAGGGCATGATTGGGGGCCTTTTGGAGCCCATGAGGCGTAAGTGGGAATAGCAGCCCCATGGATCACCACTTTAATTGCTTTAATTGAAAGAGTGATGTCACCTACCTGGTGGATTTGTACTCTCGTAGGAACCCCTTGTGGGTCCTACATGTAAACCACCTCACACCACACTTGAGAGGTCTGAGGTAACAATGCTTTTGGTTACTGGTGATGGGGTAGAAGAGAAGATTGAACCTCTCCCCGACCTCCTGCCTGCCTAGGAGCAGGATGGGTCAATAGAGGGTGTGATACTCACCCTTAGTCTGACCCTAGAACAGTACAGTGACACTCCCCAACTGCTGAGGCAGTGTGCTACTCTGTTCTCACTCACCCCAGAAGTCACCCATTGGTGTACTCATGACATTGCTATTGGGATAGTCCACCTATGAAGCACAATTTGTACAGGTTGACTGGCCGAGTGAGGGCAAGCAACAAGGAAGAGGTTTCCAAGATGTTGGCTTTGGGGGTGATTAAAACCTCTAGCAGTCCTTGGACCAGCCAAGTGGTCCTTGTTCCCAAAGCTGTTGTGCCCGGTGCCACACCTGAATTGCGGTTCTTCATCTACTGCCATGGGCTCAATGCTGCTACCAAGACTGACATGCGCCCCATCCCCTGATTTGATGAGTCCATTGATCGGCTGGGAGCTGCCAAGTTCCTCAATACGTTTGATTTAAAGTCTTGGTACTGGCAGATTGACTTCACCAAAGAGACACAACAGAGGTCAGCGTTCTCCGTGCCAGAAGGTCACAACCAGTTCTGGGGTATGCCTTTTGAGTTCAAGAATGCTCCCGCCACATTTCAGAGATTGGTCAATCGGGTCCTGACTGGGTTGGAGAACTTAAGTGCCGCCTACCTTGACGACATTGCAGTCTTCAGCTCCAGTTTGGAGGACCACTTACACCTCTGGGAAAGTTTGAAGGCCCTGCTGAAGGCAGGTCTCACTCTGAAGGCCAGATAGGGCAGAGGTCTGTGGTATACTTGAGACATCAGGTAGGAAGCGGGTGGCGCCCCCACAACCCAAGATTGACACCATTCTGGCTTGGGTACCCCCAGAGATGAGTCTTCTTAGGCCTCACCGGGTACTAACACAGATTTGTCAATGGGTATGGCACCATTGTTGCCCCCTTGACAGGGCTGCCTTCAAGGAAGCACCCACGTCAGGTGAGCAGGACTGAGACATGCCAGACCGCTTTTGACACCCTGAAAGAGGCCATGTACACGGTGCCTGTGCTCCAGACTCCTGGCTCCTCCAAGGAGTTTGTGGTGCAGACTGATGCTTCAGAGCATGGTATGGGGGCCGTGCATTCACAGCTGAACGAAGAGGGCCTAGATTACCCATAGCCTTCATTAGTAGGAGGTTACTTCCCTGGTAACAGAGGTGCAGCATTATTGAAAGAAAAGCTTTTGCTGTGGTCCGAGCGCTGAAGAAGCTAAGACCCTAATTGTTTGGGACTCGCTCCCAAGTTCAGACAGACCACAGACCCCTCAGATGGTTGATGCAAATGTGGAATGGGAAACCAAAACTGCTGAGGTAGTCAGTCTCCCTACAGGGAACGGACTTTATAGTAGAATGCGCCCTGGCATAGAACACGCCAACGCTGACGGTCTGTCCAGGTTCTTCCGCCTTAGTAAAGAGAACTCCCATGACGTTGGGTGGTTCTCCCCACTTTCAGCCAGGGAGACATGTGTTAGACCTGGCACCTTTTGGTGTGATTTCCCCTGTCTTTTTGCTTCGCACCACTTTTTTTGTCTGCTGCATTTCGTTTTTGTTGGTTTTGAAACTCTGGCACTTTACCACGGCTGGTATGCGCCAGGTATGCTCAGACGGGAGTCCTGGGCTCACTGTGCCACTGGAATCAAGCTATCCTGGCTGAAGAGGGTGAAACCCCGAAACCGGTCCTATGCTTGTTTCCAGTCCAGGGAGGACCTTGCTTTGCAGTTCGGGCTGGACTGCTCCCATGAGGCACAGGGTCAAGACTGATTTGCATATGGCCAGGTCTAAACTGGGGTGGCATGGTGAGCAAAATAATTATGGATTTAACCCAGATCTCTTGACTGGGGGTGAATGTTTTGATTTGTTCTGCATTCCGTCCATCAATTGTCTTTTACTTTACCACGGCTGACCAGTGCTAACGTGCAAGTGCTCCCTTTGTAAATTGTATTGCTGATTGGTTTATCCATAGTGACATAATTGATTTAATAGTAAGTCCCTAGTAAAGTGCACCAGGGCCTGTAAATCAAATGCTACTAGTGGGCCTGTGGCAAGTGGATGCAAGTGCACCCACTTGCCAGACCCAAACCTTCCAGTTTGTTACATGTAAGGTACCCCTACAGTAGGCCCAAGGCAGCCCCATGTGCAGGGTGCAGTGTATTTAAAAGGTAGGACATGTACTGGTGTGTTTTTCATGTCCTAATAGTGAAATACTTCTAATTTAGTTTTTTACTATTGGGCTATCTCTCCCATAGGGTAACATGGCGATTTCCTTGAAATATCTTTTAAGTGCGATTTCCGATTGGGAGCAGATAGAGATTTGGAGTTTGGGTTTCTGAACTTATAATTTAAAGTGTCTTTTGGTGAAGTTGGTTTATTTCCATGCTTAACCCTTCTGTGCCTCTGCCTGCCTGTTAAATCCATGTCTGGGTGAGGAGGACAGTTGGACTCTTGTGCATTCACTCTAGACAGCCACGCAAAGGGAGCTTAGGTGTGCCTTGCATATCCTGATGGCCCATCATCAGGCTTTTGAGCCTTCCTGAGCTAGAGCGGTTAAGGAGTTGCCCCTGACACTTGACTAGGGTTGTGCCTGCCCTCATACAAAGCAGTAGTGAATCTGGAGCCAGATCATGTAAGGCAGGGTCTTGTGTACTGCAAAGACTTTCCTTTGAAGTTTGCCTACTTCAAAGGCAGAAACTGTTATAAGTACTGGGACTGTGACATCACTTCAGAACACTTCTGGATTAAGCACATTCTGCCAGAAAGAAAAGCTGTGTTGCTGTTCAAGTGTCCTGGCTGGGGGCTATGGGGTGGTCGGGTGGGGGGCGTTGAGGAGGGGGACTAACCTAAAAGCAATTGAGGGAAAACTAATACACACAACCTATCACTTCACAGGTACTTAAGAGAGGCCTGCTGTGTGACTTTGTTCAGTCCCTGGAGCCAAGAGATATGCATGCACTGCAGGAATGTTGGATAAGTTGGTCTGTCCCAGTATTTACACAAATAATTTAAATTCCACTATTTTGTTTTATTTCTTTTATAGCGCTATAGCCCTACTCATCATAATGCAAAGTGTCAGAGTGATTTATATTATACATTGACAAATCATGTGTGTGTAAATCAATGTATGTGATGTGTTACATGAGTGAGCGAGGGGTGCAATAGAAGGACTGCAATTTATTAACTGCAAGTAACAAAAGGGTCTCTTGTTTCAGGGATTCTGCGCAAACACAGAACTATACGTAGGATTAGGAGACCTTACTACATAGGGACTACCACCTTAGTACCCATGAGCCCAGGACCGACTAGCTATAGTGCCTCACTTGCCCATCCTACTCACTCACAGAGGAACAAGTGATTAGACACCTCAGAACACAACACTCCCGACTGTCTCAGGAATCGCAGTTACAAGACACACCCTTTTTGCTCACACTCTTGTACTCCTGTACTTTTAAAAAATATTTATTTTAACGAACGTGCTCTAATGTGCAGTATACGTGCCACAATAAGCAGAAAAATGCATAACACAAATACGGTCTGCATAGCAAGTAGTCCACAAATTATAAAAGGAGCTGTCGTAGTGAGTGACAGCGTAGACTAACCTCCCTCCCTTTGCACAAAAGCAGGATGATTATATATTAGAAGATCTCTGGGTGTTATCTGAAGACCCTCATACCTCAGTCTATAGATGGTAGATCGACTTCATAGGTGCTGTTATGCTCTTCTTCCTGGAAAGGTCCATCTCCGTGTGTGCTACCTATCCATGTATTCCAATATGACCAAAGTACGTATTCCCAAACACCAGCTGCATCTGTATGTTTTGTTTAGGTGCTAGGGCCTGACCAGAACAGAATAACAAGGGGCATTGTTGCTCAACCTTGTTCACGATGTTCAGACTAAATCCCAGGAACATGCAAAGCGTGAACCCAGCGATAGGTCCTCATGTGAAAATATCAAACGCATTTGCAAAATAAACTTGTGTAGTGACGTGCACAAAGCAGCGGAATGTCTGTAGTGTGCTCATGCTAACTTAGAGAAGACGACAATGTCACTATGGGCCACGTGACACTTTTATTAAAAGCAGTAACCCATTTACCCATCTGCATAAATCTTGCTAAACCTATAACAACCGAGCGCGCATTGACTATTGAAATAAATGTGAAAAAATACTAGCTTCATCTTCTGTTTTTGCTTGCGACAAAACAAAATGTTTATAAAATATAAAATTAGAAAGAAAAAAAATATCGATAAATACAGACGAAAATGTTAAAAAAATAAATGTCATAACACCTGGAGCCCTACTTATTTATGAAAGGAGATTTGTAAGTATTCTTCCAATCAAGCTTTGTTGCTTTCGCGTGGTTCTGCTTCCCAGTTTTTTTCATTTCGTGTGTGAAGTTTCATTGATTTTGTCAAGAGTAGCTTGTATACTTTGGAAACCAAATGGCCAGCTTTACATAAGCTAGCAATAAGGTTAGGTAGTGATGGGTCTTTATTTAGAACTGAGTCTTTTAAATAATTGAACCTTAAGTTTTAGAAATTTGTAGAAGTCGAGGTTTTCCAACAGAGGTAGTGCTCTTGTAAACTGGAGAAAGGGAGTGGAGAGGTCCCGGCAAATAAGTGCTTGACCAGATTGATTCCTTTCTTTTACCAGTCTATCCACATAAGTGATTGTCCATCAATTATAATTTTAGGGTTGATCCACATGGATGCCTGATTGGAGTTGTGGATCCTTATTTTTGAATGGTAGTCCATTCTCAGTATAGTTTTTTTTTTTTTAGTATTATTCATGTTGTATTTAGAATGGTGGGTAAATGTATTTCATCGTTGGATATGAGCAAATAGGTTTAGCATCCAGTAGCGATTTTTCCAAACCACCCATGCTGGCGCGTAGTCTGACTCAACAATGAACCATTTAATGCCTTGTTTTAACAAGAATGCTGTTTGATAGTTCCTAAAGTTAGGGAGGCTAACACAACCCCCATGTCCTCAGGAAGCCTACATTTTTTTAGTTAAATTCTTGGTTTTCTGTTTTGCCATAAGAATTTGTTAATGATAGTGTCAATTTTGGATAAAAAGTAGCTAAAGATTGCTAGTGGGAGTATACTGATTAAAGGGCTGACTATAGGAGTAATCTTCATTTTAAGGTACTCTGCTCTTCCCCACCACAAAAGAAATTTTGGTGACTAATCGTCAAGATCTGTTTGAGTGTGGTCTTTTCATTATGCTTAATGATGGTAATTAGGTAATTGGACAATTCGATCCTTAAGTATTTGATGCCACCAGACTGCCATGTGAGGACGGAATTTCATAATATTTCTTTATTTCTGTGATTATTCAGAAATTCAACCTCAGATTAGTGTTTATTAGCAAATAACCTGATACCACTGAGAAGCCCCTGATTGATATCATGAAGGCAGTAATGGAAGAGGGGGGCATCTTCCGGGATAGTTAAACTATCATCTGCATAAACAGCTATTTTTATGGTGATAATTCCAAATAATACACCATCTATGTCTGTATTTTCTCTAAAGTTATGGAGAAATGGTTCTAGGGCCAAGAGGAAGAGTTAGGGTGAAAGAGGGCAACACTGCCTGGTTCCTTGGTTTAGAGAAAAGAGGTTGGAAATCGTTCCCCCTGCTTTAACCCTAGCAACCGTGTATAGTGCCATTAGCATTTTGATCAATTGTTCACCCAAATTAAATTTCCTAAGGACCGATTCTAAATAGTACCAATCTACTTTGTCAAATGCTTTTTTTGCATCTAGTGTGATTGCAACTGAAGGGGTGTTTAAGATTTTGGCTTTCTAATTGACGTGACAAAGTATTCTTGTATTGTTGCTGGATACTCTGTTTTTTAGGAATTCCACTTGTGATGGGTGAATGAGTGTAGATATGAATTTTTGTAGTCTGGAGGAAAGTATCACAGCATACATTTTGCCATCTACGTTTACCGATGAGATTGGTGTGCAATGTATTTGTAGCATTGCATCTTTCCCTTTCTTTGAGGATCATATGTTATGAAGGCCTCCACTGGGGGGCCTATGAGTTGACCTGTACTGGCAAAGTGGGTAAAAAGGTTTAACATTGGAGGGATAACCTAGGTGGAAAATGTTTTTAAAATTGTGCTGGATACCCGTCAGAGCCTGGGGCTTTTTTACTTTGAGCTTTTTAATTGCATTAGCTATTTCCTCTTTCACTATCTGGCTGTTAATCAATTTCTTTTCTTCTTCTGTTAGTTTGGGTGAATTGGGCATAATGAAGGTATGCACCACACTTACTTTTGGTCTATGGTATTCTAGGTACTTTGTTGTCAAACCACCTATTTAGGATCAGTCTTGGAAAAAGTAATTTGTCCGATGCCCAGGACATATTGTTTGGGGTGAAGGGCAACGAGCTTTCATGTGCATTTTGTCCTCGGGACAAGTAGGCCCAACCCCCTACAGCACAAACCCTTTGGCTGCTAGTTTACAGTACCGCATTATGGATCCTTGTCTTTAGTTAAGGTAGTATTTGTATCCATATGTTATTGCTGTTCAGGCTTGTTTTTATGGTTCATTAATGCAAAGCCTTTACTATTAGGGTGAGCACTTAAAGTAAATGTAGTTAGCTCCGACTGCACTACTGACAGCGGTTCTGTAGGTGTACACACATTTTAAAAGCTTACCAATATGAGGCTATGTATAATGCTCCCAGAATGCTCTCTGGTACGATGCAAATTTTTGCAGAAGCTTAAAAGCAAGATTGATGATTTGTTGCTTTCAAAATAAAATGTTGACAAAAAAAATACTAGTAGGAAAAAATCATTTAGCTAACGTACTGTAAATGTTTAGGTACCTTTGCGGCATCATTTAGTAAAATGTGTTGATGTATGCTAGTATGTCCCAAAAATATTCATAATGAAAAATAAGTGAAGCCAGTTTCAATAAGATTATAGGAAACCTAAAAATAAACAAACCTTGGCAAATCCATAGGTCTCAAATTGGTGGTCAGCCTTTTGGTTTTGTCAGTGGGTGGCTTGTTTTGGCATGGTTTTTGTGAAGCTTTATTGGTGTGGGAGCTGCTGGGCCCTCACCATTATAACAAACATTGGCAATAGTAATAATAGTTTTTGGTCTCAAAAAGCACACATTGCCACATTAGTTCCTGGCACTGAGCAAAACTACTTTGTGTGCCGATATGCTCCTTGTGAAAGAGCAGAATGCTGTCACTCACAGTGAAGACAGCCGATAGAAAGAATGTTAATAAACACAAAAGGTCATGGTTAAAGCCAAACCTAATTAGAGACCTAATTGTTACAGAGTCTCAAAAGTGCACCCATGGTATATGTCCTTGCGTTAAGTGCAAATGTACGGCATTTGTGAATTCGCAAGAATTTACAGAAGTAGGCCAAGACATCGTACTCTTTGAAAATATTTGTGAACTGCAATTTAGCATGAGCAAATATACACATGCCGATTTGCTCATGCAAAAATCTGAGTGTTTGCAAGTTCACTTTCTCTTGAACCACTTTTTTCCCTAGCCTGGAAGAAGTTTTACATCTGTCATTGTCCGGAGTACATTTTCAAGCTTTCTCAGTATAGGGAAAGATTAGAGGAGAGTTGGTGAAACCCTTAAACATGTACGTTAGTAGGTTTGCACAGACTCAGAATGGCATTCTAACCCTGGAACTATTGCTAACCACTGCCTTCAGCCCCAGTATGTATATCTACAGAAACACAGCAACAGAAGGGAATTGCTAGTATTCAAATGCTACTATGAGATGAGCTCTGGCATCAGTGAGGTTATATCTGCGCTCTTTTATAATGAGATTGCTGCCACAGTCTGTCGCTGCATTACATGGCACCAAAGGGACAAGTGGATTTTGTTACAGGACAAGTAGATTTAGGAAGCAACTGGCCCCGTGGATAAGTAGATATTTTATTAAATTCCATACCCCTGATAATTTAAGATATTGGCAAGATAACACCACAATATGTGATGGCTTGAGTTTGAGGGTCATGTACTGAGTAGTGCAACAAAACGGAGGGTCATATCATTATTGTCCAACCAATGATATAAGCTGTGTGAAAAATTCTGATTGAATTAAGTTGAAATATTTATGGATCACTTTTAATATTTTTACAGTCTCCTGTTTTTAGTACATTTCTAAACTACTCTTGTACTACAGATTTAAGAAAGCAAAGCCTCAGTACTTCAGTAGGCTAAACAAATGTGCGCCTCTCATAGCAGTTTCTCACAATATTATTTGGTTTGTCGGAGCTTATGCTTTTACTTTTGTTACAAAGGAAATATTGTTTTAAACCATACTCATCTACATTTTTGTGACCACATTAGTGTTTTTTCTTGATGCAGAATGTGTTTTCTAATTTTTGTGGGCGTTTGTTTTTTGTCGTTTTTGCATTTGCTTCATCAGAACCATACAGTGGGATGGAATAGTCTTTTTATTCTGTTAGCATAATTAGTGGCACTGAGTGATGACAAGAAAAACTATGTTTCAGGTAACGTTTTCTTTATAAAACAGGTATTCTCCAGTGCGTCTTTATTTAAGTAACTCAATTGAGCGTTGCCTTTACCAACAAAGATGATGCTTCAATTGTAAATTAGCTCCCAAAGTCTGACTAAAATTTGTGAATAGTGTTTTTCCTTGCAGTCATTTCTCAAAGTGTTTTTTTTTTTTCCAGCGATGGAACAATTGTAAAGGATGGATACTATGGCTGCAGATGATGGTGATATGACCTTCTTCGACAGTCTCACTGGTAATGTATTTCTATATAAGCTGCAAGAAAAAAAAAAGAAATAATCTCAACACACGTTCAGATGTTTCCTGGCACAAGCAACATATAATTCAATCATTGAAAATGGACAAAGTGAATTAGTATTAACCTCCACCTTCTGATAAATGTCATGATAATGTTCCAGTGTGTGAATGGTTCCTAATGTTTGGTTATGAACTCTGCTGGCGGTTGTGTTTTGTAATTTAACAACTTACATTTTTCACAAAGTGGGACCCAAGAATTGGCATTTATCCTGGGTTTCTGGTACAGTGGTTGGTTCCTGATCGATATGTTTGATGGCCACTGCTGTTCACCATAGATTCTTCAGTACTCTTACATCCTTAAAGATAAGCAAGTGCCCTTTTGTACTCTTAAGTCTGAGGATAGGTCAGTAAAGCAGTCAAGGCATACTCTATAAAATGGTAGAAGCTTTTGAATTTTGATATATAGTGTGACACCTGAGTATATCTCTCACAGTAGATACATTATAAAATAAATACATATTTGTATATGTGTGTGTGTGTGTGTGTGTATATATATATATATATATATATATATATATATATATATATATATATATATATTGAGTTCCACAATGCAACAACGCATCCGATGCACTCCTTCCCAATGAAAGTCCAAACACAGTCTTGCGGCTTCACGGTGGTTTATTCATCAAAATCAAGCCACTTTTACCCAACGCGTTTCGGCGTAACCGCCTTGATCACGGGTAGTTACACGCTTAGTGCTTTACAGATTTTAAACAAAAAACGTGACGAAAATAATAAAAAAAACAGAAATAGGACGTATACATAGGAACTTCAATTCATAGTTCCTGAATTGTCAGCCATCTCGAAGAGGTGCAATTTACATACAAAGAACTGCAAAATTATAATAGTTCTTCTATTAATGACCCTTCTAAACATTCATCCATGTATAAATACAATAATTTGAAAACCTGCGCATAACATCAGTAATTGTCGTCACCTTAGATCGTAAACATATAATATGTACTAAGCTCGCACGTGTTATGAACTAAATGCTTGTATTTTATACTCAAGTCTCAGAGATGTCTTGTGCATAATTTAATTATGTGTGAGAGTACTAACAGCTGCCTTACGATAAGTATCGGTTTTGGGTCTTTCAACACAACTTTATTACTATTTCTAGTAGTAACAAACAGTAAGCGCTGCTTATGAATAGAACATAGTTAAGTTTCTACTGAAGAAAGAGGAAGAGCGAGAAATCTAGGTAAATCCCTACTCTCTAAGTACTGGCCTCTAATCAAGTGCAAGCATATCGTAAATAACAGACATCACTTTAGTAGGTATTGCAAATACAATAATGTCACAGGAAAGCTACAGTAAACATTCCTGAAACGCTAGGTACAAATTTCTGGCTTATACTGAAATTCACGAGAATACCTTAAAATATCATAATGTCAAAGTAAACACTTTCGAAATGCTGCAAATGACAAGGCAGAAATTACTGCAGAGATAAAGCATCATTATCCTCCACCATATATTGATAAACATATCTCATTAAGAGTATATGTAAAAAATATTATGATTCCATAAAACCCCAGTGGGTGAAAATAAGTATTTGAAGAAATATTAAATAAGAATTTTTCATATGTGTAGAGGTATGCCAACTAAATGAAAACCCCAGTGGGTAAGCATTAAGAAATTAAGCAAAAAAGAAATATTCATATGCTTATCAATTTGTGCAATGTGTTCAGATAAATTCTAAATTTTGTAATTTTTTAGTTTATAAATGCATTATATAACCCCAGTGGGTTATTGAATTCCTTTGCATAAACATCATGTCAGCATTAAAGACAAGAATGTGAACGGTGTAACAGCACAATAAAACCCCAGTGGGTGAATATTAAGTGATTAAGCAATTTTGTAACAACCATATGCTTATCCATTTTTTCAATATACTCAGATTTATGTTTTTTGATTTTTAATGCATTTTGTGTTTTTTGATTTTTAATGCATTATATAACCCCAGTGGGTTATTGGACTCCTTAGCATGAACATCATACCAGATTTAAGGCAAAAATTTATATTGAGTCTGATTAAGCAGTAAACCTTCATATGTCTGCACCATCTAGAAAAGTAAACAAAAATAGGATACAATTATAAATTGGGCCAATTACAAATTAATTGAAAAAAACTGTTAAAAACATGGATGTCTTTGTAGAAGTGTTAAAAGTCAAAATCCACATAATGTACATATTGCAAACAACCTAATTGAGGAGTTGGCTATTCACCAAGAAACCAGGCTAATTCTTCTTCAGAATTCAAACCCCATGGAATCTTGGTGTTGAGTTCTAAGATATAATGGGATTCAAGTTGTCGTAGCTTGCGAATTCTATCTCCCCCCCTGATGGTTGCCGGTATTCGGTCAATTACAAAGAATTTCAACAAATTGCGGTTGCTTTTGTGGAATTCCTCATAGTGTCGTGCTATTGGGGAGAGTTTGTCCTTATTCTGAATCGCCCTCATGTGTTCCAAGATTGGTTTCTTGGCAGCAAACATAGTACTTCCTACGTATCTCTTGGCACAAGGGCAATTCAGTACATATATGCAGTAGTCAGATAGACTCATTGAGAAACATTTAACTTGTCTATCTTCATCTGTGATAGGGTAATAAACTCTTTTCACATTTGAACTGAATTTGCAAGCTTTACACACCATACAGGTGTAGAAACCCTGAATGTCTGTAGTTACTGTTCTTGCATATATATATCAGGTTAAAATTCTCTTTAGCTGCCTTGCATTGGGGGGGTGTCGCGTGGTATCCGGCTAAATCAATCCTTCAATTACGCAATCTTGTCAGATGTAGCAGGTGCGCACGCAGCACTGTGAAAATACCTTATTAATGGAAAACAACTGCAAACAGCTTAGCAATGCGTTTCAGGCCTTGCTCACGCACACTGGTTCAAGTGTAAACCACCTCCATTAATGTACACAATGACAATGGAAAGAGGATTTACACAGTTCTTCACATTGAGCGATATGTTGGAAAGTTACCGTGTTTTCTTTAAACATAATATTGCAGTAACAAAAAAGCAACAAAGGAAACGAATGGCATAAATTCATATTGTTCCCAAGTAGGAATATAATATGCCTCCAACTATATCCTACATTGGCAGTACTCTGCCATAAAACAAGCATTGTGTTATAAACAAATCGTAATAAACAGAAATACATGTCCGAGAAAGCAAGTAGAAAGCCCGCCTTGTAAACCCATGTGTCAATCTTGCCCAAGTGGGCTTATCATGTACCTCAGCAGGTCCCTGATCTGATACTGAAGTGTGAAAAGGTAACTGTTCAGATACAAGCTCAAGTGGGCATCAGTGGATTAATACAGTCCTCTCCATTAGAAATCTGGTGATAAAATTAACAAAACCTGATATCTCCTAGTGTCCAACAGAAACTAGTAGATGGAAGAGTTGGGTAGGTAGGACAGCCTTTCAATCAAAATCACAAAATATATGCATTAAATACGGTTCAAAAGAAAATCCGCATGTAATCCAGTACAGTCACGCTCTTTTCTGTCATAATCACAGTGATTAAGTAAGCTGAACTGCAAAGCAGAAATCACTGTATTAACATAATATAAAATAAAAGCTGAAGGAACAAGCGCATTGATGGTATGGCAAATGCAGTGTCCTCTCTCCATTTACCTGTACATGTGAAATGAATGAAAACCCTCAAACAAAACACAGTCCCCACACATTGGTATGTTTGCACAACTGCCACCATTACCAAACAAAAATAGATATAAGTAATAAGCAATCAAATTGACTAGATCATGAGCATTGCTGGTTAACCCGTACAGGGGTGTCTGCTTGAGAAAGGATAGACAAGGGAGGATAGCCCACCCCCGAGGGCGAAAGCGAACCATCTATGTATGTATAGTATCTTTTCATTTGGCCCCCTTTTCCATAGTGCACCAGCACCCTGCTCCCGGTAGATCCCGGGCGGTTCTCGAAGAACTGCTGGTAGTACTTTGAACCTTAGCCCACTACTACTCTGATCCCAGAAGGTAAACCTCTGCAACCGACTGTACCTACCTTTATGCATCTTTGACTTTATCTCCCATGGGATTGCAATGTGTGTAAAAGCGCACAGGTTTGAACATTTTCTTACCTGTGAATATTTGTTAGACCTGTCAGCCCTTTGGGTGGTCCCTCCTCATCATTATTTATTTTGTCCCACTTTTGCCTCAAACCCTGTTTGAATTTTTCCTTTTTGGGAACCACCAGACTTTTTAGTGTTGCTGCAGATTCAGGGAGCCATTTTACCTACCCCTGAAACTTCTGTCTGAGGGCCTGAAGCACAAAATGGTGGCCACCTGTGACATCACCAGCATCCACTGGAACCTACCAGCACCTTCCAGAACATTCCAGAACCCTGTGACAGTTGGAGGCGGTTTGGAATGTTGGGGAGTTAAGAGAGAGAGTTGGCAGTTGGAGTTGGCAGTTGGCACCTGACTGGTGAAGAGAGAGCAGCACAACAGTGAAGGAGGAAGGAGTGAAGCAGCAGGGGTGGAAACTTGTGCCTGGAGTGGGGTCCATAAACCCACCCTTGATACTAGTCCCTACTGATGGATCCCAGCCTGTAGCCCTGTGTGGGAAGAAGCCAGAAAAACTCATCCTAAGGACCTGGACAGCAGGAACAGGCCTTAGAAGCAGAAAGCAGCAAGATCCTGACCTGGAAACTGGTTTCCCTGGAGTCCGGCGTCGAGTAGCCTAAGACCTGGAGCCCGAGGTGGAGAAGCGGCGCTGACTGAAGAAGCAGACGTCGTACCCGGAGCCGCCTGAGGTCGTGAGAGGGCGCCGACGGAGGTCGTGAGGAATACCAAAGGTCGAGGAGGAAGTTAACCGAGGTCGAGTGAGCGGCGTCATCGGAGGAGTGAAGTCCGCCCTCCGGAGTCGTCGGAGACCGAGGTGAAGTGTACCGGAGGTCGGGAGTGAGGATCGCACTCCGGAGTCGCCCGGAGCCTGAGAGGAGGAGCACCGGAGGTCGGGGGTGAGGATCGCACCCCGGAGTCGCCGGAAGTCGACATCGAGGCCAGGCCGGCCGACGTCATCGAAGCCGAGAGCGCCATCGGACCGGAGCCGCCCGAAGTCGACACCGAGTAGAGACTGCCCGACGCCGTCGAATCGGAGGTCGAGATCGAACCGAGGCCGCCGACATCGGACCGGAACCGCCTACCGGCGTCGTCTAGAACTGACATTGTGCCGAGGCCGCCGAGACCGAACCGGAACCGCCTCACGGCATCGACACGACTCCAGCGGCGTCGGAACAACAGAAAAAGGGCAGTAAGTGGAGTAGAGGGCGCCTAAGGCCCTGTGGAGACCTGAGAGACTGCTCTAAGGGGCTAGGGAGGTGCTGGAACCAACCTGACTGTGCCAGGGGTGAATTGGGACTAACCTAGAGAGGTTGTGTGGAGAGAGAAAGCCAGGGCACTGGTATTCCCCCCTTGATCTACCTCAGTTTAGGCCTCAGCCTTGTCCCAGCCAGGGAGTAGTACCCCTCAAGCCTTCCACAACCCTACAAGCTGTGCCTGGGCCAAATCAGCCCTTAGGAATTGAAAAGTAATCTGATTACATGAGTGCTGCTGTATACTTTTAATTATTTATTGGGGGCACTGTATTTATTGTGTTAACCTATTTATTGCTTCACTATATTTATTGGTCTACAGGACTTGTTGGTGTACAATATTTATTGGTTCAGTATTTAATGCCTCAGAATATTTAATTGCCTGTATTACCTGCACTTATATTTATGTCCCTTGTAGTTATGATCATCCCTATTTATTGAATCTCCAGACAGTATTTACTTGACCTGCACTATTTAAATTTGTATATTGTGATTGTCTTATTTATTTTTCCAATCAGCAACTGAGAGAAAAAGATAAAGAAGAATATTTTCATAATTTTTACGGTGTAGAGTCGTTTTTGGAACGGATGCACGCATGGTTATTGTATGGGTATATTGTATGCTTAGCACGGTGCCTGTTTCCTGACCACTCGAGCCAAGCTACCACAGTGTGTTCGGGGAGTCCACCACCACCCTGCGGAGTGGGAGTGGGCTGTTTCCAACAATATTCATATAGAGAACTGTACTTACCTTGAACCGAATTTCTTGAGCTTGCAATGTACATAAAAAGTTTTATTTTTCTAAATTGGTCTCAGATTTATTCCTTGAGTGAGTGTCTCATTTATTCCTTCTGCGAGAACAACAAATGCGTACCACTATCCTCTGGTAAGCCTAACTGCTTGCCCACACTAACATAAAAGAGAGCGTTAGTATTGTCTACTTTAGCCTCTGTAAACAAATTGGGGACCCACTGGACTCTAAGCCCAGTGTACTTCATTTTAGTACACTATATAGAGAGGCAGCTTCCTATAGTACTCCTCTATCTTCCCCACAGCTGCCAGTGGCCTTTGCATAAAGCCCTTCAGCAGAAACTCTGTGTAGGCCATGTTAATCCGATCACACGCCACTATGCACATCCCGTCCTCCCCCGCAGTGAAAGAATGAGATTGTGGTTATTCCCTCTTTAACAGCCAAGACAGTATGCTGCCTGTCTTCTCTCCTACCCTAAAGTGCTGTTGCCGATACTTTGTGTGGCAGTATTTATCCTGGTGGGTCCAGGTGTCTCGAACTTGCCATTTTAACTGCGCCTGTCGTCTGCAGGCCTCAGGGTCTGGCTTAATGTGACTGTCTCCTTCTGTCAGCTGTCTCTCTAAGTCTGTGAACTCCCACTCCAGCTGCACCTGCACCCCATGGATGTACCCGATGCACTCCCCCCACCCCCCAGCGCTACCTTGTAAGCCTCCCACTCTCAGTGATATGCTCATTCTCCTGGAAGAAGAGGTTAGTAAAGTGTTTCACATGATCTCTGAATTCTACGCCCTCTAGCGCCTCCATGCGGAGTCTCCAAAGTGGAATTTTCTGTCTCATCTACCTGGAAAGTAGTGTGACCAAAAGTTGGGAGTAATCAGTTCAATAACCGATACGCTGAGTGTCGAAACATGTCTATATCCTTTTCCCTGCCAAATACCATATCTAGCCCACTGTGAACCTCATTTCAGGGCAGTATTAGGAAAACTTGCTGTCAGCTGAGTGATGGTGAGCCCTAATCTCACTTAGGTTTAGGCTCTCCATTACCTCTATCGGGGAGGCCACCATCAGGGGTTTATGGCCCTGCCTTGTGTGGGATGGGAGGGGAAGAAGCCCTGTCAAGGCGCCTGCCCACACCAAGCGCACATAGAGATACAGGACCACTAACTTCAGCATTTCTGGGTAGAGCTCTTTCTCATCAGTGTTAGATGCATAGGGATTTACTATACAGGTGTCTGTTGTGTCCAGTACACCCACAACAATTCATACCTTCCCTTATGGTCTGAGGCACCTCCTGTTGAAGGTAGGAAACCCCTGTTGCAATCCAGATCATCACCCCACGGGCATAATTTGAATACAAGGCTGCGTAGAGGTATCTTCTCCACCGCCTTCCCAGGTGCTGAACCTCAGCTTACAGCAGGTGTGTCTCCTGGAGGAGTACCACCTGCACTGTGTACCTCTGCAAATAGGAGTACAAACGATACCTCTTCGTACAGTTGTTCAGGCTCTACACATTCCATGTTACTGCTGTTCTGTTCATCTTACTCCGCTGGAGTTGGGGAATAGTCCTCCTGCAAGGGGGTTGCCATCTCCCTCCCCTAGTATTTCCAGAGCACAGTCAATGAGCCTTGAGTGCTATTCCCGACAAACTGTAAACTGTTCTTCCAATGGACCTCCCCAAACCCTCCCGTTCCACCCCCTCCCTCTGAGCAGACTTACCCCCATCCCCGACTGGGGTCCCGCTCGAGTGTAACATCTAGGAAGCCAAATATGGGTCCCTGTGTACCACTTCCATCCCACCCTCTTGTAACTTAATGCTAATTCAACTTTTACAGCTCATCCCATCGACCCCCACCCCTCCCTCCACCCACCTTATAGGGAGATTCCATACCAGCGCAGTTTCAACCACTGTGCCACTATGTTCCCCGATAACTAGGGGTCATAGTGCATCTTATTTTCCCTGCCACCGCAGCCCCATTTGTCCCGCCAATGCCTCATCATGCATGATGTTTCGCTCCGTCCAACAGCAGAGTCCAGGAGCTACATCCTCCCCCCCCCACCCCCCCCCCCCACCCCTCCCACTGGCTACAAGGGGCCTTCCCCCATTCTCACTAGGGGTGAGACTCTGTGTCTGTGGCACTCATGGGCCAGGGCTCAATCTCTTCAGTATGCTTTCCTATAAATTGCCTTCGGCCAGGATTAGTGTTCTGGTCTGCAGGGTCTAGGTCCTCTGGTGCATAGTAGTATGTTCTCCACATTGTGCCTCCGAGCAAATCGTGACCCTGGGAGATCTCGTCCGGGCCTCCTTCCGGCATCTACATTGTCTCCGGCGACTGCTACGCTGAGCCGGCCACCAAGGGCTCCCCGCTCCAGTTTTTTGCAACACCTCTAGCCACACCCATGCCTTGTCTGGAATGTCAAAGAAGTGGTCTCTGCCCTGCAAGATCACTTTGAGATGGGCCGGGAATAACATGTAACGAAGATTAAGTGCTTGAAGTTTGACTTTCACTTTCATGTAGGACTTGTGTTACATTTGTACTCTCCTCGTGTAATCTGCATAGATGGAGATAGCATTTTTCTTGAAGACCAATAGGCCAGCCTCCCTGGCTGCCCGCAGAATGCAGTCCTGATCCATTTAATTGAGGACCTGACAATCGGGGCCCTGGGGGCTGTTGTGGGCGTATGACATTGGCAGCAAAGTCAGGGCCCCACGGACTGGATCCTGTGCCCCAGGGTAAACACCTCAGAAAGGCGTTTTGGTTTCAGCACATTGCGAATCCATCTCTCCAAGAAGGGCACCATGTCAGCCCCCTCCGCTCTCCCTGGGAGACCCAGAAATCTTATATTATTTTGGCAGGATCGATTTTGCGCACCTTCTGCCCTTTCATCCAGTTGAGCGACCGTTGAGCGCAGAGAGGTCACCTGAGTGTTTAGCACTTGCATCTCAGTTTGTTGATCGGACACCGAGCTTCCCACTGTTTGAACCCTCTCAGCCACTTTGTGGTAGTCTGTGCGTACTAAGTTCACCTCAGTTGTGATTTCTGCTATCCTTTCCTCCAGTGCTTCTCTAGAGCGATGTATTGCTGAAAGGATTTCAGCTCCAGAGGGCTCCTCGGGCACTCCCCTGCTCCTGACCCCCCCCCCCCCGGGGTCCCAGACTGTTATGATACACTGTGGGGTCCATATATTGGATGATTGTGTTTGTTGCGATTTAGGCTGCCTGTACTTGCCCATGTTTACTCCAGGTAGCAGACGGTGACCCCCAGTTATTACGTTGCATTTCAGTCTGTGTTGAGACCAATATTCCAGGTTTCTTCCCCACATAGATACAGCCTCTCTAGGGGAAGTCCTGCGGGGCACATGCACCTATGCCTTGGGGCCCCACTTCCACCTTACAGGGCTCCCGCACCTTCTGTGGCCACTCCGTGTTTAACTTTGCCACCATACCTACTGCGGGCCAACTAGTCCTCCCAGAGTGCAGTGTCCCCCCCTCTCAGGCTTTCACCACAGCCAGGAGCGACCTCTCCCTCTGGGCATCAGGCCCCCAAATCCTCTGCGACCTTCTACTGCCACATTTTCTGTCATTACCCAGGTGGCACAAAGGGCTCTTCACGGTCTTCCTTCTTTCAGGCACGCCATAGGATAATCAGGGGTCCGTGCCCAAACCACAGCCAGCATCCGCTAGTCTCTGAGATACAGGTATCGCAGCAACACTTGCACTCTCATCGTGTGTTCCAGGGTCTCGACCCCTCCAACACATGCCACTCTCTCCCTGCAGTTTGGCCTCGCCTCTTTTGCCTCACTTCATGTGCCTCTCTGGGCCAAGCCCGCCTCCAGGGTCCCTGGCAGTTTGGGTACCGCCCCCTCCCGGTAATTGGGAGCAGTGCAGCCCCCCTGCTGATGGGTCTGCACTCACAGCTTCCCCACTGGGCAGTAGCCCCGTCCCCATGCCTTGGGCCCCACTTCTCACTAGGGCCAAGTCTCCGGTCCAGCCCCACCTAGGCCGCGACTCCTGCTCCAGGACCCATCATGACCAATCCGGAGCGGTCCCAGCCAAACAGGATTCCCCAGACCTTGCTGGAAAAACCACACCGCTGAGCTCACTGGCACCCAAGTCATCCCTCGAGCCACCTGACCCAGGCAGGGATGAGGCCTTGCTCTTGCCATCCCACTGCCGCTGAATGTTGCGGCTGTAGCGCATCCACATGTCGGGCGGCGCACAGAGGATTGCCTGGAGTCCTCCCCAATGGTATACTTTCTGGCCAGCGGGTTTTCATTCGAGCCTGCAGGAGTGGTCGGGGTTATGTACGCAGTCTTGCTTGGCCACGCTCTTTATCATATTTATTATTGTGTTATCACATGGTGCCTGTTTTTATCTGTTCATGTGTGATATGACTTTGTATTTGGAATGTTGCTGTTCATTGAGTGGATTTTTTAGAGTGGTACAAATGATCCTACTGGTCATATCTGAGGTTCAGACACACATTCATTAAAACAGGTTTTTTGATTTCCTTTAGCAGGTTCTCCTTATAAGGGTGATGATGACAATTCAGTGGACATATATGATGGTTTAGATTGTGTTCCATCTGTGTCAGGTAAGTTGACTCACACCTTTAGTTGGATTTATTTGATCAGATCAGTTAGACATGTTTATAAAAAATTGCTCTGTCTGAATTTTATTCTTGCTTCTTCTATTTTATCTTCTCTCCTGATTTACTTATCTGGTGTGTTTTTACTTTTCTCTATTGTGGGCTTCTCTCTTGCATTGTTTTCTGCCATTGTTCTCAGCTGCTATCATAGAAGTCATTTGTAATACTGAGTCAAAATGTAGTATAACACTTTTTATCTTCACATATGAAGAAAATATAATATATCAACGAATAACTTAATGAAAAATGTGGAATTCGCTGTGATATTTTTCAAATTTGAGTTTTGTATGTTCTTTACGTTATCGAAGAAAAGTTAGAGGGTGAGTCAATAAAAAGTATCTTAACAATCGCCGCCATCTTGATTTCGTATTTGTCATCTTGAGGTATTTATGAATACTCCCCAGTATTTCTTAAGGAAGGGAAGAGGTGTGGTGCAGCGGACAGGGCAGCTGACTCCGGAACCGGGGGGCTCACAGTTCGAGCCCTGGTGCCGGCGGCAGATCAGCACAGCACCATGTGACTCTGGGCAATAGCTCGCTTAATCTCCCCAACGCTCCCAGCGCCTTGACACTCTCGGGTAATTGTTCGCACTTTACAAATACTGGAAATTTACATTTAGTATTTAGAGTTTAAGTATATTAGAGAATTTCATTGACCACATTTCCAACTCAAGACATGTATACAGTCATGTGAAGAAAGTAAGTAATCCGGAAGCAAAAATTATAGCTATGACCACTAGACTTAGAGGAGAAATCTGCCCGTTAACTCCACTATCCCATCACAGATTTTGCTGTAGCAATGAAACCACACTGTCCCACTAACCTGTTTTGAAAAGATTTGCCTACGAGGTGATGCGACAAACATCAAATCCTTCGAGATAAACTTGAAATACCAGTGTCTGGACTGAACCTCGATGGCCCTAAAACCTTGCAACCTGTCTTACCACTGAGCAATTGCTTCCGTCACATAATTTATTCTTATAAACCAATCGTTTTCAGGGGTTAGTGATCCATGAACTAACTTTATTGTATATCACTGATTAAGAGTGGACCTGCAGTTCCATTTCTCCTTTGAATGGTCAGGAGGCAACCTGCTTAGAGTAATACAAAACATACTAAATAAATACAACACTGCACTATCTACAAAAAAAACACAAATGTGCCTGTACCTGACACAGAGGACCTCTCACTAAGTGTCAATAAAGAATTGCTCGGGTCTATTATGAAGACAAAACGCTGATGCCAGTATTCGTCCCTGTCACATTCTGTCCTACAGTGCTTAAAGGATTCGTCATCTCTTGCTTTGCCCCAAACTGATTATTGCATGAGTTGCAGTTGTTGCAAAAATTTAATTATATTACCATTCAGACCTTCCTACTTAAGGAATTGCCTCAATGGACCAGATGAGCTAACCATCCATCAAATATCCTGTGTATGGGCATAGTCTTTGAAGTTTATATTTTACAGTCCTAAATGGAAGTGTACAAAATGATTTGATGGTCACTACAACATATCTAGAGCCTGCCTGTCACGGGGTGATATTGTATGCCACTTCTAGCCAGGCGTCAGTTCTGTTCAATAGTAGCTTGGCAATAACTTCACTATGTTATTTAGCAATATTAGTGACCGATTGTTGGAAGGCTCTAACATTTTATTTAATACACAATAGAGCTATTGCAGCTGTAGACAAAACCCAACAGATGACTTCTTAACTCGAGTATGGGATTCAACACTCCTCATAAACAAATATGCACATGATGTTTCATTATATATAAAAAGGTTGATTAGGCTCAAACGAGGCAGTGGAGCCCGAGTTTGATCTTGCAATGCCCTTTTTATGTTGTTCACAGTAAATGGCTTCAGGTATGGGGCCCTTCATGTCTTGTGTTGACTCTGGTCACATGGTGCTAGATAAAAAAAAAAATAGGTAAAATTCCTGTGCTTCTAATAAATTACTGAATGCTAAACTGTGAAGGCTCCTACCATTTGCAAGACCCCAAAGTACCTACAATTTTTTTTATTGATCAACAGGAAAAAAAGCTTTAAGAATCACTATTGGAGAGGGACATTGGCTCCATCAGCATGCTGGTTCTCTGAACTACATCGTTCTATTGGGCAGGCGTTTGCTTTCACTCAAAAGAGTGCTTGTACTACAATCCATGACTTGTGGAACTACTATATAAAGTAGGTCTGAAGTGGCTATGGTGACAAAACATTGATGCCATTTGTCAGATGCTGAAGGTCTGGTCTGAGTTATTTATAGTGAATCAAATGTTAAAGCTATAGATTTTTAAGGATGGATTGCTGTTCCACTGTGTCAAATCCTATAGACTGGTATTTTTTTCCATGAACTCTCACAAGTTACTGTAATAGGGGTTTGTTTTTGGTTATGCTTTATGACAAACATTGAGGGTGGAAGATTCGTATTCTGAAAATCCTAGGCTTTCTTAAGGAGGACTTGTATATGGTTTTCCAGCTGCAATTTTGTACATATTTTTATTAATTTTATGACCTGATGCCTTGAAAGCTTATGCCGAACACAGTAGGACTGAGTTGGTTATTTTGACAAGCCAATGACAAAGGGCCTGTTTGGTTCTCTTGTAAAAGTTTGTCAGATTCTATAAGCCAGATATGTTTATTGTGAAAAAAACAACACAAGCAGGAGGCTTGACTTATTTGCGAAAAGCATGTGTTAAAGCCAATAGGCCTTTTCAGCTGGGTTGAAATTCTGTCTTCAGACTTTCTTTACATCCGCAATAGTAGTGGTTCACAAATAATGCTTCCGGTAATTCTCTAAAG
Organism: Triturus cristatus; assembly: GCF_964204655.1. Taxonomy (NCBI): domain Eukaryota; kingdom Metazoa; phylum Chordata; class Amphibia; order Caudata; family Salamandridae; genus Triturus; species Triturus cristatus. The sequence goes on along the minus strand of NC_140589.1, from coordinate 666,060,269 downwards.
AGTTTGTGTTTAAATTTCTTGGAAGTTCATTTAGAGATGTTATGGGTAAATATTCTGAAAGAGCTGGGATCAGTTTTGGAGAATTTGTCAGTGAGAGGATTGATGGCAGGTTTAGCCATGAATTTGACATTTGGAGTTGTAAATTATGCTCTCATTGCTGAAGACTTGACTGTAGTCCTTTTTCACTTTTCCAGATTAGAAAACAGGAGGAATTCCCAGCTTTATATATTTGCTCCCATTGTTGATGTCTGGACCACAATGGTGGTGATTGTGGCTGTACTGTGGTGGGAAAGAAGCATTTGGGGGGAGACAGGGACTCCCGATTCAGAAGTGCCACTGTGTAGAGAAAGCAAAAGACACACAATTGATGGACGGAATGCAGAACAAATCAAACATTCATCCCCAGTCAAGAGATCTGGGTTAAATCCATCTGTTAGGGTTCCCTGTTAACTCCCCCTGAAGCCACGAGGGACGACAACGTTAAGACATGTACCACTCTCTCATGAGTTCGGTAGACGAAAGTATGGCCTTTTGATAAGATCCCTAGATCGGAGGGTACATGCTTTTGAGACGCTTCCTAACTCCTTTAAACCGAAGGAGCTTCCACGAATCCGTGCTTGGCTTACTGATCCGTCGTGTGAATGGTGACCACGCCCCCAACTTTCCAGCTCCTCGCCTTGGTATTGCTTCGCCGCCTGAAGTCCCTCAAATCTACGCTGTTCCAGTGTTTCCCCATTACGATATCTCAGAGAGGATTTCTCCCTTGCTCTTTCTCCCGAGCTGGTCTTTTACACCAATTCGCTGAGGCCACGCACTCCGCGTCTTCTCCCTTTTGGGAGCGTCCGCCCCTGTGTCCGATTAGCCCTGGCCAATGCCGGCCAGAGAGGTGCACCAGCTTCCCAGGTAAGCGCGTCTGGCTGCTGCTCCGCTCGCCGCTTAGTTTCAGAGCCGGTCAGCGCAGCGCGTCCTCTGGGAAGCGAGAGAACCTCGGCTGCTCCGCTCCTGCCTGGACAATCGAGAGCAGGGTTGTGCTTGTGGTTGCTCCGTTCCTGTAGACTCGAGACAGGAGCCGGTCAACGCAGCATTTTTTAGACAGGTTTTGGGCTGCTCGGCTCTTCTGATGACGGCTAGAGCGGGGCAGCAAGATTGTCGACACCTATAAGAAACCGAATAGCAGTAAGAGAGAACACTGAATTACTCCCCTTCTAGGATTCTCATGCTACTCCCCTCCCTTCTCTAATCCCAGATATTCTTGCAATGATTCTTGAACATACCATCTTTATTTCTACCGTTACCCCAGTGTGTGAGTGAGTGTGCAAGGTTTCTCTTGTGGATTAACCCCTTCCAGACCTACCCCACCCTAGAGAGTTATCCCCAGCAGTACCTCCGCTCTCGGTGGATTCCAGAAACACAGCTATTTCGGGACCTACTACGAACTCACCCTAAGTAAGTGGACCATGAGAAGAGTGGACTTGTATTAATGCTATACTGTGCACAGTATTGTAAATTCTCCTTGTATTCCTTTCCAGGTGGTCTCTGATCAACTTCCCTCCTTACCTGGCACACACATCGAACACAGGGGAAGAGTGCTGGTCATTCATTGGGTATTCCCCTCACTTTTGGTTGACAAGAGCTCTTGAGAGAGTATTTTCTGTCTCCCTCTGAGAATTGTCTTCTGGAAGCGGGGGGGGGAGCAGCATCTTCGCTCCTGTGGAAATCGGAGGAGAGGGTTCTCCCTCCTTGGGTGAAGTGCAACACCATCATTCTTTGGCTCACCATGCCACCCCAGTTTAGACCTGGCTATGCAAATCAGTCTTGACCCTGTGCCTCATGGGAACAGTCCAGCCCGAACTGCCAAGCCAGGTCCTCCCTGGACTGGAAACAAGCATCCTAGGACCGGTTTCGGGGTTTCACCCCTCTTCAGCCAGGATAGCTTGATTCCAGTGGCACAGTGGGCCCAGGACTCACGTCTGAGCATACCTGGCGCAACTAGGGCGAGAAAGCAAAAGACACACAATTGATGGACGGAATGCAGAACAAATCAAAACATTCACCCCCAGTCAAGAGATCTGGGTTAAATCCATCATTCTTTTGCTCACCATGCCACCCCAGTTTAGACCAGTTTGGCAGTTCGGGCTGGACTGTTCCCATGAGGCACAGGGTCAAGACTGATTTGCATATGGCTGGGTTCAAACTGAAATGGCATGGTGAGCAAGAAAACGATGGATTTAGGCCCAGATTTCTGTACTGGGGTGAATGTATGAAATTGATCTGCATTCTGTCCATCAACTGTTGTTTTTGCACTGTGTAGGGAATACACCCTTCCACCCATGATCCTGCTGTGCATGTAGAGATTGGCGCAGAGTCTGCAGCGCTGATCTCAACCTCTACATACCTATGTAGAGTGACTTCAAGTCAGCCCTCTTCAGCCATTATTATTTTTGAGTGTCATTCACAATATGTTTCTGCCCATGACAACATTTAGTATGGAAAATGGGTAAGCCCACTTCAGCCTTTGGATCTAATGCCCTCTTAAGTAACTGCATTTTGCAGAAACACATATCGACATCTGCCAGAATTTGAGTGTGCTTCAGTTTTAGGAGGAGATCACCAGTCAGTTTAGTTTAGCATTTTCTCTTTTTATCAGTCCACCTTTTTTCCCCATTATTTATTTATTTTGATCGCTAGTAGTTTCCTACAAAGTGCTACCGGGCCACATGTTTACTGCTCATTTCATCTGCAGTGAACCGCACCTTGAATGGCCACTACTTCTATACCAAGTGGCCACCTTGAAGGGTATTGGCCATGGTGTTTTATTAGTTTAGTATTCCAAGATTACCGCCTCATTTAGAAGAAACGTTTCAGCAATTTTGGATTTGTGTAGCAATTAATCCTTATGCACAATACTATTTCAAAGTGGCCGCTAAATGCTATGTTTAGGTTTTTTCTGTTCTACTTATCTAAAAAAAAAATTTTTTTATTGATTTTAACTACAAATCTCCCACTGTTGGTACAGAAACATTAAATCAAGAATTGTTGTGGCAATATACAAGAAAGAGAAAAAAAACTAATGTTAATGGCATGACATTGGAAAGCAAATTATACAGAAGACCCGAACATTCAGTTCCCAAGACCCAGTCATCCCAACAACCATTCTAATCGGTACCTTGCAACCATGTGTCTCCATCCATGGACCATGGCCTGCTGGGCAAGGTACTAGCAAGATCCCCCTGTAATCGTCCCAGTCCTTCCAAATCTTATGATGTTTCTGAGGACAGTCTCTTGCCAGATAGATGGGTCGTTCCAAACCCATCCATTCCCGTGGCCCATTTACTAACAGGGGGGCCTCCGTACTCTTCCAAGCCTGTGTGAAGTCTCCCTTAGCAATCATCAGGACTAGCCAGAGCAGCACCCTCTGATACCTATTCCCTTCCAAGTTATCTGTGATATGTAGGAGGATCAATTTCGGCTCTTTGGGATTTGCCCAACCCAGTACTGTTTCTAGGGTGCTTAGCACTCCATTCCAAAAAAGTGAAAGAGCGGGACAGTGCCAGAATATGTGTGTCAAATCGCCATCGGGGTCATTACAGCCCAAGCAATTTCCAGTCACAATTAGCCCCATATTGAGTAGACATTTTCTAGTGTAGTATATACGGTGCAATAGTCTAAGTTGAATCAAGCAGAACTGTGAGGCTATCACTGCCTTCCTGGGGGCAGCCACCGCTTGATTCTAGTCCTCGTGTGGACCAGGTCCTGCTTCTACAGTGCCCTCACCATCGGATCAGGTTGATTACGAAGTAGAGTCTGATAAATGAAGGATAATTTATGTTCCTTAATATTAGTAAGTAATATCTCCGCTTTTCAAGGGGCAGGATTCTTGTATGGCTACAACAGACTGTAAGTAACACCCTACCGCATGTCGGAGTTAAAGGTACTGAAAAACTGGGTGCGGTGCATTTGATATGATGAAAGGACTTCAAGGACTCATTATGAAGCACGTCGCCCAGCAAGGAAATATCTGGTATGTCCCAGCCTGAGAAACTCTGGAGGGCTACAACCTGTGCGATCCGAGCCCCTGTCCACAGTCTCCAAGGTAAGTCTACCTGCCCATCCCATGAATTTCGCCGCATCCACTCGGCTCTTCAGCACTACTTTAGTAATGTGGGTGAGCTAGTTCCCCTATAAAGCAAGTGAGAGAGGTTGCTACAACCCATGAGTCACCCCTCCGTCGCATAGGCCGGATCCTCTTAAACCCCCTCAAACCGCCAATCAGTCACAATTAGGTGTACAGCCCTCTAGTAGAGCAGGATGTCGGGGTAGCTATTCCCCTGTCAAAGGTATGCCGGCAACATTTATCGAGGGAAATCCGGGGGAATCCCCCATTCCATAGCAAGAAGCACATCAGAGCGTTGACCTTAAAAAAAGGTCTGGTGCACCGGAAATGGGTAGTTCTGGAGCTGATGAAGTCTGGGCAGGGAAACCATCTTAAAGATGGCTGAGCAACCCAATAGGGACAGCCGGAGAGATTACCAAAACTTGACCTTTTTGGATAAGACCATCAAACTGAGGTTGGAATCGTATCCCCTACGCCCATCATCGGTAAAGAAGACTCAAATATTTAAAGCCCATTAGAAGCACCCACACCCAGGGCATGGTCAGAGGGCATGACTTTTTACTTATTCTTAATTTCAAGTACCTGCCTGTGACATTTCTTTTTCTTAACTGCAAGCACATGCATACCTTTCTGGGGTAGCACTTTTTTCTACTTGTATTCTTTTTTTTTTATGTATGTTGCATGTGCTTGTATTTGTGTGCATTATTATGGAAGAGTGAGGGTATAAATGTGAGAATGGGTCACTGGTTGGATGAATAAATGTGTACATGAATGCAATGATGAGTGACAAGTTGCATGTATGATACAGTATTGAGTACCTAAACACACCAGTAACCAAAAAGGCATTTTCTGTTATAAGCCAGACCTGTTTCTATGCCAGTGACTGTTTTAGGGGTTTTCCACTTTTTGAGTTAGTTAAATTTAACTTTTCCTTTTTAATCCTGCTCCCATCACCACGCACTCTGGAGCTTTTTTTCATTATAACTTAATTTAATTAGCTTTTCACCTCAGTGTATTCGATATTGAAATCAGAATACAAATCTTTGTCAGATCCTGTAGTCCAGAAAGGCTGATTGTAAACGGTTGTGTTCAGAGCACTTGTCCTACTATTGGAGAGCAAGCTTATAAGCATTTATGAATAGTAGGAAAGAATAAAGGAGTGGTGGAGACTTAGACATTCTAAGAGTTTAAGAACGTAGTGCACCGAGCCAGCGTTTTTAATTGCAAAACAACTTCCATAAGGGCTGAAAAATTTGAAGACGTTTTAGATGCAAAGAATAATTGCACATGTGGTTTGTAGTCCCAAAATTTTAATGTCCATTTTTTTATTGACTGTTGCCATTTTAACAGGCATCGCCGTTTGATTTTAAAGTTGCTTTTTATAAAATACAACATAAATCATCGCAATGAAGCACTTGCACTTTTGTTGAACATGGAGTATTTAGATGTTGCCTGTGCCCTGGCTAAAGTTTGTTAAATGTTTGTATTAGTGATGTAAGAGGCTCGGCCACGAGTATTAGTTAGTTACTCTGGAATCGGGATGTTAGGAAATGGAGATTTTATGTATTAAAGGAAGGCTGGTGTATTGGGTTAGTCTGGTTCAGAAGCACGAAGGGGGAGAGTGGCGGGGCTGTTTATATTCATATTTTATTCTGTATTTTAAAATGTATGTTTTAAAGACAAGTGTCTAAACATTAATAACATTGAACTAAACTGAACAACTTCTAGAATGCTCAGGATAGAGTTGAACATAAGAAAATGAAATCCCTTAAAGTGTAGAAAATTCAGGGAACAACTTCCAGCATAAGTGGTTGAAACAAAAATATTACGTAAGTAAAAGGCCTGTCGCAGACAAAGTAGAGCACTGGGACGGTGTAAGCATTGGCAACGCTGCAGAATGTGTGCATTGTCAATTAAGTAGATAGGCCCTGAAAGAAACCATTTACTTTCTTTATCTGTATTCTTTTACCTTTTCTCAGTTTCGATTAGCATTCTGACATCTTTACTTTTCTGAGTGTTTTATATTAAATGGCCTTAAAATCCTGATTTAATCCTTGTGTATTTACTTAGGTAATGCATCTGAACAGTGTGCACCATCCAGAGATTTAGACCTTTATGAGGAGCTTCTAACTGAAGAAGGCGTTGCAAAGGAAACTTCGTATAAAAATGTATGTAACTCTATAACTGCTTGCAAAATAGGATTGTATTACTTTTTTTTGTATGTGTAAATCGTACCAATATATGAAACCTCACGCTTCCTACCTCGTCACTTTCGGCCTCATCAACTTTGAGCCAGGGCTGCGTTCCTGATGAGCCTCTACAACAAGAGTAAGCTACCTCCTTTTTATCTTTTCCATTGTCACCACTGATTTATCTTGCCTCCTTGATCCTATCTTCAGTCCTGTGCCACTATCTTCATCTTGTATCACGGGCATGGAAACTCTCAAAAGGTTTGAGAGAGAAACTCTGATGGTGATGCCCATGGCAATTCAAAACTGTTCTATCTCTGGTTATGGCCTGCAAGTGCTTTAGTGGGTGCTACCATGTATTGTTGGGAGTTTCATCTTTCCCAGTACATGCCATTTGCGTATTCCCCGCTGACAAAATATCCTTCATCAGTTTCCCTTTTCTGAAGTTCAAGTCTGTCTGGAGCATCAGAAGGCCGGAGTCCTTGGCAGCGCTTTGTCTAATATTTCACTTTCCTGACACGTAATCATTTTGGGACAGCACAGAATATATATGGACTAGTGACTCCACCCCCATCACTTGCATAGCACCCAGCACTCAATTCCTACGTTGGTGTGTAATACCATTCACAGAACATCTGCTCCTTTCCAGAAATGATTTTAGCCTTATAGTTCAAGTGTGCCTCACCATGGCTACTTAAAAGTTTTAAAACCACTTGTGAATGTTGTAATTTGAACATAGTTATATCAATGTAACTTTTTTTGAAATTTCCAACCAACTAAGAAAATATTAATACTACTTTGTGAATAGAACAGAGAAAGAACGGTAAGCTGCTTTGGCAACAGCAGAATAGGGAAGTGGGTAGGGTGTGTATGAGGTCTGAATACAGTATTTGCAGTACACTATTATAAATTGATTGATTTGTATTTGTTTCATGGGACATTGTTAGACTATGGTTGGTAGTAGTGGAAAAGTAAAGGAAGTTATCACATAATTAGAAAAGTACCCTGATAGCTCCATGTACGGGTTTACATAGTTTGGGGAACATTTTAATTGTATATATATTTATAGTTGTTTTTATGATGGCCTCTGTCATTTGTTTAATTTCTTTTTTCCTAGCAATTTGATTTTTCTTTTATTTTAGCTATTTTGAGATTTTTAATTTTTTTGCTTTCCAGTTACACGAGGAGTTTGAAAAGAGCCAGAGACAACTGAAAGACCTGGTCCAGAAGCTGAAGGAATTACAAACCCAGGTACTTTTATTTTTACTGTTATTGGCTGTGAATTGTTATTTGTAACTATATCATTTAGATACATTTTGCAGCAAGGTCGAGGTTCTACTGCTTACAGGGGCTGGTAATGATTATAGATAGTATCTACTGGGTCTTATAAGGTCTGCCACTATTTATAAGAGAAGTCGCAGTGTCCCAGTCTGCCCTGAGCTAGCTGCAGATTGGGAAAGCTGCCCTCTTAAAGTCAACATGAGGTTCACAGTATAAGCATGCATTGAGCTACTGCACCCGTCTGAAGAAGGATGTCTGGGTGGGCCCTAGGACCTTGGTTCCTGGGGCGTGCTTGGGGTCTACAGAGTGCTATACAGAAGCACCCAGTCAGTGCTCCTCCTGATAGTTTGCCCCCCCCCCCCCCCTCCCCCCTTGTGCCTGTAATATAGTGCTGGTGCACTTGCACAGTGGACCACACCACCATGCAAACTATGGAATGCTCATTTGTGATTGTACTGATGCACATCTCATAGAATAAGACTCCATTATCTATGCTGTAGTGGTGGGGTTTCTCTGTCCTTTAGAGAAGACATGGAAAGACTTTGTTCTCGTATGAGTTAAGAGTTTGTTTTAATTATTCAACTCCGATTAATTGTATTCTAGGACGTTGCCATTTTTTTCTTAACTACATCGTAACATTCACATTATTTATTTTTGTCTGTATAGCCCGGAACAAGTTGATTTTTGTAGTAATCTAGACAGCTCCAAAAAGGTCTTTTAAAGTAGGTTTATTTGGAAGTAGATTAACATGCAGCAGCCTTCAGCAATACAATCCAATACTGGTTATTCCTGGAATCTAAGCTGTGGTGCAGTTCTACGGCATCACAGGTACATCATACAATTCTAGATATTACCACGTATCTTTCCCCTCTATAGAATCTGAAGAATAAAAAGAAAAACACTTGAGAAACATGAAACATATTGAAGTATAAGAAGTGATAATAAAACTATTAAACAATATTATAAGAAGGCAACATTTTAGAGCAAAACATTTAATAAATTAGATACTTTATACAAATTTACAAAACTCCACTTCTTACCATCATCCAGTTGAGCTACAGAACCCTTGACAGATATCACTTTATGTGGCTGAGAAAGCTTGGTCTCTCCTTTCTTCACAAATCCAAATCTTTTTATCACAACCCAATCACCTTCCTCAAACACCAACTCTGTATGAATTCAAGAATTCAAGAAAGCAACGAATAAAAGTACTGAAAGGTACCAGTTAAAGTTGGGGAAAGGCGACCCATTATTTGCTATAGGTGTGGGTGTCCAGGTCATGTAAGTTCAAGTTTTGCATGTTGTGCAAGAAATGCTACATGTAGAGCATGCGGGAAAAGAGGTCACTTAGCAAAAGCATGCAGATCAAAGGGAAGTACTCAAATTACTAGTGTCAAGGAAGTGGAAAACAAGGAAGAAGAAAATGAAGAATTGTTCCTAACTATAGAAGGGGTGGAATTAGATGCATCTCAAGTAGTGGAAACGGTGGAAAAATGTGATTCAGATTTTGTGGTGAATATAGACAGCAACTGTATGATTTTAAAAAGAGAGAGTACTGAAAAGTTGGAGAAACCACATTGTGAGATCACATTGGGAAAAGGGACAGTAAGATTGTTGGCCGATTCTGGTAGTCTTTTTACTCTTTACTTTTCTAAGGCAACTTTCCCAGAAAAAATGGATGGAAAGATGAATGATCTTCTACAAGCAGGTGTAAGAGCTGTTGGGTACAGTGAATCAAAAATTAATATTTTAGGAATGCAATGGATGAATATCATCTTCAAAAACAATGGGGTTTATAGAAGAGTTTGTCACACAAGAGGGATCATATTTGTTAGGGTGGCGACATCAGAAAGATTTGAACATTATACTCAATCCTAATGCTGTGGAACCAGTTATGGCTATTGAACCAAATGTAGAAAATGTATCCACCAATGTTGATATGAACAATGGGTGGGGAAAGATGTTAATGGAAAAGTATTCTCATGTTTTTTCTGATAATTTAGACATGTTGAAAGGGTTTGCTCATTGTATTATTTTAAAAAGAAATGCTAAATCCATTGTGATTTGCACGCGTGGGTTTGTATCCCATCCTTGTCGCCATAATTTGTAGTAATCTAGACAGCTCCAAAAAGGTCTTTTAAAGTAGGTTTATTTGGAAGTAGATTAACCTTCAGCAATACAATCCAATACTGGTTATTCCTGGAATCTAAGCTGTGGTGCAGTTCTACTGCATCACAGTTACATCATACAATTCTAGATATTACCACATATTTGGCCAGATGAGGCTGCATTAGCTAACTTAAAGCAAATGAACAGTGGTTTAGTCAGTAAGTGTGACTGAACACTAGACTTTCTATTTGTCATGTAAATTCACACACCATTTTGAGTATCATCCTGCCTCTTTACATGTCCACTGATAAGTTTATGACCTGTTCTCACATTCTGCATGCCAAAAACAGCCATGGTAATAGCTACTTGTCTTGGTGCAAAAGAGCCTTGCAGCACTGCAAGGATTCTGGAAATTGATTCCAAAGAAGGTCTGGTTGGGTCATTCCCATTCTCATCTTCGATGGCCGCATTAACTTTATGCAACTACACACATCCTTATTATTTCTTCTAAACGTCCTCTTCATCCAAGGTGACACCTGTGATTCACCACACCAAATTCCCTAGACATAAGCAACAAATGCACCTTCACTATGTATTCTTCATTCAAAAAATCAAAAGATTTCAGAGACTGAACCTGAAATCTATCGCAATGTGGATGTTAATTATCAACATTACATATATGTACCTAAATTGTATCAGGAAAATGTTATTCTGCTAGAGATTCTCCACTATCTTATTGTTTCTTATGAATTACACATATATTTGCCATGTGCATTGTAAAATAACACCAAAAACAATTGTTCCGCAATCAATGCTATGCCCACGTACTAAGTCTCTTGGTTCTCCCTCTAAGCGGCGTGAGTTGGCTAAGCACTTGGATGATGTCGCAGTGCATCAAGAAAGAAAGCTGACATTTGTGGGTGCTCGTTAGTAGGATATGTAGATGCAGTCGCTCCAATGTTTGCTGTAAGTTGGGACAATTGGTACCTCAAGCGCACTTAAAAATGTACCCTAGTTTGTAGAGTCTGTTTGAATAGTATAGTGAAGAGTAGGTATGTCTTTACAGAACCCAATAGATCGTAGAGAACCTGTGTTAACAGTTTTGCTGAGGTTGTGGTGTGAGACTCTTTCCATGGGGTTGAGTTGTGCACATATTTATGGCAAGCAGATCATTGGAACTATGAATAGACACACTTCCCTTTACATGCTGGGAACAGCAAATATGTCTGTGCCTGAGTGCAACAATCTGCTAGTGGTTTGTGAAGGTTTTGCTAAAGGTAAGGAGGTCAAACACCCAACTAATTCAAATGTCATTTTTTGTATTGAATTGTAATGAATGTGTGGATGTTTCAGTATTATAGTTAATATGTGAATAGAATCTATAGAAGGGATTACAGTTTGCATTGTTTATTATCTTTGTGATTTCTCCAGTTACTGAATTTTTATTATTTGATTACGTATCCCCTGATTGCTTTTATATATCTCAGAATTCAGGTCTGCAGACTGAGAACCTATGCCTGAAAAAGAACATCTCCGCACTTATCAAAACAGCCAGAGTGGAAATCACTCGTAAAGATGATGAAATCAACAGACTCAGCCAAAGGTATTACACAATCTCGTTGTATCAATTTATGCTTTCTAAAGTGTATAGGGTGAATTATGGAAAACTAGGGACCAGGCAGTTGGATTTATTTGACATTCGTACTTTAGTAATCACTTGAGAACATAGGTTATTGTACACATCGCATCTAACTAGAAGTTCTTGTGCACACCATTGAAGAATCTCAATTGATCAGTTGAGACTTCATTATAATAACTCATAGAAGCTCTTCCATATTTTGAAGCACATATATTCTATGCCTGTAGAGAATTTAGGAAGTTTTAAATTCTTTTTTCAGGATTTAGGCTCAATACTATGGTCTGTTATAAAACAGTTAATTGCCCAGGTAGAGTTCCCCGCTCGCTGGCCTTTTGTATATACTTCTAGCAGCCGACATGCCATCTGTGAGCGATATTTTCTATAAAATTCAGCTGGGAGAGCATTGCTGCTGGGAGTCTTGGCAGCTGAATCATAACTGCCTATATCTGATCAATTGTCAGAGGGACATCTGATTCATCTGCTTGTTCTGATAAACATAATGAGTTCAGGCAGCACTATTCGTGCCTAGTTTACTTATATATAATTTTTTGGTAATAGGGTTGGAATAGCGGATTTCTGTTTGTGTAAATAAGTGCTGGCCATATTCCCATGGTTGCTTGTTGTTCCTCCAGTTAAACCAAGTGGGCCAACAGATGCCCGCTTTATAATCTTCGTGTTGTGCTACATGTTCCCTATAGTTATGCAGGTTCAGCCTATTCCTCAGTTATTTATGCTCACATTTCATTATTAACCATTCCTGCCATCTTTCTTCTGAGCCCACTGCATGATAAAATGTGCATTCTGTCCTTGATACTAGTTAACTGGTTCTGCAGTGTTGCTTGCACCTCCTTGTGTAGACCTTAAATGCCTCTCATTGTGTCAACAAGTCACCTACTAAACTCCAAATTAATTTTGTCAATGATTGTGGTCTTCAACACTTAGTCTTCCAACATCCGAGGTTGAAGCTGTCAGATCGCTATTCTGATGGGCATCTCCCGTCCCGCCCCCCTTGCTTCTAGTGCATACTAAAGGGTTGTGGTCTGACAAGTTATGAGATAGATATTCAGTGCCATCCCAAGTAACTCGGATACTGAGAGATAGGAATATTGTATCAATACTTGTGTTCTGTTGGATGGAACACCCTCCAGCCGCCGACCGATCCCCAGTTTTTAGGTCTCGCCTGACACAGCGCATGCGCTGGCGAGACATTTTGAGAGGGCTCCAAAAAGTGCTACCAGGCCAGCCTAGAACTACAGTGCATGTGCGCGGGCGCGCGCGCCGCTTTTGACGCGATTACTTTCGCGGCCATACGGCCGCTTTGATGTTTTATCGCGATTGCGATCACTTTACATGTTGTAAAGCCAATAAATGGCTTAGTGCTCGCTCGTTATAATGAGCAACCTATATGCTTTGATAAGGTTTGATTTATAGCCTACAGAGTTAACATTTGCAGCACTGTATTTTTGCGCTCCTGGTAACTGACAATTACGATCGTAGGTCAATATAATCTACGGTGGTGAGTGTACAGTTGCTACGAGCCGTCGGATAGTCCTGCGCACAGTCTAAGGTGCATAAGTGTAATGATAACAAAAATATACTGATCAAAGTGGTGATCAAAGACCTCGCGCTGGTCGACTTGCGCAGATCGTGGTGGTCAATGTGGGTTCTGCGAACGTGTCCTTTTTCTGTTTCTCGCCCCAGTTTCCGCTGCTGTTGGCGGGGAGGTGGCGTTGTCTTTGGCTCCGGAAGTCGTTGCCGTGCTCCAGGCTCCCCTGCCTTTACCCGTTCTGAGTTTGTTTCGTTCGGTGTGCAGTTAAGCGACGAAGAAAGGAGGACCCGACTGCCGCCATGAGCTTCCTGTTGTGAGTGCTGCACCTCTCGCTATTATTTTGAAGGGAAGCGACCCCCTCCTCACTCCAGCGCATATGTGCCCCTCACGCCTTTCTCCGCGGGTGCATGGTCACCTGCACCAGTGCTAACTGTGTTAGAAACTCAGTGTGTGAACACCTTGGTGTGCTGTTTTGAGGGCCCTATTGTAGCTCTTTGAATGGCAACCTTGGACAGCAGGGATGTAGGAGGGGGTGGGAGCCAAATTGTGGCATTTGGGGGCTTTGGGCATCTAGTGCCTACACTGGCATTGAGGAATTACTTTTACCACTCCATTTCTGATAGGTTCATGGAGCCAGATGTATCAAAAGTGTATTTTGCGGCAGCCAAGCAAGATGGCCGCAGCCTAGTTGGGCTCCGGGGGAACGATCGACACCCCCCCTCATCCGTCACATATCCGGGCAACGATCCGATCCCTAAGGTCTGGAATCGTGCAGCGGACACACAGCGTTGCACCCCGGTCCAACTCCGGGGTCTCTCGAACGCCCACGACGGAATCGGCGAGACCTGAACCTCTGCGGCCTACCTCAGCGTGTGCGACCGGGGCCTCGAGTGACGGGGCGCCCTGGGCGAGGCGTGCCCGAACAGATCTACACTGCGGCGGTGGCGGAGGCTGGACGCCTGCGGCAAACACTGGCGACGGCGACACCTGAAGTGGCTGAGGCGGGAGTGAGGCGAGCGTTGGACGACCCCCGTCGGCCCGGGACGAAGGGCCTGCGAGAGGCGCAAGGATCCGCTGTCCATCCGGTGGGCCTGCCCGCGCTCAAGCGAGCTGCTGCCGGCCCCTGGGCCTGCGCTGCACAGGAGACTACGCTCCGGACCTGCATCGGGCCCCGCCGAGACGTGAGGCCGGCCCCTGCCGATCCGTGCCGACCCCCCCCCCCCCCCCCCTCTCTCGGGGACGACCAGAGACGGGGATCGCTCCCTAAGCTGCCTGAAGGGTTCGGGCCCGGCCTGGGGGCCCCTGGTGCATCGCTCCCCCGTTGCTCTGCGGGAGTGACATTTGGGAGGTATCGCTAACGCCATGAGCGGGAAAGGAACCAAGGGGCACCACCAAGGCAAGCTTGCTAAGTTCGCCTACACCAGGGACTCCGAGGTGTCGGACCGCGGCGGCCCCACCGGGAAGATGGCGACGAACACCGACTCGCCGAAGGTGACGCTGGAGGACATCATGATGGCCTTAACGCAGGTGCAATCCACAGTGGGGTCAATCTCTACGGACGTATCCCTGCTCCGCGCAGACTTCCAGAAGATGTCCGCCAGGGTTGCAGAGGTGGAGCAGGCAACGGAGACTTTGACGAAGGACTCCAAAGGCCTCCTCCAGAGAGTGTCGCAATTGGAGTCGGAGAACAAACGCATGGCGGCCAGGCTGGACGACCAAGAAGGGCGCTCTCGCCGCAACAACGTGCGCATTATTGGGATTCCCGAGGGTGAGGGGCACCCGGCCATGGACCTCTATGTGGAAGAGTTGATTAAGTCCAAGTTGCAACCCCGGGGCCTCTCGACATTCTTTTCAGTGGAGCGCGCACATAGGGTACCGGGAGGGCGCCCGAAGGTGGGGGCGCCTCCGAGGCCTGTCCTGGCCCGCCTGTTTAATTTTAGAGACCGGGATGCCATTCTACAGGCGGCGCGGGTGGCACCGCCGATTCGGCTTCAGAACACCACGGTGTCCTTCTTTCCGGACTATACGGCTGCAGTGGCGGCGCAGCGGCGGAGCTTTGTGGAGGTCAAGAAGAAACTACGGGCTCGCGAACTTCCATATGCAATGCTCTTCCCGGCGCGTCTCCGGGTGGCGGCGGAGGGCAAAACTTTCTTCTTCGACACACCAGAGGAGGCTCATGACTGGTTGGAGGGGTGGCGCCGTGCTGGTGGCGCAGGGCGTTCGAGCCGAGGGACAAGGCGTCCCGGGAGTGAGATCGATCCTACTGGACATGAACAGCGCCTTGAGGAGGTTGAGGAGGAACCCATGGGTTGATGCGGCGGCTCGCATCCTGACCGAACTGCAGTTCAAGACTACCCGCTGGGAACTGATGTTGTTGTAGTGTCCGCATACTGATTTGGTGGACATGAACGATGAGACCTGGGGACGGGGGATGTCCGGGTCCCCCTCGGACTCCACGCTCCCTAAAAAGCGCAAGTACTGTTCGGGGTTCAAGGGACTGAGCACTCTGCTAAGTTGGGGTGGCGGGCAGTTCTGAGTCCGTGTGGCAGGGAGGCAGGGAGGGGGGTGGGGGGACGGGGTATGTTTTTTGGTTTTGTTTCTTTGTTTTGGTTTGATAGGACACAGCTCTTTGACTTACATCATACACATGTTCTGCGCACAACCTGGGCCACACTATGCTCTACCCGCTTATGGCTTTATCTCCTCTCCCACCCGCCGTGAAGTCAGACTTGGCTACTCCAATAGCCTCTGACACTGACTTGACCCCGGTGCAGCCCCTCTCCTTACTGACCTGGAATGTACGGGGTTTAGGAGACAAAATCAAACGAGGTCTGGTCCTGCATAGTATTAAACGGTGCGCCCCGGCGCTGGTCTTGCTTCAGGAGACCCATCTCACCGGCACAGCTACTAAAGCGCTGGACAGATGGGGATATAAGATGGTGGTCCACTCTGAGTTTACTTCTGGGTCCCGAGGGGTTGGCATCTGGCTGCGCAAACAGTCCCAATTAATAGTGCTTGATGTACACACGGACGGAGCCGGGCGGTTTGCCGCGGCTCACATACAATGGGAAGGGCATCTTTATAATGTAGTGTCGGTCTATATCCCTCCTGGGTTGCATGCCACGGCGTTCCCGGCACTTAGTGAATTTCTCCTCACCTTACCGGAGGGAGAGGTGCTGCTTGGGGGTGACTTTAATGCGGTGATGGACGATCACATTGACCGGTCTCCGCCTCGGGCACAGGGTAGCGGCGCAACGCGACTAGCAGGCTTCGTGGCAGCGCTAGGGTTCACAGATCTTTGGCGCTGGCACCACCCAGAGACACGCTCCTATACATTCCATTCCGGGGTGCACAACAGTCTAACCCGCATTGATCACTTTCTGGGCTCCCCCGGATGCCTCCATAACGTTGAAAGTATTGACATTAGACCCAGAGGCATCTCTGACCATTCCCCGATCCTCCTGCACTACCACAGTTCCCACCTGATGCGCCGCCGCGTTTACCCGATACGCCCCAACTACCTGCGTCTCCCGAAGATTAGTAAATCCATCACACAGGGGTCGAAACTCTACTTCCACGAGAACGCCGCTTCGGTTGACTCTCCCACAATTCTTTGGGAAGCGTACAAAACGGTGCTGCGAGGCCAGGCGATGGCGGCCATCACAGGACATAAGCGCCTGCAAACGCCTGAGTTGCAGACGCTGGAGCTTGAGCTCCGGGCTGCGGAGGCTCGTCAGGCCGAAACCCCCTCCCGTGAAACCTCCCATGACCTACGAGTGGCTCAAGTAAAACACAGGGAGCACCTGGCAGACCGTGTTAAACAGCGACTTGAGGCCTCACGGCATACGGTCTACGATGTCGGCGATAAAACCGGCAGGCTACTGGCGTGGTTGGACAGGCGAGACAGCGGAGCCCGATGGATAGCGCAGTTAGCTACGGCCGAGGGGTCGACAACGTCAGACCCACGAGAAATAGTGCGCACCCTGGCGGGGCACTTTCGTGGTGTGTATTCCTCCAACTCCTCCATGTCGGAAGAGGTGGCGCTGACATACATTAGTGACCTGCAGATGCCTAAGCTCTCCCCTGAAGCCAGGGAGTCCCTGGAGGCCGATCTTACGGTCGAGGAGCTGCAGGTGGCTATTGCGGCATTACAACCTGGCAAGGCACTGGGTCCTAATGGCATCCCGATTGAGCTGTATCAAAGGCTGCCCGAGATGCTGACCCCACACTTGCTGAATATGTACAAACATGGCCTGGAGATGGGGGAGCTCCCCGCGGACCAACGGACGGCCACCATCGTGGTACTGCCAAAGCCGGGTAAGCCGGCGGACCAATGCGCCTCCTATCGCCCCATCTCTCTGCTTAATGCAGAGGCCAAGATCCTTGCGAAACTGTTGGCCCTCCGACTCACGCCACACTTGACTGACATAGTGCACCCGGACCAGTCGGGCTTTATGCCCGGGAGGAGCACCTCCCACAATCTGAGGCGCTTACATAGCGTGCTGGCCCGAGTGGACCGAATTCAAGAACCCGCTGTTATTCTCTCCCTTGATGCCCGTATGGCATTCGATATGGTGGAATGGCCCTTTCTCTTCGCAGTACTGTCTCATCTGGGGTTTGGGCCGAAATTCCGGGCCTGGATCCGACTCCTGTATACCAAACCGCTGGCCCATGTCGCGGCCAACGGGCACATGTCGGAGGATTTCCCCCTGGGGCGGGGAACGCGACAGGGCTGCCCGCTCTCGCCGCTGCTCTTCGCCCTAGTACTCGAGCCCCTCGCGACATGGATACGGTGGGAACCTATGATGAGAGGCCTTCGATGGTCGGCGAACTGGGAAGACCGCGTCTCCCTATACGCGGATGACATACTGCTTTACTTGTCATCTCCGAGGCGATCCATCCTTACATTACTTAATATTTGCGAGGTGTTTGGCCGGGCATCCGGCTATACGATCAATTGGTCGAAGTCGGTCCTCATGGTGCTGAGGGGCCCCCCCCCTCGACTGTCGGAGGGCTGCCAGATACAGGTGGCGAAGGGGTCGTTCAAATACCTGGGGATACATGTTGCCTTGGATCAGATGGAATTTTTCAGGTGTAACTTAAGCCCTCAACTGGACCGCCTCAAGCAAGATGTGCGGCACTGGGGAACGTTGCCCTTGACCCTGGTGGGGAGGGCGGCGCTCTTTAAAATGATGGCCCTGCCGAGGTTTCTCTATGTGTTGGAAAATACTCCTTATCCGGTGCCACCGGCTTATTTCCGAGCGGTTGCAGCGCAAGTCTCTAATTTACTCTGGGGCAACAAACCAGCACGCATTGCACAGGCGAAACTGGTCTGTGGGTGGTATGATGGGGGAATTGCTCTCCCAGATATCCAGTTGTATTATTGGGCGGCGCAGCTCAAGGTGATCAACCAATGGCTCCATGCGCTGCAGTCCGATCCAGCGTATAAGGCAGATAGGGATATACTGGGCGAAAGGGGTATGCTTGCCCCGTTGTATGATGCCCGGCTGGCCCCGCAGCTGATTGGCCCTCTGCGTCAGACTGTGTCTCTCTGGCACGTGGCACAGGCCAGGCTGGGGTGGCGCGGAGTCCTGACGCAGCTTACGCCTCTCTGGGACACGAAGCGACTGGGACGGCTCAGGGACAGCAAGGGCTTTGCCGCTTGGGACGCTATCGGGATCTCGGTGATAGGCGACGTGTGGCACAAAGGGGAGGTTGTTCAATTCGCTCGTTTGCAACAACAGTATGAGCTGGCTCCCTCAGAATGGTTCCGATACCTGCAGATGAAACACGCCCTAACGACACAATTAACCCCAGGTGTGCAGGTTCCAGAGGCATCTCCACTGGAAGACAGGCTGCTGACCGAATACATGCCTAAGCGGGCCACATCTTTCACATACCGCAAACTGATCAACAATTTGCCGGACCCTATGGGGGTCTTGCGGGAGAAATGGGCTGACGAGGTCGGCGATTTCGATGACCCAGATTGGCGGGAGGCGCTGGCATCACCGCGCGAGGCGGGTATACCCTCACGGCTGCGTCTTGTGCAACTTCGTATTCTACATCGCTCATATTTCACCAGAAGCCTATTGCACAAACTGGGCAGAGCACCACATCCCTTCTGCCTGCGGGGTTGCGGGGAGGAGGGGACCTTCTATCACCTGCTCTGGGACTGTCCGGTTCTTCAACTCTTCTGGAGGCGAGTGCTGCGAACGATGTCGCAGGTGTGCGGGGTATCACTGCTGCCAGAACCCAGACGCTGTCTGTTGAATGTGTGGGAGCCCACAGATCTTAATGGCCAGGCGCAGGGCTGGGTGACAGTAGGGAACATGATGGCTAAACGGATCATAGCCCAAAAATGGGGAGCGGTGGAAACACCGCTACTGTCAATGTGGAAAAAGGACATGGATGGGGCTATGTTTGCTGAACGTTTTATATTTATCAGGCGGGGTTGTCCTCGAAAATGGGTCAAAGTGTGGGGAGCATGGAACAAATATAGGGGCAACATATGTGATCCACCGCCTCTTTCTGATGAGGAGTCTTCTGACTCAGATGACTAGAGAAACTGAAGGGAAGAAGGGGAGGGTGGTTGATAATGATGTCCTCAGAGGGCCCGATCTAGGTCTAATTGGAGAAATGATGATTATGTATGGTGTTTTGTCTACTTTAATGTGTATACGGTCTGATTTCGTGTCCGTTGTTATAACTTTTGTGAAAACAATAAAAATTTCTTTAAAAAAAAAAAAAGTGTATTTTGCGAGTCCTTAATAGCAAATTTTACCGATTCGCTATTATGGACTTGCAAAATGCAATGTATGTAGGTTTCGCAAATAAAATTGGGATTCCTACGTATTCCTTAATAGCAAATTGCGATTCGCTATTAAGGAATGCCTTCCCATTCATTCCTATGGGCCTAGAGGCCCAAAGGAATGAATGAGAAGACATTTGCAATTTGCGATTACCAAATAGGTAATCGCAAATTGCTAATGCAATCTCAAGGGTGATAGGGGGCCAAAAGGCCACCCTGATACATGCGCTAAGGGCATGTGTACGCGCCTCATGGCACTTCACAAAATGCAAACATTTGCATTTTTCTAGGAACTTGCAAATTACCACCAACTTGAAGTTGGTGGTAATTTGCGATTCCTTTAAGCAAGGTCACAATTTGTTCTTGATTCCTGCATTGCATTTAAGGAATTGGAAATTGCTATTCCCTAAAGGCATTTGCAAAATGGGTAATTGCAAAAATTGCGATTCCCTATTTTCGGAATTCCTTTTGGGATGATGCATCGGCCCGTTGGGGAACGGTAAAACGTTTGATACATCTGGCCTCAAGTTCTCTCTTATTTTGTCCTGTTTATGCCTTGAGGTGAATCATGATTTACGACAGTGTTATTTTTGGTGTTGGGCTTTAGTATTTAAACTATACTTACTGCCTTTGTTCACGATGACTCGACTAAGGATCTTTACGTGGCATCGTTCTAGTATTTTAAAGACTTGAAGTTTGTAACTAGATGTTTGTTATGGATTCGTTCGTATATGTTATTGCTGTCTGTGACTAGTTTGAAACTATTGATCCAGCAACGGATCCTGTCCTAAGAATGGTTCGCACAGAAAGCACATTTGTTTATTAACCTTTTCAGTCTGACAGCACTTTTTGCCATTTAATAAAACATGCTGAAACTAGGTCTCGGGAAATCCTCTGAGTGACAGTCGCAAATGCAACAACGTTTTATCGTCCCACCACATGACAAAGACACACACGTTACAGATCACTAAGAGGCCTGAAAATAATAACTAGCGCAGGACTAACCTACTGGGAATGCATCCAGTAATTCCAGGACTGAAATTACCTTCCACTTTCTCTGACTCCGGACGTATACAGTGAGGCAATTTTTTGAAAAGTAAATATCCTCTTAGTGAAAGCAGTATAGAACCGTGCCTGGGGCAGTCCTTGGGAAGACGCTGGCCTGCAGTGTCTTCATCTGTCACGGCTGGGTGGGCGACCAGGTGGACCTATTAGGCGTCAGATCAAAAGCTCAAATGAGTTCTCCAATTCAGACATAGTTAAATGTTGACATTTGCGAAGGGCAGAAAAGTATGGCTGGGGTTGTGAAAAATTGGAAGCCACCCTAAGCTCTCTGGACGACTGTCAGCACCACGACCCTAAAATGCCCCAAAAAACATCGCAGTGAGTGGCGCTTTTTCAAATAACGTACTTGCTGAGCAGGGAGGTAGCCTGTGTCGGCTGCCCTACAAATGAGGAAGTAACACAAGTAAGGCCCTTTCTCTCTACAAAATGTCAGGGCCCTGGGCTCCCCATTGCATGCACAACTATCACTGCTTTGCTGTAGTCATGAGTTTTCACGTTGGTTCCCTTTTTTTCTTCTTTCCGAAATGATTCTGAATAGTCTTTTGTGACGGGGGTGAGGGGGAGGCTTTGCATTTCGGAGCCACATACTTGACCTTAAAGCATCACTCTTCGACTGCAGCTTCTTTCCGCGGCGCAACTGACGTGGAAGGACAAGTTTATCTGTCATTCTACTCAGCCTTTGCCTGCCTGTATTAGCTCAGTGTGTGTGAACCCCGTACTACCTGCCCTACCCATTTTTCATGGATGTCCTTGAGGAGGAGTACCTTGTGGGTGTGGTAGGGGAGCACATTTGTCTCCGCAGTGGGACATGTGACCTGCATAATAAAGCTCTAACTGAAAGGCCAAGCGTAGCGAGCTACTGGTGTTGAGATTCTTGCAGCCGTACACTAGCCCCATGTCATTCTCGGAACCCTTCCGACTTTTTTTCTGACAGTTTAAATGTATTAATATTTTTTGTACAAGGAGCAGCCCAGTGCTAAATGCCGCGCTATTGAAAAAAAAACCTCAGAAATAAACATGTTTGCACTGTTTGTTTCAAGTATGCTCTTTTAATATTCAGTAAAGGATCGTTTTTTATTGGGCTCTCAAATTAAAATGTGCACCTATAAGATTAAAGTGTTTGTAATACAATTAAATTTGCTCATGAAACTACGCAGTATTAGAAGACGCAATTAGACAACACACGAGTTCTCCAAGAAACATTCCCTGTAGACTTTTTCTGTCTTTCACCATTACGTCCAGTTTTGCTCTTGCTTACCGATTACTGTTGTGCCACTGTCTGTCACATTCCTTTTTAGGTCTCGCCTGACCCAGCGCATGCGCTGGTCTGGCAAGACTTTTTGAGAGGGCTCCAAAAAGTGCTACCAGGCCAGCCTAGAGCTACAGTGCATGTGCGCGGGCGCGCGCGCCGCTTTTGACGCAATTACTTTCACGGCCGCTTTGATGTTGATCGCGATCACTTTTGCGGCCGCACGGCCACTTGTTTTACATGTTGTACAGAAAAGCATGTACAAAAAGAACATTTTTAGAACATTCTAATTTCTACACCCCCGAATTCCCTTGAAATAAAATGCAGCGATGAAGGTTGTTCGGTTTAAAAATAACAAAGCTTAGCTTTGAAATGGATTGAACAAAGTTAGCACATAGAGACCTTCGTTGAGAGTTGGTTGCAAAGTCCCTAATTGTATGCAGTAGTTTTTAGCTTCTGGTTTCCACTTTGCATCTATACAGGGGTATTTTTTATGGGCACTTTCCTCCGCATCCTCAATGAAGGCAATTCTGAAGGCAAACAGGGTCACATAGACGCTTGCCGACCCTTATTCGCATTTTCATGCCACAAAATCTGTAACTGGTTGTAATAAGTAACCTAATGGCAGGCACAAATCATTTTACACTGGGCACTTTTTTGCACACAACGCTCCAGCGGCATTCGAATTTACGCAGTGAATTGGTGTTTTTTGTTATTGAAACTATAGGGCATGATTCACATACCGCTACCTGACTTTCATAACAAGGTGATTTTATAGCAGTGGCAAAGTGTGGAAAATACACAAGGGTCATGCTGATTTGCAAACCTGTTATAAACAAACTTTATGTAGTTTTTTTAAGCTTCGTGAATTTTTGCAAGATATTTTCCCATTTTTTGTACCCACAGAAAAAGATTTACAAAACTTGGTCGTAGAAATTTTGTAACATTGGTGAATGCTGCAAGCAGATGTCTTCCACACAATGTAGCTGATTGATCTGTCAATCTTTCCCTGGTGTCATTGTAATTAAATCTAAGGGATAGCACTTGGATTACATCACCTGCATTTTGATCCAGAAGACAGATAATTTAGATTTAACCATCTATTTTGAAAACTTGAGGCATGCTCATGAACAATGATTACTAACGAACACACACCTCATTCTTCTAAAACTAGCAGAAGCTTGAGTAATCTGGGGCCGTACATTATCAAATCAAAAATGATACACGATTCAGCCAACTTTAATCTGGGTTACTCTGATGTTGGTCTCCAGCTATAAATAGTGAAATGAGTAAGTCCAGAAATGAGTTCCACAAAGGGTGCTGTTTTTAAATGTGTTGGCATAGCCAATAGGTCTTGCCTTTGGGACCTTATAAGTGTTTAACCATGCAACAGTTCATGTTGTTGCACCAAGGATATTGTGCTGCATTACTAAACACTTATAAGGTCCCAAAAGCGATACCTATTGGCTATGCCAATGCTTGTTTAAATCTAATTATAGTGTCTCAGCTGTCTTCATTGTTACTGGTCATGGGATGGGAGGGTGTAATCTATTCTTGTGTATGTCCATTACCAAGCTAGTAGTGGACTACTTCTGATATATATGGATTCTTGGACAGTTGTATATGAAGCCCTTGTAATATTTGTTTGTCCTGTTTAAGGAAGGTATAATGTCAGTATTTGTAGCTACCGGTCTTCTTAACAACCAATACCCACAAATAACTAGCGTTTCAACCTGATGGTGTAGCTCTTGAAAGGGGACCCCCAGATGAATCCAAACCAAAATCCCTGGTAAAAGCAGTGTTCCACGTTGCAAACAACTGCTTCTGTCAATTGTGCTATTTTGTAGGTCTCGCCTGGCGTTAGAGTGCGCATGCGCTCCTCGCCTGCGAGAGCTATAGTCGTGAAGCCCGTTTCAAGAAGGGGACTTGAAGCCCTGCCCCTCATTTTCATTGAGTAGCGTCAGCGTTTATGTTAAACGCTGGCTTCCCATTGAAAAGGAGGGTTTTCGGTTGCTGCCCTTTCACCTTTTGGTCTGGCCCATCCGGACTGGCTCGTCTGCTTTGCGGTCTCTGTTGCAAAGCAATTTCTTATCTTTAGGAGGCGTGTTAGATAAACACGCCGTGAGAGCATGTCTGGATGGGCCGTCTCAAAAGGAGACAGGGCGCTGCGTGTTTATTTTTGCACCGCGCTTTCACTTTAAAGTGAAAGCGCGATGCAAAAATAAACAGCGGCTGCCTGGCGAGCGCTTGTTTAAAAAGGCATAAAGGAAAATGAAAGAAAAAAGAAAAACTGATCTGTTTTATGTCTGTGTGCTATAACCGTGCATAAACCCTGATCTGGAAAGATGTATTATTGGCCACTCTGGATGCGAAGTTTCCTTTGCATGCGAAGTTCCCGATCTTCACTCTGCAAATATTGTCAAGTTTAATAACATACCTTTGCGCGCGTAATCTGAATTGTAATTTCCACAGTGATATAATTTCCACTCTAGAGTGCTTGAAGATGTGTACAGAATATTTCTCTAACATTTCGTCTCGCAAAGCTTTCTTTCATATTCAGAATGGAAAATGTTTGTTGATTTTATCTTCCTGCAAGCTTACCATTTGCTCAGATTTTAGAGGCACAAGTGGCAAAGCGAAAAACGTCGCTTGCAAGCTAGGCAAAAATTTACAAGGACTCTGCGAAGGTTTCAAAAAATAAAGTACAGTATTCACACCTTTCGGTCCGGATTGATTGAATTGCCATGGGAGGTTCCCAAGAGTCCTTGGCTGGGCCCCGAATTCGGCGCAGCTCTGTTGCGCCAGGGCGACGCGAGCGCGGTCTGTGGTGAACTTCCTAGCTCTCTTAAGAGCGCTGTGAGAAAGCGGCGGGAAGAGCGGCAGACCGGCCTCTGGCTCCCGCCACAGACCCTCGGGTCATGAGAATGGGCCCTGCGGAGGCACTGTGGCGGGAGAGACGAGAAGGAGCAGTAAATAGCCAACCTCGCAAGACTTTCAAGGCACCGAGACGTTAAGTAAACCAAACATCATCTCAGCGAGGGTTGTTGTACCCATTCCTTATCATAATATGTTGTCTATTTTCCCATCTGCGACATGTGCTAAATCATTTAGCTCTCAAACTAGCACAAAAAAAAACTTGCAAGCTCCCCTACCAGGCGGATCCCCAAGAGGGAGCTTAAAAAAATTGAAAACATTTGGTCTCAGGGACGCATGGAAATCCGTTATCGACATGGGCTGCGAGCCGTACCATTTATTTTTTTTAAAGAGGAAATGCGATGTAAAAGACGGACCTGTGTGATGGCTACTCGTGTGACACAAAGTGGCTCAGAGAAGTTCAGGAGGGAGTGTGTTCAAAAACTAAAGTGGCCTTGGCAAAAATGGAGATCCGTTCAAGAGCCTGTTAATGTAATGGATTGCAGCTTCCAGGCCATCTCCTCTAGTGGCTTTCCGGCAGGCCAATTTCACAAAGCGATAGGGCTTATTGGGAAAGCAATCTGCCAGAGTACTGCCGAGCTGCCTTTCCCAGCACATCTATGCGCAAACTGCCATACCGTGCAAACAGTAGCCGGGGAAAGGGTGGAATACACGAATGACTGTCCCTGGGATGCAGATGCTTGGCTTTGAGAGGTGCGCAGGGGTAACTACAAATAAAAAGAATCACTCTGGTCATTTTGTAGGCTGGTGTGTGGGTGGCGTGCGTCAACAAAATGATATGGCCGTTCATGTTAAAGCCTTTATTTTTTGTAAGCGATGCTGTGCAGCAGGACTAAAAATCATGGACCCCAAAGTCAAGATTTATTCGCATTGCCAGTGCTTGCTTTTAACTGCCACGGTGTTTATGAACAATAGACTCAGAAACGCTTGGGGTTTACATCCTTATCCGGATTTTTGACATGACAAAAAACAAACGCGATCTTGAAACTTAAGTTCAAACTGCACAAGTACCACACATCACCCCAAGGGGTCCATTTACTTTCTGAAACTCCACGTTGGAAACACCACGCCTTTCACGAAAGACATGCTGGCCTGGGTTTGTTGTGCCCAAGGTGATGAAACACGAGCACGTCTCTGGCATGTGTACCTGATCAGCTGGACATGAAACACCAGGTGACGCGGCTATTTAGGCCTTTTAGATAAGATAGCATCCACCACGTGCACGAATAATCCTGCCGAGCACACTGGCTGCTAAAACTAACTACATTTACTGCCAATGACTTGACCTGCGGGCAAGTATTTGACTTTCTTAGGAGGCAATAATTTCCACACCCCCTCACCGGATGATTTGAAAGGACAGTACCTTGCTACCAAGTACTGACTAATTAAATAGCGAAGTTGAAAGCATTTAAACATTTTCAGGACTTTAAATACAGAAAATAATTTACAATTGCAATTTTCACCTGCAAAGATTTAATTTTATTGAAATGTATTTTTAAAACCTTCAACATCCACCGTTTGTTAAAATATATATATTTTTTTGGGTCAATTGATATTCTGCTCCCAAGTTAAATTTCTCTTAAATTAGACAGAGTTGCAACTTTTCACCCAATAGTGCCTCTACTATGCTGAATGTTGAGCATGGAAGTGCCGAAATCAACAGTAAGTGTGTATTGTATTGGAACATTCATATGGGTCTTATTACCTGTAAGTGGGGTGCTGCAGCTCTTGCCTACACGGGCAGCATGTTACACTGTGTAGGGTGCGTTGTTGATAGGGTGTTTTTTTTGTATTTTGACCCTTTGTTGGAAATTTTTCCATGCACGCACAAAAGAGAACAAGCATTTGCAATGCAATAGGTCTCGTAGTTACGCGAGTTTGAGCTATTGGCATTGTAAATTGCAATGCCTTTTATTTATGTTTTTAAAAAGAAAACAAAAATAAAAGGCATTGTTATTTGCAATGCCAATAGCCCAAACTTGCGTCAATGCGAGACCTATTGCATTGTAAATGCTTATGTTCTTCTCTGTGGTGGGGAGGTGAGTTTCCTGTAACAGGGCAAAGTGTATCACCCCCCCCCCTTCAAATGTGTATGCACCTGCTCTCTCTTGACAACATTGCCCAGCCTCCGGACATTCCATGTTAAATGTAATGTGCTGGTTTATCTTGACCTATTTAGGTAAAACCACCGCCTCCTTTGTGCTGCCAGCTCTTGAATATTGAGCTCTAGCACTCATTCTCTTGAGCTTGTAACCCCCCACCCCACATATATAGGAAAGTGGGTTTCTGTTGCAGTAACCACCCCACTTTTTGCCAGACTACTGATGCACTTTTTCTTGTTGGGCCCTGGGTCCCTGCCAATCAGGTTCCCAGGACCTGTGTCCTTTCCCCAAAACTAACCCAATTGGCATATCTGGCCACAGGTCAGTCCCTGGTAAATGGTACCAGGGCACTGTGACCAGGGAAGACCTCTAAGGGCTGCAGTACTTATTGTGCCACCTTTAGAGGCCCTGTACCTTTACACACACTGCCATTGCAGGCTGCATGTTTTGGTGCAGAACAAAGTGAAGAGTCGACATGGCACACATCCCTGTGTGCCATGCCTACAACCCACTGCCCTGGTGCCTCTAGCTGGGTGCCCTATGCCAGTGGTGAGGGTACAGGTGCATGAGCCCTGTACCCCCACAGTGTCTAAGTACATTCTCAGACATTGCAAGTGCAGTGCTGCCATTAAGAGTATATGGTGCTGGGAGCTGGTCATTACGAACTCCACAGCACCATTATGGCTACACTGAAAACTGAAGTTTGGTATCAAACTTCTCAGCACATTAAACCCACACTGATGCTAGTGTGAGATTTAATGAAAAATGCACACTGTGGGCATCTGAGATGCCCCCTGAAAACTAACTCACCACTAGTGTCCAGGCTGAGTGGATGCTTTCAGCTGCCACCACCAAACATGTTTCTGGACCCCTGGGTCTAGAGCCTGCTGCTCTCTGGGGCCTGAAACAATGCACATCCTGGGACGAGGTGCCAAGCCTCCTCCCCCAGGATGGGCAAGGTTCACAAAGGGGACGCTTCAAAGGCATGCCGCCTTTGTGAGCCTCCCCAGACCATTTGCTGCTTTCAGCAACTGGTCCTCACTGGTTCTACCCCCCACTTTGGGTGGGAGAATCAGCGGAGAAAACAAGTGAGAGAGAAAGGTGTGCCCACCTTTGCCAACTCCACCCCGCAGGTGGGGGAGGCGAGGTGAAGCACAACTCCCATCTTGTGGACAGGGGGCCCCAACCAACCAGGGACAGGCTCCTGCCCTACTCCCACTGGACGGTGGCACAATAGGGGGTGTACCCACCACAGGGAAGGGACCCATTGGCCGATGCCCTTTACCTACCTGTAACGCCCCTAAATCTAGTATTTAGGGGGCACCCTGAGCCTTGCTTCCTCAGGTCCAGAAACAACAAGAAGAAAAGAAGGACCGAACAGCTGGGCAGCCAGCTAACAAGAGGAAGACACCTACTGACTTGGCCCTAACCCTACAGGCCTGTCTCCCCTCGAACCTGCTCCTGCGAAATCCTGGTGTGTCTTGCAGCCAGCAACCTCAAAAACCCCGGAGGACCTGTGTGCCTTCACTTGCAAAGACTGTCTCCCGTGAACACCTGATTTGTTCAATTGCAACCTCTGGCAGCAGCCGGAGACCACAAATCCAGCCCACTCTGCACCTGCCGAACCCAGCCCGACATTGAGTGGAAAAACACCACGAGGAGGTCACTCCTTCGATCCTGACCCGATATCCGTCAACCCCTGACCTGCCTCCAGCCGACGTCTGCAGCCTAAATCCAGAAGGTCCCGCTGACCGCGACCCGGAGCTGGTAAGAAGATCCAACCCCAAAAGGCACCCCTGCACGCGACGCCCCACGGCCTTGTGTGCCCAAACAGACGGTTCCTAACCAACCCCTAACTTCCCAACTTACCTCTCGAAGTGGTGGTCGCAACCAGAAGTCCTTCGTCTCCCAGCCTGCAGTGCTTTTGCAAACCGGAGGTCCTCCGTTGTAAACAGGTCACCCGAACTCGAAACCGCACCCTGTACCCGGCCGCCCCAGTGCCGCTGAGGATGCACCTTTTGTGCTACTTTGTTTCCCCATTTGCCCTGACCTAAACCCTAGGAACTTTGCTACCACAACTCAGTGGCCTGCTTGCCAGCAGCCACCAACCGGAGGCCCCCTATCTCCGATTGGATAACATTGGGCCTCAACACTCTGCACCCGTCCGCCCTAGTGCCTCTGAGGGTGCAACAAGAGTGCATCACTGACCCTGGGGGACCCCTGAGGCCAACACCAGAGCCTTAACTCCCACAGTCGATAACTTACCTGTGAACCGATAACCTGCTTTTCCTCCATAGGATAACATTGACAATTTTCTTCCAAAAAGTTTCTAAGTGTGGAGTTTTGAAATCTAAAAATATTCTTTCAAAGTTGCACGAATAACTAAAACGTATTTACTTACCTGTTTGCAAGAAATGTCCCAGTGCTGAATCTAAGTATCCAGCACGGAGTTAGAAAAGTAATATAAAAAGTAACTTACCTGTAATTTACTGAAAAAGCCTATTAATTTCAATGTACTGTATTTGCTAAGTATTGCAACCTACTGCATCCCCTGTAAATCAAACAAAGTACAAGTCCTATTGCATTTTCAAACTGTTCTACATTCAGCAACTTATTACTGTAAAGTATTTAATGCTTATCTGTGCCAGGCTTGCTTGGTTCTAAAAATAAAACAGTATATTTTTTATACAAAAACAATTGGTCTAGAGTTCAGTCCTTGAGTGTGTGAATTTATTTGCTGACTGTGTACATCAAATGCTTAACACTGTCCTCTGATGTGGCATGCCCTAAGTGTGGGAGCCTGAAAGAAGACGATGTTCACATGTTCCTAGAATGTCCCGAGATCCAGTTATTTTGGAAAGACGTGAGTAGTGCTCTGTCCAAGATGCTAGACATCAATATTAAGGTAAGCATCTCGACGGTCATCTTCGGATGTGTGGACTCCTTGGAAAAGGTCACGGTTAATAATTCTAAGTCGTTCTTTTACGCCATGTTATTGGCACTCAGAGAGATCTGTAAGCAATGGCTAGCTGCATTTCCTCCTAAATTCTCTGATTGGGTGCTTTCTATCAAATATGTGGCTGGGCTAGATATGAGAGCTTTTAAGAATCACCATTTCTGGTCTCCGGCTTTGGAGTGGTGTGAGCAGCAAAACACTTTCTAATATCCGATGATTACGCCTGCTAAGCCTCGTCCGGCTACCTTGGCATTTCTCCATTTGATGCTTCCCATTCAGTGCTCAGGCGCTTGGGGGAATGCGGTGGAGAGAAAAGCGGGAAGGTGAGGTGGACTGTGACGCTCTCAAAAAACCCGGGCCATAAAGCCTCGGAGCAGAACATCCTCTCCTCCCCTTCCTGTTTCTGGTTTTTCCAGCACGCAAGCACAGAGGGCCTCGGCTATGTCCAGTTAGGTGTGCAAATGGAATCTGGTTATCTTTTCTTGAGGCATATGAGGATTTAAAATTTTTTTTTTTTTAAACACTGTCCTCTGATACTGCCTTACTGCTTGACCACTCTACTGCAAATAGAGAGTAAGGTTGTATCTAACTTTAACCTCTGCCTACCTCTGGGGTCACCTGGACTCTATACACACTATACCTCATTTTGGTGTAGTATATATAGAGCTAGTTTCCTACAACATGCCTCTGTGAAAGTATCACGACTGAGTTCAAATTTACCCACTAAAAACTACCCCCACCATTAACTCCACCAGGACCTTATACCTGGAGGGGGTGCCCTGTAGTGTGTGGTTAGGTACTTTGCTTTGGTCCAGTCCTCCCCAATCTCTCCGCCCCCCCCCCCCCTCCCACCCCCCTCTCTCCTTGCCCCCTGGCTCCCTAATGTTCAGTGTCTTTGGTGGTGGTGTGTCTGAAGTACATGTTTATTTTTATTTTGAAGGTTTTGTATAGCGCGAACAAGACCCTTGCGGGTATCAAAGCACTTTACAGGGCAAATATAGGTGACAGAAATACGCATAAAAATAATATAGGTTAGAATAATACAAAAGTAGTAACTATTACAGATTAGCAAATATATATACACGGATGTATAAATAGTTCAAGTGAAATTGGCCATGATAATCGATTTCACTTCTTTTTTGAAAAATGCAGTGGACGGGTTCTGTTTCGTTTCTGGGAGCAAGGCATTCCAAATCCTGGGAGCCATTCCTGAGAAGGTCCGGTTGTATGTTTTCTTCTTGGTAAATCGTTTTGGTTTCAGTAGAAGATTATAGGAGCTCCTGGTGTTTCCGTTACCACCCATTAGCACCAATTTCTCAGCTAGATACCTCGGGGTTTTGTGATTAATGCCTTGTGCGTCATACAGGCGATTTTCAAATTAATTCTGGCCTCAAAATGTAGCCAGTTGAGGGCACGAATGTCGGGGAGATGTGACAGTTTCTTTTCGAGCCTGTGATGAGTCTAGCAGCTGCGTTAATTGAGGCTTTTAGAGGGGCCGTCGCCGATCTGGGAAGGCCGCAGAGAGCGACACTCCCGTACTCCACTCTGGGGATTACTAGAGCTTGAACTGCCTGTTTGAAGTCATTTGCGGGCAGGAAGGGTTTCAGTCTTCTCAGGATGTTCATCTGAAAATTTGCTCCTTTTGTCGAAGCGCTGATGTGTTTCTGCATATTTAGCTTATTGTCCAGAGTTTTTCCCAGCGATTTCGCAGAGTCGATAATTAGAGGTTGAAAGTTGAGTGCTGTTAGGTGCTTCTTCCGCTCAAGGATAATGGTAGATTGGCTGGCGGGAGCGATTCAGAGGAATTCGGTTTTGAGGGTGTTAAGTTTTTAGTGTTTTTTTTGGCCAACCAGGTCTGCGTTTTTTGGAGCGTTGAATTGAGATATTTGATTTCCTCAAGTGAATGGATCTTTATGAAAAGTTGTGTGTCATCTGCGTACATGTGATAGTGGACATTCGAGGAGCTGAGAAGATCGGTGAGTGGTTCCATAAACAGGTTGAAAAGTGTAGGGGAGAGGGATGATCCCTGTGGTATCCCTAAAGTGACTGGGCTGGGCTTGGATAAGGATTGATTGACCTTGAATCCTTGTGTTCTATTTTGAAGGAAGGAGGTGAACCAGTTTAGGACTGATCCAGATGGTCCCATTCTGTGTTTTCAGAGATCTAGTAAGTTGTCGTGTTTGACGGTGTCGCAGGCCGAGGATAGTTCAAGCAGGATTAGTAAACCGGCTTTGTTTTGGTCAAGGATTTTTAATGCGTCCTCTGTTATGTGGGTCATGACTGATTCAGTACTGTGCCCTGCATGGAAACCTGATTGGAATTGATTGAGCAGGTTGAAGTGGTCTATGTGGTTGAAAAGCTGCGTGTGAACACGTTCTTCTAGCAGTTTGGGCAGGGTGGGGATGTTGGGTATTGGGCAATAGTTATTCAGGTCTGACGGGTCTGCCAATGGCTTTTTTAAGATGGGGGATACCTGACCTGCTTTAAGGATGTCTGGGATAGTTCCTTGCAGGAGAGAGGTGTTTATAATACTAGTCCATAGAGTCACTAACATTGAAATGAAGTCTTTTAAGTAGTTTGCTGGAAAAGGGTCTGTAAAGTGATTGGAGGTATTCAGGGCTGTGAGCGTTTTTAGGATAGTTACTTCGCTGTAGGTGTTAAAGGAGGCCCAGGATGCGTTGTTTTTCAGGTAGAGCTTTGCAGAACAACTAAGAGCGGTCACAAGCGGTGTCAGTGACGAGATCATGTGAGGGTCGGTATGAGATAATAGATCGTTAAGCAGGTCTGTCTTTATGTTCTCTGTCTTTGTTGTGAAAACTGAGGCAAATTTCTCGCAATTGGACAGTATGTCTGGATTAACTTGGGGGAGTGGGAGACACCCTTAGATTGAGATTTGATTAGTTCGAATAGCCTTTTTCCGGCGATTCTTGGCTTGGTCTAATTGCTTACTGAAGAAGTCTGCTTTTGATCGTCTAATCTTTCTGTAATAGGAGTTTCTCGTGCTTCTTAGTAACTTGAGGTGGTCAGAGGATGGTGCCGATCTCCATTGTCGTTCAATTACTCTTAGTGATCTTCTGTCTTCATTTAGCCTACCATCATACCAGGGTTTTGAGTCTTTTGTGGTGATTCTTTTCAGTTATAGGGGAGCTAGATTGTCTAATACCATGTTCATAGAGTGGAAGTAATGATTAGTCAGATCATGTACCTCGTCTAATCCTTCCGGTGGAAGCATGAAGTTGGGACTATAGGTTTGCGAGTAAGTCGGGACTAACGTTTTTTAGGTTCCTCGTCCAGATTTTCGTTCTTGTGGACTGGACAGAGAGTAGTTTAACTGATTTATTGATTTGAAAAGTGATGGTCAGACCAGTCGCAGGGGAGGATCAATTCATGCTGGGTGGAGTCCGCTTTGGAAATTACTAGATCGAGGGTTGAGCCTTTTTCATGGGTGGAGCTGTCACAGATTTGCGACAGGTTAAGTTCGGATAGGAAGGCTTTGAGGCTATTGACTTATGGGTCGTCAGGGTCATTCCAGTTGAGGTTAAAGTCCCCCAGGAATATTTGAATGTTTTGTTGTCCGACATTTGTGGCTAGGATATCCATGAGGTGTTCGATGAAGGTGAGGTTATTCCCTGGTGGGTGCAATGAATGTAGTGAACATATTGGTTAGTTATTATTAGTGATGTCTAGACCTAGGTATTCACAGGATGAAAGAACCGGAGAGTAATAGTTCATTTCCAGCACGAGCCCAAGAGGACCCCACTGTCTCCTATCTGTTTTTCAGTTCAGCATTTGTCTCCCTTGATTCAACCCTCCGTCACCCGTTAACAAAAATGATGTACATAGCATTTCTTGCTGTTGTCACCCAATTATGTCTTCAACAGTTGGGGACATGACCTGAAGTCATGTGCCCGTACTCATTCTGTGATTGGATGACAGTTTATCTTCAATGTTGCAGTATTGTCCGGTTGAGTCCATAGCTGGGTGGCTTATTCAGGAGCATAAATTGCCACCACCTAAAGCTTCTCTCTTCTATCCTCCTCTGCCTGTCTTGTCATGGGTAGAGTGGACCTGTGCACCTGAAGACTGGATTCTCTGTTTCTCGGTCAGCAGATGAGCCTCTTCCACCTAGGCCTAGTCAACTAGTTCATCCCTTCCCCTGCACCCTTGTCCCTCTGCTCTGTCCAGTCCCATGCCATCTCTTGGTTCTGTTAAGAAAGACTTCTTTAGTTGCGTCAGTCAGGCAAAATATCTTTATTCCGCTGGCTATCAGCCATAAAAGAATGCATCAGAAGACATTTAAAACAAATTAAAAAGAAAGATACAGACAGTGGATAATGTGTTTCAAAGACCATAATGATTTCACTGTTAAAGGATCAAAATTATGATTAATAATAGTAATACAAGGTAGCAGCATAAATTAGGGACAGAATATAAATAAATGCATTTCAATCCATTGGCCTAATAAACAGTAAAACCCAGAGATAATCCTTTTTTTTTTTTTTTTGTAAACAGATAAGATAAAATCACTTGCCAACAATGTCACGTAATCGAACCGCCGAGGAAATATATCTATAAATCATTAAACAAGTGAATTCAACTTTTAAAAGCTGGAGGTGATGTACTGCTGCCCAACACTTCCTAATGTTCAAAAACTTTAAAAGAAGGGTGATAAAATCACGCCTTGGCTCACTATAACATTGACAAAAAAAACATAAAATGTAATGTGCACTGGATAGATTTAGAGTCACAGGGACACAAATCCAGTTTGGCATCGCAGTAGGTTTTGCGGGGATAGGAAACCAACAAGTGTGAGATGCCAAACCTAAATCTTATGAGATAAAACAGTTTAGCGTGGCTGAAGTAAAAGGAAAGATAGGGCCCAACTCCTAACGAGCAAACTAGAAGCGAGTGTTCTAAGACACACTCTTTCGCAATCTCTGTGTTTCCTCTGGTTGAGTATGGGCGACTTAAAAGATCCCTTTTCAGTTTAGCTTTTGGGACCTCTGCTATACTAGCTTGATTAGGAAAGCAGTCCGCCAGCCCCACGATCTCTTACTGTGTTTTTATATAACTGAGCCATGGTATCTTTATTGTGTAATCCAGTTTAAGACAATTTGAGATGATTGCACGATTTAAAGCAGGTTCTTCCTTTGCCCAAATCTATCAAAAGTATCTCTGTAAAGGGAAGGCAAATGGGGCAGGGGAACGGCTGGAGGGCGATTTGAAAGACACAAACATGAAAAAAGTGTTACTAAAGGATTTCAATTTTTTGGGGCTCCAAATAAATAGTGGATTTAGCTGTACCTTAATATGCAGATTCCTGATTTTCCACAGCCAGACCAGAGACCAGTGGAGTAACTGTTGAGTCTCAATTTGAGTGAACGATAAAATCAAGTATGCTCCTACAAAGGTAAAATGGATCATTATTCACACACAAGCACTCTTGTCAATACTGTTCTAGGAGTGGCTGTATCTGAACATTAGTTCATACGCAACAATTTGGTCTCCAAAGATTACACAATTCTGCGGTCTAAACAAAGCACTATTTAAAGTTCTGCAGTTCACCAAGCATCATATAAAGGCCATATATATTTTCTTCCAGGTTTACGTCATCCACTGGAAAATTCTCAGAACCAATGAAGAAACATGCGTCTCTTATTTGCTTTATTCGTTTATCCCAAGCGAAACGCCTTCCTGTTAGGTTTCAAATCTTTATGTTACAGCAGATATGTATAAACCTACATTCGTGTTTCAATTCCCCTAACATGCTTTTTTAAATTTCATTACTTAACTACTGTTAAATGAAAAAAAATCTACCTTTTCTCTACTGATTATCTTAACTCCTTCGGTGCCACGCCCTTTCCCCCGCCTGTGCCGGGCGTTTCCTTAGTGGGCGGGTTTCATGACGAGATAGTCTCGTCATGGGCACAGCGCGACCGTGCTCCATGACGAGACTATCTCGTCATGGGCACAGAAGAGGTTAAGTTTCTCGAGTAAAATATAGAAAATAGAGTCCGCGCTTCTACCAGAAAGCCATTGTAGTCCTTTGAATCCTCTCGGAATCCGATCTCAATTAAACTTTTACCAGTGAGTAGGTCCAATCATTGGCTCCTAAAGCGCTCTCTGCTATGTGTAGCTGCCACCTAGAGGATTGTTTGTCAGGTCAACATAGATTCAGCGGAATAGTGAGCACGACGAGCAGCCTGGAGGAGCCCATATTATTTATACTCCAGGTAGCCTACCAAGATGGCTGTCGAGCTAACGATTATGGAATTGAAATTTCCACTGTAAACCTTATTTTCGACGCTTGTACTTACATTTATTTGCACAGTAATTCGCTCTGCAGTTCTCAAAGTACTCTGTAATGAGTGTATCGTTTTTTAATCCTGCAACCTTTTGCTCCATAAATACTTACTCACCTGTGATGTGCTCATTTGAGGACCCCTGTGAGTCTCTTGCTAAAGTTAAGGAAGGACGTTTCATGAGGATGCCTGCTACCTTCTCTGACTAGCCTATGGTGTGTTGATCCTTTTCATGTACATTTTGAAAATAAAACAACTTTAAGATAATAAAAGGAACAATATCCAACACACTGACGTTTATTTTGTGTGCTCTAGTATTTTCATTAAGGTGTATTCCTGTCAAAAGTAAAATACATTTGAATATTTGTCATTGATATAAACTCATCCTTGTCAAATAGGCTAACCAGTCACATATTTAAACATCCCTATCATGATAAATTAATTTCACATGAAACTAGAGATAGTCGTTTTAGGTTTCATTAAGTGGCCTTTCTGTATTTGTTTCATATGTAGTTTAAACAGAAATGCTTTGGTTTGAATTGCATCACAGGCAATTTTACTGTCTTTTCTTTTGTTGTTTGAAACAAAATAGGATGACGGGGTTTCGAAGCAACTATACCAGGAATCCTCCACCGAATTATGTTAATTCAAGTACACCTGAAGTATCAATGCCTAGACCGAACACATCAAGGGAAATCAACTATGAGAAGACTGACTGTAGGCAGCAAGCTCCCCACTCGAAAGAAGTTCATGACACCACTTTACAGCAAAATCCAGAAAAGGACAGAATTGACCATGAGAAAAAAAGCAATTTACTTTCATCTAAAAACTTCCACGAAAAACAGTGCTCAGATGAGGTCAGCAAGAGAGCAAGAAAAGAAAAAAATGTTGGTGAACCCAACAGCCAGGAATCTGGCTCAGATGAGGCCAGCAAGAGAGCAAGAAAAGAAAAAAATGTTGGTGAACCCAACATCCAGGAATCTGGCTCGAAATACAGAAAGGACGAAAACAAGTGTATAGAAAAAAATTCAAGCAGTGAACTGAAAAATGCAGGCCTTACACCTCTTGCACCAGAGCATACTGACAAAGCAGCAAAGAGGTCACAAAAGCTGAATACCCAGACGATAAAGCCAAACAGCAGTTCTGAGGTGGAAGGCCGACCCAATGTGCGCTCTAAGGAGAGTCAAAGCTCAATAAAAGAAAAATCACCAAACCAGCAGGAAGAGGAAAGATTAGCCAAGGTCATTGAATCTAACCGTCTAGAAACTTTCACCAAACACAAAAAGGAGGAAAGCCGTTGTGTGGAAAAACCTACAAGCGGTGAACTAAAAAATGATGATCGTACAAATGAAGTGCCGGACTATGTTGAAAAAGTTGAAAAAAAGTTACCGGATCAGGAATTTAAGAGCAAAAAAACAAGTGTCAGCTCAGATTGTGAACATCAAAGCTCTATCCAAAATCTGGTCAGACCAATCACTACTGAGAAAAATTCAGCAGCTGAGGAAAGACCAGCAAAAGCAATGAATTCTAACAGCCGTGACTCTAGGTCAGCCAGAGTATCAGAAACTAGCAGTCGAGAGGCTGTCACCAAAAACAGAAAGGATGAAAGCAAGTGTGTTGAAAAGCATAAAAAAGATGGACGCAGAACTGAAGAACATAAACCTAAAGTACCAGAACCTACTGAGAAAGCGGGGAAAAATTCACAGGAAAGTAAGACCATAAATCAGAGGAGCAGCTCAGATCGAGAAAACCAGCCCAAAATAAGTACTCTGGAGTCTACAAGGCAAAGTATGGACAATTCATCTGCTGCGGAGAGGCTCCACAGAGAGGAAAAACTAGCAAATGCATGCAAACCTAAGAGTCAGGACACTGTAAGCAAACACAAAAAAGAGGAAAGCAAGTGTGCGGGGATAAATGCAGGCGGTAAACAGAGGAAGGATGACAATACATGTAAGGCACCAGAGCATATTAACAAAGCAGAAAAAAGGTCAAATGATCAGGAAAATAAGAGCATGAGGTCACGGAGCAGTTCAGATGTCGAAAACCAAACCAGTTGCCACATTCGAGAGAAGCCAAACACACATAAGGACAATTCAGCAGCTTTGCAAGAGCCTCCTGAAGAAGAAAGACTGGCAAATGTAACTGATACTAATAGTGTGGATACTAGATTGTCAAACATAGCTGAACCTTACAGTCAAGAGATTCTTAAACACAAAAAGGACAACCGGTATGTAGAAAGGCATACGAACAGTGAATGTAGAAATAGGGACCGTAAGCCTAAGGTATCAGATAATTATGGCAAAGCAGAAAATAAGTTGCAGAATCTGGAAACTAGAAACTTAAAGCCTAGCAGCAGCTCAGAGAGAGAAGACCAAACCAATGTGCGTACTCGGGAAAGACAAAAAGCAGTGAAGGAAAAGTCTCCATCAGAGCAAAGATTAACAAAAAGGATTGACGGATCACATGCAATTAAAAAGAAAGACATTGCAGCACATGAAAAAGAGGTAAAAAAGGCTGAACATAAAAACAAAGCCACTGAAAAGGAGCTGGAGGAACCAAGAAGATCTAGTAGAGTTAACAGTTTTAATTCAAAGAGTGACTCTAAGACCGCTGGGCACTTGAGCAAGAGCCTTCTCTGTGATTCTAGAGGAGAGAAGGAAGCAGAGCACAGAAGAGAAAGGAGGTCATTAGACTATAGTACTAAAGAAGAAAAGCCTACATCTAGCAGCAGTAAAGAGAATAGACCCACGTCATCTAAGGAAACTAGAAGCAAACATGACAAAAGTGAGCAAAAATCAGAAAAGCGCAAAAGTGAAGATAAAAACAAAAACCAAGAAGAAAGGAGAGAAGACGAAAGGGATCATCGAGGTGAACGAAAGGGAATGATTGATGATTCACTGAAAAGCAGACATGAAATAAAACTGCCTGCAGAAAATGAAAGTATGAAATCAAGCAAGAGCTCTAAAACAGCCAAAAAACCCACAGCACATGGTTCGCCAACCAAACCTCTGTGTAAGACTATCCAGTCTCTTCAGAATGAGGAAAGTATGTGCAGAGATCCTAAATTAAGTTTCATGGAAAAGTTAAATCTTACTCTCTCTCCAACAAAGCGAAAATCTCTTGCTGAGATTGAGGAACTCCAAGCTGCTCTTCTTAAGGCCAGACAAGAAGGTGCTGCAAGGGTGCAGGAATGGCCACAAAAGTTAGTTGTTACTCAATACAATATTAATGATCCGAAAGAGCAGACCAAATCCACAGTTCAACCTCAAGGCATTGAGGAAACAAACTTGGTAAAAAAGGTGGACATACTTGCATCTGCCAGTCAAAGTAAATCTTTAGAAGAGACTCCGTTGGATACTCTGCAACATGAAACAGCTGCCCAATTTGAAGCTCCTTTACGTGCAGCAAAGACAGTAGATGTTAAAGAAACTGTCCAACCTTCAAACGTGCAAAACGAAGACTGTTGTCTATATACTGTCATGGACGCTGAGTTGGAAACTGTTAGTTCTGAAGAACTTGAGACCCATAGCGTAGTGGATGAGGATAACTCTCAATTAGATTCTCCCTCTCAGAATGGCAGAAGGAACGACTCTGCAGATAATGACGCTGTTGACAAAAATATCAGCATCTGTGAAGAGGTTGTGATAAAATCCCAACAACCCACGTTGGAAGTTGCTGATAAAGAGTTCCATTTAAAACCAAACTTACCTGATTCCGAGATCAATTTAGAAACAACATCAAGTGCAAGTTCTGTAGACTTTAGGAATCAGAAGAATGATATGAACCAGGATTCTGGAGATGAAAGCTCTGTAGTCAGTGTTGATCTCAATCATTTAAGGAATATACCACAAGCGATTAGCCCACTAACTAGCCCTGTGAGGCCAGTGGTAAAAATCCATAAATTGGAGAGTCCTGCAATGGCTTCAGTCGTGAGAAGCTTGAATAAAGGTAATATCTTGTTATCGTTTCTTGCTGCACTTTTGTAAATATTTTCTTTAAAATGTAGCAACTTTATATAAGTTGTATTAGAAAGAGTTGGACTGACCTGCCAAAAATAAAACCAAAAGTAGTAGTATTAGGATACAGAATAAACATATCCAAAATACATGTAGGTATCATGTTGTATAGTGTTGTCAGAAGACGTACTGTAGCACAAAACATTGTCACGGGTGGGATGAATTGTCCACATTGAGGCCTTCAGATGAGAATGTGATTCTGCACAAGGTGGAAGTGTGCAACACAGTAGGCATACATGTTGTGTGTGTCTCTTGACAAAAGTCTTAAACCATCGCCAGATTTTCAAAAATGTTTGTATCCTATAATTTACCCTAGAGGACGACTTCTCCATTGTAGGTTCACTAGACTATACCAGGAACACCCTGGGGTTTTTATGTATGAGCTGTAGTGAGCCTGGCTGCTATGAGTTAGTGTGTGAATAATGTTTGCATCAGTGTTGTGGATAGATATATATACTTTCCGCCCCTGAATAGTGGAACACTAAATCCACCAAGTCGAGTGGCAACTCCGTGCCTATTACCAATTTGATTAAGGACAGCATTCAGTTCCAGAAGGTTTATCTATGTAAACACTCCCACAGCATATGCTTCATATGATTTCATAAGCATTTTCTTTATACAAAGAACATATGAAATACTCCCATTTAAGATTTTAAATCTTTCAATGTGTTTGGTTGTATTCTACAATAAAGACATCTTTGCAAGTCTTTGAGAGTTGACGTCTGGTAGCTCTGCTAGAGTATAATATGATGACACTATGTGATAAGAAAGAATACATCATTCACCTGTTCTGAATTGTAAGACTTACGAAGTAGTTTATACAGATGTACAAAGCATGGTGGTCAGCCCAGGAAAATCCAAATTCGATTTATCAAATAAATGAAACACAGATGAACACCTCAATATGCCAGTTTTGGAACAAGTAATATCCAACACTGCATGTTCGTTATCAATCATTAAATAGTTGGCATATAGCACCATAGAGAGACAGATGCTACACACACTCTATGGTTATAGTTTCAGTTGAGTGCAACAAGTTACTAAAATGAACTACCCCTATTAAGTCTCATTTACTGCACTTTGTGTGATGGGTGCACCAATTGATCTAAAAGGCTGTTGGTCCACACACTCTTGGACGGTCTTAAGTCTCAGCCGCTCTTAATTATAACTCCTGCAATATCTATTCTCTTACATACAAGGTAAGAACAGATTCCGCGGTGCATTAGAAACTAGGTTGTCCACGAAGAAACTCAAGTGTGCTAATCTTTCTTTATGTTTGAGAGAGATTCTTATATTAAGGACAGCTAGCCCTGTGAAATTCAGATGTGTATGTATGACCCCTGCAAAGTTGCAAAACTATACTTATGGCCCTGTCATCTGGATCTGTACATGCAGTATCTGTGTTTTGCAGTCAGGGAATTGTCTAAGACTCAGACTTCAATGCTTCAGTTATCTATGAGGCAACATGTGGTGAAAGTCGCAGCCACCTGTACTACCATCATCAGGTGGCTGAGGAAGATCACATGGATGCTTCCTCTCGACACCCAGAAGTCAGTGTTCCATGCCTTAGTGACATCGCGGCTGGACTACGGTAATGTTCTACTCCTGGGTGCCAGCAAGGAGGTCTCCCGCAAGCTTCAAGTGGTCCAGAACATGGCTGCCCGTTTACTCTGTAATTTGCCTAGAACCACGTCTGTTTCCTCCTCTCTGCGCAGCCTGCATTTGCTACGCATAGAATCTAGGTCCAAATTCAAAGCTTTATGCTTTATGCACCGTATTAAAGCTGGAAAATCCCCTCACTATTTATCCACCTTAGTTCATCAATATTGTCCCTCCCGCACTCTCAGATCCTCCTCTCAGTGCAGATTCTCTGTTCCCCGTTTTAAGCGTGCTAGAGATGGTGGGCGCTCCTTTGCTTACTTGGCGCCCTCGCTCTGGAATTCGCTTCCCATCCCTTTGCGGTCTGAAACATGCTATCTTAAATTCCGCAAAGGAGTAAAAACCTGGCTGTTTTCCTTGTAATCCCGCTCTTTGCACTCCTGCTTGCTCTCCTTACTTCTGTGCTTCCAGCGCCGGGAAACCCACGGGTAGCTGTGCGCTTAACAAATTCATATATAATAATAATAATAATAATGCTAGAAACATTTCTAAGACTTGACAGCATATATACAGACTTAATGCATACAATGAAAATTAGCCCTTTTTTTAGGTCTCGCGCCTAGCGATGCAGCACTGCTCGCACAGCGAGAGTCCTTTTGTCCGGGGTTCCGAAACGGACCCTGGAATTGTACACGCTTGTGCGTGTGTTTTTACTTTTGTGGCCTGCTATTGACCTTTGCCTGCGTGTTTGTTTTAAAGATAGCACACAATAGGCCAAAGGCGGGCGCATTGCTCCGCCCATGGCCTATTGGTGTCTATTACGCGCATTCCTGCCATATGGTTTCAATTATCGTGCCCAGACACGGGCGGGCTTCTTTGTTTTTGAAGCGATTGCGAAAGTGAAAGCGATCGCTTTCCCTGCCGCTTGCTTCTGCCTTCTCGTTTATTCCTCTTTCTGACTCTGAGCTCTCTGTGCGCCGTTTCTCTTCCTCCACAAAAGGTAGACCTGTGTCTCCAAAATTTGCCTATCGGGGGTTGCAGGCTCAAGCCGGATCTCAGGGTTTCCCAAGAGGTCAGAGTGTGCTGTGCCATCAAATGTAGCAACCCTTTGACCTGCTACGTGTTCGTGACCTGCAGACCAAAGCTCCCACGGAGAAGAGCAAACATAGAGCCAGGCCCAGCAGAGGAGCTGGCAAAAATACAAGCGGCTCAGTTAAATAAACTGTTACTGATGAAAGATACGATGGGCCTCCTGTCATCCCTGGGTCCTGGGGCCACTGCACTAGCTGCACCACTGACAGACATAGCCATGGGATACATTGTATTTTATTTTCACTTCACAGTATGGATTCAAGGAAAGTGGCTGTGGCATTGATTATTGAAGGGGTAGGAGTGACTTGCACCATCTATTACAAATACCCCATCATATGAGCATCACTTTAGGAAGCCACTCAGCCTTCGCCTTGTTCTTCTACTTGGACAAAGAAGACCCTAGTGACTTGAAAAAACCCTTTACAGTTTGACCTTTAACCCACATATTATGGATGAATTATCGTGTTCACTAAGAGAGCATGGTAAGAACAACCGCTCCAAACGTATCTTCTGTTTCTTCTTCATTTGGTATCAGGCAGAAGGGGAGCACAGCTTCTGAAGATCAAGGACAGGCACAACTGAATACAGCGGAGTCAACCAATAAACACAAACAATGCACACTCGAGACAATCCAAAAAAGGCATCGAAGGCAGGTATGCGGCTCTAGAAAACAACGCAGACACACCTCATATGACAGATGTAAGAGAGAGGATGTGGCGTAATGGCCAGCACTGAACTGGGGAACCGGGTTCAAGTCTCAGCTTCGATTCAACATCCTGTGATTCTGGGCAAATCCTTTAATTTCACTGTGCCTGCAAAAATCCCTGCGTAATGTAACTGGTGCTCGTGCAAAGCGCTCCAATACCTTCCGGTCGAGTGTGCTATTTAAAACTACCCAAAAATGTACTGGCACAGAGGAGAAGGGGGTATTTGTGAACTATACAGTGGGCTTGGGATCCCATGTGTTTGGGAGTGCAGGGACCACACTGGACATTGAGAGGGCGATATTGATTTCAGCTCAAGCCCACTAGCAGATCCATGGCAGGAAAAGCATAATTTTCCAAGAGACAGCCTCGCAAGTCCATGTAGACAAGATAACACTTTAGTAGCCCAGCTGCTGGGTTGTAAAACCAGGCTTTCTACTATTGCCGCAGCAGAGTGCATGGTGGCACAGGCGCTGCAAACCTCTCTTCGCACGCTTGCCTCAAAACTTCTGCACCCTCGATGAATGCTGAACATGTGTCAAATCTGAGCTCCAGCCCACCATACACCTAAAGTGCTGGGACACCACAGAACAAGCAGCTGGAGAACCCACAGTGACGCTTTAGAGAGAGACCAGAGCCGGAGAGTCAGAGTCCAAACCTTCAAGCTCCCTGGTCATGCATCCTCCGCGCTGCTGACCTCCCAGTGTGTGAGTGGCTACTACAAAGAGCAGTCTAAAGGTTTCCCTCTCTACCTGAGCAGGCACAGACAAATGTGTCACCACTGGGGAGGCTGCACGAGAGGCTTGACTGCAGGGACTGTAGAGGGGAGAGGAGGGAGTATCCTGTCTTCCACGGGGCTCTTCACGCTCTCATCCACTTCACCATAATTTCACACTCTCTGTCA
The DNA here is from genome assembly GCF_964204655.1 of Triturus cristatus. Classification (NCBI taxonomy): domain Eukaryota; kingdom Metazoa; phylum Chordata; class Amphibia; order Caudata; family Salamandridae; genus Triturus; species Triturus cristatus. The sequence goes on along the minus strand of NC_140589.1, from coordinate 666,015,657 downwards.
CGCCCTGATTGACATCCTCACCACATCTCCAGGTGCGCATTCTTTTCCCTGCCCATCAGACTCCTGGGAATGACTGTCCTCAACGCACTTCGTTCCATTGGTGAGATACCAGCCTTTAGGGATCACCATTTCATGCAAAGGGTTCCCCCATATTCCCTCTATTTTGTCTCTTCTGCATTCTCTTGGACCCATGCTCCTGCTCCCAAGCCCCACTGATCATCTTTATGTTGACAATAGGGTGGCGGAAAGCGCTATAGGTCTCGCATTATTAAAGTTTGAGCTATTGGTGTTGCATTATTTAGCAATGCCAATAGCTCAACTTTAATAATGCGAGACCTATTGCATTGCAAATGCTTTATTCTTTATTCATAGACACCCAGTAAAGATTGGCTCTTTTTATTTCTGCAGCAAAATACTGTCTCCTAAGGAGACGTTATGTCTATGCATTTGATAGAGACAGGCCTCCTGGCCACTCGTCTGAGGAAACCTGGACTTGTCTTCATGGCCTAATTCTGAGTGTAACCCTGAGCTTCTGTTTTCTTAATATTTATAGCAACCCCAAGATGTTGTAATAGCCTAATATTAGTGAGAGTGGATAGGAGGTAATGTAGATTTGTTTTTGTGGTGTTGATGCGGGATCTGATTTTGTCACTCCAGTCGGTAAAGAAGTTATTTATGACCTTTCACTTGTCAACTGACTGAGTGATGTTAGGGCCTGGGACTGGCTGGATGCAGTGCGTGATGGCCTTAAAGGGATTTGCTTCTGTTACTCAGTTCCTTGGTGGTAGATCTATAGCAGGTTACTTTGGTTGTGATGATGAGGGCTCTGCATACAGCGGGGAGTACTTTGATTTGGTCATTTGGTACACTGGCTATTCTCACTGTCTTTTCCTGTATGCACAAGGCATACTTGGTGAGTTCTAGTATGTGCCAAGATGCTCAAGGGTTGGAAGAACATGTTTAATATGGTACGTTTTACAAGGTTTATCAGTGTTGTAAAGTTTATCTTGAGAAGTGTGTTGCCATCAGATTTTGTCTAGATGGATTTTGCCATGTTTATGGGTGTCCATAAGAGAGTTTTGAAGGGAGGAATTTTTTTTTCTTCTCTTGAATTGTCTGATGCAATGTTGTGTTGTGGTATGAAGGATGAAGAAAGGGATGGCAAAGTTGTCCATCTATTCCAGTATCTCCCCTTGTCTCCACACCTCCACTAGCATTTTACCGTTGTATTTATATCTTCAAAGGTTGATTACGGTCAGCTCTGGTGCTGTTCCATGGGTTGTTTTTTTGAGTTCTGCCTCATTACAGCTTTATAACATTGTGACATGTGCCTGTTTGGGGGGATGTATATAATAATTTGAATGGTTGCTGCAATTCTTAGGTTGGTTCTTTTTCACTTCTTTCAGGGAGTCCCAGTAGCCTCACATTGCTCCTGCTAAATTTGTCTTCGAAGTAACAGAGTTGTGTGGCTTTCTTCTATAGCTTTACTCAATCTATGAGTAGCAGAGGCATGATTATTTGAGCTATTCTAAAAATCTGATATTTCTCTCTTTGTTTATTTGGCACTATCCCTGAAATCTGTCCATTTATTAATGCATTTTTTTGTCACTGTCGAATTAATCTATTTTTGCATCATCTGCCTCTTTCCCTCCATAATTAAATTGTTTTTCTTCTTGCTTTACCTTTGCTGAGAGTTTAACCCACAGTTGGCTTGGTCACCTTGTTTGTTAGTCCATGCTTCTTTCAGTTCCTACTATGTTACGCTGGACCATTGCTTTCAGCTCTTCTGTGTAATTAGCCCAGCCCCTTTATTTATTCCACTGTGGCAGCAGAGGATCCAACCTGCTTGTCTCACTAAACAGATTCAAGATTAGAGGCTATTATGATAATTTAGGTTCATGGGTTCTTTTAAAAAAAGTTGTACTCAATGGCATAAAGATATCTGAAGCATGTGTTTCCTGTACGATCTCTTACATCCTGTGTAAAGGGTGTTTCAATGAGGCAAATTCTTGCTGATGAGATTTACAGTGTTCTGCTGGTCACAACTTAATATCCTGGTAAGGTTGATAAAGCCTTCTGTTGTTCAATGTCTATAAATTAAGTATCGTGAAATTGGGTGTTAGGTACATCTTTTTATTGCATCACGTAGAAAGGGGAGGAGTGCACAAGTCTTTATTCATGGAATACTCTTATCACTGGTGCCGGGTCTCGGGTAGGGGCATGTGATGTCGCCTTTTTGTGGCATTGGCCCTGGTCCTGTAAATTAAGTTCATGAAGGATTTCTGTACGATTGGGGCAATCGTGTATTTTGTACGTGAGATGTGTGAGTTCATCCGTAATAGTACATGTTTTCTGCAACCAGTCCTTATCTAGGGTTCCCATCCTGCTGTTGAGGTAGCAAAGTAGTATTGTTCTAATATGCTTTTTCCTCTGGTACCAGAAAGCCTGTTCGCGTTGAAACCTCCCGTTGTGTACATTTAGGCATTAAGGCTCCTCTGTCAGTACTTGGGGTAGCTTGTATCACATTTGGTTGATCTACTTTATTGGGATTGCATGGTTTACTTGCTATTTTCCTGTACCCAGTACCTTCATAGCATCTGTGCTCTCCTCTGTCTTATTTCTGTTTTATGGACTCTCTACCTCATTGCCGCTTAAGAACTGTGAATCACGCCTCCCTTCCTATTAATGCCACTCTTCTATTTCCACTTATATGCCTCCTACTGTATTGTGAAGGATTCAGGCTTCATCCTTATAAATCACAATCAGTTTAGCATGAAGCAATAACATATATTTGCGGCTCCTGTTTTGAAATTTCCATATGAGCTCCTTGCTCAATTACCCGTAATCCTAAAACATTTAAATTACCATGTTTATTTGCTTTTATTAGTCCAATAGTTATGGTGGCTTGCAGCATCCAATCACTGTTATTACAAAGAGAGTTTATCACAGTCGTCTTTGAAATGCATAGATAAAAGAAATCGGGCCCCCAAAACTTCTCCAGTTCATAAGGGAGAGTGCCATTCTGCTCTTTTCTTTCTTTCGACGGAACACACTATCCTGGTTTTAGTTTTTTAATACCATTCTTTAGTGTCCTCTGTCTTCCTATCCAATTTAGCAGTTTTAGTTGCTAGCAGTGGGCCTGTAGTATCAGAGCAGTGATTGTATCCTTCAGGCTGAATACCTTGTCCTCCACTCCTTCCCCTTTATCAAGACCATGTGTAGATCTGGTATAAGTGATAATCCGCCTTTAACATTTGTTTCAGTTTTTGCATTCAGGAAAAAGATGGACTCTGTAGTGACTTTATTTCAAAAGAGGTTCCCCCACCCTGTAGATTAGTGTCTGCTCTTGGGTTGCAGTGCCATATTGTAGCCTTTTTCCTTTCTAGCGCTTAAATGTTTCTATTGTAAGTAGTTCTCAGATAGCCCATGGACGTATTTTCCAGTCAGCTATACGGATTTTGCATGTGGGTGGCATCTCTTCTCTCAGTGGCTATTCACAAGCACACTTGGAGATCCCTTTTTTTGTCTTTTGCTACGAGGTTATATTACTGTTTTATAATGCTAAATGCAAACGTATAGCTACCGGGCTTATTATTTTTTTTTCCTTCGCTTTTGTGCTGTCTTCTTTATTCATGGGGTTATTTTCCTAGTATCTATCTCTCTTGTTAATGCCAGTCTGCACCACTTGCAGCAGCACAGGTGCCTTACACCCTACTCAGATGGTTCCTTTCTTATATGTAGAGTGAAATAACTAATGATTGTTGCCAGTACAATCGGTGCCTCCTCATAAACCTTTTAAGGGTCCAGGGTCTCAATTAGCCAAGAACTTAGTTTCATTGTCATCTGTTACAGTGAGTTGTTGAAATATAGCAGGGCCCAGAGATGTTGGTCTTTACTGCGTGCAGCCCTCAATTTGTATTAGCGGGAGTGTGCTTTACAATTACATGGTGGTTATGCACTATTCTTTGTGGTTTTTAACTACTACATGCACTTATGCACCCACATTCTGTAACAACATTCCCGTATCCCACCGAATCACCCCAACCCTGCTCCAATTTAGAAAAATGTTGAAGATGCACCTCTTTAAAGGACACTACATCACAATGCAGTAACTGTACACTTATGCTCCCAGAACCTAGCAATTTTGCTCTTATCTCTCACTGACTACAATTGTCTCTGGCTCTCTAGACTGCCCGCTTCATTTTGGCAAGATTCGTGCACTACAAATATCTCATGCATACATACTACAGGAGGTTAAAAAAAGGTTGTTGCAGTATGTTGATTGCCTGCAAGCACCCTCACTGCTTGGATGACATGGTGTGTGACTCTTTTTAGTGTCTGTCAAGTTGCAATCTCTGGTCTGTTGCTGGGTGTTTCTCCTGCAAGGCAGACCGCTAATACCACCATCTTAGCTATTTTTTTGGCTTTGGAAGGTGATGCCTTTCGTTGAACTCCACAGCTCCCAGACATTGCAGAAACCTTTCTTCACCTGTCGGTTTCACTTCAGAAGAAGGTTCAGCTTTCCAGCTGCTCACCGTAAGTGTGAAACAGCTGCTTTTCTGTGACAGATAGTTACTGCCTTTTCATAGGCAAAATCTTCCATTTCTTTTATCATATTTTCCCTGCTGTTCACGAACCCCGCTAGGAGTAACTCAATTGGGTGAAAAGGCATGCTCCTAATCCTTCCCTTGCCCCACCACATGAATATTGCCAATATTCTGTTTATTAGGCTGCCTTGATTGCACTTCATAAAATAGTTCCTCATGCACCCTACTGAAAATGTGAATCAAACAAAAAGGTGGCGGTTGAGATGCCTGAATTAATCTTTGGCAATTATGCTATTCTCGTTGGGATCCCATTCCTGCGTGAATCAGCCTTGGTTTTGGTCTAATAGGAACAGCCTCGCCCAAAATGTCAACCTAGGCCCATCCAGATGGGAATACAAGCATCCCAGGCAGGTTTTGCTTCCTCATACCTTGTCAGTGAGGTAGAGCATTTGGTAAAAATGCCGCAAATACTCAAATGTGCCCCGGTTTTCTAATGTTTTCAACTGAGTCGCAAACCCTGTTTGTAGTGTAACCCATGTGGGACTGGTGGAGCCCGAAATAGGGCAGGAGACAGAATTCGATTTTAACTGTTGTATAGAAAGTGTAATTGAGTGCATTGGTTCTGGTGGTAGCCCACATCTGTGAACTATTTGCATTCAAGCATCTCTACTCACCAACTCTATTGAAAGCAAAACATTTGCTCTCCTTAGCCTTCTGCTCTAAAGCAAATTACATTAACTTGGTCCATATATGGATAGAGAAGAGCCATTGGTTTCTGAGAACACGCCTCGTGCAGTATTTAGCAGATTTATTGTTCGTGTTGCATTATTGCAGAAGGAGGATGGTAGATTATCGTTGTTTTCTGAAATTATGTTTTTTTTCCCTTGTACTCTGTGCATGGAATAATTTTTTTTTCTTCTCTGTATTATAGATTTATGCTTTGCCAGTCTGAGTGGCGCAACAACCTCTAAAACTATTTCAAATGAAGTAAACAAGGAAAATCAAAATCCTGTTAACGTACCTGGAAAGTGTCCTGATGCAATTTCTCTTCTGGAGCCGTCCGAAGAACTAGAGGAAGGGGAAATCATTAGTAGTGATGATAGTGAAGAGACACCAATTAAAGTGAAAACAGCTACCAAGAGCTGTAAAAGTGCAGAGAAAAGAATGCATTCTAAAATAAACATGCCTCCTAACCGGTATACCTCAGTCAAAAATCAGCAGAACAAGAGGAAGCGATCAAATTCAGATGAGGCAAGTCCAACAATGATTTGTGTTGAAAGTCCTACACGCAAGACCAGGGCAACCATTACAGCAAAGGAGATTTCAACATCCCCCAATGATAATGATAATAAAAAAGCAATCAGCCCTGGTCTAGAAGAAGTGGAAAAACTGGCAATGCCTTCCACAGTACATGAAATTATGCAGATGTTAAGAGTAATCCGGAATCACATCCGAAAGAAATACATGAAGTTCAAGGTCCAGTTTTCAAAGAGGCAGTTTAATGGCATTATAGAAACTTCAAGTGCGAATTTCATATCATTTATAAAAGGCTTGGATTGGTCTAGGGTGTGTACATCTCCAGATTGCCTGATCCAGAAACTCTGCAAAACAATAGAACGTACGTTAGGGCAAGTTAAGAACAATGGCATTGTGGATCGAATATTTGCACAGCATGTGCATGATATGAAAAAGAAGTTGTGGAAGTTTGTGGATGATCAACTGGATTATTTGTTTGAAAAAATGAAAGATGTTTTGACCAAGCTCTGTGACATAGCAAAAGGGGAAATTGATAGTGATGACAATAGTCTTGAGTCACCTCTAAAGCACTCCTCTACCCTTCCGGACAATTTGCAGAAGCTCTCTAAAAACTATGTGAAAACCAAATCTCCAAAGTGTGAAAAAATTTCCTTGCAAGAATCAATAATTAGAGACTTACAGTCTGAGGTTTGTCAACGAGTAATTCCACTCTGTCAAAATAGTAAAAAGCAAGAGTTATCAAAAACTGTTACAGATAAAATTAAGCCTTCGGTGAAGTTGATGGAAAAATCCGCAACCAGTAATTGTCCGTCTGAAGTAGATCGGGGTCAAGGCAGCTCAGGCAAATTCCCCAATGCTTACCATAAGAAGGAAGGGGCTTTCAAGAAACACAAAGATTTGCAGAAGACTGGTCTTAGCAGAGAGTTGCTTATGGACCAGCAGTCGTCCAGTTTAACCTTCAATTTAGTGAATGATGCTCACATGGGTGAAGTATTTAAAAGCTTGCTGCAAGATCAGAATACCCTAGAAGAGAGCACTACCAGTCTAGAAAAAAGCCAGCAAGAACCTGGGACACCAGAAAAGGTGATCGCAGGAGATGAGCAGAATGACATGTGTACATCTGTTAAAGCAACAACAGTTCAGCAAGACACTTTTTTACAGTTAGACATACCAGATGGTTCCTCCTCATCAGTGTCTCTCTCTGAAAAGTCTTTATCCTCCATGATTCGGATGCCTGTACGTCCAGATATTTTGGATGAAAGCTGCATGCTGGAAGTACCCATGTTTTCGTACTCAAGCAGAGACCATACATTCTGTGAAGAAAGAGATAAATCCTATGTTTCTGTACTTATGGAAGATCTAGCTGTCTCCTTAACAGTCCCTTCCCCATTAAAGTCTGATGGTCATCTAAGTTTTTTACGGCCCCAGACCGCAGCAACTTCTACTCCAGAAAGGGTTATTAATGCTCATTATAGTGAAGATGCCCTACTGGATGGAGAGGATGCCACAGAGCAGGATATTCATTTAGCTTTAGAATCAGATAATTCAAGCAGTCAGTCTAGCTGTTCTTCCTCGTGGGCCAATCAGGCTCCGCCACCTAGTTTTCAGTATTGCCCCAGTGAACCAATGCAGGCAGTAATAATGGAGAAATCCAATGACCACTTCATAGTTAAAATACGTAGAGCATTGCCTGCTGCTTCCACAGACACTGATGAGACATCCTTGACTGATGCAGAGTCTTTGTCTTCTGCGACCCAGAACAAACACTTCTCTCTGGCTCAGGAAGTTTCTGCTCTTTCTGATTTAGAGGGATCACCACACACATCCACTGTCTTTACTAAACATGCTGCTACAGCCCCTGAAATCGTTGGAGTACCTCCTAGTATTCGTGAAGCCACAGGACCTTTGCCTCTGGGTGATCTCACTGAATCAGCTCATATATCCTCCGATCCAGCTAGGATGGCACGTAGACGCAAGGGGCTCTCTAGATTAGGTGTTAAGACACCTGCTCTAGATGTGACCAAATCATCTGAACTCCCAGGGCTAGCCACAGCTCCTCCTGAGCCACTTGAACCATACCCCTCTCATTCATTCCATCGTCCCCCAGAGCCACGTGAACCCTACCCAACCCATCTTCAACCTGGTGCATCAGCTCTTGCTAAGTCTCTTGCATCTTGTCCGTCTGAATCCTCCTGTCGCTCCCCAAAGTCACTCAATCACTACCCTACTAATAATCAATTCACTCCAACTGAACCGGTTGCTGCAACTGCTTCTCCTTCAGAGTCACTTGGACAATGCCCTGCTCATTCATCCAATTGTTTTCCAGAGTCATCGGTACCTGCCACATCTCCCTCTGAGCCACATGAATCTTTCCCAGCTCAGTCATCACCTAATCACCCTGTGCCATCAGAAACTGCCCCAGGTCTCCCCAGCGTTTCTGAAATACACCCAGTGCAAAAATTACAAGATCCCGTTGACCTACCTCATAAGTCAAATCTGCCCCCTGAAGCATCCGACTTGCGTCTGACCGAATTATACCATGTTTCATGTGAACCCTGTCTGACTCATTCAAAGGATAAGCCACCTGAATCTAACTTGCCAGCTGCTGTACTGCAGCCAACTAGAACCCCTATCCCTTCTGAACCTAGCATTCCACCTCCTGAGTGTACAGCGAAAGTCCTCCTTTCTCCAGAAACATCTGGAGACTCTTCAGAACTGGAGAGCAGCTGTAGTGCTAATACAACTACTGAAGGTTCTTCGGAGCTGATATATGTGCAGGAATTAGAGGCACCGGAAGTTGTTGTTGAAACCTTGAACAATGCTACAGAAGCTTCAGTCTGTGGTTCGATTTATTTAAAATCTTCCATGCGACAAGCTTCCGTGAGCTCTGCTGATGTTACATTTGTGGATTTGACAGAAGAGACTGATGATGAACGAAGTAAAGAGGACAAGGTCAAGTCTGTACCAAAGACAGTTTTTGAGACCATTAATTTAGAACGTGGGACAGTGAGCCTTGAGAATGTTGGTAGTAAGAGGAAAAAGGAAACTGCTTCTGGGGTCACCTGTCGGAAAAAGTCAAAGGGTAGCCATGATCTAGTCATTGAAACAAAGCGGCAGAGGAAGAAAAGCAGAAAAGCAGAGGAAAGTGAGTTTTTTACTAAAAGAAAGTCATCTAGCAAGAAGGCAACCCCGGAGAAAGTGGATGGTCAATCAGAGACTTTGTCAATTTCTCCACAAAGCCTTTCCGCGAAGAATTTGATTAAAAAGAAAGGAGAGGTGGTTGTTGCCTGGACTAGGTAAGCATAGAAACCACTATTTGACAGTTTGAGTTTTATGTTTTTTAAAGAAAGGAACACACCATGGCTACATCAATAGCTGCATGTTTTAGACTATTACTTTTAACTTTGGCGCAATAAGCCTATTAGAAAAAGAAGGATGATTTGTTTCTGCTTGGGGCACACTCTTTTTCCCAGTTATGAAATCGTAGAAGTTCCAAACAATCAAATGAGCATGGATGCATTATATCTACGTTTTCACCTGTGAGCATGCTTTATATTTTTATGTAAATGACATTTATACTTACTCCTGTGTCCACCCACTTTTCCGATTACCAGTTGTTAATCGACCCACTCCATCTCCTGAGGCTCTCCCCCACACACACACTTGCTTTTTGGAACATCAAGAATGAGCTTTGAAGAAATACCATTGCCTAAACTCACTGCTCCATGTTTTGAGGTACTCTCGGGCTTGAGCAAGTAGTTCCTACTTTTCTGTAAGCATTCTTTATATTTTTAGGTACAATGGCATTTATCTTTATTCTTGTGTTCACCCACTTTTCCCGTTATCAGTTGATAAGAACTCTCATGACAGTATGGGAACCAAAAATTGCCTCTTTAGTTCTTAATGAAAACTGTAGGCACGTCCACTCTTCCTCTCACACACTAATACTCAAAGGCACGGTGTGAACATTAAAGGTTTTGGAGCAGATAATATGTGCCCCAAATGCCCTATCTGCTTGTGTACCTACTTGCTCCCACAGCTCTGTTCTTTCAGGCCTTCCTTCAAATGACTTCCCCAACTTCATCCATGCCATATAAAGCAGATTGACATTATTTGTTGACCCTTTTGTCTGATGCTTGTGTGCTAAGCACCACTGTCTCGATCATGTGCGCTACAATACTGATTCATATAGAGTGCTTTTTATTTACGTTATACTCCGATTTTCTACTGTCTGATTTGATGCAGCATGGAACATGGTGGGAGATTGTTCCTGAAAGCAGTGCATACACCAACATCCTCAAGTGACCATACTACTTTTTGTTAATTTCTTCAGCCCACTCTACCCCCTAGGCCCTCCACCACACAGATTTGCTTTTTGGAACAGTCTTCCATCGTCAAGATTGAGCTTTGAGGACATACCATTGCTATAATCACTGGTCCTTGTAATGAGGTGCCTTTTAGGTGTGAACAGGTAGTTCCTGATTTTCCTCACTTGCTAAATCCGTTGGTACACCCCAGAAATGCACATAGGCTCTCAAGTGGTCTAGCTCTGGTCTTTACCAATGAACAATAATCTTATGGTGTTCCATTCCCCAGGCACTCTGAATTGAAGGGAGACAAAGTCAGCAGACACCTCATGGAGGAGCATGGCACCTTGCTAAATGTTGATATTCTGTCTAACATCTTTAAAGCCTGGGCAGTTCGACATATAACGTTATTCTCTACAGTATAGAATGCATAATGCTGACACTTTGCATTTAGGCTCTGAGAGACCAGATCCATTCCGATTTACCCTACTTCCAAGGATAATTGCCAAGTGGAGACAATCCAAGACAACAATACGTTCTTAGCATGTGTGACTGTAGATATGCATGCTGTGCATGCTCCTGTCGTCCAATTTTGGTCTTGGACCGCTGCAACTTATTTATCTTCATAGAAGTCTTTTGAGTTGCAAGATCTTGACTTCTCTGGTCGTGAATGTGCATTGGTACCAACTCCTTTGTTAGATTATTTCTCCCCCATCGGGTTCTGACGTGTATCCGTATTGTTCCCGCTCTTGACATGTTTGACATTGACCGCCATGGCCCCAGAAAATGTTGCCTTTCCTTCCCGTCACCAAGAAGATTTTTCAATGCATCTACTGATCTGCTGTTCCTACGATGTCCTCCACTTCACCCGCTTAAGATGTCATTGAACAACTGGGCCTCCCACCCACCGAGGGCCCCACCCTTTGGGCAGCGTATTCTCTTTACCTACGCAGGAGATTGAGGATCAGCAGAAGGTAATTGAATGGACATCTTTCAAAACATGCATTCAGTGCCACTCCAAGTACACCTAAGACGATCACGTCGTCTGTAACCTGTGCTTCTCACCGTAAACCGACAAGACCTGCTGCAACTCTTGCTCCGCCTTCAGGAGCAAAATTACCTTTCAGCAGCAGTGAGCATACAACAAAATGTATTAGTTATCCTCTGAGATTTCAGGCATCTTCGGCAGACCCGCTCAGCGCCGAAGAAGAACCCATCTACCCCAGTCGACGCTGGACCTCATCTGAGGACCATGCCAAGAAATTTGAGCACGGTGGACACCTAAACCTCTTCTAAGACCCAGAAGCAGCTGCACATTGAAGCAGAGCACCGTGACCATGCCTCAGCTGCTCTCAGGTGGACCACCATCCTTGGTCTTTGGTTGACACCAAAGCAAGACGTCTAAGCCCAGTCGGGATCCAGCCAAGAGCCTCGACCGACCCTTAGCGACCTACATGTCCCAGACCATGTGTCTGTGTCGAAGTCTTGGAGCCGATGCCTTTGTTGATGCTAAAACCTCAGTCAGTTCAGAGGCCATCGACAGCCGACTCTGAGAAGAAGTCTATCATGAAAAGCTCCAACAGAGCTGAATGAAAGGCAGAAACGCATCCTCATCTACCCACACATCTAACCACACACAGGCAAAATATCTGCCTCGGAGAAGACTGCGACTACCTCCCTCCAAAAGGCCTAGGAAGAAGATTGTGACCCCTTACTCCACCTTCTCTCCTTCCTCCTTCACCACCTCCCTCACCTTTTTACAAGCTCTCTTCAGGGGTCAGCGGAGTCATACTCGTACAGAGGAAGCGCTAACTCCGAATGTCAGGCAGAGAACTTTGGCGCCCCACTCTACCGACACCCCACTTATGATCCTTGGAAGGATTATGATATGGAACCTTTGGGAGACCCTGACCGTGACCAAATCCCTGTAAGGGCTTCCCCTCCAAATGTAATGTACACTTGCACTGCAACCCATCGGGCATCCTGGTGCTAAAGAGACGGAAGAGACACCTATAACAGAGAAATGTAGGCATTAAAATCTGGGAAAGAGCCAGGTTTTTATTTTCTTTCGAAACAACAACAAAAAGATCTTTCATCTGCCGCAGCTCCGTGGGCAGCTTATTCCAGAGTCTTGCAGCAGCAACACTGAAAGCTTGCCCACCCCAATATAGCTCTTGTAACCAAAGGTACTTCCACCCAATTAGCTGAGGAGGACCGAAGGGAACGGGTGGGGACATACCAGCTAAATTTGTTCTGTAATGGTATAGGCCCCAGACCGTGCAGTGCCTTAAACACGACACAGAGGGATTTGAAGTGAATCCTCTGCAAAATACGGAGTCAATGCAGCTCCATGAGGGCCTGAGAGGAGGATGATTGGCGAGGGTGCGATAAAGCCAACATGGCTGCCATATTCTGGATTCTCTGCAGTCTCCCAATTAGGTACTTAGGAGACTCCAGCAACAAAGAATTGCAGTAATCAAGCCTGCTCATAATCACACTCCTTACTTCTAGAGAGCGTGTATGTGCAGGGAGCAGGGGGAGGATTTTCCTCAAAGTCCTGATAAGGGAGAAGCAACTCCCCACGGTTTTATTAACTTGAGTTTCCAAGGTCAGCTTCTCGTTAAAACAAATTCCCAGATTGCGAAGCGACTTGGATGGTACCAATGGGGGATTGGCAGGAATAGGCCAGAAGTAGGCTGGGAGGGGGTAGGGCACTCTCCCACCCTCAATACAGAGGATCTCTATTTTATCTGCATTAAATTGCAGAGAGTTGTTTCTCAACCAGTGAACCACATTCTGCATACAGACATGGAAGTTTTCCAATGTGGACGACTGTTCTCCCTCCAGAGATAGAATCAGCTGGGTATCATCCGCGTAGTTTACCAGGCCTATGCCCTAAGATTTAATGATATCCACCAGGGGACGCCAATAGACGTTAAATAGAATAGGACTTATTGCAGAGCCCTGCAGCACACCATGGTGGATCTTGGTAAACTTGGACTGGAAAGGAGGAAGAGCCACCGCCTGTGCCTGGCCAACTACTCCCACTCCTTCCAATAGTTCCAGGAGAAACTTGTTATTGACTGTGTCAAAAGCGGCAGACAGGTCTAGCAGGATCAAGATGGCATGTTGACCCTTGTCTGCACGCAAACGAGATCGTCCAACACAGTCAGCAGGGCAGTCTCCGTCCCATGTCCTGGGGGAAGCCGAATTGTACGTCATCCAGTATATCATTTGCCTCCAGAAACTGGGAGAGTGCCCTGCTTACTAGGCGCTCAATGATCTTCACCGGGTATGGAAGGAGTGAGATAGGCCTGTAGTTCTTAAGGCAGGCAGGGTCAAGCAAAGTTTTTTTTTTTAATAAGGGTGAAGACAACCGCTTGCTTCCAACCGGATGGGACCACCCCACTACACAGGGATTGATTACATAGCTGCCTTAACAATGGAAACAGTTCGGAACCTAACACTTTCCAGACCCTGTGGGGAAGAGGGTCCAATGATGAACCAGAGGAAACCCCAAGAGCTGTTTGATCAAAAACCTCCACAGAAGAAATGTCAAAGTGATCTAGAAGAGGCTTCTGAACCGAGGCCTTCTTCATCACCCTCCAGTCCACCTGCCTATCCTGTGAGGGGCCAATGGACCCATCAGCTGTGCTATCCCCCTCTAGCCCTTCAATAATGTTGCAGATTTTGTTAGCAAAAAAGGCAGCCAGGCTATTGCAAAGTTCCTGGGTGGGGATAACCTTATTTTTAGTGCAAGCGGGGCTAGCAATATCATTCAATATTTTAAAAACGCTCTTGGAGCTATTAGGGGCCCTCAGGATTACGTCTGCAAAATACTCAGCTTTAGTAGAGACAATACTTTTCTTATAGCTAAGGATTTTTTCTTTCCAGATAGCTTTGTCTGTATCAGAATACCCCTTCCTCCATCTCCGTTCGGCTTGTCTACAGCCAAGTTTTACATTTTGTAAATCCGCATTATACCAGGGCGCAGAGAGATTGCCAACTCTTTTGACCATCTTTCGAGGGGCAAGCTGGTCAAGTTGGTCATTAATGTGTGAGCAGAAGGTGGCATAGTTATCCTCCACCTGTTTGCCAGCGTCAAAGAAACCTTCAAGGTGAAATACTGGGGAAGTACTAGCTTTCCTCAGGAGACCTTTCCAGCCCCTGCTAGGAAAGCATCTTGTTTCCTTCGTAGCAGGGTCATTCTGCTTGATATTAAACACATCAAATGTAATCAGATGGTGATCAGACCAGCCAACTGGTAGAATATTCACCACTTCCAGTGAGTCTTCCCTAGCAAAAAACAGGTCCAAAATATGCCCCCCGTATGTGTAGGCTGTACCACCCATTGTGGAAGGAGCAGGTCCATACACGATTGTAGAAGATTATTGTACCCTGGGCCCATACTCCCGTTGGCCCATAAGTTAAAATCCCCTAATATGAGGAGTCTGGTATGTGAGAGAGCCATATTACTAAACACATCAATCAGGTTTTTCTGTTGATGGAGGCTGGCCACCCCAGGGGGCCTGTAGCAAATAATACCCGTCAGCACCTGGTGCCCATGGTCTTTTAGAGCGAAGCCCAAAAGCTCGACCCCTTCGACCACGTAGATATCCACAGGAGAGAAGTTCCACACCTCCTTAAACAAAATCCCAACCCCTCCACCTCTACCGCTAGAACGTGGCTTGTCGAAGGCTTTATAGCCCTGAGGACACACCAAACCCAGCTCCAAATCAGAGCCGGGGTGAGTCCAGGTCTGTCACCACCAAGGCATCGAAGTCATGAGACTCTAACAGCAACTGTGTCTCCAGATAATGTTTACAGAGGGACCCAACGTTAAGCAGACCACATCTTAAGGAGTTCCTTCCAATGAGGTTGGCTACAGTCCCTGCCGTAGCCACTTGTTGTGCTCCCTCCTCCCCCCCTCCCCCCCCCCAACACCACCCTGCTCACCTATTGCCCGTAGAAAAGTACTCGAGTACCTAAGAATTGGAGCAGCAGGTGGATCTTTTCCAAAATCAGCAGAGTGGCTGGCGCTGTGCACGGACAGCGCGCAGACGGGCTTGCCATTGGCGCGCCACCGGCGCGTCCTCTGCGCGTCAGCGCCATTACTATATTTATAGCTGTTTGGCGGGAGCTCGGGGAAAGACTAGTCCGTCACTTCTCAAGATGGCTGCCACAGAGTATGCCACCGGAAGTGAGGAAAAAGAAGAACTCTGATCACATCAAGGCTCCCTCCACTCAATCAGCACAGGCTGCGGTGGAACGGGGAGGAAATGCGGTGAAAGTAAGTTGTTTCCTTTACACAATGTACTTTATAAAAACAGTCAAAGTAGTCAATTACACACAGAGCACCATGAAAAAAAGTACGGTGCAAATAAGCTTTAATAATAAAGGAGGATTTTTTACAAATAAGAACCAGCACAACGTTAAAAGTGAAAATTAACACACGCAGCATACGCGCATAAAAGACAGCCAGTGATGTCGGTGTCAGTTAGCAGCTTTTCCGCCTTTTCCAAATGACATGACAGCGTAGCACGGTGTATCCAACATGCAGCCGCCTATCACAAGGTGGATATGTACATCTCCCCAGAGGATGATGACTTCTTATTGTAAATGATCTACTGAACTGAGCACTCAATACAGTATTTACTCATGCTTAAGGGCTTGGTAAAATCTGCCCATGAGATCTTAAGGAAGCAATCAAGTCCCAGGTGGAAACCCCCAGGCATTGAAAAGTAGTTCAAGCCGGCACCCTCCGATCTATTCCACGCCAGGGGTCACATCCCACTGAACTTCCTGGTCATTTCCACCTCCTGCAAAAGAGCACCTTCCTAGGCCACTGGCGACGCCCCTTCTCCTGACCAGGAGAGGAAGTGTATCAACGCAGCTGGCAAGAGGGTAGTGGTCAATGCTGCCACACATTGTTTCATTGCCAATCCTATAGGCCTCTTGTCTCAGTAGGACAGTTCTCTGTGTGAAGAGATGGAGGTTCTACTTCAACATCTTCCTGATCAATATTGCAAAAGGAGGGATAAAAGAGTAGAAGGGAAAACCATCTCCAATGTTACAGGTGTGCTTTAGATTCAGCCTATACAGCTGCCAGGGGGGTGAATACCTCTCATCTTTTGCTGATACTCCTGTGTGTGTATGGGTTCAAACCTAAGGTGCAGCATCATCTCATCAACCTGCCCTTCGACGGGGAACACCTGTTCAATCTGCAGATTGATGACATGTTGGGGGGGAAAAAAGGACACAGATGCAGCTAAGGCCATGGGGGCTCTTCGAGTTCCTTTTGTCAGGATCTCCTTTTAAAGGCAACAAACAAGAGGCTGGTCCAAAGTTACCTCCCTAAAACCAACCCAGTCCTACCAACAGCAACAACTCTGCTATCACCAGCAAGATGGTAGAGGTTACTCGCGGGGTCTCCTTCAGAGTGAGCAGTTTCAAGGTTTGGTTCAGAGGCACTCCTGCCAAGAGAGCCTCTACCTCCAAGAACTCTTGCTTCACATCCCCTTCCCCAATCATACTATACTTGTCGGGAGAGATTACAGAGATGTTTTCCGCATTGGAAGGAGATGATCACATACCGGGAGGGGGGTGGTTCTATCCACCATATTAATGGCTATTGCTTTGCGCTCATTTGAACCCCACCAAGCATCCTACTCTGTACACACACCCTCAACCCAGTACACCTGTTCTTCTTGTAAGAGGAGATTAAGGTGCTCCTTCTCAGAGGGGCCATAAAGCCAGGGCCCCCTCAACACCGGGGCAAAGGTGTCTACTCCCTCTACATTCTCATTCTCAAAGAAAATGTCTCACTCAGGCCAATCCTCGATCTCAGGCCTTTTAACAGGTACATTGTTATAACAGTTCCATATGGTCACCCGCGAGAGTATTATACCCCTGCTAGAGCAAGTCGACTTCATTACTATATTAGACCTGAAGGTTGTTTATTTCCTAATCCCAGTCCATCTGGCTCATCGGCGCTATCTGTGCTTCATGATAAGTGGAGCATTACTAATTCAAAGTGTTGCCCCTCAAAGTCACTAAGGTCAAGCAGTGACACCCACTTTAAGTAGGGGAGGCGTGGGGAGAACATATGTCTTCCCCTAACTAGATGACTGGATTGATCAAGAAAGCAAAAGAGACGCAGATGACGGACGGAATGCAGAGCAAATCAAACATTCCATCACCCCCCCACCCCCCCCCCCCCACCACCCCCCCCTGTCAATAGATCTGATCTCACAATGAAATAGTCTTTTGTGCGCACATCCATTCTGTGCGACTTCAGGTTGCCAGTTCCTTTTTTTTTTTTTTGGGTCGCAGCCTACCAGACAGCACAGCTGGCTGGAGTACTAAAGACATCTTGGGGGTATTCAGAAAGTTGATTTAGGAATGCATTTCTCCCGTTGCTTACCATTGGCTTTGTGGTTTGTAACTCACATTTTCTGGCTTTCTATTTGCTGGCTTTATTTGCTTTAGGCTGTCTCGCTTGAGTTCATCCCACCTGTTGCCCAAACCTTGTTTACTGTATTCTTCCACCAACTCGATTTCTGTACAAAGGCCTTTACATCTTGTTCTTATCTTGCCACATTTGCTAGTCATTTATCTCAGGTAAAATGTCAAGCTGTGTCTTCAGAGGGATCTTGAAGTTTGCTTTTCTTTCTCGGACTACACATTTGTAGCGTTTATAGGAAAGAGGAATGTAGAGTATTCTCCCCTTGGAGACCACTCACTCCCCTCCTATGCTTCAGTTTAGGAGGCTGTAAGATGACCCTTAAATAGCACATCTTGTAACTTGCGGATGACAGATATTATTTTCTGTAGATAGGTAAGTGGCTTATTACTTTTAACACAGAGATCCTTTTGTTACTTGCAGTTAATACATTGTAATACTTCTAATATAGCACAGTGAGGTATGAAGGACGTGTGACTTTTGCACCTTGTAACCCTCACTGTTTTATACACAGACATCTTGTACATTGATTTACATACTTGCATGATTTATTGTCAATGTACAAAAAAGTATGTTATGTAAAGTGCTCTTTCACCTTGCACAGGGATGAGTAGTGCTTTAAAAGAAATAAAATAGTAGTATTTACATTGTTATTTGTGCAAATACTGGGACAGACCAACACATCTGACATTCTTACTATTTACTAACACCACAATCTTTCACCCTGCTTCAGGGCACACACAACACACCTCTCTATCTGTCATTCTGAACTAGACTTACCAGATCAGACATTACATATGTGCAGTAGTTACAGTGGCACCATGCCCAACACAAACACAATGAACATAAACCACAACTTCTTCTCACGCATCTACATATTCCTATTCTGTCCCTAGACTCACCTCCCCACTCCCCATGCTTTTTACAAAGTCCTAACTTCTTTTCAGGCAGCAATTCCACTGGCTCCAAGACAGTAATTCCACTCATTTGTGATTTTATGCACAAATTATAGCATTTACCTTCCTGCTACTTGTAAACAAATAGACACCACAATATTAGAACCACTCTCAGAATCCCTCCTTCACCGATCTACTAGTCTAAACACCCCCAGGCTCCACTCCCTCTACCTTTCCAACTTCAAAGCTTCACAATCTGCCTTTAGGCTCCTTTAACACTTTGCCTGACACTCTGTCTACGTACACCTCACCACATGCTCTCAACAATTACAAATACACACAAGGTCAGTTTGGAATCAACAACATATTGAAAACAAATTACTGCTGCCGTTTGATTTGTTTTTGGGACACAAGGATACCCTTCGTTCCACAAAGGACCTTGATGCACTTACTAACTCGCAGCTCAAGCCTATATAATTTGTTTCAGGAACCTTTGTTAACTACCAGATGTCCTTTAGGATTACACAAATATATGTATTACCTACTGTCTGTCTCTAGTAAATAGTTATAGTTAGGACCTAGTTTCCATAGGAAAAACCTTTTTTGTTTTGCCAGTGACTTTGACTCCATTTGACACATCTTCACAAAATTTTCAAAACTAATATGATGTTCACTTCAGCTGCCATCTTGAAAGTTTCAGAGTGATCGGTCAAGCGGGGGCAGAGAACCAGGGGGTACCTAAAAGTGCGTTTTCCCCATGTTAATTCCCATAAGACCTTTAGAAACAGCTACAGCCCAAACTACTAAAGGGAATTTCACCAAGTTTGGCAGGAAGGTAGATGTAGGTTCCGGAATATGCCTTTTTGTGATTTGGTGTAAATCTGTTCAGTAGTTGCGGAGACATTTAAAGAAATTTCCAGTTGTGTGTATATATAGGGACGCTGTTGATTCGCGACCTCTCCCAATCTTGTCCTGAAATCTGATTGGCTGCCTACACTTCAAACACAAAAAGGAGCATAAGAGTGAAATAATCATCCGGTTGTCCCCCAGTCATCAAATTGCAAATGCTAAAAACCTGATTATTCACGAGCAAAAAGTTATTGAAACTTATTAATGGATACCAGGAGCAGTTTTAACAATATCTCTGCCCACGGGCTGGATTTTAAAATATTTTTGCCAGTCACCTCCAGATCCAAGTGTTAAAATTTCACTGTTTGTCAATGCACAAGGCGGCATTTCATCTTGTAAATATAGCCAAGAAGAAAAAATGTGTAAAAGGTCAGAAATTACCTCACAAAGCATCACCAAGGGAGCCGCTGGTTGGTACTAACCAGTTTGCCCACGCTATCATCATTGGTAACTTTCATAACCATAAAGAAAAAAAAGTGTCATAATTTAAGAGGTGAAGAAAAGAAGGAAGTGATGAGTATAAGAATGCACTATAAGTGCTTAAGTCATTCTATGCCAACTGGACCCCGTTCTGAAAAGAGAAAAAGAAATTTACTTCCCCAAGCTAAAATGAGGTGTGACTCACTTGCAAATGTACATACTTTATTGGATGCCATGAGTACCCTCACATTAAAAGAACGGCATGTATTTGACCATTTCAATTAGGAACGGCCGACATGTTTAGTTGCCAATCTACTTGCAGCAACTTCATCGGGGCTTGGGGACCCGTCTTCACCTCACTGGTACCTCAAGCATAGCCTGTGGTGATTGACAAACGATAAAAGAAAGATGGTGCCAACCATTGAAAACACATAAAAGTCAGTAACTTACAGCTTTGCCAAAAGGTAAACACGTGCAAGCCTGTGGAGTTAGCATATTTACCAGGTGGTTGCTGTCCGCTTTCATACCCACAACACACCATTGAGGGGTGCCCACAACTTTTAGCCACGCATCCCCTGGAGATAATCAAGTTTGCCACCCATCAACCTGTAGGTATATATATATGTACATATGTTAATGAGTAAACGCTAGTCTACTCTCCTAGGTGTTCCTTACAAGCCTCGTTATTATTCACAACCTTGCTCTCTCTCATCCATATATTCACCCTGTTTAGTGAGTTCACCATACCTCAACAGAGCCATTGTTTCACCATTGCAACAGTGGCGGTGATCGATGCCTTTTAGTTATGTATTTGTCTCTTGTCTCTCACAGCTCCCCCACTCAACTTAGCCACCCTCTTGAATAAGCTCCTCCGAATTAGCGAGATTGCGTACTCGCTCTCTGAAATATTAGGGCATCTTCCCGACCCCCATTCATGCCTGCTCACTCTTACCACGATCACGTACATCTGTCTGGTGCTCAGTCACGTCTCCCATAGCGTTAGCACATTCATTTCTAAAACGTAACCCGGAATTGTTTCGTAGGTCAACATCCTTTGCCCTGCTTACGACCCCACCCCATATTGTGCTCTACACACTTCCTGCTCAACCGCGGGGGCCATATTGGAGCGATGTTTCCTATTCTAAAGTGTATAATGTGTGTGTATTGGCATCTATGTTACGCTGGTAAAATCACCACTGCATTCGTTTATAAAGGCATCTATAGTTACCAATAGAATAAATATATGTTCGAGGCATATGAGCTGCAGATTACACACTGTGCATAGATCGCCATCTGGTGTTGGGCCCGGATGTATGCACTTGTTTTTGTCTAGTAAAATCTTTGGAAGTCACAAGGTATGTGACTCCTCTTTTGGATCATAGTGCGCATGGGCATCGGCTCCATCCTCAGATTGTTTTTTTCTGCCATCGGACTCGGATGTGTTCTCGCGTTCTATTTCGGAACCGTTAACGGTTTTCTCTTTTGACACGCAATCCTTCCCTTCTCGACGGTATTGTTTCGATCGCGCTTTCCAACCACACGCGACCCTTCAGCTTCGAAGTCTTCGATTCCGGTCGTCGGCAAAGGGCTTCGGGCCTACCTGGGCCTCATCTCCGGCTCATGGAAAGAACGCTATTTAAAAAGTGTCCTCGATGTGGGTCGAAGTTTCCCCACACCGACCTACATGAGGTGTGCAACCTCTGCCTCTCACCGGAGCACGAGGCCAGACTGTCCAGCTTGTGCCTCCTCCTGCTCCAAAAAGACCATCCGGGACCGACAAACTCGAAGAACAATGGCGCGCTCGTCCTCTTCGATCCCCGACTACATCTTTCAAGAGGGCGTCGATGTTCCAGAGCAGGGTCGAGTCGAAGAAGCCATCATCAGTGCCTACGAAGCAGATGATTCCGACATCGAAGACATCACTCCAGCTCAAAGGGCCGTTAGTACAGATGTCGACCCCCACCCACACCCCCCTCGACACTGTCAAAAAAGGCTTCGGTACCACCTCTACCTTCGGGCCCAGGTGCCCCGCCTTTGGGCCCGGTAAAGAAGCCTATTAAGCCTTTAAGCGACTTGGGCTCGAGTCAACCTACCCTCGGTACCGAAAAGCAAACTCCGGCACCGAAGAAAAAGGCGTCCTCGACCTCATCCACGCCAACCGCTGCTCTCACATCGAAGCACTCGGCGTCGAAGGCTAGCACCAGTTCCTCGGTACCGACAACACCCTCGGAGGCGACTAAAAAACGCCCACCGAAGGCCCCGATTCTTCCAAGCCAAAGACCTCGGAACCGAAAAAGCAGCAACCGGTTCCAAGTGATAAACACACTTCAAAACTACATGGTTCCAAGCCTAGGACCGCCACAGAGTCGACGCCCAAAAAACTTACAGCACCGAAGCCCTCGACTCTGGCTCCCACAGATGAACTGTTTCGTCCAGATCCTACCCAAAAGACTTTAATGAAGGATCCTAAGACTGGTCATTTAATGCTCAGCATCAAGAAAAGTCCACTAGACATGCCTGCGCCCGCACCGCCACCAAAGAAGAGAGACTTTGCTACCTCTCCATTAAGGATTCCTTCTCCTCTTCCTCCTCCTCCCCCCACCACACCACTCTCCCACACCATCACCTACCCCAAAAGATGATGATGATGATGACAACACCTCAGATGATGCAGGGGGAGGTGCAGACGATCAACACCTTGGGGACCCTACCCCTACTGGCTCCCCTACCCCTACGGGCTCCCCTGGGATGATTACAGTGTCCCAGATGTCCCTTACACCACGCAGGATGATATTTATCCCTCCAGGCCCCCCCCCCCCCCCCCCAGAGGACAATATCTGATTCAACCAGCTCCTTCACAGAGCTGCCCAATACCACGGGGTGGTCCTGCATACCGACCCAGTAGAGGAGGATTTTCTTATGGACACCTTTGATACCACACAAAGGTCCACCTCAACACTGCCCATGCTTAAAGGGGTCATTAAGCACGCAACAGAGATCTTTAAAGACCCCGTCAGGGCTCGGGTCATCAACCCAAGAATAGAAAAGAAATATAAAGCTTCCCCTACTGACCCAGTATACATTAAGGGCCCTGCACCACTAGACTCCCTAGTAACCTCTAATGCCAGGAAGAGATCAAATTCCCAAACGTCAGGTGACGCACCACCACCAGACAAGGAATCAAAACTCCTAGACGCCACTGGCAAATGCACAGCGTCACAGGCAGCAAATATTTGGCGCATTGCTAATAACCCAAGCGCTCCTAGCCAGGTACGACAGGGCACATTATGACGAGCTTGAGTCCATAATGCAGCACCTCCCTGATAAATATAAAAACAGGGCCAGTGAACTCATCCAAGAGGGTAAAACCATCACTAACACCTCCATCCGTTGTGCCCTAGATGTAGCAGATACCGCCTCAAGGGCAATAAACACCAGTGTCCTTTTACGCAGGCATGCCTGGTTACGTATATCAGGTTTTAAACCAGAAGTACAGAGTTCTATACTCAATCAGCCTTTTGATGAGCAACACCTATTTGGCCCCAATGTAGACGTATCCCTTGGGAAAATGAAGGATACAGACACCGCCAAATCTATGGGAGCCTTGCAATCGCAAGCTCCCAGACGGTCCTTTCGACGCTCATCCTTCAGAAGCACCCATCGAGGCTACTCCTCCGATAGCCCCTCCACCTCTTACAAAGCTCCCGCACAATCCACCTTTACTAGAGGTTACCAAAGGGGAAATAACAGCAAAGGCAGAGGCAAAAACAATAACTCCCGCTCTGCCTCCACTCCTACCCCATGACTTCCCTCCACTTCCCCCCGACCATTCCACTCCAGTCGGGGGAAGACTCCACCAATTTCTCCCTGCCTGGATAAACATCACTTCAGACAGGTGGGTCCACCAAATCATTCAATCGGGCTACTGTCTAGAACAAACATCTACCCCCCACCCATACCACCCAAACACCGTCCAACGTCACAAGAACATTTGTTTCTGGTAAAGCAGGAGGTAATCTCCCGCCTACAAAAAAGTGCAATAGAACCAGTTCCCCTGCACCAACAAAACAAGGGAGTTTACTCACTCTATTTTCTCATACCAAAGAAGGACGGATCTCTAAGGCCTATTTTAGACCTCAGTCCTCTGAACCTATCAATACACTCAGACCACTTCCACATGGTCACACTTCAGCAGGTCCTCCCTCTGCTTTCCCAGGGTGACTTCCTTGCTACTCTAGACCTCAAGGACGCCTATTTCCACATTCCCTTTCACAGTGCTCACAGAAAATATCTCAGATTTGTAGTGGATGGTCAGCACTATCAATTCAAAGTACTCCCATTTGGAGTCACCATAGCACCAAGAGTGTTTACCAAGTGCCTAGCAGTGGTGGGAGCACACCTAAGAAGACAACACATACATGTCTTCCCATATCTAGACGACTGGCTTATAAAAGCCAACTCATACAATCAGTGTGTACAACACACTCACGCCTCTCTCCAACAACTTCACGACCTGGGGTTCACAATAAATCACGCCAAGTCCCAGCTGCAACCGTCCCACAAGCAACAATACCTCGGTGCCACAATAGACCCCTCAAGAGCGCTCGCCTACCCCAGTCCCGCCCGGATAGCGAGCATCCAAGCTCTTCTTACCAGATTCCAACCGCAACACTCTCTTCCAGCTCGAGTGTTCATGCAACTCATAGGGATGATGGCCTCTTGCATATTCATAGTGCCTCATGCACCAGATGCGTCCTCTCCAAGAGTGCTTAGCACGCCAATGGAACCAGGCTCAAGGTCAGCTAACAGATCTGGTGTTGGTAGACGGTCGTACCCATCGCTCTCTGCAGTGGTGGAACACCAAGAACCTTTCCAAAGGGCGACTGTTCCTCGAGCCAGTTCCTCAAATAGTCATCACAGCGATGCATCGCTCTCCGGCTGGGGAGCTCACCTACTACATCACACCATGCAGGGCAGGTGGACAACTCAGCAAAAGTTACTCCACATCAACCACCTGGAGGTACTAGCCATATTCCTAGCCTTAAAAGCATTTCAAAAACAAATATCAGGCAAGACTGTCTTAGTCCGCACCGAAAACATGACAGCCATGTATTCTATCCAAAAACAAGGCGGGACACACTCTCTGCAGCTCTCTCAGCTCGCACAGAGCATATGGAGGTGGGCTATACCTCAGAACATTTTTCTCCTAGCCCAACATGTCCCAGGAGTTCAAAACACAATAGCCGATCTCTTGAGCCGTCAAACAGAACAAATCCATGAGTGGGAACTTCATCCACAAGTTCTTCAACCGTTTTTCAGATCTGGGGGCAACCACAGATAGACCTCTTCGCCACCCAAGAAAACACCAAATGCTCAAACTTCGCCGCCAGGTATCCTCACCCATTGTCCAAAGGCAATGCGATATGGAAGAACTGGTCAGGCAGATTTGCGTACGCTTTTCCGCCTCTCCCACTCATTCCGCTAGTGGTGCGCAAACTACAGCAACACTCCATAACGCTCATCCTAGTTGCTCCAACTTGGGCCAGACAGCCATGGTACACCACACTGCTGGAACTCTCACCAAAAACTACACCTCTCTCCACGCCTCTTAACCCAGAACCATGGAGAGATCCAACACCCAGACCCAGCTCAGCTCAGCTCAACCTAGCGATCTGGCTCCTGAAGTCTTAGAATTTGGTTACCTTAACCTTCCTCCTGACTGTATGAACGTCATCAAAGAAGCTAGATGGCCTACCACTAGAGCATGCAATGCAGCCAAGTGGAAAAGATTCGTAGTATACTGCCATGACAACCACACTAATCCCCTAGATGTGTCTATCCAACACATCATAGGCTACGTACTACACCTCCGAAGATGCAACCGAGCCTATACCTCTATCAGACTGCATCTTGCTGCCATAGCAGCATATCTACAAAATAGACCGCATCTCTCACTTTTCAGAGTACCTGCCATAAAGGCCTTTATGGAGGGACTCAAGAGAATAATTCTCCCCAGAGTCCACCTTCGCCTGTGTGGAATTTAAACCTCGTTCTCACAAGCATAATGGGGCCTCCATTTGAACCACTACATAAATGTGAGCTACAATTCTTAAAATGGAAAACTGCTTTCCTCGTAGCCATTACTTCTCTACGTTAGTGAACTAAAAGCACTAACCATTCAAGAACCCTTTCTGCAGATGCATCTTAATAAAGTTGTTCTCCAAACTAATCCTAAATTCCTCCCTAAAGTCATTTCTCCGTTCCACCTCTATCAAGCTGCCTGTATTCTTCTCGCAGCCACAAACAGTCGCAGAAAGAGCTCTTCACACATTAGATGTCAAAAGAGCACTACTATACTACATAGAGAGAACAAAACCTTTTTGTAAGACCAAACAACTATTTGTGTCTTTCTCACCACCACACATAGGCAACCCCATATCAAAATCTGGGATAGCTAGGTGGATTGTCAAATGCATACAGATTTGTTACCACAAAGCAAAACGTACATTATTTGTTCCGCCTAAAGCCCACTCTACAAGAAAGATAGGGGCTTCAATGGCATTTTTAGGGAACATTCCTTTAGATGAAATCTGCAGAGCATCTACATGGTCTACACCTCACACATTCACAAAACACTATTGTGTCGATGTGCAAACTAAACAGGCTAGTGTGGACCAGGCTGTACTCAAAATACTATTTCAAACTACTGCAACAGATACTGGTGGTCGCCGCTAGGACGGGATACTGCTTTACAATCTATGCACAGTGTGTAGTCTGCAGCTCATATGCCTCGAACGGAATATGCTACTTACCAGTATGCATCTGTTCTTGGCATGTAGAGCTGCAGACCTACACCCGCCTCCCCGGCTACCTTTATCTGTTCCAGTATTATCTTACTTAGGTACACCACACATGGGCATCTTCCTGTTTCTTACTAAGCTCCATCGTTTCCCTGCTGGCGAAAAACAATCTGAGGATGGAGCCGATGCCATGCGCACTATGATCCATAGGAGTTGTCACATACCTTGTGGTTTCCAAAGACTTTCCAAGACAAAAACAAGTGCAAACATCCGGGCCCAACACCAGATGGCGATCTATGCACAGTGTGTAGATCTGCAGCTCTACATACCAAGAACAGATGCATACTGGTAAGTAGCATATTCCTTTTTTTAATACAGCAGCAATGATGTGCCTAACAACAAATTATATAATTTATTTTATATTATGCAAGTTCTGTCAGATTTAAATATACTAGGACTGCGCTTTGGGTGTTTTAGGGTTTTGGAGCGACTGGGGAAGCCAATTCTAGAATTCTTAGGCTTTCCAAATGGGCTCATCATTCTTGCCCGATATTTAGTGACTACCACCTTGTTCCCATTTATTGTGTGTTTCAGTGAGTCCTTGCTGGTCTTCCAGATGCACCCACCAGACAATGATACAGGTGTAAGTGTGATATGATGTCATTTCTCACTCTATATGCCAATGGGGGTGGGGGGGGGGGGGGGGGGGTTGTTGTTTTTTTTAGTGGTTTTGGAGCGACTGGAGTAAAGTGTTGGGAGCCATCTGGTGACTCGGTAGAACGCTCCACAGTGACCCCCTAGGCTTCTGGGGGGTTGGGTGGAAGAGCCCTACACTGCCCCAAAAATGTTTTACAAATTTTTGGCGGGAGTCGTGATGGATTAGCGACACCTGCCGAATTTATTAAAAAAAAATAAGCGCTGGGACCCGCGCTCCGCTTGAAATCTGCCCCCGGGTGGGTCAGATCCCGGGGGCGTTGTGGAAATATAGGAGGGGGTGCATGGGGCCCCTTTCCTCTGGCTATTCAAAGTCCCGGGGACTGCCACCTCTCCGGGGTAGTCACATAATTATATGAGGGGGAGCCTCGCGACTCCCCCGCTGTCCCTGGGACTGCCACCTCCCCGAGGCACAGATGTAAATAAAAGATAATGCTGGGAAGGCCCTACGGGCTCCCCCTGCAGCCCCGGGGACTGCCACCTCCCCAGGGCTTTCACATTATTATATGCAGGGGAGACTGCAGCTCCCCCGCTTCCCCGGGGACCGCCACCTCCCACGGGCAGTCACATAATTATGTTGCAGGGGAGGTCCTTTGCCATCCCAGGGGTTAAATATAGTAAAGGAATGTGGGGCAAAATGGAAGCAATGAAGGGGGTCAGTCGCAGACCCACGGCCCTGAGGATCATGTCCCCAGGGCTAAAATCAGTGGTGGGGGGGGCTCCTGGCCTCCTTCCAAGAGCCATTGGTGGCCCTCACCTCTTCAGCCACTTTTACTCCCATTCACTCACTAATACAGCCAATGGCATATCCACTCATGCACCCATACTTCCACTCACACAGTGAGTCAGTCACCCATAAAGCTATTCACACATCTATTCACTCACCCATACCGTC
The DNA here is from genome assembly GCF_964204655.1 of Triturus cristatus. NCBI lineage: Eukaryota > Metazoa > Chordata > Amphibia > Caudata > Salamandridae > Triturus > Triturus cristatus. The sequence goes on along the minus strand of NC_140589.1, from coordinate 665,987,450 downwards.
AATAACACAGCCACTTATGCACCCATACAAATGCACACACACTCACTCATACAGTGACAGTTAGTGACACAAGCACATATTCACCCATACAGCCACTCTTAGTCACTCACTCACCCATAGTCACTTGTGTACCCCATCACTCACCTATACTGCCTTTCACATACCCAGTTACTCACCCATATACCACTGACATATCCACACACTCACCCATACAGCCCCTCACACATGCAATCACTAACCCATACAGACACTGACTCACCCACCCACTCACTCATCCATACAGGCAGTCACACGCCCCCTCACCCACCCAACATACACTCAGACAGCCATACAGTTACTCAGACAACGAAACACTCACCAATATAGCCACTCACGTACCCACTAACACATCTATACAGCCACTTTGACACCAGCTGACTGATAGACACAACCAGTAACTCACCATTGCATTCACTGAATCATGCACTAATACAGTAAGTCACACATGCACTGAATCATCCATACAGACACTCAAACACCAACTGTTTCACCAGTAATTTTTTTTTTGGGGGGGGGGGGGGGTGTATATTGATGTGTGTGTGTGTGTGATACACATACACATATATCTGTGTACACGTATGTATTTAGCACTCGTAACTTTTTTTAAACGCTCAGCCACTGGATGATGTCATCAGTAATTTAATTTGAGATGTCATGAGTGATGTAATATGTGAGATCATAATGAGTGATGTAATATGTGAGGTACTAAGCAGTGCATTGCGGGGGCGCAAGTTATAGTTGGCGCAGCTAACTATAACTGTTGAATTTCTCTGGTTGTGTACAAGTGAAACCTGAGCCTAACGATATCGTCTCTGTAACCTTTGGTTTTTTCAGTGACTTTCTAAGTTATTCTTTTTATTTCAGTTCCTAGCTATAACTTCCCTGTAACCTTTGGTTTTTCCTGTGTGTGTGTTCTCTCTCTCTCTCTCCCTCCCCCTCACCGTAATGAAGTGTGTAATTACTATTCTAACGCCACGCGGGCTTTGATAGTAGGGAATGTTATAAAGCAGACTGAAGCAAACCTAACTGCACTTTTAGTTTTTTGATACACTCGCTCGAAAGTACCTAAACACACTACGGGGACCGGTCCTCATAAAGATAGTGTTGGTCAGGTTTACCCACGCTATGAGGTCCGGACCGGTCCCCATAGTGTGGGTTATGCATGCCCACACACACACACTTACTTTCCTGAAGTAACATTTTTATATTACAGTAAAAATAATTAACTAATCAAGAACTGCCTAGCTTTACCTTTCACAGCCTTAGCCTGCCTTTCACATGCTCATTCGCACCAAATTCCTGTTACAGCGATTGCTACAGAATGCCACCGACAAAATAAATGTAAAAACTAAAAGACAAAAAAGGCAATGCACATTAATGCAGCAGATTCAGTTGAAACGTGTAAATCACAGAAAACAATGAGGACCACAGGATATAGGAGTCGCATGCAGTCCATACTGGTAGATACTATATTTAAAAGTGCTTGGTTTCAAGAAGTAGTGACTCGGGATTTGAAACGTTGTATAGAGTTTGGAGTTGGGTTCACTAATATAAATGTACTTCTAAACAAAAAAAAACATTTTTTACCAACATTTGCATAATGAAGTATTGTGGAAAACAAAAAACTATACCTTGCAGTTTGCAAGCAGGTATTTCATGGCAGTTCGTTGCTCACTGTGCTACATTAGGATTGCATATGATGATCTCCAAGTAACAAAAGGATTTCTGTGACAAAAGCAGAAACACACTAAGCGATCCATATAAAATGCATGTCTGTGATTTACTCTACACGTACTGTGCAGCAGGCATATTAAACCTCTGTAATACTTTATTGTGAGTTAAAAATACTTGATTTAACTATGATTTCTCGCCAGCAGAAATATTAATTATAGAGTTATTGTGCCAATATTAGTGTTGTTTAAACATTGCTGGACATGCCCAAACTCTGCAGAAGGAGCTTTTAAACCAGAGAAAATATGGAAATAGAGTACCCACAAGCAATAACCTCAATCCAAGAGGCGTGCCTGTATCAATAGTCTTCCCAAGTTTATTGCTTCATAGTAATCATATTCAAAGAAAGTCCATAGGCAGTCTTCATATATATCCACAACTTTCATGTCATAAATCCAGATCACATCACAATAGTCAATCCAGCCTACGCGTTTCGTCCACACTGGACATCGTTGAACACTCCCTGTCTATAGAAAGTAATGGAACTCATTGTCACTGTTCAAACCCTGTTCTACAGACCTCAGCCTGCTGATCCACATGGCCTCTTCCTGCCTCAGTTTCAGTGCCCAATCCCCCCCTTTCACTTTGGGAGTGATTCTTTGTATACCATGGAAGTTCATATTCATTAGGGCAGGGTGTTTATCCTTGATGTGTTGATAGATCGGAGACCTCACATCTTCATTAATATAGCACGTCGGTGCTCTTGAATCCTGATTTTTAATGCTCTTTTAGTGCTTCCTACATATACTTTACAACATTTACAGATGATCACATAAATAACCCCACAACTAGTTGATGTAATACAATCTGTTAGTATTAAATTTGAAATGTTTGGTGCGACTCATGCCCCAATCACAGATGCTGCACGATCCACAAGTGAAAAAACGTTTAGGTTGACTGGGTAGCCAATTGCCCCCTACCTCCCATGTAGGTTTCAGGTAATTTCTGGTGACCAAATTCCCAATGGTCAGACTTTTTCTATAGGTGTCTACTGGTTTGTCTGAAATGCAATTAGTTAGACCCTGAACACCTTTTAACATATTCCAGTTTTTGCATAGAATCCTGTAAACCGGGTTGTGTTGTGTGCTAACGGTGGAGACAAATTCCATTCTCTCTTTAGATTCTCTCCTCTGTTTCTGTATGAGTGTATCCTCTCTCTTGATTCCCCGTACCCAGTTCCTAGTCTTCGCTATACTCTGTTTCATGTAACCCCTTGCTAGCAGTTTTCTTTGTAATTCAGTCAAGCCTGTCTCAAAATCTTCCTCTGTGCTGCAGTTCCTACGGGTTTGTACCATTTCTCCGAAGGAAATCCCCCTTGTTACAGCAGGAGGATGTGCACTGTCCGCTCTCAAGATCGAGTTGGTAGTAGTTTTCTTCCTGTATAACCTTCTTTGTATTCTATTTTCCACTATGTACCATTGCACATCTAGGAATTCAATATGATTCTTATGGTGGCACATAGTAAATCTCACATTTTGATGGTTCACATTCAAAAATTCACAATAAACAGACAATTCCTGGCCAGTTCCCCTCCAAATTCACAAAATATCATTGATAAACCTGCCCCAGAACAGGATCAAGTCCATCCATTTGCTTGCCCTCTTGTTCCAGGCATGCTCCCTCTCAAACCATCCCATGAACAGGTTGGCATAAGAGGGAGCAAACCTGGAGCCCATGGTGGTACCCAGGATCTGGTGGAACCAATCCCTCTCGAACAAGAAAATGTTATTCTTCAATATCATGTCACTCATTTCTAAGATCATATTTGTATGTTCATGCAGGCTAGCACTCTGGATACCCATAAAGGGACCGAGTGCCTGTTGTCCCTTCTCATTTTCAATGCTTGAATACAGTCCCACCACATCTAGTGTCACGAAACTCATTTTATAATCCCAGACAATATCTTGTAGTTTATTCCGTACATCCATAGTATCTCGAATGTACAAGGGTAAATTAACCACCAAAAGTTTCAAAAACAGATAGACAAACTCTGACAGGTTCTCAGTTAGACTCCCTATGCTTGAAACAATGGGTCTGCCCAGGGGATCTGGCATAGATTTGTGTATTTTTGGAAGTGTATATATAAACTGGTAAGTCAGACTAGTGTTATTCAGATACTTGTATTCTTGGTCATCTAGTAGACTCTGCTCATTCCATGAGTTCAGCCTTTCAGTGATGTACCTTCCAGCTTCCCTTGTTGGATTCCCTCTCAGCTTTTTATCACAGGTCCCAGCACTGAGCTGTCTCTTAATTTCATTGCTATACTTGTATCTTTCTTCAATTCCGCTAAAGCTAAACGTTCCTCTTTTGACATGTTTCTGTTTTTGACATAGCTGTTCTTTCCCCCAATTCCCTGATCCTCCAATTTATTCAGTTCACTCATAGTCCTTTTAACAAACAAGTCCATTGCTGCAAATTGTTGCCCTTGCGGCACAAATTTGGAAGTTGGTTTCAAACCACTAGTGCACCCATAATCAGTAGGAATATTCAACATTGCTGTGACATCCTCCACCCCATCCTCTTCCCTTTCAGCTAAGGATAAAAGCAGTTGTATATCACGCATATGTGTAATTGTTGGTTCAGATTCTTTTATTAAACCCTTTTGTGCATTATCAGGTTTTTCAACAGTAGCAAAAAAACTTTTCAATGTAAGTCTTCTAGCAAACTTAAATTAATCAATTTGTAAATCTGTAAAGTTACACCTTCTATCTGGACAAAAAGAAAGTCCTCTCTTCAATGCGGACAATTCATACTCGTTCAAAATCCTGTCTCTACACTGCACCCTGTAACACCCTCCTTAAGCTAATACGAGTGTTTTACCATATTGGGTACCTTAAAGTGAATGCAGGCTGCGTTCTAGCACTTTTTTTTGTTTTTTACTTTGAACCATGCTGCACACCAGCCACACAGCTGTACAGCATGCCTTTAAAAATGCATATAGCAGAGAGATTTGGATTTTTTTTTTTTTTTTTTTTTTGATTTTTACTTTGTCATGCTGGACAGCAGTCACACTGCTGTACAATTTGGCTGAAAACATAAATCCAAATAGAGAGATTTGGAATGTTTTCTTTGCCATGCTGTACAGCTTTGTGGTGCTGTGCTGCATGGTTAAAAGCAATATGTGTGTGTGTGTGTGTATATATATTTTACATTTATAACATTTAACACATCATAGCACTTTAAAAAAAACTTATTCAAACAGTAATTTGAGACACCCCTTAAAAACAGTGGCTGGGTGTACAGATAATAAATGATTTAGTATTGAACCATTAGCTTAGGCCTCGCCGTTGTTCATGTTTAAGTTTTGCAGTTTAATTGCACTCTATTTGGCCAGTTTATGAAGGTGGTTTAGCTTCTGCAACAGTGGGGTGAGGTTTAATTATTATCATCATGTTTTTTTCCTTGTTACAATATTATTCATTTGTTTCTGTTATTATGATCCCAATCTTAAATAGTTGTTTTGGTGTCACTTTGGATGTAATGTCTGGTGTACGCATCAGGCTTTTTGGATGTTTAATGTTGTAACTTTTTTCACAGAGACGATGATAGACAAATTCTTTTGGAGTGTCAAAAGCAAGGACCAACGGAAGAAACGTTTAACTACTTAGCAGGCAAACTTAAAAAAGACGCAGATCAGGTATGTGTTAAGATTTATTTCTGCTCAAATTTGCTGATTTTTTTTGTGATATACAGGCAAGTATGGCTTTGCACACCATACGTGTCTTGGAATTGTGATGGGGGCTAGGACTTTATTCTCTGTCAACAAAGGCATTTCCTCACCGATACACTAATGGTACTGTGATTTTTTTTTTTTTAAGTGTCAAAACAATAATTTGTATGTTTCCAGCGTGTGTGGTAAATCACATACTGCTGACTCTCCTGCCATTTAAATTTGCCTGTGGAATATTATAAGTCGTTTTTCTATAAAATCTTTCCTTTCAACTTCAAGAAGGGCTCTTGATCGTGTACCAAAACCCACAGTGCACCAGTACATACACAGTTTCCACTTCACTTAATTTTTTTCTATAATCTGATTTGGAGCTGAAGTAGAGTACTCCACCTGCTGAACTGCATCACTGCTGAAATGAGATCTGGAAAGCCTCATTGTTGATGCATAATGGGAGCATGGAGCACCAAGCAAAGAGAAGAGGCATCACTCGGCGTTGCATCAGGAACAATCATCCTCATGCATTCAAAGTTGTATCAGAATGTCTTTAAGGGGTGGGAAATTGAAAGGACAAAGTTTTAGATTTGTCCTCGGTGTCATACTCAGTTGCCAAAATCCGACCAGAATTGGAGATGTATTCTGTGCTTTTCTTGAGATCACCACAACAGCAGTGTCAGGCTTATAAGCACTTTAAGTCTAAGAAAACAGTTCAGTTACATTGTGATCATCGGTGGGCCTTCGTATGCAGGTATGGATTAAAAAGAGCGTGATGTTTTGCAAGAGGCTAATAGACTTTCGGGGTTAATCGTCCAGGACAAATATAAGTGCAAGCTTCTCAACCTTCTGATAAAGGATCATTTGTCAAATTTTTACCATCCCTGAAATATATCAAATGTACCTAGACTCTACCTCACACTCTCAAAATAAATAGTTCAAGCACAGCCTGAAGAGGGCTGGCAACTGGGCCAAAGTCCACATGCAAAATGATACAGTGCAAACTCAGCCCATGTCTCTCCAATGATCATCTGAGGTAATGTGAAATTCTCAATCGATTCCCAAGGCCCTGAAAGCAATAATCGGCAGCTGTTCAGCCTTGAAAATATAAAACCAAAAGCACACTAGCTCCAAACGGTCCTTCAGAACTGAGCGAATATCTGCCTCGAAATGATTGACCGAAATGGGTGCTAAATTCAGAAAATACATTGAAAGCTTCGTCGAAGAAATCCTAGACACATTTACACAAGGACAGATAGGATACTGAACGTGTGTGTCAAAAATTACTTTATTTTGATTAAGACCTAGGATATATTGTAGCTACGTAAAACAAATACCCTTTCAGATATTACCCAAGAGCTAGACACCTCTACCTTAAAGATCACTAAGAAAATAATTTCTTTGAAGAGGCCATTTCTCCAGAGTTACTTAGTTGCAAAAAGTGAACATAAAGCAAGGTGCTTAAGAAGCCATCCCACAGACTCCAGCTCTTTTTCCTGGCAGGCTTACACACTGACTCGGATATTGGCGATCAGGGACAAGGACAGAAGCAGTTTGTCCCACACAAAGACAACACATAGTACATAGTCAAATATGATTTGGATGATGCCCTTGAGGGTTGTCAATCAAACTGTCTCCCCCTGGTAAGACTTTAACTAGTGGATACGCATGATCATGGTAGTGGCTGTGGACTTTTAAGGAAGAAAAAGAGCAGAACTTCCTGTTCGAGGCATATGAGCTGCAGATCACACACTAAGGATAAGATCGCCATCTGGTGTTGAGCTCGGATGATTGCAGGTTGTTGTTATGTTCGGAAGAAGTCTTTGGTCACGAGATAGGTGACTCCTCCTCTGGACAACAGTGCGCATGGGCATCCACTCCATCCTCAGATTGTTTTTTTCCGCCATTGGGTTCGGTTGACCTATTTCGCTCCAGCAGAAAACTTCTAGCAATCACAGCAACTCTCAATACTTCATAACTCGACGTCGAAATACCATTGGACCGGCTCCGGACGCAGCTGATGGAAAAGACACCCTTTAAAAAATCCCCCCAATGCGGAGCAAAGTTCTCCCACAGTGATCACCACGAGGTCTGTAATTTGTGCCTCTCGCCAGACCACAACGAATCCAGCTGTCCAGCCTGCGCCGCATTCCGTTCGAAGAAAACTATCCGGGACCGAAGAGCTCGATGCCATATCATGGCCAAACCGGTACCGGAACCAGAAGACATCTTTGCACAGGATGTCCGTGACGACGATTCCGAAGACCTCCAGATCGTGGCCGAGGATTCTGATCCGGGGCAGCCAGTGAGTACCAGCTCCCCAACCCTAACCCCAACAAAAAAGACATTGGTCAAGACTCTGCCAGCTGGGCCCATTCGCGATCCAAAATCATCTTCAGAAGCCCCGCCCTCGGGCCCGGCTCCGAAGAAGTCTAAGCCTGCAGGTGGCTCGGGCTCGAGCAAACCTCATATTATTGTGCCTACAACACCTTCGGCACCGAAGCAGGCTCCGAGGCCGAAATCTCCATCGGCACCGAAACGTCACTCGGCACCGGCACCGAAACGTTCTTCGGCACCGAGGTCCCTACCGGCACCGAAAGGTTCGTCGGCACCGAAAGGTCCTTCGGCACCGAAAGGTTCTTCGGCACCGAAAACTCCATCGGACCCGAAAATTTCTTCCGCATCTAAAACATCCTCGGTGCCGAAAAGAGTCCACAAAGAACCTGCCGATCTCAAAAAATCCAGATCGGAACCCAAAACGTCGGCGCCCGAGCCACCTTCGGACACCGAGGAACTTTTTCGGCCAGATCCAATGCAAAAACGGATTTACATCAATCCTAAAACCGGACATGTCACTGCGGTGTCATACAAGAAAAGGAAGCTGGACACACCACCTCCTCCAGCTCCTCCAAAGAAGAAGGACTGTGCCACTTCACCCATTTGTCCTTCCTCTCCTATCTTACCTCCCATCCCATCCCCCCCACCGCCTTCTCCTCTACCATCTCCTTCTCACACACCATCTCCACAGGATGATGATGATTTAGGGGGAGGGGGAGATCCAGATTTCATTAATGATCCCACTGATCCTAATGATCCCTTTACACTCCCAGACACGGCACCCATAGATGACTGGGCTTACCCTATGCCTGACATGCCTGATCCCACTCCATACCCCTCAAAACCCTCCCCTCCTGATGACCATTTGGGGTTCGGTCAACTTATAAACAGGGCGGCACTGTTCCATGGCGTCACCATGCACACAGACACACCTGAGGAAGATTTTCTCCTCGACACCTTTCAGCAGTCGCAAAAAACCGTTCACATTCTACCCATGATTAAGGGGGTGATAAAGCACGCCACTGAGGTCTTTAAAGACCTTGTTAGGGCCAGGGTTCTTAACCCCCGGATTGAAAAAAAATACAGACCGGCACCACAGGATCCTGCGTACATCAAAGCGCAACGCCCCTTAGACTCTTTAGTCGTGTCAAATGCCAGAAAGCGGGCAAACTCCCAAACAACCGGAGACACACCGCCCCCAGACAAAGAGTCTAAACTCTTAGAAGCTTCCGGCAAAAGGGTTGCCGCACAAGCTGCTAACCACTGGCGTATTGCCAATACACAAGCCCTGTTGGCTCGCTATGATAGGTCTCATTATGATCAAATGGAGGACCTTTTGCAACACCTGCCTGATCAATACAAATCACAGGCCAATGACCTCATCCAAGAGGGAAAGCTAATATCCTATGCCTCCATCAAATGTGCATTAGACGCAGCGGACACCGCCTCTAGGGCAATCAACACAAGTGTACTACTTGGACGCCACGCATGGCTACGCATTTCCGGCTTTAAGCCGGAAGTGCAAACCACCATTCTTGCTCAACCCTTTAATCAGGAGCAACTATTCGGACCCACAGTAGACACTGCATTAGAAAAAATGAAGAAAGATAATGAAACTGCCAAATCAATGGGAGCATTACAGTCTCCTCAAGCCAGAGGCTCCTTTCGTCGCTCCTTTTATAGAGGGGCCTCCAAAAATGTGGGAACAGACACCTCTTCCACCTTCAAAACATCAGGACAAACATCCCCTAACAGAGGATATTTTAGAGGAGGTTACAGGGGAAACAATACCAAAGGCCGAGGGTGGGGCAACAACAACACCCGCACCTCTACAGCCACTAAACAGTGACTTACCACCACTCCCCCCAGACCATTCCACTCCGGTCGGGGGAAGACTTCAACAGTTCCTACCTGTCTGGAATTCCATCACAACAGACAGGTGGGTAAGACAAATTATCCAATCTGGCTACTGCCTCGAACTCATAAATACCCCCCCAAACATACCACCCAAACACCGTCCCATGTCGCCTCACCACCTCACGCTCCTCAAACAGGAAATTCAGTCTTTGCTTCAAAAACACGCAATAGAACCAGTTCCACTCCAACATCAGGGCACAGGAGTATATTCTCTATACTTCCTCATTCCCAAAAAGGACAAGAGCTTAAGACCCATACTGGACCTCCGACTACTAAACCAGTATATACAATCAGACCACTTCCACATGATCACTCTCCAGCAGGTCCTTCCATTACTCCAACAAGGCGACTTCGATGCCACAATGGACCTAAAGGACGCATATTTTCACATCCCTATGCATCCTGCGCACAGGAAGTATCTACGATTCGTGGTAGACAGTCAGCACTATCAGTTTACAGTTCTCCCATTCGGAGTAACAACGGCACCCAGGGTATTCACCAAATGCTTAGCAGTAGTGGCAGCGCATCTCAGGAGACAACAAATCCATGTCTTCCCCCTATCTGGACGATTGGCTCATAAAAGCTAATACTCTCAACAAATGCGTTCTCCACACTCACCGCACTATTCAAATCCTACACGACTTGGGATTTACAATCAACTATCCCAAATCTCAACTACAACCCTCACACGTACACCAATACCTGGGAGCCACCATAGATACATCCAAGGCCATAGCTTATCCCAGCACAGCCAGGATAGCCAACATACAAAATCTCATCAATAAATTTCAAACACAACACTCTTTTCCAGCGAGAGTGTTTATGCAACTCTTAGGCATGATGGCGTCATGCATCTCCATAGTACCCCATGCACGCCTTCAAATGCGTCCCCTACAGGAATGTCTAGCACAACAGTGGAACCAGGACCATGGACAACTTACCGATCTGGTGTTGGTGGACAGCTGCTCACTTCGTTCACTGAAGTGGTGGAACACCATCAACCTGTCCAAAGGGCGGCCGTTCTTAGAACCTCTTCCACAGATTGTGCTGACCACCGACGCATCCCTTACAGGATGGGGAGCCCACCTCCTTCAACACACCACTCAGGGCAGGTGGACTACTCAACAGAAACAGCTCCACATCAATCACCTAGAACTTCTAGCGGTGTTCCTAGCACTGAAATCCTTCCAAGTGCACCTAAAAAACAAAACTGTCCTCATCCGCACGGACAACATGACCACAATGTATTACATACAGAAGCAGGGGGGGGACACACTCTCTACAACTGTCCCAACTTGCATAGCAAATCTGGAGATGGGCAATTCCCCAAAACATCTACCTGCTAGCAGAACACCTTCCAGGGGTTCAGAACCACGTGGCCGACCTCCTAAGTCGACACACACAGCAAATTCACGAATGGGAATTACACCCCAAAGTCCTACTGCCGTTCTTCCAAAAGTGGGGCCAACCAGACATAGACCTGTTCGCCACACAAGAAAACGCAAAATGCCCAACCTTCGCCGCCAGGTTTCCACACCCGCAGTCAAAGGGCAATGCGATATGGATGAATTGGTCAGGCCGATTTGCGTACGCTTTTCCGCCTCTCCCACTCATTCCATTTGTAGTACGCAAACTGAAACAACAGTCGCTAACGCTCATCCTAGTAGCTCCCACTTGGGCACGCCAACCCTGGTTCACCACACTTCTGGAACTATCTCTAGTTCCACATCAAAAACTGCGTCTCTCCCCGGCTCTATTAACCCAGAACCATGGAGAAATCAGACACCCAGATCCTCAAACTCTGAACTTGGCGATCTGGCTCCTGAAGTCTTAGAGTTCGGATACCTCAACCTCCCTCCAGACTGTATTTCTTTTTTTTTAAAGCTTTATTTAGTTTTGAAGAGCATAACAATATAAAAATATCGGCTGTGCAGTCAGTTAATAGCCAGTATGGAGATACAACATGACACTCCCCTCTCGTATACAAAAAACAGCACATTATCAAGGCATCGGACCATAGAAAGACCCCTACCAAGAGCCCACCACCCTCATCCGCCTGAACTCGTAAATGAAAAGTACGCATTCAGGACCCACCATTCAAGCTCAGTGGTCACCCCTATCTTCGGTCCATATCCCCCAATCCAGCCCACACCTATAGAATACAGCTTCCTAACGCCCAATAGGGAGGAAGACCAGAACCTCATGGCCTTCTCACACCCACCCCAGAGGTGCAGCGCCGGCGCCAAACAGACTACCCTACTCCCGTGGGCACTATTCCGGAATTGGATCGCGGTGGGGAAGAGCTCGGAAGGGTAGCGATATAGGTCTTGTAGGGGCCCCAGATATCTTTGGGACGCGCCACTGTGGGGAGGAGACTGGCGTAGATCTCGCTATTTGTGCTGCAATAAGCCATAGAGGTGAGCCATGTCCCGGCCGTGGGGACCGTTCTACCGCCCCAATGTTTTGCCACCTCCCGCTTGGCGAGTAGCAGGCCCAGGGAGGCAAGCCTGCGAACATTCTTAGGGAAATTTACTGTGTAGCCCAATAACGCAACCTCAGGAGTGGGAACCAGTGTGAGCCCCAACATAACGCCAAGGATCTCGTGTATCTGCGTCCAATATGATTGCAGTTTGGGGCATGTCCAGGACAGGTGCGCAAAGTCAGCGTGTGGTGCAGAGCATTTCCAGCATGTGTGTGGGCGCGCGGGATCAATGGTGTGGAGCCTGTCAGGGGTCATGTAGCAGCGGCGAAGAAATTTATAATGGAGGAGCTTATGTCGACTATTGAGTGATATCGCGTTAGTGACTTTGCAACAAGCGGTCCATTGTTCATCCGTAATCGGCCTACCCAAGTCTGTCTCCCAGGCCGCTCGCAATCGGCCATCCACACAAGCTTAGAAACCATATGGGCACCTGTGTCTTTGTCAATGAGGAGAGTTAGGGGCTCGAAGGATGGAGGCTCGAGAGGGAATCCCGCAATGTCCGAACGAGCCGCACAATAAAGCCGGCGTAAGACAAATTTGTCCATGAACGTGGCCTCACTGAAGCGCGCCTCCTCCGAGACAGAAAATATGTGGCCCCCAGGGTATAGGTCCCCGATCCTAGTGAGATGAAACTTAGTTAAAGTACGCTGCACAAGTGTCTCCCCCGTGCCAGACAGCAACCCGGGGTTGGGGAGTGGAAGAGAAGAGGAGTAGAGGAGAGGCTGGGCTAGATAGCGAGTAAGGCGATGCCACGCCCAGCTGGTGGTGGACACCGTTTGAATATCTACTGGGTCCCGAGCAACCCCCTTGGGCAACACAGCCGCCAAACGGCCCGGGAGAACGAAATCCGCCTCGGGACGAAGGAACGGAATACGCGCGTCAGGGTGGTACCCGGCATAGGCGTGCGCACACTGAGCAACCAGATAGTATAAATACAGATCAGGTACTCCGAAGCCGCCCCTATCATGGGGGAGCGTAAGAGTCCTCCAACCGATCCGGGGGTGCTTCCCGCCCCACACCAGCCTGATCAGCTGGGACCGCAGTGTGGAGAAAAAGGCCCGGGTGAGAGGAACAGGGATATTATTGAAGAGATATAAAAACCTAGGGAGAACTATCATTTTTATGATTGCAATTCTGGCCAACATGGATAGCGGGAGCCTCAACCATCCCTCCACCTGTGCCTCCAGCCTGTCCAAAGCGCGGCCATAGTTGAGGCGGATGAGTTCGTCAGTGTTCAGATGGATCTGTATGCCCAGGTACCGAACCGAGTCAGAGCACCACTCCAACGGGAACTCGCACTGCCATGGGGAGGTGCTGCTGGTCAATGGGAAAATTACGGACTTGTGCCAGTTGATGCCCAGTCCGGAGTGGGCGCCGAAACGAAGGATCTCCCGTATCAGGGGAGCTAGGTTGTCCTGCGGTTCTCTTACATACAGTATAGTGTCATCTGCGTAGAGGGAAGCAAGCAAGGGACCCGTCCGGAACTGGAGACCCCTGTGGAGATGGCGCTCTTGGAAATGCCGGATCAAGGGGTCCATGGCCAAAATTAACAGTAGCGGTGAAAGTGGGCAGCCCTGCCGCGTACCAAAAAAAACTTCCTTGCTACCACGCGTATACAAAAGCCGCGTGGTAGCAAGGAAGTTCTCCGGCATGCCTATACGTTGCATGGCGGAAAGGAAGAAAGGCCATTCTAGGAAGTCGAAGGCCTTCTCGGTATCCAGGAGGACCGCCGCAGCAGGCGTGGCCGGATTAATTCTATGCAGAACCGTGAAAAGCGTCCGCAGATTCAAAGACGTAGAGCGACGCGGGACGAAGCCCGATTGGACAGGCGAAATGATGAATTCCATCAATTGGGAGAGTCTGTTGGCCACTATCTTGGCCAGGATCCTGTAATCAAAGTTTAAAAGGGAGAGGGGCCTATACGAGCCACACAACGTCGGGTCCTTGTTTGGTTTTGGGAGCAGAACTATTACCGCTTCGCTAAGGGTCGCCGGAAGAGATCCGCGCTCCAGCGCCTCGGCATACACCTCTATCAGCTGTGGAGCCAGCAGATCAGAAAAGGCCTTATAAAAATCCCCGGAGAAGCCATCGAGGCCGGGGGCTGAGGTCCCGCGAAGCACCTTAATCGCCCCGCGCACCTCCGCCACAGTGATAGGCTCCGCCATGAACTCCTGCATGCCCTTGTCCAGGAACACAAGCGCGATCTCCGACAAGTAGGCCGCACGAGAGACTGGGGATTCCCCCAGCTTGGTCGTGTATAATTCAGAGAAGTAGGTCAGGAATTCGTCTCTGATCTCGGCGGGTGTTGTGCGGAGCGAACCATCTACGCCCCGCACCTCAACTATTAAGGACTTACCATACGGAGGCCTCAAAGCTTGAGCCAGCGTGCGTCCCGGCCTGTCCCCCTCCCCATATCTACGCGCCGTCTGGTACTTCCCCAGATACAGAATCTCTCTGTCCGCTGCCTCCCGAAAGTCAGTCAGGAGGCAGAGCCGCCTAGCGGACACGTCACCAGCAGGCTCACGCTGCGCTTCAGCATCAATCGACTCTAGCTGTGTCTCCAGTTGCTTAATGGTCGTGCGCAGCGCCTTTAGGACCCCAGCATGTTTAGCTATGCAAATCCCCCTGATATAGGCCTTAAACCCCTCCCAAAGCATGGCCCGAGAGTCTACAGATCCTGTATTAATCGTGAAATAGTCCTCAATCGCCTCGGAAATCTCGTGGACAAATAAGTCGTCCAGCAGCGCTCTCCCAGGGAATCGCCATTGACGCTCAAAACCCTCGGGGCGCGGTACATCCAAGCAGAGCGACACAGGGGAGTGGTCTGAGTACGTTCTAGGGAGAGTAAGTAGCCCACGAAACCAGGGGGACAGGCCCGGGGACAGCAGCCAGTAGTCAATTCTGGTCCAAGTGTTGTGTTGTCCTGAGAAATGCGTATAATCAGTGGTGTTCGGGTTGCGCCTGCGCCAAATATCAACTAGAGAGAACTGGTGACATAGGTCCAGAAGTGCGCGCCGCGCCCTGGGCTTGGACGGAGCAGCCCCCGACGTGCTGTCCAAACTAGCATCCAGCAATAAGTTAAAATCGCCGCCAAGAATAAGGCCCGCCGGTTCAAGAGTTGCAAGCTGGGCAGCCAGCGCATGAAAAAATTCCGGGGAATCAGTGTTAGGAGCGTACACACATACCAGGATGATCGCATGACCCATTAACACCCCTCGTACTATGCAGTAGCGTCCCTCTGAATCCCCCCTGAACAGCTGGCAGTGAAACGGGACTCTCTTGTGAATCAGCACCGCGGTGCCTCTGGCATAATTGCTGAAATTAGAGAAGTATCTATGGGCGCCCCAGGAAGCTGCAAAGCGCGCGGGAACAGAGGAGTGTAAATGCGTTTCTTGAAGAAAGGCAATGTCAATCCTGTGCCGATTCAAATAGTGTAGTATCTGCTTGCATTTTCGTTGGTTGTTCAGGCCCCTGACGTTCCAAGACATGAGTGAAAGGCCAAGGGGGGCTTCATGCAAGCCTATGTGTACCGACGATGCCATACCACTAGCAATGGGAGCAAGAAATCAGAAGCGTCTCCGTGTATCCGCAAAGTTACAATCTGACCAGCCATGTCAAGAATATCAAAACACCCCACCCCATCACCCCTCCCCCCACCCAGCCACATCACGCAAACGTGAGGCAAACCCCAACCTGTGGAAAAAAAACGAAGCTCCAAATAGCAATACCAATGGTGTACAAAGAGACAAAAAATAAGCATTTTAAACCAAAAGCGTTCCCGGCGGTGTCAACCAAAGGGGAATGGCAACGACCCACCGCCGACCCAGCACCACAGAAAAAGCAATGACATAAGAGTGTCCCAAACTTCCCCATTGCAAACAGTCAGAAAAAGAAGTCTAAAGCTGGGATGCGGGCACCGACTCAGCCAGGCCCAGAGCCGGAAAACAGGTCCTGGCTAATCGCAGATCCACTGCGCGGAGGAGAGCGTCCATCTTCATCACCCCCCGAAGGGCCCCTGCGTGGCTTATATGATCGGCAGAACTCCTGTACCGCAGTAGGATTGTCAAAGATCCGCGCTCGGCCATCAATCTCAACCCGCAACCGGGCAGGATAAAGCATACCATACTTGAGGCCCAAGTTGCGGAGCGCTGCCTTCGCCCCAACATATTTACGCCTGGCCTCCTGGACCATGGCGGTAAAATCTGGGTAGAACGAGAGTCTCGAGCCCTGCCAGGTGATCTCGCCCTTCTCTCTGGCCAGCCGCAGGGCTGTGTCACGGTCTCGGAAGTTCATAATCCGGGCGATCAGTGGGCGAGGCGGGAGCCCCGGATTAGGTCGCGGCCCCAGGGAGCGGTGCGCCCTCTCGACCACAAAGCCTGGTGTAAAGGAGTCTCTCCCAAAAATGTCCGATAACAATTGCTCCACAAAAACATCCAGCCTGCCGGTAGCCGTGGATTCCGGAACCCCAGTGATTCGTACGTTATTGCGCCGACTGCGCGATTCCAAGTCCTCGTTCTTGATGGCCACGTCCTTTAGTATGCGCTCCAGTCGATCTAAGCGCTTGGTATCCTGCACTGCGCCATCTTCCACCGCCGATATTCGAGCCTCAGCCTCCACCAAACGCTGATCATGGGCCTGGATCTTGGCCCCCATCGTTTCTAGCGTTTTGTTCAGGGCATCAAAGCGTCCATCGAGGGCCCTGAATCCAGCACGCATCTCTTGAAGCCAGTCAGGGGATGGAGCACCGGCCGCCAGGTCAGAGGACGGGCCCCCAGCAGGAGCCGGCATGTCCGGGCGATGTTCCGCCGGTTGATCGGGTAGCCTTTCAAAGGGCAGAGTCTTCTGCTTTGGGTCCTTCCGCCCCATGCCCCCGCACGGCCGGACAGCGAATCGCGGGTAGGAGGCCACAAGGCGGCTTCAAGGCGCTGTGACGACGGCTCAGGAGGATGGACGGATCCGCCACTTCTTTGGCCCGTAGTGCGGGCGATGCAGCGGCCCCCGCAGACTCCGGCTAGCCCCAACCACGTGGCACACCAGGCCCGGGCACCGACACGGGCTGCGCTGTATCAAGGCGACTTCTCCACGCCCAAAACCAGGGAGCGCCTTCACGGGGGCCCGAGCCCCGGACCAAGCAGAGAGGGCGGTCAGTGGAGCGTCAGCAGATGCGACCAGGCGACCCAGGGCCGGGGAGAGGGAGACCGGACGGCGCAGCCCGCGAATCACAGGAGCCACCAAGCGAGGTCCCAGGGAAGGGGGGCAGAGGCGGCCCGGGCGCTAGGACCAGCACAGAGCCCCCTCAGCCCACCCCCGCCGCCAACCAGACGTTCGGTCGCCCCCCCCCCCAGGCCCCTAGACCAAAATAGCCCGGGGACCCCGAGAGGAGACAACGAGAGAGGCCGCGACCGCGGCGCAGAGCAACAGCCAAACACCCGGTCGGCTCCTGGCCAGCAGCGGCGAGGGGGGCGAAACAGACCCCCACCAGACCGCGCCCCAGCGCTCAATACCCCCCCCCCCCCCCGGCTCCCCCCCCGGCCACCCGCTTCACGACCGGCCGCCGCCGCCGCACTAACCTCCCCGGCCACCGAGTCAGGCCGCCATCTTGGGCCTCAGGTCCACTCGGTCGCTCCGGGCGCAGCCGGGTCCAGATCGCCACTCCGGATCGCTCCAGGGCCACAGGAGATTCAGCGCCGGGTCTGGGCAGCCACCGCCCGCATCAGGAGGCCGGGAAAGACAGTATTAGCGCTGAGTCGGCAACGGAGCTTCGACACCGCGCGGCCATCTCATCCCGCGGCTTGGCCACGCCCCCCTCCCTCCAGACTGTATGAATATCATAAAGGAAGCCAGAATACCTACTACTAGGGCGTGTTATGCAGCAAAATGGAAAATATTTGCCATTTACTGCACTAACCATGATATACGTCCACTGGATGCGTCCATCCAAAACATCATTTGCTACTTGCTACACTTGCAAAGATGCAATTTAGCTTATTCTTCTATACGTCTCCATCTAGCGGCATTAGCAGCCTACTTGCAAAATAGGCAACACCTGTGCCTCTTTAAGGTACCAGCCATTAAAGCATTTATGGAAGGTCTTAAAAGAATTATTCCTCCAAGATTACCACCTTCACCAGTGTGGAGCCTTAATATTGTTCTAACAAGGCTCATGGGTCCCCCATTTGAACCAATGCACAAATGCGAACTGCAGTTCCTAACATGGAAAGTAGCTTTCCTTGTCGCAATCACATCCCTGCGAAGAGTAAGTGAAATACAAGCCTTAACTCTTGAAGAACCCTTCCTACGACTACATCGTAACAAAGTGGTTCTTAGGACAAACCCAAAATTCCTCCCTAAAGTCATTTCCCCTTTTCATCTAAACTAGTCAGTCGAACTGCCAGTCTTCTTCCCTAATCCAGACTCAGTAGCCGAGAGGGCACTTCATACCTTAGATGTTAAAAGAGCCTTGCTTTATTACATCGACAGAACCAAACCTTTTCGAAAAACCAACCGTTTGTTGCTTTCGCGCAACCACATAAGGGCAACCCCATTTCCAAATCGGGTATAGCCAGGTGGATAGTTAAATGTATCCAAATATGTTACCAAAAGGCTAAACGTACTCTTACAGTTCCCCCTAGGGCGCACTCCACGCGTAAAATAGGGGCTACTATGGCATTCTTTGGGAACATCCCCTTAGAAGACATTTGCAAAGCAGCCACATGGTCTACTACACACACCTTCACTAAGCACTACTGTGTCGATGTGCAATCCAAACAACAAGCTTCAGTAGGCCAAGCTGTCCTAAAAACTCTATTCCAAACTGCTGCAACGGATACAGGTGACCACCGCTAGGGGAGACACTGCTATATAGTCTATCCTTAGTGTGTGATATGCAGCTCATATGCCTCGAACGGAATATGCTACTTACCAGTATGCATCTGTTCTTGGCATGTAGAGCTGCAGAGCCACACACGCCCACCCGCCTCCCCGGGACCTGTATCTGTTCCAGCATTGTCTTAATTAGACACTACACATGGACATCCTTTCTCTCTACTTCTTATACACTCCATCATTTCCCATCATGGCGAAAAACAATCTGAGGATGGAGTGGATGCCCATGCGCACTGTTGTCCAGAGGAGTCGTCACCTATCTTGTGACCAAAGACTTCTTCCGAAGACAACAACCACCTGCAATCATCCGAGCCCAACACCAGATGGCGATCTTATCCTTAGTGTGTGGCTCTGCAGCTCTACATGCCAAGAACAGATCCATACTGGTAAGTAGCATATTCCTTCCCTTGATTTCTCACTCAAGATATGATCGAGATTTCAGAGAATAATTCTTCTTTTCTGATAGAACCACGGATTCTTCACCTCTCAAATTTCCCCAAGTTCCAGACTGGATCCAAAGAGTTTTGATAGCTGTGTCCTCACACGTCGATAGGTGGCATCATGCATCTCCACATTGGACTCGTCCTGCTCTGGATGTGACATTGGGGCCACCGTATCTGCACCATCTCCATGTTTGTAAGTTCCTTTCTGCCAATGCATTCCGATATGGACCCAGAGCGCCATCAAATCCTGCCAGTACAACAAAATTCCTTCCCTCAAAATGTATTCAGTGTGCAAGGGACCTGTCTCCTCCAAAAATCACAGGGTTTAAACATTCGTAGGGCCGTAACTGTCGAATATTGTTAACAGACTCCCACAATGTCAGTCTCAGATGTCTCAGCTCCAGGCATGACTCTGTGTACAACTACTGCTGCACAAATAAGAACAAGGACATCATCGACTACAAAGGCAAACTTTCTGTTGCAGAACTTCGAAGGAATTCGAAGAATGCCTGGTTTTGATCTAAGTCGAAGGTGAGGGCAGACTCTTGATCTCTGCCGATCTAGCAACCGTTCACCATTGAGGTCCTGAAGTTCAGGTAAGCCCCAAAAAATTCAAGAAGCACAAGAGGGTCAAAACACAGACCGTCTTTCCGCTCCCATCATTCGGAGTCATGTGACGTCCCTGGCACCTCCAGGCCATGGAGCCATTCTCCTTATTTAGAATTGATTCTGCAACTGATCCTGATTAATGCACCTAGATTTTCACAAGCCATTAATGACACTTCAGTAGCTGGGTGATACTGGCACTGGGCAAAGTTTTGGGTACATCTCCAGATCCCTCTGGCTTGTCTTTGGGCTGAAAGGATCCGAGATGGCCACCAGTCATGTTACCACTGGTAGATCCATTCCTGTTGCTGAGTGTCCCACTTGACACTTCGAGGCCTGCTCTGTCTCAGAGTCCAGGTCCGCTGACTTCTAAACGCCACGCCATAGAGCTTAGTTTTATGGTGTCCAGAAGTTGCTTTAACCCTAATGGGTTTCCTACAACTCCCCCTGACAGAGTCAAAATGTATGGAGGCGTTCTCCAAACGTTTGGTTTTCCCCGTCAGCCTTACTCTCTTAGTTCAGTTAATACTAGTTGCCTCCTGGGTAGGTACTTGCATACATTGTGGGACAGAGTGGTGGACAACTTGTCAGGTGTCCCGGAGGACATCCGAACAACTCTGCAGTGTCTCATCACAAATGGTCAGAACACAGCAAAGTACTCCTTTGGGTCTGGCTTGGATACAACTGATCTGGGTAGAGCAATCTGGACCAACGTGGTGCTCCGGCGCCAAACCTGGATGTGCTTCACAGGCTTCTCTTCCAACCTCTGACCATCTTTAATGGACATACCCTTCGATGGCCCTAGACTGTTTGGAGCAAAAGTGGACCCTCTACTGGGATTATGTTAAACCATCAGGGCCTCAGGAGAGAGTGTTTTCAGAATTTTGCATAACATTATGTAGAATATGTCTTAAAGGCAGTTGCTTCAGCCTTAAGCCCTTCTCTAGTCCCTCGAAAGCCTACCCCCCATTAAAGGCACACAACACCATTTTCATTAACCGTTTACTACAAAATTGACCCCTTCGGGCTTTTACATACCAATGGATGGCCATTATTTCAGACAAATGAGTGCAGGCCATAATATTGACTAGATATCGCATACTATTTAACTGGAAACCAATGAACATTTCTACAAAAAATATTATGAAGAGTAACTATATCCAAAGAAAGTGGTGAACTCTGTACTGTGAAGGAACTATATATATGAAATACTAACAAAAGAAAGAGGATGAGAAGTTGGCACACGAAGACGAATTTTAGACCTCTGAACGCAGAACCAGTGACATTGAAGGCAAAAATTCAAAATCACAAAATTTTTCTGAAGTCCTAATTTGCCAGGAGACAACTACATCATGATATCCATCAACATTTAGGATGTAGGACTCAAGCTTGCATATCCTAAAGCAACCGCTGCAAAAGAAAATTGCATGAAGATACTGCCATTTGGTAGAAGAAAAGCACCAAGGCTTTTATTACAAGTTGAATAGAATTTAGTGTGGGGATAATTGGGTGATGGGGTGTAATCAGGGTCGGACTGGCAACCCAAAGCAGCCCTGGCAATTTTGTCGAACTAGCCCCTACCCGCGATGGGATTGAAGGGGCAGCAAGAGTGAAGCACTGCTGCGTAACAAAATTGCTGCTGCCTTTGTTGATGGGTGCCGATCTTGCACCATTGCTGCATAACCAACCCCCAGTACCAAAACCGTTCCCCACCGCTCCAAAACCAGACCCCACGCTACAAGCCTCCCTGGCAAACGCCCGAAGCCTGCTACGGCCAGTCTATTCCTGGGATGAATCTAAGATTCTTGCCAGTATCCCAGTACCAAATTCTCCCTGGAATACTAGAACCCTTTACTGTTCCTTTTCCCCATTCTGGGGAGAAAACTGCAGATATTATGCCTGCTCTGAGCAGATGAAAACTTTCCTGCAGGAGGACTGGCTGTCTTTGTTTGGAAGTGAAGGTGGTCAGGGCAGGCTGCTGTCAGAGAAAGCATTTCTACTCCGCCATCCACTCCCCCAAGCTACTGCAGGGCATTGGAGCGGCTGTGCTGATGCCTGCAGCATCAGAGTTCGATTTGGTGTCTCAGAGCCCAGAATTATTGGGTACAGAGTTTGTGGATCAGAAAATTACTAGCCCGGAGACTCTTTTAATCACAGCTGGTGAAATTCCACTCAAAGTTATCGCTCCAGGTGAAATTATTTCGCTCGCAGTTTGGGCCCAAGAGTGTTGGCAAAATGCTCATTGATGGCAGCAGTGTGCTTCCTTATTGATTACTACCGGATAGAGAAACATGCTCTAATATAATATAAGTAGACTACAAAAACCCATTGTATTTGTTTTTTTCCCTACCAGGATTTATTGTCAACACAAATCCTGCACTTGTTCAAGTCCTGGTGTTTTATTGTTGTATTTTACTGGTGTATTATTGTATTGTGTTGTGGTTAGGCTTCAGCTTCATTGTGCAATTTCAAAAGACCTAGTAAATTAGGCACTCTGTTAGAAGGAAGGTCCATGATTTTGTAATCTTTTTCTCTATTTAGAAAGGAGAGGTGATAGTGTCTTTACTCCTTGTGTGATATGTGGAAAATTAATCTTATAGTCTGTGCTTGGTTTGTGTTTGCGGTGGGTAACACCTCAATGCTTGCATTCGTGTTGTTGATTGTAACCAGTACAAAAGAAATAAGCTACCTACCATTGGCGTAACATGATATCCTTGTCTTGATAGTGACCAGCCATTGCCTAATGTAGTTTCCCGAATAATGGTAGTAGTTCTTTTCATACTTTGTAGACCCATGAAACGATGGTACCTGCTTCTGGCATAGCAATACCTGTTCATATAAGTCTATATGGTGGCAAATGTGGACAAAATGACTATAATGTTTGACATATTCTTATCGTCAGTGACTTGATGAAGTCCACTGCTACATAAACCTTGCATTCACATAATGGTAGTAATATATATTGTTGAACAGTCCTAGATGCACTGATTCCATCGAAAAGGGCACAGACTCCAGAATTATGTGCTGATTTCAAAAGTTTATTTACACAGACATGTTGATAAGACTTGTTTCGGCCACCACATGTGGCCTTGATCACATATATTATGAGTTGCAATTTGTATTCAAATATTTAAATTAACAAAGACACCACGTGATAGACGTTGCGTATGGTCATGAAAAACAGACTGCCCCACAATACTCATCTAATGCATAAAATTTCGATTGGTTGTGTAGATAAATACCTCAACTGGTCAAAACTGATAACGAGATCTTTAGAATTTCTTTACCACATTAATTAAACTCTTTATAAAATTATTCCAAATGTACACAGGAACTGAGAGAAACAGCATTTCACCATATTAAAAACCTAAATGCATTGTAATAACTGTGTACTATTGTGGGCAAAATATTGGAATTGAAATGGTAAAAGCATCGGAGCACATTTTGGCAGATGCTATGAATGTCAATAATGAAATATAATCCATTATACATAGGTGACCAGTAAAATAGCTCAAGGTTAATAAGAACTCTTATTAAACTCTGCATAAAACAGATGATTAAGAGCAGTTGAATAAATTAAGTATAAATACATAAATAAAGCCTTCAAATGTCTAATTACAAATATTGAAAAACTGTTAATAAAGTGCTGAATAGACTAAACTGCTAAGATGTCACAAACCCAAGGTGCATAGTAGTGTAACTTCATATAGAAAACAACTGAGGGAAAAAAGCTCTTATATCAATACAGCATCTGTGCGCATAACTGTAACTGACTGATAAAAACCTATAACATAAAGGCAATAGTCCATCTAGCAATCTACTGGACGTACTAGTTGTGGTAGTAATCCTCAAGTTGATTGCTGATAACCAGTGCAGGGCAACATCGAGTGCGAGGACTCACATGAAGTTGTCTAAATCTTCCCCATTATTGAGACCATCCGGCGATTAGGAATCCAATTCCAAAAAGATCTTGGACTCCAAGCATCAAAGCATCTTTTCCCTGTTACCACCTTTTCTCATGGGTGGCACGGCTCCTATGGCAAAATATTTAAGGCATTTAAGATCATTATGTTCTATTTTAAAGTGTCTAGCCACTGGATAGGTTGGATCTGTGTTGACTATTGCCCTCAAATGCTGCATTATTCTTAAATGCACCTGTAATTTAGTGTTCCCAACGTAACGGAGTCCACATGTGCCTATCAGGACGTATATCACAAAATCCGTTCTGCAATTGTATACACCATTCAATGCTATGGATCTGGGACTGAAAGCAGAGACATACTCAAATGTATTGATCCCAAACTTGCACGCTTTTCAATAGCTGCATTAGTAAAAGCCATTTTACTAGGAAAGCCAATTCTTTTTAGAGTTCCTGGGTACTACCTCTTGACTACTCCTGACTAGAGCACTTTTCATCGATGGAGCCCGTCTAAAAGTTAGTGTGGGTTTGGAGGGTACGTGCTCTCCCAAAATTGCATCAGTCATGACTATTGGCCACTGCTTATTGATAATGGATCTTATTTGCCTCTGTTGTCGACTATATGTAGTTATAAGTCGGGTCTCTGACTACAGCCTTTTGTGCCCTAGCCAAATCTCATGTGTCATAATTCATGAGAGGTTTAAGTGACAGCATGCTATCTCTAGTGATCTTTTTGGCTTTAGCTAAGCTTGTTCAATGATATGACTATCATAACCCCTTTCATAGAATCTTTTTTTTTTTTTGGGGCATCTCAATAGTTCCTGATCAGTAATGCAAATCCTGTGCAATCTTAAGAATTCACCATATGGTATGCTTTTTATGAGATGTTTAGGGTGAAACTTCGATGTGTGTAGAGTTGTGTTTCCTGCAGTGCTTTTACGATGCAGGGTCGATTCCAGTTTATCTACAGCATGAATGTGCACATCTAAAAAATCGATAGCATTCTGATCCATTTGTGCATTGAATTCCAAATTCAAATAATTGTCATTGATACTGTCAACCAATGCAACTGCGCTGTCACTAGAACCTTTCCAAACTACAAATACATCATCGATGTATCGCATCCAACTCATTACATGGTCCTCCCATTCAACTTTGTGTGTCACCTGGAGAACCTGCTCCTCCCACCACCCCACGTGCAAGCACGCGTAGCTGGGGGAGACGCAGGCCCTTATAGCTACACCCCTTAGTAGCTGGAACACTTCCTTGTCAAATAGAAAGTAGTTGTTAAACAAACAAAAAATGATCATTTCCAATAGCATTGTGAGTGTACATATTAATAGATCTTTTTCGCAGATAATACTCTACTGCTTTTAGACCATCCATGTAGTTGATGCTAGTATATAAAGATGTAATGTCTAGAATGATCAGAAGACAATTCTCAGACCAAGGTACTGTGATGTGTTTGAGGAGATAGTCACCAGTGTCTCTGATGTAAGATGGCAAATCCACAGCAAAATCTTGAAGATAGAAATCAACATATTGAGACACTTTTTCTAGGAGACCATTGTTGGCTGAAATAATAGGTCTGCCTGGGATGAGGGAGACTTTTTTTGGCTTTTTGGAATAAAGTACATAACAGGTGCCACAGGAAATTCATAGTGCAAAAATAGATATTAATCGTTGGAGATGAGCCCATCTCTCTTACATTTTATCAGATTTTGTTTAAATGTTTCTTTGACTAGCTTCATATGTTTCAGGCTAGACCTTTTATAGCATGTCGTATGATTCAAGTGTTTATAGGCTTCTGTTAGATAGTCACTTTTTGGCCACAGAAGTATGTTACCTTCTTTGTCAGATTTATTAATCACCAAATCATTATTAGATTGGAGTTTTCTCATCAAATCATTGTACGTTTTGTCGCTATATTTTTGTTTTTGAGCAGTCTCTTGAATTTTGCTGTGCAGTTTTTTTAATTCCTCGACCATACAATCATGAAAAATATCAACTGCATCATAGGGATGTACGTCAAGATAGGTTTAAATGGGCTAATGGTGGCAGCCGGTGGATTGATGTATGCTTTATGGAGTAATAACTGGGTATAAACCGCCTCGTCTTCATCATTTTTATCATTCACTAAATCATCTTAACGTCCGTAGAGTGGAAACATCCGATATTAGCAGGTAAGCATTATTTGATGTAATTGAAGGGGTTTTAGGTGTTAAATCATCTTTAGATTTCTTAATGGCAAAGTATTTGATAAATTTCAACTTTCTAATAAATTTGAAAACGTGAATTCTTGTTTGAGCATAGTTGAAATTACTTTCTGGGCAGAATGTGAGACCCAACGACAGTAGTTGCACCTCTGCTTGATTCAACTCGATATTGGACACATTGACAACAGTGTTATCACAAGACTTTACTTTCTCCTCTATTTGTTGTCGGACTGTTTTTCGCCTTCGTTGTGTTTCCTCCTTGCGTGCCGTCTCTGGTTTCGCCTTTGTCTTGTGGTTGTCAGGGATTCCGCGCCTTAGGGTCTGACGGCGGTCCTGCCGTAAAAAATCAAGTTCTTCCGCTAGGGTAAGCTTGCCCATATCTTCTCCTTTGTTGTCCATTACCCTATTGCTGTCCTCAGAATCAGTTTTACTCTAAACTGAGCTCAAATCTGATGCCAACGTAGTCTAGGATTCACTGTCTTGATTATCGGATCTGGCATTATGTCCCACTGGATTAGAATTAGTATAATGTTTTTACGTTTGATGAAATCGTATTTCCTTGAGAGTAAAGATTTGACCTGTTTCATAGTCCAATTTGTCTCTAGCTAATTTAAAAGCTTTTCTTGTCTTGTTTTTTAATTCTGCCCTTGATTTCGCTTTTACTTTTTGGAATTAAGTCCTTTAAATCCGATTTGCCAAGCTCTATGTTGATGTTTCCAATTTCCTTTAGAATTACTTCACGGTCACTTTGTGCATAATTGATAAAAATCCGAACCAAGAGCATAGATGCCTCGAGATTACTCCCAGCCCATTCTTTGAGCATATTTGGGTTTGGATTCTCGAAGCTGGGGGCTATCATTATGCGTAACCCACGAGTTATACGACCCTCTTCTTCATACTTTTGTAGGGACTTTTGCTCCCACCATTTCGTCATCTTGTTTATCATATGTTTTTCTAAGGTCTTCAACGTGATTTTGACATCACTGTCCATAGACTGATTTAGGGGTCCTTTGGTTCACCTGTTGTCTATGGCTGTGGGTAAATTGTCAAAGAGTTCATGTGCTGCTGGTTCCCTCTCTCGCAGCGCATCATCCAACATGTTCGATTGTGTTGTCAAGTGCTGCACGTAGGGAGAATTATACACTCCAAATCCATAAATATCGGCCAGCACAAAATATGAAGCACACCTCCCCACCTGTATATTACCAATTCAAAAAGGCTTACCGACAGTGTTGCTTAGTTCCACGGGTCCTCCGACTCGTGTTGCTCTGCTTCTACTGTGTGGCAAGTCCAGTTATTATATATACTAGTCGCCAGTAGGTAGTTATAGTTAGGACTTAGTTTCCATACTAAAATCGTAACATTCTTTTCCCAATAACTTAGGTGCCGGTTGACGAATCTTCGCGAACGTTTCAAAACTGGTGGGGCGCTCTGGTCAGCTCCTATCCTAAAAGTTTGGGGGTGATTCGTCAAGTGGGGGCCGAGAAAAAAGGGGGGTTCCAAAACGCGTTTTACCCATGTTATTTCCCATAGGAAATTTTAGAAACGGCTACAGCCCGAACTGCTGAACGGAATTACACCAAATTTGGCAAAAAGGTAGCCCTTGGTTCAGAAAATCGTTCAGTAGTTCCTGAGAAATTCAAAACATAGAGGTTAAAAAGTCAATTTCCCATAGGGAACTTGAGACACGGTTATAGCAAAAACTGCTGAACGGAATTTGCCAAAAAGGTACTGCTTGGCTCAGAAAACAACTTTTTTTTAAATGGTTTAAATCCTTTCAGTAGTTTTTGAGAAATTAAGAAATAAAGATAGTGATCTATGGCCGCGGTGAATCCGCGCACCCTCCCGATCACGAGCTTAATGCTAATTGGCTGTCAACACTCCAAACCAGGAAGTGTTGGCAGCCATCTTGTGCCTCGGTTCCACAGTAAAACAAATGCGCAAAACAAGAAAAGGGGGCAGGGTAGAATCACCCCGACCCCCTAGGCCTGCTCAGGGGGTCCCACAAGGACCCCCAGGGCCAAAAAAAGAAATCGCTGGATGCGCGGAGGATCAGCAGATCCGGCCGCGAAAATAAAAGAAACGAAGTGCGGGCTCCCGCGCTTCGTTAATAATTAGCCCCCGGTGGGCCAAGTCCCGGGGGCATGGGCAAAAAATAATTGCGGGGGCCCATGGGGACCCCCGGGGACTGCCACCCGCCTGGGGCTTTCTAAAAATATTTGCGGGAGGGGGACCGCCACCCCCGGGGCTTTTTTTTTTTATGTATGGGGGGCCTCAAAGGCCCCCCCAAGCCCCGGGGAACGCCACCCCAGGGGCTTTTTTTAAAAAAAAATAATAGACCTGTGGGGGTGGGGGGGGGGGGGCTCGAGCCTTCCCCCCACACGCCCGTGGACCGCCACCTCCCCGGGGCACTAGTATTTAAATTCGGGGGTCCGTAATGGACCCCCAGCCCCGGGGATCACCACCTCCCCGGGGCTGTGCAATTTTTGGGAGGGGGGCCACGCGGCCCTCCTCCTGGAGCCCTTCATGGCCCTGGGGGCCGCCACACCCCAGGGCCGGCTCCTGCAGTGTCCCGGGGTGCCCACCCCCGGGACACTGCTGTTTGCAGTGACAGGGCGGCATCCTCGCGGCTCCCGCCCTGTCATTGCAAACTCTGCTTTGCTTCATTGACGCGAGAGCAGGGAAACCTGCTCTCGCTTCAATGAAGGTACTAGGGCCTAGGGCCTTACAGAGGAGGTCCTACTAATCACAGGGGTACCGCAACCCATAGTGTTCCCTTGTGTATGTAGGAGTTTTCACTGTATTCTAAGTGTCTTTTAGCATAGCACTGGCTCTAGGCCTGGTTAGTCAGTCAGTTACCACCAGTACCCGTCAGAAAAAATTGTGTGCACATGATGATTTTGCAACAAGGCCTCTTTCTTTTCCTCTGTTGGTTCTTTCTGCATGTCTTGCTTCTTCCTGCAATTTGCTTCATCTTTGCGGACTTCTGTTGCCTGTTTCTGCATTTCTTTTGCTTCTTTTTGTGCTTTTTTCTTCTTTCTTCACATGTCCTATCTCTGTAGGCGTAGTTAGAAACTAGCATTTAAAAAACCTTTGAAATTCACTGAAAAAACCATAGGTTTCAGATACGTTATAGTTAGAAATTAGCATTTAAAAAACCTTAGAAATTTACTGAAAAAAACGTAGGTTTTAGGGAAAGTTATAGTTAGATGGACATTTCACTCGTACAAAACCATAGAAATTCCCCCGTTATAGTTAGTTCAGCTAACTATAACTCACGCCCCCGCAATGCACTGCTGATGACGTCACATATTACATCACTCATGACATGGTCAGTGACATCACTGATGACATCTCAAATGACATCAGCCATGTGATAATTGGATGCATCTTCTCACACCCTAATATAACTTTTGATACACCCACTCTAAATTACAGACTGCCATTCTCAAAACCATAGACACTCCAAAACCAATAACTAGATACCCACTCACTGTTTCTTAGGTCTACACACACATCCACTCACTCACCCGTACAGTCACTCATACTTATGGTCACTCAGTACGGGACTATCATATGCACTCATACACCTATATAGACACTCACACACCGCCACTCATCCATAGAGGTACTCACACACCTAGTCAGTGATGTAAAAAATTAATCACACTCCCATTTACTCACCTATACAGTTATATACACACCAGCTCACTTACTCATACAAATACTAGCACATACTTACGCTCTTATACAATCACTGATACAAGCACAGACTCATCCATACAGCCACTCTCACAATCACACACTGGTATAGCCATTTATATACTCCAACACACATGTATACTACCTTTCACATATGTAGTTACTCACACATATACAACTGAGATATACATTCACTCACTAACACACCCGTACACACACTCACCCACCCATACAGTCCATCACAGATGCACTCTTGAAACCATGCACCCAGTTAATCACCCACTCACACATCTATGTATAGAGTCACACACCCCACCCACACACACACCCCACCCACACAAACACTCAGGCACCCTTACAGATACTCAGACAACCAATCAATAACCCATATAGACACTCATGTAGCTATTCGCAAACCCATGCAGCCGCTTACACACCAACAGACAGACGGATGCAGACATTCACACAGTTTACTCACTAACCCATGCATTCAGTAAGATAAGTTTAATCACTCACTTATAGTGTCAGTCACGCACCTACTAAATCATCCATACAGACACTTATACACCCACTCATTCTTCAATACGCCTTTCCCTATATATATTAAACATATTTAAACTTTACAGAAACACAGTCACTGGATGATGTCATCAGTGATGTCACTGACCATCTCATGAGTGATGTAATGTGTGACGTCATCAGCAGTGCATGGGGGGGGGGGAGATCTTTTGATTGATTGATTGTTGGCTTCGTGTGCATCACTTATGTAATCCTTGCATTGACATGTGATTTGTAATTCCTTCCAATTTTTTCTAATTGTTACTTCTGCTGAGGATGTTTTTTTAAAAATTGATGTTGCCTGTCTGTATGCATCCCTACTCCCAGTCACTCATTCAACCTGTCATCCACCCCCACTCAGTTATTAGAGGTTTTTATTTTATTTTACATATACTTACATACTAATTTTCCATACATTTCAGGCTATCATTCATCCATCCATCCACACATTAAGCCACTCTTTCATGCAAACGCTCCAATAAAAAAGCAAGTTCACCTAGACAGTACCCTGATCTTTTGGATGTTATTTTAATTGAGACCAGGTGCAGAAAATGTACGATTACTGCTGCAAGGTAGTAGTTAATGTTGTTATTCATACTGCAAATTACTATGGATGAAAAAAGTGGTTTAATGGCTCATTAGTGAAAGTTTTGTTAGATGTGGAATTCAAATACATTTTTTTAAAATCTGAGTTTCTTTCATACAAGATCTGTTTTAATGTCTGTGCCATTTTCATGTGTTTAAAGTATTACAAGAATTAATTTTAAAAAATCCAGCTAAATGATACCTTGAATATTATGTCTGGAATCTGATTTGCCGTTTTCAGGTCCTAATGCAGTTTTTCTCATTAAGCAAATTATAAATTTCTTGAAAAAATATTTCTGGAGAAGGGCCAAAGCCTTAACATGTCTACTATTGAAAACCTTCACTGGAGGAATCTCTGAAGGCTATACAACATTTTAGTTTTCTAACGTGTGTTAAAGTTAGAAAGGTTGACGTTTTTGCAAAAATATAGTTCTGCTCAGTTATCTTAAAGGTGTCTTTTCTTTTATGCAGGTTTCAGAAAGATTCAATTTGTTAATGAAGCTGTTCAAAAAATCTGCAAATACGAGCAGCTGAGATGTGTTGTGCGGTTTGCAGAGATGTGAGCACACTGAGCATCAAAGACCTGTATATCCACTGGCCACAGAAGTCAAAGCACTTATTTTATTGTAGGATTTGTTGCAAAGTTTTCCAACAGACATTTAAAACTGACATTTCTTACAGCCCTAATGACTGGTGGGGCCATTGTGTATTCTCCCGCACCTTACTCCCAGAAGCAGGACGTGTTTTTTGCCCTCGAGTGCCATTTTCTGTTGACGGAAACGCATAACATTTGGCGACGAGATATGGGATTTGTTGTAGTGGAAGGAATGGAAGTAAAACAACCCGTATACTACAGATATTCGGTATCATTGTACTTTGAATGTTGGGGTCACACATGTGCATCTATGTATCTTATTGTTCCTTAGCCTATCAAAGCAGTCGCCCGTTTGTCCAATACTCTTTACATAGTGAGCCTCTGTAAAAGGTGGAAAAAATCGATGTCTCTGCACGTTTGTTGCAGGTGTCTGTGCAGTTCTGCAGCCTGTACAGAATGGTTCATTGTTATCAATAGCATAAAAAACAGTGAAAACATTTTTTGTGTCAATTTAAATAATTTTGATTGGCATAACCTAAACATATTCTCCGATACACATAATACCCATCCTGGGAAATCGCATACAATGCAAGACATTAAGTCTACACTAAATTAAAGTTTTTGAAAATTACACTTGTGTGTACACGCAAGGGGTTCAACAAAGTTACATAAACTGTGCCTAGTTCACATCCACTGATATTGCATAAGAACCTGAAAGAAGTACTGCTCCCAAAGCATCTTATCTAATCTTAAAAACTTAATTATCCTGGGGTTTTACAGTGCATGATCTTCGGAATACCATAACACGAATTGTACTTAAAAACATGCTTCCCTGATTGCAATTAATCAAGAGATTAAGCAAACAGCTGGTGGTTATTTTAACTGGTATGGAAGGCTGCTACATGTGAACTTTCACCTGGCCACATGGCTAACCGCTGTTAAAGTAATGGTTATATAAATGTTTGTTGCGTAAGATGAGTTTCTGGTTTCAAAACCTTGGAGCAGCTGCACCGCCATCAAGTGGCAGAAACATGGGTAGTGGAAGGTACTGAGGGGCTTGTCCCATCAAACATCATTTATTGACATTTTTGTTGCCTGATGTTCTATTTTGAGACAGCAGTGAAGTTTTACATATGTATTAACATAATTTTAAAAGATTATTAGAAGAAAGCAGCCAACTCAATCGAAAAAGGTAACTTAATTTATTATCCTCGTCACTTTTTCTACCCCATTCCTCTTAGTCTACCCTTCTATCAAAGCTTTGCCCCTCACCATGGGACATAGCATGGGACACACTCAGAGCAGCATTCCCAGATAGACATCCAGACACTGGGCCTGATCTACTTGGATTTCACTGTGCCTTACCCTTGTAGTACTCCTGACTTCCACCTGAATTCCATAAGTAAGCTTTAAGTAAGCCAGGTTTAATCCTGACATTCAGGACTAAGCCAAAAGTACTACAAGAATAAGTCACACCTACTCATAGTAAAAACAATTGTTACTCGAGCCAGTGTATTGAAAAAGTGCTCTTCATTTTACCATGTGCACCGCAAATAGAAGATGCATCTTTCAATAACAGTGAAGACTGGACCTGCTGATATCCTGAAAAAACATATGTATCGTTAGCAATTGTTCTCCGTGCTTTGTCTTGCAGAAGTTTGTAGCCTTTTGCTATGATTCCATTCTGGACTGAAGTAGGTGGTTTCCCTTTTACCATCCAGTTAGAATTCCATTCTCAAAAAAGTTGCATTTCCCTTGTATTTGCTTGTTGAGCATATTACATCTTCATTGTTCATTTCAGTGTGTCCTTCCCACTCGCTACCCTCTGCTGTGAAATGTTTACTTATGAATTTTCTATTTTGTTGTGCTGTTTTAGAATGACTTGTAGCCATCTTTCTCCTTTTCTGCCTATGAAAGCTATGTTATGCTAACAGCACTTTTTAATGAAAGACCATTGAGAATCTAAGAGCTACTCTCCCATAGTCTCACACTGTGAAGTTCAGTGATCCGGGACTAATGAAAGCAGATTTGCGCTTTAAATTTTCCCTCTTCCTCACTTTGAAATGTCTTGTTGTATTTTGTTTCTGTTTTATGTCTCACTTTAAGTGTTATGTGACTGTAAATTGCAATTCAAACGTGTTTATTTGCATCTCCTATTGTAAATCTCTGTACAGGTTTCCCTTTTGTAAATTATTTCCTGTATATAGGTGTTTTTGAAATATTTTTTATATTGTATAAAAGAAAGTTGAATCCTGTCTATTTTGTATGAACAGTGTGTTTGCTTATTGCAGTGGTGATGAAAAAGAAAAAAAATAATTCCTTTTGATTATTCTGGAATCGTGCGGTCAGTGATTTCTTAGTAGGTTTTATTTCATTTGTAATTTTGTACTGTAAACTTCTGTCCACATGTGACAGAAATTGCATGGGAAATAATGTCAAAATATGCACAATATGAACTAAGGAGCTTCTAGACTGTTTTCTCCTCTTCCATAAATATTACCCGAACATTTTACTTAAGAGTTAAACATAACTTCAATGAGTTAAGCTTGTTGGTGTGAAGCCAGAGTGAGAATTGTCCGAGTCCTCAGTTGTTTAGACCACCCTTTAATACACTGTTCGGCTTTTAAAGACTTTAAGTCAATTTAGATATTCAAGACATCTTAATGAGAAAATATACTAGGTTATAAACTGTTACTGGCTTGTTAATAGTCAGACAATTAAACCATGGCACTTTAATTGTTGTTTTAGACTAGGCAGTGGTATTCTTAATAGAGACTAGGCGCTTGTAGCGAGTACACCTGATATTAGTGACGTCCTAATTTAGTGGCGGTGCTCAAGGGTAGGGGAGAACCACTAGCCTCCCAAAAGGATTGTGGTCAGAGCCACAAAGGTCAACAACAAAGGTACCCAAGCACACGCAAAAATAAAGTTTACAAAAATTAATGCGTTAATTAAAACATGTAACACAATAAGTGAATCTCCGTTTCTTTCTTCAATTTAATATTCATGTTCTCATAGTAAGTTTGCAGTCTTCACAGTGGTATCCAAGCCAACACGTGTTTCGTCGCCTCTAGTATTATTGTACATGCGACTTGTTCACGGCTGAACACTGTTTAGTTATCAATCGTTTATGTATGACGGTAATTCCAGGTCATACAGTACATCGACGGGGGGGCCCAATCCTTTTAAGGAAGACGTATTTCATCAGTAGCTGTGCTCAATATTAGTGTAAAGTTCCCATCTCCGAGTAGAAGAGAGTGTATCCGTTGTCCGCAACTGCCCCCAACCGCGTCTGGCTCCAAAACTACTGATGAAATACGTCTTCCTTAAAAGGATTGGGCCCCCCCGTCGATGTACTGTATGACCTGGAATTACCGTCATACATAAACGATTGATAACTAAACAGTGTTCAGCCGTGAACAAGTCGCATGTACAATAATACTAGAGGCGACGAAACACGTGTTGGCTTGGATACCACTGTGAAGACTGCAAACTTACTATGAGAACATGAATATTAAATTGAAGAAAGAAACGGAGATTCACTTATTGTGTTACACTTTAATTGTTGACTATTTAAAATTAAAGAGAGTTCACACCATTACTCCTGTCTTTTTGGCCTTAATGCCATTTTCCTGCTTGCTAGCTGTTGGCTTTCTGTGACCACAGGAAAATCTTTTACCAACATCTGTAAATAATTTCCTTTGAAAATTGGAAGCAAACTTACACAAAGCAGGTATCCTACAACCAAATGGTGTCAGCCAAATAGCTAACTGGGTAATAATCCGACTGTGAGTGCACCTGCATTTTATTTAGCCTTCCACACGCTCTCATTTTGGTTCCTTTACACCAGGATGGGCTTTATCATGTTCCAGGGAGCACTTTTGACATACAGCTCTTAGATGGGGTCTACTATAGTTTAGATTTTTAAAAAAACTAGAGGTCTTTGTCTGGATAAAGTGTAACATCTTATTACACCCTACTTAATCAGTCTGGTTAAGTAAGGTGTTATAAGATATTACTCTTTATCTAGACACCTGATATAATACCTGTTTTTAGCCATACCAGAGGCCAGAATATAGGTATACCTTGAGGTCTTCTAGGTATTTGTAACCAAACTATAGTAGACCCCATCTAAGAGTTGTATATCAATAGTGCTTCCTTGAACATGATAAAGCCCTGATGATGAAGCATGACCCCGATAAGGTGTGCGAGGGTGAACAAAAATAAGGCAGGATCTCTTACAATAGGATTACCCAGTAGGCTGATACCATGTGGGTGTAGAATACCTGTATTGTGAAAGGTATAGATTGGGAGAAAGTATCCTATTTCTCCCCAAAAGTCTCTCGCGCCTTCCCAGAGTAATTAAAGATCTGGTTGAATGTTTGTAATACAATTGAAGGCAAGCCTCAGGATTAGCCACGGAACAAGCATAGTTTTATTCAAATTAATTAAATTGATAACCTTTGGTTAAAATATTTTGCTAACTTGTATTAGTTGGTGACTGTTGCCCCATTTTGAATATACAGAAGTGATGAAAAAATATATCATAAATTAGGATGCTTTCTTTACAAAGAAGCATTGGCAAATCCAGTAGGCGTCACCTTTGGGACCATTTGGATCTGAAAGAAACACGTTAGTTAGATTCCTCACCTTAGAATATCCCCAGGAGTCAGACTGGATCCGGAAGAGTTTTCGTCAGCAATACCCCTTGCGCGTCGCTAGGCGTCGTCTGCGGCTCC
The DNA here is from genome assembly GCF_964204655.1 of Triturus cristatus. Taxonomy (NCBI): domain Eukaryota; kingdom Metazoa; phylum Chordata; class Amphibia; order Caudata; family Salamandridae; genus Triturus; species Triturus cristatus. The sequence continues at coordinate 665,951,035 of NC_140589.1, read as the reverse complement.
GCGTCCGTCGTCGGCGTCGTGCGCCGGAATGACGTCGTCGGAGTACCTAGACGCCGCCCTCGCGCGCTGACGTCCGTTCTTCTTTTTTCCGCGCCAGTAAGCGCAGATCCGGGAGAGCTACCCCTTTAGTCACTTTTTGACTAACTTTTTTCGATCCTTTTTGATCTTGTCTCGACTCCGGTGCCGGTAGGATGCCTGGTTTTAAAGCCTGTGCTGACTGCAACCGCTTGATGTCGGTTACGGACCATCACCGCCGGTGCCTTTACTGCTTGGGCCTCGACCACGACGCGGCGTCGTGTTCGGACTGCAAGGCCCTGACCTCGAAGGCTAGACGGGAGCGGTCCCGTAAGCTTCTCGAGCTTCGCCACTCGGCTACGTGCCCCTCTCGATCCCGGTCCAGGAGGAGGTCCAAGGATCGGTCGCAGAGCCGCAGCCGACGTCATCATCGATCGTCTGGCTCCAAGTCTTCGGGTAAGTCGAAGCACTCCAAGAAGTCCAAGAGGCGACACCGCTCTTCGGACTCTCCTCGCCGGTCGCGCGACTCGGCCGAGGGTCAGGGTGGTTCCACCCCCGCGGCTCCAGCGGAGCCGCAGGCGCCGCGCAAGTCCCCATACCCGCCGGTCCCTGGGACTGACGTGACGCCGGCGGAAGTGAGTGCCTTCCTCTCGGCCATGAGGAACCTGGCTCCGCCGTCGACGCCCGCTGGCGCGCCTTCGGGCCCCGCGGACCCGACTGGGCAACCTTGCCTGCCGGCGGCTCCGGCCCCGGCGCCGTCGACGGCTCCGGCCTCGACGCCGCAAGCGCCCGAGGGACCCGTTCCCGAGTCCCCGCCGACGCCGGTCGACCTCGTCACGCCTCCTCCGCCGGCGTCGACACCGGTACCACCTCCGACTCCGCTCGGCGTCGAGCCCCAGTTCAGCCCCGCTCCGGGCCCGGCGCCGATACGCCGTCGATGGACGCCGCGTTCGGCGCCGCTGGAGACACATTTTGTCTATCGCCCGGCTCCGATCCTTCCTCCTGCATACCAGGAATCGGATGATGGGGGCGAATGGGAGGGATCCGAGGATCCTATGGCCGCTCAGGCTCAACTGTCACAGGACTGGGCAGATGAACTGGGGGAGGCCAGTGGTCTGGATACCTCTCCGGACACTGGATTCATCTCTCCTCCGACTGTGGCTTCGGAGGAGGGTGCTGCTTTGTCTGTGGTGCTGCGCAAGGCGGCCGCAGCCCTTGGGCTCGAGCTACCTGCCGTGGCTGTGAGGACTAACGTCCTCACTGAGGTGCTTCGGTCTGCAGCAAGCTCCACTGAGCCTCTGCTGCCATTCAATGAGGCCCTCACTGACGTTCTGCAGGGCACCTGGTCCAAGCCCTCCACAGTTCCTCCTGTGGACAGGAACGTCGCCAGGCGCCACCGCCCTGCTCCGAGCGACCCCAGTTTTCTGTCCCAACACCCTACCCCCGAGAGCCTGGTTATCCAGGCCTCTACCTCCCAATCCTCCTTCCCGACCGCTCCGCCGGACCGGGATTCCAAGAGGCTGAAACAGTTCGGCAAAAAGCTGTTCTCCTCCCTTAGTTTGGGTCTGCGGTCTTTGAACACCGCCTGTCTCTTGGACCGTTATTCCCACTTTCTGTGGCATACGGTGGAGGACGTGCTGCCCCTGTGTCCGGAGGAGGTCCAGACACGACTTACCCAGGCTCTGGCCGATGGGAGGGATGCAGCGCGACATGCTATCCGACGTGGGCTTGACACTACGGACTCGCTGGGTAGGGCGATTTCTACCTCAGTGGCGCTTAGACCTCACGCCTGGCTGCGGTCCACGTCCTTTTTGGGCGATGTCCAGAGCACCCTCATGGACATGCCCTTTGATGGCACTCGCCTTTTCGGCGAGAAAGCGGACAGTGCGCTGAATCGCTTTAAGGACTCCCGGGCTACGGCCAAGTCCTTGGGCCTCTCGGCCCCGCGGTCGCAAACTTCCGCCTTTCGTGGCCAAGGAAGGGGTGCCTCCTCACGTGCGCCTAGCCACCAGCCGCAGAACCAACCTGCGCGCGGACGTGGTTTCCGCCGAGGCGGTTCTGGAGGACGACGCGGTCAGCCCACATCCACCCCGGCAGCATCCGCCTCAAAGCCTTCCTAGTCCGAGCTTTCAGGCCCATTCCACGCCAGTGGGCGGCAGAGTTCGCCATCACCTGCTCCACTGGCGGTCCATCACATCGGACAGGTGGGTGCTGCAAATCGTCCGAAGGGGCTACTCCCTCCCATTCGAGACGACCCCTCCAGCCATGCCACCGCAGCACCACCGTATCTCGGGGGATCATTTGAATCTTCTCCACGAGGAAGTTTCGGCCCTATTGGCCAAGGGGGCCGTCGAGCGCGTTCCGAGCCCAGAAGTAGGTCGTGGTTGTTATTCCCACTACTTTCTGGTTCCCAAGAAGGGCAAAGGGGGCCTACGCCCTATCTTGGACCTCCGGAACGTCAATGCCTTCCTCCGGAAGGAAAGGTTCAATATGTTAACTTTGGCTCAGGTTCTAGCTGCCCTAGACCCTGGAGACTGGATGGTAGCGTTGGACTTGCAGGACGCATATTTCCACATCCCCGTCCTGCCGGCGTTACCTGCGGTTCACGGTGGGCCAAGAGCACTTTCAGTTTACCGTGCTCCCCTTCGGCCTCACCAGTGCCCCTCGGGTGTTCACGAAGGTGATGGCGGTGGTCGCAGCTCATCTGCGCAGATCAGGGGTTCCAGTCTTTCCCTATCTCGACGACTGGTTGTTGAAGGCGGGCTCGCCCCAGGCAGTCGTCTCCCACCTCCAGACTACGGCGGATCTCCTGCATTTGCTGGGATTTTCCATCAACGTGCCGAAGTCACACTTGAGTCCCTCTCAGAAGCTCCTCTTCATCGGAGCGGTTCTCGATTCGGCGCAGTTCCGGGTCTATCCGCCGGAACAGCGGGTCCGGGATATTCAGGCCCTGATTCCCATCTTTCGGCCTCTATCCTGGGTTTCGGTCAGGCTAGTGTTGCGGCTTCTGGGGCTGATGGCCTCCTGCATCCTACTAGTGCATCACGCCAGGCGGCGCATGCGGGCTCTGCAGTGGGACCTGAAGTTTCAGTGGGCCCAGCATCACGGCAACCTGTCCGACCATGTCTTGATCTCGGAGGGCACTGCACAGCAGTTGCAGTGGTGGCTCACGGACCGCGATTGGGTCACGGGCAAGAGCCTCTCCCTTCCCCAACCGGAGCATGTCGTAGTGACGGATGCGTCCCTCCTGGGATGGGGTGGCCATATGGGAGAGGCGGAGATCAGAGGCCTCTGGTCTCCGGCGGAGTCTCGCCTCCACATCAACCTGTTGGAGTTGAGAGCGATCCGACTTGCACTGAAAGCCTTCCTTCCCTCTGTCAGGGGAAGTGTCGTGCAGGTGTTCACGGACAACACCACCGCCATTTGGTATTGCAACAAACAGGGCGGGGTGGGGTCGTGGACCCTTTGTCAGGAGGCTCTGCGCCTCTGGACGTGGCTGGAACACCAGGGCGTCACCCTAGTGGTTCAACATCTGGCGGGCTCTCTGAACGCCAGAGCAGACGAACTCAGCCGCCGGTGCATGATGGATCACGAATGGCGTCTGAACTCCGAAGTGGCGCAAGGTCTCTTTCAGCAGTGGGGAGAGCCTTGGTTAGATCTATTCGCCACCGAAGAGAACGCGCAATGTCAGCAGTTCTGCGCGTTGGAATTTCCAAGGCGGCACTCGCTTGGCGACGCTTTTCGTCACGTTGTACGCCTATACCACTTCTGCCCAGAGTGCTGAAGAAGAAGATCAGGCACGACCGGGCCCAAGTCATCTTGGTGGCTCCGGATTGGGCACGAAGGTACTGGTATCCCGAGCTACTCAGTATGTTGACCGATCCTCCGATACGTCTGCCCCTTCGGGAGGATCTTCTGTCGCAGCAGCAGGGGACGGTCCTCCACCCGAACCTGTCCAGCCTCCACCTCAATGCGTGGAGATTGAGCGGCGGCAGTTGATGCCATTTGACTTGCCTCCTGAAGTCTGTGATATCATTCTGGCAGCCAGGCGTCCCTCCACAAAGACGGTATACGCCTGCCGGTGGAACAAATTTGTGGCATGGTGCACAGCAAAGGCTGTGGATCCCCTTTCCGCCCCTCTTTCTGAGGTTCTACTGTTTCTTCTTTCCTTGGCCCGGCAGGGCTCTGCCCTGGGCACCCTGAAAGGTTATCTTGCTGCCATCTCTGCCTTCTTGCGGCTTCCTGATCAGCCTTCTCTTTTCAAGTCCCCTGTAGTTACACGCTTTCTAAAGGGCATTACTCACACGTTCCCTCCTGTTCCTTTCGTAATGCCTCAGTGGGACTTGAATCTTGTTCTCACATTTCTAATGTGCGCTCCCTTTGAGCCTCTTCATAATTGTCCTCTTCGTCTGCTGACGCTTAAGACTGCTTTTCTGGTATCCATCACCTCGGCTAGACGGGTGAGTGAGCTCCAGGCTTCATCTTCAAAGCCTCCTTTTCTCTCTGTTCATCCGGACAAGGTTGTCCTTCGGCCTCGTCCCTCCTTTCTTCCGAAAGTGGTGACTCCATTTCATCTTGGGCAGTCTGTCACCTTGCCCACCTTCTTTCCGCCTCCGCATCCTTCCAAAGAGGAAGAGAGGCTCCACCGTCTGGACCCAAAACGTGCGCTCTCCTTTTATCTGGACCGCACTAAGCAGTTCCGGGTGGATGACCAACTTTTCGTTGGATACGTGGGTGCTAATAAGGGGAAAGCTGTGCACAAACGGACCATCTCTCGGTGGGTCGTTTTGTGCATCAAAATTTGTTATTCCTTGGCAAAAAAGGACCCTCCTGTTGGGCTGCGCGCCCATTCTGCTCGGGCCACAGCGGCTACTACTGCTTTGGGACGGGGTGTCCCTTTGCAGGACATCTGTCAGGCGGCGACGTGGGCTTCGCTACACACGGCTGTCAAGGCAATAATGCCTGGCAAACAAGTCCGGAGGGATGGCTTCTTTGGCCGTTCTGTCCTCCAGGACTTTCTGGTGTGATCTTGGTTCGCAGACCCACCACCGGGGATGGTATTGCTTGGGTATCTATTCTAAGGTGAGGAATCTAACTAACGTGTTTCTTTCAGATGAACAAGTTACTTACCTTCGGTAACGATGTATCTGTAAGAAACATTAGTTAGTTAGATTCCTCACCGACCCACCCATCCTCCCCGTTCTGTGAACTGACATCTAGGGTTAAGGTTATCCTTTTCAGGCCCCTAGATTTTATTTTTGGCACCAGTGTCAGTCTTTGCATGGCTGTGCGTTCCTGGCGTGGAAAGCTATGTACAAGAACTGACGTCAGCGCGCGAGGGCGGCGTCTAGGTACTCCGACGTCATTCCGGCGCACGACGCCGACGACGGACGCGGAGCCGCAGACGACGCCTAGCGACGCGTAAGGGGTATTGCTGACGAAAAATCTTCCGGATCCAGTCTGACGCCTGGGGATATTCTAAGGTGAGGAATCTAACTAACTAACGTTTCTTACAGATACATCGTTACCGAAGGTAAGTAACTTGTTCTTTTGGCCATGGGGCATAATATCAGCAAAGCTGTGCCTCAAGTTTAAAGAATTAAAAAATAAATAAAGTTTTGGCCTGGCTGGTTATTTTGTAGGCATGCACCCACAAAGTGACTTAGCTGCCTTCTTTTCTTGTTAGTTACTAATCCTAGTTGGATCTGTAACTAAAAAGAAAAAAAAAGTCAGAATTCTTTTATGTTTTCGGTTTTTTGTTGTTGTCAAAAGCTAGACTGGGAGATCAACATTAGGCAGAGAAGTGGAAGTGACACGGGGTTGGAGGTCAGAAGCAAAATGAAGGGTTTAGGTGGGGAGAAGCAACATGATGCCAACCATTGGTAAGCAATGGGTGGATTCTAAACCCAGTGCAGTCTTAACAGTGTATTACAACAGACAGCGCATGCTCTGTTAAACAAAAATTAGCAAGATGGTTTTGCCTCCCCCCACCCCGCCCCATAAATCTATTTCATTCACCATTGTGCCTTTTTTTAAGTTTTCGGCCGGTGCAAATATTTTTCACGCTTTTAGGAGACATAACATTTTGACAAATTTGTTCTCCAGTATTGGATTTTTCATAGATTCACATGCTTGAGTCATTCTGCTTTGTCAAATTGGGTGTCCCATGGTAAAACAAGAAATCAGTACAATGTTCAGCATAGCCTAGAAAGGCCAGAGAACCTTCCTTTTAGTAACATACCCCTATCTTTTAGAAGAACCAAACTCCAAACTATCAGACTGCAGCACGGTCTAGAATACTTCTGTCAGAGCTTCCTTCCCTCAGGTTTTCACCCACACACTGTGTGAAGGGTGTCTCCCCTGAGCTATGCTCAGTTGAACTATGCGTGTGCTAAAATACAGAAGAATTACCAGTAGTACAGTTTCTACTATCAACAGCTTACCTCTGCAATGTCAGACTTAACTAAAAATGGACTATTGAGGCCATGTGGAATCTTTGGGGGAAAAGACTACACTCTGAAGACCAGCATAAGGACTGCATATACTGTCTCTACTCATCTCACACGATACAGGATTGTAGACTATGTTGTATATTTTCCTCCAAAACCTTAATTTCTAAGGAAGGTTCTTCTACATCTACTAAAAAGTTTCAGAACAGAGATTAGAAAGTCAACTGCCTCAAGAACCTCCAAAAAAGGGTTTGAAAAAGACCCACCATGGCTCTTGAAAAAAGTGCATTTTTAAAAACCCTCTCATAAGCCTAAGAAACAAGGATTTTCCTTTAAAAATCTCAATCTGAAATTACCACACCATCTACTCGGGTACTGCATCATCACTACCCACCTTTTTAATGAGGATGACTTACGGTGATAGGCCATTTGGTGTAGCACATAGTCCATCAGAACTGCATGTCAGATACCGACAAGGTGATCACAAAGGAGATGATTACTATAGCGAAGAATACTACTCATCTCAACCAGAGGTACAAGGAGTACAGTACATGGAGGAGTATCAGTCTTATTCACAACATCAATACCAAGAGGACATGTTATGTGTGCCAAAAGCACTAGTCACAGACTTAAGGCTAATGCTTACAAATTCTTACAAAAGATTCCCAACTCCTTTGACAACTTCGCCTAGACAAGCTCCAGTACCTACTCAATCTCCGCAAGTACAACCATCAACTCTGCAAACTCCTCGTAATTTACCGTCCACCACTTCCTCCCAAAGGCACACACCACAATCTGAAGTTCTTCCAGAAGATTTTATGTCTATGGGTGAGGAGAGCGAGGAAGGAGAAGTAATAGAAAGACAAAATATTGCTTCTGGATTGTAGGAAAGTGCCATTTTTTGACATGGTCACCCCCACTTTTTGCTCACTGGTAATGATGTTGTTGATGGGTAGTGCACTGGCCCCAGTGCCAGTGCTCTTTTCACAAAAACAAGGCAAATGCTTAATTGTAACCCAATTGGCAAGGAATTTAGCACCCTTGTAAGTCCCTGGTAAATGGTACCCCTGGCACTCAGGGCATGGGTACTAAAAGAGGGTCCCTGAGGGCTGCAGCATGGTATGCCACCCAAAAGGACCTACATACAAACTGCATGCATCTTGCAAAGCAGAATGCTTGAAATGGTGCAAGCCATTTCGTAAACACAACATTGCCCACTCCCTGTGTGCAAAACCCAATTACACTGCATGTACTTTATGTAAGTCAACCCTACAGCAGGCCTTATAGACCTACGGCAGGGTGCATTATATTACATGTGTGAGCACATCTGCTTGAGCAGATATGCCTCTGTGATGTCTAGTGCCATTGCTAGACATTGCAAGTGATCAGAAAGCCATTTTAAAGGTATGTACTGGGCACTGGTCATTACGAGTTACCCAGCTACATAATGGCTTAACTGAGAATATTGATGTTTGGTATCAAACATCTTGTCTTAATAAATCCACACTGATGTCATAATTGGATTTATGAAGACATGCACACAGAGGTCATCTTAGAGGTGCCCCCTGTATACCAACTATTCACTTAGTTTGTTGGTTGATTGGTATTGTCCAGCCTACCACCACAGTTGAGTTTCTGACCCCCTACTGGTGATAGCCCGCGCTCTGAGACTAGGAACAATGCCTGCCTAGTAGAAGGTGATGACACCTCCTCCAGCAGATTGGCTAGCAAATTTAGCACATTAAGTCCAGAGGCTCCCAAACCTTTGCCGCCTTTGATATGTGCCCCCCCCCAAGACCAGTGGAACGCCACCCCCTACCCTGAGGCCCATTTGGTACCATTTGTTTCACCCTCCTTTTCCCTACCTTGTGGCGTTCCTCAGGGATCTTCCCTTCTCTGTCACTCCCCCTGGCAAAATTGATAAAAAGCTATGGCTTTGTGTTAGTATCGTATGCAGATGACAGTCAGATAATTGTGCTGGTGAGCTGTTCATCCAGCTCCACAGCCACCAGATTTCATGACAATTTGAGTCGTATAGGTAACTGGATGACAGATAATTGTGTCTGAAGTTAAACTCCTCCAAGACTGAGGGTCTTTTATTTGGAAACAACCCCTCCATCTGGACAGATAGTCGGTGGCCTGTCCAATGTGCTCCTTTACAGACACCAGAGTCTAAATCCAAAAACCTAGGAGTCCTCTTCGATACTGAACTATCATTTAAAGCACAAATTAACTTTATCGCTTCTGCCTGTTTCTTTATCCTCAAAATCTTGAAAAAGTACTCCCCTTAATCCCTATGGATCTCAGGAAAACTGTGGTATCCATACTTATTTCATCTAGACTGAATTACTGCAATGCTCTTTTCACCAGCGCCTCTAAACCCAGTATCCAAAAGCTGCAGATTGCTCAAAATGCAGCAGCAAGAGCACTCCTAGGAATCCCTAAATTCGCTTCTGCTTCAAAAGCCCTATCCCATCTGCACTGGCTGCCGGTAGAAAAACTGATCCAGTTTAAATTGCTCTGCATAGCCTTTAAATCTTTGAACAATCTGGGGCCAACACAGTTGACAAACTATCTTAAGCCATAAATCCCAGCAAGGTCCCTTAGTTCAGCTGAGCTTGGAAGTCTTGATGTCCCTAGAATAAGTAGGGCCAGGTAGGGTGGCAGGAGTTTTACTACAACAGCAGCCAAGCTGTGGAACTCTCTGCCAACCTTGCTCAAAAAAGAGACTAACCTGCTAAAATTGAGAAAGGGCTTAAAAACATGGCTCTTCAAGGCAGAAATGTTATCCCACTCCAGTCCAACTCGTACGTTCTGAGGGCAGTGCCTAGACACCTTAGGGTATTTGACGTGCTTTATAAATTTATCATTATCAGAGCAGGTGGTAAATGAGATATTTTGGAGGGGTGTTTCACTTACAGGCTAGTCACACCCCTAAAGTGGGCTACCTGAAGTGGACAGCCAGAGAAGGGTATCCCCATCTTGTTTTGATGAAATTAGAGAATTCTGGGTCAGGGTTATGTGCACTCTTCACAGAAAGTATTCATATAGAAGGTGTAGTCACACTAGCCGTAGCTAGCCCATTGGCTCCTACCAAATATTCCCCTAAACGCCCCTAAATTGAGTATTCCACTGACACCAGAGAGACGGATTAGTCTACCTGGGAATAGAAGAAGGACAAAGAAGAGCCGTCAGTGTGAGAACTGAGAATCTAGCCCGAACTTGGCCCAAAACCCTGCCTGACTGCTGGCACCTCAACAATTGCAAAGACCTGACTCGTCCAAAAGCTGTGCATCCTCCCCAACACCTAAAAGACTGTCCAGCACTTCGCCTATCATCTCCCTTGGGATGGAGGAGCCATACCCCTGCATCCTCAGGCACCAACTGCATTTGTCTATTACACCATGTTGTTGGCCATCGTGCCCACTAAGGGAGCAGCACCTCAGCAGGAAGTCTTTGTTTCTCTAAAAGGTCAGCCCCATCTCTCGGCCAATATTTGAGACGCTAGGTCTTCCCAGGAGCCCCCCTGCACCAATACTCTTGCATCAACCAAGGCTTCTTTGTGCCCAGCCTAAACACCACTGCTGAGGAAACTGACCTGCATGATAAGGGACTTCAGGACCGATGAGTCCCATGACGAGAGTGGCCCTGCTGTCCCTCTGCTGTTCCTTTCCTCCCCTCTGCAGTTGATCCAAGAACCGTGAGAGACTCCAGCACAAGGAGCCATCCAGCCAAACACATCTGCACCCGAGCCCCACAGCCCGGATTCACAGCTCCTGACTGCGTCCCCTTGGCCTAGGGACTCTCACGACCTGAACCTCCCCTTTGGTTTCTCCTGGATATGTCCCCAAGTCCCCCATTGCAGTCTCTTTTCTTCAGGCACCATTGACTTTACCAGTGTAGCGCCCAAGGCTACCATCTAGACCAGCACCTCGACAGCCCAGGGCAGGTAAACCCAAACTTCTGGTGGTTCTTTGGACTTTGGCCCCTAAGCACCTTAAGTCCTAAAGGTCACCTCTGAACACCGACTGCAAATATGTTTGCTGTGTATGTTTACCGCGTTCGATACTCATACCTCAAAAAGCGTTATTCAAACTTTTTTGGGTTTTTTCGTGTAAAATCGATATCTCCGAAAGTACTTACCTGATTCCGAAGATTTTGGTGTCTAAATTCCTATAAAAATCTGTTATTTTTTAAATTGGTTTCGGATTTCTTCTTGTGTGTCTCATGTACATCAAATGCTTAACACTCCCCTCTGATAAGCCTAAGCTGCTCGACCACACTACCACAATTAGAGCACATTGGGATTTTTAAAGTAAGCCCCTTTAAACCGATGAGGGTCATCTGGACTTTTCGCATTGGGTGCCCCTACATTGGCCCACTACATAAAAAGTGCCACAACCCGTTGATTCTCTTCTTGAGGATTTAGGAGGGTTTCATAACCTTTTAGAAAGAGTGGCAAAAAAGGTTTGAATTACCAATGAACGCGAAACAATCCGATAGCATTTGATGATTTCAAAGAAACCTCTCTCAAAACAGTAAGAGTAATTCCAATTATGGATTATAAATGGGAGGAAGGCATTAAGACAATGAAGAATACAAACACAGTTGTTTTACGAAGCTCTGCACAGTATCTTTGGGCAACCAGAGGGCCACGAAGATCCAGGCCTGGATCCCAGTCAGCACTGGTCGACCTCGCGGTACATTCCCTGGCGCAGATTCCAGTGACGATGCCCCCGACGTTGGTTGTGCCCCAACCGGTGTCGACCCCAGCCTCACCCCCGGCGTGGACCAACTTCGATACTGGCGCTGGAGGGTACTTTCGTTCCGCTGTTCATTCCTGGTGTTCCCTTTCGGCCTGAGTGGCAACCAGAGGAGGGCTTGGAGGGGTCTGTGGGCCCTTTAGCTGACCAGCCAGACTGGCGAGAGGAACTGGGTGATGCTAGTGGGTTGGATACCTCCCTAGACCTTGGAATGCTGTCCCCCTCTACCGTGGATGCAGAGATGGGAGCTTCTTTTGCAGTGGTGTTGCGTAGGGCGGCTGAGGCCTTGAGCTTCCTCTGGTGGCAGTCAGGACTAACCTCCTGACAGAGGTGCTTCAACCGACAGCGGCCTCTTCAGAACCCCTTCTGTCTTTTAATGAGACCGTCCCCGATGTCCTTCTGGGCAATTGGTCCAAGTCCAGCACAGGGGCTCTTGTGGACAGGATAATTGCCTGCGTGACTGCCAGGCTCCGGGTGACCCACTTTTCCTCTCACAACACTCTACCCCGGAGAGCTTGGTTGTCCAAGCCTCATCTTCTAAGGACACATTCCCTACTGCTCCCCCAGATAAGTAATCCAAGAAGCTGGAACACCTTGGGAAGAAGATATTTTCTTCCGCCAGCGTAGCGCTGCAGTTGGTGAACACCACATGGCTCTTGGGCCGTTATACCCATATGGTATGAGATTCGGTTGCGCAAGTGCTGCCACAGTGCCAGGAGGAGGCCCGGGCCGTTCTCATCCACCGGGTGGCAGAGGGTAGAGACGCAGCGAAGTTCACCATCAGGTGTGGGTTGATACCACCGACTCTGGGCAGAACGGTTTCCACGTCCGTAACCGTGAGGCGCTAAGCCTTCTTGAGGACGTCTGGTTTCTCTGGAGATGTCCAGTCCACCCTACTGGACATGCCCTTTGATAGTTGTTGCCTTTTCGGTGACCAGGCAGACTGCACTCGATCGCTTCAAGGATTCTAGGGCTGCAGCCAGATCCTTGGGCCTCGCGGCCACCTCTCGCCCCATGCAGTCTGCTTTTCAACCATTTCGTGGCTACGGAAGGGGTGCCCCACCATGTTTGACGCAGGCCAGCCACCGGTCCATGAAAGCTAACCAGCCTCTGCGTGGCCACAGATGTGGGACCCAGAGACCCGGGTCTGGGGGTCAGCGGGCGGGCCAGTTCACCCATAACCCCCCTGCAGCAGCCTCCAAACCCTCCTAGCCTGACTTTTCAGGGCCACCAGCTCCCACTGGCAGAACATCACGTCGGACAGGTGGGTGTTACAGGTAGCCCGAAGAGCCTACTCCCTCCCCTTCAAGGCTATGCCACCCTCCTCCCATCGCATGTCAGAGGATCACTTGGCCCTTCTCCGGCCGGAAGTTGCAACTCTCTTGGCCAAGGGAGCTATCGAAAGGGTCCCTCTGCCAGAAGTAGGTCGTGGTTGCTACTCCCACTACTTTCTGGTACCTAAGAAGGACAAAGGCCTGGGTCCTAACTTAGCATTCAGGGCTCTCTGGAAGGAGAAGTTCAGGGTTCTCACGTTGGCTCAGGTCCTGTCTGCCCTCGACCCCCGAGACTGGATGGTAGCGTTGGACTTGCAGGACGCATACTTCCATATCCCCGTCCTGCCAGCCCACAGGCGTTACCTATGGTTCACGGTAGGCTACGAGCATTTCTAGTTTACTGTGCTACCCTTTGGCCTTAAAAGCGCCCCTCTGGTGTTCACAAAAGTAATGGCGGTGGTTGTAGCACATCTGCGCAGATCAGGGGTTCCAGTCTTCCCCTATCTCAACGACTGGCTGTTGAAGGCGGGATCGCCCCAGGCTGTCGTCACCCACCTCCAGACTACGATGGATTTCCAGCACTCGCTGGGGTTCACTATTAACGTGCCGAAGTCGCATCTGACTCCCTTTCAGAGTCGTCCTTTCATCGGGCAGTTCTATAATACAGCGTAGTTTCAGGCTTATCCTCCCGAACAGCGAGTCCAGGATATTCGGGCTATGATACCGATGTTTCAGCCTCTATCCCTGATTTCGATGAGACTGACGCTAACACTGCTCGGCCTCATGGCCTCCTGCATCCTGCTGGTAGCTCCTGCCAGATGACATATGCGGGCTCTGCAGTGGGACCTGAAGTTCCAGTGGGCGCAGCACATGGGGAATCTTTCCGGCTATGTTCAGATCTCCGAGGGGGACTGCACACCAACTGCAGTCCTTGCTAACAAACCAAGCTTGGGTCAGGGGCATATACCTCTCCCTTCCCCAATCAGACCTCCTAATGGTGACAGATTCGTCACTCCTGGGATGGGGTGGCCATCTGAGAGAGGCGGAAATCAGGTGTCTGGTCTCCGGCGGAGTCCGGGCTCCATATCAACTTGCTGGAGTTCCGGACAATTCGTCTGGCACTGAAGGTATTCCTTCCTTCTCTCAAAGGGCAGGTGGTGCAGGTGTTCACAGACAACACCACCCCCCCAATGTGGTACTGCAACTAGCAAGGTGGGGTGAGGTTGTGGAACCTATGTCAAGAGGCTCTTCGTCTCTGGACATGGCTGGAACATCAGGGCATGACCCTGGTGGTTCAACAACTGACAGGTTCTCTGAACGCCAGGGCGGACAAACTGAGCCGCCGGCCGGTGCCTTGTAGATCACAAATGGCCTCTTCACTCTGAGGTGGTGCAAGGTCTCTATCAGCAGTGGGGAGAGCCTTAGTTAGATCTGTCCGCCACCGAAGAGAACACGCAATGTCAGCAATTCTGCGTGTTGGAATTTCCAAGGCAGCTTTCCCTCGCTTTTCGGCGTGAGTGGAACTGCGACCTTTTGTACGCCTTTCTGCCCGGGTCAAAGTCATTCTTGTGGCTCCAGACTGGGCACGAAGAGTCCGGTACCCAGCGCACTTGAGCTTGGCCATCAATCACTGCCTCTTCGGGAGGATCTTTTGTTGCAGCAGCATGGGTGGGTCCTCCACCCAAACCTGTCCAGCTTCCACCTCCTTGCGTGGGGATTCAGCGGCGACAGTGAACAGCTTTTGAACTTCCTCCTGAAGTCTGTAATGTCATCTTGGCAGCCAGGCATCCCTCCACTAAGACAGTATACGCCTGCAGATGGAACAAGTTTGTGGCATGGTGCACAGTAAAGGCTGTTTGATCCCCTTTCAGCCCTTCTTTCGGAGGTTCTCCTGCACATACTTTCTTTGGCCCAGCAGGACTTTGCCCTGGGCACTCTTAAAGGCTGACTTTCAGCCATATCTGCCTTTGTTCGCCTTCCTGATCAGCCTTCTCTTTTCAAGCCCCCTTTTATAAACAGATTTCTAAAGGGCATTACTCACCTCTTTCCTCCTTCTCTGTTCATAATGCCCCAGTGGGACTCAAACCTGATCTTAACCTATCTTATGTGCGCTCCCTTCGAGCCTCTTCACAACTGTCATCTCAGGCTCCTCACTCTGAAAACTTTTCGTTGTTGCCATCAACTCTGCTCGCAGAGTGAGTGAACTTCAGGCGTTGTCTTCAAAACCTCCTTTTCTTGCTGTTCATCCGTATAAAGTAGTCATTCGCACAAGGCCCTCTTTTCTTCCTAAAGAGGTTACCTCTTTCAATATAGGACAGACCTTGCCCACCTTCTTCCCACCCTCACACCCTTCCAAGGAGGAGAGACTCCACCGTATGGACCCAAAACGTGCACTGTCTTTCTATCTCGACTGCACAAAAGATTTCCGGGTGGACAATCAACTCTTTGTTGGATATGTGGGGTCAAAGAAGGGTCAGGCTGTGCAGAAATGCACCGTCTCTCCATGGGTTCTCCTATGCATTCAAATCTGCTACTCCTTGGCAAAAAAAGGAAGCCTCAGCGGGACTGCGTGCCCACTCCACCATGGCGACGGCAGCTACTACTGCCTTGGGGCGTGGAGTCCCACTCCTTGACATCTGCCAGGCAGCCACGTGGGCATCTCTGCACACGTTCACCAAACATTATTGCCTGGACAGTCAGAGCCGGTGAGACGGCTACTTTGACCGTTCTGTTCTCCAGGACTTTCTGGTGTGAACTTGGTTCGCAGACCCACCATCTGGGTTTTTATTGTTGGGGGGATCTATCCTAAATGTAAGGAATCTAGAACTACAGTCTCTTTCAGATGAACAAGTTACTTACCTTCGGTAACGATGTATCTGTAATAGACCTATGTAGTTATAGATTCCTTACTGCCCCACCCAACCGAAGGTAAGTAACTTGTTTTGTTTGCTACCCTAGATATGGTAGAAGACAAGGCATACCCATCAAAGGAAAGGCTAGTTAATGCATTCGACAAGTACATTACAAAGAAAGTCCATTTCAGTTCTATTCAAATCCCGTTTAGGGATTCTATCTTAATGCATTCCTGTAGTACCATTTTGCCGTCTTCGAATGGGACAATTTTAAGCTGAACTATATAGGCAATGGATCCAAACTCGATGATTTTTCGACAAACAATTGACAACACTCCAAAGATACCAACAGCACTTTCATTGTGGATCCAAGAGACAAATCTCTCAACAGTCTTGACTTTTATGCCTCAGGTCCCGCATTTTGTAATTACAATAGATGCTTCCCCAGATGGTTGGGGAGCGCATCTTCAAGATTTGGAAATCAGCGTCAAATGGGAGTTATATCAACTAAGTCTGCATATCAATCTCCTGTAGCGCAGATTTGTAGAGCTAAGTTTCAAGGTGTTCCTCCCATGAATAAAAGTCAGCAGTGCTCATACGCTTGGACAGCACTACAACTATACATTATGTCAACAGACCAGATGGCACCAAATCTCTAGCATTGTCTCAGGAGTACCAAAAATATGGGATATCAACACAGTATCAGATAACACTCAAAGCAGAACATGTGTGCATGTACATTAAGGAGAATGAGGAACAGCTGCCACAAATGGAAAATCAACCAAGAGATCCTGGAAAAAAAATTCTCCAATGGGTAAACCAAACCATGCTGTTGAAAACGCATCCACCCACAACCCTGGTTGTGGATGCAAGCTTGCATAAAACCAGCATTTCCGATTTTAAGGAGTCGCAATAAGGTCTGGATTTGCAGAGATCTTTGCTTACGCTTTTCCCACTGATACCTCTACTGCTGAGGCTTCCCAGCAAAATGAAGAGGGAACGTGCAGGATAATTCTCATAGCACCAAAATAGCCAAGACAACATTGGTTCACAGAGCTACTTCTCCTATCCAAGAAACATCACATCCAATTATAACCAGTTCCTCATTTACTAACGATAAACCAAGGCCAAGTACTGCATCCAAATCGGAACTCCTTACACTTGCCAGCTTGACTCCTGAACCCAATTAATTTGCATATTTGAACATCCTGAAGGAATTTAAAGAAATTTTAGCCAGAGCGGATAGTACAAACAGAACTTAAAGTTTCAAATGGAAGCGTTTTTGTCTCTGGTTTCAAAGTCAATAATACAACCCATAGCAATAACACCAGAGGAGATACTACCTTACCTGTTGCACTTGGCACAGACAGGTCTCGCTCATGGTTCGATTAAATTATATTTGGCAGCCGTATCAAGTTTCAGATTATCTTATATGACACACTTGCTATGGTCTAACAACATTCTCAAAGAGTGTCTCAAAAGACTTTTTAGGGTTTATTCTTCAATAAAGCCTCCTCCTCTTCTCTGGCAATAGAATACAGCACTCTTGCAGTTAATGAAAAGCCCATTCAACCCCATTCACATGGCAGAGTTTGAAATTCTTTCTTGGAAAAAGGCATTTTTATTAGCACTAACATCGGCAAGGAGAGGAAGTGAAATACAAGCATTCACCACCCCAGAACCTTTTTTCACTTCAGGAGTGATTGTGTAATCCTAAAAACAAATACTAAATTCAATCTGAAGGTGCCATCAGAATTGATTGTGTAATCCTAAGAACAAATACTAAATTCAATCTGAAGGTGCCATCAGAATTTCATTTAAATAAACTGATTGTTTTGAAAACATTCTTTCCAAATCCAAAAGATGTAGCCAAAAGGACATTACATTCTTTGTGTTAAAAGATGTTTGCAGTTTTATCTCCACAAAACAGTAGTTCGTAAGTCACACAAACTGCTAGTGACAGTGCTCCCAGGAAAGGTTTACCGCAAAGTATAACACGTTGGATATATGCATTTCTGCCAATAAAAAGCTGAAAGAACTTCGTAGAGTAAATTAAGAGCACATTCTACAAGATAAGTTGACTTCCATAGTTTTGTCCGCTGGTGTGTCTATACAGGACATTTGCATCAACATGGAAGAGTAAAGCAACTCTGTGATCTTTTTTTTTTCCTTCTTTTTATCGAGTAAAGACTTGCAACCTTGACATTTGCTGGTTCTCACGTACATATAATTACAGTTTCCATCGTTTTTGTCGGTAACTTAATTACATCATACATCTGGCATGCGTTATACAGTTTGTACTGAGTAACCCACTTCTCCATCACTCCTCATCGTCTAATACTAGACCTGTTGTCGGAGGGGCACAGATACCTCCCCTGAATTTATTCCATTTACCCCACATTCTTTCCCATTTTTCAGGGCATCCTCTGTGAACATACATGGCTTTTTCGGCCGCCATGACCATATTCATATCCCTGCAACACTCTTCAAGGAGTGGGGTAACAGCCCCCCACCCCCAAATGCTTGGCCACATTTCGCTTTGCTATTGTCATACCAAGGGTTGCCCAGGCTCGGGCTTTGTGATTCAGGTCTGATGGCTCCCAGATGTTCAGGAGACAGTGCCTAGGTTCAGGTGGAACAGGATTAGCGCTAACCTCGGTAATGGTGTTCGCTACTGCCATCCAGTACTGTTTGATTACCGGGCATTCCCAAAGTGTGTGGTAAAAGGTGCCTACGTCACCGCATTGGCGCAGGCAGTACTGATCAGTGGTTTTACCTTGTATAATAATGTCACTCTAGTAAAGTAGGTCCTGTGCAGCTCTTTGAACTGTATGAGACGTAGCCTAGAGGAAACAGCAATGACCCTCGGGGATTCTATTGCCTCCTGCCAATCTGTATCGTCCAGGTCGCCCACTTCAATCTGCCACTGTGCCCTAAGCTTTTGCAGTGGGTGATTGTTGACGATCTTCTGATACGTCAGGGAGATCGCTCTTTTGTCCATGTGGTCTGTCAGGAGTCTGTCCTCTAATGGAGAGACTTCAGGGAGGATCGTGTCTAGTGGGATGGCTCCTCCAGTGCGTGTTTGATCTGTAAGTAGCGAAAAAACTCAGGGGGCCATATCGTATTGCGCTAGTAAGTGAGCAAAGGTGACTGCTCTCCCCCCTTTCCAGTGGTCGCCCAGTGGTGAAATCCCTATTGCTTCCCATTTCTAAAATCCTTTACTCTTGCCCAGAGTGCCCAGTTGGCCTGTGCTCCATAGCGGCGTTTGTTGCGTCAATTTGTCTGCCCGTCCCAGGGATCGTGTTACTGCGTGCCAAAGGTGGACCGTGTGTGAAGTTGGCCCTAGTAAGTCTAATTTACGCTTTTTGTTATAGAGCACCCAATTGAACCCTCCCGTAATTTCTTGTTTGGGTGTACCTCTTTTCGCATGAGTAAGTATTCCCGACAGTGGTATGGGATATGCATCTCCGTCCTCCACCGCCAAGTGAGGGGTAAAATCATGTGGTCGATACCAATAATAGGCGTATTGAGCCTGGGCACATAAATAATAAATGTATAAATCGGGTGCTCCGAACCCTCCCCTGGCATACGGGAGCATCAACGTGGCCCAGCTGATTCTCACTTGCTTCCCTCCCCACACTAATTTTAAAAGTTGAGACCTGACCATTGTGAAAATGTGCCTGGTTAAAGGGAAGGGAATATTGCAGAACAAGTACAAAAATCGAGGCAGAACTACCATTTTGAGTATCGCAACCCTATCTGCCAGGGACAGAGGGAGATGCACCTGCTCCTCCAGTCGATGCAGCGCTCTGCCGTAGTTCTCCTTGAGAACCACCTCAGGGTCCCGATGTACCCAGCCACCTAAATATTTGACTGGTTCAGTCGTCCAGATTAAAGGATATTCTAAGCATTCGAACGCATTCCTTGCTGCAGTTCCCAGAGTCAAAAGGTCCAGAGCAGGAGGCAGGTCCTTCACGCTCAACGCTGCTAAATTATGGAACTCCCTTCCCTTCTCACTAAGGTCCAACCCTATTCTCTCGTCCTTCCGTAAAGAGTTAAAAACATTCCTCTTCAGAAATTAGTTCCCCCACTGGATCTCTCCCCCTGTCCCTCAGAGTTCTGTTCCCTCTACCTAGCGCTTGGACGCCCTCGGGCAGCAAAACCCCTTCATTTCATTTCAAGGGGGGGGTGGGACGCGTATTTAAAGTTAATGGAATAATCACTGACTTTCCCCAATTGATCATGAGGCCAGAAAACAGACCAAACTTTATGTACTCATGCAGCACCTGCGATAGGTGGGTCTGCGGTTCTCGTATAAAGAGGACCATATCGTCCGCGTACATAGATTTCCCGACCGGGCGTTGATTAAAATTAAGCGCAGTCTGTCTGTGACGCTGACGTATTATACAGGCCAGTGGTTCGAGCACAAGAGCAAACAGGAGAGGCGACAATGGGCACCCCTGTCTGGTGCCCCGATCTATACGGAGAGGGTCTGAGGTAAGGCCACCAACTCTCACACTCGCCGAGGTGTCCGTATATAGGATTTGCAGCCAGCGCAAAAAAACATTTGGAAGGCCCATTCTCCTCAATATGTGAAACATATACCCCCATTCGATGGAATCGAAGGCCTTAGCGGCGTCAAGCATGACTGCAGCAGCCTGGAGATCAGGGTTAAGGACGTGATACATGGCAAATATCGTGCGTAGGTTATTGGAAGTAGAGCGCCCCGGACCAAAACCAGCCTGATCTGGAAGCACCATGACAGGGAGCAACGGTTGTAGTCTAATAGCTAATATTTTCGCAAGAATTTTGGCATCTAGGTTTATTAATGACAAGGGTCGATACGATTCGCACGCAGCCGGGTCTTTATCTTTTTTTAAAAGTGTGATAATAAGCGCCTGTTGAAGTGAGGGCGGTAGCGTCCTGGACTCATGCGCCTCTGCATATACCTCTAAGAGGTATGGGGCGACAATGTCCATATATTGTTTATAGAATTCCGAAGTGAGCCCATCTGGGCCAGGGGCCTTGTTATTAGTTAGGGATTTAATGGCTTCTTTAATATCCGACTCCTCTATACGCCGTCCAAGGTATGCGCAGTGTCCATCTGCAAACCAAAACACACGCAACTCCCTCCAGATATTCGGACAGAGCTGCGTCATCACATACGCCCCTAGAAGCGTATAGGTCACCATAAAAAGTTTTGAATTGTTCCACTATGTCCTGGGGTTGATAGTAGACGAGAATGGGGGAGAACACTATCTTGTGAATATACTGGTAGTTAGCTCGAGATCGAATAGTCTCAGCAAGCCTCCTACCTGGGCGCCCAGCCTCACCATAAGCCCTGGCCACCTGTCGCTTCGATATATAACGTATCTGTGCTCGCTAAATCGTGTTCTTTCAGCAGAACATGAATCTTGTCAAGTGGAGTGGTCATCGGGTCCGCAATATATTGCTCCTCAAGTTCACCCAACTGCGCTTCAATCTTCGACAACTGGCGTCTGAGGTCCCTCAAAATCCCCGAAGTGGTGCTCATACAGACACCCCCAAATTGTGACCTTGAATGCCTCTCACAAGATTGCGGCACTGTCCACTGACCCCTCATTCTGTGCGAAATATTGTATGATTGCGTGTCTTATGGTGTCATCATATATCGGATCTAGTAATGCCTCAGCTCTGAATCTCCAGGTAAAAGGAAAGTGCACGTTAGTTGGTATGAGGATTTTAAGCAGTATTGGGTTGTGATCTGAATGCGTGCGTGGTAAGTTATGCACATTTATAGCTCAGCAGTTAGCACCTTCATTCAGTAGCCAGTAGTCTAGCCTGGACCAACTTTGATGCGACGGCGTCACATGCGTACCCACTCTCTCAGCAGCGTTTCGTAACCTCCATACATCTATGAATCCCATTTCCGCCATAGCATTCCGCACACACTGCGCCACTTTCACTGTACGCGCCCCTTGCAGGTTAGACCTATCAAGGACCGGGTCGAGGTGAGTATTGAACTCACCCCCCCCATAGCGTTGCCACGTCCGGAGCACATCCAGCAGCTGTACATAAGGTTGTGGGTCGTCTACCACTGGTCCATACATATTAATAAGTGTAATCAGTGTATTTCCTAGCTTGCCATGCACTAAGGCCCATCTCCCGTCGCAGTCAGTCTGCGACCGCATGGGGGAGAATGGTATGCCCTTCTTTATCAGTATTAGTAGTACCCCCCTGGAGTACGTGGAAAACGAAGATGCCAAGCGGTACCCTTCCCATCTACGTGCAACATTAGACTCACTCTGCTTGGACAAATGCGTTTCCTGCAATAGAGCAATATGAATTTTATGCCTATCTAGATGCGCTAACACTTGCCGAACTTTTTTCGGTTTGTTTAGTCAGCGCATATTCTATGTCACACAATTATAGCTCTCACCCATTGTCTCAGCTGCCTCGCACAAATCTGCCTGCGATCATCGACACTGACATACACCTCAGCCACCTGAAAAGATCGGTGTCCGCTGCCATCACATGTAACATAACATCCACAACCAAAGACCCGAGCCCTCCCCCACCCACTTTGGCAACCCCAATACACCAAAGCCAATCCCTGCTATAACTGTCTCAACAAACAAAGAACTACGCACCGCAAGATTGAGTTGGGGTTTTCCCATGGGGGGAGTCATAGTGGCGCACATCTCTCTCCCCTATTGAAAGGGAGAGGGCCGCCAACAGTCTACCACCGCTGGCACACTCCCCCGCGACCTTCAGCGCCCATATGGACCATAACATTATCCGAGTACCCAGGGTTCCTCGTCGATCCACACCCAGCGACAACATATTAGGCCCAAGAAACACCCAACCGCCCAGCAACGCATAATATACCACAGTGCGGGACAGCGCCCTCCCATGTATCCCCATCCAAGACCATATCACACCCGCAACCACACAATGCAGAAAGATCACACAACCTCTAACATCTACATCGTCATTATCTCCATCATGTGATAAATTGTGGGCAATCAACATGAGCCCAATTTCCCTTTAGAAGACCTGTCCTCAACTATACCTCCACAGGTTCATGAGCCAGGAGAGCAGGGAAGAATAGAAACCAAACAGGACATCTGATACATAGGTACTATTCTACATCAGAAGTGTGTCCAGGTGTATGTTTTTTGCGCCGCAGAGTCCGAGCATACTCCATAGCTCATTTCGGATTATTAAAAATCTTTGTTGCGCCATCCTCGCCAATTTGTAGTCGCGCAGGATACAATATAGCATACGGCACTTGCTCCTGAATCAGCACTTTTTTGACACCTTGGAACTCTTTTCTCGCCGCCTGGACCGAGGCTGTAAAGTCCGGATAGAACGAGAGTTCATTTCCTTTGTAGAGTAGCTTTCCCTTCTGGGGTGCCACGTGTAACACCGCATCACTGTCCTGATAATTGAGAAGGCGCGCTATAATGGGATATTATGCCGCGAACGCGCTTCAATATCCTCATTCTTGTCCTTGAGTAGCGCTAGTATTTTTTCCATGTCTGTTGCTTTGGCAGCTACGTGTTGTAATCCATCCTCAGCACCTGAGATCGTCTGCTCAGCCGCCCCCAATCTCGCTCCCTGCTTATCCAATTTAGCTGATATACTGTCCATGTGGCTGTTGAGCGCCTCGATCTTGCCGTCTATTGATTGCAAGCTGGTCTGAATTGCCGCTAGAGTCTTCTCCAACGCCGTGGGGACCTGCTCCGTTGCATCCATCTCCGCATCCGATGGCGCGCGCTGCCTTACTAGACTTGCGCGACTCAAAGTTGAGACGAGGCTGTTGTTTATCAGGTGTCCCCATTTTTTTAGAGTCTTGTTCTTTCTTGCCAGTTATTCTCTGTCGCGCCGTGTGGCACGAGAGCACACAAGAAACAGCAGACCCACCAAGTGCCAACCGCTTCACTGATCAACAAGGTAGCACTCTTAGTCCACACACCGGGCACAGCCCGCCACCTCACCGGGCCAGAAGCGTCACAGCGCCTCCAGAAGTCACAGGCCCGGACGGGTAGTAGCCAATCATAGTCCACTTAGCTCCTCGATCTCCACAGTCAGGCATGCACATCCAGTGATATTAAGGCCAGTACTCCCCCAGTTGCGCCGCAGATAGCCGCCCTACTTTCGGGGATGGCAGCTCCGCACCTCCAACAGTTACAAGTAGCGCAAGCCAATCCAGCAGCAATACCACCGCCCCCGGGGGAGCATCCAGCCACACAAGAAGATAGCATCACCACCAATGTCCCGAACCTGATATTGGAGAGGGACCCGGGGAGCATCCAGCGAGCAGAGACCACAGGGAGACCGGCAGCAGGTTACCCACAGGATCCCCAGCGCGTAGGGCGGCCCCCAAGCAGCAGCATTCAAAAGATAGTCATGGGGGGGATCGTGTCACAAATATTCCTTCTCCAGCCACTTACTGCAACAATGTCACCTTCCGATCCACCGGGGCACTCCGCCGCCGTCGATCAACACCATGCGGCCTAGCGTGTCCCCGCGAGCCGGGCGCTCGCGTATCGTCTGCCCACGGCAATGGAACAGGCATCCGGTGCCGGCACAGCAGCGGGGCCACACAGTTCCGATTATTTCAGCGGGGGCCTCTCAGCACCTCGGTAATATCCGAATGCACTTGACCCACCGCGGTCAATGTCCCGCGACTGCTGCTGTATCCTCAGAGCCGCTCACCTCCTTAGGTCGCCGCCATGTTGCCTACGCGCGGTGTCCGAGGTTCGGTCTGAGTCTTGGCGGCAGGGCAGTCGCGCTTCGCTGCTATCTCGGCTGGGGTGGTCCCTGGGCACTCAGAAGCAGTTCCGCCGCATCAGGCTCGCGGGAGGGCCCCAGCAGGCAAGGAGAATTCAGCATATAATTACGGCAGCCGGCGGAGCCGCACTACAGTGCCGCCATTTCTCCGCGCGCCAAGCCACGCCCCTTCAGTAAAATAAAACAATGAACAATTATAGAACAAACTTTTAACAAGCCCTGTGTTCAGTCCCACCCCCCTCCCTGCACAACGATCTTAAAACTTCCCGCCTCCCCAACAATGCAGAGTGCTTATGTCCCATTCCCGGTTACCTTTGTAGGGGGGGAGGGTTAGTCTCTCCATCAGTCCCCTCAGACCATCTCTACCACATTACTCTATGATAGTAAACACTAAAGAATTGTGAAATTTGCTGTAATAAGTAAGCGTGTATCGGTGTCATTCGTTACGATGAATTATCATGTACTCAGCAGACGGTAGTCCCACGAGGAAAAGTTCCAGTCCTCTAAACGAGTCGCTGATCGGAAAGGCGCCTTTGTCCATTAGATGGGAGAGTCTGTGTAGTTTCCGGTTCGAATCTTTGGCTGGATCTGTGCCCCTTCAGCGTCTTTCCAACGATTCTGCCTGCCCTGTAGCTTCAGTCTCTGGTTGCGCCATTGCATTCGGTGCTGTTAACTATGTGTTTTTCCGGCGTTTGTGACTTTACACCATCCATCAAGCCACTCCTGAGCCTCCTCGGGTGTGGCAAAAAACCATGCTTACCCCTCTGCCTCGACTCTCAACCTTGCTGGGAATAGTATGGAGTATTTCAGTTCCCTATCTCTCAGTTCTTATTTGTCGTCCAGAAAGCTGCGTCAGTGGTCACTGCAGCTGTATAGTCAGGGAAGAAAGTAATCGCACTGTTTTCAAAGCGCACAGGTGGAGCCACTCTCGCTGTTTGTAGAATAAGGTCACGATCCCTGAAATTGAAAATGGAAGCGATGATCGGCCTAGGCGGCGCACCCGGGTTGGGTCTCGGTGTGCTCGTTCAATCAAGAAGTAGTGTGAGAGGCCCTTGGGCTGGAGATATTGCTTGATCAGATCCTCCACGAACAAGTCCATTGCTGACCTCCCCACCCCCTCCGGTACACCAATTATTCGACCATTATTGCGCCGGGATCGGCCTTCAACGTCATCTGACTTTGCAGCCATTACTCTACTTTCGGCTTCTGGGTGATGCACTTGAGATTGAAGTTCCTTGGTCTCATTGCGCAAGCTACCCGTGGCGGCTTCGACGTCTGTGATTCTTGCGCTCATGTTTTGAAAGTCGGCTCTGAGCAGGGAGAGTTCTACTGACAGCTTGCCTATCTGTGAGTCCAGAGCTGTATGCACTTTATTTAAGGTGGTAAGTATGTCCTGTAGCGTGAACTTGACTCCTCCCCTGAGGCTGTGTGCAATGTTGTCGCGGTCGATTGGTCTGTTGAATCTTGCTGGGTTTTAGTGTAGGCGTATTTTTCCAATTTACTCTGCTGCGTGATGCAATGGCCCCGGCCCCCCATCGTTGGTTGTCTAGTTTGCGCTTTGCTGTGGGTAACCACGTGGGCGGCAGTACTCACCGCCGCCTGCCTAGGTAACACTCTGCTACCTGCGGCCTGTCGGGTTTCCTACTCCTGGGTGTGGTCACCGCTGTACCCAGGTCTTAGACCGGTGGTCACTAGAGCGACGTATTGGGGCTTTTTGACGTTGTCCGTGTTAACCAGTCCTGCACCGTTCCCAGGCTGTGGTGATGAGGGGGGCGAGAGAATCTCTACCCTGTTGCCTATAGAACATAGGAAGCCTGACACTCAGACCACAGAGTACTATCACATGCTGTCTGTGATCAGTGCCTTGCTGCAAATTATTGCCCCTCCAGTGCCAGGCAGACTGTGTGGTATTGGGCCAAAGAACGTATAGTACGATGCAGCATGCAATACCACCTCGCCCCTGCATGGTTGTTCGTTCGCTGCGGTCGGTGCAGCGTTCATTGATCAGTGGCCTTCATGCGGGGGGCGGGGGTTCCTACACAGCACCACGCCATTCGATATGTCCATTAACTGCCGCGCTGGCCGCGTGGTTTCACTTACTTACGCTCTTCAGTGCGGTGCTGTCCCCCTGGACCCTCCAGGCGCCTCTGTGAACGGGACCAATCCGTCCACCAGATAAATCAAACTGCTGCTGCAAGCCTACTCCCTCAGCCTGCCTGGGAGTTTTCGTGAACTGCGGTCGGCGTCCTACGTCACTGGTGGAGCTCTCGGGTGAGGCACTTCCCCGGCTTCGGGTCCGTGGTGTACTTGAGGTCCTGGCCCAACCTCCGAGTGTGGGCCGCTAACAGTGCTCACGATGCTGGTGCCGCTGCGGAGGTCTGTTTTTTGTTGTGGGCCGCTCAAAGGGTGCCCGGGGCTCTCTGACACCGATATCTCCGCTTAACCGAGAGCGGAGAAGTGCAGCTAACTAGACTGATTGTCGGAGATGTCTGAGGGGGGCCCGGAGCGGCGACCATTTTGTTTGGCTGCTAGCCACGCCCCCATAACTCTGTGATCTTGATTATCAATCCTCCCTGGCACGCCAAGATGCTGATGGCGATAACCTGGGGCGAACGTTGGTGTGGTTGCTGCGATCAGAGACTCCCAGGACCCTGATGGGCACCATACGTGATAGCTCAGGTCACGTAGAAATACTCAGGCAGTCATTAATTAAGTGTTCACTCAGTATTATGAATAGAAGTATTCTTCCCCACAGGAACCCTGCGGGAATACTTACAAGTGGAGTTACTTCCAGCTGGACCCGGCTACAGCTGTTGTATTTGGAGCAACATCTCCAGATAGAGGAGATCAACCTGGCAATTTGCCAAATGGCGTGCTGCAATACCTTGGGCAAAAGCCGGCTTCCTGTGGAGTATTATGCAGCTTTTTTGGGCTGCCCTTGCTCCTCGCTTGCTGGAGGATTACCGGGAAGTGCATCACCAGTGTGTTCTTCCGAGGTCTCTTCATGACACCCTTAAAGTGGAGTTTCCGATGCAGGGCAGGGACCCTCTTGAGGTGAGCTTTTATCACCCGTTGTTATTGGTGAACATTGACTACAAATATTGAGTAATTTCCTTACTAATAGGCTGCTTACAATGCTTAGCCCTCTTGTTCATTTGGACCAATTTGGGTTTGTACCTCAAAGGGTGAAACACTCCCAATATTTGGCGCTTGTGCTACATTATGGATGCGATGTTCGGGAGGGGGGGGGGATTCTGACCTTCTGGTGGTAGTCTCCTTGGATTTTGAAAAAGCATTTGATACGCAGAGTTGGTCCTATTTGCTGCAGGTGCTCGAGGTGATTGGGATGAATCCTAACTTACTTGGTTGGGTCAACCTCTTATATACTACCCCGCAGGCGAGGGTCCGCACAGGCCGTCCGATCTCTCAATCTTTTTCCATAGGTACAGGGACCTGCCAAGGTTGCTCTTTATCTCCAGTGATTTTCGGGCTATCTATGGAACCGCTTGCTGCCATACTGCGTGCCAGGGGCCCTGTCTGGGGTATCAAGGTGGGAGTAGATTGGCACACTGTCCTTATATGCGGATGATGTGTTAATATACCTAAGAGACCATGCCTGCACACTACCGGCCCTCTATGACCTACTTGATCTTTTCAGGGAGATTGCAGGCCTCAATGTGAAATGGGGTAAGTCAAATGTCTTCCCTGTATGCTGGATTGAGCTGGAGTGTTGAGAAGTGCCGGAAGTTGGGTGCCTCCCCTCAGAGTAAATGTTTACCACAGAGACAGCGACTTGCTAGATGGTAATCATGGTAAAGCCCTGACTTCCATTTGCCAATCCAGACACTTTGGGACTAGACTACCCCTCTCACCTCTGGGCAGGCCAGTAGTAGTAAAGATGCTTTATTCTTCTGAGGCTCTTATATTTCTTTGCAGCTCTGCCAGTGAGACAGACTGGGTCCTTTTTCAGGAATCTATGGAGTCTAGAGTCTGAGCTCGTTTGGAGGACCCGCTCGGAAACGGGTTTCAATTCCCATGCTTTAACGCCCCATTCTGGAGGGGGTCTTGGGGTCCCAGACCTGGAGCTGTATTTTCGAAGACGCTCAACAGCAGTAGCCTATGCGCTGGCTAGCCAGAGATGGAACGGCAGAGGGTAGCCTGGTTCGGACGGATCTGAAGGCCATGGACATGCTAGAAAGGCTGCTCTGGCTGGGAGGCCTGGCTAGAGGACTGGGTAGGCTCACACGTGTGGCGAAGCTCATTTGGATTCGATATATGCAGCCCAGATGCACACCATACACTTTTGCAACAGAGCTTCCCCTTTGGAGCGTGGCAGCCATGAAAACTGCTTGGGGTCCATCATCCTTCTCCATGGCGAGGTCTGGATCTATACGGTGCTCCGTTCTCCTTCTAGGGCCTGCAGGAACTCTGAGCTTGGAGCAGGTTTTTTTTCTTGTATACAATGCAATTATGGCAGCAATTGGGCACACATGGGCGCGAGGGTAGGCCAAGCCGCTACTGCACTTGGGTTTGTACTGCTTCTTAACACACGATTTAGGCCGTTGGGTGGTTTTGTCACTCTACACAGCACTGCAGGGGGGATGCAAGGAATTTTTAACCTGGGACAAGCCTAAATGGGAGATCTGCCTGGGCATGAAATTGACCACCAATCAGTGGACCTTGCCTTGGAGTGGGTGAAGCGAATTTGGTGCAATGCCAGTCTAAATTTCACACAATTCAACTACTTGCATCAAACCTACCTTACGCCGCACCGCATCCACAAATATTTCTGACAGAGTCCCCGGCGTGCCTGAGATGTGGCCATGCTGTTGCCACGTTTATACACATGGTATGGAAATGCCTACCGCTAATGCGCACATGGATCCAGGTGATGGAATGTGTCAACAGTAATAGATATCCAGCTGCCACTGGACCATTCTTTGTTTCTTGGGGATCACGAAACGCACTAAATGCACCAAACACTACCTGAAGCTAGTCGATCTGGCAGTCCCCTCTAAGTGCTTAATTGCCATGGCCTGGAAGTCCCCTCATCTGCCCACAATCAAGTGCTGGCTTCAGGTGACTCACAAATGGGCTCTGGCATAAGCGGACGCCATTTTTTTTTTATTTTTTAAATGTGTTTTTATTGCAGAATTAAGAATAAGAACTCCATAATAGCGACCTGTGCTCACAAGGTATCTCAGAGCCCCCCCATCTTTGTAGTGCTGTACACAGCCATTCAGCCCACATCCCGGAGGCCGGGCGGCACATCGCTACAATCCTCTGAGTATCCTAGCTATCCTGTCACAGAAGAGCTGGTCGACCTCCCAGGTTAATATCTGCTTTTTACCCAACCGCCTCAGTCCCCAGCCATCCGTCCTTATACTGCTACAACACCCCAATAACTCCCCCCCCCCACCCTACCCACCCCCCCATTACTGCTGGCGTGGGCCCCGATCGTGGGGTCTAGCATACTGTTTCTACTGCTATCGGTTGTTCGCCTGTAGCTTCGCGGCCTCGTGGAACCCCGCCCTCCCGGTCTTCCTGCTCTGTGCTCTCCAGCCGGTAGTCCTTCAGAGCCTGCACTATCAGGTCCCATGCCCTCACCCATTCCAATCCCTTCTCATCCCCCGCCCTGGTCGCCTGTCGCCTCCTAAGCACACTCTCACAGCTAGCCCACTTCAGCAACTCAGCCATCCATCTACCATACGACGGACCCTCCCGGGATTTCCAATGCCATGTGATTTCTCTCTGGGCCAGCATAAGGCCCAAGTCAATGAATTTACTCGTCACTTTCGTCTTCACTGTGTGAGGGAACCAGAGCAATAAACAGGCCGCCATGTCGAACTCCACTTCACGGTCCGTGACCGCGTTCAAGAGCTTCCCCACCTCAGCCCAGTACGTCCCCAGCCGGGGACACCCCCACAAGAGGTGGTCGAGCTCCGCTCCAAGCTCCTGACATCTCGGGCACGCCGCATCCTGCACCCGAAAATACCGTTTAATCCTTCCCGGGGTCAGATAGGCCCTATGCAGTACGAAGAAGTGTACCTGCTGGAAGCGGGCATTCCTACTCCCCTTCCATGTCCTCCGCATAATATGACTCCACACGGTATCCGGGATGGGTTTGCCTATACTGCCCTCCCACTTCTCGTTTAGTCCCGTAAGCGGCTCCAAACCCTCCCGCAGCAGTCGGGAGTGGATGCAGGTGACCGCCTTGACTCTCCCCGCCGCCATCACCACATACTGGCATGTCTGAACCACGGCGGGCTCCACTAGTCCCTCCCTCCAGTGCCTTTGTACCGCCGCGCACACCGCCGCGTGCAGCAGGTAACTCCCATCTGGGAGGCCGAACCGTTCCTGCAGCACCCCAAAGGGCGCGAGCGCCCCGTCCACATACAGGTCTCCCACCATCTGCAGCCCTAGCTCCTCCCACTCCGCCAACGGTGACCAGTCACCGCCATGTGGCAATGCTGTCAGCATCCCCAGCGGGATCTCCGGCGCATATGGGCGTGCCGCCTTCGCTCTCCTCATGCTCCTGTGCCAGCACTGCCGGAGGGTTCTCTCCTCTATAGAGAGGTCTCTCAAGTCCAGCTTCTGTTGCAAAACTATGTAGGATAAAACGTGTCTCTGGATACCGGACTCCCTCTCATGCTCCGGGCCTCTAAATACTTTAGCGACATTTTGCGTTAAAACCTGTAGCTGTGCCGCCAGGTAGTACAATTCAAAATCAGGGACCCCCAATCCTCCCTCGAGTTTGGGTCGCACCAAAGTAGCCAGGGCCACCCTCCGCCGTCCCCTCCCCCACAGGAAGCCTACAACCAGCGTCCTCAGCTCTGCAAAAACCCGCTGGGGGACCCAGACCGGCAGGGTGCGGAAATAATAAAGCAGCCGTGGTAGGGCCACCATCTTCAACAGTGCCACCCGGCCCAGCACCGACAGCGGTAGGGAGGCCCAAAAGGTCATGCATCCCCTCAGGGCCCGCACACCACGCCCTATGTTACCATCCATCAAGTCCCTGACGTCGCGGTAGATCCGGACCCCCAAGTAGGTGAAGCACGTGGCCTCCCACACCACTTCCACAGTGAGTGGGGGGTACGGTACATCCGCCTGCAGCGGGAAGACACAAGTTTTAGTCCAATTTACCTTGAGGCCCGACAGCCCCCCAAAGCCCGACAGCAACTCCATAGCCCCCCCCAGGGCTTCCTCTGAATTCTCAAGATACAGCAAGAGATCGTCAGCGTATAACGAAATATAGTGCGTCGTCTCCCCACACCGGACCCCACCGTACCTTGACCCCGTCCTCGCCTGCGTTGCCAACAGCTCCATCGCCAGGGCAAACAACAGGGGAGACAACGAACAGCCCTGTCTCGTGCCCCTGCGCACCGGATATTCCGAGGAAACCACCGATCCCAGGCGTACTCGGGCCGAAGCAGAGGAATAAAGGACCCTCGTCCACCGCCCAAAACCATCCCCCAGACCCATTCGCTCCAGTACCGCATCAAGGTAGCCCCACTCTAAGCAGTCGAAGGCCTTTTCAATATCCACAGATAACACTGCCGGCTTCTGGGTAGGGTCCCAAACACTGGCCATTATGCGGACCAGGCGCCGAATATTCATGGCTGTGCTCCTAGTGGGGATAAATCCAGCTTGGTCCTCATGAACCAACCGGGTCATGTGTGGGAGCAATCTAGTAGCCAGGATGCGACTCAATATTTTATAGTCGACCGTCAGCATGGACAATGGCCTATACGAAGTCACATCAGAAGCGTCCCTGCCCGGTTTCAGCAGCGGTACCACTAGTGCTTCCCTCATCGACTGGGGCAATCTCCCTAGCGTCAAGGCCTCGGCATAGACCAGCAGGAGCCTGGGCGCCAGTACATCTACATATTGCGCATAAAATTCAATCGGCAGGCCATCTACCCCTGGCGTTTTGTTTCTAGCCATGTGCTTGATAGCCACCCTGATTTCCGAGAGCGTGACAGGTCCACCCAGTTCTTTCGCAGTCTCGGCCTCCAGCCTCGGGAGATGAGTAGTCTCCAGTAAGTCGGCCAGTGAACGGCCCTCCGCCCCCCGCTGGCTCTCATAGAGGCCCGTGTAATACGACCGGAAGCGCTCCAGTACTGCCGTTTGCGTGTAGACTTCCTCCCCTGCCTCCGTGCGAATGCCAATTACCGGGCAACCTCTAGGTTCCGGGTTAGCCAGCCGGGCCAGGAGCGTTCCCACCTTATCCCTCTCCGCATGCACTCTGGCCGCATACAGCTTGTAATCAAAGCACCTCAGCCGCTCCGTCTCAGTCGCAACCAGCTCTTTTGTCTCTAGCAGCCTATCCTGTAGCTCCGGTCGCTCAGGCCTGCGCCGCTCCAAGTCCCGCAGCAACCCCTCCGCCTTCGCCAGGTCAGCCAGGACTGTCGTCCGCACATTCGAAAACCGGCCCATACAAACGCCTCTGGTCACCACCTTCATTGCATCCCATTCAATCGCTCTTGTGGTAGTTGACCCCTCATTCTCCCTAAAGTAGAGCTCAATGCCCTGCAGGACAGCATCACTAAACACCGGATCTTCTAATGTCTCTGGCCGTAGCCTCCACGTCGGAATTGCCGACCTCGGCCTCTGCCACTGCAGCGTCAGCAACAGCAGATTATGATCGGAGACGGTCCTAGTTAAATACTCCGTGTGCGCCATTTTGGGAGCCAGGGAGCCACTACACAGAATGGAGTCTATCCTAACGTGCAGCGCATGTAAAGCGGAAAAAAAGGAATAGTCCCTATCGCCAGGATGTTGCTCCCGCCACACATCAACCAATCCCCACCTCTCCTGCCAGTCCGCCCTGTGCGCCGCTAACCGGCGCACCGGGGAGTCGGCCAGGGGCGGATGCGACCTATCCAATGCCACATCAGTTATCGAACTAAAGTCCCCTCCTATCAGAATGGGGCCCGCCAGGAAGTGCGCTAGCGATCCCGTCAGGCCAGCAAAGAAGCGCGCCTGATCCACATTAGGAGCATAGAGACTGCACAGAACCACATCCTGGCCATACAACCGCCCCTCCACCACCACATTTCTACCCTCAGGGTCTACCAACTGATTCGTAGCCTGGAATGGGACCCCCGCTCTCACCCACACCAATACTCCCCTGGCAAACGCCGAGTACGTGGTGCCAAACACCTGGCCATGCCATCTCCTCTGCAGCGCAGTATGTTCCTGCTTGGTTAAATGAGTCTCTTGTAGGATTGCAATTTGGATGCCTCGCCTCACTAGCTGGGCGTGCACCTTATACCTCCTCGTCATGGTCCGGAGTCCGCGGACATTCCACGTGAGGCATTTCTAATTAGGTAATGTCCCCATTGTAGCCAGTCCTCAACCAATGACCCAGTGCCCAGTGACCACCCCCAGCCATGCAGTATTGCCCCTTAACCAAAACACCCCAACAAACTCCCCCCACCCCTCTCCCCAGAACAGGACCCAATAACGCTATATCAGCCCCCATCCAAACCTGCAACCCTCCAAACATTCCCTACGCTGTGGTTGTCACCACAGAAAGCCTTAAGGGCCACGAGGGGGTGCTTCAGAGCTGACCCGGGGCAGGCCCAGCCCTCGCCCCCAGCCCACGATCCCACAGGTCTCTCAACACAGTACCTTCCAAACCGCAGAGCACCAGGGCGCCCCTCCGGACTCGGGGCTGCGATTAAAACCCCCCACTCCCAGTGTTAGTCGTTGAAGAGACCATCCGCCGTCTGTGGGGTGACCGCCGGCCTCCCTGAGCTCTCAGCCTCCGAGACTTCACCACCGGACTGCTCGCCATCGTCACCAGATTCTGTACCCACCGATGTCCTTTCTTGCGAGGAGCCCGTTATGATCGCCGTTGCCGCCAGCGCTCCCCGCCTGTCATCCGCCATCTGGTCGTCCCGCACCCCTCTCCTGAGGTTATCTCGTTTGCGGATGCGTTGGGATTTCCGCACCCGCACCGGCTGGCTCTTCGCCCTCGCGCCTTTCCCCGTGCGGTCCGTACCAGCGCGATGCAACTCAAGCCATGCCCACGCCTCGTCAGGAGTCTGGAAGAAGTGAGTCGTTCCGTCCACAATCACTCTTAGTTTCGCCGGGAAAAGCAAGGAATATTGCAAACCCTCGGCCCTCAGTTCCTTTTTCACCGCCAAAAAAGAGGCCCTATTTTTCTGGACCTCCTGCTTATAGTGAGGAAACACCGTTAACGGGCTGTTCGCCACCTGAAATGGGCCCTCCGATCGTGCCCTCTGGATCAGCAAATCTCTGTCCTTGTAATGCAAGAGTCTGACCAACATCGGCCTGGGTGGGCGGCCCGGCAGCGGCGGGCGGGCCGGAACCCTATGTGCTCGCTCCAAGGAGAAGAAGGGGGAGAGCCCCTCCGGGGCCACCACCGTTTTAAACCAGTTCTCCATGTATGCCACCGCATCCCCCCCTTCACTGTTTACCGGAAGGCCCACCACCCTTACGTTGTTCCTTCGATTGCGGCCTTCGGCATCCTCCGCCCGTCTCTCCAGCGTCGCCAAACGGCTCAGGATATCCGCGAGTTTGTGGTCCGCGGCCACCACCGCTGGCCTGAGCTCCTGTAGCTGCATCTCATTGTCCTTAACTCGGTCCGACAATTTGGCATGGTCCGCCCGCAAGAGACCCAGCCCAGTGGTGACCTGCGCTATATCGTTGTGCAGTGCCTCCTTGGTGGCCGTAATCGCCTCCAGGATGCCATCCAGCCGTTTGTTCAAGCGCCGTTCCTGCGCTGAGCCCTCCGGGTCAGCCTGGGCCCCGCCATCCGCGGCCGGCGCCGGCCCCCGGCTGTGCCCCACCGGCATCTGCGGCGCGGAACCCTTAGTCGCCATCTGCTCGATGGGAACCCCCGATCAGGGTGAGCGCGAGGGTCCCCCGCTCAACTGTGCCAAAGTCCGCCGCCCGGCGCGGCCGCCACCCACAAGGGCCACCGCAATCGCAGCCCGTGTGTTTCACTCAGTCAGCCAGAGGGCCACTCCTTGGTCGATGCCTCCACCCTCCAGCAGCACTCGCCACCCTCCAGCCGCCGATGAGGGCCACGCAGTTCAGGGCCTTCCTCCGCTCCCCACAGCGTCGTCAGCCGCTCCGGACCTCCTTGTCATTAAGCCCCCATCGAATCAGCCCAGGGCTATCCGCCCAGCGGGGTCAGCACTGTGTCCCGGGGGGGGGGGGCGCCCCTCCGCGCCCGCCTGCAGCACTCCTCAGTCCCCGCACTGCCAGCCACTGCCCAGCGCCGGGACCCACACCACTCCGGAGCTGCCAGCGGGGACCGTCAGCCCGCCCCGATGTCGGGCGCGCGGTCCAACAACGCCTGGTCAGGCGTGGTCTCTCCCGGGTAACACCGTTCACGCTCCAGGCAGTCGTCTCTCTCCACGTGGGGGGAGGGGCGGCTCCGGCGCTCCGTGCCTCACGCAGCAAGAGGAGCCCCGATCCCCAGCCCGCGATACCAGGGGCACCGGAAAGCCGTCCTCCTTCAGCCCAGCTGGGGTAGTCCCCGTCTCCCTCCGGCCCCGGTCCTCCGTCCTCCGCCCTCAAGGCTCCGAGGTCGAGGCCGCCGCCATCTTGCCCGCTGGTCTTCGCGCTCCGCAGCCCCGGTGTCGGGCTCCAGCACCGCTCCTGGCCCTCCTCAGTCTCTCCGCCAGCAGCCTCTGCAGCCCTGGTGCTCCGCACCGGCAGTCCGTCCTACTAGCAGCCCCTTACGGCAGGTAAATCAGGAGTAATGACGGGATCAGGCTCGGAGCTACAGGCTCACGCCGCCATCCCGATCGGCGTCCAAGCCACGCCCCCATAAGCGGACGCCATGATACATGATTGCAGCTACGATGTGGGACATCTGTGTTCTCAAATTGTGTGAAAGCCTTCATCTGCCCCCCCCCCCAGGCTGTAGAATCTGCCACGGTGTGCCATGTGGATAACCAGATTGACCCACTGGGTGACCCACTCATTCATCCATCCATACATTCTCACCGGTCATTATTGGGGATCCTGCGCTCTCTGGGGTAGATTACGTAGAGGCACACCCCGTTCTCTTTTTCCCCCTGGTGCAACTACTTGACTATATCCCCCATGTTTGTAGCATACACCTGCCACTCACGTTACTGCACTTCCAATTAGCTGCACATGGCAGCGTCAGCCAGAGGGTCTCAAAAGTTACTGTTTTGTTTTATTTTGTAATATTATGTTAATGACCACTTGTTAAGGGCACATCCACCAAAAAGGTCTATTGGCGCTGGTGATGCACACACTGGCTACTCCTCTAGAAGACAGGGTGCACTACATCCCTCTGAGTTAGTATCCTATTTTTCCACTGTGACTCGCTACCCCTCCATATAATTGTATGATTTGCTACCAGAATATTGTCAATGTATGCATGATGAGATGTGTCTGTTCGTCCACTTTATGAAAATATTTGTTGTATTTTTCGCAACTTGTGGTGACTCTTGATTCAATGGCAATATAAAGAAAGAATAAAATAACATCCCCTGAAAAAACAGTTGTCCTCAACTACTTGTGGCGCCTCAAGGCCACTGTTGACAAAACCATTTTGCCCAGTTGTGTCAAGTTCACAACGGATAGTGAACTTTGCTGCATCTCTCCCATCTGCAACAGCCTGAGAGAGTACAGCCCGGGCCTCCTCCGGGACTGTTGACAGTACCAATGCAACTGTGTCCTGCAGAGTGTGGGAGTAATGGCCCAAAAGGCATGCCGTATTCACGGACTGCAATGCCAGGCTGGCGGAGGAAAACATCTTACCCCAGAGAGTTCAGCCTCTTGGATTCCCTTTCCGGGGGAGCAGTAGGGAATGCGCCAGAATTTACATGGGATGTCAGGCTTGGGACCACCGGGCTCTCCGTGGTAGGGTATTGGCTGACGGAATTTGGATCCCCTGGACAGGGTGGTGGCAGCGGGCATCGTACTATTCACGTGAGCACTTGTGTTGGGTTTGGACCAAATACCCAAAAGGATGTCCCTGAGGGCCTCTGAAAGGGAGTAGTGGTTCTGAAGGGGAGACTCCCAGCTGCAGCACCTGCTTCAAAACTTTAGTTTTGACTGCCACTGAGGGCAACCGAAAGCCAAGGACCTAAGCTGCTCTTCGCACCATCATTGCTTAACAGGCTCCCTCCTCCATAGCCACAGTAGGGGGAGAAAGCATACCAGTATTTGGGAGGTATCCATACCACTGGCTTCACCCAGTTCCTCACACCAGTCCATGTTAGGGTTGTCTACATATGGCTGGTATTCCTCAGGGCCCAGTGACCCCTCCCATTCCTCCCTGAGTGGGAGGGGATATTCCCAAGGGAATAGAGCTCAGCCTCTTATCTAGGAGGCAAAGCTTCAGTCAGCACTGGATACAGAATTGGCAACGGTCCTCCAGCTCTATATTGGAGTCAGGAATCCTAATGGGGATGGGTCCACCGGTGGGTGCCAGCAGCTCTTGGAACATCTGCATCAGGACCAACTTTTGGGAAAGTCGAGTTGCTACGACCGGCTTGGGTTCAGATCCAGGAATGGATCCTTCAAGTACCCGGTGCGGAACCAGATGGGGCCCGAAGGTGCAACAGAGGGTTCAGCCTGCCGAAATATGGGGCCAATTGCTTGATAAAACTCAGTTGGGAGGGGGTTGCTCTGGTTCCCAGAAAGTCAGGGAACCAGGCCTTGAATGAGGACGCTCCCTCGTCTGGTCGGCCGACGGACGAGTAGAAGTCGAAGACCTCCTTCTTCTTGTGATGGGACTTACCCGAGTGTCCTGGCAACTTGGAGTGCGATGCAGATCTCAGATTCCGTGACCGCTTCCGTGACCGCTTCCGGGACCTTCCTCTTAACTGGGACCTCGAAAATTGTGACATTGCCCACGAGCTGCCATGAGCTTGAGGGATCTCTCCTGTAAGGCCGTGGGATTCATGGTGTGGCAGTCAATGAGCACGACTTCAGGTCGTGGTCATGCTCGAGGCACCACATGCTTACAAGATGCGGGTCAGTCACAGACATTCGCAATGACAGGCACTACCGGACTTGAAGCCGGCGTTCTACGAGGACATCCCTGCCAAACCAGGAGGCAAAAAACCTAAAAAAAAGTCAACAGAAAGTAAAAACTAATCCAGTCACACAGTGACTGACTGGGTAGCCCTTCTCTGGATCAGCACTGGCTGGCATGGAAAGAAAAGAACTGACATCAGCGCACATGAGTGGCGCCTATGTAGGTGCCACAGATGTCACATCCAGAGCATACGACGCCAGCGGAGCCAATCAACACCATCTATCAGCGCAGGAGTACTGCTCACAAAAAAGTTTCAGGATGCAGTCTGATATATATATTCACTGAACACACCGGAGGTTAAAGTAACGTTATAGTTAGGTGAATTTGTCAGTGACAACATTAAAGTTTAGAGACGATTCTGTCTAATAACTCTAGGGTGCTTACAATACTTAGTATGTAGAATGTTTGCCCTACTAGAAACATTTTCTGCAGTACCAAAAACTTGTGTGGAACATAATGAATACTAGTCAACAGTCACCTGCAAAGAGATTTACTCTTCAATACAAAGATTTAGAACATGTTCAATACCTCTACACGACTATGTTCCATTAGGTGCTCATGTGTTTTGTAATCACTTAAACCGATTAGCTTGACACAGGCTGTACAAAATCAGGTAGAAAAGTAATATGGTAGCTACCCTCCACTATGAAAACTAAAACAAACTAACACACTCATTCGATTATGTCATCAGTGATGTCATCAATGATGTCATTTGAGATGTCATCAATGATGTCGTAGAACATGTCATGAGTGATGTCATGTGAAGTCATAAGCAGTGCATAGCTGGGGCACAATTATAGTTTGCTCTGCATTTCTGTGGCTTTTTTTTGCTCAAAATGTTAATGTTGTCAAATTCACCTAACTATAACTGTACTATAACCTTTTTTTTTTTCCAGTAAATTTCTAAGGTTTTTATAACAAATTTTTTTTCAATAAAAATTCAGAGAATGTTTAGGTTTTTTTAACAAAGTAATATTTAATTATGATATGTAAATCCAACACCCGCCGCTCATGAACATGGTGGTGGGGATTGGCTGCAGGGCATGGCCTATGGCCAGCCCCTGTGGTCAATCCCCCACATGCAGCCAACACCACGCTGCACACGCCCTTAACCTGTGCGCAGTGGGGGGTTAGCTGCAAGGCCTGGGCCAAACCCTGTAAAGGCAGGCAAAAACACACTGTACAGGACATTTGGTTGTGCACTGCCAGGGGGTGACCACAGGTCCTGTGGCCAAACCCTCAAAGGCAGGCAACCCCACACTGCACATGGCCTTCGGCTGTGCACGACAGGAGGTTGGCCCTGGTGACCCCAGGTCCTTTTTATATTTTTTACTAAATGAGAGGAGGACCGTGCATCCCTCCCCCTCCCCAAGCCTTGGTAAGTGTTTGGTCTTTAAACATTCCCTAGGACCCTTCCCTATGTTAATCGGTTAAGATGTTCTTGTGCAGCTGATGACTGCGGGTCCGGTTGTATGAATATTTGCTCACTATACCACTTGGATAGTTACGCAAGTTGTCTTGTGTTTGGGCTTATGTATTAGACATATTTTATTACACTTGAGATAGACTGGAAGCAGTTCTTTTTGACATGGCAGAATTCAGTGGTTTGGCGTACGATGATGCATTTATCAATCTATACTCGATAATACACCGAGTATTCTAGAGAGCATTTCTAGCTCTGGAGGTCCTTATGTTGATGATTGGGGTAAAGTATTGTTTTTGAAGAAATCTCACTCTCGGACCATGATACATGGTGCGATAATGGCAGAATATTTGCGGGGCAACTGTGCACCTTCGGGGTTGATTTTCACTATTGCCCCGCGCTTATTTCTCCAGGATAAAGCTTTTCTGAAGGATTGGTCCCTAATAGCCTGGCGCTGTACGCGCGATTGACTAATTTTAATAATAAGCATGGCAAAACGGGTAGCTGATGCCATCTTAATTGAGATACAAGTATTAGAAGCTCAAATTAAAACTACCGTTACGGCCACCCTTTTCAAAAAGAACCAAGAAAAATCAAACAAAACGAATAAAGAGTTTAAAGACTCTGTACTTGTATCAAAAATTGAGAAATTCAAGAAGGATTTGGCCAGATTCAAACATGAGGTGGTTTATCCCTACACTAGCGACAGCTATACCCCTCCCAAATTTAACAGAAAGGGATGCAGATACGGTTCGACTTACTCGGGCAGTAGCTCCGAAGACAGTACAAGTGACACTGAACGCCCTGAAACTAATAGACGACAGTTCAGAGGCCGAGGGAGAAGATCTAACTGGAGAGGACAGTTTGTACCTCATTTTCAACAATGGTGGCCTCCTACACCATGGGGATATCCATCCCAACAATTCCAACCACCACCAGGCCCTTTCCAGATGTACCAACAAGATCCTAATAATCCATCTTTTTTAGGGTTTGGTCCTGGCAGGTCCCGAGGCAGAAGAAGAAGTCGACAACCTCAAGTGCATTGGAACCAACCGCTAGCAGTGACCTAACAAATAGGCACACGCAGCCAATCCAAGAAGAACTTACCGGGAACGAGTGCAGAAGCAGTTTAATAATAAACTTGAGTAAGAAAATTTTGACTAATGATGAGGAATGTGTTCTTAATAGAGGCCTTGGCTTTCTAGCAACGATTGACGGAGATGATTTTAAGGTTCAGTGTGAACTTGCAAAATATTTCCGCAAGATACGTTTACACTATTTTTTCAAGGATAGAAACTCCACACAACCTTTTACAGATAGGATTAATACCGGTCTAAAGAAACGGTCTACCTTCAATCCTCCTTTACAAAGCGTACCACCACAAGTACTCACTTTTGAGAGAGCAGTGCAAGAAGAGATCACGGCTCTATGCACAAACAAAGGAGGTAACTACAGTAATCTACCGAAGAAGGAGCAAATAGCTCTACGAGCCCTCACTCAAGATCATGAAATAACCATCAAGCCCGCAGATAAAGGCGGAGCAATTGTTATCTTAGAGACTGAGGCATACCGAAATGAATGTCTAAGACAACTAGGAGATGGGAGGTCTTATCGCCTTCTCAAAGAAGACCCGACCGAGAGAATCAGGAAAGCCATCACTGAAATAGTAGAAGAAGCCAACAA
Source organism: Triturus cristatus (assembly GCF_964204655.1). Taxonomy (NCBI): domain Eukaryota; kingdom Metazoa; phylum Chordata; class Amphibia; order Caudata; family Salamandridae; genus Triturus; species Triturus cristatus. The sequence goes on along the minus strand of NC_140589.1, from coordinate 665,909,745 downwards.
TGAAGGCTGGATTACACCACAAGAGGCTGCATTCCTTCAAACTCCTCACCCTGTGATGCCATATTTTTATACTTTACCAAAAGTACATAAGACCCAACGATCACCACCAGGGAGACCCATAATTTCTGGGTTAGGTTCAATTCTTGAGCCATTATCTACTTTTGTAGACCACTTCCTGAGGCCCTTAGTCAAGAAGATGCCCATGTATCTGCAGGATACAAAAGACGTTTTACTTCTTTTACCAACTGTGGAATTCGACGCGGAGAGAGACACCTTCGATGTCGAATCATTGTACACGTCCATCCCTCAAGATGAGACGTTGGACATCATTGCCTCCATCATGAATGATACTGACCTGGACTCGATCACTTCGGTCCACTTTATCATGACACTTGCTCATTTGGCGATGGAAGAGAATTTCTTCAAATTTGAAGAAACAGTGTATCTCCAAATCTCAGGCACAAGTATGGGAAGTATTTTCGCGCCGAGCTTGGCGAATTTATACGTTCACACATTTGAACAAGAACATGTGTTGACTTCCGATAATCCCTTCCATGAGTCAATTCGACTATGGAAGCGCTATACTGACGATGTGCTTGTAGTTTGGCTTGGATTTTGACTCAATTTTAAAGTTCTTACAGTGGCTGAATACACTGAACAATTTCTTGAAATTCACAGTAGAGGCACATAAGGACAGAATAGCCTTTCTTGATATATCAATTCTTGTTACACCAACAGGGTGGAAGAGTGAACTGTACCATAAGCCAATGGCCCGAAATTCCCTTCTCAGGTATGATAGCCAGCACCCGAAGGTGCTACGCGATAATTTGCCGTACGGCCAATTTTTACGGGTGAGAAGGAATTGTTCCACTCCGAAAGAGTACAAACAACATGCCCGTAACCTGTCTCAACAACTGACAGAGAAGAAGTACCCTCAAAGACTAATCAAACGTGCATTCAAACGTGCTACCAATAATAACAGGGAGGCGTTATTGGAACCTCCGGTTGATGAACCACCTCTGGGCCGTTTGACTTATGTTAATACTTTTAGCACTTTAACAAATGGTATTCAGAAGTGCATTAGGAAACACTGGCGACTTCTGAATAGCTGCAAAGATAAAATTCCACTCCCCTTGTTTTCATTGAAGAGAGGGACGAATTTACGAGACAAATTGGTGCACACCCAACCAAAAGAGCAAAGTCCAAGGAGAGTTGGAACACTCTGGGACCTACCAGCGGTTCAGGGACACTATCCCTGTAGAGTATGTGTGATTTGTCCACAGACAAGACATTAAAAAAACATCGACATTGGAACAAACAGACCGTGGGCACAAAGAACATTCTCTAATTGCAACAGTGACCATTTGATATATCTGATACAGTGCCCGTGCAAATGTCAGTATGTGGGGATGATGACCTGAAAAGTTAAATTGAGAATGTTAGAACACAAAAGCACTTTTTGATGCAAAAAACCAACACTAAACTGACAAGACATTTTGCCGAGTTTAATCACCAGGCTGATGATTTCACTTGGACGGTCTTAGAAAAACCGTATATACCACCTCATGTGAGCGATATGGCCAAATTTCTTTTTACAAAAGAACAAAGTGGGAGTTCAAACTCCACAGTGATACATCAGGCCTTAATGATGTTATACCATGGACATCCCTATGAACCTTTGTTTATAGGCAATCCTGATAGATAAAAACACCAGCCAGAACCAACATTACAAAAGGCATCAAAGCATATAATCTCTCTTACATTAGTTGAAGCTGCAATGTGATTAATAGTCAAGTGGAGACTACATCAATATGTGAATTAGCCATGAGGGGCAAGATTCTCACTTGGATTACACAGCTACCCCCCTTCTTATGCCGTGTTGATGAGGGTAAGCAGATTGATATCCCTTGATATCCCTCGAATGAGATTAAGCTGAGACTGATCGCAACCCACATCGCAATGGAAATAGCCAGGGGCATATTTTGAATAACAAGTACAGTCTTCCTGAGATGTGTCAGTTTTTTGACCTCCTGATGGTTGAGCTGACGAAGGTGTACAGCTTGATACAACTTGGTAGATAGTTGCTAGCCCCATGTGGTCGATAGTGAATGTGTGCACTTTAAACTACTGCTTCCTATCACGCTGATGTCATCTTGTTGTTTAGAGTGAACACTAGAGAAGACATCTGTTTTATACCTAAATTAAGTTAATATACTTCTGGTAACAAAAAATATTTGTTCGTATCAATTGGTAATAAATGGCGATAAGAGTTAAATTACAAGCCCTAGCACCGCGACTAAAAGAACTACTATTTCCGGGTAAAGAGACGTCATTCAGTAGTTCAAAAAGACGTCATCTATATACGCCGGAAAGTTCATCCATTGTTTGAGTTCGGCTTAAAAATAATTAGCAGATCAGCGTGGGCACCACCCATACAGCTCAGTCAGAGCCAGAGGTACCGACGGAGAGGTAAGTCTCCGATAACTTACGCTCTTCTATCTGTTTTTCATGGCGCATGAGAAGGCGGGATAAGAACGGAGTAGCTATTGTATTTAATCGGCGTTTCCCTTACCCGTCTTTTTTGAACGAGAGGTGCATACTAAGGAAAGGCGCGCACGGGCTCAATTCATGGCGAGCGGCAGTACATGGATAGTTAGCGCTTTGTTCTCCCATGGAGAATCGATATGCGCACATTTAAGAGACACCACCCCCTTTTTCCCAAATCGATTTTATCCACACTCAGTGTGGGAGGGTATGCTCAGACGTGAGTCCCTTGCTCATTGCACCATCAGGATTCAGGCAAGCCGAGCCGACGAAGCCTGTGATACCAGAAACCGGTCCCCGGAAGCTTGTTTCCTTCCCAGTATAAGAATTGGCTTGGTAGTTTGGTTTGCCCTGTTCCCATCATGCACTGGGACAGGTACAGACTAATTTGCATGTAGCCTGGTTCTGAGCTGGGATGGTGCAGTGAGCTAAAAAACGGTGATTGATTAAAACCATGATCTCTTGACTTGGTAAGAGTATTCTGCATCATTCAGAAACTCTGTCCATCACCACCCCCTTTTTCCCAAATTGATTTTATCCACACTCAGTGTGGGAGGGTATGCTCAGACGTGAGTCCCTTGCTCATTGCACCATCAGGATTCAGGCAAGCCGGGCCGACGAAGGCTGTGATGCCAGAAACCGGTCCCCGGAAGCTTGTTTCCTTCCCAGTATAAGAATTGGCTTGGTAGTTTGGTTTGCCCTGTTCCCATCATGCACTGGGACAGGTACAGACTAATTTGCATGTAGCCTGGTTCTGAGCTGGGATGGTGCAGTGAGCTAAAAAACGGTGATGGATTAAAACCATGATCTCTTGACTTGGTAAGAGTATTCTGCATCATTCAGAAACTCTGTCCATCACCACCCCCTTTTTCCCAAATCGATTTTATCCACACTCAGTGTGGGTGGGTATGCTCAGACGTGAGTCCCTTGCTCATTGCACCATCAGGATTCAGGCAAGCCGGGCCGACGAAGGCTGTGATGCCAGAAACCGGTCCCCGGAAGCTTGTTTCCTTCCCAGTATAAGAATTGGCTTGGTAGTTTGGTTTGCCCTGTTCCCATCATGCACTGGGACAGGTACAGACTAATTTGCATGTAGCCTGGTTCTGAGCTGGGATGGTGCAGTGAGCTAAAAAACGGTGATGGATTAAAACCATGATCTCTTGACTTGGTAAGAGTATTCTGCATCATTCAGAAACTCTGTCCATCACCACCCCCTTTTTCCCAAATCGATTTTATCCACACTCAGTGTGGGAGGGTATGCTCAGACGTGAGTCCCTTGCTCATTGCACCATCAGGATTCAGGCAAGCCGGGCCGACGAAGGCTGTGATGCCAGAAACCGGTCCCCGGAAGCTTGTTTCTTTCCCAGTATAAGAATTGGCTTGGTAGTTTGGTTTGCCCTGTTCCCATCATGCACTGGGACAGATACAGACTAATTTGCATGTAGCCAGGTTCTGAGCTGGGATGGTGCAGTGAGCTAAAAAACGGTGATGGATTAAAACCATGATCTCTTGACTTGGTAAGAGTATTCTGCATCATTCAGAAACTCTGTCCATCACCACCCCTTTTTCCCAAATCGATTTTATCCACACTCAGTGTGGGAGGGTATGCTCAGACGTGAGTCCCTTGCTCATTGCACCATCAGGATTCAGGCAAGCCGAGCCGACGAAGCCTGTGATACCAGAAACCGGTCCCCGGAAGCTTGTTTCCTTCCCAGTATAAGAATTGGCTTGGTAGTTTGGTTTGCCCTGTTCCCATCATGCACTGGGACAGGTACAGACTAATTTGCATGTAGCCTGGTTCTGAGCTGGGAAGGTGCAGTGAGCTAAAAAACGGTGATGGATTAAAACCATGATCTCTTGACTTGGTAAGAGTATTCTGCATCATTCAGAAACTCTGTCCATCACCACCCCCTTTTTCCCAAATCGATTTTATCCACACTCAGTGTGGGAGGGTATGCTCAGACGTGAGTCCCTTGCTCATTGCACCATCAGGATTCAGGCAAGCCGGGCCGACGAAGGCTGTGATGCCAGAAACCGGTCCCCGGAAGCTTGTTTCCTTCCCAGTATAAGAATTGGCTTGGTAGTTTGGTTTGCCCTGTTCCCATCATGCACTGGGACAGGTACAGACTAATTTGCATGTAGCCTGGTTCTGAGCTGGGATGGTGCAGTGAGCTAAAAAACGGTGATGGATTAAAACCATGATCTCTTGACTTGGTAAGAGTATTCTGCATCATTCAGAAACTCTGTCCATCACCACCCCCTTTTTCCCATATCGATTTTATCCACACTCAGTGTGGGAGGGTATGCTCAGACGTGAGTCCCTTGCTCATTGCACCATCAGGATTCAGACAAGCCGGGCCGACGAAGGCTGTGATGCCAGAAACCGGTCCCCGGAAGCTTGTTTCCTTCCCAGTATAAGAATTGGCTTGGTAGTTTGGTTTGCCCTGTTCCCATCATGCACTGGGACAGGTACAGACTAATTTGCATGTAGCCTGGTTCTGAGCTGGGATGGTGCAGTCAGCTAAAAAAAGGTGATGGATTAAAACCATGATCTCTTGACTTGGTAAGAGTATTCTGCATCATTCAGAAACTCTGTCCATCACCACCCCCTTTTTCCCAAATCCACATTTAAGAGAAGCGCATACAATAAAGTATAATTGTTGGGCAGTATATTCCTTCCTTTCTAACAACTAGAGGGTTTTCTAACACCCAGTTATGGTCAAACACAAGCGCATTTTTGTCTCATAATTAAACAGTTATAAGGCTCCTGACGGCGCGAAGATTGATTACGCATCAAAGAACAAGCGTATATATTTAAAAAGGTGTTCTGGTGTCCTGTTCCTAGAAATATAAAAAAAGATATAATTCATGGGACGAGTTGGTAATTTTAGACGAGTTCTGGTAATTTTAGACGAGTTCTGTTTACCTGTTGTGCTTAGCTCATTGGTTACAGAGAGCTCTGCCACCTAAGTTCTCATAGTAGACATGGCGCGTTTTTTCCACTATTCTGGTTATTTTTAGTTGTTTTTAGTTTGTGTCTAGTCTAAGCTCCGAATCACATCACTGTTAAAATCCACAAGACAGAAACAATATGAGAGACAGAATTGAATAAGTTTTTTCCTGCCTTTCTCCTCATATAAAATAATTCCCCTCTACTTTTAGGGCAGGCCTCCATTTATCTGAGTTGTGACCGGGTGAGGTGAGGTTTTCTCCTCGTACAAGACAGGTAAGCGCATTAGCTCAATGAAACATATTGCTATTAAACCTATAGTTATAGGTGACTGAGGTTTTTCTATAAAGATAAGAAATAGCTTGGGAGTGGTTGTAATTGAGTTACCGTTTCACCACAGGTACAATGTTTTTTCTATTGTAGGTGACATAAGCATTCTGCTTGTACAGAGGAACGAACCTATAAGATTGTATCTATTTTAATTTCAAAAGAAATATGTTTTCACTTTCACTTTATTATTGATGCAGTAGCAATACAGTTATTGGTTGAGGTCCTGAAGAAAGCCGACGACTAATAGTCGATAAGGCTGAAACATGTCGACCGTATTGTGTTCAAAGCTGTTTCTGCACTATTTTTAATTAGGATTAGCAGAGATACCTGGAATAAAGGTTTTTCTCTCCTAACTCCTTTTTAACTTCACTTTCATGCACTGCACATAATTTCTATCACCTATAATTTCATCATTCAATGTTGAGGTTGAACACTATGTAAGAAAGTGGTCTCTTTTTTCTCACTTCCTCCCTTTGTGATTTTGGTGACCTGGTCGATACCCGATCCACATGACTCTTCTCCGGGATTTGGAGGTGTAGTGGTGGGAAGGAAGGATATCCAAATGATGACACTGACCACATTGGTAATTGATGGAAATCCTTTTTGGTCGCAAAGGTCTTTGCTTTTCGCGCCCAGGGGTTTCTTATGCCTGGTGTGATTTGGTAACTTAGTCTTATCTCCTTTATGTAGACCGCCAGACTTAATCTGTTTAAAAGGGCCCTTGGGACCCCATCCCCCGGGACCATTTGTTTTTTAATTAAAAGGGAGGGGAACAAAGCACCCCTCATGCCCGAGCTTTGTCCATCTCCCCCTCCCTAAGCTGTTATCGGCCCAGGGGACCCCATACCCCCGGGCCCTCATTTGTAAAATGTGAGTGCCCACCCAGGACATCTACCATGCTCTTGTTGGTTACAGGTGAAGTAGGGGACCGCGGAGAGAGCTCCAAGGCCACAGCCAGCACTCTGTATGCAGCCAGCATTACTCCCGCCCACTGCATGCCTCTCCCATAAAGTAATGGCCCCTGGGTGGGCTCTGCAAGGGCCTTAACAGCTCATGGAGGGAGGGCCGCGTGGCCCCCTCCCCATTTTCTCAAGTTTTGGCACAGGGGTGGGTTCCTCAGGGCCTTTGCTGCCAGGATCTGTGGCCAACTCTCCGAAAGGCAGGGAATCCCACACGGTACGTAGCCTTCGGCCGTGCATGGTAGGGGATTGGCCATAGGGACTATACCTTGTGACCCCATCCCCCCGGGCCTTTTTTTATTACTATTAAAGGGAAGGGGGCTGCACATCCCGCCGCCCTGAGCTTGATAATTCTCTTGGTACCCCATTCCTTAGGGTTAATTAAAAGGGGCGGTACCACGCACCCCTGCCCAAGCTTTGTGGGCCATGGGGTCCCAATACCCCAGGGCCATTTCTAAAAATAAATTGAAGGGGGTCGCATCTACCCCTCCCCAACCGTTATCCTATTCCCGGGGGCCCACATTTGCAAAAGTCGGGTGCACTGGTGCCCACTAAGTACACCCACCATACTCTTGTTGGGTACCGGGAGGGAGAAGAGGGCCACGGGAGAAGCCCCGCGGCCCCTGCAGACCCAGGCGGCTCCCCACATGCAGCCAGCATTACACCTGCATTACACCTGCCCGCTGTGTGCCCCCCCTTAAAGTAATCTGCTGCATGGGTTGACTCCTCGGGGCCTCTGGCCTCTCAGCTCTCCTCCCCTTTATGAGTACAGCTCCGGGGGTGGGCTCCTCGGGGCATACGCTTTATAAATGCAGCTCTGCTGGACTCCCACTGGATCGCAGATTTTTTTGCTGTTTTCTTTTTCCTACCCCATATGTATGTATTTGTATGTATAGATATATCCAACACGAGTAGTGGCGAAGGATCCGTACCGCTTACAACGGCGGGCCGTGGCAGGGTCGCCAACCCTAGTAAATCCTCACGAAAAGTCGTCTTACAACGTCTCAAAGACAACACGCCTTAGCCCATACTTGCTTCAAACGTAAGATTTATTTTCATGGAAAAAAATATTGACTCAGAGATAGTGGGAATAAAAACAACAGTTAAAATTCCAGTTCATCATATTAAGTAAACTAACGCTACAGATAATCTCAGCGTAAGTGCACTGCTAATGCTTCATCACTATTGTGGCCACCAGGCTGTATAGTGTGATATTTAATAATCATTTTGGATTCGAGACGTTTGAGTTCTTTAGTTCTGTCTGCTCCCCTTTCCCTTTTCAGGACAGAATCCAGGACAATGAATGACAGTAAACTGGTATTCTGGTTATGGGTAGAATGAAAATGACGTGCGATGGGATACTGTCTGTCATTGTGTGTTCTTGCCCTCAGATGCTCCAAAATCCGTTTTTTGGCCTTATGGATTGTACTCCCAATGTCAAATTTGTTACATGGGCATCTGAGGGTATAAACAGCATACTCCGTATTGCATGACACATGTTTATTTATGAGAAACCCTTCAGAAAATCTTTGAGACATTGAAAGCGGAATCTGTTTTCACTTTTCGTTAACTTGAATGTCACATGGTTTTGTATATAACTTTATTGTTTTTCATTTGCCCACTACTCGTAAACAAGAAGCGGACGCTTCGAAACGCGTTGGGTGCCTTTTTTCCATGAAAATAAATCTCACGTTTGAAGCAGGTATGGGCTAAGGCGTGTTGTCTTTGAGACATAAGACGACTTTTCGTGTGGATATATATATATATATATATATATATCCCACGTTTGCAGTCTCAACAAAAATCCGTATCCACGGAGAAGATAGAAACCACGCAGATCCAAAGTAAGGCACAATAGTTGATTTATTTCAAAGCCGAGTCTTCACAAAATCTGACGCGTTTCGGGCATCCGCCCTTGCTCACAGATATATATATATATATATATGTGTTTATATTTTTACTTCAGGTCAAGGGACTAAGTCCCCGAGTCTTGTAATGGCTACCGGCAAAAATGTTCATGTTGTTGGCAGCCAGTCAGAATGCTCGCTCCCGTAGATGTCCGACTTCCACTGGAGCGAGATGGCCCAAGGGAAATAAAGCTCCCTGGGCCAAGCAGAACGCTCTATTTTTTAAATTGGAGCTCTCACAAGATTCTCTTGAGCCTCTCGCAGAGTCAACCGTTCAGATATACAATTATTTTTATCCCTTAATTTTTCAAAAACTACTGAACGGATTTACACCAAATCAAGCTTCCTGGCGAATTTGGTTTAATTCCCTGTCTAAAAAAGTCTATGGAAAATACATGAGGATTTTGCATTTTTTCTCAGCCTCCACTTAACAGATCACACCGAAACTCTTTAGGAAGGAGCTGAGGTGGATGAACATATACATATTGAAAAAAACACAGAAAGCAAAAAAACTGAAATTCACCAGTTATTGATAGCGGAGCTAACAATAACTTGTGCCTCCACCATGCACTGCTTATGACCGCACATATTACCTCACTCATTACATTATTTATGATATCATTGATGACATCTCAAATAACATCATTGATGGTATCATCTAAGCTTCATTTTCCTGCATATTCCCTATAAATTACTATGGCAGTAGAGGCCTGAAAGTAAGTACAAAATCGCTCAAAAGAATATGAGGCATAATTTTTGCCATCACAGATACAACTGCCCCCTCATGCAACCAATCGCACATTATGTAAGGCTGTGTGCGGTGGGGGGTTGCCAAAAAGACCTGGTCTGCGGGCAGTCCCTGTGGCCCACCCCCAAATGCAGCTGTGCCTACACTGCACACTGCCTTCGGCTGTACGCGGCAGGGTTTGGCCACAGTGCCTGATCCTGGAGACCCTATCCCCCAGGGCCTTTTTAAAAAAAAATTAATTTATTTATGTGATTTGTAGAGTGTAACATTTATCCCCAAGGGGATATCACTGCGCTAAGATGCTTCCTAGCCTTTCAGCTGTGAAACTGAGATGAGTTCATGATAGCTTGATAAATTACTTTATCCTTTTAAAAAAAAACATGTTTTTAGTTTATTCCTAACCTACAGATGTTCAGTAAGACTGAGATCTAGGGGTAAAGTGTTCCAGTGGCCAAGTGTGAAAATGAGTAGCACCTGATCTCACTTTTTTTATTTGCTTAGCTTTGGCTAGTGTAAGGTTCCGTGATCTCAGATCGCGCACTGGATTATAGAATTCCACTTTGGGTTGTAGAATTTCAGGCCAAGTGTTATATAGTGCTTTGTGTGTATGGCAGAGAAGTTTGAAGCTGGTTCTTGTGCGTATTGGCAACCAGTGCAGTGTTGCCAGGCAGGCTAATGCTGTATCTTTCCATATTGCAGTCAAGCTTGGCAGCCTTTTGAATCTCCTGCAGTTGGGTGAATAGGTAATTTGCCATACCTTCATGAAGGGCATTACCATAGTTCAATCTACTGGCTATAAGGGCTTGGTGTATTGTTCTTTGCCAGTAAACCAGTATGAATCCAGAAACGTGTCTAGATTTACACAGCATAGGCCACACCAACAAGGGTAAAAAAATCAGACTACTACTGAAGTAAGTGTTATCATGCACTGCATTTACCATGATTCACTGTGGCAAATTGAGTGTTGTGAGGCAGTGTGCTCCCACCTTCCTCCTGTTTGAAAAGGCTCCCTTGAGCTACTGACCTGACAAGCTTGTGTTGATGCACATGTGCCCCTAGTGAGTGGTGCAAAGATCCGAGAAGATTTTGGGCAGAGTTTCCAGCACCCCCAAAACGAATTTCTGCTCTTTACTAATGAAGGAATGAATTCAGAAACACATGTCTAGAGTTACACAGCACAGGCTGCACAAACCAGGTTGAAAATTAAAGACTACTACTGAAGTAAGTGTTATCATACACGGCATTTACCATGATGCATTGAGGAAAATTGAGTTTTGGGATGTGAGGCAGTGTGCTCCCATCCTCCTAATTCTCTTTTGTTCAGCACCACCGCTCAGAAATCCCAACTTGTCAAATTCTTTCTCTGTGTCCAGAGCCATAATGATAGCGAACTAATAGTCATGCGATACATCAAATTTTTAGAAGCAATGCATTACAGTACAGATCATTATTACATCATAACTGACAACTGTTAAACTTCTAGTACAGAACGCAGTTGCATAACAGAATTGCTTGGTGTTCGAAACTGAACTACGTTCAACATTGCAACAAAATTGAATAGATTGTACTCCATCTACCATGAATCACACATATCATGCATCTATAGCAACTGTAATTTGCACCCCGTACGTATCCACCTGCCACCCCGGCCACCCCCTCTGTCGCATGTAGCGTGTTCTATGAGTTTCCTTGCCCGCCGCCGCTCAGTGTTGCAGGCGGTCCGCCCAGTGAGGCCTAGAGCCGCATTGCCTATGATGACGCCTGTTCGCCATCACGCAGAAGTGTGCATGCCGCTGCCTCCGGGCCCCCCTGCCAGGTCGTGTGAAACTCTGTTAGTATTGCATCCCATGACGGTGCCCGTGGCTGCCTCCGCAATCCAATAGCATCCTCCCGCCGAAGAGTCACACTTTCCGCCTGCGCCCAGCAAAGCAGGGATTGGTACCAGGCTTTTGTCGCTTGGGGAGTGGGAGAATTCCATCGGTGCGTAAACAGCTATTTAGCCACTATGAGACCCAGATCTACGTATCTGGACGTCATCTTGTGCTTTTTGGACCTGCGATAGATTCCCAGTATACAAACCTCCCATGTCCAGTCCAGCGTTCGTTCCGTACATTGGGCCAGGCATGTAGTGACCACCCCCCAGTACGCTTGAATAGTTGGGCACGACCACAGTATGTGTATGAGGTCTGCCCCTGCCTCATTGCATCGTGCGCCCTTGGGGTCTGCGTGGGCAAAATACTTATTTATTTTCTCTGATGTTAGGAAGGCTCTGTGTATTATATAGTATTGAATGAGTCGGAACCTTGCATTGCGAGGAATCCGTGTTGGGCTTTCAAGTATGCCCCCCCATTCTTTGTCTGTGGTAGGTCTGTGTCCCAGTGGTCCCGCAAAGCGGATTATTGCCGCAGTGTATGAAGTCTGAGCGATTCTGCAAACCATTTGGTGAGATGGCGACCCGTGCCCAGTTCGTCGAAGTATTGGCAAATATGTCACTTTCTTAATGTTATCTTGCCCCTGTCTACTTTGAAGAAAGCTTACCTGGTTGGGGTACAATAGGGAAGGCGACACCTTACCAAGCCTAGCTATAAATACTGTAGAAAACTATGTTACATATGCATTTAATAGTGCTATAGGCCTGTATGATTTTCATTCCTCCTGGTCTTTTCTGGCTAGGATATGAAGGGGATTTCATCTTCATTAGTAATGGGACTCTTTCCAGAGATGTCTAGGATTAAGTTCAAAGTGGCTGGTTAGCAGACAGATCAAGGTGCTCAGATAATTCTTTATTGAAGACATCTCTGAGAATATCAAGGCTTTTGTTGGGGTGCATACTCTTTATGGTGGAAAGCACCTAATGTGGTTCAATAGGTTCTTCCAATTCCTCTCTCTGCCAAGGGGGGAATGAGGTCATCAGCACTTGGGTCAAGTAGTCTTTTACTTCCTCTATATTTACATCTTTGTTGGTGTATTATAGCCTATAAACAGACAAGAGTAGTTATTATTTCGCCTGGTTCTCTGTTATAAAGCTCCTACCTGGAGACTTAGGTTTGCCAGAGAAAGCCATGAACCTCTAAACTCTCAACCTCAATTCTAGGAGCTTGCCATTCTCATAGAACATCTGCCTTACATGCTTTAGGATTAATTCTTGTCTGTTGATTCTTAGGGCTTGAAGTTATCTCTACCTTAATGGCTTGCTGTCTAGTGGGAACAACACAGCCTGCCTTCTCTGTTACTTAACAATGGTATAACTCAAACAGATAAAAATGTACAAAACATATGAACAACTTCTCCCAATGCAACTCTAACTTCACCCCAAACATACTAAAGCCTGAACCTACACACAATCATATCCCATTCATACTTCATTTGTTCAAGAATACATCATGCAAACTAATCAAATTAAAATATCAAAGTAAAGACCCATGACCAACAGCAACATTGTATACACAGAAGCATTTGTCTGGTAATTATTACTTGCTTAATCTATACAGAAAGGTATCTGTCTATTAATCATTTAGGTTTTCATAGTCTTCCAGATAGCAATTTATCACATTGGGGATCTTCTTCTGATTTTCTTTATTTTATCTCAAAGATATTGTGTTGTTCAGGTTCAACTTCAACAAGCGCCTTGAGAGAAGTTGTTCATATATTTTGTTGTTTTGTATTTAAATTATTTAAACCATATATTTCAAATATATGTACATTTCAAGTATAACATTAACATATGTTAAACAAAAAATTTAAAGAACCAGAAATTTATAATGGAATAAATGATTTTTGTTCAAATGATATCCATGTAGTTGAATGGGCTATTGAATATTGTGGTTCTAATGGGGTTTCGGAAGTAAAAAAATATATTTGAGTTATACCATTGTTAAGTAGAAGAGTAGGCAGGCTGTTTTGTTGTTACTTGCTTGTTTCCCCTGCTTCTGCCTCTCTTTATCCTAGCAGTTAGGGGCCCTCTTATGTTTCCTTGCTGTCCAGCTCTTGTGTTTTCTTTCTCTCCCCCTCTTGTAGTTACTTTGCACATTTAGACCCCAGTAAGTTTGCCTCTCTCCTGGGTCTAGATGACAGAGAGAGGACAGTCTCTGTGATTGCCTTGAGGGCATCACATTGAGTGTTAAAGGGAGTGTCTTAGCTTTGTCCTATTATTGATTGGATCCATGAGAAGTCCAATGTGCAAACTCCATCTCTTTTCCTTGCCCCCTCCATTCTGTCTCCACATGGGAGTAGTCCACAACAGACATAACTGCAATGTGTGCCTTCTCCAATTATCTAATGAGAGGTCTGGATGAGAAAAGGTAATCAATCCTCGTATATGATCTATTGTCCTGCAAATAGTTGGATTAATGTTTCACAGCCGAGTGGAGGAAGCACCAATTATCTGTGAGGCCCTGGTCCGTTACAGGTATCCATATTATTTTAGATATTGGCTTGGCTTTCTGGGAGAAATTAGACATTCTAGCCAAACTCTGGTTCCACATGTTATTGGGATTCCCTCTAAATATTAAAGTACCTTCACCCTTACCCACTTGATTCAGAATCACTCTTTTCAGGAATTGTTCTTATTGCATATTGGGTGTGTATGAATTATTGTGAGCTGTTGCCCCGTATTTTTATACTAAAAGCTTTGTATCAACCTTCAAGCTCCCAGACAACCATGTTGCACCCAAGTATCTCCTGCAGAAGAAGGCCACCCTTGCTGTTTTCATGTTTATGGACAACTAGAATTGGAATGGGTATATTCTACCCCCATTCGAATATGGTCGCCCCTCTGGATGTGAGTGTCCTGGAGAAAGTTCCTGCTGTTTAAGATATCTCCAGACCATAGTCCTCTTAGTGGGATGTTTAAGTTCTCTTACATTCAACAAGTGTAGCTTGAAACTTTAATTTGCATCTGTTTTCCTTTATTACCCAGTTACCTCTGGTTCCTTTGCCCAATAATGTGAGGTCTGCCTGAAAGCCCCCAATTATGCCTAAAACAGTCAAACTGGATAACTGAGCCACATAGGGCCGAGTCACTGCCCGTCATCCATGATTATTACCGTGGTGAATGCTACTGTCTGACTGTATGAGTCTAGTATGTGTTCAATTCCTATACACTCTAGCCTCCTTCGCCAGATCTTTGTCTTGGGCCTTTACTTTTTCCAAACCATCTGAGTTCTAAATAGCTTCTCCATTTCTGCCATTCCCGACCACATCAGGCCCCCAAGCATGTTTTATGAGGCTTACTGTAAGAAAATGGCTCTTTTTGCCTGATCACCTCCATTTAGTTTTGGACTGATGCTGTTGTCTTTTGAACTCTGTACACTGGGGCCCTGCTAACCAGGCCTCAGTGCATGTGCCCTGACCCGTATAAACTTGCGGGATTGGCTAAAAACTCTGTTTGCCACATTTAGCTACCCTAAACGTTCCTAGTACATGGTATTTAGTGTACCCAGAGCCTGTAAGTTAAATGTCACTAATTGACTGCTTCGCCTACTGTGCCACCACTAGAGTGACATGTCTACGGTACTGCTCTTGCAGCCGGGGTGTGTATTTTTGAAAATGCAAATTCAACCTGGCAAAATAAACCCTTTGCCAGGCCTAAACTTTCCTTTTAATACTTATATGTCACTTCTAAGGTAGGCATTCAATACCCATAGGGCAGGGTGCATGGTTCTTAACAAGTAGGGCATGTGTACTTACATTTTACATGACCTGGCAGTGAAAAATCTCCAAAATAATGTTTTACTGCTGCAAGGCTGGCTCTCCAATAGTAAAGCAATGGGTTACATTACAACACCTTATAATCTATACCTGCAGTTTGGGAATAGCCAGAACAATGATTCAAGAACTCACATTTATAGAAATTTACAATAGAATCTAATGGCCAAATTGCTATTTTCAAGATGCAATTTTTAGAAAGCTGTCATTTTCCTGCCAAAGCAAAATGTGCCTTCTTTAAAAAAAAAATGTTTTTAATTTTTTATTTTTTATTTTATTTATTGATTTTCAATATTCATACAATGCAAACCAAAATCATTGACAAAGACATCAAATCAAAACAGTGGTGTCTAAATGGCCACTCTTGCAATCTGATCATATAGCAGAACATTGTCTCCAAAAACTTGGACATCAAAATAAGACACAGTGGGCTCAGCGCTGCACCGTACAGTAGACGCAGATAGCCTCTGCCAGCAAATGAAGGATCATGTGAGACTACACAGAATTCAACAGTAATATACAATAGATTACCCCAATGGCCACGGGTACTGCAAAAGGTTGCCCCTTTCCATCACACCTTGTAGGACAATGTCCCAGTGTATGTACACAATAAATCACCCAGTACCAACAGTGACTCCAGCTACCGAACCAGCAACAGAGGTAGTCGCTCTAGCACGAGCCCAGTCGAGAAACGGTTCCCATATATCTCTGGGTCTGGAGGTAGGAGGCATTGGTTCCCAAAATATAGCAAGCTGAGTCTGACCGTATGTGACTCCCCGAACCAAGTCTCCGACTGTGGGTTTCCTCTTCCTTCCCCAGCATAGCGCTATCTGTCGTTTGGCAAATAGCAATAACAGCGCATGTAATTTGCGTTTCCTCACATGTGTCTCTAACATACCCCAGCAGTCCGAGCAAGGGTGCCGGGGACAGTGCCAGCCCTAAAATTTGATTTATGGATTCAAAAATTTGAGACCAATATTCGGCGACAGCCGGACATGCCCCCGCCATATGGAGGAAGGGGAGGCCCTGTGGGCTCCGCAGCGCCAGCAACAGTCGTCATCCCTAAATCCCATTGTAAATAAATTACTCAGCGTTCTATAATAACGATGAATAAATTTGAAGTGAATTAGTTTATAGTTAGGCGATAACTCCGTCATCTGGGCACAACAGTATTTCCATTGGTCCTCAGACAAAGGGGGAACTAACTCAGAATTCCACTGAAGGCAAGCATTAAAAACAGTCACAGGTGCGTCTTTCTGCATATGAGTATCCAGTCGGGTAATAAGCTTGCGCGGCGATGGCGTGACCAGCAAGTTTTCTAGGGCAGTCAGTGGGGCAGGCTGGGATGGGAAATCAGCATGTAACTCCCAACAGGCTGCACGTAGTTTATGATATAAAAACGTCACTCCGAAAGCTATCTTCTGACCATCTACGGCACTTGGGGGATCCCTGAATACTCCGTCTGGGTAGAGATCAGCAAAGGTATGAAGCGACATAGCCTGCGCCACCTTGGCCGTGATTTCATCCCTGACATTGGGAAGCATGGGATTCTGCATCAAGGGGATTGAAGGTGCGTATAAACTCTGTGTGCCTGCTCTTCTATGCAGTCCATCCCAGGCCCATCTGAGGGTCTTAGTGGTGTCTATGCAGTCGATGGGACGCTTACATTTTTGATACACTGCCACCTTAAGTGGAACAGGCGCAACCGCATCCTTCTCAACCGCCACATGAGGCTGAAATGGCGTCTGGTGGACCCAGTACTGCAAGAAATGCGCCTGTGCACAGAGCGCATATAATTGCATGTCCGGGGCCCCCAGCCCACCCTGCCTCGTAGGTAGGATAAAAGCTCCCAGGACACTCTGGCTTGGCCTCCAGCCCATACCAAGGATATTAGCAGAGAACGCAGTGTCTTAAAAAAGGATTGAGTAAGTATAAGTGGGAGATTAACGAATAAATACAGAAATTTAGGGAGGACAATCATTTTAGTCAATGCAATTTTCCCTACCAGCGAAAGTGGAAGTTTAGCCCACAGGTTCACCCTGTCCTCCAGCTAGGCAGTGGCTTTTCCATAATTTAAATTCCATAAGTCTTGTAAATTCCTGCTGATCCAAGTATTTCACAGCATCATTTTCCCATTGCAACGGGTAGTCCGAGGTAACCGCCTTAGTATTGTTGGTAAGTGGAAATATGACCGATTTAGACCAGTTAATGTTTACTCCCGAGAGAACCCCAAATTTGATTAGTTCCCTTAGCACTACATCCAGATTGTACTAAGGGCGCAAAATATACTGCGTAATATCATCGCCATACAGCGAAATCAAAAGTCTCCTAGCCCCAAATCCTATGCCTTTGTCTGTATGGTGTTGCCTGATGCGAGCTGCCAATGGCTCCATTGCAATAGCAAAAAGTAAAGGAGACAAAGGACAACCTGGCCTGGTGCATCGCGTTATATGGAACGGGGCGGAGATTATGTCATTCACTCGCACCCTAGCCGATGGCTCAGTGTATAGCAATTCTATCCATTTAATGAACAGGGGGCCAAAACACATTCGTGCCAAAATTCGGAAGAGGTATGGCCATTCGAGCGAGTCGCATGCCTTTGTAGCATCCAGGAATACCACCGCTGCCTGTACATCAGGTTGCAGATAATGTAAGACTGAGAAAACCATCCTAAGGTTGTGGGATGTGGATCTACCAGGTATAAAATCTGATTGATCCGGCAGCGCTATCATTGGAAGTAAAGGTTGCAGCCTATTCGCTAACAGCTTTGCCAAGATTTTAACGCCCACATTTATAAGTGACTGTGGTTTATATGAGTCTAATTCGGTTTCTGGCTTGCCTGGCTTGAGTAAGGTAATAATGACAGCTTCACGCATTGACTGAGGCAGAATACCCGTCTCATGCGCCTCCTCATATACAGCAAGGAGTTTGGGCGCCAGTTCTTCAGCAAATGTTTTGTAGAATGCGGTCGTCAAACCGTCGGAGCCGGGGGCTTATCCAAAGGCAGGCTATTAATAACATCTTTGACATCATCCACTGAGAACGGTAGGTGCATATATTCTCTGTGTCTGTCATTAAACCACACCAGTGCCACCGAATCCAGGAACTCCTGCATACCCTCCGGACAAGCAGTTTGTGTGGCTGTGTAGAGATTTGCATAAAATAAGAAAAACACCTATAGAATCTCTGAGGGGCCCCTGACAACGTCACCGTGCGGACTTCTGATTCCCGGGACAAAGGCCGCGGAGCGGGGGGCACGAAGCATACTAGCCCGTGTTCTCCCCGGTCTATCCCCCTCCCCATACCTCCGGGCCTCCGCATATTTCCCCAGAAACCTTACCTCCCTCCGTGCTTCCTCTTCATACTCCAGCAGCTTACCCTTCAGCTCAGCCAAGAGGGCAGTTTCCCCATCCATTTGTATACGCACCTCTAAATCCTTAATTTGTGTCTCAATATTGCACAAGGTTGTTCTAATAGCCTTGAGGACGCCCGCCTGTCGAGAAATACAATGCCCCCTAATGACCACATTAAACGCTTCCCAAAGTGAGGACATTGTGTCGACTGACCCCGTGTTAAGTAGTCCATAATGTCAGTGCGTATTTCTTCTTTGAATGCCTCATCTAAAAGCGGCTGTGGGGGCAGCCGCCAAGAGAATGCTGTCCGTGTAGTGTTGGGCAGGGACAGGGTCAGCAAGCATGGCGAGTGGTCGGAGAGGGTTCTCGACAGATGCTTAACGTCCACCACCCAGCTGGCCACATCTCTGGACAACAGCCAATAGTCCAACCTAGACCAGGCCCGGTGATGTTCTGAGAAGCATGTGCCCTCTTTAGTCAGTGGATTGCGAAGCCTCCATATGTCCACAATATCCCCCTCATCCAACAGGGCATTTAATACCCTGCTAGCCGCAGGGTGATGTGTCCTAGCTGTGCCTTGCCTGTCCCAAGTCATCGCTTAAAATGGCATTGAAGTATCCACCCCACAGGGACGTGGTGCAACCCGTGGCCCTGACCCTGGCCCAAACGTCCTGAAAGAACCCAGGAGAATCCGTGTTGGGGCTGTTTAATGCCACAACTGTCAGTAGAGTGCCACCCAAATAACCCAGGAGTATTACATACCGGCCATCAGGGTCAGTATAAGTCTCTCTTTCCCTCCAATCTATGCCTTGCCGCACCAGCACCGCTACTCCCCTAGAGTAATTTGAGTACACTGACACATATGAAGAGCCCCATCGCCTATGTCTGAGTTTAGCCGAGTGCTGGGATCGGAGAGGAGTCTCCTGCAATAAGCATATGTCTACATTGTGGCGAGCAAGATACGCAGGTACCAATCTCGACTTCTTACTGTCATTAAGGCCTCTTATGTTCCATGTTAAACAATTAACTGTAGTCTCATGATCGTCAGCAAAGGTGCATGCGCATCCCCCACCCGCCCCATTGTATAAACAGTACTGTCTTTACTTCCTGAATCAGTCCTGACAATCGACAGCCACACACCAACAAACACCCCAAACGTAGACCCCCCCCTTGCCTCCCCACCCACATCAACCCCCCAATTAGGTTGAAGCAAATCCCCTCCCAAAAGATACACAAAACTGAATGTTTCAGGGTAACTTCCCATGGGAACGTATGAGTACCGGCATACTTCCCTACCGTAGCAGGGTAGCCGAGATACTGCAAGAGATCAAACCTACACTGCATCAATCCAAACAAAACATGTGACCTTAAGGCGATATGCACTATAACCATCTCTCATCATGCGGTTACGGTCATCTATCCCTCTTTAACCGTCTCGCCCCGCTAAGGTAAGAAGGCATACGGTGTGGGCGCCGCTGACATCTATCATCCATAACTTTATGAACCATTGCCAATTATTAGAACAATAAAAAGTTCAATGCACCTGTGTGTGGCATAGAAAAGCGGGTCGCAGATTTCTGTAACCTTAAATACACAAAATGTCAGGTTGCGAAATTCATTTGTGTAGGGGAAAAAAAACCACACACATGTTACATAAGTAATACAAATGTCTATTAGTTAGTCATTATCACTTAGCTGCCGTTCCTCTGCCACAGCTGGACTTGAGCATTTCTTGTTCATTTTGCCACCCTCATGTTTGGCAAATTTCAAGGCGGATTTGGCGTCCGTGAAAAAGTGAACCGAGCCATCATAGGAAACTTTGAGTTTGGCAGGGTAGAGCAGAGAGTACGGTATCTGTGCCTGCAATAGGATCTTCTTTGGCGGTAAGAATTCTCTCCTAGCAGCCTGTACCGCCGGGGTGAAGTCCGCGTAGAATGCGATTTGGTTGCCCTGGTGTGTAATTGTGCCCAGCGTGCGAGCCTGCCGCAGCACCACATCCCGATCCTGATAGTTCAAGATTCTAGCCAATATAGGACGTGGAGGAGCTCCCACCGGAGGTCGCGCTCCCAGAGTATGGTGGGCCCTCTCCACCGCAAAGACCGGTGATAGATGCACTGCGAACAGTTCTCGAAGCAGATCCGTCACATAGACTTCCATCTTTGTGATCGCCGTCGCCTCCGGCACTCCCGTAATGCGTAGGTTATTACGACGCGATCTGGCTTCTAAATCCTCATTCTTGGCGGGAATTACGTGGAGGAGTTTATCCATCTGAGACACTTGTTCTTTGGTTTCCACCTGAAATTCGTGTAGGTCGGTATGTCTGTTTTCTAAAACATCCAGTCTGTGCTCATGCGATCCGACCTGTGCTTTCACCGACTCCATCTGCGATGTTAAGGTATCTAATTTGGCATCAATGGTGCGCAAACTCGAACGCACCTCAAGCATGAGTGCATGCATATCTTCACCCTGGTCTTCACGTTGCCCATCCGCGGACCCCCCTGCGGTGGTCTCCGAGTCCGATTCTTGTTGTCTCGTGGACCGACGTTGGTCAAACGTGAGTTTGGGCTGTTTAGAGTCGTGTTTGCCCATGGTAAAGCAGTGCAGGCAGCCTCACCTCGCACCATAGGTGCTTTGCAGTCAGCACCCCCCACAGGCGATTCAGGCTACCCACTACGAGTGCGATTCCTCAAGACCCAGAATGACCGGGGAACAACAGGGCTCACCAGAGGGTGCCACAAAAATCTACAAAGACTGCTGCACCAACGCTCACTCGGGGTCTCACCGCCAGTCACGAGCCAAAACCAGTGGAATAACCAAAAAATGCACAGTCCACCAACAATGGCGCCCCAGGTGCAATCCAGTATCAACAGTTCGCCCTGCACCTACTTTGTAACTCAGGCAATGGTGGTGGGCGCAGGCCCGCAAACCTCTTCACTTGTGTGCTCAGCGCAGCACATCAGGACTGGATGGCCCCTCCGTCGAGCCCGATGCCGACCTCACAGTAGACACTGACGCAGGCGATGTCACAGCATAGCGCGGATTGCGCCTCACCGCACAAATCGGGTTGCGTCTTCCCCAGATCACCTACAAGCATTGCGGCTCCTCATCGGACACGACCCCTGTCTGCAAGCACCAGCGGAGGGCCTCAGCCCGCCTCCCCACAGTAAACGGCAGCGTCAGCAACAATCGAAGACTTCAGGCCCTCATAGGCCCGCGGCCAGACCTTGGCCCAGAGTAGTCAGGGCAGCCGGCACTCGCCTCCAGCCGCAATCCCCCTCAGCTACCGCGCCGCACCTCGGGGCTCCCAACGCAGCGATCCAGTGGCGAATCCGGCCCAAAATTACACCGATCGTAGCCACAGGTTAGGCATCTTCAAAGACGTGAAGAACGCAAGAGCAGCCATTCCGCAGCTCGGCAAGCCACGCTCCGCAAAATGTGCCTTTTTGCCAGCATTCAGTGCAGTGGTGGCTTGTGAAATTTGAAAAAGGTGGTGTGTACATATGTACCTGAAATCAGAGCAAGCAAGCAAGTCTAACACTCTAAGGGGGGTTCAGGAGGATCTGTCCTACAAGAACAGTTTGAAAAAAAGCAAGGCCAAATGTGGTATTTTACTGTATAGTTGTTTACATAGATTGGCTACAAATCCAAAGGTGCTGAATTAAATAGTCCAGTGCTTTTTGTGGTGTGCCATGCAAGTGCAACTCCCTGTCAGCATGTTGGAGCTCAACTTCCCCAAGGACAATTATAAAAATATAATGGTGGCAAAATAGTAGCTTTTTCATCACAGTTTTCCTTCAAAACTGGGTAAAAAGCAGGGCAGGACTGGCTGCACTGGGCGTTGCCCCGGTGGGCCGCCAGGGTGGGGGTCGGTTTTGGGCCCCAAGGGGCAGTTTTTGTTACTGGGGGTCAGCAATATCGGCCCCCTGTAACAAAATCGGCTGAAACCAGCCCCAGCAAACAGCTCGGCTGCACAACCCCTCACCCTTGGGTGGGCCGGCCGAGCAGTTTGCCAGGGCCGGTGCAGTTCCCAGTCCGGCCCTGGTAAAGCGCTGCATATATACAGGGAGTAAAAGAAATCTGTCAATTCCACATTAAATGACCCATCATTTATCAAATGCACATTTTTCCATCTTGCGTCTTCACAATGGGAAGGTGAGTTCTGTGTATGACTGAATTTCTTCTTAGAAGGGCTTAGACAGAATAGCTGGAGCTAGCACTCCTATGAGCACACCTTAAAAATAAAAACGCAGGTAAAATCGACCGCAGGAGAGTTGACCCAGTCCCTGTACAGCAATAAAACAAAATATAATAACAGTAAGCAATAGTCAGCAGAATGCATTTTTAGTTACTGCTGAAAGGCACACAAGGTTCACACACATCCTCAAAATAATTATGGTGGTCAAGAGGCTGTGAGTGGTGACAGAAATGCTGGATACCCACCTGCAAATGATCTCAGACCTATAACCTGTTTCTTCCAGCCCTTCTTGCTATTCAACCATGCCAACATTGGAGTATGAAGCATGGGTTTGTCTATAGTGTCCATGTCACCATATAGTGTCATAGCACCATGCAGGATTAGAAAGTGGGAATACTGGTTGAATACTCTCCTGGTTGAAACATATGAGTTTGTGTGGGTGGTGAATAGCGAGAAGAAGTGACGGGTGATGCTAGATAGGAAATAATAGATTATGTGGTTACTTGGTATTGCTCTATTTTTTTTTATAATCAATTTTATTGGTTTTTGAACAAGAAAACACCTTTGAAAATTCAAACACAGCACATTACAGTAATGATAGGTCGTCACCATACTATGTCTTTGAATAATAGTGTACTCTTCAGTCCATGATCACATGAGGCCACATACAATATATAGTCAGTGGAGTGGAGCATGTTTATTCTATCTGACCCAACCATTTGCCCCAAACCTTGCGCTGTTTAGCCCGGCATCCTCTGGCTTCGTACAGAGGTTTCTCTTGCGTAGCACACTAATCCACCCCTCTGCGCCACTTCGTTATACTAGGTGGGATAGGTTTTTTCCAGTAGGCAGCGATGTCTCTTTTAGCTACCACCATGGCTGTGTTAAGGAATAGCTTATCCGCTCTGGACCCATCTAGCCCATCTGTGATCCCCAGGACATGTTCAGTGGGTTGTGTGGAACCTCCCAACCCAGGACTTCTGTGAGTTCCCTTTCTATGGTCTCCCAATATTGCGCTAAGAGGCGGCAGGCCCCCACCATGTGAAAGAAATCTGCCTG
This sequence comes from Triturus cristatus, assembly GCF_964204655.1. Lineage (NCBI taxonomy): Eukaryota > Metazoa > Chordata > Amphibia > Caudata > Salamandridae > Triturus > Triturus cristatus. Next base: position 665,885,994 of record NC_140589.1, on the reverse strand, counting down.
GTCTTGTTCACAGCGAGTGCAGGATGCAGTCTGCTTCAGGCCAGCGCTATGAAGGCGTTTTGAGGTCAAGTAGACCGTATTCATGAAGTACAGTTGGACTAGATGGAGCCTGGCTGAGGTGATGACTGTTTTCGGTGCCATTAGTGCATCCCTCCAATCCTCCTCCTCAAGGTGTCCCAACCAGCCCTCCCATTGACTGCTAAGCCGGTCCAGCGTGGTTGGAGTGTTGTTGGTTAGGGAAGATTCCTCCCTTCCCCAGATTTCCCATCATGGTTGTGCCTCCGGAGGGCTATACTCTAGCAGTGCTGTACCGGTGGGTATGTGTGCATGGAGGGTGTGGCGTAATGGCAAATATCTATAGAATTGTGATGAGTGTAGGGAGTATCGGGCCTGCAGATCATGGAAAGTGTGCATATGGTCTCCGGCCCACACTTACCCCAACTGAGAGATACCAATGAGGTCCCACACCCAGAACCCCTCCAATTCGCTAACCTCTCTGAGCCAAGTGCCCTGCCAGAGCGGTGTGCTTTGGGTCAGTTTGTTCATCCACTGGGTATGATGTAAGGAAACGCACCAGGCCAGGAGAACTCTTCGTGTCACCACAGGCAGAGTTCAGGGTATAGGTCCTCCGCACATCATCGTCTGGTTCCTTGGAAGGCCCAGGTCGCCCAGTTTGATTCTGTTTGCTGGGTCAGACCAACCCCCATTAAACCAATTATGCAGTGTGAGTAGGTGAGTTGCCAGGTAGTACAGATATAGATTGGTCATGCCCATGCCTCCGTCAAAGGGTGGGATGCGGCATTGTGATAAGGCCATTCGAGGTCTCTGCCCATGCCAAAGGAACTTAGTGTCTAGACTGTCCAGTTCTTTGAACCAGGTCCGTGGGAAGTGGAATGGGGTGTTTTGGATCATGTAGAGGAATCTGGGGAGGATCATCATTTTGAACAGAGCGACTCTCCCTAGGGGGTTAAGCAGCAGTGTCTGCTATTTACAGAGGTTGTCTTTGGCTCTCTTAACTAATGGGGTAACGTTGAATGACCAGACAAGGTCAGGAATCAATGTGACCTAGATTCCCAGGTATTGAAACGATTGCTTGCTAATAGGTATTGAGGATTGCCAATCGAAGCAATCTCTCGATATGTGTAGAGGGACCAGGAAACACTTTCTTGGGTTCAGTCGCAGGCCGGAGACCTGTCCGAAGAAGCACAACGCCCGGAAGCAGTGGGGGCCAGACTGAGCCATTTCCGTGAGGAGGAGCAAGACATCATCTGCATACAAGGCGATTTTATCTTCCCCTGAATCTGGCCACTTCCATCCCTGAATTCGGTCGTCGGACCGAATGAGGCATGCCAGGGGCTCCATCGCCAGGCCAAAGAGGAGGGGTGAGAGGGGGCAATCCTGCCTCATTCCCCTCCTTATGGGGAACATTTCCGATACTGCCCCATTGAGGAGCACCCGTGCTTAAGGTCGAGAGTACAAGACCCTAAACAGGTTGCAGAAATGTTGGCTCAAGCCCATCTCAACCATTACGTCCTCCAAGTATTGCCAATCCACAGAGTAAAAGGCCTTCTCGATTTCAATTAAGAGAAGTGCTAGATAAGGAGTTCATGATTGGCGGTTTTTCTAGGGCCAAGTGAAGGCATCGAAGGCAGTGCCTAGTCCCCAGAGATGGCAATAAACATCTTCTGGAAGATGCTCAAGACCTGCCTCTTCGACTGAACAGAGCTGCACAACACCCCTCCCCCCCCCCCCGCACCTTGAGACCCTTTGGAAAGGGTTCAATTCAAATCCAGATCACAATTGCTAAAGACCAGTAACATCAAGAAGTCCACGTCACGATCAGTTATAGTTACCAAATTCTCTACTGAGATCTTTAATATCAAGAAAACCATTTTGAAACACTGGACAATGCTACAGATCGAACCAGATTTCAAGGATATATTTCTGGATAAACCTCTTTTCGCATATGAAAGGAGCACAAGAATTTGATGGAACTCTTGCGTTCTCAACCCGTCAGTGATTCGGCTTTACATCACAAAATGACCATACCGTGTCATAACTGTGGGCATTGCAACAACATTATCAAAGGTAACTCAACTCAACATCCAACACAAGGTTTCAACATCAAGTTGCATGTCACGGCGACATGTGACTCCAAGAATCTTGTATACATGCTTAAATGCCCATGTGGCCTTGTATACATAGGCAAAACTGAGAGAAAAATAAAGGTTCGCTTAACAGAACATAAAAGCAACATCCGCAACAAGAACACTAAATCAACAGTTGCAACGCACTTTCTTGCTAAAGGCCACAACATCAGCCAATTGAGATTTTTGGTTTGTGAAATGGTACCGATCAAAGAACACAGAGACAATCGCAAATACCTTCTTCAGAGAGAAACTGCATGGATTTACAAAATGAATGCCTTGGCACCACACAGACTCAATGACCGCGTTGAACTGAGTTGCTTCTTGTAACTATTGCTCTGTGCACCCTATCCCTTTGAACTTCCTCCTTTACTCTTTTCCTTTGATTACCTTTACTGTTATTCATTTAATTGCTTACATCATTTCAGCCATTAAGGCTCACCTATCACCATTCATCTTTTTCCTCTGCCCCTCATAATTTTTTATTTTACTTCTTACGTTGTTTTTTTTTTCTGTCAATACGTTGAATTTCATCTAACTTTATTTTGTTTTAACTCTCTCAACTCTTTTCCGCCTACACAACGACTTTCACGTTTCCAACATGGCCGTTTCTTGTGTCTTTTCCTATCTGTATCCTTCTGGCATTCTAATCTTTTTTATCTTTTTTATTTGTTTTATTTATCTTATTTGTCATTATCCATTAGTTACTGCATAAATATCACCATCGTTATTTTGTGAACACCATTACAATATGGCCGCCGTATAGACTCTTTGATATAATCCGGCCCTTTTTCACTTTCTACTATCCCGTTTTGGACATTAGTAGGTTTCTCCTTACTTTTCGTTTATCGCTTCACTCGTTGGAGTTGTACTGCACGATTACACGTTGACTGTTTTCTGCACGCGTTGAAACTTTAGTCATTTTCATCTTTCAAACTAACCAGGTATGTCGCGCCACATCGCACGCTATCTTGGTTTATCATAACGCACTGGGGAGTAGCGCGTTTTTTGCCGTAGTGGTGTAAGGTGTAAACATTTATTTAATTTATATACCTTTGTCCTGATCAACTCTTTCAACTTGGTCCTTGGGGTACCGTTGGCTTTAAACATGTTATCTCTTGTTCTATCATTTCACAGTAATAATCACTTGACGATATACCGTCTTTTCACCCCGTTATCTTGCTCACCACTTTCGTTATTTTAGGTTTTTTACCGTTATTTTATCACGTTCACAACCCACCAGGTACTAATATAACTGCTTGTATGATATAACAGGCCGATACATCTCTCCTTTTTGTGTATTTTTATAGGACTTCTCCTGATGAAGTGTTGCTTATAACCCGAAATGCATTGAGTACATTTAAGAGTCCTTGTTTTGTCTACTTCCATAATCTACATTTCCCGTGAATAAAACGAGGAATACAACAATGAAGAATGTATTGTCAATTCACTTTTGAGTTGGAACATTGCTTATCCTGCAACTTCGTTGCTATTTGGCTGTGCTTAGGGGGACACTACTCGATTCGATTAGTGCATTTTTCATTTATCTACACGTCCTGGTTTAGGTGACGTTTACCTCTATAGCACGCTTCATCTTGTGAATATTTGCATTAACTTTGGTGTGCGTGGTTTCCTAAACATTGTTCTAATTCGCTCGCTAAACCACTACCACAGCACCCAACTCACCATGGCTTACCAAGATATCACGAACTTAACTGACAAACGTGCCGACACGTTTGCATTTGGCGATGATGAAGCACAAAGAATCTATTCACTTATTGGAGAGATTGAATCGACCACTTCTGGGACCGGCACTGCACAGAGCAACATAAAACAACTTCTTTATCTTACTAAACGAGAAATTAATCAGAGACTACATGCTAGCACCCTCATACAATATCATCGTGCGCAACGCATTCCAAGAGGCTTAAGAATTTCTTTGAAGCCGTCATTGTGTAAGAATGATCCAAAATTCATTGAAAGATGGTACGGCATTTTGAATAAGTGCTCACTTGACCTTATCCTTTTGATAATTGAAGAACTATCCAATATTTTGGAAGAATTGAACAAGGAGATTGGTCAACTCAAACAGGAATTATCTACCAAAATGTCTGCTGAGGAACTCACACAAACATTAGCAGACATCAATGAACAACTTAAAAGACATACGCAAGACATTAACGAAAGGAAATTACGCAAGTTTCGTAGGGACACCATAGACTACAAATTAGGCGAGGTCTATAACTGGGCTGAAATCTATGCACGCAGGTGACAAAATAGACCTTTTGGCAAAACCTCAGACACGGACACATCACCAGCTTCCAGTGATTCTGATAACATCAGGAACAGACCGAAACCCAGTAGCCAATCGGAGAAACTTTCGACAGGAATACAATCAGCATCCGAATTACCATCCACGTCTACTTCCTCAACTGCGGTTCCTTTTTTAGGGACAAGCCAGTCAGACAACGCAGACCCAGGAGGGGCAAAAAACGGAAGACCAATTGCACCATCCTTGGACAAGAGAGTTACAAGAAGTCAACGATAACTGAGCATGATAACTTGGTCATCAACATCTCGTCAGTACCTCTTGATGAGCCACAGATCAAATTGCTCCAAAAAGGATCATCTTTTGTGCCCACCCATTCGTCCAATCGACTGGAAACTGAAGTCAGCTTCTATCGCTTCATGCGTTCCCTAAGGCTCAGACACTTTTTTGACAATGTTTTGACTGATCCTCAACCACAACCTGTCGACACTTTGGGTGGTTTGAAGACCAAAAGCACCTACATGGCACCCGTGCTATTTGGCTGTGCTTAGGGGGACACTACTCGATTCGATTAGTGCATTTTTCATTTATCTACACGTCCTGGTTTAGGTGACGTTTACCTCTATAGCACGCTTCATCTTGTGAATATTTGCATTAACTTTGGTGTGCGTGGTTTCCTAAACATTGACACTGTAACAGAAACATCGGACCTGTAAACGACGGTTGCAGACTGAAATCTTTTGTTATCTTTATCATCATGGCGCCCCCACCTCGATACACCCATGCCCGATGTTCTTAGTACTGGATATTCCACACCAGTGGTTTAAATGGGAAAAAAGCAGTGCTGGTACTCACGAATTAGACTGGGTGGGCCTTGAGGAGCAGTTAGGTGTGTGTCTGGGGCGTGGCTGTGAGACAGGCATTTAACAATATCAACATGCTTTTGGCGTCTGTCAGAAGTTGGAGATGGTTGAACATCGTATAACAACAAAAAGATTAAATAATTTAACATTGCTTAGAGGCTGTAGTTTTGTAGATAGTTGTAAACTGTGTCACCATGAGACGCACATTCTAACCCCCCTTGCTTTTGGAAGAGAGCAGAAGCAGGAGTAAGTACCTGCCTGTCTCTTCCAACTCTGTCACTACGTCTGTGACTGTGACAGCAAGGATAGGCTCATACACATATATCCAAGAACCGCACTTGAGGCAACCTTCAATTAGGGCTTAAAGTGGGATAAAAAACTGGGGGGGTCTCTCAAAGGGGCGTGGCCAATGTAATTGAGGGGGTGACTTAAAACTCGTAAGCTAAAGATCTGTGCTTAGCATAGTGTGCCGCCTGACTTGTATTTTGCTGTTTCTGTTATTGCATCCATATATATATATATATATATATATATATATATATATATATTTTTTTTTACTTTATTTTTAGCTTTTTGCTTATTCAAACAACCAACATTACAGCATACAATAGTACATTGGCATCTTGTGCATGACCCCAGAAGCAAACAGGGTAACGTTTCAGATTGAGCTATATTATAATCGACAATGAGAAACACATTATGTACATCACTTTAGAGCACTGTAAATAGCACTCACCACACTTAATCTCCCGAGTCCACCCCATCACGGTCCTTCCCTCCTTCCGAGGTGGTCCCACTAGATGTTGAATCACTCTGGTCACCTCCCGGGTTGAGGGCCGCACCACACAATTGGAGCCACTCCATGAGGTCTGCCTGTAAGTTATCATCTTTGCGAGTTAACTTCATGTGTGTTTCTTCGGTTAGGGCCCATTCCCTAACATCCTGTATCCATGTGTGGATATTCAGGCATCTCTGTCCCATCCAATTTATCGCTATTCTACGTCTGGCCAGAACCACCATGAACTGTAACAGTTTGTATGCTATTTTTCGTTTTTTAGGTTTGCGTACATGGACCAACAAACATTGGATTGGTTCTTCTCGGATGGATAAACCCGTGCTCATTCGTACCCTTTCCACGACCTGCGCCCAGAACTGTTGCCTCCCAGGGCAAGCCCACGCCAAATGCAGAAAATCTGCGTCGTCTGCCCCACAGCTAGGGTACTTGCCGTCATTTTTGTGCGAGCTACGTCGCAGCTTCACCCGGGTGAGATAGGTGGGGTGTAAGAAATTATAGTGGACCAATTTAAACCTGGCGTTACAGGATACTGTATGTGTGAGTTCACAAATAGACGACCAAGTACCATCCTCTATTTCAAAATTGAGGTCCCACTCCGAAGCTGCCCGTGAGAAGGGGGACCAAGTGACAGAGTCCTGTCTCATGGCCTTATACAAAAGCAATATGAGTCTGCGCCCAGAGCCACATGTAAGGAGCAAATCCAGAGTGTTTGTCAGCTGGGGGATATCTGGGTATTGGGGCCAGGTAATTCTCTGGATCCATCTGTTTTGAAGGAAGTGACCCTGCCCAAGTGTAAAACTCTCACACGCTTGCTCAAATGTTAAGAACATCTCATTGGGTATAGATCCGTGAGAACCTCACACCCGCCCTCCCTCCAGGGCTGAAAAGACATATGAGTGCTCATGTCCCTAAGGGGGGGCCAATATCCAGATGGGTAGCTCTCTGTGGTAAGGCACATTTCTCAGTTCCCTTTCGACAAATTGCTGCCAAATAGCCGCACTGTGGCGCACCAGGTACGGTAAAACCCCATCGGCTGCCCTTTCCTTCATCAGTGCCTCTAGTGGGTCTTCCGGGTCCACGCAGCCAGCCAGTAGCCGCTTTTTCCAGTTGTCCCCTTCTCCCATCCAGCGGGCTGCAAAGTAATATAAGTCAAAGCGAGGAGCCTCTAGTCCGCCCTCCTCGTATCTGTGCGTCAGTGTAGTGAGAGCTACTCTGCTACGTCGTCCAGCCCACATAAGTGAAATAAGAATTCTGTTCAATTGCTGAAAAATCCGTGCTGGAACTGGGCATGGTATATTTTGTAGTGCATATAGGCACCCGGGTAACATCACCATTTTTGACACTGCGAGTCTACCCATCAGGGACAACGGTAAGGTGTTCCAGAATGCCACTGAGTGTCTAAAGGCCATCAGTACCTTATCAAGGTTTAAAGTTATCAATTGGGCATCATCTAGAGCATCCACAGCGGATTTCATGCAACAATCTGAGGGTCTGTGTGATAGATTGATTCAAAGACAGTATCCTAGAAAGGTGATAAAAATTGTGAGAAAAAGAGCCTTGAATACACCACGCAGCGCTCTATTGGATACCAATCAAAAATCAAGAAGTGACTGTTTGCCAGTTGTTATGACATATGATCCGTTTTCACCTTTTTGATTTTTTCTGGTTGAGTTACCCAGTTTTTTTGAGCAAGGTAGCAACCTATGATGAGAAACGTGGCAGTACTGATGATGATCTAACCAGTGTCAGCCCGCTGTGGTGTTGCGCACGTGTGGTGCTACTTTGCTCTGCACATATTTTCTTACTGATATTCACGGTGTGGGTTGTACATCCCTGTGATTAAACTGCTTTTTTCACATATTGATTTTTTTGAACAGAGTGACTGCTACATTGGTCCAGGGTTCTTGCATTTTTTTTAAATCAGTACAGACTCTGGTAAATTGGGAATCCACCTCACAAGTCTAGATGGTGGGGGGTGGTTTTGAAGAGGTTAATTTGATACTTCTCAATTCCTTCTTTACACAGTGTATAAAGTAGTTCTGGACTAAATAGATTGGGTCTTTTTTGTTGGACAACTGATTTGAGTGGGGGATGACCCAGTCTTGTACTTTTCCCCTTTAGCTCCTTTTTTCTATGTCATCATCTAGAGCAATCTGGACCCCTAAGTACTGAAAGTGAGCTCGCTCCCATCTCAGTTCTGGAAGGGCCTCAAATGGGTCAGCGGCCATCGTCGCTAGGGGGAAGATCAGGGATTTAGCTCTGTTGAGGCGGAGCCCGGACACCTCCCCGAAATTCGCTTTGAGGTGACGGAGGAGTTCCGGATCAGCCACACGGAGTGTGCCAGATAAAAAAGACCATAATCCGCATATAGGGAGACGATGTGAGTCGTGCTCCCCACTCGGATACCCCACTGTTCCATCTCAGCTCTGATCCGGGCCGCCAGTGGCTCAATAGCCAAGGCGAAGAGGAGGGACCAGAGCGGGCACCCCTGACGGGTTCCCCGTCCCAGTGTCCATTCCTCAGAGTGTGCCCCTCCCAATCTAACCCACGCCCTGGGCTCCGTGTACAGTATTTTGACCCAGCGGCAAAACCGGAACCCGAACCCTACAGCCTGGAGAACCTGAAAAAGATAACCCCAATCAACGGTATCGTTGACTGAGGGTATCAATAGCTAGGTGTATCGATACAAGCACCCTCTCCTCATCCCGATGTTTCACTTCCTGCATGACATGCGTTAAATGATGCAGGTTCATTACAGTTTTCCTACCTGGAATGAAGCCGCATTGATCCTTATAGACGAGGTGTGGCATCTGGGGGCCCAAATGGGAAGCAAGGAGCTTACTTTTCGCATCAGTGTTGAGCATGGTGATAGGGCGATAGGAAGAGGGTTCAGAACTATCCCCACCCGGTTTCAGAATCATGGCTATTTCACCCTGCCTCACGGTAGGAGGGAGGGCCCCTTTATCAAAGGCCTCTTGATATACTTGTAAGAGTGGCTGAGTTATCATGCTAGCGTAGGCCCTATAAAATTCAGGGGGGAATCCATCCCCCCCCGGCGTTTTAGAGGCCGAAAGCATCTGTAGGGCTGTGGAAATGTGCTTTTCAATGAGCACGCTGGTGCAGGGGTCACCCTTCTCTGTCCACGGGGCCTTAGACCCCTTCTCTGTCCACGGGGCCTTAGACCAACAAAATAGAGATTAGCACTGAAGCTGGAATTCAAATAACAAGTTTATTAATCACTCATGAGCGGAACTACGTCCACACAGCACTCTCAAGTGCTGTCTGAGGTAGTACATTGAAGTCACAGAACACAGGCCTTATATACAGAGTTTGTTACAGAGTAAGCATGTAGTTACAAATAGAAGGTACAGGCCTACACAGGAATAGTTACCGACAAACATGGGCAGATGGGAAATCACTTAGTCAGCAAAGTGGGAGGAGGAGCAGGAGTGCTTATGGCAGCACTAAGAGATTGGCAGTTGAGTCTGAGACCAGGTTTCTGGCAGCTACAAACTCTTTAGCATGCATATTACATTTAGTCTGAGTCAGGAAGTCAACTAAAATAGACAGCACAGGCAGGGAAAAAGACGAGCAGCAGGGATGGGAGAGTTACAAAGCCAAAAGAATGGATGCATAATCAAGATGGCTTATGCTCATGCTACCAGAAATTATTTCAGATTTCCACAGACGACCTTTTTAGCATTGACTGAAGACATCTCTATGATTTGGAAGGAGCATGGAAGATATCATGTACATCTATTCTCATGAGTTCATTAATTTCCTGGTCCATTGCTAGGCGGGCATTTACATTCTTTTTTTTTTTTTTTAAAGAAACCTTTATTACACAATAAAATACATACAAGGGCCTACAACCACCAAGGCTGGCCGCTACAGAGCCCGAGGGCCCGCAATGCAACGCCACATATTCAAATGAACCAGAAGCGAAGCTCCCGGCAGTTCGTGAGCACATGCAACAGGCCGTGGCCATAGGCCAAGAGCAATCGGAGAAAACAGTTTCATTTTCTATCAAATGTAAAACACACTCAAGGCAATGAGAGTCCGAAATAGCAGCGTGCACTTCCCAGGACGGGGGACAACGTACAGTATCAGAAGCAATTCTTGACAGGAAGTGGCAGCGCGGGGCAACAGGAAGACAAAACATGGCACACAATCCCGCAGAATGCGTGGCTAGGGGGACAAAGCAATATCGACCTCTAACGGCAGAGGCGGGGTGCAGATATGTCCACGATATGAATTCCATGGACCCCATACCTTCGTCCACTTCCCAGGCTTGCCTCTCGCCACATACACCGTCTTTTCCCTAAACATACACCAGTCCATATTCTCCTTCCATACCGCGATCGTGGGCGGCCTCGGGGAGCCCCACAGCTGTGCTATGTTACGCTTAGCCACCATGTACCCCAGAGTCACCCACTGCATCTGTGCCACATTATAGTCATTCGGTTCCCAGACATTCAACAAACACCTCCTAGCCTCTGGCAACAGAGCAACGTGCGTGACCTCCTCCATTACGGCGTGGATACCGTTCCAAAATCGCACAACCTCCAAACATTCCCATAGGATATGAAGAAAGGTGCCCGACAGGCCACATCCACGCTTACACATTCCATCCCTCGAGTAACCCATACGTAGCAAACCGGGCCCCGTGACATACACTCTATGGAGGATCTTCAGCTGTACAAATCGTAAGCGGGCCGGGATCGCCACCTCTTTCGGGGAGGCCACCGCCGATACCCAGTCCTCATCGTCCAGTTCCAAGCCATCGCTCGTCCATGCCTCCCGGAGACGGATCAGCAAGTCCGCGCGATCATTAATGAGTTTTTTGTAGATCAGAGAGATAGTGCTGTCAGGCACATAGCCATCCAACACTCTATCCTCCAGCGGGGAATATTCGGGGATAGCAGCAGCGTCCGGGAAGACGGAACACAGCGCATGGTAGACTTGTGCATACCGGAAGTACTCTCTATCATTTAATTTGTATTCGGTTTTAAGCATTTCAAATGTTTTGAAAGACCCCTTTGCCCAAAGATCACCCACCTTACATATACCAATCATATCCCATTTCTCAAAGCCTTTCGTTTTCCACAAACAACCCAGCCGCCCGGAGGCATACAACGGCGTCGCCCGAGTCAAGCGATCCCTCCACCCCATCGCAGCACTCGCCGCATGCCACGCACGTACCGCGACCTGCGTGGGTCCTGTCAACCGCGCATCCGGGGTCACCGAATACAGCGCCCTATTATAATCCCCACCCGGGAGCAGTAACTTATCCATCTCGAAGGCCGGATTTAAGGCAGGACCGTATATCCCGTGGTTTACCGCCGCCAATTGAGACGCCCAATAGTATCTTTTAATATCTGGGAGGACAACCCCCCCATCGTACCAAGGGAGCGTCAACTTGGCGAGAGCGATCCGCGGCCGCCCGTCCCAAAACAATTGGCGCTGAAGACCCTCCACCTCACGAAAATAACGGGCTGGCACGACATCTAGAGTGTTTTGCAAAGCGTATAAGAAGCGAGGTAGCGACATCATTTTAAACAATGCCGCCCGTCCGAGCGGCGAGAGCGGCAGTCGTCGCCACCTTGCGACATCGGCCTTCAATCGCTGGAGGGGAGGGAGAAGGTTTCGCTAATAGCGGACCGCGGGATCCAGAGAGATAAAGATTCCCAAATATTTGAACCCCAGTGTAGCAATCTGGATAGGGCAATCCCGCGGTAGGAGGGGGGCCCCGCCCGAGAGGACGTAAACACATGACTTGGCCCAGTTGATAACCAGGCCAGAGTTGCGACCAAAGGAATTCAATACATCCACCAATACAATTAGCGACTGTCGGGGAGAGGTAAGATACAGAAGGATGTCATCCGCGTAAAGGGAGACACGGTCCTCGAACTCCGGCGTCCATCTAATACCCCGCAGCGACGGCTCCCAACGCAACCAAGCGGCGAGAGGCTCCAAAGAAAGTGCAAAAAGAAGGGGTGATAACGGACAACCCTGCCGCGTACCTCTCCCCAGTGCGAAGGGAGCCGACACCCTACCATTCACCACAACCTGAGCCAATGGGTCAGCATACAGTAATTTTACCCAACCTATAAACTCAGGGCCGAACCCGAATTTCGCTAACACGGCCCAAATATACGGCCACTCCAAAGTGTCGAACGCCATAGTAGCATCTAAAGACGCCAAGATGGCCGGCTCACGTATAAACTCCGCTCTAGCAAGCACGCCGTGCAGCCGCCTCAAATTCAGGGCGCTATTCCGATGGGGTATAAAACCGGACTGATCCTGATGAATCAGGTCGCCCACGACCCGAACCAGACGATTAGCCAATACCTTAGCCAGGATTTTGGGTTCTGCGTTCAGGCATTTACATTCTTGACATTTTGTTTAGCTGGTATATATGAGGTACAGGTAGAAATACAAAGGGAACAGAGCATCGGGCCACATTGGATACATAGGCAACAGGTGAAAAGAATCGCAAGAAATATACATAGGGCTGATAACAGCTTCCATCCCCATACAGAAAATATGTTCCATGGCCATCCAGTCCAAGTCCCTAAATCCTGATGGATTTCAGTGGCTCTTTTGTGCATCTTGGAAATTGCTTCAAAAACTGAAGGGGCGTGGTCAGGGATGTACACACAACAACTGGTCCCAATGATGCGACATGCTCCACCACGGTCGGCTAGGATCAGATCGAGCACCATCCTATTTTGGAGCCCCACAATTCTCACAATTTGTAGTTCTTCTGTGATATTTCCAAGCGCCATTGCTGTCTGATTGGTTACAGCTTCTACAACTTGTGTCAAACGTCAGATCTTTTGACTGTTTAAGGCTACTCCAACAAAGAAGAATAGTCCCAAATTCAAGTCAATATACTGCTGTAGCGCAGTATTGGTTTGATCCACCTCATCATGATTTATTGTCCTCTTGAATCGGCTCTTAGAAATGTCATTATACAGTTTATAGTCTTTATGGTAGGATGCAGGTGCCATGTGAATCATAGGGTGTAAATAGGCTGTGGGTAACTTCCATTTTGTCATTTCTTTATTCCTCCAACAGCCCTCATCATCCAATGCTCCCTCCTTAGATCATTGGTCTAATTCTTCAACAGAAGCATATTGTTGCATGTCCAGCACTTCTTGCCTGGCATCATGCCAACATTCAGCCTGTGATTTGACTACATACATCGATGTGGTACTTCGCTGCATTGCAGTCTCTCGAGCTGTGTGATACGCAAAGGCATTGCCTGCCCCTATTTTATCGGTCACTTTCTTGTGTGCGCTACATTTAACAATTGCTACTTTCTTAGGATAGGTCAATGCAGTAAGGAGATTATGTACTAATTACCCATGCACTATTTGTGTCCCATGTGAAGTGAGAAAGCCTCTTTCTTTCCAGAGTTGCCCGAAGTTATGAGCCATGCCGAAGGTGTATTGGTTATCAGTGTAAATGTTAACAAGCAACTCTGTACTAAGCTCACATGCTCTTGTCATTGCTATCAACTCAGCTGCATGAGCTGACTTCTGTGGGATACGAGCTGTCTCAACTACTGTCTGAAGTGTTGTAATTGCATAAGCAGCAGATGTAGTGCCATGAGACAATTTCAGGCAGGATCCATCAACCCACAATTCCCCATCAACACTAGAAAGAGGTGTATCTTGTAGGTCAACACAACCCTTTGTGTGCTCTTCAGTAAGGGATATACAGTGATGTAGCTCTTGTGGCTGAGACAGGATAGCTGGAAGTGGCAATAATGTAGCAGTATTCACAGTCAAACATCTTTTCAACGTGATATGCGGGGTCAAAAGTGTCAATTCATATCCTGTCAAGTGAGCACTAGTCAGATGATGTGTCTTTGTTTGTTTTAGCAAGGCATCGACTGAATGAAGTACTAACACAAACAATCTATGTGACAAGACTATTACCTCACTCTGACGTATGGACACAGCCGCTGCTGCTACTGCTCGGAAACAACCAGGCAGCGCGTGAGAAACTGGATCAAGGACAGCTGAGAAATATGCACAAGGACATTGTTTATCACCGTGTGTCTGTGTTAAAACCGAAAGGGCACAACCTTCCCCCTCGCGTACATAGAGTGTGAAAGTCTTAGTGTAGTCTGGAGTTCCTAATACTGGTGCAGAACAAAGAGCTTGACGTAGCTGTTGGAAGGAATTCTGGCATTCAGTAGTCCACCGGAGAGCCATCAGAGTGTCTTTAGTGAAAAGGGCCAACAAGGGTTTAATATTGTATGAAAAGCTAGGGATCCACTGCCTACAGAAAGAGGTACGGCCAATAAATGCACGGACGTCCTTCTGAGTACGGGGTACAGGTGTGTCTAAAATGGTCTGAATGCGATCTGGTGTGAGTGCAAGTCCCTTCTTAGACAGGAGGTGACTTAAATAGGTAACCTGCTGTCTACAAAATTGTAATTTCTTCCGAGAGACTTTGTGATGATGAGAGGCAAGGAATGATAATAGTGACAGTGTTCCTTCATTACACTGTTCTGGGGTATCGGCAGCCAACAAGATGTCCTCAACTTATTGAATAAGAGCCACCCCTTCCTGTACAGGAAAAGAATCAAGCTGCCTCTTCAATGCCTGACTATAAATGCTAGGACTCTCTGTATACCCTTGTGGAGCTCTACAGAATCTGTATGATCTATTATTCAAAGTGAAGCCGAACAAATAACGGCTATCAGGGTGAATAGGTATTGAAAAAAATGCATTCATTAAATCAATGACACTGAATGTAGTGGCAGTAGGAGGAACCATAGTAAGGAGTGTTGTGATGTCAGAGACTACTGGGTATTGGGGCACCACAATTTTATTAACCTCTCGTAAATCAATAATGAATCTGTAAATGTTAGTGTCAGTGTCTAATTTCAAAATAGGAAGGATAGGGCTATTACAAATGTTATAAGTGACTTCTTCCACAACCCCCACCTTAATCAAATCCTGAACAATGTGCGTCAATGCTTCTTTGCCTACCCGAGATATTTTATATTGGGGCAATCGAGGCAATGAAGCACATTTCGTCACTTGACTATGCACTGGTGAAATAACCATTTGTCCCACATCGGTATCTGATATAGCCCATAAAGTACTAGGTAAAGATGCCAGAGCAATATC
The DNA here is from genome assembly GCF_964204655.1 of Triturus cristatus. Taxonomy (NCBI): domain Eukaryota; kingdom Metazoa; phylum Chordata; class Amphibia; order Caudata; family Salamandridae; genus Triturus; species Triturus cristatus. Next base: position 665,870,770 of record NC_140589.1, on the reverse strand, counting down.
TTCTCTAATGAGACAAGACCTTGCAACCATTCTATGGGAGGGGGGGGTGCACAGGGTGGGGAGCAGTGGGAAAAAAAGTTAAAAAATAGTTCCTCTGAGGTCTCTTTTATTGTTTCAGAAGCAGACTTTTTACTTAGCGGCCACTGATGATGGGTGATAGGAAGGAAGGTACTATACAAATCCTGTCTTGGAACCTAAATGGTCTTAGTCTCAGGGGTAGGAGGGCGAAAATACTCCAGTATTTAAAAGACTCTCCAGCCCAGATTGTAATAGTACAGGAGAAGCACCTAACGGAGAAGGAAGCAGTAGAACTGTTCAAGTCAACGAAATTGATTGTCCATGCTGCATGCACAGCCCAATCAGCGGTGACAAAAGGGATAGCAATTTTAATCAAACGAGGACTACAAGTGAACCTAGACTCCTTTGTATCAGATAATGCTGGAAGATGGGTAGTAGCTAAAGTAAAAATCTCGGCCCTACACGCTGGCGGGCTATTATGGCCCAAATCACGACGATGTAAATCTTTTAGGAGAACTGATGGCTGAACTTTTTTAATTCTTCAGACCCAATTATTCTGGCTGGTGACTTCAATGTCGTGCTAAATCATGCATTAGCTAGGTCTTCGCATAGCAGAGCACAGACTAATCCTAAAATGTTTGGATTAATAAAACAAATGATGGAACAACTAGGCCTGCATGATATATGGCGACAAAAAGCTGGGTCACAAAAAGGTTTTACTTTTTATAATAAGAAGTATAGACATCAGTTCAGAATAGACTACTTCCTCATCGACTGTAAGCTAAAAGACGAAGTACAGCAGATTGATCATGTAGGAGTCCATCTGTCCGACCATTCGGCAGTCATGCTTACATTGAAGGTCAGCAAGGTGGGCACCCAATCTAGATGGACCCTTGACTGCACAATACTGCAGGATGAGAGAATCATTCAGTTACTTAGAGTAGAGACAAAATAATTTATTGAGCATAATTGGGGGTCCACTTCTCCTGGGGTGACATGGGATGCCTATGAAGCCTTTCTTAGGGGCAGGCTTTGGGCACTGGCTGCAGAAAAGAGGAGAAGTTATCATAAGGAGTTAGCGATGCAGGAGGAAAAGGTTTGCTCCTTGGAAGATAAATTAATTGATCCAAGGTCAGGAGAGGCGGGTAGGATAGGGTGAATGCAGGAATTGTCACAGGCAAAATCTAGTTTAGCAATTATACTGCAAGATCGGGTAAGAAAGAGATGGGAGGCCAGCCAGATGGCTCACTTTGAATATAGTGAAGGGTGCAGTAAATTTCTAGCTTAGAAGGCAAAGAAAGAGCAATTAAGGAATAGAATCGAGGAGGTCATATGCGAACAAATGGGGACCCTAATTGGTGCCAGCAGTGGGATTGAGCAAATATTCCAAATCTACTTTAGTAAAGTCTATCGAGAGGAGCTCAACCCATCGGAAGACAACCTGAAAGCATGGTTAGGTCAGGATACTGGAAATCCGCAGGCACCAAAAAAATCTGATTTTTTTAATAGAGATATAGATGCCACCGAAATAGAAAAGCTAATTAGTCCGTTTAAGAATAGCAAGGCCCCGGGGAGTGATGGCATTCCCCAAGAGGTTTATAAAGTCTTGGCAGCTACTTTGTCCCCCATTTTAGTGAATCTTTTTAATGATCTTTATGTTAATTGTCTCGATCTGCCACCTCCTGGAAGGAAGCTACAATCTCTCTAATTTTGAAGCCCGGAAAATGCCCCAAGAAATGTGATTCGTATCACCCAATTTCCTTGCTTAACAGCGACTACAAGATATATACAAAGATCTTGGCAGATAGGCTGAATGGTTTAATGGCTGAGCTGATAAATGATGATCAGAAAGGGTTTATTCAGGGAAGATTTCTGAAAGATTTGACTTTTACATTAGTTGGCACAATTGATCTTGCCACCGCCTATATTCTCCCACTGGCCCTGGTGGCCTTGGATGCCACCAAGGCCTTTGACCGCATGAACTGGGTTTATCTGAAAGCGGTAGCAGCTTCCCTGAACTTAGGTACAAACTTCTGCAATGCACTTGCTGGTTTCTATAGAGCCCCAGAAGCCAGGGTGTTAGTTAATGGCTCTTTAACTAAATCTGTGACCATATCTAGAGGGACAAGGCAGGGATGCCCTCTGTCGCCCTTGCTTTTCAACCTCTATATAGAGCCGTTGGCAAGGAAGATTAGAGAGGACCCCGAAATCTTACCCTTTAATTGTTATGGTTGGGAAAGGAAACTAGGGCTCTATGCAGATGATATTTTGATATATACCACAAATTTACAGACAACTCTGTCCTGTCTGATGGCTATAACGACAGATTTCGGGAAGGTCTCAGGTTACGAGATCAACAGTGATAAGACCGAAATCATGACCTGGAACATTGAGGGTGCAACTGGAAAAGATGAAATCAGATATTTGGGAATCATGATAGCGCATGACATCAACAAAATAGCTAAACTGAAATTTGAGAAAGCCCGGAAAGAGATCACGAAACTCCTGAAAACCTGGTCCCATCTCCAGCTATCGCTTTACAGACGGAGTAACTTAGTTAAAATGGTAGCCCTCCCTAAGCTCACTTTTTTGTTTGATTCTATTCCCTTGACTATCAAGACAGACTGGATTAAGAAGTTACAAGGTGAGCTAGGTACTTTTATATGGGCATTAAAGGACCAAGGATAGCTTGGAAAAAGTTGAGGAGGAGGGTTGAGAAAGGGAGATTAGCCCTGCCGGACTTACTTTTTTATTCTTGGGATTTCCTTTTAAAAAATGGGAAGTGTCTTTTCAACTCACAAGTTGCTCCACAACAGGAGGCCTGTGGTTTACAATTTCAAATCTTGAGCCAGGAGGCAAAGAGGGGTTTCTCTTTAAATATGCTGACCCAATGTTTTTTTAAAAGGTCAGGTTAAAGACTCTGAGTGGGCTAGTAGAGACATGGTATAAGGTCAGGAAAATTTTTAAAATTCCTTATTTTAGTTTTTTAGCCCCTATCTGGGATGGTCCTGGCTCCCCAGAGTGGACAAAGGATGCTCTTGCTAAACCGTTGGTAGAGGGAGGCCTCACACGATGGGATCAGATAACAAGGGATGGCGAGCTTATTTCTTGGGAAGACTGTAGCCAACAAACAAACTTTCGCCTATCTAGGCTTAAATACCTTCAAATGTGAAATTGGTTCCAGGGCCCATTAATAAAGATAGGTGAACAAAACGACCTGGAGTCACAACTGAAGCAAGAGTCAAGCAATAAGAAGGAGTTAGCGACCATCTACTGGTTACTGGTGGAAATCGAGGATGGAGATTTCACAGTTCCTGCAGAATTATGGGGAAATTTTTTGCCGGAATCATCGCTGGAGAATTACTGGCAAGTATCCATGTCTATGCTTTTTAAAATAGTCAAGCCTGCATACCTGAGGAGAAATCATCTCTTTTCCATTCACAGAGCATATTGGTCACCTCTGAAACTGTCAAAGTTTGGGAGAGGAGGTGAAGTTCCCTGCCCAAAGTGTGGTAATATAAAAGAGGATGATGTCCAGATGTTTGTTGAATGCATGGAATTGCAATCTTTCTGGAGTTAAGTATGTAGGGCATTGTCTGAAATGCTGGAGCTTAATGTTAAGGTAAGCGTTTTGCTTGTTCTCTTCGGACAGATGGAACTTGAAGTCAAAATTACTAAAAATCAGGCAAGGCTTATTTTTTATGCTGTATTATTGGCACGGAGTGAGATTTGTAAGTTATGGGTGTCAGCCCTCTCCCCTAGTTTGGACAATTAGCTATGTTCCATTAAATACATAGCGACTTTAGATAAGAAGAACTCTAGAGATGTCAACTTTTGGTTCCCTTTTTTTGAATGGTGTGATGTTTTAAATACCAACAGGAATGATTCAGTGGTCCTATGATTACGCCTTTTTAGCCTCATCAGGTCTTGGAATCAGGCTCCTGCTGTCTAGTCTGCTGGCTGGCAAGTGAGAGGGAGGAGACAGACAAAGAGAAAACAGGGTTGACGGAGGCCGTGTCTGTGGGTCTTATAGATTCACGATCTCCGTCCGTTACCCTAGCCTACCCGTCCTGCTAAAAAGCACATGAGCTCAGGTTTACGAATGTCCATCAATATGTGCAAATGGAAGAAAGTTATAGTCTTTTCTTTCCATTAAAGAGGCTTATGAAGACATTAAAAAAACATTTTAAAAAAAAATGACCTCTCAAGCATTGGATAGTTCTCATTTAAGATAACACACACACCTTCTGGCGAACAACGTTTTGTAGCACGAAAATGTTTGAGCATATCGATACCCACAATGTTATCCGGCGTGGTAGGGGAAATCAAAAATGGACATGCTGCAGTGATTTTATCAAGACTAAATGCAAGTGGCTGTGACAGTGGGCTAGATGTAGGTGTCCCATTGAATGCTATCGATGTTATCATTGCGCCAGACAGGGGAGCCCTAGGAACCAATTGTTTAGACAGAGCACTACGAGTAGCTCCTGTAACAACCAGAAACCGATCAGTAGAGCCCACAACATTTGCATCAACATAAGGACCTTTCTGATCTACTGGGACCTCAACCGGTTTCTTACCCCATCCTAGGCATTCCTATGCATAATCAGAATCCCTAAGACCATCAGCTGAATAATTTGACATTTGATATTGATTTCGTCTATCAAAAGTATTAGAATAATTTGGCCCATGTTCAACTGCCTCAAACCTGGGACGAGTTCCTATTCCTCCCCTATTTCCTGTATTCCCGGGGCATCCTCTCATGCTTCCTCGACCCCGTTGATACTTCTGACCTCGCAAAAGGGGGCACTCAGAACGCCAATGTCCAATCTCTTTACAATAAGCACACTGATCAGAAGACAAAGTTGATCGAGAGAAAGGGGGTACACCGGGGGTAATGTAATGTAATGTAATAATGTCTTATAAAGCACATTGCAACTCAGCGAGCATCCTGCCGCTAAAGAGGGAAAAGCAAGAAATTAAAAAACGGATAGAGGAGTATTACGTTTTTGGAAAGAGCCAGGTTTTAAGTTGTTTACGAAAGACCATGAGGTCTTTCACCTGGCGCAGCTCCAGGGGCAGAGTATTCCATAGTCTCGCAGCTGCGAAACTAAAAGCTTGACCCCCAAGCCTAGTTCTTCTAATTCGAGGTACTCCCACCCAGCAGGCTGTGGAGGATCGAAGGCATCAAGAAGGTGTATACCAGCGAAATTTACTCTGCAATGGTATGGGACCCAGACCATGCAGTGCCTTAAACACGACACAGAAGGACTTAAAATAAATCCTCTGTGCTATGGGGAGCCAATGCAGCTCCGCAAGGGCCTGAGTGGAGGAAGAGTGACGGGGGCGCATCAGTGCCAACTTGGCTGCCATATTCTCAACTCGCTGCAATTTCCCGATCAAAAATCGAGGGGATTCCAGCAGTAATGAGTTACAATAATCCAATCTACTCAGAATCACACTACTAACTACCAAGGGGCGAACCTGAGCTGGGAGCTGGGGGAGAATCTTCCTCAAGATTCTTACAAGAGAGAAATAGGTCCCCAGAGTTTTGTTAACATGTGACTCCAAAGACAGCTTTTCATTAAATATAACTCCCAAATTGCCCCAGCAGGTCGTAATGGGGGGTCTGCGGGAAGAGGCCAGAAGTTGACCGGGAGGGAAAAGGATACTTTCCCGCCCGTGGTACAAAGGATTTCAGTTTTGTCTGCATTAAATTGCAGCGAATTAGTTCTCAGCCAGCAGGCCACACTCTGCATACATGCATGAAAATTCTCCAGTGAGGATGACTGCGCTCCCTCCAGTGATAAAATCAACTGGGTGTCATCTGCATAGTTTACCAAGCCTATGCCATAAGATTTTATAATATCCACCAGGGGACGCATGTAGACATTGAACAGAATGGGGCTTATTGCAGACCCCTACGGTACACCATGCTGGATTTTGGTGAACTTAGACTGAAAGGGGGGTAGAGCTACGGCCTGGCTTCTATCCGAAAGATATGACTGGAATCATTTCAATGCCAGACCAGTCACCCCCACTCCTTTCAACCGCTCCAGGAGAACCCTGTGATTGACCGTGTCGAATGCGGCAGACAGATCTAATAGGATCAAGGTATATACTGCACGTCCGCCTTTACCACCAACTCTGAATGGTGGACCATATACTTGAGCCAACATAACTTTTGTTTTTAACTCCTTTACCTTCTTATCCTCTTTGCCTTTTGCTTCTAATTCCTGATGCTCATAATACTGGGCCATAGTCAAAAGGGAGAATGGGGAAGACGTAGACCATGAATTCTCGCTGGCCTTTAGGCGACTAGCTATTTCTGGCAACATGTTAGTGACGAATTTGTCAACGAACAGATGCTTACCCGTGTCATCTGTCAATGACTGTCCACTAAAGTCATGGAATGTCTCTTCAAATCAAGTAAAGAAATCAGAAACTGACTCATACGCTTTCTGTTTACAAGACACTAACGTAGTCCAATCTATTTTCTTAGCGGGTATAAGAGTTTTCAACTTAGTTACAATAGCTTTGGGAAGATATAATATCTCCTGTTGTGGTTTCTGCGCCGGCTCTCTAACCTCATCTATTTCTTCTAAATGCATCCAAATATCACCATAGGCTACATTATCATCTATTTTCCGAGTTGTTCTCCACATATCAGGGGGCAAAATATGTCCAAAAAACATGTCAATATCTGGCAGAGTCATAGTACAGGAGCTAATAGCTCCTTCCACGTCTTCATAAAAAGCGGCCGGATTTCTCCGTGGATCAGGCAAAGCAGCTTTAAGAGCCATAACATCTGGTCTACTCCAGGGAGTATAGACCCAATTATAGACAAAATATCCCTTTGCATCATCTGAAACTTTATCAGCACTTGTTCCTATACCCTTTGGAGGAACATACAGAGGCGCAGCTTCACGCATTGGTTTTACAGTAACCACAGTATCACTAGGATCATTGTCTGTCCCCAAAACTTCTTCTTTCTGCACTGGGGTCTGAACTGTTTGTGCAGTTTTAACTTTACCAGCTGATTTTTGCTTCGCTTTTAAACGTGGTGTATCATGTCTTAATTTAACTACTAGCCTAATTAAATCAGGTATATCTGAAAAAAGAAAAGTTCCATCATTTAATTGTTTATAATCCGAATTGATATCAGTGGGCTCTAAGTTTTTAGAAACGTTTCTAAAACCAAGTATTACCTCCCAGGTAAACTTCTCTGTAAAATATAGCTGCTCTGAATCCTTCCACTGCTGAACCATTGCTACAAGGTCTGGGGCAGAAGTAGTCCCATGAGCTTCTTTGCGAGCAGTGGATCTGATAGTGGCTATTTCATCAACAGTCAAAGTAGAGCGAGTCTGCCGCCCATCTTGCTTATCTAAGTCTTTATCATCTGAAGAAAGATGGTCTATCTAACAAAATTGAGTCATCCTGAGGTTTATTAAGTATGGGATAAATGGGGCACCTAATAGGGTACTGGCCAGTTACCTCTAAACGACGCTCCCTTTCCTCTTTTTCTTTTATTGCCTTCATCTCTTTATTTTTTAATTCCAATGCTTTTTGATATATCGTTTTACGCTGTTCTTTTTCTGCTATAGCTTCTTCTTTCCTCACTCTCTCTTGCACTTCTTTCTCCCACATTCGCACCCAATCAAACAAATCTTGTCTACTCTTATGCTTAAACAAACACTGCTCTACATACTGAATCTTTTTCAAATCAAATGACCCATTCACTGGCCATCGTAGATCAGGATCCTTTTTCGTATATTTGTTCTACAGTGTACTATATATTATGGAAGAGATACCGTATTTAATGTACATATGCCTATTAGGTGTCCCCTCTGGGGGAGCCGGCTGACTTCTTTCTAAATCCATTTTGGTACCACCAAGACAGGAACACAACCTACGGAGTGTGCTAGGAACAGGCATGCTACCAAATTTTTGTAAAATATTACGTTTCCAAGATATGCCAAAGTAGAGAAAAATCTTCACATTACCTGCCTTTATCTTTTGCAAAGGATAAATCAGAACAAACAAAACCAGAATATTAGCCAAGCAAATCAAGAGTGCCGCTTTAGCTTACCAAACAAGAGTCTCCAACTTCCGACTGCCAATATCTTGGTCGAAAAAAAACGCCAAAGGATACCTCAGTCGGGACCAGCCAACACCTGGAGGGTCAAATCAAGAAAACCGGAAAAACCACTTCGGCTGCAAAGACAAGGGTCACCTCATGCAGGACGTCTCCTCAGCAATATTCCACTATTCCATCAAGACCACTCCTTTGGACGGCTGCGTCTCCGATGAAGACCCACGTGTCGGGCGCCAACTGTGGTAATGTGCTTTTCAATGAGCACACCGGTGCAGGGGTCACCCTTCTCTGTCCATGGGTCCTTAGACCAACAATATAAAAATTGGCACTGAAGTTGAAATTCAAATAACAAGTTTATTAATCACTCATGAGTGGGACTACGTCCACACAGCACTCTCAAGTGCTGCCCGAGGTAGTACATTGAAGTCACAGAACACAGACCTGATATACAGAGTTTGTTGCAGATTAAGCATGTAGTTACAAATAGAAGGTACAGGCCTACACAGGAATAGTTACAGACAAACATGGGCAGATGGGAAATCACTTAGTCAACAAAGTGGGAGGGGGAGCAGGAGTGCTTATAGCAGCACTAAGAGATTGACAGTTGAGTCTGAGACCAGGTGTTCTGGCAGCTACAAACTCTTTAGCATGCATATTGCTTTTAACTGAGTCAGGAAGTCAACTTAAATAGACAGCACAGGCAGGGAAAAAGACGAGCAGCAGGGATGGGAGGATTACAAAGCCAACAAAATGGATGCCGTAACCAAGATGGCTTCAGCTCATGCTAACAGAAATTATTTTAGATTTCCACAGGGCGGTCTGCACCTCCTCCAGTGCAAAGGGAGCCTCAAATTCTTCCTTGGCCTGTGTGGGGAGCTGTGTTAGGTGCGTGTTTTGCAAGTATAAGGCATAGGAGTCCGCTTGAATCGTTGGACCCGCGGTGTACACAGTCTGCAGATAGAGCTGCAGATCCTGCAGGATAGCAGCTCTGGAGTGTACTATTGCGCCACTGGAAACTCGCAGCGCCACCATGGCGGCCGGGGTGTGTTCTCTATGGCATCCAGATATATTTGATACAACAAATAACATCATACCTACAACAAGTCAGGACTATTGGCTTTGTCAATGGTTGCTAGTTGCATAAGATAAATAAGCAGCAACTATGGCTTGTATATAATATTGAAAAAGCTTCAATTTAAACCCCTGGTGACACCACTACAATGTTGCTGCTCCTGAGTTTCAAAAAGAAAAGGAAAGTCTAGAGAGAAAAGGACTCTCTTTAAAGGATTTTCCTTCCCCTACAACGCTCACCTAGCATGAGGTCATGCCATAACTTCTCTACTATGATGCTGGGGTTCGAAACTGCTTCCACGGTTTCACAGCCGGCAGCTCTGGCCGCATCTTCATTCTTGTTGTAATGTCAAGTGGAACATAACACTGCAGGAGCAACCGATTGCCGGATTACACTGTTGCTTGCCAAAGCGGCACATAGTCAGGTTCCATCTGAAAGGCTTATTGACAGCAGGTTTTGCGCTCCACGTGCCCATCCTTCAGAGCCTGAACCCTGCTGCTACTAGGAGTACCGGTACTCTCCTTGCCCAACAATTAGTTCCGGTACTCAGGGGGAGGAAACTGAGAAGTGCCTAAACTCAGTTCCGGGGAGTACTGGCCCATTTAAAGCAATGCTCTATACTGCATTTGTCAGAGGAGGAAAGTGGAATGAGCAGCCCTGGGTTGTAAAGCAGCGTGGTCTGGTATGTTATTAAATTTTAGTTCTAACTGTTGACAGTTTTCAAAAATACCGATCTGTATGTCACACCATTTAAGATGGTTCACTATGGGGAGTGTCATATTGATGTCTTTTTAAGTGCTAAAAATGATACCTGGTGGACATGTGTTCTACTACTGCAATCATATTTTTTGTATACCCTGTCATGTGGGTTCGACAGAGAGCCCTTTTACTACTACGTTACATATACGAAATGTCTGTGAAGTGACTACTACACTATTCTGTTTGATTTTCATATGCCTACGTATTCTGCTGTATAACGTGATTTGTTGATTGGTAATTGCTATACTGTATGCAGAAAAAAAGCAAAAACCTTTCAATAAACAGGCTCAAGCAAAAAAATAAAAAAAAGAGTGCCCTAAATAAAAGGTACCTTAGGCAAGAGCTTTCATTCACCCATAGTAAATGGGCCTGTACTGTACGGTATGGAGTACCAGCACTTTTTTATTTTTAGAGGGAAAGTACCGGCACTTCTCAAGAGAAATGCTATATTTTTAATTGGAGAGTTCCAGCACTTTTCAGAGACCAGCTGGTACTCTGGTACAGAGTACCTGCACTTCTATTTTTCCATTTCAAGCACTGCCCATAGGTGCATGCTTCATCATTGGGCTGAAGAAAGCCCAGTGCACCAATCAAGGGCAATAATGAGGCTGAAACATGTTGACCTACCTTAGGACTCGAACTATTACCCGGCTCATTTTTAATTTATCCATCGGTGACAGTAATAAAGAATTTCTGTCCACCAGAAGATAATTTTAACAGTTACCCTTTCTACCACACTTAAAACATATGCCCACACAGTGCACTGATCGCTACTTCTCCCTTGTCCCATCCTCAAGAGCTCCCCTGCATCCACGAGGTGGTGCCCACCTTGGTGGCATCCCACCTTTATGAGGAGGAGCCCTATGATGAAGCATGCCAACTCCGCGTGGGTGAAGGTTGTCGTCCTTTAAAATTGAATATTTCATTACTATGAGTCATGTTCCTTAAGGTACCTTTGTTTGCTCCATGTCAATTATAGAGGAGGGTGTGCCCTAGGATTTCCTCTTTCCCCATTGTTTGTGATTAAAGTACTTCTGCTATTCACAGTGCAGAAGATCACTACACGTGCCTTCCTCAATTCTGGGCCTCCACACCTCCTTCATGGAGTTGTCGGGTCCTGTGGAACATATATTTTCAGTACAGGGGATTTTCATTGTGGACCAGTATGCTCTCTTAAGTGACACAGCAGTTCATGGTTTGTACTCTGCCCCCATGCTCTCCTATGCCATAGCAGTACATGCTTCACACTTGGATGTATGGGTAGTTTAATAAATTGTTTGTCTCATTTTTCTGCGTTGTGCTGATAGTCTGCAGCCAACACGGATACGTCATTTTCTGCAGAACACAGATAGAAACAAGCCAAAAGCAATGCAAAGCCTGTCTGTCCTCACCCTACTCCATTGTGTCCCACCCACCATTGTACTCTGAAGCAAGGGACATACAAACGAGCAGATGGTTGTGAAAATGTTTTCCCTAATTGAAAACTTTAGCAGCACAGCATCTACAGCTAGAGTATCTCCCTTCGAATAACAGCCTACATGCATGCCACACAACTTACACGCGCTTCAAAGTGAAACAGGCGTGGCCATAAACCACATAAAGAATGCTTGTAAAATGTATTGATAATCAACTATTAGGAAGTGTCTGTCTCCTCTGAGTATTCGAAGACCTCGAAACATGATATCACAGCATCTACGCATAATTTGTGGTTGTGTGCTTCACTTTCTCAAGCAAACGTACAATCAACTATTTCTCCAGAATTAGATCCTCTACAAATGATCAAACTTCACAGAATATACCCAGGTGTTGGGTGCATGATCTTTGATTGCTTTGGTGTGACTGGGACAGAAAGCATTATTATGATTATGGATTGGTGGGAATGTACATGTTCTTCATAATGAAATTATCACCAGTACCCCCCTGATTAGCCAAGACCTTTTGATGTCATTGCAATTCTTACATACAATATGTTTACTGATATGGGCTTTTAGCCAGACCTTTTCGTATGTTAATCTGTTGTTGTGTCATTCACATTTCTCTTCCACCCACTACAGCATACACCATACAGCAAGGGTCAACCCACTTCAGCCATTGTCCAGCTTCATTGTAGGTGATGGCATCCTGTTCTTTCACAAGGAGCACATCCACACACAAAGTAGTTCATTTCAGGCCATGGCAATGCTCTGACAAGGTATGCTTTTTGAGACCAAACATTTTTTAGCTTATAGCCAAATTTGTTTTTTTATATTGTTAGTGCTCAGCTACTCTCCAACACTAAAGTTTTACCAAAACCATGCCAGGACAAAACAAACATTGCTGAATTCAAAAGGCTGATAAACAAAATTAGTCCTATTGGCTTTGCCAATGCTTGTTTAGGTCAAACCTAGCAGACAGCACAAGCTGTTTGGTTGCAAAAAACCTATTGAGGGCTTTCCAAGAACTTACATGGGTTTACAGCTCACCCGTTGCTTACTCTTGGTTGTCAGTTCATACTTTATTAATATTTAGACACTGTCTTTAAAATATACATTTTAAAACCATATAAGATCTTGTTTTTAAAGGGAGAGTAAGAAAAAAAGGACCTCCCCTCTTCCCTATTTGTAAACCAGGTAAATATCCAATGCGCAGTCATTTAGTGCATATAATCTCCATTCCCCCGACACTTGAGCCCATTACATGTTTTAAAAAAAAATTGCCAGCGCGCATGGCACATCAAAAGATTCCATACTTAACAAAAGTTAAAGTGCATCATTGCGACAATTTATGTCATATCTTTTAAAAAGTGGGTTAAAATCAAACAACGAAGCCTAATAAAATGACGGCAATCAACGGACGTTACAATTTTGAAAACACAATCCCCATTTGCAATTATTCTTTGAATCTAAGAAAACGTCAAATTTTTCAGCTCTTATATATCGCACATTTAACGATACCTGAAATTTTTATAGTGCTAAGCGTAACGGGGTGTCTAGAAGTGCTTATTAGTACGGAAATGCATTCCTATTTTCCCAAGTATCTCCAATATACTTTTCAGAGGGTCTGTTCCTTATATACTCCATGTCAGCCAACCTGGACTCTGTTTTTTTACAGGACATTTTTAATACTGCTTTAGAAAGGTGAGAGGCCTCAGTTATTTTTAATTATTTTTTTTTTAACAACAAATTTTATTTGGTTATTTTTCAATATATCGGCCCGAAGCCCCACAGTGGCATATATGAGCATTTGGACAACATATGCAGCGATAACTGTTACCAATAAAATAAACGGCGCCAGCCAAACATGCAGGTCGACAAAAAATAAAAACAATATGCAGACAGTGGTCAGATCCCCAGATTCAGTACATGATGCAGCAAGTTTCCTAGAGTCATCCCAAAAAGACAATGATATAAGCATACGATAAGGTTGGGAGCATTGTAGGGTGGGGGTCGAGGGGCAGCCTTTATGGGTCATCCTCAGGCAGGGGGGGCAAGTCTATTCCCCGATATGTCGCCCATCGTGTCCATATCTTATGGTGTTTCCGGGGGCAGCCCAGAGCTTCAAAAACAGCGATCTCCGCCCCCATACACTTGTCAAGTGCGGCCTTCCATTTACCAATAGTCGGGGGAGATGATGCCTTCCAACACTGCGCTATGTCTCTTTTGGCGATTGTTGAGGGCAAGGAACAGTAGATGTTGTTTATAGCGATTCCCCCCAATGTCATCTGTGGAGTGTAAGAGAAACAGCCGTGGGTCCAGTGGAAGCACCCACCCCAATACCTCATTGAGGCATGATTGAATCCTGTTCCAAAAGGGTTGCAGGGCAGTGCAGGTCCACACAGTATGGAAGAAGGACCCCTCCTCGCTGACACACCGCAAGCACACTGGGGACTGAATGACCCCCATTCGCCACAGACGTACCCTAGTGTAGTAAACTCGGTGCAGATATTTAAACTGGATGAGTCTGTAGCGTGTGGAGACAGCCGCGCCCCTAGGGCTGGCAATCGCCTCAGCCCAGTCGTCATCCGTCAATTCAGGGATTTCAGCCTGCCAGGCCAGCCGGGTCTTGTCCAAAGTGGTGGGGGTGTGTGTCGTCAGACTTTGATAAATTTGCCTGATTTTATGCAATCTGAGGTCCCCCATTAATAGACGGCCCTCCAAGGGCTGGAACTCCGGGAGGATTTCCATATTACAGATCTGGGGGGAGAGTGCGTGTCGTAGCTGTAAATATTTGTAAAATTGTGACCTATGAAGGCTGAACTCTGTTTGTAATTGTTGAAATGATTTTAATATGACGCCCCTCATAACATCGCCCAGGGTCGAGATCCCCACCAGGTCCCAGCCCCGAAACCCACTCAGTGTGGTCGCAGTCTTGAGGCATGTGCCCTGCCACAGTGGGGTTTGTCGAGTTAGTCTCCCTTTCCATCCCATCTGCCTGGTCTTGGCCCGCCACAGCTGTATAGCTTGTATGCTAACCGGCGGTAGATGATCTAGCCCCGTTTAGCTGTATAATAAGTGGAGCAGGGGAACATGCTCCATGGCGGCATGTTCAATAGCTTACTCCGGGTCCGTGGGAGAATTATACCATAGTTCATTGATTACAAGGATGTGGGATGCTACATAATAGGAATAAATGTCAGCCGCCGCAATCCTTCCACAGTACGATGACTGAGAGCAGGTGCGGAGTGCCACCCGAACTGCCCAGCCCCCCCACAGTAAATTATTTTGTATGGTATTCACTTGTGCAAACCAGATGAGGGGGATAGGATATAGGAAATTTTGTAGGCGATACAAAATCCGAGGCAAGGACACCATCTTAAAAATGGCTGAACGCCCATAAAGGGACAATGGGAGAGCAGACCATACTGCAGTCTCATTCTTGAGGCTAGCCGTTAATGGGGTGATATTGTGTGCCCAAGAAATTTTGGGGCTTGGGGAGATGTAAATCCCCAGATATTTGAACCCATCTGTGGCCCGGGACAGCTGCGCAGACCACGTTTCGCACACCAGGAAGAGAATGGATTTGGTGGGATTTGTGTGAAGACCGGTGGATCTACCAAATACCCGAAGGATTTATAGGATGCGGGGTCCGGAGTACCACGGGTCTGTAATGAAAAAAAGGACATCGTCTGCGTATAGCGCTGTGCGGTCTGACCTTGAGCGGGACCAATCGAACCCCCGGAGCACCGGGTCACTTCTCACCCAGGCCGCTAGGGACTCAACCGCCAGGGCGAACAACAATGGAGAAAGCGGGCAGCCCTTGCGGGTACCCCTTGGGATCGGGAAAGGGCAAGAGCGGTGTCCGGCAATTTGGACTGACGCCGTCAGGTTCGTATACAGCAGATGTATGTACGAAAACGGGCAGCCCTGGCGGGTACCCCTTTGGATAGGGAAAGGGCAAGAGCGGTGTCCAGCAATTCGGACTGATGCCGTCAGGTTCGTATACAGCAGACCTATGTACGCCAGAAAGCGGGGCCCAAAGTTGACCGCTTCAAGCAGCTGAAAAAGATAGACCCAGCTTAGGGAGTCAAACGCCTTGTCAATATCGGCTAGTAACAAGGCAGCAGGGCGGCCTAGAGTAGGGGCCTGCTGCGATTGCGTTGTTGATGCGTCTGATGTTATGCCTCGTAGCCCTCTGCAGCATAAAGCCCAACTGATCAGGGTGAATCATATCGGTGATGCACCCCCGAAAGGCGATCAGCCAAGACCTTCCCCAGCAACTTGGGCTCAAAATTAATTAGGGATATGGGGCGATAGGAGGATGGGAAAAAACACTATACCCGCATGTCGCCAGTCCTGGGCCCTAGTAGGGTTATGTGGGACCGAAGGAATTCCATGGGGAACCCAATGGGACCCGGAGCGCGACCCGCCTGGATCACACTGAGCGCACCGGCGAGTTCCTCTAAGGTAATGGGTGCCTCCGGGGTCTCCCGCACAGAATCTGGGAGCCGGCGAGGTGGGATGTCTGTGAGAAACTCCGCTATAAGTTCGGCAGAGATCTGCTCCTGACAGGCGTAGAGAGATGCGAAGTGTCTCGCAAATTCGTCTGTCACCTCCATCGGCGCCGAGTACATGGAGCCATCTAGACCTTGGATCATAGGCGTGGCGGCCGGAGCGCCGTCAGCTTGGCACAGTCTAGGAAGCACTTCACTTGACTTATCCCCCCACTGATATATCCGATGTTGATGCCTCCCAGATCTCCTTGGCTTCGCCCAGGAGGTATTGACGTAGTTCTTGTTGTGCGAGGAGTAGATTATGGCGAATACCGAGACAAGGATTGGCACTGAGTTGGGCAGACAGGGTCACCTGGCGCGTTTCCAGGGTATCGAGGTATTCACGGCGCTTATGTTTCTCCTGTGTGCGGTAGCTGATGTCGGAACCCCGGACGGTCGGCTTAAGGGCCTCCCAGAGGGTTGTGTTCGAGGGGGAGGAGGGGCCATTGTCAGCTAAGTATGTAGTGATCGTTGCATTGAGCATGTCCAGATAGGCCGGGCTGCGGAGGTGCCAAGGGGACATGCACCAGTGGAAATGAGGCCTGTGTGAGCACTTGTGGAAGCGCATCATGACTGGGGAATGGTCCGTCAAACCACGAGGCCGGTGTTGCACCTGAGAGAATCTATGGAGAAAAACCCGGGGAACAAAAAAGTAATCCAACCGGGCCTGTGATCCATGGACTGCAGACAGATATGTGTAGTCATGTTCTGTACGGTGAAATTCGCGCCATACGTCTGCCCAGTCTAATGTCGTCGTAAAAGGTAAACAGTTTGGTCGGGCCATGTGTAACAGGGGTGTCCAAGGTGCGTTGTCTATCAGAAGGCCCCATGTTGCCGTTCCAGTCGCCCCCATCAGGGTCAAGCCAGCCGGGAGTGATCCCCAGGCCCCCAATAAGTTGTCGATAAAATTGGAACCCAGAGGTGGAGAGGCATAAATGCTACAGACAACGATCTGCTCACCGTGTACCTTGCCGGTGACAAAAAGGAATCGGCCCCCGGGATCTGCTCTAAGAACTGCCACCCCCCTGGAACCTCTTGTTAACCCCGCATGATAGATGTAATAGAATCCAATGCGGGCGAGGCATGGGGCCTTCGTGCCCAGTAGATGGGTTTCCTGCAGGAGTAGGATATCTGCCCCATACCCCTTTGCCTGTCGCAATGTAGCCCCTCTTTTCACCTTGTTTAATAATCCCTGAACATTCCAGGAGACCACTGTTAAGTCTCCTAGGGGATGTGCCTCACCAGACATCATTGGGCTCTAGGAAAAAGATTTAGAAAGCAAGTGGATCTGCATCGGAGGCAATATGTATCTGAGTGTACCATCTGCATGAGTTAACCATACAAAAACAAAATAATCCAACATGTCCGAAACACGGACCCCTCCACCCCCCCGCCCGACACTACCAGAAACAATGAGCATCTGTCGCGGTGTAGATGGCAGGGGACCCCCAACGGGAGGCCCCCGGATACCACACCAAAGGTTCCCATCCCACCCTTACAACCTAAGGAAATGGAGAGTGCAAAGCAATCTGGGCCTAGCAGTCCGCAAAGCGGGTCCCACGCCCACTCAGAGGACAACATCACTAAAACAGAATTCTAATATTCACGTTGTCTATGAGACATTATTAGGCCAGTGGAGCAGTATGGAGCCATCAGGACAGTCGCTCAGGACTCGGCGAGACTCTATCTGACCCTGGGCCTCGTCGCTTCTGGGGCTTATTGTGACGTGGCCGCTGAGTTCTGGAACTGCGGGAGGAGCCTGATTCTAAGGCTGATGGGGAGTTTGCTCGGAGCTGTGGGCGCTCATCAGACCATGCAAAAACCGCCTCTGTGGTATCACAGAAATGTGACTTGGAGTTATAGATTACCCGCATTCGAGCCGGCTATAACAGCATATATTGTATATTCAGTTCTCTAAGTCTGCGCTTTGCGGCCATGGTAGACTGGCGTTGTTGCTGGACCAAACGTGTGTAGTCCGGAAAGACCAGGATGGGGCTGGATTCATATATGAAGCAGTCTTTATGTGTCCTGGCGAAGTGCAGAATAGCATCCCTGTCGGCGTAGTTCATGATCTTGGCGATAACAGGCCTTGGGGCCTCACCTGGAGGAGGCTTCCGCGTCAGGGTTCTATGTGCCCGCTCTACTATGAAGGCAGAGGATAGCAGATCTGGAGGTAGGATATCTTTGAGTCACTTTGTAATAAAGTTAGTCATGGATACTCCTTTGCAGCCTCCGGCCAGGCCCACGTAGCACAGGTTAATCCTCCGGGTGCTGCCCTCCGCGTCCTCTACTCTAGAGGCAAGCTCCTGTGTGACGAAAGACAGCTTGTTGACTTTCTTTTGAAGTGAGGTTACTGAATCTTCCACCGTCGAGACCCTTGTTTCCACCTCGGTGATCCGGTCTACTGCCTTACGGAGATCCTGGCGTAAATAGGATACTTCAGACCCCACCGCACCAATTTTTGCATCCAACATATCACGGGCATTGTTGATTGCTGCCAGGAGGGCAGCGTTATCCGGAGCCGAGCTGCCCCCATCTCCACCCGTGGCACCCCCGGTGGCCGTGGTAAACTGGTCAATGGTGCCCTGCTTGGGGCTGGCCCCACCCGGCCCGCCCTTGCCCATCCGGATACGTGACCACGGACCGTGTAGTGGACCCGGGGCGAGGAGCTCACCCCACCAGGCGGGCACCCCACTAGATGGAACCAGGAGGACCCAGGCCGGGGAGACACAGTCCCGAAATATGTGTGTGGCACGGCCAGAGGATCTGTCTGAGGGGGAGGTATAGGCCACAGAGAGGGAAGCACCCCCCGGTCCCATGCACCAAGCATGCACCCCAGATCCGGGGGGGGCCCACACAGGCCTCCGGGCAGTAAATAAATACACGCAGGTTGCGCAGGCTCAAGGACAAAGGGCCGCAAGAGCCAAACCCCAGTCACAAATACAGCCCCCCTGGGGCCTAGCGTAGCAGTCCGGGGCCGTCTCCACCCGGTACGCCCAACAGTACGACAGATTGGCCCCAAGGCGCTGATAGCCCCGCATTCGGCCGAGCCCCACGCTGGTCACAGGAGAAGTGGGGAGGACGGCAGGCGACTCACCGCCGGGGGCCACGGACCGACCCCGACAATCACCAGTCCTGCAGCCACTCGACTGTCGCTGGGCACAGGGAGTGGTATTGTCTTCACTGCGGTGCCGCTCACATCCGGGAATCAGGGCCCCAGCTCAGCCCCCGGCGAAATGATATACTCACAGCGGGTCCAGAGGAATTAGCGGCGGGTTCTCTCAGCAGCACTCTGCTCCCAGCCCCACAGCCAGCCAGTCAGGGATAGAGGGCACCACTCCTCGATGTAGGCTCCCAGGGCGCCGCGCAGTGCCCACAGCGATCCGGGCTGCACCCCAGGGTCGGCGCTGCCGCACCCCGGACCTCACCGGCAATAGATCTAATTCGCCTTTAGGGGGCTGCCTATTCGCCTTGCCCTTCGTACCTTCCTTAACTCCTTCCTAGCGAGTACACACTCTTTATCAAACCACTGCTGCTTAGAATACTGGCATGAAGACTCAGGCTGCGATTTATCCAGTTTAAAATATTACAGAGGGTGTACTATGACAGTGCGAGACTTCATGCAATGGTTCGAGCTGAGACGCTCGAGTGCCTACGACTGCAAAACAAAGAAGGGCTCCTATATCCACACTTAATGGGAATGCCAAATAATACATAGATACTGGACACGGATAGTACAAGAATTGACTAATATACTTGGGACACAAATCCCGGTGGACCCTAAATACGTCCTGCTGGGCATACACACTGAGGTCGACTTGCCCAGATATAACCTCTTGCTAAGTAATTTAGGATTAATAGTAGCAAAATGCGACATAGCCAGGAACTGTGGAAAAGCAGACCCGCCAACTATGAAAGATTGGAGGGACATGTACATGGGGGCGGAAAGGACAGTATACCAGGCAAGAGGGTGTCCCAGGAAATTCTGGAAGATTTGGTAACCTTGGCTGAGATATTATTGTCTAGAGATAGACAATGAAGGCACGGACATCCTGCAATTGATTTCACAGAAACATGTGAAGCCCCAGATCATGAGTCTATTGAGGGAGGTGTGTGATAGCTATTGTGAGGGGGAGAACTGTACAAGAGACCTAGAAGTAGTGAAATGTAAAGTCGTATATTCCATATTCCCACCAATTGTATTCAATATCTACTCCGCATATTAGGGAGATGTAAGAGATCTACCTGCTGAAGATTGTTTTGATATCTTTTGTATCTTTGTTATTTCAAATAGAAATAAAAACAGTTTTAAAAAAAGAAGAATACTGGCAGGGCAGGTCCTTTTTTTACTTCCTTATTGCATAACCTTACTACTGGTATCAATCGATTTACAACCTCTGTAATGGTCTTTGCATACCATACAGCATTTGGCTTACCTACGGTCCTATCGCGGCCCATCTCATGAAGGATTTGATACTGCATCAATTGATCAATATATTTCCCATCTATTGTTGTTGTTATACATTTTGGGAAATATACTACCATTGGGATAACTTGGTCCCTCGATATCGGTGCTGCCTCTATGGCCTATTTTAGCCCCCAATGATCACTTCCTTTTAATCTTAACACCTTGAATTCCATACAGAGGTTGAAAAACCATGCCTGTATAAATACATAATCAATAGGGCACTGCTGTTTCCCATGTAGAAACGTTTGGGCTGCTAGGTCATTCTCTTTGCCATTCAGGCATACAAACCCTAACTCAGAGAGAAAACTCACCATTTTCCTTTCAGACTTGGACTGTTCACATTTTGGGAAATATGCGTTGGGGATACCGTAACATTCTAACATATCTAAAACCTCAGAATCAACCTTCCCTGGATCTAAGCATAAGTTAAAGTCCCCTTATTTTATTGTCACTCCCATTTGCTTGCTTCTTACTGAGTTGCTTTCCTTGCCCTAACTTGTCCATCTTATGTTTGTCCCTCCCCTGGCTCATAGCCTCTTTACCATCTCTCTGATTGAGTGGTTTCTATCCTTCTACTTCTCACTTTTAGGGAACTACTTTTTTCTTTTTGCTAAAGAATTCCATGAGAGCACATGTCTTTTCCAGCCCTCTCCCTCGTGTGTTTCTAACCGCCTGGGAAAATACCAGCCCCTCCAGGTGCTCCGTGTTGCTCTCTCCCTCATACTGCAAACCTTTGCTTGTGTATTTCTCCCCTAGCTACACTCCCTCCTTTGCACTCCTGTACAACATCACCCCAAATGTCCTAAATGTGAGACCTATTGACTTAGCCAATGCTTGTTTTAAGAATGACAGCAGAAACACAAGATGCAATTATGGGCCAGTGGGGTTCTTGTACCTTTCAAATACTTATAATTATATTGGCGGGAATACAAATCTTCCTAGCGTAATCCTCATGAAAACTGTGCTAGTTTGTGCCCCTGTTTGGTCACTAAGGAAGAGGACTAGGCAGCATGGCTTTGCTGGAAAATAAAGTAAGCCCTTGCAAAAATGTTCAAACTGGTCCCACTATGCAGGAGGCTGCAATTAGAATGGGGCCATTGTGGCATGGCTGGGTGATGATAGTCAATCCTACTCTTAAAATAACACCTTATCCTGCAGCCTACCATGATAATAGCAATGAGGCAGAATGCCCAGTCTGTCTCTGTTGGGCGGGTGTGGTACTGCAGTCTACTTGGACTTTCACCTAGAATGAAGAGAGAGTTTTGTCAATGGAAAATGGGAGTGACAGAAACACTGGTTTAGATCACTGGTGTGGTGAATCTGCATAGTTATGTGGAAATCTGTGGCTGGTGTATCAAGCGCAGCTAATTGGCAAATCCATTCTTTAATAGCACATACTCTCCACCCAGGCATGCTTACAGTACCCATATATAAGCATTCTACAATGTTCCTTTGTTTGATGACTTAATCTTGGGAAACATTGTGACATCACTCACAAGATGGCCCCTTTAAAAGCCTAATCCAGTTTGTTGCTTCTGCAATGGGTGTACCCATCTGGAACTGCCTTTCTGAAAAGTGCTGGAAGGCGGTAACATTATCCTGGGTGACCCCCAGGTAGAAGTTTGCTTTTGGATAGCATTGTCTTTACTAGTGTGCATGTGTAGCTTTATGACTGATCCACAGCTAAAATTGACCCGTACAGATTGTCTGCTGTGGAGTACGATGCATATTATTTTAAGGTATAAAAAGGGAGTAAAAGTGGTGTGGAAACTTTACAGTTGGGGCATGCATCAGAAACTTCACTCTTTGAAAGAGCTGCTTGTAGTATGTCATTTTCCTTCTCTGTGAAGTTTTCAATGCATGCGTATTTGGTGTTGAGTGTTAGTCTGGTTTGAAACCGAAGCAGATGTAAGTATTAACCTGCTGCTCCCTCCCTCCTTTTGCTATGTCTCGACCTCCACTACTTCCCACCAGGTCCGGACTGATATAAAAACAAGCCCTGGCAAAAAATATTCAACCTAACCCATGATGCAGGGGGCAGCGGCTAGAATGGGGCCAAGGAGCAGGAGGGCATGGTTGGGTTAAGGCAGCCCATCCTGCTCTGAAAGCAGCTGCCTAGCCTGCAGCCTACCGGGAAATGTCAGGGTGACCGAAAGGCCAGTCCGACCCTGCTTCCTTTTGTTCCTCAGATGGCCTGCTGAAAGTTCAAGCAGTGGCCTGGTCGGATGGTAGTGACTGGTCTGTTATTGTTGCAGGTAGTTTGTGTTTAGAGCTTTGTGACTGGGGCATGGGTAGTTTAACCCGCTGTTGGGATATTTATTATGGCGTGACATCGACCTATAGTTCTGGGTGGACCTACATGCATGCCATGAAAAGTGATCAGCCTCTGCCTTCCTTTTACGCACCATAACAGGGGACTTCCATGACAGGATTAGTCTCAAATTTGGATTTGGTTGACTAAAAGAGCTGCATTTCCAATGATTTTGCTATTGACCGGTACGCTTTTGAGGTACCTGTTACTGTCGTTTTTACCCAGGATTTAACGATGGATAGCAACCACGGGGGATGTAGCAAGACCTTCCTGCACATATCTAAATACTGTCTCATCTTTGCAAGACGATCAAATCCAATCTTGGCCCCTTCCTGGTGTGACGATTTCTTTTTGAGTTTTAAAGGACATTTTATTGAGAATTCAAATATAACAGAATTGTAATAAAACATCATGGCTAAATTCAATTACAAAAAGGATATTGTCCTACGGGAGGGGAGGAAAGGAAGAAGTAAGGGAAGGGAACAAAAAGGAAAAAGTGACTGTCAAATATTAAAACAAAATAGAAATGCAAAAAGCATAACTATTATTACTGTATAAAACGCATGCATAGGAGGTATAAAAGTACAATCGGGTATAGAAAGACTTCTCTAGTCATAAAGTATGAAATATTTAGAAATACAAACATTTTATATGTATAGATGCTTAAAAGCAACAAAAATATGTTCAAGGAGGATTGGGAACTTCTTCCGTACGAGGATTGTGTAATGGTAGAGAACGTGCAGCTTCATTTAAAAAGTTCGTGATTGGTACCCATAATATATCGCGTTTAATAGCAAGGGTAATGGGATATACATAGGCCCTGTCTAATCTATGGTGGTAACAAACCCCATACCACCAAGCCTGAAAAGAAACATTTGAGGCATCCTTCCAAGACTTAGTGATTTGTTGAAACGCCACAGCTATAAGCAAGTCAATAATGGAAGTGTCTGTAGTGGAGAAAGACCATATGTCAGAGAGACTACCTAAGAAAATATGTGAAAGAGTAAAGGGGAAGTGTGTTGAAAATATTTTATTGATCTGCCGCCACACGTCATTCCAGAATTTGTAAGTCACTGGGCATGTAAATAACATATGTTTAAGGTCTGCTAGTGGGGCTGAACACGTCCAACAGGTGGAAGGCACAGAAGGGTCAATCACGCTCAATTTAGCAGGAGTGATTAAAAGCCTATTATAGATAAAGAATAACGTCTGGGTTGTATTAGCTGCTCGAGACGACTTCCTTATTTTGATCCAAATTTTCTGCCACACGGTAGGAGAGAAAGAGTCCTCTAAGTCTGACTCCCAATCAGATTCTACTTTGGATTTACCCTGAGTAGCAGGAACTTCTCTCAATTTTCTATAGATTTGGGAAGCAGAAGAAGAAGCAAGTAAACAAGGGAGAGGAAGAGGAGAAGAGTGAGTGTGAGTGATAGATGAGGAAAGGGAATCATAGCTACTCTGTGCAGCCACACGCACGAGATTATATTTCGGTTCAAAGGAAACTGGTAAAGAAAAACGAGATTGAAGAGTACTGAAGGAGACACAAGTACCTTCATGAAAAAGTTGGTGAGTCCAATTAAGACCAAGATCTCTCCAGTCCTTCCAAAAAAGCGTCCTATTTTTTAATTTAATAAGAGGATTATACCATAGGGGGGAACGTAAGAAACGTGAGCGATCATCAGAACCGTCCACAAAAAGAGGGGAAAACATTTTCCGAGAATTTTTAAGAATGGGAAGGGAAAAGCCCTTAGGAATGTGGGACAATGATATAAATTCTTCAAAGGTGAAAGAAAGAGGACTCAATATCTACCCACAAAGGCTGAGAAAGGGTATCAGATTTATGATCAGATAAAAGGGAAACAGAATGCTGGAGAAAAAATGAGGTATGATACGTCGCAAAATCCGGAAAATTAACTCCACCTAACTGCTTAGGGCATTTGAGTCTGGCAAAAGACATCCTAGGTTTTTTATGATGCCATAGGAATTTGGATAAGATGGAGTAAATATTTTTATAGGAGGATTTAGGTATATTAATTGGAAGATTAGACAAGTAGAACAAAATTATCGGAACTAACATCATTTTAATAGAATCTAATCTACCCCACCAGGATAAAAACAAGGGATGCCACCGAGCTGTAGAATCCTTTAGAGTTGCTAATAAATTTTTAAGATTAAGTGCGACAGTTTCTTTAATAGAGGGTTTAAACCACAAACCCAAGTATTTAATCTGAGTCGGGCTCCAGTGAAAAGATGAGGTCAAAAAATCTGCGTGGAAACAGAATTTATTTAGCGGAAGGATTTCACACTTGTCCACATTTAGCTTATAACCTGACACCTTTGCAAACTCAGCAACTTCAGATAAAAAGGATGGAATAGAGGATTTAGGATTAGAAATGAATAAAAGTATGTCATCCGCATAGGCCGAAAGTTTCAAATACTTATCCCCATATGGAAAGCCGGTGATACTGTTATTTTCTCGGAGCTTTGTCAGAAAAGGTTCTAATGCTAAAATAAAAAGAAGAGGAGAAAGGGGACAACCTTGTCGGACACCTCTAAATAGGGGGAATGAAGAAGAGACAAGGCCATTAGCTAATATAAAGGATCTAGGAAAGGAGTATAATAAAGAGATGTACGCAAGGAATTTCGGACCAAAACCAAACCAAGCAAGAACTGCAAACATAAACTGCCAATTAACCCTATCGAAAGCCTTTTCGGCGTCCAGCGCAATAGCAGCTTAAGAGTGCGGGTAGGAATGAGATTTACTTAATACGTTAAAAAAGAGTCGAGTATTGTCAGAAAGGTGACGACCCTTGACGAAACCACATTGTTCCCTACCAATCAAGTGAGGTAAAATTTTATCAAGACGGAGCGCCAGAATTTTTGCAAAGATTTTGTAATTCAGATTAATTAGAGAGATGGGTCTGTAATTCTTACATAGGGTATGATCTTTATTCTCTTTAGGAAGGAGGCAAATTAAGGCTTCCTGAAAGGAGCCTTCAGATTTTTTGGAAGATATAAAGAAGGAGAACAGTTGATGAAGCTTAGGAACAAGCATCTTGGAAAAATGTAAGTAGAATTCGATTGTAAAACCATCTGGCCCAGGAGCTTTGCCTTTTTTAAGCACTTGAATGGAATCCTGAATGTCTTTAAGACTTATATCAGCTTCCAAGGGAGCAAAGTCAACGTCTGGAAAAGAAGGTGAGGGAATAGAGGATAAGTATTGATCTATATCAGTTGACAAGGGAGGGGATTCCGGAGTATAAAGTTTTTGATAAAAATTTGTAAATTCCTTCAGAATATCCTCATCTTTATGGAGTGTGACGTTAGATGAGGAGACAATAGATTCAATTCTTGTGCGCTCTCTCTTAACTTTAAGGTATTTGGCAAGAAGATTGCCAGCTTTATTCTGAGCAGTATAATATTTGGCGCTGGATTTAAGTAAACATAAATTCGCAGTTTCAGTAGAAGCTTTATTAAATGAAAATTTAGCCTTGAGAAGCTTGTCCAATTCAGAGGGGGATTTAGTCAAGTAATAGGAATGCTCCAATTGTTTGATTTGTAGGTTAATCGATTGTAAAGACTGGGAAGCAACACGCCTTTTATGAGAGACAAAAGAAATAATGAAATCCCTAGAGGTAGCTTTAAAAGTGTCCCATAACACTTGAGGAGAAATCATAGGAGATTCATTTTCGGTAAAAAACAAGGAAGAGAACTCAAGAAAAGCCGGGGTAAATTTGGGATCTAATAAAAGAGAGTTGTTAAACCGCCATCTCCTAGTGCCTTTTACAGGTGGAAGTAAGTCTAGGTGCAAGGAAACTGGAGCGTGATCAGAGATTAAAATAGAACCTATTTCAGAATGGGTAATATGTTGAATCAAGGCTTTAGAAATAAAAATGTGGTCAATCCGGGATTGGGAGGAATGGGCTGGTGAGTAGAATGTGTATTCCCTAAGTGTAGGATGGCAGAGTCTCCAGGAATCAACAAGAGACCGTTGGGAAATAGTAGAGGTAAATTGAGTGTGCATCAGAGAAGGAGAGAAATGACAATTGGAGTGACGATCAATAAGGGGGTCTACAATTGTGTTACAGTCCCCTCCCAAAATGAGATAATCATCAGAGGATTGCATCAATGAGGTGAGCATCTGTGGCCAAAATAGTTTGTCCTGAGTGGTAGGAGCATACACATTGAAAATAGTTATAGGAATGTTATTAATTAACAAAGATGCACTCACCCATCTACCATCAGAGTCATTGGCTTGGTGTATAACTTTGATATTTAAGCGTTTATGACAAAGAATAGCAACACCATTACGTTTCTCTGAACCAGGCGATGCAAAAACATGACCCACCCAATTACGACGTAGCTTGGCAACTTCAACCTCTTTTATATGAATCTCCTGTAATAACACAATATCCCCTTTCAAGCTTGCTAAATGGAATAACACACGTTGCCGTTTAATGGGAGAACCCAATCCTTTAACATTCCATGTAAGTATATTTAACGACATTTAAAAATACAAATTATACCAAAGAAATTATGTGGAAGTCAAATATATACATAGTGATAAAATACAAAGCATCTTGTAAAAATTGGAGAAAAAATGTTATTGCAGCTAGAGGAGTAGCTAAGAAATAAAGAGAAAAAATATGAAATAAGAGAAAGACTTGGAGAAGATAGATTAAAAGTAGAAAGGCATGAAGCGAAAGGATTGAGGATCAAATATAAACAAGAGGAAAAACAACTGGAGGAGAGATATGACCAGAGATAAAAGCGAAGAAAGTAAAAAGAAAAGGAGAAAGAGGAGAAAAAACAATTATTGCAAAAAACAAAGGCATAAAACGACAGACAAAAGTAATAAAAACAAAGAAGAACAAATAGACATACCACCAAAAATAGTGAAGAACGGGGTTGGTGAAGCCACATGAGGAAGATGGGACACTACAACGGGGGACTCTACAGCGACGATGAAGGAAGGGACATCCGCTAGGCAAGCTGAGGAGAACAAGGAACGATGAGGAACCACAAAATCGCTACCTGAGAAGGAGAAGAAAAGGGGGAACACGTTAGCACAACATAACGATACAAAATACAAGAGGGGAGAATTAAATATCATTAATGGTGAGGCAAACAGACACCGCTAAAATGAAAAGGTCCATCATGACTGAGGTACTTCCATGGATTCCGTTCTGCAGCTGTTCAGGAATTGCTGGAGCAGCGCAGGGTCTTCATAACTTGTAGTTTTGTTGTTATAAGTTACTTTAAAAAGGCATGGATGAAATAAACCATAGCGTGCATTTAAACTGCGTAGTGCAGGTCTCATGTCTAGGAATTTCTTCCGACGATCAGCAGTTGGCTTTGCATAATCCTGGGCGAAGAAAAGAGCAGAACCATTCCAAGTAATTTTTCCGCGTTGTTTGGCAGCCTGCAGGACTCTGAGTAGATCTGTGTACTCCAGAAAGTATAAGATGACTCCTCTCAGCTTAGTAGATGATGATGAAGGAGAACGAGCTAAGGGACCTAAACGATGTGCCCTTTGAATATTTAATGAAGGACTTTCTGGAAGACCCAAAAGAGTTGGTAAAAAAGTTTTGAAAAATGAGATTGGATTGGCCCCTTCAAGACCTTCAGATAAGCCATAAATGCGCAGATTATTACGCCTATTACGATTTTCTAACATTTCAACTTGTTGTTTAAGCTGAGCCACCTCCTGAGATATGAGAGGAACCTGAGCCGCGATATTTTGAACGGAATCAATACGTAATTCCAGGTCTCCAACTCTCTTCTCAGTGAGAGACCAGTTAGCTTCCAGATTCTGAAGCCTGGCGTTCGTTTCCTCCATATGTGGTTTAAGGGCACGAATTTCATCAAGAAGGAGTTCCATAGAGATCGGGGATGATGAACTAGTGGGAGAAGGCGGGTTCGCCTTCACCCTTTTGCCAGAAGTAGACGGTGACGCAGAGGGTATCTTGGTATTTTGTTTAGCACTTGAGCGAGGAGTAGACGGAGTAATAGATTTGGCGCCAACATAGTCTTTGGTATTATCATCAGTATGTTCTTGTAAAACATCAAAAGGGTTAAAAACCTCTAAACTGCCCTCAGTGGAGGAACGGGCGGCATTACAACTGCCGCGAGGCATGATGCTCTGAGAAAAAATATACTGAGAGTCCTTCAAAAGAAAGCAGAGTCAAAATTGGAGGAAAATAGCCCAGCAAAAACGAAGAAATATTGTTGAACAGTAACTGCAGGCACACCATCAATCAAGTAATATAGATGCTGCTTTAAAAAGGACGAAAGAACATATTGCTAGCAAAAAAGGCAGCCAAAAATGGATCAGCGCCGTCACACAACCGCAAGCAGGGAGCAAAGAATCGTTGAAAAAACAAAATGGCGGCCGTGACGGTGAGGTAACAGAAAAAACATTAAAATAAACTTTCCGGCCTCACCCTATGAAAAAATAAAGGTATCATTCTGGAGAGTTGCAGTTCCGATTGTCAGAATGAACAAATTCGGCGATTTCAACGAAGAAATGCTGCCCGCAGAGGTCGCGTTCCCTCACGGCTCGCCGGAGCTCCCGGGAGTAGCGGCCATCTTCAAAGGCTCCGAAGCCACGCCCCCCGTGACGATTTCTTAAAATCAGGAATTAGATGGTTACGAAATTCTGTGCACCTGGCTAGTTGTCAGTTTCAACGCATTGCTGGACAATGCAAGGAAAGCCTGGGTTCCTACACCTTATCTGCTTCTACAGAGAGGCAGGCAGGCAGTGTTGCTCTGAGATCTAGAAGCACCGTCTTCCTCTGAAAGATGCCAGCGTGGGTTTTGGGAAGAGTGTAATAAAGGGGCTAGTGTATAGCTGCCTAGTTTACTAGGTCCGCGTGCATGACGAGCTGTTCTTTCCCTTTGAATTCTGGGACTTGTAGTCCTCTTGAATAATCGAATATGAATAACTCCCAGTCACGTAGTTCAAAGGAAAAAACCTGGACTGAAGAATCACATCAGGCAGACAGTGCGGTCCCCCAGCGCCACGCATGGGCACCGATCGCTGTTTAGCCAATACCAGAGCGACGAGTTCCCGCCAGTACAGCCGAGCATGAAATCGGACGTGACCGATTGATTCGGGGGCATTGATTGGGTCCGGACATTAAGCCGACCCGGGACTGGGAGAACTGTCGGCGTTGGCCACAATGAAGTGTGTACATGGTTTTTTTTTCTTCAACTAAGCACTCCGTATACCTGGCTGGGTAGGGTGCACGAAGTGGCACGCGGTCGCCCAGCTCGTCCTAATATTTGGGCACATTACAGAACAGCCTGCAGTTCACGCCAAGCCTCGCGCGCCGTCTGATTAGGACTCACTGATGCCTGAAATAATTACCCAACAGAGGCTGCAGGCGCTGTCTGATCGATGCCTGGTTTTTATAGCGACACCCGTCAATACCGGCTCCAGAATTCCTGGAATTGCGAGGCCGAAGCTTTTTTTCCTCCCTTCAAATACCATATATCTGTCTCTCGGGAAAGAAAGTCGTCATTTGTGTCGCCAGAGAGTGGCTGGGCCACACCATGCAACCGCAATAACGCCCTGCCATGCCCCGAGCGGCCTGACAGCCGTGGCATCTGTTTAGGAGGTAAGTGGCACCAGACATGCGTAGGACAGCATTGGTCGGCGGATGTTCATTTACAAAAGGAAATGGTGCGCTTTTAGACTGTATAGTCCACCCTTTCCAACATAACTGCATTCCCTATTGCAACGCACTTGGATAACATGCCCTTTTCATCTTCTTTTGTAATTTTCCTTAGTTTCATCATATGTCTGTATTTTTGTTATTTATGTTATGTTATTTTACTGTGACTTAATTTTGAAAAACAATGAAAACAATTTGAAATAAAAAAAAAAGGAAATGGTGGGTTGCGGGATCTTAGGTTTCAATTTGTAGCAAATTCTTTGAGCTTAATTGAAACTTTAATTGCTGGCTGTGTGCTAGTGACTTTACATCATATTTCCGTGTTCATCTGGGCGGTTAAAGTGCTGATGACGAGCTCATTCAAGGAGCGGAAAAAGTGTCCCAGGGAATAAAGGGGCGAAGCTTGTAGAGAGCTGGTTTGATCCTGTTGTGGAATTCCCGGTCGGTGTGAATGCACCTTCATGTGGTGCCCACCCACCGTGGGTTCAAAGGGCAAGATCCTTCTCAGATTTTCAAGATAATTACATAAGATAAATGTAAAGTCTAAAAAAAATTGTACATCTGCCCATGTAAGAGTACTCCTACGAACCTCATGTAAAGCGCTCTGATACCTCCGGGTCTAGCCAGCGCTATATAAAACACATCAAATAAATAAATAAATGGATGCAGGTTTACTACAGTTTGGAACATACTAGCATTTCCTATAGTATGCCTGGAAGCCTCTGAGTACTACTGGGAATGTCTGTAAACATTCCCCGGCTCCTATTTCCCCAGTACAGAATTTTATCTGTGCATTTCTCTTTTTTTTTCTACACAGGGGAAAAAACACCCATGGAAACCCTCCTCCCTTACATCGTCTCCACGTTTGGAGGTGATCCGTTTGCCTTTCCATCCTCGAAGGACAATTACCCCCAACCCTTTCCTGGAGTCAACCTCTAACGATTCCCAGGGTGACAAAGGGTCGGTTCCAAGTTTGTGAATGTTCACAAATGAGCACGTTTGTGGGCATTCACAAAGTTAAAATAGCCAGTGAATCCTTGTTCTGTCCACTCCTCAGGTCTTGGGTGGAACTTACTACTGGGCATTTCTCCACACTCATCCAGAAATATGCAATAGTAAATCCATTTACACATGCGAGGATTCTTTTTGTGCATCCCTGACTGGCTTAATGAAGACATTTCTGTCTGCAGCTATAACTAAATGCCTTTGAATCGTGTCAATGAATCTAAATTGAACCCATAATCCGATCTCAAGGCTTAGATGCGGTCCCCTGAAACCTAGGATGGACACCCGTGGTGTTGGGACTGCTGATGACATAACTATCGTGATGTGTCAATAACATTCCATTTTTTGCATGCCGAACAAGCGCTGCTGCCACCACCAATTGTGTTTTGTCAAGGAACGTGTAAGATCATCCATTTTCTTGTTGAAGTACATTTAGTAATGTCCTGTGGAAGTCAGTGTTGATGTCTGCCGCCCATTGTGACTAAAGCACATGCATTGTTGTTTTGCAGAAATGAACCTCTGAAAATGGGGGACTGGAACCTCCTGGGCAGCATTCTAGAAGAAGTCCACGTCCATTCAACCATCGTGGGCAAAATCTGGCTCACGATCCTCTTCATATTCAGGATGCTGGTCCTGGGCGTAGCGGCCGAGGACGTATGGGATGACGAGCAAACTGATTTTGTCTGCAACACCGAACAGCCCGGCTGCAGGAATGTCTGCTATGACAGAGCTTTTCCCATTTCGCTCATCCGCTACTGGGTGCTGCAGGTCATATTTGTGTCCTCGCCATCCCTGGTGTACATGGGCCATGCGCTTTATAGACTTCGAGCTCTCGAGAAAGAGAGACAGAGGAAGAGGGCCCATCTGCGGGCTGAGTTGGAGTTGGAACCCATCTTGGAAGAGCAAAGGCGCATAGAGAGGCAGCTCAGAAAGTTGGAAGAGCAAAAAAAACTCAACAAGGCCCCTCTAAGAGGGTCCCTACTGCGCACATATGTCTTGCATATCTTAACAAGATCTGTCTTCGAGGTTGGGTTTGTTGCTGGCCAATACGCACTGTACGGGTTCAAACTGGATGCTCTCTACAAATGTATCCGCTTCCCATGCCCAAACTCAGTGGACTGCTATGTGTCCCGGCCCACCGAGAAGACTATCTTCATGATCTTCATGCACAGCATTGCGGTAGTCTCCCTCTTCTTAAACATTCTAGAATTCTTTCACTTGGGAATAAGGAAGATACGGCAAGCACTGTATGAGAGGCCACAGAGCGAATTGACCGAAGACGACATAAGCATCTGCAAATCTAAGAAAAGCTCAATGATTCAGCATGTTTGTGTCATGGGCAACTCATCCCCACAAAAGACGATCCCTTTGTCTCCCACCAGCTACTGTCCGCCAATGGACCAAGGCGGCCTGCCCGCTTATCTGCCCCCAACGCAAGGCTTTAAAGTGATTCAGGGAACTGGTGAGCAAGGTCAGTGTGGAAATGGGCTCGGTCACGATAGAAAGCTTTTCAGTGGGGACCAGAACAACGGCAATCAACCGCAAGGGCAGCCCCACCTTCACGGCAAGCATGAACAGGGCTTAGGCCAATGCCATAGGCTCCACAACCCTCATGAACGCTACCATGGGCAGCTCAGGGAGCAGTCTATGCCTACCCTCCAAAATCGCAATCTGTCCTCCAGCAGCGAAGACTCTCACAACAAGACGCAGCAGACGAGCCTGGGCTCAAAAAGCTGCCTCAAGAGTGAACAGTCCCTCGACCAACCAAAATCGAACCCAGCCTATCCCTACAAGTCATGCTTGCACTCCAGCCATGTGGAGATCTCCTCTGCCCTGCGAAAGTACAGCCGAGTAAGCAGCTGCAAAGACTTGGAGGAAAGTCGCCGGGACTCACTGGACAGCGCACTTAATGGTCATGCCTCACGGAAAACCAGTTTCATGTCGCGAGTACTGTCGGATGGTAAGCTGGCCAGTGACCCGGAGAGCTCAGACTCTAGGAACGGCTCTGGGTCTGAAATTAAGAGGCGAGAAGAGAGTCCTCCAGGCACACCTCCGCCCGCCCCCGGACGCAGACTGTCGATGGCAAGTAAAGCTTGGCAGTCTAAGCCTAGCCCTCTTTATAGGCTCCTTGTGTAGCAGCAAAGTTGGCTTCTCCCTTTACTTTACAGTAACCACATTACAGTTGTGTGTCCCGTATATATAGTTGTGATCTAGCAGGTTGGAATGAGATGCTGCTGTAGTTGGGTTAATTGCCACAAAATCATACTCTCAAACCATATAGAAACCAATGTGTAAAGATGTCAGTCAGACTAGGAGAGTGGTGCTTTCTTAAATCAGTTACTTTGGGGCGTACAAGCAAGGCAGACCTATATTTGTAGCCATTTACCTCTTGTTTTGACAGTATGTGAGTCATTCCTTATCTCAGCTCACACACTCCTAGTCTATTTTCTTTTCCCTGCTATAAGCAGCAGGCTTGTCGGATATATTTTTGCGGGCCCCGGGATAAAATCTTTGCGCAGTGGCCCTCTCTGGTTTGTAATGCTGGGCACAAAATGTTCACTGGGGAAACAAATAAAACCAGAGCATTTGGCAATACCTTGTGTTGTTGCTGCATAAGGTATTGTATTCCATCACATCTCAGGCCTGCTTTATAAAAAAATCACATCATGAACAAATTTTTTTTACCGGCGCACACGGCCCCAAAAAGCGTGGAGCCCAGGGCCCCAAAAAGCAAGGAGCCCAGGGAAAGTAGTCCCATCTGTGCTCCCCTTCTGACTGCCCTAATAAATAAGCGCAACTGGATGCACACCAATAAAATTGTGTTTCGAAGGGGAACCAGCCTCATCCATGGCACACTGAGACATTGCTTTGGGAACAGGGAGTGGTGGAAACCTATTGCAGTGATTTTCTACATCTCACCAGTGTAGTCAACATATCAGACAGGGTGTGTTTTCTTCCCTTCCCTCTCAGCGGTTGATGGGGGCGCTTTGTACTGGTACTAGTGAGAAAGAAGGAGCTACAGATCAATACCAAATTATTGTAGTCTAGACATTGAGTGCAATTGAGGGAAACCTGGACAACTGCTCCCAGAATGCATCGGGTTAATAAACAATATCCCAGACTGGACCACGTTGTCCCTGACCACACCTAGTCATCTGGCAGTCTCACTTCATGCTTCTTCCCACCACCAAGAAGCTCTGACAAAGTCAGTCCTTTTTGAAGTTTTTTATTTTATTGTCAATAGTGTTTTTTCCACTTCAGTAAAACAAACCAAATGCATATTACATTGACAGTACTAATGGAAACTTCCATCCCACAAAAGATCAGATAAAGCACAAACATCAGCAATGTCAGATGTCCTCTACAGGACAGGCAACAACAGTGGAAACACTCCTTACACAGCACACAGAATAGCCAGAGCTTAGGCAGCAGCAGTACAAGCCACTCACATGCAGAGAAACAGCAATAGCACAGGCAGCTGCAACTGGCACACACAGAATAGGTGCAGCAGAGACAACAGCAATGAAAACTCACCCCATACACAGAATCGGTGCTACATATGCTGCAGCAGGGCAAGAGCCCTTCTCCAACACACAAGAAGGACAGCATAGGCAGTAGCCTGACAGACCACAGGGTATTCCAGGGATGCTTTTTGTCCCATATACCCAAACCTGATCCATTGACAATGTCACTGCGCGGCTTCTGGATCTCTAGTGTGTCCCCACCATCTGCCTGACATGCTCCCTGACACTAAGGTTACCAGCCAAAGGTGTGGTATCACTGCCCTGCTTTCTGGAAATAGTTGTCCTGGTTCACTTCCACTGGTCCAGTTCAACTAAGCCATCTGGAACAAGCATGATTTGTGAAATGAAAGACCAGGGCTGGAATACTGCGCCCTTAAAGAAATGTAGCCACTGTGGGGGTAAACCAATTGCTACATTGTATCTATTGTTTAATCATCTGTGATTTTAAAGAAAGACACAGGGAGTGGATCCGTTAACCTGGGGAGTGTGAAGCTGAATTTGTAAAACATTTTTTTGCAACATTTGGGAACTTTAAGAAAATCTTACCAACTTTGAGAAAGTTGCATAGTTTTACACTTGGCTACATTTACATGAAATCATGATCTTTATGACAATGTATGTTGCAAAAGGTAAACTTGCAGAGAAAAATTATGCATTCATTTGAAATTGTGAAAAGAGAAACTCAACAAAAAGTAAATCTTGCACAGAAAAAGTATGCATGCATTTTCCAATTTGGGTGGCTTGAATCAGAGTGAAAATATTGTGATAATGCAGTAAAAGGACCTCACAATGGGTAGAAAAACGTGGCAAAGTTAAACCGAGAAACCTCATAAAAGTTGTAAAGGGCGGAAATCAGGAAACTTGCAAAATGTCTCTGTCAGAAAAAAAACTTTGCACACCTTACTCTAAATGTGCATCCTGAGGCTGTCTTATTCATGAAGAAAATAATTTACAGTACGGTACCTGTATCCACTGTCAAGAAAACAAACATATTATGTCTTCCTCATTTAGGCTATTATAATGTTTAATACCAGAAGTACTGCAGTTAGGTTAAATCATTTTTATTAGTTTAATTAATTAGACCTTAGTTCAATAGTGACAGGCATATAATACAGATCATAAATGATGTGCACTACATATACAGTGATTTGCTTTAAAAAGGTACACAGATAATTATAATAA
Organism: Triturus cristatus; assembly: GCF_964204655.1. Taxonomy (NCBI): domain Eukaryota; kingdom Metazoa; phylum Chordata; class Amphibia; order Caudata; family Salamandridae; genus Triturus; species Triturus cristatus. The sequence continues at coordinate 665,834,692 of NC_140589.1, read as the reverse complement.
ATAGATCAAAATCTGGGTTAAAAAGGAGAAATACCCAGATAACTATAATTTACAGATTAACAGTGTTATAAATATATCTAATATGACATGCATCCAAAAGCATTCAAGCATATTCCAACTACTGTATATTTCATACATATCTTAGGTCTACAATAAAACTATAACACCAATCCCCCACCCACAGTTACCCCTAATCAAGAAAAGCAGTCATAAATATAGTGTCAAATTATTCTGCATGCACAAGTATATCACATGGTGTGAGAATTACCCCAATGATAGTTCTTATCTATTTAATGTATTCCATGGGATATCCTCAATTAGGCTATCCCATGGAATACATTAAATGGATAAGAATCCCCTAGAGAGGACCCTTGACCATGGGGTCCCATTTCCACCTACTTATGATGGCTGAGAACCAACTTCGGGCTTTGTCTTATGAACACTTAGGCAGTTTCACGCATTTTAGTTGAGCACTGCTACTATCATTGGGGAAATCCTCACACCATCATACCCCCGGCCGGCATTAGTCTACCAGTCCACCCCGGGTTCTGGACTTACCTCACCAGACACGCCCTGGTGAGTGTAGTATGCAAGAGTAACCCACCCACCTTTCTTTTGGGGCGTCCTTGAACCTTTTCGAATACACTCTGGGCATTTAGCCACAAATTGACCCATTTTGTTCAACCTTGTCAACTCTCTAATTATAGCCATCACTCTGTTGTCTAACTGTTCTCACTATTGTGGTATCAGTTTCCCGGGCGATTACACATTCTAAGATAGCCGCAGGATTTGCCCACACCCCGCCTACCTCCTCTAAGGGGCGTCATGGTATCCCATGGTTTCACTAGGTATCCACATACCCTCCTTCCTGGGTGTTACGTACATTTACGTGACTCCGCCCGCCTCATTTGGTCATTAGTCACCTGTTATTCAACCAACATGGCGGCCTCGCGGTGCTTCGTTAAGAGGGTTGGCGCTCCAGTTCACCAACCTGTGCCGCTCTGTCGCCCCGCCCTCCCGCTGCCAGCAGCCAAGAGCATAACTGAGCCAAGAGGAAGATGGTCAGTACCTCCCGGTCCAGGCAGCGTTTGGGTAGGTCCACTGACGATCTTGCGGTGAGTGCACGTAAGTACTGACTCCTTTCGGAGTACATGCGTTATGGCTTCCCTTACTTTCACCTAAGAGGTGAATGTGTGCCTGTTGAATCACGAGGCAACGGACACACCTGGAACTACCATGATGGGATTGACACTGGTGTGACAAAGTAATTTGGATGACACGACTGCCTTGACCCCACTATGCACATATACCGGGTGCTTTTATTTAAGCACAGTGCTTTGCGACACTGGGGGTAAGGGGGCCGCACTGTATCCTATGGGGTGTATGTCACACATATGGCATACCATTGGGGTTCCATGGTGTCCCCTGCTTTTGACTCGTCGTTTAGCTAGACTACCACCTTGAGATAAGTGTGTTGTGAATCTTCCATAACTATTCTAGGTGCTTGCACCACACTACCAGGTGCAATCCCACTCCCTGTGTAACATTTACACCACATTGACCCCTACCTTTCTTAGGACACTGTATAACAAGGAGTCTTTACCTGCCAGGAGTCGATAATATGAGTCACAAACCCAACTAGGGTGAGTCCTCTATTTTTCAGCTGCCACTTTACTACAGGCCTTAACACCCATTGTTTTTAACTAATTATTTCTGTTCCCCACTTCACGCAGGAGCATGCCACGACTGCATGACGCATGTCCTTTGACACCATGAATGTTTCACTATTGTGGCATCATGTGCACAGTGTATGGCGAAACCTTGCAGGGGATGCATACTATGAATTGAACAGGGTCCTTTTTTATCTAATCATTGTTTTTTGTTTTATTAGGTTAGCTCACCATATTTACAGGAACCACATTTAGGGTGCTGTTTGTGGTCTATCACTGTTCCCTAACTAGACAACCACAACCAGTGTAGATAGACTGTTTTTAGGTCCTGAAGAATTGCCGTCAAACTGACACTATGGCATGAAACATGTCAACCACTTTATAGAGCGCGTTATCTTGTAGCATTACAACAGGAGTGTGCCATATCTATTTTTTAATCAGGTTAGGAGCCATTTTCATTAGAATTGTCTTGATTGGACTTCTACTTCCTGTTTTAATCCTTGCCAGTGTAGTGACCCACATTCCACACATCTACACCTTTAGGTCCCAATTAGGTCTAGTGAGCATGTGTCCATCAGCTTTTCCCTTTTTTACAAAAAAATCCCTATGCAGGCTAAGAGCTGACCGAACCCCCCAGCCCTGGCCTGCAATGTTTGGGGGTCTGAAGAGACCTCCCATTCATGACACCTGCAGATTCATATTTGCAAGCAGTCCTGTATTTACAAGCAGTCCTGGGCGTCAAGGGCATAAGCCTTGTGTTCTCGGGACCGCCTGCCAATCACTTTCACAGGTTGCAAGCAACACCCTTTCCCAACTTGTCACCTGTGACATGTTGGGAAAGGGTGTTGCTTGCAGTCTGTGAAGTATTGCAGGCATGTAAATCGAGGACACAGAGTCATGAGACTCTGTGTCCTCGAGACACATGTACACTGTAAACAGATACACTGTGCATGCTCTAGCATGCGTAGAGTATCGTTTTTTTGATAAGTATATACATAGGAGGTCGAGAGGGCATGCTTGGCACTCTCAAGCCTACTATCCTAGACTGGACCAGCAGCAGCACACCCTGTTGCGGGTCAATGCGCAGGATTTGCAGGTGTGTAGGGCCAGGGGGATGGAGGCGTTACATCACGCCTGCCAGCCTATGGTTCGTTTTGACTGTTTTTGAAACAATAAAAACAAACCGCAGGCTGGCACAGCAAGGCGCACACCCGGAGCTCATGCATTTAAAAGGGATCCCTTTGTGTGCTTTTATCATGCGGGGTGTTTTACTTTAGTACACCGGTTTATATCACTATATTGAGAGGCATTTATTAAAACTGTTAATAAATGTCTCCCAATATAGAGAAATTAACTGATGTACTAAAGTGAAATGCTCCCACAAGTCAAAAACATACAAAAAGCACCCCACCTCTTTCAAATTCCACCAGCCACCACTGCAGGATGATAAATGCCTGGTTGATGGCTGGAGATGCAGCCAGTGTGGCTTTAGGATACAGTGCTGGGTGGGCAGCTGCAGTTTGCTACAGATGCCTTTTAACCCATTGATGTTTCAGAATTCCTTATGTTCCCAGCCGATAATAACAAGCATTGGCATAGCCAATAGGTCTCGCTTTTGGGACCTTAGAAGTGTTTAGTTTTCCAGCACAATATCCTTGGTGCAAAAACATCAACTGTTGCATGGCTAAACACTTATAAGGTCCCAAAGGCGAGACCTATTGGCTATGGGAACCAGAAGAATGCCAAATATCTGCAGCATAGCATCACACTACTGTGCTCTGTGTCTCATGGCATAATAAATGCAGCTCAGTGGTCCTCACAGACAGCACGGAAACCCTTACCACATAGGATCAATACAAAGAAAACATTTCCAACCACACACCAAACATGGTGTGTATGCTGCCCCAGTGCCCCGCAGTGCCCCGTAAGCGCTGCGACCCATAAATAACAGGATAACTGAACCTCAGTGGTCATCAGGGATGACATGTAAACAATTCCCACATAGAATGACACCAATGACAACATACTTCCAAGCACACAACCTGCACTGTGTAGTGTTACTCATGTAGGCAAGCTCACCAAAACCCCACTTAGGGGTAGTAAGCCCTACATAAATGCTGCACTACAAGTTAGTAGAGAGTGGCTCATAGGACGGGGAATGGCACTGACACGGGAGAGTCATGCATCACAAAGATGGAGAGGCATCATTAAAAACAATGGCAGAGGATTGCAACATGGTAACTGGTAGGGGGAAAAGTACAAGAAATTGATAGGGAGAGGACTATAGCACTGTAAATGCATGTAGCATGGAAAATGTAAACAGAAATGAAAACGGGAGTGAAGGGGGAAGAATACAACACAGTAAATAACAAAGGCACTGTTTACGTACTTGGAGTAGAAATGGATGTGGAGATGTGAAAGGGACCCGACAGGAAGTGACGGGAAAGGTATGTGACATTTAATGGGGAGTGAATTTAGATACAAAAAGCAGAAGAGAAATGACAAACTTGAAATTGTGTAAAAGTGCACAACTCAAATAAAGAAAAGTGCACGGAACATGAACGCAACGAGAAACACGGGGGGCGCTGAAACGCACGGGTAGGCGAGAGGCACAATGGGGAGAAAGAAAACAGCAGGGCAAAATGGTGTTAATGGTTTAGACAAGGAGTATGATGCGTGGTTAAACACAAAGAACCACATCAGAAACAAAGGTATAATAACTGAGTGGGGGATGTGAAGGAAAAGTCGTTCTGCGCGACGGTAAACACGCGAGCGGCAAAAGTGAAAGTAATTCAGGGTCCAGATGGCGCCTCGGGCGAGCGGCAAAAGTGAAAGTAATTCAGGGTCCAGATGGCGCCTCGGGCGCTGAAAGCTGCCGGCTGCGCGTGCTTGTGCGCGTAACAGCAAGCTGGTGGCCGGCTGCCTCTGGGTAGCACTTCCAAAATTCGCTGGCTCAGGCGAGACCTAAAAATGTCAAGACAACGCAAGTGATTAATGGATCTGAGTTCTGTTTAGTGGCAGTTTTGGCTCATCCTCAAGAGGGGTAGATGGTTAATATGCCTCCTGCAAAACCCCACGTGTGCCATGCAGATCATAGAGTTGTATTTTATATAGATAGCTCGGTGGGTTGCCGCTTTTGTCACAGAGATAATTTTTGTGTTAGCTGCAGCTCACAAGTTACACTCCTCATATAGGATAGTGAGCTGTGAGCGAGCATCCAAACAGCTGCATGCAAACTGGAGGGCATAGATTTAGAACCTTATAGTTTTCTGCCACAATCTTTAGTTAGTCTAAGGTTAATTAAAAAAGGGTATCTTTAGATAGTAATGAATTCTTATCTATAAAGAAATTCTGAAAAGGCACTTTCGAAAGCCAATACATCTTGGTACTCCTTTGGACACACAGTTAAAACACGCAATTGAATTCTTGCCTAAAGACCAGATTGGACTTTAATTCCTAAATGGCTAATGCAATGTTTGCCCTCTTGATGGAAGCGCTTAAGTGGCAGCACCTCTTCCAGACAAGAGGGTGTTATTTACCACCTTATGCACAGAAGGGTGGATATTAGTTACACCTCTGTGCCTGTATATACCGGTTCCCGTAACACACAGATCTTGCTTTAAGCTTCACGTGCTGGTCTTTAGTGTAAAACATATGTGTGCACAATTATCTTTAGTAATCTGAAGTCACGAGATCCTTTCTCTGCCAAGACCCCCATTAATCAACGACATGCATGCATATCCTGTTTCTACCAGTCAGAAGGAGCATCAGGCAGTTTATCTGTGTCTGTTGAGCTGAAAAACTCAACTTTGAGAGGCTCCGGTGTGTCTGAAAACAGTTTCTGAGATCAGTGAGGAAGGAAGTAATAGACTTTATTGTTTGGTTAAAAACCATTACAATTTAAAAACTTGTTTAATTCATTCATAAAAAGGACAGTTGAGTAAAAACCCTCAATAGCATTGTAGACAGATAATGGTCAACTTAGGAAACACAATCGATTTGTTTAAAGAAAAAAACACTGGTTAAAAAGAAATACAGAACTTGTAAGTTACTTAAAACCTTCAAATACATTGTGGGCAGATAATGTTCAGCTGGGAGGCCAGGAAGGGATCGGCTAGTATTAGTAGTCTATGGTTCTGTTGTTGAGCCGACAGGCTGAATGCCGCCCTGCTGGGGTAGGGGAGATTTGGCGGCACTGGTGTCTCCCAACCGTTTTGACGCCTTGTTGACAAGTTTGGTAAGCCCAATGTTCAGCTTGAGGTCAGTGATTCACGTTTGATCAGATCCTGTGCTGGTCCGACTCCTAAAAATAAACAAAATACTTGATTATACACCTTTCTTGAGCCCACACAAGCTGAGCTTTCATGTGGCCGCATGGCTACAGCTGCTGACCATGCAGTGCTCAATTAGAAAATAAATAAATGCCAGAGCTCTCGATAGGAGGCCATTACAGTTTGGACCAACCACAGCCCCTCCCAGTGCTGCCAATGTCATACCAATACAACTACTGACCATCATGCTCTTACATAATCATACAAGTGTGACCATTAGGACTATTCCGTGCCCCCAAAGATATAAGAATGGCTTGGGCAGCAAATTGTAGTTCTTTTTAATACATATATAGTTAACAGACAACTGTTGTTGTGCTCATCTCGTATTTAGACAGACAGCACCACCATGTGGAGGGCTGTCATAAGTGCTGGTGTTGAAAATTAAGTGCCTGTGCTGAGCACCGGAAACTACTGGCTCAAATTAAGCAGCATGTGTGATGGGGGACCAGGTTTGAATCCCGGCCTCTGCTCATCATGTGGCAAACCTCCTGACACCGCAAGTGTCTCTTGTCTCGAGAAGGGTTTTTCCGCTGAATCTACATTTTATTTTGGAGTTTTACATAGCACAAACCTTGCTCAATGACATAAGTTATGTCCCGGACAAGGTTCGCGCCATGTAAAACTGCCCATAATTCTCAATAAGTGTTTATTAAAATTTGTTTTCATATGCATCATTGACGTGTTCTGAGGGAGAGCACCGTCACTGGCAGGGAATGGCAGATGTATTGGCTCTGGCTGAAAGTAGACAGTCAAGTGCCCAGGGGTACATAATTCTTCGATCATTCACCTGCTGAGACTAGATCACCCAAAGTCAGAAACCAGATTATGTGAATTATCTTCCCACCGCAGGTCAATGTTTCCAGAAGATAAATAATGACCAGTAGCTACATAGTGCACGTTTTTTGTAAAATGCAAAACAAAATATTGTTCCATTTAGATTAAGCTACCAATGAAAAACAACAAATCTATGGATGCAATAACAAGGAAAACTAAAGATAAAGAAAAAACGAACTATAGAGAAAATCTGACAGAGATTCTCAAACCATACAGATCCGTCTTGCTTTGCTTAGTATCTGATGGGTGTGTGGTGGGTTGTGCATAGATGCATATTAAAACATTGGAATGTTGGGAGCTCCATTGAAAACAGTGGAGTGCTCTGGGCTTTTAATGCCTGGTAGAAGCCTGTAGCTCCAACATTCCAATGCTTGACTTTGTTCACAGCTGTTGATGTGAACAAGGCCTATCAGAGCCCGAGAGGATTTAAGACCCCTCGGGCTCTGAGAGGCATTTGTTTTCTCTAATTAGAACATTCTGCCCTCTAGGGGTGGAATGTTCTAATATCCTTAGAGCCCTCCGTAGTGGGCTTTACTGGCCATTAAAGACCCACTCCCTTGTTAAAGGCCCTCGCCTTCGGCTCATGCCTTTAATGCTGGAGCGGGCCTTTAATGACCAGTAGCGCCCGCTACGTCGGACTCTAAGGCTATAATAGACGTATTAGCATATATATCTTCTACTTTGTACTGAAAAAATTTTGAAATTTTACTGGTATGTTTGACAGGTGGTTGCATATATCAGCATTGAGTGGAGACGTGATTTGCGGACATCACCATGATCTTTACTAAAAAAAAAAAAAAAAAGCAGTTTTGTAGTGTCTCTCTTTTGTCATGGTTTGAAAATGCTGTAAAGACAATAACAAACAATCCTGAAAGACAAAAAAGTTATACAAATAAAATATTGGTACAGTGCACACTGGTTACGATGGACACTTATGCACTTGAGTACACCCACACAGGCTGGAGAGTAGCGTTAACACTCCTAGAGGACATAGAAACATATTTTGGAACGAGTAACTGCAAGGACATTGCAGAAGTCTAAAACCCTGAGACCTTTTAGCTGGAATTCATCAACCAAGGCAAGTTACGTGATGTTAAAGGAGCTATGTCCATCCAGTCTGGAGAGGGGACTTCATATGAAATCTGATCTTGACAGTGATTTTGGTAATTTCAATCCATCCTGCTTGTGAGAAATGCTTTTCAGGAAATGTAACTCCTTGCCCCGGTTGATTATCTTGTTGAGTCTCTTACCGTCTCCCATATTCAATGGTTAAACTCGCCTATAGTTGCACTGTGGCCATGGCTCTTGTGCGCTTTGCACTGAACCTGTATCACGGTTGATGTTTAATTGGAGAAATGTGTAGTTGTTTGCAATTTCTCTTGTCTACTGTAGCCATACTGCACTGTACTCAATAAACAATTAATCAAATTACAACTAAATTGGCTGAATTTGTTCATTGAAGCATAAACAGAATCTTATAATTTCTGTTAACTCAGATATTCATAGATTGTAAAAGTGAATAATCAAGAGACACATCATATTAACTAGTATTCCCATGGCCATACCCTAATGTTTATATTGATGTATTCTTTTGCTGCCTTTTACCACTGACTTTTGAAAAAACATTAGAAGTTAAATCACGGAGGGCTTGCCTTAAAATGGCTGACGCCCTTCCTGAAGAGACAGTGCTGGTTTGTTATTATGTTGTAGGAAGTGGTATACCCAGAGTATAAGCACTTACCATCCCTCTCTCTTCAGCCCACCCATTTAGCCCATCCGGCAGAGGATTCGAACAGTATGCAGATGTCAAAGAGAGACGATGGATAATGGGATCAAGGCTGAATGATGCAAATGGACATCAAGAAAAATAAAATAACAGTTGTGTTGTGTCTTCTGAGCAGAAACATTAAATTTCACATACACCAGTGTGCTGTTGGGCGGCATTAGAAGTTTATTAGAAGTTTATTGGCAAGATAGGATCCACAGATTTATTCATCAGTAAGGCTACAACTTATGTATCACATGGTCAAAATGCATCCTCAACAGAGGTCATTCACTCGTTCAACTGGGCGGATCTGTCCCAGGCTCTTGCGGCTTGATATTGATGTCTATTAGGTATATCAGGTCTCTGTTCTCAATCAATGACAGGTAAATTGTTCTTCAACCACTTGGCCCATCTGCCTCAGTGTTTGAAACTCTCTACCTCTTTGGGGGACACAAAAAGCTCTCACTGTGGCAGATGTTGAAGACCCAAAAAATCACTGCTTATATTTTAAGTGTTCTTCAGCAAAGGGGACAAATCGCTCTCAATGTGAAAGATCTCCCATGCTTCCTACAAAGGAGCGAGAATCCTATTGCACAGATGCAACAGACAACAGATGCATAAATAGGCCAACCCACCTCTAGAAAATCCATCATCCTCCAGAAAGGTGTACATGTGACAGATGTATAAATTAGATTTTTTTAAATCGTTTTGCATATTGTCACTGTTTCTATAAATTTCTCCTTTGGATAACAGTTGTCTTGCTTTTGCTGTGGTGCGGTGTACCTCTACCTTTAGTTACCTCTTCTGACTGTGTGCTTTTAAGTGTTTCCAGCGAATGTTTAGATACGTATAAGTGGGAACCTAGTGGTGATCGCTAGATGAGCTATTGGAGGCCATATTTGGGAGGACAGAGGTCATAGTTAATTTCCTGCCTGTGTTCCATGTACTTCCCATTCAGCATAGCACAGCTGCACCTGACTTAGAGCCAAATTTAGTTCTTGGCAGACATGTTACTCTATCACAACGGTGACAGATATCCCTTCCGCCAAAATATAAATCTCATAGGATATAGATATAATGGGATTTATATTTCAGCGTCTGAAATGAGCTTAGAAACACTGCTATCAGGCCTATAATTCAGTCTAGGAGAACCTTTCAGCCCAACAGACCAATACCAGGATGAGACCCGGATCCATCTTCCTGACTTCCCCATCCTACTCTTATTGGCCTTGTGGTTAGTCACCTCTTGGGCAAGATTGAGTGGGAATGCATAGTTGGGATACACATTGCTCCTGCAAGACATTGATTCAGACCATCAGGCTTATGACTGCATCTCCACTGTTCACATATGGCCAGAAGTAGATATGTTTGTGCCATCGGTCTGCTGATAATGCCTTAAACTGTCTCAGTATTAACAAACTTGTTGAGCCTTACCAAACCATGCCTCCAATATGCACCTGCTAGAATGCATCTGGTAGCTTTACGTGATAAAGGAGAAGAGCAGGTCAAATTAGTTTTCACCCAACTGGTGGTTATGGATTTCCTTAGGGAAGGCCTTTGGATGATTCCACCATTCAGAGTAACAGCCCTGAGAGTGAAATGTAGAACATCCACGTTTGATATCAGCACTCGTTTGAACCACTGCATTTGTGGGATCCAAATATGTCACCTGGAGACAGCGTTTCTTGTCACCAAGACATCAGACAAGAGAATCAGAAATATCCAGGCATTTGCTTGGGTTAATAGTACACTATGTTTAACTCAATTAAATGGCTCTATGGAGTCAGATATGGTTATGGATGGAATGGTACAATGGACAGTCTAAAGAAGGATAAGCAATAGATATGTTGGCTACCTCTAGGTCATCATAATTCACAATGATGTGAGTACAAAAAGTCTGTGGGACGAAACATGTGTCGGCTTCCTTTTCTTTTCATGTTGTACCATAAAAAACGAAGATTTTGGAGAAATTCGAAGAATAAAAACAGCTCTTGATCACCCTTATATCTGATTAGCTGAGAGATCATGTACACTGGACTTTTACATGTGCTTCTGTACTTTTTTCCACGATTGCTTTGATGGTCAGCTTTGGTTTTCTGGGGCTCACAGTTGGGCCTGTAAATTGAGTATCCTAGGGCAGAGCTCTTCAAACTAGGGGGGTGGGCCTTCTTGGAGGGCCTGAAATGACCACAGCTGGCTCCAGGCACTTACCAAGAGCAGTATCATGCAGAAAACAGTGCTGTGTATTTGGAAATGAGTGGCGGTGAGACACTCTGTAGTGGGCCATCATAAATCTTTTGTCACTCATATCCTGTCTCAGAGTAGGTGTCAAAGGAGGGGACTTGAAATAACCCTTACAGTCCTTACTCTCCATTTCTCCTAAAGGATCACTTTGTGGATACTTTTAAACTTTAGAGAGCTCAGGCTGACCATAGCATGTAGGCAATTATGAATTCTTAAAATGGATAACTGAGCATTACTGAAATGCTTAAACAATTAAATATGTTTAGAGTTTCCAATATTATAGAAAACATTTGAAAAATGTTTGTCATCCTTGTGGGAAGGCAATAGAATTTTTACATGACGGTGGCGCTGCATTAAAACGTTTGAAGACCACTATGCTAGGGACAGGTTAGTTGGTGGGTGCCGGGGAATGATGATCGACTCGTTTCGTGGTCGTGTGTCTAGCATTACGCTAAGTCAGAATGGTTTGGATGTTGGAGTAGCAAGACGAAGAAGATACTCTTCATGTAACCAAGAAGTTCGAGTGGACTTTTTATCTTGCGCATTATATATGACAGCTGAGCTGTTTGCTTTTCTCTCTTCAGAATGTTTTCTTAGTTTATCTAGTTGTTTCTGATAGCTAGTTTCTAGGTAGTTGTGCAGGTATTAAAGTTCATAAGCAAAATGTAACGATTAGCTTTTTTTTTGTTTTCTACTGCATTCTGTGTTTCTTGGTGTGTGGGGAGGCACGTGCCTTCTGTCCCTGCGTGATAAGTACGTTTTTTAATTAATGATATTTTATTAGCACTTTTGCATGTACGTGGGGTACATTAATTTTGTATAATTCATATTTGATTTTCATTTTTCGAGCATACAGGATTTGAGTATGAAGAAAATTATACTTTGATGGTTTTAGATTTTATGAGTGTTCAAGTTGGGAGCAATGTCTATATAGATATCGTTTGTTTATTTTAATCTAACTCTAGATGGTATTCAGATTAGGAAAGGTAATTGTGCCTTAGGGTCTGTTCTATTGTAATGGCTTAATGGGCAGCATGTATTTTTTCTGCTGTATGAGACGTCATGAGTGCTCTGCGAAGACCAGTGCTCCAAGCACAGTCATGAGTTCTCTTTGGGTGTGTGAGTTCTTAGTTTGGGAAAGACCAAGGCTTCTCTGTTGTTTAGAGGGCACATTTACTATTATTTCATGCAATGCAGAGCAGCAAAGGCACTTGCTGTGTTGTGTGGAAGGGAGAGAGAAGAAATACTCCATATTCACAAAGATATAGAGCATTTCTGCTCTCTTCTTGTGCAGGTGCACTGTGCGCTGTGCTGCACCAATGCAGGCACCCTTGCACCATAGTGCAAGAGTGCCTGAATTACAGACGGAAGGGACACCTTCCTGCACAAAAACAATCCCCTGAGGAATATTCCTCTTTCCATGTGTGCTGCTGAATTTTTCCTAGTTATGCCTCCGTCAGGTAGGTGCACAATCTTTCGACAAACCCAGGTTTATAAGTCTTTCTAAATCTGGGATCTTGTCCGAATACATGTGTGAATGCATGGGAACGCCCATGCTCCACGGATGTAACGCCTACCCAACGCAAAGAAACACAAGGCAGTGCTATGCATTGCGTTGCTTTGTATTTACTAAAACAAAGGCACGCAAAGTGGCATTCGGTGGCTTAGTAAATGGCAAAAATGTATTTGCAATGGGACTGCGCCACAAAAAATGACGCAACACCAATGCAAAGTCATAGGAAATTTGGGCCTTCGTTTTTTGTTTGAAAGTTGGATGGAAAGGGTGAGGTTTATGAATTCATGATTAAGCCAATTTCATTTCAAGGTAGAGTTTTGCTGGTCCACGTTGACTGAGGCATTACATCTAGTGACTCCATACTTTAGCTTTTGTGAGATGGAACATGTCCTGGCACATACCAATTTCTCATTGACTGTGTCTTGTGACTTTTTGCTTGTTTATGTGTTTCTGCTATGTGGATGTAGGACTTTTAAGGTGGAGATCCTTACTCTCTGACTGATATGTATGTATGAATGTGTAGGTGAAAAGGGGCACTACATGCCAACGATTAGCGCTTGAGTCCGATTTGGGAGGGGGTGGCTAGGGAGATATGCATAAATGGCATGCGTGCTCAGTACGGTCATTTTTGCCTTGCTGCCAGACATTTGGATAGTTTTTCAAAAGTGTGATTGGGAGGGAAGAAGGTGATGTGTTTGACTACCTCCTGCCAACTGCGGGAACATTCGCAAGTGAGCTGAATGAGTCACATCTAGCTCTTATTTTTCCCTTGCGTGTGTTGTACAAGAGTGTGATTACTACTTTCTTATCTCATTGGAGGTCTTTACTGTACCTCTGTACTGTGAAGCAGGAAAGACCTGTAGTGTTGACAGCTGATTTTCTGTTGTGCATTATTTGAGGAATATTGCGTGCAGAAAGAAGTGGTTGTGCTGTCAGTGTTAAGTGCTCAGCGTATGTTCTGGATACTATATATAGTATGTACTATATATGCTATTTATGTCACCTATGCTGTGTGTGGTGACTGCAGCAATTATATAAGCAGGTTGTGCTAAGTGTCAGGTTTACTGATTGTGAAGTGTTCTGAGTGTTAGATGTGCTGAAAGTGGCAAGTGTTTGTTGTGACAAATATTAAGTGTGGGTGATTGGGACCAAAGGGGTACTGTTTAAAAAAAGGAACAATAGAAAATATAACTCTGACACAATAAAACCAAAGGGTTGAATTTGCACTTTTATATCTACTATTCAATATAGTAACCAAATGCCATCATTATGTGGATACTTTATCTCGTTTGGACTTTTTTGACAAGCAGTTCAGCTTGTTTTGAGATTGGGAGTTGCCAACACTAATCCCTTTCTGTCACACAGGTAAGAAGGGAAGAGGGAGGAAAATCAAAATGGATGATTTTTAGGAAACCTGGTACATTTTTGCTCAGCGTTAAGGTAAACTACACTAACTTTTTAAGATCGTTTTATGTCAAAAAGTAAATTATTCTGTTCTTTTAGATAAATGCAATGCCCCATTCTATTTTTTTTTTTACAAACTGTTTGTCAATTAGAGTTTTATTCAAATGTTGCATAATAATTAAATAATCTTTTTTTTTCTTCTTAATGTCTTGCAGAGTATGATTCTAGAACTATCTTCCATAATGAAAAAGTAAGTTTCAGCATTAAGGATGAAACAAAGGAATGAACACAGCTGCAACTCCATAGGGAAAGCCTGACTCTGCTGCGTAAACCCTATGCGCCCTCTAATTATACGGGCACCTATGAGAACAAGGCCAAATGCCCTTAGAAACAGAAAGCTTTCTGTGTCTCGCTGCATACTGGGCCAGTTCTGTTCTGGAAGATGCTCTGTATGAAATTTACAGCTAATTACTACCCATGTTTACTAGACAAATAACATGTAGTGATGCACCGCTTAAACTTTTCAGAAGACTGCAACTCGTTATGCATTGAAGAGCCAGAAATAGGCTCTATACACTACAAGAATGTAGGATAGTCATAATGGACTATAAGCGTGCGAACAAATCCCCTTCCACATAATTTACCAGTGTGTCCAGCCTTTAGTTCATTATTGGTAGCCATTGTGTGAAGCAGAACACACGTCTTTTGAAGATGTATGGTTCATTGTTGCTGGTTCAACTCTGATAGCTCGGTTTCAATTGTGAAACGTTCAAGTACATTACAACAAATGCTACAGGACCTTTGTGAAGTAGTTTCCTGCTTTTTGGTTTCCCTCAACAACCTATTCTTTTCCTGCTCATGTTCAATAAAATGCACTTTACTCTAGCTAACATATGTGGGATGCTAGTTTACTTGTTGATGTTTTCTACTGTGTTGCTGATATCTACTACCAGTAGTTTATGCTCAAAATAAGAAAAAAGGTTTCCTGCATTATTTTGCTTAAAATGCTTTATTATTATAAATACAAGCATACAGCAAGTGAGATGTATGCCGTTGAGAACACGGATTTCTTATTCTTGTCTAGTGTATAACCTGATTATGGTTCGGATATATACAATTTTCTTCAGAAAAGACCTTTAAGGGTTGACTCACTTGGTGAGAGTTCCTCCAAGTTCCAGATACCGGGGAGAGGAAGTGGCTTAATGGCCAGAGCTGCTGACTGTGGAACTGGGGAACCATGTTAGAGTCTCGCAGTTGGTTCAACACCCTGTGATTCAGGGCAATTCAGTTAACCTCCCCATGCCTATAAAATTAAAAATGTGTCTTTGTGTAATGTAACTGGTGCTCATGTAAAGCGCTCCAATACCTTCAAGTCGAGTTTGCGCTCTATAAATCTGCCCCAAAAATATATACACTAGGGCCCAGATTTACTAAGGTTTTGGGCAAAATATTAGTTGGCATTGACTAAGCCATGCAAGGGCCAACTTGAGGTGCCTTGATAAAGGAAATGTAACACAACAGAGCCCTTTATGCGTGTTGCATTACACTGTATCTGGAAGGCGTTCCATGGGTGAAGCATGGGCGTTTCCATACATCCACCTATGGATTTTGGCACATTACAGATTTACTAAAGCTAGTAAACCTGGAAATGTGTAAAAATGCTACACCTTCCCCAGTGAGGCGAACAAGGATAAATATCTTTATGCCTCCCCGTTGCTTCCTCTTTCTGTGCGGGATGCAGTCTGCATCATGCACCGAAAGAGGAAATTGTCTTATAGATTGTTTTTATGCAGGAAGATATCCCTTCCTGCACAAAAAAAAATCTTGCCTATAACGCAGGCATCCTTGCAGCATGGCGCATGGGTGCCTGTGTTGGAGCTGGGCAGCCACAAGTGCACCAGCACTAGGAGGGAGCTGAAGAGCACCATATATTTGTAAATATGGCACTCTCAGCTCTCTCCCATTCACGCAACGCAGTGCAGCAACTTGCCTTGCTGGAGTGCGATGCATGAATTTCTAGTAAATCTACCCCTAGGTATTTTCATCATTATTCCCACAAGTATCTATAATCCAGAATCCAGGAGGTATAGATATTTCTTCATGTACCATCCATGTCACTTTGCAGTCACTCGTGCATGCTTCGCTGCACTTAAATCCAAGCTTTAGATATCTGAGTACATGAGGATGTGACAAAAGATGTGCTGGCATTATACACCGCTGGAAGGTAATTGCACTCGATAATGAAGGTAGACCACCGATGTCTGAGATTTGGGGTGCTGGAGCTGTGTCGTTGGCCTTCAGGGTGGGGGTTGAAGCAGGTAAGTGATCAAAGAGAAAGGAAGGAAAAACAGACAATTTAACTTGTTTAAAGGGCAGCTAGGGTCTGACCAAGATGTGAGGCATGTTCCTATCCAGCGTTACCCATTTGCCGCTTCCTATTTTGCTATTCAGCAGTCAGATATCTGCATGAGCAGGGACAGTAGGTTTGGAAAACAGGTGCTTTTGGACGAGTAACTTGGTAACAATATGTCAAGATGACTGGGTGGCTAAGCTTCATATAGGGCAGCAACAGAGTGTGCTAAAGAATGTGTCCATTGGTAGACAGACAGACAGTTGGATAGATGGATGGATGAATAGATAGGATAGATAGATCAATGGATAGATCTATAACATTGTGCACACTATAACAGGGTGTTATTCAGGCACTGAACTGCATTGTCAGACATCCACGGCCCATATAGGGCGTACCACCGGACAGTGACGTGGGGCGGGGCAGGGTGAGAGGTTGTAAAATTCGGCAAACGGACGATTTCAGGTAAGTAACAGAAAAGATAAATAAAACAAATTTCGTTGCGCGCGCTGCATCACCAAATGCGATGCAGCGCGTGCAACAAAATTCGTTTTATTTATTTTTTCCGTTAGTTACCTGAAATCGTCCGTTTGCCGAATTTTACAACCCCCCACCCTGCCCCTCCCCAGCCCCACGTCACTGCCCGGTGGCACGCCCTATATGGGCGGTGGCTGTTGTCAGAGTTTGCAGTAGTAGAAGGATTAGAAAAGGTAGGTCTCAGTTTTTTTTTTGCCGCAATCTAAATTAGCTTTGCTCTGTAATTACTGGGGTTGGGGTATATACCGCAGCAAAACTCCCATAATTTGAGAAGAGCTTAAAGGGCATTTGAGCAACTAATTCCTCTCCAGAGGATCTGAGGTTTCTAGCAGGAAGGCACATTTCAACGATATTTTGTCTGAATTGTGTGTCCAGATCATTTCAATGTTCAAAAATAATACATAAGATTTTAAATTGTATTTTGGATTTGTAAGAAAGTGGATTATTAGTTGGAATGGATAGCAATCCAACACAAGTAATAATGTCACTGTTCCTGTTAAAGGGGAACCAGAGATATTCATTTTTAAGGGTTAAATAAAATCTTAGCACCAAAAAGCACAAAGCATCAACCAGGGTCAACTAGTCACATTAGACTGGGACAAAGTTACGGTTTAAGGCTGACCGCAATGGAGCGCAGGTTGCATACGAGCCCCAGGTTGGTCTTGGTCAAAGAGTTCCCTTCTGACTTAGACATTTTCTGAGAAGGTAGATCCTCAGAGGGGCAGGGCAGCAGGCTGGATCCGAAGATGGGCTCATCGAAAATGGATTGACAAAGGAAAAGGTCTCAGTGAAGCATTGACGAAGGCAGAAAGGCAGAAAAAGTTCTGGGTGAGAAAAATCCAGAGTTAGTGGCAATTAAGCCGTCACCGTCGATCAGATGCTGCTCGTGTTGGGCCTTGTGAAGATTTCTATCGTTGAACTTAGGGCCATACTTATAATTGTTTCATGCAGTACAACAAGACATCTTGCTACACTGCACTGTGTAAAAGGGAGAGGTCAGGAATGCACCATATATATTAAGATATGGTGCATTCCTGCTCTCTTTTTGCATTGATGCCCTTTTGGCTGCCTAGCACCAATACAGGCACCCTTGCACTATGGTGCAAGGGTGACTGTGTTGAAGGTAGGATTGGTTTTGTGTAGGAAGGGCATCTTCCTGCACAAAAAGAAACCTTTGAGGCTTTTTCATCTTTCTACGGTTGCTGCAGAATGCAGGACACTTAGAAAGAGCAAAAAACAAGGAGAAATAAAGATATTTCTCCTTGTTGCACCTCCCCTGGGAAGGCACATTCCCAGATCAACAACTCATGGTAAATCTGGGATGCGTGAGAACACCCACACTGCACCCACGGAATGCCTCCCTAGGTCAGAGAAAGGCAAGGCAGTGACTTGAGCTGCCTTGTGTTATTCTATGTTTATGAAGCACTGCAGGGCCACGCAAGGTGGGCCTGCGTGGCTTGGTAAATCTCATCAAAATTTTGTGTGGGGCAAGAGTGACACAAGGCTCTTGCACCTTGCACCTCTATGCCCTTTGTCTCTATTCTGGAAGTTGGTTTCCATCAGTGGAGCAAGACTGCAGGCTGTAGCCAGTAAGAGTTCAATGTCAGGCTCGTGGAATCACAGTTTTTCCTGCGGCAAAGTCAGGTCTACCGATGATGCACCCTCAGAGGATTGGTTTGGTAAGTTGAACAAGTTTCTAAGTCCCCGTTTTAAAGGTTAGGTTAGGTTGGAGGAGTACACTCTTATCTAAGGGCCCACTCAGGGGTCAGAACTCACAGCAGTAGAAACCACCAGCAGGGTGAAGGGCAGGTCCAGTTGGAACTGGTCAGCTAGGCTCATCAGGCAAGTGGACCTCTTGTAGCTTTTGTGTACCTGAAGAACAGGAGGCCAGTCAAATGACCCTTGCAGTGCACCTCTCAGTCCTGGTACAAGTGGGAGAAGGTCCTGCCCTTAGGGGCACAAGTTTCCTTTGATGTTTTACTGCACACTATCCCACTGTGCCCCTCTCTACCTAAAACCAAGATGGCAGAACCTTCCCTCTCTTGTGCAGAGCACTTGTGCCCACCATAGAGGTGTGGCCAGGGAAATAACCAAACCCCCTGTGCAGTCATTCACAACTAGTTTCAGGTGCTAACTCCTCTCCCACTGGGAGTAGTGCCTGGCTGACAAGTAGGGCAATGGAGGGGACAGGCCCTGGTGTGACCTACATCAGCCAGTGACAGGGTAGGCATCGTTTGAAGTTAATTAGGTTCATGGAAACAGCCCAGATGGCCATCCTGTCAGGGGACGTCAACCCCTGTCCCCTTCTCTCATTTCTGGGAGCCACTTCACACCTCATCAAGGGTGACACTGAACACTGGAAAAAAGTAGAGGTGGGTGGAATGTTTCATTCCACCTGCACAATTTATGGTATTTTGGTCACTCCACGTTACTCTTTAACGCAGAGTTCTGACCAAATTACACCAATCGTAGTGTGGAGGAATTTTTCTCCAGCGAAGCTCTAGAAAACGCGAGCAAGATTTGCCATCCCCTTGTGAGGTTTTCTAACACGGACAGGTGGTCATGGTAAGAGGGCTGCAGCTCGAGTAGATTTGCTGCTGCTCGAGTGGCAGTAAAATCAACTCGAATGGCAGTGCGCTCTTGCACAATGCATGGTGACATTTGCTCTGATTTTTTGTGCTGTGCGCACTACCGGCGCTAAATTGGAGCGGGAGCAGTACAAGCTGCATATTTTCCGCCCTTGGGCGGAACTCTGCGGAATTCATTCCGTTGAATATTTATGTAACTCCACGGAATTCTGCGAAGTGAACCTCCTTGAGTTCCGCCCACCCCTAGAAGAAAGGCACATATACCTCAGGCAGTAAAATAACTACTTTCTAAAAGTGTCATTTTCAAAATAGTAATATGAACTATTTTACTTGACTATTAAGTTGGATTTTGAAATTATGATTAAATGAGCCCTTGAATCATTTTTCCAGATACTCCCAAACTGAAGTTAGGCATTATAAGCTGTTTTAATTATGGACAAGTAAAACATAACATTTGCATGTTCTGCATTTTAAATACCATGCACCCTGCCCTATGGACATTTAGGGCCTATCTTAGGGTGACTTGCAAGTATTGAAAAGGAAGGTTTGGGTCTGGCAAAAGGTTTATTTTGCCAGGTCGAATTGGCAGTTTTAAAACAGCACGCCTGAGTGCATGGTTTGCAATCTCACTTTAGCGTTGGCATGATATGCCTGCAGTCCTCTGGTGCATTTAACTTACATGCCCTCAGTACAATTTTTTTTTAACCATATATTAGGAATTTAGAGGTAAGTTCAATATGGCAATCAGAAGTGTAGCAAATGTTGCCATGTTTGAGGGGTCAGGGCACATGCACTGGGGTCTGGTTAGCAGAGTTCCAGTGCCCAGAATTTTTTTTTAAAAAGCAGCATTACTTACAAATAAATCGGGACCACAATACAAAAAGAGGCATTTCTTTGGGATCCTCTAAAGGCCTAAGAGAGGATCATATTTTTTTTAGATCAAATGTCTGGTAGACATGCATGTTGTGTGTTTAACCTAGCTAGATGATGTACTGCTTGAGATCAATATGTCACACAAGTCATGCCACCAACTTTATTCGGTCATTAGACCATAAAAGCAAAATAAAAAATCTAATTTGGGGAATACTACATTAAAATAAAATAATTTTGAAATCCAGTTGCAGTTGCTGTGAAACCCTTATCAAATATCAAAACAGTCAGGTGGATATGTCCATGTTTTGAGAAAAAGTCAAAAAGGATGTTCATAATACAATCTCATCAAAAAATATAACTTTACAATGGAATTTTATCACAATCAGGCTGCGAGAGCTATATAATAAAAAAATATTAGGCAGTCAAAAACAAATGTTCATGTTTAAAAACACTATCACTCCTTAAATCACAATGCATATTTATTTCCCAATTTAAGTGCTTGGGTAAAAAAATTGAGGACTGAGCTGCATATCAAAGGAGACTTAAGGCGCTGGAAAAAAAGCAAACCCTCCTGATGATTAGTGAAAGATATTTCACTAAGAATTGGGCGTAAAAACCGTATTCTAAATGAGGTATACAGGGTACAGAAGAGGATAAAGTACTTGGTTGACTGGTGTAACTTCATTTCACATGGACAACATGGTAATGAGGGAAACAAAGTGCCTGTGACAGGAAAGGCCACTACAAAATGTATCTTATTCCTTCTGAACCGTGCAAGATAAAATTAAAGCTCTGGCGCCTTTACCCATGTTATATAGGGCTCAATGCCATTGGCAGTTGACAGTGGCACATATGATTGGACTGTTTTCAGGTCAATACTTTCATAAACCAAATAGGAGCCAAGCAAACCATAACTTCAAAGAGCCTATACCCATTTTTTAATGAAACTTTGGGTAGATTCAGGAGTCCCTAACAGTCTATTTAGAAATGTATTCTCTGCCCCCTTTAGGGCCTTTATTGTTGTGTGCCCCAACACCCGCCCAATATTTTCCCTGCGCTGAGGGTTTTGCTTTTATAAAGCAGAATCATTTATTTTATGGGCTTGTGTCCTAATTTCCTGGCGAACCTAAAAATTGATTCGCAATAGGCCTCCATACCCTGGGACCTCTGGGTTATTAATCTTTCCCACCACAAATTCTCATTAAACATGAGATCATGAAACTTAAAATCCTTTGTCTTTAAAATTGGGGTTTCCCTACAAAACCATTTTTCGATCGGGTATTTTTCAGGCCACAGGTCATGATGTAGGAATTTTTTGGGGCGTGAACCCGTGCATAAAATTATTAAAACCATCTAAACCATTTGCTGTGTGTGCTATTAAAACCACATTGTCACGTGAAATAGTACGGGGAATAAGGGGGAGCCAATTTTAGAGACATCACGTGTGCAAGAAGTTAAAAAGGTGTCCAGGGCATTGATGTAAACTAAAAATAAAAAAGGGACCAATATATTGCCTTGTCTAACACCTCAATTAACTTAAATAGGGGGTGTGTGATCGCCACAGTGACTATAACAAACCCTCATGTGGGTTTCTTGGTGTATGCTTTTTAAAATATGCAATAAAGGGATCAACCCCTGCCCGGCCCATGATGTCCCTTAGTATGTCTCTGTGTACTAAGTCAAAGGCACAAGCGTGGTCCATAAAGCCATGTGTATGGCTCCTCTCATGGCCTTGACATATTTACCTAGGATCAGAGACAAATTTAGGGCAATCTCTGTAGTGCCCAGGCCGAGGTGAAATCCGTATTAGAATTCAGTGAAAAAAGATTTTTCTGCCGCCCAGTCTTCTAATTTTGCTAAATATTTTGACTGAGGCATCTAGCAACACAATGGGCCTGTAATTTGAGGGAGAAGTTCTTTCAACTTTTTAAAAAATAGGGACTGTGATTAATTCCCTACATTTCTCTATAGGCCCCTCCCTACTTAACTATCGCTCTAAAAACATTTGTTACCAAGGAGGCCCAAAAATCGAAGTTGTATTTAAAAAGCTCGTCTGGGACCCCGTCTGATCCTGGTGCTTTTCCTGTCGCAGAACTCGAGATTGCTTTACGTACTTCGCCTACCGTGATAGTCTCACTAAATTCGACAAGATCATGAGGCGAGACAGGAGAGCCAGTTGGGACATGGGGCTTAATATTGCCATTGGTAGGGTTAAATATATGTGTGAAATGCTCAACCCATTCCTGTTCTAATATGTGGCATTCTATAACTGTAAGTGTTTTTTGGAAAGAAGGGTTGATTCACAATCTCCCTAAAAGTTATCTTTTAAGCGAGCCGCACATTCCAAGTCCTCCTAAACTTTTGTTCTAATCTCCTCTTTTCTTTTCTCAATAGCTTGGTAATACTCCTTTCTAGCTATTTTGACTGCAACTGGGTCCCTTGGAACTACATTAGTAATTCTTTCTAATGTTTTATAAGCATTAGTACATTCGGAGTTAAACCAGAATTGCCAATGGCGATTCATCTGGGGATTATCTGAGATTATTATTTCCGAGACCGATTTACATATCTTGACAAAACTTCCTCTTATATTCACTGTGTCAGCAGTATCTGGGAGACAACATAAGATCTCTGACTGGTTATTAAAATTAAGGTATCTGAACACCATATTAGGATCAACATGTATCCATTTTCTTCATACCCCCCTTTAGGTGCATAGGTTAAAGAGGGATTGGTTTGCAGATTTGAGAAGCTGCTAATGGGAGGGCGAGACTAACAATTATGGGATGATTGTCACTAAATGGCGATGGGTACACCGTATGTTTTTCCAGCAGGAGGGCCAGGTCATCAGACAAAAGAATGTGATCAATCGTGCTGACTTTCCCTCTCCTACTCTCAAACAGAACTTTGCTGTGGGGATGCCAAAGTCCTCCTCTTTCCTGACTACACATGTGAGGTGCAGCAACAACGCCTTTTGTACACTGAGGTAAAACAGAAACTAAGGGCAATGGACCTCCAATACCATCTCCTGTTTCCTGCCAGGCTCTGCGTAATCCAAGCCAATAAGTCTTACTTCTTTGAGACTCCAGAATCGGCCTGGTTATAGCTCACAGAGGAGCGACCCCTTCGAGATTGTGCAAATTCCTCTCGTTGTGGGCCGGGACTGCAAGACCAGCTGGTAATGCACCCAAACCACGAAGATACTGCATCCGTTCCTGCAAGAGACACCTTGCTAACTATTCCACATCACCCTCCAGCTCTCCTCCAGTGTGGGAACCCTCTCCTTCTTTGTCACATCACCCCCAGGCCTCCAGTGAGTAGGAACAAGAGATGGATGAACGGACTCTCCTGGGCTCCGCGCCTCTATCACACGCTGAGAATAAATCAGATACTGATCTTTCTCAGAGTCCCACACTGGGACATCTCTATTGTACAAAGTCCATGGGATTTGGTCACATTCCCAATTGTGTTCTGTTTCCCTTTACCCGATGGCTACCGGCTATCGGTTTATCTGTGGAGGGGACCAACATGCATGATTCCATTCTTTTTTTTTTTTTGAAACCGTTTATTGCACGATGAAAAAGTTACAGGCATGGGCCTACAACCATCCGGCCGGCCGCTAGAGTAGCAAAAGGCATATAACATACATATAGTGAGAGTCTCTTGGCGGAGCAGATTGGCAAATCAGGTGATATCAATAGCGTAGGCCGCATAACTCCTAGCCCACAATACGGTTTCCTTTTGTCAAACAGAACAACATAAAAAAAACCACACCCGCAAGGCAACCCGCGATCCAAGTGACAGTACATGCTCCGTAAATGGGGGATCCTAACCAGCAGCAAAACTCTGAAGAGGGGAATGGGAGTATAGCAGGGACTGGGGAGCCACGTGCCCACGGCTGAGGGAGGGGGTCGGCTAAGGAGATGGGGCTGGCGAGGCTGCCGGTAGGAGTGGCGGCTCACAAATACCCCCACGGTAGGCGTTCCAGGGGCTCCAGATTTTCACCCACGCCCCAGGCTTACCCCTCGCCACATACACTACTTTTTCACGAAACATACACCAATCCATATGTTCTTTCCAGGCCAACACCGCCGGGGGCCTCTGGGATCCCCACAATTGGGCAATGTCACGCTTCGCTATCATGTATCCCAGAGTCACCCACCGCGTCTGCGGGACCGAATAATCATTTGGTTCCCACACATTCAGCAAGCATCTCCTCGCTTCAGGCAGCAGTGCAACACGCGTAACCACACGCAAAACCTCATGCACACCACGCCAGAATCGCTCCACTTTCGGGCACTCCCACAGTATATGCATGAAAGTTGCCAAAGCACCACAGCCGCGCTTACACAATCCGTCACCAGCAAAGCCCATACGTAGAAGCCTCGGCCCCGTGACGTAAACCCGGTGAAGGATCTTAAGCTGGACGAAACGAAGGCGAGCCGGGATGGCCACCTCCTTCGGAGAGGCCACCGCGGAGATCCAATCCTCGTCGTCCAGCTCCAGCCCATCGGCAACCCAGGCCTCGCGGAGACCAGTCAGCAGGCACGATCTGTCATTGATCAGTTTTTTATATATAAGGGAGATCGTGCTGTCTGGTACATGGCCATCCAGCACCCTGTCCTCTAGGGGGGAAGACTCCGGAATGGACGCAACATCCGGGAAGACGGAGGCCAGCGCGTGGCGGACTTGTAAGTATCGAAAGTACTCACTGCCTTGCAGCTGAAACTCCGTCTGCAGCATCTCAAAAGTCTTGAAACCCCCCCTCGTCCAGAGATCTCCCACCGTGCTGATTCCGATCGTGTCCCACTTCTCGAAGCCCTTCGATGTCCACAGGGAGCCCAACCTCTCAGACGCATATAGCGGTGACGCCCGGGTCAAACGGTCCTTCCACCCCATAGCTGCATTAGCCGCGTGCCATACACGCACCATGACACGCGTCGGTCCCGTCAGACGGGAGTCGGGCGTGCCAGAATAGAGCGCTCGATTATAATCGCCACCGGGCAGGAGCATCCTGTCCATTTCAAATGCCGGGTTCAAGGCGGGCCCGTAAAGGCCATGATTGATTGCAGCTAGCTGGGAGGCCCAGTAATACCGTTTAATGTCCGGGAGGGCGACCCCCCCATCGTACCACGGGAGCGTCAATTTGGCCAGAGCAATACGCGGCCTCCCGTCCCAGAACAGGCGCCGCTGCAGGCCCTCCACCTCGCGGAAGTAGCGCGCTGGTACCAAGTCCATAGTGTTCTGGAGGGCGTACAGAAAGCGCGGCAAGGACATCATCTTAAACAAGGCCGCTCGGCCAAGTGGCGAGAGCGGAAGACGCCGCCAACGCGCGACATCCTCTCGCAAGCGCTGGAGGGGGGGCAACAAGTTCCGCTCATAGCGGGCCTCCGGGTCTAGAGTGATATATATACCCAGGTACCGGAACCCCTGGGAGGCAATCTGGATCGGGCAGTCACGCGGTAGGGCCGGAGCCTCCCCGGAAAGCACATATACGCAGGATTTCGCCCAGTTGATGACAAGGCCTGAGTTACGCCCGAAGGAGCGCAAAACATCAACCAGGACAACCAGCGATTTGCGCGGGGAGGCGAGATACAAAAGGATATCATCGGCGTAGAGGGACACGCGGTCCTCATACTCAGGGGTCCAGCGGAGACCACGGATAGAAGGGTGCCACCGTAGCCACTCCGCCAAGGGCTCCAAGGCCAGTGCAAACAGGAGCGGCGACAAGGGGCAACCCTGGCGCGTGCCCCGCCCCAGCTCGAATGGGGCCGAGACTCGCCCATTCACCACCACCTGCGCCAATGGGCCCGAATACAGCAATTTGACCCAGCTAATGAACCCCGGGCCAAATCCGAATTTCGCCAACATCGCCCAGATGTATGGCCATTCAAGCGTGTCAAACGCCATGGTGGCGTCTAAGGATGCCAAGATGGCCGGCTCCCGCACAAACGGGACACGCGCGAGCACCCCGTGCAAGCGTCGCAGATTAAGAGCCGTGTTGCGATGGGGTATAAATCCAGATTGGTCTTGGTGGACCAAGTCGCCCACCACACCGACCAACCGGTTGGCCAACACCTTGGCGAGGATTTTGGGTTCCGCGTTCAAGAGCGAAATTGGCCTGTAGGATGTGACCCGCTCACGGGGTCTCCCCTCCTTGTGTATCACCACAATCGTGGCCAGACGCTGGTCCGGCGGGAGGGAACCCTGCGAGTGGGCCGCTAGGAACATCGCGCGCAGGTGGGGCGCTAGTACATCCGGGCGCAGCTTGTAAAGCTCAATGGGGAGACCATTAGGGCCCATGGCCTTGCCGGACGCGACCGAGCGAATAGCCAGGGCAATTTCGTCCGAGGTGGGAGGAGCGTCCAGCGAATCCCTGTCCTCCACCGAAAGGGAGGGCAGCGCTATGTCCCTAAGCAGGGAATGGGAATCTTCCTCCGAGCAGGGGAAAACCGGGGAGTACACCTCGCGGAAGTAATCCGCGAAGCAGGAGACGATGGCTTCCGGCTCGGTGACACGCGTACCATCCATCCTCTCAATCAAAGGAACCACACGACTCGCTCTCTCCCTCTTATCCAACCACGCAATCAATTTACCCGCCTTATCGCCCACATCATACAATCCCTGTTGCTCTCTACTGAGGCCCCTGGCCGCCTCCGTGACGAGGGCCCTATAGGCCGCCTGCTTGAGGTGCAAAACATGCAACTTGGCATCCGTTACCCCGCTCCCCAGGTCACCCTCCAGTTCCACAATCTCGGCCTCCACCCGGGTCACCTCCTCCCGCTCACGCCTCCGGGCATGGGAGATAAAGGAGAGGGCCTCCCCTCTGAGGACTACATTAAAGGCTTCCCACAGGGAGATGGCCGAAGGGACAGACCCCACATTCTCGTCAAAATAGCGCTGTAAGGATTTAATCAAGTCGGCACGAATAGTGGGATCTCGTAAGTACCATGCATTGATTGGGGCCACCCTGCCCTCCCCCCTCGGGAAGACATCAAAATGTAACAGTAATGGGGAGTGATCCGAAATACCCCGCGCCAGATGGCACACCTCTCCTACCCTCCCAGCGTGGGCCGCCGGGACCAGGATGTAGTCAAGTCGCGAGAGGCTACCATGGGCGCCCGAGTGGAAAGTGTATTGCAGCTGCGTAGGGTGCTTTAGTCGCCAGCAATCCACCAGGCCCAGTGTGTCTAAAAGGCCGGACAGCCACGCCTGTGCCCGGGGGAGGTCCCTAGGGGGGTGACGATCCATAGACCCAGAAACTACCGCATTGAAGTCCCCCCCAACCACCAGCAGGCCACCCGGGAGGTCCAGGAGGAGGCGCCCCAGGTCCGCAAATGTAGTAGCTTGTAACCCAGGCGGGACGTACACTGACATGAAAACAATCACTCTACCCTCCATTCTACCCACCAGGACAGTGTAACGTCCCCTCTCGTCATGGCGCACCTCATCAATCTCCAGCGGAAGCGAGTTCTTGATCATGATACCCACCCCCCGCGACCCCGAAGTGAAGCCCGAGTGGGCCACCAAACGATAGCCCCGCCGATTCATGGCATGGAAGGAGTTACCTATAAGGTGTGTCTCCTGCAAGAAGACAACATCTGGCGATATACGTTTCAGGAACTGCAGGACCACACCACGCTTAATCCGATCCCCCAGGCCGTTAACATTCCAGGACAACACAGCCAAGTCCCTACCCCCCATCATACGTAGAAGCAATCAGTCGTCCCCCACAGAGCATTTCGAGAACAGTAATACAGTAAAGGGTTTGCCTTGCGGTGCAAACAAACAACACACCCCCCCGCCCCCCCATCCCAACAGAACTCCCCCCTCCCTGCACCCCTGCATGAGCCCAGTCAGCCCCCCCAAAGTGCAGTGTGCCTGTCGCCCCATAGAGAAAGACTAACTAGTACCCCAGAGGAGGAAGGAAGCCCCCAACAGACCCCGTACGACCTCCATAGGAGGGGAACATACACGATCGAGAAATGGTAAAGAAGTATTGTCCCGAGCAGGGCCTATTATTCACCCCTTAATTCTGATCCGGCAGGCCCTCTCCACCGCCCGCACCCCCCCCACCCCCCCGGCCCCGATCATCAGGCAGAGTGTCCAACCAGTCCCCAGCCGCCTCGGGGCGATCAAAGAAGTGCGTGCGACCTTCAACCTCCACCCTTAGCTTAGCTGGAAAGAGCATTGAGTACTTTAGGTTCAGGTCCCGCAGGCGACGTTTAACACCGAGAAAACTGAGTCTCTGCTTTTGGACCACCGGAGTAAAGTCTGGGTAGAAACGCACATCCATGTTGTCAAGCTTGACCGGTCCCTGTTGCCTGGAGGTCTGCAGGATAGCGTCCCTGTCCCGAAAATTAAAAATCCGGGCAATGAGAGGCCGCGGCGGGGCACCGGCCTTCGGCCTGCCCCCAGGGACCCGGTGAGCACGCTCAACCGCAAAAAGCTTACTCAGGCCCCGGGGCTGCAGATGGGTAAGGATTAGATCTTCCACAAAAAGGTCAGCGGCCTCTGCCTCTCGTCCCTCCGGCACCCCCACAATACGAACATTATTCCTCCTGGCCCGACCCTCGGAATCCTCCAGTCGCCGGTCCATCAGGGCGCTCGCCTGGCCAAGCCGGCGCACCTCCTTTTGGAGGGCCGCCACATCTGTCTCGAGGCCCGTTGTGGTGTGGGTCAGGGAATCGACCCGGTCATTCGTCTTAGACAGGTCGGCCCTCACCAGGCTCACATCCACAAGGACCGAGTCTATTTTTTGCGCTAGGGTGTCGAAGCGCTGGTCCACCGAGGCCTTCATCTCCGCGATGGCGCCCATGACGTCCCGGAGGGTCAGGTCCACCGGCTGGGCAGGCGCCTCCGTCAGGCCCGCCGGGGACGTGCGCGATGTCTCCGGAGATCCCTTCTGGAGAGTGTAGCGGTCCATACTGTTGGATTGGTGCGCCGGGCCACGGCGGGTCGTCTTCACCTTCGCCCGGTCGCCATCTTGTTTGATGGACATGCTTGCTTTCCCACCGTCGTGCCAATGTCCTCAAAAGGGCCGATAGACCCGTTCACGGGGTCCGGGGGGGGGAGGGCGGCCACCGCACCGCAGGACGATCCACAGCAGGCGGGTCAGCCGGGCACCTGGACAAGACCACACCACCGCACCCCGCTTCGCGACCCTACCTCGCTGGAGGCGAGGAGGGCGCAAAAGTGAAAGTGAAAGCGCGGGGTACGCGAGTCGCCCAGCCGTGCCCGCCGCTGTTGTTCACTTTGTCCCCGGATCGCCCCACTACTCCAATCCGGGGGGCCGGCACGGGGAAGGCCGCAACCTTCGATCGGCGCTCCCGCCGGTGTTCGGGGTCCGATTCGAACACGGAAAACGGGTGGCGCCTCAGCTCGGGTTCACCGACACAGTCCCCTCAAAAAGGACAGGATATAGCCAGGATTAATTCAGGAGGTCGCGGAGGTCCTCGGGAGCCTCGCACCTACGCGGCCATCTTGGTTGCGCGCTAGGCTCCTCCCCCGATTCCATTCTTAAAATATTAATATCCCTTCTAGTTGTCTTTCTCCGGGCAACAGATGCTTCTAGGATGGATGTATGGGGTGGGAGTTGGGAGGTGGGGTTTTAGTACAATGTTGTTTTTGCTATGACTATTACCACTAATTTGTTTCGATGTTTGTCTTGTTTTCAGCTACACACTGACACACATCCACAGCATATGCTATGTGATGCACATCAAGGTCCATCCCCCATTCAAGCACAGCACCTGCGCTCCTGTCCTCATATCAGAAGGGGTACCTCCCTCTCATCTCTTCCTTGCTAAACACTTCACTACTTGCCCCCTGCGATGGCGTCCTTTCATACTTTGTCCTGGAACGTTAACCGGCTCTTGGACCGGGTGAAATGCACAGCGGTCTTAACCCATGCCCACCTATAGCTACACGCAGTTCTCTTGCTCCAGGAGACTTATCTCTTGGGTAATCGTTACCCCTTCCTGTCATGTAAGGGATACTACAGGTTCTTCCATGCAGGGTATTGTCATGGATCCCGTGGGGTGGCCATCCTGCTATGGCATTCCTTTCCCCTAACAGTCTACAAGAAAAACCATGATCCATTGAACTGCTTCCTCACAGGGACGATTGAGGGTCAGGCCATCAATCTGGTTAGTGTCTACACCCCATCTGCCGCTCACGGTACCTTCTTTCATGGTCTGTCTCAAGCCCTCCTAGATCTTCCACAGGGTTGGCAGTAATAGGTGGGGACTTCAACGTGGTCCCCATCCCTGAAACTGACACCATCGGACCTCCTTTGACATTTAGGCACCCTGGTGCCAGTTGCCTTTCTGACTGGGCTACTGCCTTGGAACTCTGCGATGTGTGGAGAACCTGGCACCCGAGAGGCCGCCAATACATGCACACATTGGCTCCACATCACTCCCACTCATGTATAGACCTTGTATTCCTGTCAGCCCCGGATTGTCGCCAAATTTCCCATTTCCAGATTCTTGCTCGTAGCATATTTGATCACTCTCCTATCCTTCTCCACCTCGATCCCCCCAGGGAGAGTCCACAACCCATGTGGCATCTTAGTGCCTGGTATCTACAAGACAGAGCTTATGTCCTAGCCATAGGTGAAGAACTGTAAACATACTTTTATTATTTATCGGCCTCCAGGGCCATCAAAAAAATGGAGGGAAGCCCTAGTGAATAGGGTTACCCTACTTGCGAGTAAAGCGCCAAACTTTACTATTCTGGGCGATTTAAACCTTCATCTAGAAGACAGTGATAAAATAGACATTGCCTGTTTTCTGACCGATTTGGAGGCCTGTCAATTGATACAATGTGTGGCAGATAGCACACACAGTGACGGGCATTTGTTGGATCCTATCTTTTCTAATTTGGGTGCTTTAACTGTGTCACCCTCGGTCCCTCTGGTCTGGACAGACCATTTTTTGATCCCCTTTTCCCTTCGGCTGCCTGGGAAATAGTGGCATCGGACTCTCTTTTTCAGGATTGGCTGACGCAAGCTCTAGATACCTGTATTCCTTAAAAACGTAGTTTAAGGAAAAAACTTAGACCTTCTAACCCTTGGTTTAATGAAACCCTGGCTGAAGCAAAAAAGGCCTGTAAGCAATTGGAATGAACTTGGAGGCGTGCCTATGATATAGAAGCTAAAAATAAATATCGGGACTCTATTAAATCATATCACAGGCTGATTCTGAAAGCCAGAGCGGATTATATTGCGGCAAAAATTTTGGAGAGTAATAACCCTCCCAAAACGATCTTTTCCCTTCTTAAAAAGATGCAACACTCTAACGAAAAAGCTGATCCCCCAATCTCTTCTAACATTCAATGTGAGGAACTTGCAGATTTCTTTGTGCGCAAGGTGGAGACTATTTATAACAACTTGTCAACTATCTGTCTCCCTGCAGCCATCTCTAATACCAACCGAAAAGTTGATCCTGAGGACAGGTTAAATCTCTCTAAATTAACATTGTGTTCTTTTCCCTTACTTTCGCTTTCTGAGATTGAATCTCTCTGTCTTAAAATTAAATCAGGCTCTCCGGCTGACCCTCTGAGACCAGATCAACTTCGGCAAGTTCTCAACTCAATTTCTCCAGCGATTAGTGAATTGGTTAATTTATCACTGTTCTCTGCATTATTGCCTGCAACTTGGAAGCATGCAAAAGTTATACCTCTTTTAAAGAAGCCTTCCTTGGAGCCGTCGGACCCGAGTAATTTTCGTCCGATCTCCCAGCCCCCTTTCTTAGCTAAGGCTACAGAGTTATATGTTAACTCAGTCTTGGCTGAATTTGTGGAGCACAACAAAACTCTTGACCCCTCACAAAACGGTTTTTGTCCCCGCCACAGCACCGAATCGACGCTGTTGGCGGTGACCGAGGATATCCGTAGCAGCCTAGATATTGGGAACACCGCGGCCTTAATTCTTTAAGATTTAAGTGCCGCTTTTGACACTGTTTCCCATGATATTCTCCTAGGCAGACTACACGATATTGGGGTCAGGGGGTCAGGGGGTCGGCCTTGGCTTGGTTCCGGTCCTTCCTGGAAGGTTGAACTTTTCAAGTGGTGGTGCCACCTTACCATTCACAGATGCACGCTATCAAACATGGGGTCCCACAGGGCTCTATATTGAGCCCTGCGCTTTTTAACATCTATGTCCAACCCCTAGCTTTGTTGGCAAGAAGTAGAGGGTTGTCATTGGTTTCTTATGCCGATGACACCCAGTTAGTTATCGTCTTCTCAAAAAAGTGTCATTTTTAATTTAAAGAGGACCTTTTAGCTAGTTCTGACTGGATGACAGCAAATTGCTTACAGCTTAATGCTGCCAAGTCAGAAATTCTCGTGATGGGGAGAGACAGTGCTCTCTGGTCTGAATAGTGGTGGCCTGACAAACTAAAACCTGCACCTCTGCCAAAAAAGGCAGTAAAGAACTTAGGCTTTTGGATAGACAGTGAGCTTTCATTCGACACACAATCCAAGGCCTTAGCGGGATCTTGCTTTGGTCTCCTAAGGGGGTTGAAACCTTTACTTGGCTACTTTGCACCTAAGGTCCGCCAAAATATTCTTCAGGCTACAATTTTAGCGAGATTGGACTATTGTAACTCCCTCTACTTAGGCGCCAATAAATCGTGTATCTCTCGCCTCCAAAGAATCCAGAATGCTGCAGCTCGCGCCCTGCTAGCACTTCCTAAATCTTGTTCGGTTTCGAATTTTCTACTTAAGCTCCATTGGTTGCCGATAGCTAAAATAATTCAATGTAAGTCTTTGTGTGTAGGCCACAAAAGTTTGACACAACAAGGCCCGCCGATTTTAGCGGATCTGCTAGTTCAATATGTGCCAAATCGTCCTCTGCGCTCTGCCAACTCTGGTTCGGTGTGTACCCCCCGATTTCAAAGAGCCAGAGCAGGTGGCCGCTCTTTCAAGGTGCAGGCGGCGCACCTTTGGAATTCCCTCCCGATCTCAATTAGAGGACTTCAGAACCATTTGGCATTTCGAAAGGCTATAAATACCTGGCTTTTTCCAGAGTAGTGTGTTTCCATTTGCTGGAGTCGTCCATTGGCACTTGTGCTTAGGTAGCGCTGGGACACCCCGTTACTGGTGCAGCTATGCGATGTACAAATTTCAGAAATAAATAAATAAATAAATAAATAACAAGGGTTCGGTTGCCACCATTGGTACTCTCTGGGCTGCCAGTAAAGCCACTATACAGGGGTTTGCCAAGGAGTGAATCCGCATACATGAACACGCCTAGTCTCTGCACATCACTCACTTAGAGGCACATGCCCTTCACTTGGATAGTAAGTTTGAGGCAGATCTTGGTGGTGATACTTCTCTATGAGGTAATTGCATACAATCCCTAGAGGTTGCCAAACATTTATGGCACGCCACAAACAGGGCCGGACTGGGAACGCAAACCAGCCCTGCCAATTACTTCGGACCGGCCCCGGAATGGGGGGGGGGGTGCTGGTGAGAAACACTGCTGCTGCACTTTTTTTTACTGGGATCCGAAATTGCAGCACTGCTGCAAAATTGGCCCCCAGTAACAAAAACTACCCCCGCTGAACAAAAAACCTGGCCCAGCCCACCGGGAAAACGCCTGGTGCCCGCTCGGGCCTGTCTGGCCCTGGCCACAAGGGCCAGGATATACGATTGGGGAAGCTGCTGTACTGGCTGACCTACCACCATCAAGTGAATAGGATTGTGCTGGAGATCATCGACGAACACTGTACTTTCTTACAATCCCTCCCTGAGATTACGCAAGGATTTGCCCGTTACTACCATCACTTATACACTGCCCTATCAGAAGAGACATGGCCTTCTCCGCTCAATTCCTCCCTGACGTTCCCCCTTCCTCGCCACTCTCAGGCCAAGAGTCGGGCTCTAGAAGAACCCTTCTAGTTGAAAAAGTAGGGGCAGCTTTATCTGTGGTGGCACCTGGGAAGACCACCAGTCCTGATAGTTTGCCTGTGGAATATTAACTGGCACTTAAAGACATCCTGACCCCGCATCTCCTAGCCCTCTGTGAGAATGTGGGGGAAATTGGTGCCTTTCCTGCAGGCCTAGATACTGCCATGATCGTGGTGATCCCCAAAAAACAACCTCCATCTACTTCATGCACCGACTATCGCCTGATATCCCTAATCAATGGGGAAGTTAAGATTTGTGTGACCCTACTGGCTACCCGACTCAAACAGGTCCTACCCACATTGATACATTCCGATCAATGTGGTTTCATGCCGACCCATAGCACACAACACTGCCTTTGATGGCTTCTCGTGGCCATGGCCCCCTTTTATCTCGTATCTCCTGATTTGGGTATGCTTTTTTTGATTTTGAAAAGGTGTTCGACATGGTGGACAGAGGCTACCTTCAACTGGTGCTGGCGCGAGCCGGGGTCGGTGCCCGGTTTAGTGGCATAGTCCAAGCACTATACTCCAATCCAACGGCGAGAGTTCAAATTATTAGAGTCAACTCCCACACTTTCCCCATAGCCCGAGGGGCCAGGCAAGGTTGTCCCCTATCCCCATTGCTTTTCGCACTCACAATTTAACCTCTGGCACATCTCATCCGAGTAGATGCGCAGACATGTGGATGGAGATGGAGCGACGATCATGAAGATCACATAGCCCTGTACAGCAACCATGTCCTACTATTTGGCGAACCCCACACAGAGCAGACCCCGCTGTCTCCACCTCTTACATTGCTTTGGGGCAGCATCGGGTCTTAGAGTAAACTCTGCTAAATCGGTATTGGTGCCCCTGGCCCCATCCCAAGACTGCTTTGACTGGCAGGATAACATACTCATCCGTTGTCTTAGGTTAAAATACCTGGGCATCTGGGTTGCGCTGCACCTCGAGCTTGCCTGGTCTCTTAACATAGAGCCCCTGACACGGAAAGCCAAAGCCGACCTTGTTAAATGGCAATCCCTCCCGCTAAATGCAATGGGTCGTATCGCCCTCTATAAAATGATGATCCTGCCTCGTTTTCTTTATACCTTTCAAAATTTACCACTTCTTATACCGCGGAAGTGGTTCATGACCCCGGATAGGATTGCGATCTCCTTTCTCTGGCATGGTTCTGGCATGGTTCTTGGCCTCGCCTTGCATTTGCACATTCCCAATGGGGTCCCTATGATGGTGGACTGGGATGGCCAACCTCTACCTGTACCACTTAGCTTCACACCTCCTGGTAATTCATGATTGGTTTGATGGGGGATGGTCGGACCCTGCCTATCATCTAGAGCTAACTCTTTTGGGGTTCCCCCTACTTTATCCATGCTTTATGGTTCTCCCATTCCTAACTCCACACCCTCAGTGACCAAAGTGGCTCTACAAGCTTGGAGGGCAGCTTTAGGACACATTTGCTGGTATACCAAACTCACACAACACAAATGTCTCTGGCATGGTACCTGGTTGAAGGAGGTGATGTCTCTACAGGGTTTTGGACAATTGGATCTTATCTGATCTCACAACTTTGGGATGTCTGGTTGGGGACACACATGTGTTCATATCAAGAACTTCAAATCACACATGCACTGACTCATACACAGTTTTATAAATACCTTCAATTGAGACACGCACTTCTGCTGCATCTCTCCCAGACTGCCTCACTGCCTGAGTTCAGTCCGCTGGAGGGTAAGTTTTTGATGAGTGATTTGGGCAAGGGTGCAGACTTTAAAATCTATCGAACCCTGATAGTTAATACACCGAGCACCCTGGACTACTTTAGAGCCCGATGGGAAACATGGCTGGGACCTCTTGAGGATGACTATTGATGCAACGCACTGATGGCACCGAGGGTGATCACAACCTCTTCCAAATATGGCTGGTCCAAACATACTACCTCTATAGCGCTTATCTCTCCCCAACTAGGCTCCACTGAGCAAGACTGCTTCCTGAGCCTACATGTCCTTGGTGTGGTGATGCTCCTGCTGATTTTTACCATATGGTTTGGTTGTGTCCTATAATTCAAACGTTCTGGTCTGCTGTGGTCGGAGAGTTAACTGAGGTCCTGAAATAGCTTCTGCTTCTGCTGGGTGTCCTTGAAGGCTCGAGGGGTAAGAGGGTTTACCGGTCATTCTTAAGGACAGCCTTATAGTCGCTAAATGAGACATTGCTACCTGATGGAAGTCCCTTTCTCATCCAACTTTTTCACAATGGCGCCGTGGGGTGGATTTATGTGTGCTGCAGGAGAAGCCGGTCTGTGAGTCCGGGAGCTGCCCCATTAAGCACGACTGAGTATGGTGGAAGTGGTTAGCCCAGTAAATCTATGGTGCTGCCTGAGGGCGGTAGTGTCTGTTGCTGCTGCTTTATAACAATGTATTGTATCAGCTGAATGCCAGTGCCCTGTGATAGCACTATGTAATTTTATCTGACAAGCTAAATGTGTTGATGTGTTCTAAATTTTCTTTGCATATAATTCAAAAAAATCTGTTTATCAATTTTTTTTTATCTTGGCCGAGCTTCCACATATACTGAGTGTGGTAAGTGACAAATATGCGATCCCCGACCATCTATAATTCCACAGAACCAAAACCCACTATGTGAACATTTGACAATATTAAAATCACCCGCTCAGATTGGGGAATTTTTGGAGAATTCCCTGCTTGTTAAATCAATGATGGTACTTTCCAAGTCCTCGATAATCCCCACAGGTTGTGTTGAAAAAAAATTATATTGAAAATTGATCAAGATAATGTTACACACTCTAGGTTGACACAATTTAAAAATCTGGTAATAAGGGTTAAAACTCAGCCTTTAACATTCACATTCCTTACTAAGGTACAGACCATGACCTAGAAACCTCCCTGCCTGCGTTGGACGGAATAGCAGGGGAACAGAAGGATGGAAACCAGGACCGGTTTTAACACTGGTGGTGCCCTGTGCGACATTGTTTTGGTGGCGCTCGCTCCCAATGACCACCCCTGCCATGGATTGACTCACTACCACCCTTTAACAGTGCCCTTCAAGTCTCCATAAGCACTGTCTCTCGGATTAACTTGGTTTTATAGCACCACTCTTACCCATTGCACAATCATACATGTGTGAATCAGCATATAGGGAATGTTACATCAGACAGGACTACAAGGTATAGGAGTCACATGTCATCCATAATGGTAGGCAGTATAGTTTAAGAGTCCTAAGTCTGGAAAAGCACAAATTCAGAATTATAAACTAACACCATTGTTAGGGGTTCTCTCCAATAAGAATTGATTTCTACCCAAATGAACCCTTTTTGCAAGATTAGGATAATAAAAGACTTGGCAAAAAACCATATAGCTCTAATATATAGCTTGCACGCAGCTCTTTTTTGACAGTTAATAGCTCAGTGTTCTATACTAGGATTTTAACTTACAAACTGCAAGTAACAAAAGGATCTCTCTAACAGAAGCAGTAATACACGGACATATTTCACATTATATGCACTTTTGATCTGAATGGTAAACGTTCTTTGCAGCAGCCATATTAACCCTCTGACCTACCTTACAAGCAGTCAAAACGTCCCCTAGACAAAACTCAGCTCTCTCTCCAGGAAGACAATTAATCACCGGAGTTATCTTAACATTTTAATTGATGCCTTAATATTGCTGGAGGCCAGGAAAGCGGCAGCAGGTACTTTTAAAACAAGAATATACTCGCAAACTGACACCCCCACCCTAAGTAAGCGCCCGGTGCGGTGGCACCGATCGCACCACCCTTGAGCTGGCCCTGATGAAAACCCATTAATAACCACACAATCAAAAGCTCAAGTCTCCTGACAGTAGATGATGTCAAACTTATCAATGAAAGACAACCAGTCCTTATTTTATTTCAAGCTTATTCCTGCCATGGTCCAAGAAAGGAGAGGTAGGTCCCTTGCATAATTTACATTTGGATTTTTTATTCCAGGTGTCCAGGCTTCTAGGGCAGGGTTAGAACAGCTCGGTCTATGGTGGCAGGGTGGTATCAATTCTGAACCCAAAGAGTCATGTGGCCCCTCATCAAGCAGCCCGCGTATACTAGCAGGATTTGGTCATGCTCACTTATCATATGAGTTGGTTGTTATCAGTAATACTTGCTTCGAATCTGGGCACAGTCCATCCCATTCCGACGAACCTTGGGCTTCGCAAACTGGATGTTCCCTTATGGTCGTTAAAATCACCTACCCCCTCGTATGGATGCATGCCAGCTTGAGTTCTCAAGGGAGGCATTGACAAAGCTCCCTCCTTCTGTTCTCTTGATGGACTACGCTTCTTCAATTGATCTACGGGGGTGGGTAAGTCACTCATTAGAGTCCAATCCTGAGAGTGGAAGAAATCTATTATGGGTTGGGAGCAGGGGAACTCCCTATGAATCTACTCGGGGACAAAAGGCACCACCCCTTGTCTCCTGACCTTGAAAGCAGGGACGATTAAATACCCCAACGGAACAATACCTATGGTTGCTAAAGCAACCCCATTACCAGGTCTGTTGCCAATTGTTAAGCGTTGCGCCAAGTCTGAATTCCTACAATTGATCACGATGCAGTTTCCCTCTTTTGATTTTGGGGAACTTCCAATCCATCCAACTCTCCTCACCAAAGAGATATCATCATATTCCCAGATTGCAATGGTGGTATTTCGAAAGAGCCAGTGGCAAACTTTCTTTTTTAGCTCGGTGTGTGTCTCATCTCTGTGAGCTGGGGCAGGTGGAACCCACTGGCGTAACGAAACTTGACGGGGTCCCCGTACAATGTACGTGGAGGGGTCCCCTTTGGACTCATTAAGGAGCTCTCCGGGCAGAGTACTGTGCTGAGGGGGACCCTTGGAACTTGGGGCCCCCCTCACCGTATGGGCTGCAGGGTCCTGTGTTACGCCACTGGTGGAACCCCTTCCAGTACCGCCACATATTGTCTAAACTAAGGTGGTAAATTTAAAGACTGTTGAGCTTTTGCAAGGCTAAACTGGGAAGGCAAATTACGAATACTACTGGGTCCAGGAGGCCTTTGTCATCTGTGGCTTCCTGCAGGCTTGCGTGCTTTCAACACATGCTTTTACACAGGGACGTACATAGAGCTGCTTGCCATGTTATCTCCAACACGGACCAGGGCGACTCCCGTAGCTGTTGCACTCTGGGTTGGTATTAGACCTGGCATCTTTTGGTGTGTTCCCCCTGTCTTGTTGTTTTCTGACCTCCTGGTTTTGACTCTTTTTTATGCTGGTTTAGTGTCTCTGCGCACTTTCTCACTGCTGTCCAGTGTTACAGTGCAAGTGCTCCTATTGTAATTTGTATTGTGGTTTGGTGTTTCCATGATTTGCATATTTGATTTACTGGTAAGTCCCTAGTAAAGTGCACTGAGAGTGCCAGGGCTGGTAAATCAAATGCTGCTAGTGGGCTTGCAGCACTGATTGTACCACCCACACAAGCAGCCTTTCAAAGGGTTCTCAGACCTGCCACTGCAGTGTCTGCGCGTTGTTTTTACTGCCATGTCGACTTGGCAAGTGCACCCACTTGCCAAGCCCTAACCTTCCTTTTATTACATGCGAGTCACCCCTAAGGTAGGCCCAAGGTACCCCTATGGGTAGGGTGCAGTGTATTTGAAAGGTAGGACATGTATTGGTGTGTGTGACATGTCCTGATAGTAAAATACAGTGTGATTGGGACAAGATGGAGAAATGGAGTTTAAGCTATTAGTATTGTAAATGACAATGCCTTTTATTTATGTTTTAAAATCCAAAACATAAATAAAAGGCATTGTCATTTACAATGGCAATAGCTCAAACTCACGTGAATGTGAGACCTATTGCATTGCAAATGCTTGTTATGTTCTGTGTTTGAGAATACCACTTTTAAAACGTAGGTATTTTCTTTATTAGCCATCCTGTGTGGCTCTGCTGGGTTGTGGATTGACTCTCTGGCTTTGGAGTGACAGGGGCTGGGGATGTGCATTCTCTTCAGACAGCCACTGGCAGGGTCAATGTGTGTCCTGCCTTTCCTGGATGAGTCAGGGCTGGGCTGAATAGACCTGGGCTGCATTTAAATTAGCGGTAGGAGATTTCCTTGCACCTGAATTGGCCTGGTCTGCCTTGAACAATGCTGTCTCCACCTCCTGTCGGGAAACTGGGCCAGAGAGGACCAAACTGGTTTGCACCGAGCACAGACACTCTCTGCCCAAGAGAGAACAAAGAGATACTGAGTATAAATATTGGGGCCCAGACCCCAAAACTTGAGAACTCGCTTGGGTCAAGGAATCTGCCAAGAAGAAGAGCTGGAAGAACTGCCAGGAGGAGTTCTGCCCCTTTGCTGTGTTGTTGCATTGTTGGGTTGGCCTGAAGGTGCTGCTTCTGCCTTGGGCAGTGAAAGGACTGGACTAAACTTTCTTCGCTTCTCGCTGTGTGTCTCCAAGGGCTTGAAATAGAGCATGCCTCCTGTTCATGAAGTCTCAGGGACAGCAAAGACTTCACTTATCTCTGGGTTCCGCCTCTGGAACTGTGAGTTGCAGATGCCACAGAGGGGCAGAGCAGCCGGCACCGTCACGGACACTGCTGTGGGTTCGGTGTCCTGAAGGCACTGCCGCACTTCGCACCGCAACCCTGGTCTCACCTATAACCACCAATGCCACCGAGCTGCTGCTTGAACCGCAACCTGTGGGCACCGCACTCTGCCTCACTTCACTCCACCACCCTGGTCTTACAGAGGACGACGTAGCACGCTGACCTCGACACCCGTGACTGCACCGTGGTTTGGGGCACTGCTCGTAAGTAACACGATGCACCGCTCTGTCCCACACCGCAGTCTGGGCCGACCAATGCCTGTTCCAATCAATCTGCACTGTTGATTGCACCATGCCCTTGTAGTGAAGGCAGCGATTTAGATACATACATTGCTATGTTAGCATAAGCGCATTAGATGTTAGAAAAGCCATCTTGACACTTTTGCTGCTTTTGCACACGACACTGCAGAGACATGTTATTATTTGAAAACTGCTTGCTTGCCTTTTATTCACATGAGAACTGTCTGTTGTTCACATCCCTAGACGTGCACTGCGACCTTGGTCTGAACATTGTGTGCAAAACACTCTGAGTCTCCAGACCATGCATGTTTTTGAGTTCAGGTTGATCGGACCACTCTCTAGCCATAATATGCACACAGCTGCAAATACCTGGGTGTCGAGAGCCTTTAATATTACTGTTTGCATGCGTTAGAAACACATTCTGGAGAAGAACATTTCCAGGCGCAAAGCGATCCTGTGATGTGATTCACCTAAGCTGATCTTTAAGGTATGGGGTTCCCCATTCAAGCCTAGAGACCTTCTATTTGTATAATAATACTAGCCTACTAGCGAAGGGAAGGTGGCTGTATTCCACTGTCATTTGTAATATGATTTCTCCCTTCATTTTGTATGGTATTGTAACAATGCTGATGGTTTTAATTATAATCATTTGTCTGCTTATGTTAGCCAAAGTACTGCATCTTAGGACACGCAGTTTATAAAATAAACCTTTTAAACTTTACCGTGTCTCTGATTACTCTTGTTGTGGACTGATATGAGAATAATAACGAACAGGTATTTCTGATTCCCACCATTCCTGAGAGTACTCTAAGTCGCTTGTTCTGGGTTGTCTCTACATTGGGACCTCCGAGAGAATACGGATAATGAATGGGACACTGATGCTGGTCGGATAGGGGTTCTGGGTACTGAGGTGAGTTTTTGGTACACCACAATTCACTGAGGTCCTGTTTCCTGCGCATAGTTCTGTGCATGAGGAGAATCCCTGCAACATGGCGCACCTAACGTTTGGTCTTTTGATTTGAAACGCCTTAGTAGTCGTTATATTAGTCCACAACACCCTCACTCTTGTTTCCGGATAACGGGAGTGACGGATTCCACCTACCTGCTAGTATCCTAATAGGTTCTCACAAGCTTGTTAATTAAAAAGGTTTTTATATTTCTGAACCCTGGTGCTACTGTAAAATCCATTGTTCTTCTCTGTGTCCTTATGGCGGTCGATATTGCAGCGCATAGCCGTAGACCTTTGCGGCGTCATTTGACGCAGTATGGGGTGCCGGCCGATGGTATGGCCGTTATTTTTGTGGTGAGTTCCGATGCGTCACACCCCTACGAGTTGTTTTACTCTTGGGTGACGCTGCCGGCTGTGAATGCGGATGATAAAACGTTTCACTCATATACTCACACGCGGGTCCCAGCAATTTATACACCATATAGGACGCAAGAGATTCCCTTTTCAGCCTGGCAGCATAGCATTTGGTTTAATGGCGCCCTTCCCCATGCGGTTGCTAGAATGGGCCCTTTTTCGATTCCAGGGGCCACATGGCTGGTGCTGGCCGGATTTACGCCTCACCCCCCGCTATTTGACTGTTCCGGTGGATGAATTGCGTACACTCCATACAGCCCTTATTGCAGTATATAGGGCTTTAGTGCAATACGTTTCACGCAACGTGCAGGTGGGGGCACCTGCTGTTGCGGGACTTCCGACGGTTGTTATTAGCCCCGTCATTGTTAATTCGGTGATGGGCAAGCGCCCCCAGAATAAGGACGATTTACCTTATTGGCTTGCCAATAAATTTGACCAACTGGAAGCAGTATTTCCGCACTCTACTCCTGTTGAGAAACACAGGATCCTCACCATTAGTTTGCCAAAAGATTTGATCCCAGAAGTGTCCGATTGTGATAACTGGGGTAAGGGTGTTGTCGCGGTCTACTCGAAGTGCTTTGGCACTCCGTCTATGGCTGTGCTTCCCTCCGTCATTAAGCGTGTTCAAGATAACCACTGTCCGGAGGTGGCTGTTGAGTTGGGAATGCGGCTGGTCGGGGTGTTCGACGTAGTTGCCTCTCTCGTTCTTGGTAAGCTCAAGGGAGATGCAGTACAGTTCCAAGTGGCTAATGGCTTAGCCCGCGTCGATGAGCTCGATAAGCCCAAAGAGTTGCCAAAGAGTTGCCTAAAATTATTGCGGAAGCATATAGAACTATTGGCCGCAGTAGTTTAGGGGTTAAACCAACTATAGTCATTCCTGACTTAATACAACACACTAAGGTGAGTTCGTCTGTTAAAGATGATCGTCCAACTTTTCCAAAGCAAAATTGGCGAACAAAGAAACAGGGAAAGAAGCAACAGAAACAGGGGTCTCGTCCTACGTCTCCCATACAGCCGACTAGTGAACGCACATACGATTTGCACGATCGCACTAGGATTAGGTCACCTGATAGATTTCAGGTTACTGAACAACGCTCTCCTCGTTCTTCACAGGAAACATCGGCCTCACAGTCCGGTGGCGGAGAACGTGGCAAGGGTCGGGGTGCCCAACAAAGACGTGAGCAACCCCGTCAGGCTGACGGTAAAGGCAAGCAAGACGAGTTTGCGCGTCAACGTCCCCCGTTTCAGAAGAAGAAGGTGGCTGCGCTAACAGCGAGGTATGCCACAGATAGTGCGGACGCAGCTTCGGAACCTGACAAGGGCACTAAAGCTGCTTGACAGTGCAGCGGAGGTTACAGTAGTGCGGCAAGCACTGCGTCCATTTCTGGAGGCGACCGCAACTGACACGTTCATTACTGTAGAAACTGCTGACACTAGAGTGGCTCCCCCTGACAGACTATATGACATAGTACTCTTAATTGAAGGTGACATACAACGCACAATACAAGGGATTTTTTGGGATAATCTGACCTCTTCCTATGACATTCTCTTGGCAGAGGCAGACTGGCCCCCGGCTTTCATTTTAGATGCTCCTAGAGGGGAGGAGGTAATCCTCCCGTCCTTTGCGCACACAGTGCCAAGGGAGCACGCTGAAAGGTTTGCAGAAGAGTGGGCTCAGGTGCTTGCACCAGCTTTGTATCGTACTCAGGTAGGCTGGGATAAATTGTCCCCCAGCCATGAGATTCCCTTGCGGTCTATGCCTCAACCACAACCCCAATATCCCATGCGTCGCGAAGCTAGATCTCACGTCGCGGACATCCTTGAGCAATTGGAATATCAGGGAGTTATTGAAACATGTGTGTCACCAATGAATAATCCTTTATTCACTGTAACGAAACCTGATGGGTCGTACCGCCTAGTTTTGGATTACCGGCATTTAAACTCTCATTGCCAGACGTGCGCCGTACAGAATACCCACAGTTCTGCCCTCGTTGATAGTCTTGTGCGTAAAAGGTTTAAAACCACAC
Organism: Triturus cristatus; assembly: GCF_964204655.1. Lineage (NCBI taxonomy): Eukaryota > Metazoa > Chordata > Amphibia > Caudata > Salamandridae > Triturus > Triturus cristatus. The sequence goes on along the minus strand of NC_140589.1, from coordinate 665,790,433 downwards.
TTGACATATCCAATGGCTTTTACAGCCATAACCTGTCCTCTATTAGTAGTCAGTGGACAGCGTTTACTTCTGGCGGCAAGCACAAACAATTTAAAAGATTGGCCATGTGCTATAAAAACAGCCCTGGCGTCTTTGCCATGCCTGTAGTCTCTCTGTTAGAGAGCATTGATCCAGATGCGTACTCGTATGTTGATGATATCTATCTCATGGACGACGAGTTGTGGCCGCATCTGTATTGCATTGATCGCATTATTGTTATGTTTGCTGACTTTGGTTACAAATTCAGTTTTGTGAAGTCTCACATTGCAGAGTATACAGTGTTGTTTTTGGGCTACAAGCTCAACAATGAGGGTCGAGGATTAGCTCCTCACTTTCTGGAGAAGTGCGCATGTCTGCGTGCTCCAACAACACTGAAAAAATTACAATCTTTGCTGGGCTTTCTGAATTTAGGTCATACGTACATTCCCGATTATGCCCAGCGTATCAAGCTGCTATATGCCTTGGTACAACCAACTTTTTCCAAATCGAGCAGGCTGCCAGAGCATTCAGCTATTTTGCAATCTTTGCAGGCTGATCTTGCTTCAAAATACTTACTGACACGTGATAACCACATTAACCTGGTGATAAGAATAGTACCAGGCGCAGTGGGTTTCACATACTTAATGTTCAATGAGGGCGACACAGTCCCCATTGCCTACAAATCACACTTGTACACTTCAGCTGAACTGCGCTTTTCCTCAGTTGAGAAAGTTTTGACTGCGATGCAGAAGGCGATTCTTAAAGAACGAGCGCTGTCGCAAGGAAAACGCATTTGGTGGTCCCACCGTATCCTGCCCTAGAGGCAGTGACGAAAGCCAGTGTACCCAATTCAAAAGCTTTGCATCCACGTTGGATACAATGGGCAACTTCTCTGACATCGCCAGATGACACTTATCTTTGATGCCTCATTACAGACGCAGGAGTACTTGCAATATGAATTCGTTCATCCGGCTCCTCTGTCTTTGCGCCTGCTTGAAGATTACCATTGTGTCATTTATACTGACGGTTCGGCGCAACCGGCGATGGAATCGAAGCACGCCTATTCAGCAGCTTGCGCAATTGTTGCAGGTACTTTAGAGAATGGAGAATTCAAGTCTGATGTCGTGCATACGCAGTCATTGGGTGATTGTACCGCACAATTGCCGGAGCTTCGTGCTCTGGTGCTTGCACTGGAGTTTGCTGATCCTCGGGTTACTACTCTTATAGTGAGTGACTCGTCTTACTGTGTTCAGTCTTTTAATGACAATCTATCCTTTTGGTCTCAAAATGAATATCGTGATTCCAAAGGTAGCACAATTAAGCATAAAATGCTTTGGGTTCGAGTGGCAGAACTTAAAGAACATCTGCCTCTCGTGAATGTAATTCACACTCTTGGTCATCAACGAGTTGGTGTCCACGCTGTCGGCAACAGCTTGGTTGACGAGGCAGCGAAAACAGCAGTGGTGACATATCTAATAGCAGCAGTTACAAGATCCAAAAGTAAGATCGATGATGACATTTTGGCAGCTATCGCTGCAACAGAGAAAGGAAGTAATTATCCGAGAGGTTTCCCTTCTCGTTACCATTATCACTTAAGTCCTGATAACGTCCCATTAGTGAGAATTAACGAAGTTGGTGACAGATTGATTCCCAACGCGGACTGCAGACCATCCTTGATAACAGCTGCTCATGAGGGTATATATAGCCTCTGCCCATGCCGGCGTTGCAGCAACTGTTACCCTGTTACAACAACGTTACTGGTGGCGCGGGTTATACAAACAGGCTTGCACTTATGTTCTTGATTGTGACATTTGCCAGCAGATTAAACCTTCAACTGCTGCGCGCCCACCATAAACTCAGTTGTACATATCTAATAAACCACTTGGTTGTGTTTATTTAGATCACTGCGGTCCTTTCTCCTCTGATACTTCGTACAAGTATATCTTAATTGCAGTGGATTCGTGCACATGTTTTCTTTGGGTATGGCCACAAAGGAGTGATGATGCTCGCACTGTCATTAGGGATTTGCGTGTCTTTGTGGGAAGTTTTGCATGTGGTACCTTTCATTCTGATCAGGGTCCTGCGTTCGCCTCTAAGGCATACAAAGAAGCCATGAAATACTTGGGGGTCCAAGTCAAATTTTCGTCTCCATCCCAACCTGAGGGTAATAGTGTAGTGGAGCGAATGAACCGTGACTTAAAGCAGACCTCGACAGCTAGGGTTTTAGGCACTGGCCGGAACTGGTTTGCCCATCTCTATAACGTTTAACGTGCACTTAATAATCTCCCTAGAAGGTCTCTGGGTGGGCGGACCCCATATATGATGCTCTTTGGTATAAAAATGTTTGTCCCGGACCTTGATGGTCTAGACATGGCGGCGTCTGCCGCACCCTTGACGTAGATGATCACTGTGCTGTGTTACAGAGTCTACAAGAGACCAGAGATAGTCTCGCGAAGGAACACATGCCCTCCACATCTGATGCTGCACTTCAGATTCCGGTAGTCGGCTGCCTACCTCGAGTTGGTGACCTGGTCTGTGAGAAGGTGGAGAACAAGAAGGAGTTTGGCCCCTCTTATCGTGCCCCGGTTCCAGTGCTTGGCGTCCAGGGTACAAGAACAGTCATTTTACCTCCACTTCCTGGTCGCAAGGATATCAGGTACATCTCCATTGACAATGTCAAACTACAGCGAGTGGCCGATTCTTCTTAGTATGACTCCAGCGGTCTCTTGCCCTGCGATGCTGAGAAATTCTGTTTTGGCTCCGGCTCCTACCACCATGCCTGATGTTGCCATCGAGATGCATACAGTTACTGATCCTTTGTTGCTACCACCGGCTGGTGGTCTACCTGAAGATACTGAGTATGCTTATCCTGCAGATGTAACATTACCTGTTTTACAATCAACCGCTGTTACCCAGTCACGTTTCTCCTTTGATACTAACTCTATGACTTCCAGGGCCCCATCAAAAGTTTCTATTTTTGCTGTTTGGTTTAAAAGACATTTTTTGATTCCCCCTTGGACTTACATTTGGCTAATGCTCATATGTATTTCTTTATTTATGTCCATCGGATTTGTGGTGGTATTTTTTCGTCTTGTGAACGGACACTACCTAAAAGAAAGATCTACAATTAGACTAATTGATGGAACTTTGGCCCCCCCACTTAATATTACTGCCTGGCCTGTGTTAGATGGGATTGCGTGGGATGCTGTTAAATTTCAAATTCATGGACCCACTGAGGTTATTAATGTTCCGAATGTATTTCATGTTTCTATGGGTGATGTGGTTAAACAAAACATCCGCTCTGATGATTGGGACGTTCAGGCCATAGAAGCACTGTTTTCTGATTTGAAATATTATGCCGCTTTTGATGCTGAAGATTTGTATTTAGACACTGCTAATTACGGAGAGTTGTTTTGCTATCAACATTATGGCAATCATTTCTTACATAAAGCCAATACGTTTCGTAATTTTGTAAATTATACACAATGGGAACATTGTCCAACGACAATGTTAGGCAGCTCCAGCACATTGGTGAACAAATTTGCCTATTTTACTGATTTCAGTGTTTCAAAACCTGCCGCCTTTTATTTTAAAATGGCAGCGGAGTCTGCCTCGAAAGTTAGGCTGACACACACTAAATTATTGTATTCCAAATCCTTTATGGATGATTTAGCGGTCAGGGGTTATGATGTGTGGAAAGATATATTGATATTAAATCTGTTTGGGGTTCTAAACCATGGCAGGTACAAGGAACAGAAGCTTTGCATCGTGCCTGCCTCATCCCGAACCACATATTGTTTTTGAATTCGACTATTTTTCAGACCACCTGTTTTGGATTGGCTACTTCTAAAAAGCTGAATTCCCCCTCTATTCCAGATCTGGGTGCTTATCCACATTGGGGTAATCATACAGATCTGTCCCTTCATGCGTTGCAGTCATACATTACTAACACATCATTCAATATTTCCAAATTAAATTCGGAAGGATGGTTGACTTGGCAGACAAGCTCAGATTCCTGTCAACATCGTTTTTTGGGTCTGCAGCCTGGGTATACACAGGTTCGCGTAGACCCCCGCTTTGAATCTTCTCATTCTGTGACTACCTACTCAGTTGGGAAGTTGCCAGTCTTGGCTGCAACATTCCACCTTGGCATCTGTTAAAGTTCATTTATCTAAATTACAAGACAAAATCGATTTGAATGATTTTGTTAAAGGTCCTGTGGGTGGCAGGTCCAAAAGATGGGTGTATGCTATTTATAACGAGGTTTGGAAGTTATCACAAATTGAAGCTGCTTTCAGATTGAGAGCTATTGATCAAGCCAATATGGAAAAAGTGCTAGCTGTTATAGATAATAGCATTGACACCCTTTCTTCCAGAATTTACACATTAGATAATATTGTTTCATCTGTTGTTGATATTGTGCAGGATGATGTGTCTGTTTTGTATCATGGTCAGAATCAATTGCGTTCTATAATGCAGTTTGCATGGACTTTGCAAACGTTAAAAGCTGGGAAAGTCCCCTGGGACTACATGAATACTTCATCATTATTCCTTCCTTTTTGTCTAACTGCGAAACAACAATTCATGTCCATGAAAGATGCAACATACTCATTACAGCATATTGAAAAGTTAGAACCTTTGCCTTTCTCAGTGGCCGAATTAAACTCAGCTGTGTGGCTTATCCACGGGTTAATCAAATTGCCATTTCCTTTGTTTAAATTCAGTTTGTGCATGAAACATTATGCCCTAGGCAGATATGAACCGTTGGGTACTGCTTTCCTGCATGAAGTATGGTCACTCCCATTTACATACAGGTGCATGAGAGAAGGTAAAGAAGTTTATTTGAAGGGTGAGGAATGCTCTTCCACACCTGATCACTCTGTAGTCTGTAGGCACATCCAATTGCATGGTGCGTGCAACGTGCAAGCGCCTAATTTAGCATGCGTCCTGAAAGGGATTCCAGTGCCAGCTATTACGCCCTCTTTCACGTTGTTAGCTAACGGTAGTTATTTGCTTTTAAATAATGAGGCTTGCTGTGGGATGCTAGTGGGAATTCCTTACATTGTGACTGTATCACAGAGAGTAGTCTGCTGTAAAAATGTCCTTTTCCCACCCCCACATGGGCGGCTGGATGTATCCATCTGGCCTTCCATTCCAACCTTGAAAGCAGAGTTCAACAAGATTAGCAGAATAAGGGCTCTATTGTCTCAAAAAGAAGTCGCTGTGACTTCGTCCTGTGAAACATTTGTCCTTCACGTAGCCAAAACCCGTACCGAGGTGCAGGCACTTTTAAATACTGATCTCCCACTTCATTTTGGTGCCCTGATTAAAACTATATTTAACGCCTCGTCAACGACTGGCTTGGCGCATTTTTTCAAAATTGTGGGCTCCGGCCTCGTGACCTCCTTCCAAACTATTTTTGGTGTGATACCGGCCTTTTCTCAATCTACTTTTTCCAGCATCTTTGGAGGGCTCCCGTTGATTCTCGCCCTCACGGCTGGCGTGCTGCTGTTGGTCTGCGTACTGCGCAATGGCTGCACACTTTGTGTCATGCGACAGCTGTCCCGGCTGCTCCATCTTCGTAACCGGATGCTTGAATACTATGGAACTTTACCACTGGCTACTCTGAGCATAGCCTATAATTAGCCTTCCGGTTTGCCTACTTTACATGCGTACAACTTGTTTTTCATTGCCTAGATTGTCCTTTCGAATGGGCTCTGGATTTGTGCTTGTCAAACTCGGTGTCTCCTGCCCTGGATTATGATCGACTGATGAGTCCACTAGTGGCTCATGAGTTGGACTGTTCTGGTGTTAGGATTATGGCCTGTGTTGCGGCACATGGAGTCCTAGGGAATTGGGACATCGGAACGGCAGCGTATGACTTCTTGGCAAGTAGTTATCTGGAAGAGCATGCCAGTTGTCCTCTGAATGTGCTAGAGGCTCCAGTGGTCGAAGAACATGTATGTTCGTTTACCTTGTTAGACTGGATGGCGGACACTTTTGCAACTCGTTCCAATGACTTCCTTTTGGAAGCTGTTGCTACATACTGTGCTTACACATTGATGGATAAACTTGATTATCGTCCAGCTTCCCTTGCACAAACCACACATTTTTTTTTGTGTGTTCCTACATCTGGGCTCGTTGAGCCTTTGCATGATGTATTGACTTACCATTTTCTTTTTTCCCTTCATTTTGTTTTTTTTTACATTTTTTTTCCGAACTTTCACTCCTCTTTATTTGGATTTCCAATACATGCACTTGGTTCCACTCTGTCGAACTTGAACTCTGCGTTCCTTTTTGTATCCCTATTTGTTCGTGGTCCGATCAAGGGGTGGTGTAGTGAAGGCAGCGATTTAGATACATACATTGCTATGTTAGCATAAGCGCGTTAGATGTTAGAAAAGCCATCTTGACACTTTTGCTGCTTTTGCACACGACACTGCAGAGACATGTTATTATTTGAAAACTGCTTGCTTGCCTTTTCTTCACATGAGAACTGTCTGTTGTTCACATCCCTAGACGTGCACTGCGACCTTGGTCTGAACATTGTGTGCAAAACACTCTGAGCCGCCAAACAATGTATGTTTTTTTGGTTGATTGGCCACTCTCTAGCCATAATATGCACACAGCTGCAAATACCTGGGTGTCGAGAGCCTTTAATATTACTGTTTGCATGCGTTAGAAACACATTCTGGAGAAGAACATTACCAGGCGCAGAGCAAAGCTGATCCTGTGATGTGATTCACCTAAGCTGATCTTTACGGTATGTTATGTTATGTTAAAGAGGGATTTATAGAGCGATCGGCTACGCAAAAAGTGTGTCCCGGCGCTGAAAGTACCTGCCAGACAGCAGGAGCTCACACACGTCTTTCTGTCCTATCATTGCGACAAATTGAAGTCTATAGGGGGAACAGCCTGGTCTTAAGATGCTGTCTAAAGCTAAGGAGTTCAGAATCGCTTCTAAGGGCCAGAGGGAGGGAGTTCCATAACTTGCTAACGATCACCTGGAAGGAGCGACCTCCCTTCCTGGTTAGAAAGAATTTTGGCACCGCAAGCAGATGAAGAGTAGAAGACCTTAACGTCCTCCCTGGGCAGTAGGGGGTAATTCTCTCTTTAAGATAAGATGCCCCAATATCGTGAAGCGCTTTAAAAGCAAGGACCAGTGCCTTGAAATCGATTCTGTTTTTTATTTTGCGCCAATGTAGAGTTTTGAAGAGGCTAGCCAAATGGATCCTAGGACCGACCCTCACAACAGCCTTGGCCGCAGCATTCTGAACCAATTGCAGATGGTTCACGAGAAATTTCGGGATGCCCAGATAGAGAACATTTGCGTAGTCCAATCTAGAAATAATAAGAGCCTGAACTACAGTCTGTCTATGGGACAGAGGCAGGAGGGAAAGAAAGTTCCTCATCCTTTTTAGAAGCCTAAAACCTGTGCCCGTCACAGATTTCACCTGTGACTTCATAGAAAGATCTGAGTCCAATAAGACTCCAAGATTTTTCACTGTAGTCACGGGGCTGAGTGGAGAAGGCTGGTCCAGGGCCACCAATTTTTCCACTCGTCCCCTGGAGTGTGTCCAAAGAAGATCATTTCGGTCTTAGCCGAATAACAGGACAGCTGGTTCAAATGAAACCATCCAAAAATGTTGGACAGACATTCACTAATTAAGAGTTCATTGAAAGGTTCATCCTTCCCATAAGTAAACAGAATTTGAGAGTCGTCAGCATATGTTATAATCTTGGCTCCAAATTTTTCAGCGAGAGAGGCCAATGGGGCCATATATACATTAAAAAGAGTCGGGCTCAACACAGAGCCCTGGGTTACTCCCACATTCAAGTGGGGAATATCAGCCGAAAAAGGAGGCGACCAAACATATTGTTGGCGCTCATTGAGGAAAGAGGAGAACCAGTTGAAAACCGTGCCCCGTAGGCCACACTCCCTCAATCTCTGAAGGAGGCGTAAGTGGGGCACGGTATCGAAAGCGGCCGAGAGATCAAGCAGTATAAGAACTGCTTTGCCTCCTCTGTCGAGAGTGTTCTTAATGCTTTCAGAAATTTCAAGCAAAGCTGTCTCAGTACTATGGTTTGCTCTAAAGCCGGATTGGCTTGCATGAAGAGCATTAATGGTTTCTAGATGGTTAGTAAATACTGCATTCACATATTTTCCCAAAGTTTTAGCAAAGAAAGGAAGCAGTGTGATCGGCCTGTAATTATTAGTGACTACTGGATTGGCCGTGGGCTTTTTAAGAAGAGGGAGTATCTTGCCCATTTTCCATCTCGCAGGGACAGTGCCGGTGCTTAGTGCCAAATTCAGCACGTGATTAGCAGCCGGGTTCACAACTTCGGCAACGGATGCTAATATTTTGGCGGGGCACGGGTCAGAAGGCGAACCAGATTTTAATGCTCTCATAATGGTTAGGGAAGCATCCAGGGATGTCGGAGGAAATTCTTCTAATATATCCGTCTGGGAACCGCCTGAGAAGACCGAAACATTCTCTAAATTTGACTGTGGCGATACAGCAAAGGAATCCTGAATTGACTTAATCTTATTGTAAAAGAATGTAGCAATATTTACAGTCCATTCAGCAGTAGGAGTGAAGGGGCTCTGAGTAACAATAGGGGAAACGAAATCTTTCACAATTTTTAAAAGTGCCTTGCTGCAGTTGTTTGCAGACTCAATTTTATTTCCTAAAAACTTTTTCTTCTCATTACGGACCTTCAAGAAGTGGGTTTTAAGAGCCTGCTTGTAAATGAGCTTGCTCTGGGGGTGATAATTTTTCCTCCAAGAGCACTCAAGGCATTTACAGGCTTTTTTACTCTGCCTTAGTTCCTCCGAGAACCAGGGGGCCGAGGGACTATTCCCCATTCAAGCCTAGAGACCTTCTATTAGTATAATAATACTAGCCTACTAGCGAAGGAAAGGTGGTTGTATTCCACTGTCATTTGTAATATGATTTCTCCCTTCATTTTCTATGGTATTGTAACAATGCTCATGGTTTTAATTATAATCATTTGTCTGCTTATGTTAGCCAAAGTACTGCCTCTTAGGACACGCAGTTTATAAAATAAACCTTTTAAACTTTACTGTGTCTCTGATTACTCTTGTTGTGGACTGATATGAGAATAATAACGAACAGGTATTTCTGATTCCCACCATTCCTGAGAGTACTCTAAGTCGCTTGTTCTGGGTTGTCTCTACATCGGGACCTCCGAGAGAATACGGATAACGAATGGGACACTGATGCTGGTCGGATAGGGGTTCTGGGTACTGAGATGAGTTTTTGGTACACCACAATTCACTGAGGTCCTGGTTTCCTGCGCATAGTTCTGTGCATGAGCAGAATCCCTGCAACACCCTGTCTGCACCGCCACGAGCACTGCCTTACACCGCACCGCAGCCCTTGTCTCACCGACGCCAGTGGATGACCGTCACCAAGCTGCTGCCTGCACCATGACTTGAGAGCACCGCATGCTGCACCGTTACACATCACATCACAACCGCGACGGATGCCATGACCGGCCCACACCGACGCGGTTGGCTGGAACCAAAGGTACTGTTTACAAGTCTGCAGACAATAACGCCAGTCCGCATCGACGCAGTTGGCCGTAACTGTTGGATTCTGTTGTTTTCAGCACCGCTGTAGCCCCAGATGGAGCTACCGGCTTCAAGAAACTGCATTTTAAAGTTATTCTTGCATAATTCATATTTTCGACCACTGTATGTTTGTCTTTTATTGTTGTCTTGTTTGCAGAGATAAATATTTGTTATTTTTCTAAAACTGGTGTGGTGTCATTTTGTAGTACTTTCACTTTATTACTGTTAGTTATGTGCAAAAGCTTTACACACTGCCCCTGAAATAAGCCTGACTGCTCGTGCTAAGCTATTTCAGTAGTGTATCTCCCTTATCCTGACTAGAAGGAAGGGTCCCTATTTGGACGAAGGTGCAAACCATTGCAACTAGAGACCCCTCTTTCTAACATCTGGGATGCTTTTTTCACCCCCGGAACTCTGACCATTAATGGCTGTAACTTGAACAAAAGGCTGGATCTATAGTTGGGGTTTGTGATTTTACCCTAGTTGATAAGTCCCTGATGACCTCTTACCGGGGGAACTGATCCTCTCCACAAGAGGCGCACTTGCAGAAGACACAATATAGTTCAATAAAGTCAGTATCCCTTCCCAAGTTAGGTTAATCCATCCTTTTTTCATTTCTAAATTTATATTGGCTCCTAAATCCTGTTGGAGACGTGTTCTTTCAGACATCTTGGCGTTACTGCTGGACAACTGTTTTTTACATTTCCAGAAGTGACACCTGTTTTTGTCCTTTTTTTGTAGGCAGCTCCTACCCTTTACTGGTTGTTGAGAGGTTAAGCGTAGCTGCTCCTATATCCAAATCGTGCTCCCATTCCACAGACTTTTCAGCAGGACAGTCTCTATCCTCTGACTGTGTTATATTGTTACCGCTAACTGTGACCTCCTCTGTGGGTACCAATTGTGATGGGCTTGTGTTTGTGGTGCTGAAGTTAAGCCCTTCACCCATATCCAGTGACAACCACCTTTCTGCAAGTTCTATTTCCTTCGACACCACACTTACAGCATGGACTAAGTAAGAATCCAGTGTGGTACCAGAATGTGAATTGGTGGGCGTAGTGGAGGCATTGTCCTTTCCTGTTACAAGTTTGAGTTTACCCATGTTTGCAAAGCGGGTACCAGGTCACGCTGCTAGTCAGTGGTCAATCACTTTTAATTGGCAAGTGATTAGGCAATCCGTGAGCAAGCTAGCAGTGTTAGCTCTTAGAGATGTGGCAAACAGTAAAGCAATGTGCCCTCAAAGTTAACAGTGTTCAGGAAAACAAACTGCGGGTGCTGCCTTTAAGGGAGATATGGTCATTTGTACACCGACCGCCTCCGCATTGGAAGAAGAAGACCGGAATGTCACCAAAGCAATTTTCCCCCTAGCTGCCCTTGGTGTCATAGGGGCAACGTTGGGACCACTCGGGTCAGATTCAAGTCATTAAAATGATATGGTTCATAAATCGGCTGCGGGGAGCGCAGGGCCATGACATTGAGACCCAAACCAGTGTAGGATTAAGTGTAAGGATTTATTGAATAGATTACACAACAGGTATACTATAGCATCCAATGTCTTCCTTAGGAGTCCTCTGCAGGCGGTGATTGCTTTACTCGACCTCCTCTTTCTGTGGAGCGTCAGTCTGACTGACTGTACCCTCGCAGAAAACAGAGGACAGCCTTAGATAATGGTCAGACTAGAAATCAAAACACACCACCAGAGTCACCTTTCCTTGTCTGGCTATAAGGGCCAACAGTCTACAGCTACCGATAAAGGATCCATGGTGATAGATCGTATGTGAAGAAAGAGTTAGCCAAAACCCTTACGGTCCAGCAACGTTCACCACTGACTGATAAGAAGAGTTGAGGGATATGATTGTAGTGTTGTGGGCCCTGGGCCCACATGCTACTAAATAAATTAAACGGACACAGGGAGTAGGGTTTGTTAACTGGCCACGATCATGTGCACCCGGGCCCTTTTATTGGCAGGGTCACGTCACTTGTGATGCCTGTGGTGGATGGGTGTGGGGTGAAAGTGTGTCCAGCCCTCAAGGGAGTGGCTAGGAATACAAGTGCCTGCTGAGACACTAGAACGTGTCCAGCACAAAACTACATTCCTCCCAAATGTTATTAACAACAAAACATACACCAGTTCAACCTGTGGGAGTAAACAACAATCAAATAAACACCACAGGGTCCATTATCCTCTATAATCATGCAGCGGGAAGACAGAGGACATCTTTACTTGCATTCATAGTTTAACCTGAGTGGTTCAGGACATGATTGCTGGCTTGGCAACGTCAGCCACACTGTGGCAGCATACCAGTGAAAACCTGTCTGTTGGTTTGAAGCTACTCCACTCCGTGGACATTGAGGATGATCTGTGGTGGGTTGTAACTGTTCATAGAAACAGGGTGCGTCGCGAGCATGGTTGGAGTCCATGTTGAAGGTTTACGGAGGTGTTGCTTGATCGACTGAAGTCTCTGTTAGATGACCTCACTATATCCTGTAGTCCATTGGTGTGGCAATATCAAGTCCAACTCTCCTGCCTGGGGGAGGCCCCTTGTCTGGGTTGCCACGGGACTGCTTGTGGGATGTGCTTGTGGGATGTGCTGGGGCTGCGTGTGTGCCTATGTGGGGGCAGCTGCAAGACCACCGAGGAGCCAGTACCTAGTCCCTCGCACACACCTCGGGGGTAGATGGGTCTTGGTCAAGACGTTCTCTCGCTGCCGGAATTCGGCTGCAAGCCAGGTTAGTGGGTAGTCTCTGGTTCTTCCAGTTAGCTGGTATGGCAACGGTGTAGGACTCCAGTCCACGTGTTCGGTACTCTAGGGATGGTAGTGTTTGATGCACTTGACGAGAACTGGTGTGATGGCATTGCCAGCCGTGTGGTGAATCTGGACGACACTTGATGACGACTTGCTGTGATAGTTGCAGGCCTTAGTCCTTAATTCGATCTCCGAGTGAGGGTGGCCAGGTGCTTCCATTTCCTTTGGGGAGTCATCTGCATCCTTGCACTAGGATTTCTTGGGCAACTGAGCCGTCGGTGTCAGTGGTGTGATGGACACGCTGAGAAGCTTGAGGCAGAGACTCTGTTCGTGCATGCCTGTGGCTTACTCTTGGTCTCCCGCTAGGCGGTCCCCAGGTCATTCTTGCTGTTTGTGTGTCTGGATGCACTCTACGCAGCTTGAGTTGTCTTCCGCTTCACCCCAGGCCTCCCACACTTTCCCTCCTTAACTTGTTCGATCGTCAGGTTCCTAGTGTAGACCAGTCGGTCACACTTCCATATCTTCTGCTGGGTGCAGTGGCATGCACATAATAATGATGATGTTGTTGCCATTGGACCTGGACAACAGTTGGTGGTGATTTGCCGGGAGAGAGGAGTTCTGCAGGCACTTCGCAGCCACATATCTCTTCCTTGCTGAGGTTTTTCTTCACCCGTGGCATCTGTGGTGGGGAGCAGGCATGCCGTCCGACTTGAACAGCTGTCGCTCGGGACCTGCTAGTCGCACTGGGAAGCGTTGGGGAGAGATGCGGTTCGCGCTTGCTGCAGCTTGCGTTTGGTTCTCCCATTGGGTTGTCTCCAGGGACGTCAGTCCGCCTTGGTGGCTGCCTTGTTCCTGCGGGTACACTCTTGTCTTGTGGTGGAACAAGTCCTCATTCTTCTCCCTTAGTTGGTCTCTCCAGCACACCTGTGTTTGTCCTTTCAGTTCTTCCTCCGGGTGCATGCACCATCTTCTAAAAAGGCCAACAGGGCCGAACGCCTTCAATGGTCTCTGGACCATGCAGGTTGAGACTTCCGTCACTCTCCTCTCTTCTCCCTCCTCGGTGACGTCCGGCCACTTGTCTCATGTGTTCCCTCTTCAGGGAGCTTATTGAAACTCCTACTCTGAGTGTTCCCTCTTCTGGGAATGACTTCCACGGGGAAGGAGGAAGTTGTGGTAGTGGCTTGCCACTTGGAGTGTGCGAATCTGGAACCTGGTGACTTTTTTTACCCATTTTTTTTTCAGGTCCTGGAAGCATGCGTTGGTGGCAGTAGAACACTGCTGGGTATGTGGCATTCAGTGTGTTGCAGGCTGCTTAGTAGGACCTTGCAGTGCTCATATATTCTCCTTGAGGATCAGAATGGAGCTGCCTCTGGCTTCACTCTCTTGGGGGCATATCAGCAACAACCAGCGATAATTATCGCTAAGCGCACTTGGGGGCATATCAGCAACAACCGGCGATAATTATCGCTAAGCGCACTTAGCGCTAGGATAATTATCACCGGCTAACGTGGATTTTTATCGCTGAGCTAGCTTGCTATTAGCAACGCTTATCTCAAAAGCGATAAAAATACTAGCGCTAACTGCTAAACGTGAGATTATCGCTGGAAACTCAGCGATAATCTCACGAAGTTTGGCGTCAGCTTGATGATAGGGCCTCACATACTTAGCCATGATATTCACCTTCCATAGGATATCATGGCTAAGTCAGTCCTGAAGCAGGCATAAGTAAAATAGCGATAACAGGGGTTATCGCTACTTTTCTTGCTGCTATGCTTCATAGCGTGGGGCTTGATGATAGGAGAAATGTCACTTAGCGACATAGAAATGTCGTTTAGCGACATTTCTCCAGTCATGTCAGGTCAGGAACACCCACTTTGCATCTCATTAGAGATGCAAAGCTGGGCGTTAAGAATCTGGGCGCTAATGCAAGGTTTCACACGAAAGCGTGACCTTGCTAATTAGGCGATAAAATTATTGCCACTTTTCGCCCGAAAACGGACGCAAAAGCGGCGATAATTTTATATCGCCTCGTTGCTGATATGCCCCTTGGTTTCCACAGATCATATAGCAGCCTTCTTGGCTGGAGCAGTGCTTTCTTTAGTGCTGCAATGGGTGTCACAGTTTGGCAAGAGCAGCTAGTCTTTGTTAAGGATGGGCGTAGTGGGGCTACGTGAAGCAGCGCGTAGTGTGCCTAAATCTACGCACACTCGCGCGCTACGCGTAGCCCCACTACGCGCCACCCGCCCGCCCTCCTTTTAAATCAAACCCCGCATGTAAAATAAATAAGAAGTAAAGAAACTTACCTGAAGCGCGGCGTCTCCGGGGCTCCCTCTTTCATTTCCAACTTCTTCTGACAAATGCGCATGCGCGGACGCCCGCGCATGCGCATTTCTCGCAAGAAATGCACATGCGCGGGCGTCCGCGCATGCGCATTTGTCAGAAGAAGTTGGAAATGAGGAAGAGGGAGCCCCGGAGACGCCGCGCTTCAGGTAAGTTTCTTTACTTTTTATTTATTTTACATGCGGGGTTTGATTTAAAAGGAGGGCGGGCGAGAGGCGGGTGGCGGCGGCAGGCAGCTACGCTTCGCCCTGGCGTGTGCGTAGCGCTAGCCTGCTTCGCCTACTTCGAAAACTGCGAAGCAGGCAGCGCTACGTACACTACGTGGGCAAAGCGTAGTGTCACGCCCAGGGTTAGTCTTTGTCCTGGGGTGCTTTGGACTTCTTGGGGTCTTCGCTGGGAGCTTTACAGTCTCTCTCCCCTCTAAATGACAGTCAGACCACAGGGGGTATGTGTGTAGTCCTCACCCACTGAATCTGTGCTAGAGGACGTTCAGCTGGAGTTTCTTACTTCCGCACTGGTGTAATAACCACCAATGACCACTAGGTGGCACTGCAGTATCAGTCCTAATCCCCGGCAGTTTTCCTGATGCTGCGGGAGAGGTCCAAGCTGTGTTGAGGTGCGGTAACTGCAAGTGATCCAAGGCAGTCTTCATTGCAGCGGCAGGCTGGGGTGAGTGTTGGCTTTTGTCCTCAGGGAGTGGTGAGAGCTGCGAGCTACTCAAACTGGTTTACCTTACCTCCCTGGCATCCTCATCTGTGTTAGCCTAATGCGAGGTTGAAAGGACTTGCCGGCTTCCTTTCTCATGTAGGGCGGATGCCCTCAGGTTTGCTTAATGCGGGCCACTATTCTTGTTTTTGGTGTGGCTCATTGTCCACCAGGTGGCGCTGCAGGCTTTTTCAGAGAGGGCCATGACATCTTTCCTCGCGCTGCGGGCCCTTTTGGTTTTCTCAGGTGCTGCTAGGCTGTTATATGCCGCTAGGTGGCACTGCAGTGGTCGCTGCACCTTCGTCACTTGCTGCGTGGACGCTGAAGATGCCGGTGCCCAGTATGGGCATGCACGTGATGGTGCAGTAGATCAGCCACTCGACAGCGCTGCAACTATCCTTTGTGGCCGAGGGCAGCTTCACTGAGGCTGCGGACGCACGCGGGCGGCTGTGCAGACGATTGCTGGGGCATTTGGTGCAGTTATGGCCTCAGGACGCCTGCGGTCCATGTAGGCCCAATCCCACTGCTGGCAGGGAGTCACACCACCAGTCGGTGTCCCACGCAGATTGGCGTTGTGCCACCCGCCAGGGAGCGCAGACTCTCTCTGGCACTGCACGTTACACCGTCCCACATCATTTTTTATTTTTTATTTTATACGTTTTTATATAGCGCGGACTTTACCCGAAGGTGTCAGAGCGCTTCACAATAGGAACAGCAGCGTTACATGAGGAGAAAATTACAAAGTGGGCATGTTACAAAAGCAAACGTTACATTACATGAGGCAAGTGACAAATGTGCATGTATCAAAAGCAAACAAAATACAAGAAGAGGTAGCAAACTATACGTTACAAGAGGAAAAAGTGACATTTGTGCAAGTTACATAAGTGTACAAGATACAAGTAGAGGTATAAAACTGCAATAAATGGCAGACACTCAAAACACAAGAACACACTGGGAAGGCACTTCTATAGGCATGGAGTACAGCCTTTCCTATAGTGGAAGAATTTCCTTCAGAGACTAGAGAAGGCGTGAATTAGATTTGGAAGTGTCTTTGAAGGAGGAGAACTTTGAGGTCAGTTTTGAAGGACCGGGAAGAGGTGGTGGTCCGGAGCTGAGGCGGAAGTGAGTTCCAGACTCTCACCGCGTTACCTGAAAAGGATTGGGCCATCGATCTTTCCTTTTTGAAAGTGGGAGGTTCAAGCAATACGTTTTCCGCATTACGTGATGGTCTAGAGCCTCCAGAGAGTTTCAGTTTATTTGCCAGGTAGCGAGGGGAGGAAGAGTGCAAGGTTTTGTGGGTGATACAGGCAGTCTTGTAGATAGATCTTGCCTCGACGGGCAACGAAGGGTGGATAAAATGGGTGTGATGTGGTCGCTCCTTTTGGCCCCATATATGAAACGAGCTGCAGAATGGAGAACAGATTTAAGGGGGGACAGGTGGGATTTGGGGAGGCCAGTAAGAAGAGAATTGCAGTAGTCCAATCTGGAGAGAACAAGTGATTGGACCAGGGTTTTAAGGTCTTGCTCCGGGAAGAAGCGACGAATCCCCCAAAGAAGGCGCAGTTGGTATCGAGCAGACTTTGCAATGGAATTGATGTGGGAGAGTAGATTGAATTTTTTGTCGAGAATAACACCAAGGGATTTTGCGCTGTCGACAATGATGGGTTTATTGTTAAGTAGATTCATCTGATCCATCCATGATTGAACCGGAGGAGGAGAAAGTGAGGAGGAGAGGAGGAGGAATTCAGTTTTGGAGGAGTTCAGAATCAGTTGATGAGTTAACATCCAGTTTTGAATGGAGTCGAGAGTAGAGTTTAGGATGGAGAGATCGTGAGTGGAGGCCACCTTGAGGTAGATTTGAGTGACGTCCGCATAGAGATGATAGAGGATCCTGGATTTACTTAGGAGATTTCCCAATGGTTCCAAATAGAGGTTGAACAGAGTGGGTGCAAGTATAGAGCCTTGAGGAGCACCTTGACCTACCACCAAAGGAGATGAAAGACTGTTTTGATCATTTGGGATCTATCAGAGAGGAAGGAAGCAAACCATTTAAGCACAGTGCCCTCCATGCCCATTCTCTGTTGAAGAGTGTTAAGGAGAGTGTTGTGATTGACAGTGTCGAAGGTTGCAGAAAGGTCAAGGAGAATTAGACGACAAGACTCCCCAGAATCGATTATCCGCAACGCGTCATCAATCACTTGCAGCAGGGCAGTTTCAGTGCTGCAGTTTTGAATGAAGCCAGACTGGAAATTGTCAAGAAGATTATAGTCCTTGATATGACGGGAGAGTTGTTTCACTACACATCTTTCTGTGATTTTCGCAAGAACAGGTAGGTTAGTGATGGGGCGGAAGTTGTTGAGGTCGTTCGCATCAGCGGTGGGTTTTTTAAGCAGAGGGGCAACCTGCCCAGATTTGAAGGACACAGGAAGGGAGCCTTGACAGAGGGAGAGGTTAACCAGAGTGGTCCAATAGGAAAGAGAATATGTATAGAAGTCGATGGCAATGGTGCTAGGGATGGGGTCAAGAGAATGATTGGAGGGTTTTGTTTCGAGGATGCATTTGAGGAGGGCATCTTCAGAGATGGGGTCAAAGTTCTGTCAAATGGCTAAGGATTTGCGCTCCTCTGGAGGGGTAGAATGAATGACCTGATCCACAAGTGATTTCACTTTTTCGTCAAAGAATATAGCGAATTCCGCTGCTTTCTTTGTAGAATCCTCCAACTTGGAGGTTGGGGGAGAGCAGTTTGGATTATTGATGAGATCGAATAGTTTTTTGGGTCTATTTTTGGCTGAGTCGAGGAGGGTTCTGAAGTGCGATGCTTTACCAAGGAAGATGTGTTTGTGGTACTTTGATCTTGCTGAACGAAGTGTGGCCAAATTATCGGTGGAGGGCACTTGTCTCCATTGTTTCTCCAGGATTCTTGGGTACTTCCTTTCTTCATAAAGGGATTTGTTGAACCAAGGTGCTGAGGGAGTAGGCCTTTTCTTTCTGCTTTGAAGAGGAGCGATGTTATTGATTTTGACTGCAAGGACTGTGAGGCATTGGGAGGTGAGTTCGTTAACATCCAGGTTCGGGTCTAGCCTTGGAAGTGAAAGCAAAGCTGAATCACAGAGGGTACCGAGGTCAATATTTTTAGTGTCACGGAACCAGGAAGTAGCCCTCTTAGGTTGGCCGAGAGTTATAGAGTGTGATAGGTGAAGAGAGATTGGGATGAGGAGGTGGTCAGACCAGTCTACATGAATAGGGGTAGCGATAGTAAGCATGCCTGCTTTAGAAATAACAAGGTCCAGGATTGAGCCCTTAGAGTGTGTTGTTACTGTGCAGTGTTGGATAAGATCATTTGCAGAGAGGAAGGTGGCCAGCAAATTCGCAGAAGAGTCTTGAAGTGAGCCCCAGTGGAGATTAAAGTCACCCACGAAGATTTATTTATCGAACTTATAGCGCGCATAGCTGCCCCAGCAATGGGGCGTCCCAGCGCGATCAGAGACACAGGAGGGTGGCATGTCAAAAAGCCGTTATGCAACAGAGGGGTAAAGCCAGGTCTTGATTGCTTTACGAAAGGTCAGATGAGTCTGGATCTCTCTAATTGAAAGCGGAAGCCGGTTCCAAAGTTGCGCCGCACGGCAGCGAAATGAACGACCCCCGGCTTTTGCTCTCACAACCCGAGGGACATTTGCCAGGATCTGATTGGCCAATCTGAGGGGCCGCTGAGGCATGTACGGTTGAAGCAGCTTAGCCAGGCCCAAAGGGGCCTGTTGGTTGAGAATTTTATGAGCGACACAAAGAGTTTTAAATTGAATTCATTTCTCAACAGGCAGCCAGTGTAATTTGGGTAGGACATGAGAGACCGACACAGATCTCGGGAGTGCCATCAGCATGCGTGCTGCAGCATTCTGGGTCCTTTGCAGGTGCTGGACACAGGATTTGTTTGCCCCGAGATACAATGAATTTCTATAATCCAGTCTGGATAGTATTGTCGCCTGGATGATGGTCTGACGAGCTCTAGGGGGAAAGAAGCCAAGTATCGGCTTCAGGCCGCGCAGTAGGCCAAAACAGGTCCCAGCCACAGCTTTGGCTTGAGTGTCAAACGCCAGTCTGCTATCAATCCAAAACCCAAGGTTCTTAACTGCCTCTTTTGGCACAGGGGCTGGCTTAAGGCTGTCTGGCCAGCATTGTTCAGACCACAGGTCATGGTCTTTTCCAAATAACAACCCCTCAGATTTGCTGGCGTTTAATTGCAGGCAGTTGTTGGCCATCCAGTCTACCACCTCTACCAGATCTTCCTTGAACCTGCCTAAATTAGCGCTATTCTTTTTCGAGTAGGCGATCATTAGTTGGGTGTCATCAGCGTATGACACCATTGACAATCCTCTCTTCCGAGCCACCTGGGCCAGAGGTTGCATATAGATGTTGAACAGAAGGGGGCTCAGGATCCCTGTTGTAAGGCACACCTCTGGGATTGAAATGGTGGCATCCAGATCTGAAAAGATCTTCCCGTCAGAAAGGCACGGCACCAGTCTAGAGCCAGAGCCCTCACTCCGATGTTATATAAACGCTTTAACAGAATTTCATGGGAGACCGTGTCGAAGGCGGCACTTAGATCGAGAAGAACTAAGGCCGCTGAGTCCCCAACATCCAGAATCCCTCGAATTTCCTCCATCACTGCCAGCAGGGCAGACTCTGTGCCATGGCGGGCTCTGAAACCATTCTGTGACGGGTCAAGGATTGCGTTCTGTTCCATGAACTCAGTCAGAGTAATATGTACATGTAATTCCACCATTTTCGATAGAAAAGGAAGTTGCGAAATGGGGCGGTAGTTACCTGGCACGACTGGGTCCAAAGACGTTTTTTTCAACAAGGGGGTGACTTTCGCATGTTTCCATGCTGCTGGTACTGTAGCTAAAGCCAGGGAAAGATTCACCAGTTCCAGGTATACTGGCAGGATTGTTGGCATGACATGACAGAAGAGCTTTGGGGCCAATGGGTCAATTGGTGATCCTGATTTGATTTTCCTACACAGGATCTCAAAACCTGCTAGAGATAACAATGGAAAAGATAGCAGGCTGTTTGGACTTTGGGAGGCCGGGACAGCAGGCCAGATCTTCCTGTCAGAACTGGCCATCAGAGGGAGATTTTGATATATTTTTTCCACTTTGTTGACGAAATAGTTAGCCAGCTCATTACATTGGCTATTAGAGGAAATAGGAGAAATCCTGGACACACCACCATTCTTCATATTCTTGAGCAGGGAGAATATTGTTTTAGGTGGGTTAGAACTTGCTAAGATTTTGTTGCCAACATACTCGGCCCTAGCTCTCCGAATTAGCTTATGGTAATGATTAATGGCCGCTCGGTAATTAGATTTCCCAGCTGCATCATACGTGCGTCTCCACGTGCGTTCAAGCTGTTTGCAGTGCTTTTTTGCTTTAGATAGCGACTCATTAAACCAAGGTTTGGATTGGCCCCGGTTTATCCTAGTCATCTTAGATGGAATACAGCTATCCAGGCCTGATATTACCCAGTCATGGACTCGCATATCCGCTGCCTCAATGTCCCGAGGTAATTGAGGCCTATGGCTAGACCAGTATGCAGACAGCCTACTACTGTCTAGCTTGTGCAAAGGTCGTTTTAGAGCAGAGGTCGAACAATACTCTCTCGGCTGACCCAGCCATCGTAGTGTGAAAATCACCAAGAAATGATCTGTCCAGCACTGTGGGGCTGGAGGATCCACCTTCAACCAGGCAAGATTAGAGAATAAAGGATCCAGTAAGTGCCCAGCAGCATGTGTATGCTCCTGTACCCACTGGACCAATTGGAGTGCTTCTAAGTCAGCCAGAAAGTTCGCGATTTCAGTTTTCTCAACGTCATCGCAATGGAGGTTCAAGTCTCCTATAATGTTGAAATTCGCAGCTTGACTGGCGTGCAGCGAGGTCTTGTTTACCAAGTCTTCCCGAAAAGCCCCCGAAGGCCCGGGCAGGCGATAGATAAGAAAGCCAGAGATGGTGAGGTTGTGATTCAGCCTAATTTTAAATAAGGCGCTTTCGCAGCCCGTCACATTCTCCCTATTAAAACTACAAGAATAGATGTTTTTTGTGATAATTGCAATGCCCCCCCGCGCTTCCCCAGTCTATTTAAATTCTTCATAGCAAATCCTGAAGGAAGAGCCAGCCAAGATTCAGTAGTAGAATCTTGGGTAAGCCAAGTTTCTGTTAGAAAGAGGACTTCGGGGGATTCATCCTCCAAGAGATCGAAGACCTCAGCGTGATGTTTCGCCAAGGATCGGCAATTCAGGTTCATGAACTTGAAGTCCGTATGGCTAGGGGGGCAGGGCTCTGGCATCAACCCGGAAAGTTGAAACGCACATACTTTACATTTAACGGGGCCAGCTAAAGGGTGCCATGAAAAAGGAAAGCATTTAGATTGCAGCCCCAACAACTCTGCGCGTGAATAGCACTGAAGTTTAGAGGGAGACAGGGCAGGGGCACTGGCACCTGGCGATGGCCCGGCGCAGACGGGCACAGACGGGCGCAGACGGGCTTGCCTTTGGCGCGCATTTGGCGCGCCCGCTGCGCGGTCGCGTTAGTGCCCCCAGAAATACCATTCCCTCCAAAACCACTAGAGCCCTCGCTGAAGTTTCCCCCAAGATGGCGGTCCCACCTCCCACTTCCTTAGAGCAGCTTCCCTTTTGCTGCCAGCACCCCTACACAAGCGGAAACAGCCCTTCAGAGCACACAGCAGAAGATATTATAGGTACGAAGCAGAATAAAGTGATTTTAAAATCGTGAATACGGCGCTGTTTTTTAAAAATAAACAAATCAGTGAACAGATATAGCAGTATTTCGAGTACAGAGATAAACGCGCTACCTTGACTCCCGGCTCATGCCTCAAAAGTCTCTGAATCTGCGCGGTCGCATTAGTGCCCCCAGAAATACCATTCCCTCCAAAACCACTAGAGCGCTCGCTGAAGTTTCCCCAAGATGGCGGTCGCACCTCCCACTTCCTTAGAGCAGCTTACCTTTTGCTGCCAGCACCCCTACACAAGCGGAAACAGCCTTTCAGAGCACACAGCAGAAGATATTACAGGTAAGAAGCGGAATAAAGTGATTTTAAAATCGTGAATACGGCGCTGTTTTTTTAAAATAAACAAATCAGTGAACAGATATAGCAGTATTTCGAGCACAGAGATAAACGCGCTACCTTGACTCCCGGCTCATGCCTCAAGAGTCTCTGAATCAAGATCTGGTTGTCACTTTGCGAGTATTGGTCGCTGATGAAGTCAGTGAGTTCCTCTATAAACGAAGGGCCGCTACCAGGCGGGCTGTAAATGGCATGGAATCTGAGGGGTGAGCGGTGGTGCAATTGAAGCTCAAGAGATAGGCATTCAAAAGTGCAAAAGGAATTGTTAGGAAAAGCCTCAAGTTGAAGGGAGTTTCTAAAGATGACAGCAACACCTCCCCCAACTTTGTCTATTCTGTCATTTCTAAATATAGAATAGCCTGTGGGTAATAGGAGATCAAACATAGAACCAGGCTGTGAGGAAGAGCATGTCAATATTGTGAAGGATGATGGTGTCGGTGATTTCAAGTTTGTGTTTTATTGCAGATCTGCAGTTGTCGAGCAGACAGCGCAGCTCTGTCGAGACTGCTTTGGTGACGGGGGAACTTGGGCTATGAGGGGTGATAGGGATATTATACTTATACTAGGGTGCTCGGGAGGGTTTAGGTGGACGAGTGGTTCTGTCAGAGGAGATGGTCGGAATAGTGTAGATAGTAGGGTTACTTGGAGAGTAAAGTGGAGGAATTGTGGCGTTCGAGGACTTGTTTGAGTTCGCGATGTTTGCCGCCGACAAGTTATGTTTGGCTATTTTGGGGTGTGGGGGCGAGGTGCATCTCGTGGGAAGGTGAGTGTTTTCCAAAGGAATTGCGGTGTATGGAAAGGTGGAAATCTTGGAGCTTAAAAGTGAAATGGTAGCTTCAAGTTGGGAGATGGAGGTGATGAGAGAACCTAGCTTATTTTCCAGAGAGAGTAGGGTAGAGCATGTTGGGTGACTCGATGGAAACAGGAGGGGGTGCAATTGGCGGTGGAAGGCAGGGAGAGGTGGGGTTACGGGAGGGGAGTTGGGGTACAGGGTTCAGAGGTGGGGAAAGGTGGTGGTTGAGAGCTGGCGTTGGTGCATCAGAGATGAAAGGAGAGTTGTCTTTGTTGACGTTACAAGAAGGATAGGAATTAAGGACAAAATTTGGGGGAGATAGGTGAGGAGCGAGGCGGTGGGGCGGAAAGAAAGGGGGGGAATGTGTGGAGTCATAGGAAGGAAGGAGGTTTGGGAGGAAGAGAGGGGAGGGGATTGGAGAGGTCCTGTCAGCTAGCTGATGTGGATGTGCGGGAATAGGTACCTGGCAGAGTAAGGGGGGTTGGGAGATAGGGAAGTTGAAGAGAGAAAGTGGTTCTGCTAGGCCCGGGGGTAAGGGTTACCAAGGGGGTAAAGGGGGTAGCACAGCATTACTGGAGGAGTGGGGGGAAGAAGAGAGATGCAATGGGTTTGTGAAGAAATTTAAATTTGAAAGGGCATTTGTATAGCGCATGGCTACCCGGAGGCCTCCCAGCGCTGGACATGACAGATCAGGTAGGACTGAGGTGGATTAGGGGAACAGAATGGTTTTTAATTGTCTTCGGAAGACTAGGTGGTTGGGTTCCCTCCCTAACTGGAGGGGCAATGCGTTTCATAGTTTGGCAGCATTAAGAGAAAAAAGACGGCCACCACTTCTGGCCCGCTTGACTTTAGGGACCAACACCAAGTGGAGGTCATCTGACCGGAGATTCCTGTTAGCTTTATATGGGCGAATCATAGGTACAAATAATGGAGGTCCTTTCCCTTGAAGGGACTTATGAACAATACAGAGGGCTTTAAAATTTACCCTTTCCTTCACCGTCAGCCAATGCAGTGAGCGAATAGATGGTTTAGCTGAGGTGCGATTGGATACACCCAGCAGCAGTCTGGCTGCAAAGTTTTGGATCTTTTGTAATTTAGTCGTGACTGCTGTTGGGGCTCCTAAATAAAGTGCATTGCCATAGTAAATCCTTGAAAGTATCAAGGACTGAACTAGGACTTTCTTGGCTAGTGGAGGAAGAAGAGGAAGCACTTTCCTAGCCATTCTGAGCAGGCCGAAACAGGTGGCCACTGTCTTTCTTGCTTGCATCTTGAATGACAGGTTCTGGTCAAGCCAGATGCCCAGGCTCTTTATATCCGTTTTAAAAACAGGAAGTGGGCCCATGCATGCTGGCCACAGGGACTCCAATATCGCTGGGGCGGGGTTACCCAAAATCATGATCTCTGTCTTATCCCCGTTAAGCTTCAACTGGGAGGCATTCATCAATTTAGAGACCTCAGTTTAGCATAGATAAAGGGCCTTGGTCTGGTGAGTTGCTTGGTTAAGGGCCACGACCAATTGGGTGTCGTCGGCGTAAGTTACCATTTGAATTCCAAATGGTGCAATGATTGCTACCGAGGGGGCCATTTATATATTAAAAAGAGTCGGGCTTAATGACAAGCCTTGGGGGACGCCACATAGCAAAGGCTGGGGTAGTGAGCTCACATCTCCATCAAAGACCTGAAAGAGACGACCCTCTAGGAAGGAGCAAAGACATTTCAGGGCCGTAGCAGCTATCGGGGTACATAGCGAGGGGAGGAGGGGGTAGAAAAGAGGAGACGAGGAGGGAATAGGGGGAACATAAGGAAAGTTAACTAGGGGCGAAGGTTGGAGGAGAGCTGGACTAAATAGGGGGGTGGCGGATAGGGGAGAGGAGATAATATTAGAGTACCGGGACGGTGCAGATTGGACGAGGAGCGTATTAGCTAGAGGTAAGGCTGAAGTGATGAAGGGGGGGCATACTGTGAGGGGGTAAGAATGGGAGAGGAGGGCACGGGGAGGGGGGAAGAGGGTCGACATGCGCCTCCCGAGGGTGCAGCCTCTTGGAGTGTGGGGGGGTCAGGGGAGGAGAAAGGGAGCAATGGGTGGAACTAGATGAAGAGTCAAGGGAGAACCCGGTCGCAGGGGAGGGGAGTAGGGAAGGGAAGAGAAGAGGTGGTCAAAGAGAGAGAAACAGGAGTCTTTGGCTTGGATCATGACAGTACCGTTGTTATAGAGTGAGATAGTGAGGGAGCCGTTAAAACACGCAGAGGGGGATATTTTTAGCTGTTTCTCATGAGGGCTAGAGGAGGAGGTGACGTTAAGGGAATTATATAAGCTGGTGGACCAGGAGGGGATGTCGTGAGTGAAAAAAATGAAATCATTTTTGAGCCTCCCATAACCACCATTGTAGAATTGATCAACAAAAAGGGTATCAGGGAAAAATTCAATGGTGTTATGTTTGAATCGTTTTGCTGAAGCTTTAGTCAGGTTAGGAGGATAAATGATTTTGTAGCAATTAATTCCAGATTTAACTCGAGTGGTGGCCATGTTGGGAAAATGTGGAGGAGGAGGGTGGTGGGGATAAGAGAAGAGTGTTACTAGGGTAGCGGTAGTGAGGAGAAGTATAAGGACAGGAAGGGGGCACATATTCCATAAGTCGGGTAAAGATACCCGAATTAGAGTGCAGACAGGGAAGTGAGGCGATTAGGAACAGGTTGTTACTTCAGAACAGGACTGATGCAACAAGATAGGACTGAAGAAAGAGCGGTGTAAGAGGAAGAAGAGGGCACAGATTCCAGTAGTTGAGAGAGGATAATCACAATAATGCACGGTATGGCTCCTTTGTAAAGTCAGGCATTGTCGACTCAAATCTCCTCAGTCGTCATGAGGCCACATAGAAATGCTGATCGTCAAGGTCAGTCAAGGTACCTTGGTCACTACGCTGGTCTTGGGATCGGTACTCACTCGAGGGGGGGGGAAATAAGTGCTCACTCCATGGGCTACTCAGGATCTCGCAAGGTGCCCCGGTCCTCAACAGCCACTCAGGTTGGGCACAACAGTTCTCTGGACTGCTCTGGTCGGGGATAACAGCAGCAGGCTCGCGCTTCTTCGCCTTGTCTGTGTACCAAAGCCCCAATCCACTGTACTCCAGCCCCGCCTCTAAGCTTTACTGCTTGGGAGTCTCTATGACTCTGCTGGTATTTGATGGGCCCTTCACCTAGGTAGCTTGAGAGGCTCCTCATAATACATTAACCTAATGACGGCCATCTTAGATTAATGCAAACTGGGGCTCGATCGCTGTCATTTTAGAGACAGGCATGGCTGGAGGGCGTCTCCCCATCGCCTCGCAGATCTCACGTGTGCCCCCCGGTGCCTCCTTTACAATGCGGGGGCCCATCGCTTACGTAGCCCTGCAGGGGCTCACCTCTGTTCTCGCATCGCTCTTCCAGACGCCACCCACAGAGCTCAGAGCTCTATGCAAGGCGGCTGACAGATGCAGTCCCAGGTCTGATGTACCTACATCAGGTAGGTGCAGCCTCATGATGTTTGCAGCAAAGTCTGGTATTGTCCCTCTGCACTGCAGTGTATGCAGGCATACTTCACAGGCCTCCTGCTTGGGCCCCATTTGGCCACCACCTTCCTGCTCAAGCATGCCACTACTTACCCTCACAGCACTTCCCCATTGTGCGCAGAGGTGACCGGTGGCAGCAGCAGTCATACCTCACTAGCGCACCGGCCTGCAGGAGACATCTGTGTGCCGTCGCTTCACCCTCCTTTTCCTTCCCGGCAGATCGCAGCTGGCGGAGTCGCTGAAGAGTGTTTCTGCAGGTAGGGGGGGCACTATGGGCACCTGATATGTCTCTGGGAGTATGTGCTTGCAGCTCAGGATGTGAGGTCATTGCAGGAGCTCCACTGGGACATGAGGTGTTTGCTGGAAGTTTTCATGTGCCTTACTGGGAGGTTGCTCCTCTTCTTGCCGGAACGAGTGTCAGCAAGCTTGGGCAACTTGCGGACACCGCACCAGGTTAGGGCTTGTTTGACACTGTCCTACCTGGGGGTCGCAGCATGTGCTCTGCAGATGGCAGAATTTTTAAGATTGGTTTGTGTTCACTCTTCCTTCCAGCACGGCTGCAGTTTAACCCTTTGTTGGGGCGACGTGCTTACTACGACGGGCGAACAGCAGCGGCCGGTTGTGGGGTAAACTACCATTACTATGCGGATATTACTACGAATTGCCTTTACGACGCATCTTTTATTTCGCAGGTACTTTACACATGCTTCTACAATGCAATTACTGTTATTTCGCAATTACCGTTAATTCGCAATTATCGGGTAAGTACGCCACAATTGAACTCTCAGGCTGATCGTTTTGATTGCAAGCACTTTTTAAGTGCGCCACCTGGCTCATTTCGGCATGTCTCATTAAAAAATCAGGTGAAAGGATAAACGTTTTGACTGCAAGCAGTTATTTTGGCAAAAGAACAGTAGGTACATTTTCTGCAAATGCACAGCTTCAAAAAAAAAAAGTCAACCACTCAAAGAATGTTATAGAAAAGGCTCATTTCGGCATGACTCATTGAACTCTCATGCGAAAGGATGATCGTTTTGACTGCAAGCACTTTTTTAGGCAAAAGAACAGTAGGTACATTTTCAGCAAATGCACAGCTTCAAAAAAAAAAAAAAGTCAACCACTCAAAAAATGTTATGTAAAAGGAAAGAATTTGTTTGAGGTCATCTGGTCATATTTTAAAACCATTTATGGTAACAAGTAGCAGGAAAGTGGAAAGTTCTATGAAGCGGAACAATGAATATAATTTTAAGTGACTTAGAAGGAGATTCAGCCTGATCCAACCACACCCTTACCAACTGCACGGCTGAATATTTAGTTAAAAACAAAAAATATATTTTTTAAAAAGCCTAACATAAAAATGTGTATAATAAAAAAAATATATGCAAGATTTTGCATAGCTTTCTTTGGACGTAATTGTCCTTTTTCTATTTTTGGGAAAATGCAGTACGTAGACGCACATATGTAAAAACGTCATAGGGAAGATCATCGCGCGAGGGAGAAGAAGCACGGAAGAGCCTTTGCAAAGTAAGAGCTTTAAAAAGTTTATTTTAAAAGTTAGTAGAGGTACGGCTAAATGTAAAGTGAGAGGAGGGTGGTATGATGTATTTGTATAGATTATAAAAGGAAAGTATTTATTAAAGAGGAATGTAAAGTAAAGCCAGTTTGAAAGCATGATGAAGGCGTTGAAAAAGCGTGAACATTTTTTTTTGCGTTGTATCGACATATATTTATTGGGGTAAATTGCGCAAAGGAGAAGAAGCACGGAAGGGGTTTAAAAAGTATATTTAAAAACTTAGCAGAGGTATCGCTGCTCACCCACCCAAAACCCCTATTTTCCATGCGTCCTGTCCCAGGGGTTAGGATACTTTTTAACATTTTAGATAGTTATTAGGATTCAAAAATGCGTAGTAAAAGTATGCGATGTATTTGAGACCGTTGTAAAAGCATTTTAAATACACTTCTATGCAGTTGTGAACTAACTGTTTGCGAACTAAAAACCTGTGTTTTAATGATATTTGCGGAGTAAACATTTCGTTGTAAAAGCATGCGAATTACCGGTTTGCGTTGTATCGACATATATTCAGTTGTGGAGCTCTACCACGTCTTTTACAGCTGAGAAAGACAGGCAGCACGGCATGGGGTCAGAACCCCTCATCGCCAATGTAGTGTTTGGGGCCCTGGGCACACATGCTACTAAATGAATGACACAGACACAGAGAGTAGGGTTCGTTCACTGGCCTCAAGCACGTGTACCCAGAAACCTTTTTTGGCAGAGTCACGTCACTCGTGACGCCTGTGGTGGATGGGTGTGGGGTGCAAGTGTGTCCAGCCCTCAATGGAGTGGCTGGGGATACAAGTGCCTGCTGAGACACTAGAACGTGTCCAGCACAACACTACAGTGATAACTCACACATGCACAAGTGAAAGTAGAGCCTCTCTGTACAGACTAAAATACTCTCACCCAGTGACCGTAAAATACAGGGAACGCTCAAGCCCTCACACGCCCGATAGGTGCTCCCCACCAAGCCAGTTACAATCCCACCAAGTAACGCCTTGTCACCGCCCACTAAATTAGTGCTCGTGTCCCCACTCAGATTACTTGCCTAACGCTGCAACTCTTTCCAAGAGCCTTGTCCATCCCACCTTTCCCTGGGGTTCTTGGGACACCTTCTCTCCTTCCTGAGAGCCTCCGACATTCGCCAGTGCTGCCTCTGACCCTCGTTTCCATGAGGGCGGTAAGTCCACCACCGCTGTTCTGGCTTTCTTCTCCTGCTGGCACCTTCCACTCTCATGACTGGCGTCCTCCACATCCGCTCTCACTCCATTTGTCTATATGGTTGCCATTGTGCTTCGGTCCAAGGTCCACCTGTAGTTGTTACGCTCTTAACAGCAGTAGGCTTTGAAGCCAGGATTGGAGCACTCACTTCATGATATTCCTTGAGTCAGGGGAATAAATCTGACGTCACTGGCACAGAAACGTGCAAAATTGTGGATCACTGAACTGGGCCTGCTTATCTGCACAGTGGTGGTCTGAAAGCAGTGTTTGACGCTGTAAAGTGGCTTCCATTGGTGCATGGTCGGCTGAAACACACCTGGGCCTAGTGTAGGCCGCACTGCGCTGCTCACTGGCCCTGGGTCACTGCAGCAGGTCCTGGCTGCTGATGTTGAGCTGCACCCAGTGGCGTAACGAAAGTTAAGTGGGGCCCGCTGTCACGCACACAGAGGGGCCCCCGCTCCGGATTTAATCCGAGCAATTGGGCTTGAGTACTGTGCTGAGGGGGCCCTCTGCAGCTCAGGGGCACCCCGCACCGTGGGGGATGCGGGGGCCTGTGTTACGCCCCTGGCTGCACCAAAAGAGGAACAAACAGCTGGACAATGTGCACAGAATCGGTCCATGAGTTAACACTTTACCCCACCTAATGCGCGCAAGCCTCATGAAATATTCTGGATC
Source organism: Triturus cristatus (assembly GCF_964204655.1). Classification (NCBI taxonomy): domain Eukaryota; kingdom Metazoa; phylum Chordata; class Amphibia; order Caudata; family Salamandridae; genus Triturus; species Triturus cristatus. Next base: position 665,760,099 of record NC_140589.1, on the reverse strand, counting down.
ACTTTCCTCAGGGTAACCAGATGTAACCTAACAGAATCCAAATTGGAGGTGATTGGGACAATCATTCTTAGAGTATGATGCAGGAGTAAGCAAATATTTGTTACTTTGACTTTAAGGGAGATTGCCTAATTAAACAGAGACCATGTGGTCATGCTAATCTAATCGTATGTCAGTCACTTCTTAAAACCAACAAAGAGAAACGCTATTCTCCTCAAGTGAGATGTAACTAGCTTTGTCTCATCCAGGCCTTAATGTCTCTGAGAAAACCACAAAGAGCTCATGGGTCCAGGATGGAACTTCTACCAAAATATCATCATCAGGAACAGGTTGTAATTTTGGACGAACGTCAACATGGGTTTGAAATCCATATTAAAACTGCCCCTGGTGTTCATGGTGGTGAGATAGATATTAAAGCTGCCCATTGCAGGAATGTGAAGGGTTTACGAAATATATTACAGTTACCCATGTAAGGGCCATAAAGGGATGCCTTTCTGCAAAAAAAACACTGTCCTTTGAGGCTTATTCCTCTTTGTATGTGTGATGCAGAATGCAGCACACATGTACAAGGAAGCAACGAGGAGAAATTAAGATATTTCTCCTTGTTACGCCAGCCTCAGATAGGTGCAGCTCTTTGGTGCAAACCAATGTTTACAAGTCTTTGTAAATATGGGTTTGCGTCAAAATACATGGGTCGATGCACAGGAACACCCATCTAACAATTACCTGAGTCATGGTAACACAAGGCAATGTTCTGTGCTGCCTTGCATAATATTTTTTTTTTCTTTTCAAAGCCCTGTATATCGGGCTTTGTAAATAAACAAATGAATGAATGATATAGATGTGTGAAGGCCCAAAGGCGCCAGAGGGCTGAATACTGATCCTGAAAGTACCCCTGCCCATTAACTTGGGCCAGACTACAGAGAGAAAAGCCAGGTTTTTAAGGCCTTTCTAAAGGGCGCATGCAGTTTCATACCTGTTAAATGATGGGGAAGTGAATGCCCGATCTTGGCGGTTGCAACCGAAAAGGTTCTGCCTCCCCATCTCTTCCTCCGAGCTTTGGGGATGACAACTAGGTTGTGAACTGCCGATCAGAGATGTCTGCAAGGGGAGTACCATTGGAGCATAGTTTTAATTCCCCCAGTGCTTTATGAACAATACACATGGCTTTAAATGTGATCCGATTCTGTATGGGAAGCCAGTGAAGTTCACACAATCCTTTTGAGACTGACATATATTTCAAAATATTTAATGTCAGCCTTGCAGCAACAGTGTGCACCAGTTTAGAGAAGTCTTATAAGCATCTAAATAGAGTGTGTTACAGCCTTCGTCTTGTGCCATACTTTGTTCTGGAGCAATACAAAAATATATCCCACTGGTCATTCAGGAATATCATAATAGTGTTCAGGCACATCATGGTAGTGGAAACTTACCCAAGTGAGGCTGGTGGCCATCTCTCTCGTCAATGACAGGAAAAAAGTACTGTGCTGTATTACAGAAAATGGTATGCTGCCACCACTGCTACATGATTGTGTCCTGGGACATGAGCAGCAGCCCTGTGTCCTAGGATGGCATGCTTGGTGTGCCTCTAAAGACCACAGAACCTTTAACACAGCTGAAGTCTCAGTGGACGCTAATGATTGTTGTACACACTAGGGACAAAGAAATCAGGATACCGGTGAAAACTACAGTTAAGTTACTCAAGACAGGGGTGCACTTCTGTAAAACCGTGAGGCTTCTCCCAAATAGGACTGTCCAGATTCTTATTCCCCCGTTGGAGACCTCAGATCAACAGATCCAATAGGAAAGCCCATTTGTGTTCCAGAGGTGCAGTCCGACTTTATGTTCTAAAGTAAAGTCTAATTGTAAAGAAAAAGACCAACAGATAATAGTTAGGGTCTTGCACAATATTGCTATCAGCATTGCTATCAACCACCCAAGTAGCTTGCAATCCACCCATAACCTCTAAAAGGCCCAGTTTATTGCAAAGCAATCTTTGTCGAAGCAAGCCAGTTCTGTTCCCTGGGAAGCAGTCTGCAACTGATAACTGCAACTGGACTCTCTCTCTCCCTTGTCCTTGAGATGAATGGCTCCAACTCCCGTATTTGAAGTGCCAGTTTGTGGAATGAAGGGCTGGCAGTTGTTAGGACTATTCCACACAGGCGAATAGTGTTGCCTTCGGGTCCTCAAAGGCCTCTGACATTCCACATTTCAGATCAGACCAGATCACCTTGCTGAGCTGTTTCTTGACAAATTTTGGATGTCAGACATTTCAGTCGTTCACCTCTGGGCCCACAGTTGGCCACAAAGTTCCTGCAATACCCTCTGAGACCTAGAAAGGTTTGCATCTGGGTCTATTGTGTGGGGAGTTCCCAGTCCAATAGATACAGGACCATGGCAAACATTCCCATTACCTACCTAATTTCCAGGGTAGAACACAGAGCACTGCCCTACCTAGCTCTTGGTTGTACTGATGGTTAGGTTAACCCCATGATCCTCAACAGCACTTACTTCAGGTGCTCCAGTAGGTCCTCCCATAAATGTCTGAAGATGGGACTGTAATCAAGGTGGGCCACAAAGTTCCTCAAGCCCTGACAACATGTTGCTGACCTAGTGCAGAGTCTGAAGCCCTGCTAATTCCTCCATCTTGAAGAACACAGTCCCTGGCTATTAATGCTAATGCAATCTGCCAGTATCCACTGGACAGATCAAAGGTACTCAGTAACCTGGCAGTACCCAACCTGCCCACCAGCTTTTCAGCTCCGGAGACTGTGGGTAGAGCCACCTTCTTCACCTCTTTGAGAGATCAAAAGTCAATGTAAATGCATAATTCAATTGACCTTTGATTAGGATCCAACACAAAAGGGCTGGTTCATGGACTACGGGTGTGCTTAATTACTCCTAGGTCCAACATCTTGACAATCTCTACCATGATTTGTTCCTGGATGTGATCGGACATCCTGTAGGTCCTTGTTTTCACAGGCAATCTCTCCCCTGTATCTATGTCATTGAAACAAGTGAGTGTCAACCCTAGGGTCAGCAAAACAAGGAGGGAAAATTGTTCCCAAACCACTCTACTCTTATTGCCACTTAGGAATAAGATCATGAATAAGTTTTATCTATCCTGCAGAGCTCTCCTTCTCATTACTGTACAACAAATCAGAAATTGTCTCACTGTTCTTAACCTCCTATGCCACTGTCAGGATGTTCACAGTAAAATCTTTCTGGAGATTTTTCTTCAGCTGGATTACATAGAACACCATTCTAGGTTCCAGTACGGCACCTGTACCCACCAGGCAGTTGACATCAGACACTTTCTGAACATCTTGTATGGCCCATGCTATATATCCTTCAAAGTTGTAAGACAAATAGGCTTCAACACCAATACCTCCTTACTGTCTTGTTATCCAGTGTCACTTTCTAATCATACACCCCCTTCATCAGCTTGTGGTTTGCTTAAGGGTTTTCTTTATGTTACTTATGTATTGCACCATCATCGTCCAGACTAAATTGAGTCCGACTCAAACAGTACACCTAAAAATGAGTTAAAAAGAACTGAGCTATACTGGCTTCTGTGGAGTTTCCTGGTAAGCAACTAGTGGCAGTGCAGAAGATCATACTTCCTCCTGAGTTCCTCTAGTAGTGTTCCCATCATGGTCTTGTTAAAGCATTCCACGAACCCATTGGTGTGTGGGTGGTATGCTGTGGACAAGTCATGGGTCACGCTAACTTACTTCCTCAGCTGTTTCATGTATGGGCCAATTAAATTTGTTCCTGTATCTGACATCATGTTCGTGTGAAAATGTATTTGTGGAAAGATGCCTAGGAGTATCATTGCAACTACCTTAGTTCTCATGCTCCTCAGAGCACTGCTTTGGTGAACCTAGCAGCATGGTCCCACCATAATGTACTTGTTGCCTGAGAGAGGGGTTCAAGGGGCCTAACAATGTCAATACCTTCGGTCAAACCACACACCTACAGCAGGTAAGGGCACCATCATCCCCATGGTCTTATCGCTTGACTTACCACTCACCTGGCAAGCAGAGTAGGTCCTACAGAATAGTTGTGTACCACCAAATACCTAACCAGTAGAACAGAGAGTCTAGCCTCTCCTGGGTCTTTCTTATGCCCAAGTGTCTCATTTATGGAGCCTCATGAGCCAGTGACAGCAGAAAACTCCTGTGCACTAGGGGAGACACCAGACTCTTGCTAGTTTCTGGCTCAGGTTTCACAGGCTTGTTGTACAGCAGTGCATCCTCCCAGCCGACAAAATGATTCCAATTCACTCCCTTGCTGAAATCCCACAAGTAAAAGGCACTCACCTTATACCTGTAAGAACTCCACCTTGGTCTATCATGCCCCAACAGCTAAAGAACCCTGCAGCTCTGGCAATGATCTAGACTCCAACACCAGTTCCACTTTGAGGACTCTGAATCTTCAGCATGAACAATGGGCGCTATGGCCTGTGGCTTCTAAGAGTCAGCCCCCATTTGCCCAATACACATGAATAGACCTTGAATATGTGGTGTGATCACAATTTCCTCCTGAGACTGATGTCCAACATTTACCCTAGTAAGCACAGCAGTCATGCTACAAGCACTGTAGGCTTCTAGCCTTGGACCTAGCCCAGGTGCAATCAGCACCTTATTTTTCTTTTCTTGCAATCCGAGACTGACCATGTACTTCTTGCTGTTGATCTCTGTCTCAACACTGGCAAGCAGGTGTTCCATGTCATTTCAATTGGTCACTTGGCCCAAGTCATTAGTACCAGCTATAATCTCTTCATGGTTGAGATAATTCCTCTCAATCATAGTCCTACAAGTGCCAGTATCCCTAAGGGAAGGAACCTTTCTCCCATTGATACCCATCTTCATTTCAAACCCCATGGTGCTTGGGTTAATGTGCTCTGGGTCCTGCTATCTGCTGTCCATTGCGACTAGGGTGAGCACTACCAAATCTTTATGGGTCCTCTCCTGCACTGCTAGTATGCTGCCTGTCTGTCTATCAGTTGTGTCTGAGCCGCGGAGAGAACCCCAGTGTTGTTCTTCAGCGCTCAAGCAGCGGCGCCAATCGACGCTGTGGGTGACAGGGTCAGGTGCCGATTTATTGGAAAGGAGAGTGCAAGCGGGGACTCGATCATATGCACCACCACCCACTTGGGACAATTTATGACATTTATGGTGTGTGAGCACGGCGACTCACTGCAGTACAAATCAGCACTACAAGCACCAGCAGGCCAAGGGATGGGCCACGCACACTGGGGCGGAGTATGAGATTTAAAAGTGGATGCCGATATATTGCCGTGCCCCACATCTGACGTTTGCTGCCTTTGAAGAAGTTTTAGACGAAACGCGTCGTCCTTTGCGAACTTTAATTCCTGTGATGCAATGATCATTCCTTGTTTGCCTTTCAATAAAGAATGGTGGCTTCAGACTTACCTGGCGTGGGCCTTTCTGCAGTAGGCATGCTCTTTGGTTGGATATATAAAATTAAACAAATTATCTGTAAAGAGTGGCCCATTGTACTGACTGACCCCACTCTAAAGACAGTTCTTCCCAATACTCCTACCGTCACCTACAGGCGTGCGTTCTCTATGAGGGACGAGCTGGTCTCCAGTAGTCCGGAAGTATCAGCAGGTGGCACCTGGCTCACCCCCACTAAAGGATTTTTTAAATGCTCCTCGTGCAGAGCTTGTAAGTTTGGAACCAACACTTACCACTATATGACACCTTTCAGCGACAAGCCCATACATTTGAAGGGTCATTATACCTGTTGAACTGATCATGTGGTTTATATACTGCAATGCACATGTAAACTTCAATATGTTGGCAGTACAAAGCTACAAGCACACATTAGAATCCTGCAGCACTTACGAGCTATAGTAAACTCCGATCCTGCGTACCCGGTAGCCAGACATTTTAAAGCCTGTCATAACAACAATCTGAGCTGTCTGAGCTACTTTGTCATAGACTCGGTACCTAAGCAAAAGAGAGGGGGCAATCGTGAAAAAATCCTTAGGCAATTGGAATGTAAATATATATTGGAGTTAGATACCCGTATACCAGGAGGTCTTAACAATGGGGAAGATCTGCACCATTTCTTATGAGAGTCTTTGAGTACTGCATATTAGTGGGTTCATCAGTATATTGTGTACATATGGGTCCTCTTTCTGTTTTTCTGTTTTCCTCTGGTCTACTAATATTTGCGTGCATAGTTACATCATTACGAATTCTCTATAGTCATGATGATGTGAGGATAGCAACTTTGACATTTCATATTTTTTCCGTGCACTTTATTTTAGTTTCATGAGTATACACTTTGGGTATTTCATCTATCAACTTCCTCGTGGCCTTCATATAGTTACACATTATGTGTTTTTAGTCGTGCTTTGTTCATATTGACAGTGTGCCATCTTTGTTGTGACTCTATTAGACCACATATATAAGAGTATAAGGTTTTTGTTTCTTTCTTTCCAGATTTATTTTATAATTGTGCCATATACAATGTATTTAGGACATTTAAGTTGGTTTACTATGTATGCTTTGCATATTTTCCACATTATATGGGGGTTGTGTATATCGAGCTGTATTTGTACATCAAATATACATATTGCCGAATTTGCACATTTTCATTTGCGGATTTGCACATCTTGCTGTATTTGCACATATATTTCTATTCAGCGTATTTTGCACATATATTGCATATTTTGCACATCATTGGTAATTGTAGTTTTTTATATGTCAATCTCCTCATGTATTTTATTGTACCAACTATTTTTGCGCATTTGAGCAACAATCTGATTTTGTCTTTTTTTCATTGTATATGGAGGTATTCAATGCAATATTGCATTTCTGGAAATTGTCGTCTGTAATAGAGTACAGGATTTATCCTGTTATTTGCATACGTGAGAGAATCATAACAAAGCAATAGTATCTTTTCTATGCCTATACGCTAAGTATTTTGTTTGTCTATTCGTAAGGTGTCTCACATATGATTTAAAAGCACCACGTTCTGTTCGTGTAAACCATGTGATCAAGACCGCTGTGTCGGTCGAAACGCGTCAGAACCGGATTGAAGTTTGCGTGGAAATAAACTGAGCTAAATACCTGTACCAGCGTATCTGTGTCCGTGTCTTGGAGCAACACCGGCTGGTGTTGCGAAAGGAGGAGTTGATATATATATATATATATATATATATCACACCAATCTCTTCACCCCAAATGAAAGAGTGTGACCAACTCCGGAGGTACAAAAAGCAGCTTTATTTTCGTAGGTGAGCAGAAGGTCCCTGAAACGCTAGGCAGACGCGTTTCAAACATAGATTGTCTTTCTTCAGTGCCCGTCTCAGATGTGTCCTTCTTGTTAACGGGGTCCGTTACTCGATGTTTAAAAGCATTGGCCACTCCTTATCACGTGACCACTCGCCCCTCCTTCGCCTCACAGGTGTAAGGCACCTCGCACTACTCCTGCTGCACAGCTGCATGCTGGGCGCTGTAGTTCACTGATTGTGCTCCTCCAGTGTAGAGCCCTCAAAAACAGCCAGTGCTGCCAACAGTGATTTCAGGTCGTCCCCGCAGTCACGCAGCAGGTAAGAGCAGCCCTTTGTCCTCCTTATCAGGCAGAACGATTCTGCCTCCTCTCTCCCCATGCGCCTGTCATCACCAAATGGGAATCCAGCACCGGGGGGGCTACGCAATTGCAGTTCATGCAAACACCAACAGATGCAGGTTTAATGCGTAGCTCCTGAACGAGAGGGCGGTCACAATGCCAGTGCCTGCTTTACTGGCGATACAACGCACCAATCTCTTCACCCCAAATGAAAGAGTGTGACCAACTCCGGAGGTACAAAAAGCAGCTTTATTTTCGTAGGTGAGCAGAAGGTCCCTGAAACGCTAGGCAGACGCGTTTCAGACATAGATTGTCTTTCTTCAGTGCCCGTCTCAGATGTGTCCTTCTTGTTAACGGGGGTCCGTTACTCGATGTATATATATCCCAGCGATCAATCCAAAATGTGTAGAATGAATCACACGGCACACCACAAGGACAGCACAACAATTTTATTGTGCAAAACAACGACGCGTTTCGGCAAAGCCTTTTTTCTAGTTGGATGTCCTGCGCCCAATCGCCCGTAGAAATACGGGTTACCATGTGTGAACATAGGAAAAATACATCTATATACAACGCATGTCTTCTGCTATTGAACATTATTAATTCATAATGATGTACAAAAATAAATAAATTACATTTGTGTATAATACCAGATGCACATAATGTCCATGTCAAATATTAAAGTTGGTCGCATAGGATTATGCCGCAATCTTATAATGGATATAAAAGACAGACCTGATTGCCAACAAATTTACCTCATGGTACCTATATTCACCTTTTTAAATAAAAGGGCATATGTTATAACCGAATAGCGCCCATTTCATTAAATGCATAATACAATTGATGGTAGTATGATTATAAGCACGTATTGAGCGATCTAAATATGTGCTTATAATTATACAACCATATGGATATAGATAGTATATAGATAGTATATAGATGTATTGTAATGCTACTATATTTTAAGTATGTAATGTTAGAATGTAAGGGCTGTCATGAGGGGAATCTTGGGGAGTTTGTACACGGTGCTGGAGAAGACGGTTGGCTTGCTGTCTGGTCCTGTTGGTGGCTGTTTAAGCTGTCGTCTTTTCCTGCAATAAATCTACTTATCGGACCCACTGCTGCTTCCTCTTCACTACATAAATTTGGCGACGAGCGGGAGAAGGTAAAAAGAAGGCAGCACTCACCAAGATTTTGAGCTTGCTTGCGTTCTGCTGAAGACCCGTTTTCTTGGTGAAGCTGTTTCTACTCATCCCAGGGTCGTCTGCTGATCGAACTATGTGATCCTACCCCTGGTAGGATTTATATTTTTTGATTTTGGGCTTCCTCTGCCTCTTCACTACACTCTGGTTGCTGTACTACACGTGTGCAACTAGTCTTAGTATGCGTTTATACTAATTCTGTAGTTATGCATTAACCAATGCATCATGGCCCTATGGAGCGCCACCTCCCAGGCGCAGATCGTACAATGTCCCGGGGTGTGCATCCGCGGGACATTTATGTTTGCTATTACAGGGCAGGAGCATTGCTTCCACCCTGTGATAGTAAATTCTTGTTTGCCTCATTGAAGCAAGAGGAGGAAAACCTCGTATTGCTTCAATAAAGCAGGTCCGTATGGTAAAAATGGAGAAAAAAAATTAAGCGGGGTCTCACCCGTTCATTTAAATGAGCCCACTGGTGGGTAATGTTCCGGGGCCAATCCTATTATTATATTGCGGTGTCTCTGCAGCACTGGGGACCTTAATCTCACATGTTAATTAGGCGCGGGAGGGCACAGAGATGTTTCACAGACTAGGGGATCGACACCTCCCCGGGTATTGTTTACGAATTGTTCGGGGGGCTTCGAGGCCAACTCAAGACCGGGGATCGGCAACCTCTGGGGCTTTAGTTAAATATGCAGGGTGGGCCTCACCAGTCCTTGAAGCCTCGGTGGCCCTAGGCAGTGCCTTATTGGTTCTGAAATCACACGGGCAGTACTCATGGTGTTATAAAGTGATATACTCATAGAACCCTTGCCGTTGTAGAATTACCCAGGCTTCATTTATGTAATAGTCTGTTGGTTTATATTTGGTAGGTGCACCGCAAAATTAAAAATGTTTTCCCTCATAACCTACTATCAACCGCCGATTTTCACAATAAACTACAGACAAGTGTTGTCAGAAAAAGAAGACCCATACACTCACTTATTTATTGGTAAAAAAAATAACTTTTATTAAAACAACACAAATAAATGGAAACTTAACTTTATTCGAACAACAGTAAAACATGAAAGAAGTGGGTGGGACTCCTCCGGAAGCAGCGTACAAAACCTGCAAGAGAAAAAGAAACATAAGTATGTGTGCCATGTCCAAGAGAACAAGCATTTGCAATGCAATAGGTCTCGCATTAACGCGAGTTTAAGCTATTGGCATTGTAAATGACAATGCTTTTTATTGATGTTTTAAAAACGAAAACAAAAATAAAAGGCATTGTTATTTGCATTCTCAGTAGCTCAAACTTGCGTAAATGCGAGACCTATTGCATTGCAAATGCTTGTTAATTGCTGGCAGGTCTACGACCAGGAGGGACCCAGCCCACTTAAAGCCCAGTGCACTGTACGTTTCAAACAAGCGCCCTCTGCACGAGACTAAAAGCTCCGTACCCTTTGACCCAAGGCACCCTGCCTAGTGACACTGGCTCCTGCTCACAGTATGAGGTTTCTATCCCTAAAACTCACAAACATTGGCTCACCGCATGAGACCAGAGGCAGCCTTAAGCCGCGCTCATGAGCTGGCATCAGAAAAGGGGCAATACCAGCACGCGCCCTGAAGTTCTCGTAAGGCGCCACTTAGGCGCTCTAACAATGTCAAAATAATTACAATGAAATAACAAGCCCAGGAGTTGTATGCACGCATGCGCTAAAATAAAATGTTAAAAAGCACGCAAATGTTGCTCAGAGATGCTTGAGTGAGTGCGCTGGCGATGAGCGGGTGCGTGATCGCGCATCCTGCTCTTTTTCAAAGCACATACTCGTGCTTGTGGCGCATGGCTGCGCACTCCTGCAAGCCGCATGCCGCCACAAGTTCGAGTATGTGCTTTGCAAAAAGAGCTGCACGACGATTAAAGGTGTCCTATGCAGTGCATGCGCACTGCGTAGGCGAGACCTAAAAAGAAAGGTAGTCAGAATGAAAGGAAGAAAGTGAGAATGGGACAGAGAGCAGGTGGGTGGAAGGGAGAAGGGGAGGGAGAGTCAAAAGAACAGAGGGAGGAGGAGACAGAGAGTCGGCCTACTGCACCCAGCCCTCACTGTTCAACTCACATCACCCGTGTGTCTGGGACGCTGGGGTCCGCGAGAAAGAGTGCAGTCCAGCAAGTCTTTCAAATGAAACAGATATGAATGAGGCCAGAGATTATATTATCATCTACGGCAACATCGCTTGTCTGCACCTGTGCACCCAGGCTGCTGTACCCCAGCCCCTTCCCCCGCACTGTGCTCAATTGCAGCTCCTGCGCACCGAGGCTTCACTGCTCACTTGCCACAACCGGTGTGTCCAACGACGTGCCGGTGCGAGCTCCAACTCCGGGGTGCCGCTCTTAGGGAGGCACAGCAGGTCTCCGGTCAGGGACGGTGTCCTGATACCACGATGGAAGGCGTCAGAATGCCCAGGGCCTCATCACGGACTGAGCATCCGCTCCGCCGATTATGGTGCCACTAACTCAGTGTCTGAAAAGGGAGAAATAATATAATGGTGGAAACGTCTTAAGGTAAATGAAGGTTTATTTCAAGCTTAAGATAGAACACCAGTTGAGTTCATCCTTCCTTCTTGAAGTACGATCTACCAACTGTTAGTGGTAATCGTGGTTCAAAGAGGAGTTGGAGTGCACGAGAATACACAGGGGTAAATAATAATATATTATGCCAAACTTCACATACAAAGGAACAGAGCGCATGCTAGAAGGATAATGTGCGTGTGCAATGCAGTTGTGCAAGTCTGTGTGCATGTACACTTAATAATCAGCTCACTATGGGGAGGGGTTCCATGGCGGAGGGGGAGATACAGCAAATGATCCCCGTAAACTTAACTATAACAAGCCAAGTCCCAAACCCCAGGACAAGAAGGGGATCAACCCCCATACAAGCCAGTCAACAATCTAACAACTTTCATGTGATATTCTTTCGCACAACTATGTAGTGGAAGGAGGTGTTTCACTCTGGTGCCCCCTAGCTTTACTGCACACCATCCCATTGTACAGTAACAATAAGCCTCCTCTTAGCCATCCCACCACTCTGACCTCATTTAACGATAGTGACTGTGCAAACCGTGGAAACCAGCAGCACTCCCTCAAGGTATCAATACAGCTCACCCAGTTCAAAATCACCAAATCAGTTAATCTAAGGAGCCAGGCGTGACTTGTGGGGGAAACGTGTCTGTTTTATGTGAGGAATTCGAAACACGATCTAAGTCAGAGTTCTCCTGTTCTGCCTCATTCCGTTCTGACAGGAGGTTCGAGCTCCTCCCACTCATGGTTGATACCGCCTCGATCACCCTATGGCATTCTTAGAGGGACTGGAAAGGAGCTGTTGTTACCCTGCTCTTCATCTTTTTTCTCAGATGACTGTGGGACTCTGGGCGGGACTCTCTGCTGAGTTGTGCATCCTGTCGGGGCAATTGGTCTAGCCAATTCCAGGCCTGGGTCGAGGTGGTGAAAAAGTTGGTTGTGTCGTCGTGCGCAACTCGAAGGCGAGCAGGAAATAACATAGCATATTTGATTCCCATCTGGAGGAGCCACTTTTTAGCTTTATTGAAGGATGCGCGTTGCAACTGTACTTCCCTTGGGAAGTCTTGAAATATCATCACTTTAATACTTGACTATTATTTCCCCTTTGAGGTGGGTCTGAGTCAGGATATGATCTCTAGCCTTAAAATGGAGAACCTTGGTCACTACAGGTCTGGGGCCCGCACCTGGCTTTGGGGGTCGTGCAGGCACACGGAGGGCACGTTCGAGTGTGAAGAAAGGGGAGGGGCTCTCCACAGCAAGTCAGAGCAGAGCTAATGTTCTAGGTAAGTGGTCTTATCTGCCCCCGGCCCCTAAAAGAGGTCAGGTAGACCAATAATACAGATATTGCTACATCTGGCTCTGTTTTTGGCGTCTTTGACTTGTATATCCAAAGTCTTTACCCTGCGTTACATTGTGGCCAATGATTCTCTCAAGGGAGTGACTTCTGGCTGTACATCTCCCAGCGTGCGCTCTGTGGTGGTTACTTTTGTGGTCATCTCTCAGGAGGCCCTGATCTGCTACAAGGTGTCTTTGTTGAGTTGGAGTGCCTCATGTGATGCTGCTATGGCTTGCAATGCAGTGTCCAAGGTTGCTCCCAAGAGTCCATCCTTGTATGAGCGTTGCACCATGGTCTCACTGTCCGATGGGTTAGGAAGACTCTCTTGGGACTGTGCAGGATCTTGTGAATCCTTTTTCCTAAACATATTAACCCATGCTGCGGTCACCCCCTTAGGTCCTGTCCCTTAAGGCTCAGTTTTCCCCTGTGTATCGTCGTCTTGGGGGGGGGGGCACAGCTTATCCACACCTTATTGCCTCTCAGTGGGAAGCGCACCCAGCTCCTATCCTCGCTTCTGCTCTTGTGGTGGTTGTTGCAAGGGGGGAATAGTCATTGGGGAGGCAGAACAACATTGTGTCTCTGTTGGGGGTCTACTGTACTGGACCCCCCCGAAGGGGCGCGGGGGGCTCACAACTCAATAGCATGCACCCTCCATACTCTGTTCACCACACTCCAAAGTGGGTCACTGGGACCAAGGAAGAGGAACAAACATATTGTGGCTCCCCAGTTCAGGTACCTTCAGGCCTCTCAGTTCCAGCAGATGAGGCCACGGTATTTTGGGGGTGACATCTGCCCACCGTGTCAGGATGGCATGGGTTGGGAGAGCTTATCCGGGAGCACCATAGTTGCACTTCTTACTTCTTTGGCGTTTGGCCAGGCCCCCTCATTACACCCCTCACATGTAACAAGATGGCCACTGATTGAGAAGGATCAACCCACGGATGATCCTAGGGCAGGGATCGCAATCTGTGTAAATCCCTCTGAAACACAGTGCATCGAGACTCTTCTTTTTAGCAATAAAAAGGAACATAACAATTAACAAAAGAAAATCAAAGACAAATGGATATCTTAGTCTTACTGACTGGGTCCCGGCCCACATGACGACAGAGGATCCAGATTGCACCACAACAGCAGCTGGGCACCCCTACGCTCCTGGACCTGGAGAACCGGAGACCAATGCACCAGAGACGGAGGCATCGACACTGCTGCTAAGGTGAGAGCCCACCACCTACCGTGTCTTTAATGGACTGCATATCACCTCTAAAAGTCATCTACGGCGACTGTTGCCCCAACCCCCTTCCTTTTCTGTGCTCTGGGACGAGCATCGCCTGATGGAACTCGTGGACCTATACGTAGGATTCCAGGAAGACTTCCCTACGCTGAACTTTCCCAGCACCTCATGCGAGCTCCATGTTATGTTTTTAGCTTCACTCCTTTTTTTGTCCTCATAACACCATTGTTTGCAAATTGTAGCCTGACATCCAACCTGTACCGACCCAGGCTATTTGCAGTATCGCAATAGTCCTGCGTACCAGCCCGTCCAGTGACCTGGTTGCTAGTTCCACGCAGGTGTAATCATAGGACTCATAAGGTTAAGTTCTTATTGTGCCATTCCAATGCAAAAAATCCTCCCAGATCTTAGAATGTATACTGGTCTCTAGTCCTATGTCCATTTTGCAAATAGTTTTGACCGCCTGGAACCAGTCCAACTCTTGGGGTGGTACAGCATCTGTCCATTTTCTTTTTTACAAATTTCTCTCCTAGCGAGAAGAATCAGATAAAAGAGTAGGGCCCGCCTATTCGTCGATAAGGGCAAGATCGGTTGATCCTCCAGCCCTAACATAATCAACGTTAAGCTTATCTTTATATTGGTGCAGAGAATTTCATTTAATGCCTTCTCCACTGAAGACCAATAGTCCTGTAGCAGGGTGCATTAAAAAAACATATGTCGATCCGCACTCAACATACCACATCTGTGACATCTTGGGGCAACAGCTGTTACGAATTTTGCCATTTTATTTGGTGTACAATATAACCTATTAACTGTGAAAAAGTGGTTTCTTTTTAGATTTGCTTCTTTGACCACCTTATACAACAGCTTAAAAGAAAGTTGCCACATTCTCTGTGGCTCCGTCATCTGAATAGCACCATCCCAGATCTCGTATGGTGCTTTAATCTTCTTCTCTTCAAAGAACACCAGGGTGCGGTACCAGTCACTTACTTCCTTCCTTTTCGGGCCTCGTTCTGTAATTTCTTTTCAAACTCCCATAATCCTCCAGTCTCTTTCCTGTTTGCCTCCCCCCAGGATAGCAACTGCAAATATTTAAACCTTGAGCGGGAACCCCCTGTCTTTGCCATCAAGATTTCCCATGGCACCACCTCTTTCATCACCATGAGATCCCCCCATAGTTCAATTCCCGCCCTCCTTAGTGGGATACTTAGTTGGTCTTGCAAGCATTCTGGCGTACCTGGTGAGTCCCATATTGGTGCCCCCCCCGAATAGTACCCCATTCACAGTATGTTCCTTATTCCAACCCAAAGGGTAAGTGCTGCCTTAAGCATCTTCAGTCCGACTTTTTTGAAGAATTGTTTTGCCCCAAATTTATAGAGAAACCCTTTTGTTCCCCACTCCTTAACCATCTCCTTTAACAACCCACCCCACACCATGGGCCCCAGTGTACCTAAAAGAACTCTGCAATTCTTGAACTGAAATGCCAGTTTACGCCTCAATTTCTTCCAGGACATACGTGCTCCCGTAGCTGCTCAAACAAAACTACCCAATTTGCCCTGTATTTTATCAATCAGGCCTCTGGGGGAAGTAAGGGGAACGCAGTTAAAAAGAAATGTCAACTTAGGAAGTAACACCATTTTGATTAGATTTACTCTTCCATATAATGACAACGGGAGGTTCTTCCATCTAGTAAGTGATTTCTAGATGTCCTTTACTACCCTCTCTAGATTATGCTGGGGTATTCCCTCTAATGAGTTAATAATTCTACTTCCAAGATACCTGATCTCTCTCTGGACACTTCCCCTCCAGTCTGGGATATTCCAACACATAATCCCGGTTTTCTCTTTATTTACTGAATATCCTGAGAAAGCTCCATATTTTTTCGATAATAGCTCCACCCTGGGAATTGTTACAGCCGGTTTTGCTGTATAAATTATAAGGTCGTCCGCATATAACACAATTTTCTTTTCAGATGCTCCTGTACAGAAAGCTATAAACTGTTCATTCTGGTGAAGCATCTGGGCAAATGTTTCGATATATATATCAAACAATAAAGGGGAGATCGGGCAGCCCTGTCTCGTCCCTCTAAGAATCAAAACACTCCTAGTGAGAGCACCGTTAAGAAGAATCCTAGCTGTAGAGCGGTGATACAAGGCCTTTAATGCAGTTATAAAATGTGGCCCAAACCCCATGATCTCCCATACTGCCCATAAATACTCCCAGCAAACATGATCAAAAGCTTTTGGCGGCGGCCAATGTGACCGCCGCCAAGGGGACCGACCTTGATGTAGCTATGTCGATACACCCTATTAGCTGCTGGGTCAATTCGTGCATCTGCCTCCCAGGGAAAAAACCCTTTTGATCTTCATGTTTAAGCCGAGGGGCAATTCTGGACAACCTCCCTGCTAAAATGCTGACAAAGATCTTATAGTCTGCATTCAGCAGGGATATCGGCCGATACGACTCTGCTTTTGCCGGGTCCTTAGCTGGTTTTAATATCAAGACTATGGAGGCCTCCCTCCACGATTCTGGAACCTGTGTCTCGCCCATATATATCATATTAAACAAACTTACCCATACAGGCAATACTTCCTCTATTGCCATTTTATATACTTCTGAATGGACAGCATCTAAACCAGCGGCCTTCCCATTCTTAGCTCGTTTAATTGCCCCCCTGATCTCCTCCTGCGCAATTGGAGCTTCCATCATTTTTTCCCCTTCCTCATTCCTTACAGGGAGGCCGAGCGTGCTAAGCCAACTTCTTAACTTTTGGGAGTCTGGAATGATATCTCACTTTTAGAGCTGTGAAAAAAGTGCTACTACATGTTCTTGCATAGTATCCGAACTATCAAACACCTCCCCTGAATCCCCCCTCAGCACCTTTATATAATTTCTGGTTCTTTCTACACTAGCCTTCCAGGCCAGCAATGCTCCCTATTTCTCTCCATACTCAAATTCCTTCACATTCGCTGCTTGCCATCTTGCCTTACACTTTAACTTTAACCTGATTTTAAATTTTAGTTGGACCTCTTCTAACCTCTTTTCCAACCTCTCTCTTTCCTCTCTCACACTTATGGAATGCAAAGCTTCCTCAAGGATCCCGACTTCTTTCTCAATATTCATTAATTCTGCCATTTCTTCTCTGCTTTTTGCGCAGGCAAGGCTTTTCAGGACCCCACGAATATATGCCTTAAAGGCATCCCATACTATTCCAGGGGAGACAGTATCTTTATTGTTAACTAAGTATTCCGCTGCAGCTTTTTTCAGAGCTGCCTCAACTCCCCCTTCAAAAGAGAAGGGCACGCTTTAGCGTCCATCTCTTGTAAGGCTGCGGTCCTAGAGCTTGTAAAGTTATTATTACAGCTGAATGATCCGAGATATGAGCTGGGAGATGCTCAATCTTTTTAATATTGGTTGCAAGACATCTAGCAACTAAAAAATTATCTAATCTTGAAAAGTGATGGTATTTTTTGCTGTGATATGTGTACCCTCTCACCTTCCCTCTCAAATGTCTCCACACGTCTAATAAATCCAAACCCTGAATCATGCTTTTCAGCGCATTCCTAATTCTAGGCGCAGAGGCACTCTTCCCTCCTCGTTGAACGGTCCAATACAGGATCCATCAGTACATTAAAATCCCCGCCCACAATTGCAGGAGCTGACATATCCGCCAGCCTCAATTCCAAATCTATAATATACTGTGGATCATCCTCATTGGGTCCATAAAGCCCATCGCATATGAAATCGCTATCCGCCCACTTTATTCAAGCTAAAGTCTAGCTTTAAGCTCAATTCCACTTTCACTCCTAATTAGAACTGCGACTCCCTTACAACAATGTGCTTGATCAGAAGCAATGACATTTTGGATCCATCCACACCTACCAAACAACTCCTTGCTTTCACTTGCTAATAAGTGCGTCTCCTGTAAAATCATAATGTTTTTAGCTTCATAAGAAAAATAATTAACAATACAACGTGCTAGTTATAGGCTTTCCAGGGCTGCATGAAGATCAGGCTGCAAAAAGAATGCTGCAAGCTAATTTGTATCCCCAAAAAGGAATTTTCATCTTAAAGGTCCTGCAACGGCACGCTTGGAAAGTTAATTGAGCCCTTGAATAGAGATTCTCAGTGAGAGAGTATCGATGTTAGCGCTGTTCACCGATTACAGCTACTAGGCATCCAAATTATATGAAAATGAAGCTCATTCTCTCAGCGTGTGTAAACCAGATTATTTACACTATGTCCAAACTCTAACGAAGAGGCACTGCTGTGGGCATACATGCGTCAACTAGCAGGCAGTCTTTTTACATTGAAGTTACGTGACATATTTAATTTCTGAGGAAGCCTTGGAACAAACAAGAGAGCGTGTTCACATTGCAGTTTAACACCCTTGGTGTGGAAGCAGAGATGTGTTATATGGAGATAGTATTGTAATATTCCTGCATAGATGGAGATAAGTTGAGCAAGGGAGCAGAAGACAGTCGCCCCCATTTCGGATTTGTTGACCCTCCTTCGTTTCTCCCCCTTGGCAGCCATCTTCCCTTTCTCCCTGCAATCTCTACCTAAACAGTAAATGGACTTCCCTATCCCAGATCTCTTCATACAAGGAAACTAAAAGATGACTTTGATCCTTCCCTAACCTGGAGCTCCACCTAGTGGCCAAATTATGAACAACGGCTTACATTAATACTAGGGCTCCAGGTTTTATGGTAATTACCCATATTTCTTCTTTGCCCACCTTATTGGTATTTAGCAACACTTATCTTGTGTTTTGGAGAATAATTAGAATTGCAAAATGGTATATTTCCATATCTATTTAACTCCTTGAAGGCAGACATTTAAGCTTTGATCACTATTGAAGTGCCCCTGCACTTCAAATTAGATAAACTCATTTAATGTGAAGCAATACTCCTTCGTAGTACACTACCAGCCATCAATTCTTGGCACAACCATTGCCTGTCCTAAACTTGCTGGATGTCTGTGTCCAGACCTTGAGCATCTCTAACTATGTTCTTCCCCAAGGCCATAGCCACGGCACTCAAGAGATATGGCACTAACTCATGGAGCATCAGCTATCCTAAAAATATCTCTAATAATGCAAAAAGGAAATTTCAAACACAGCCTACTGAAACAACTTCCGGGAAAACTAATAGCTGATACCTACCACAGCGTGAGCAACAGCAACAAAAAAAACGACTTTGTCTTCTACTCAATATGCCCTGCAAAGTGGAGAAACATCCTTCTTCTCCACCTACAAGTTACTGAATCAATCAAAATCCCTTATGGAACTTAACTCTGCCTCCCTAACCTTTAAAGGGGAAATCTCCATCTCTATTTATTTTCAGGACGGGGAACATACTTATACAAGCTACAGACCGTCACCTCATCATCTTTGACTGACACTTCCATCATTTCCCGCTTTAATAACACACCGTGGCCATGTGCCCCAAACTCCCCTCTCCCCTTTCCCTCCAACCGTCAACCCAGACCTTCTCATCTCCTTGACCCCACTGAATCGCTTTGCACCTTTACTGCACCCTCTGGCAACTTTGCTGCCCTCCTGGACACATGCCCCTGCCAAGTATTCTCGAGAACAAATTCAATTGCACCCACCCTAAGCAATGAACACACAGTAACTAAACTCGCTGACACACACCCTGAGCCTGATGGCGACAGCCCCAAATCAAGACCATCCGACACGGATTCCCCTACGGACTCAACCCTCTCTCCTAATGTAGACCCTACTCAGCTCGCAGAAACTGTCTGCTTTTCCAACCTCAATGACACTGGTCTCCCCTGTAGTGAATCTCACCCACCCTCTTTAAGCACCAGACCTGCCACCTATCCTCCAACTTTCAGAGATAGAAGCCACACGGACATACTTACCAAGATCCTCAACTGAATAGAACAAAAACGTGATTCTCTGGATAAAGTAAAAAAGGACCTCTCGATACAGGCCAAGTTAACCTGCTATCACACTCCTGGTATGGAGAAGATATATGCTCTTATGGGTTCACCAAATGTCAGCCGACACACCCATCGAAGCTCGATTTCATTGAGTCGTTCGTCACACAGACCCTGCCAAGCTCTGAGACCCATATCCAATCTGGAAGCTGATCCTCTTAGTGAATCTTACATCACAATGAACCAGGAAATGGTCCACAACCCTCTTTCCACAATCCCAGTAACCATGGGCACAAATAGAATCCCTTGAATGATCACCTCGCCAAGACCACCTGCTCAATACACCACCATTAAGACACAACATACCACAAACAATAGTTCGACCACTCTAACATGCATGCTCCTCAACTGCAGATCAGCAGTCAAACATGCCACAGAGATCACCAAAGCAATACTTGAGGAAGAAATTTATATTGCATTCCTCACCGAAACCTGACCTAAATAACACTCGACCCCCATACAAGACCTGCACACACCACCTGGTCATTATACAGGACAGACCAAGGAGAATATCTGGCAGACTGTCAATAATCCACAAAGAAGGTATCCATCTTTCCACCTTAAAGACCTCAAAATACTTGATTTTAAAGTACCTTGGAGTAGAACTTACTGCCAAAGGCACCTCTCTTATCAAACTTCACACCATCTACCACCCACCTGGTGATTGCACCCTCTTCTCAGAAGAATTAACTGACAGAGTAACATGGCGCTCCCTAACTGACTCGAATGACATGTCCCCGGTCGACTGCAATATACACGGGAACAATGCATAAGACAATACAGTCCGTAACCTTTCAAACCTTCTTGAAATAAACAACCTCAAATAACTCTGCAACAAGCAGACTCATACTAAAGGCTCCACTCTTGATGAGATTATCACCAAAAATGAGCTTGTCTCACTTCGATACATCACACCCATTGACTGGTCAGACCACCATCTCATACTCTTTAATATCAATACCCTCTGCAGATCCCACCCAGCACACATACGCACTGGGCTAGGACCATCAAACAAACCCCAATAACGGAACTGGAATCTAGGATTTGTGCCCAACTACAGTATCAACCTCTCACTCACACAGTTGATGACCTCACCACCCACTAAAATACAGTGCTGACTGATGTAAAAATTCTGGTTCAACTCAGATCTTAACAACACGAAAAGACAACTCAGACAGTCAGAAAGGATATGGAAACAGAACCCCTCTACAGTGCACCTCTCGCTCCCAAGAACCGCATGACGTTCCAATAAGAAACATATCTTTAGAGAAAAAAATGATTTCTTTTGCAACCAACTTGAAAGCGCTAAGAACAGACCCAGGGAGCTCTTCAACATCATTAAACGACAGACCACCCTTAGCATCCCACACAAAGTAAGATCCACCAATGAAGCCTGTAAAGAAATAGTCAACTTCTTCACTGATAAAATCAAGAACATTGAGCAATCCATCATCCAAGTCACAAATCCGACATCCCTACAAACCTCCCCCACTGTCTCACATCCCTCCACGGTAACCCTACTCCAGATGTAACCAATGTTCGAATGGCCCCAAGAAAAACTAATGTCAACTATGATATCCTTCAACAGAAAAACAATGCTAATTGGTCTGACTTCAAATCCATGATAGAAAATGAAGTCTTCAATATAATTGCAAACTTGAAACCCACATCCCACAGCCCTGACCCCCTTCCATCCACATATCATCACCCTGTTGTGGACAAAAATCATTAACACATTTCTTTCCTCAGGCTGTGTACCTAACTCCATCCAACTAGCCCCATCACAGCCATACTCAAAAAACGAGGAGCGTAACATATTGACCTAAATAACCTCAGACCTATCATCAACCTCCCTTTCCTAGCCAAAACAATGGTGAAGTGCGTCCTACTACAACTTAATCAACATATAGACAAATTCATCCTCTATGACAACTTCCAATCAGGATTCAGGAAAGTCTGTAGCAAAGAAATGGCTATGCTCAATATCTCGGCTGACATTCACAGATTCTTAGATGAAGGTGACGCATGCCTCATAATCCTACTTGATTTTTCTGTGGATTTTGATACTGTAAATCACCCTGCACTACTCGATACACTCAAGAACCACACAGGTATCAATGGCACAGTCCTAAGATGGTTCACATCTTACCTGCAACATTGCTCTCAACAAATAAAAATCAACAACTGTCTCTTGAAACCTACACTAGTTCCTCATGGTGTACCACAAGGCTCAATTCTCTCCTCTTCAGTTTTCAATCTCATCATGGAACCCCTTACTGTTATCCTGAACCAAGCAGGGTCAGATATCACCTATATGCTGATGACACCCAACTCTACTACAAAATTAAATAACCCAGGGGCATCCTACATCTGAACACTACAGTAAGCAAGATACAAATTTGGCTTAACACCATCCACTTAAAGTTGAACCCCAACAAAACTGAACTATTACTTTTCTCCCCCCCAAAACAACCCTCTGCCAATCCAAGACTGGCACAACAATGTGAATGCCCAAAATTGTTCTCTCACACTGTCCAACTCCGTAAAGTCCCTGGGCATCACCCTGGACAAAAACATGTCAATGAAGGACCGCATTAACTATTCATCAAAAGGAGCGCTTTACACACTAAAATACCTCAAGAAAATCAAATCATTTATTCCTGCTGATGATTTCAAGATGGTAGTGAAATCTCTAATTCTCTCAAAACTAGATTACAGCAACGCCATCCTCACAGGAACTCCGAAGAGTCATCGTGCCCCCCCTAAGAAAAGTTCTCAACATGGCGGCCTGCTCCAAACAGGTTTTAAACTGTTTGAACACATCTCACTGGCTCTCAAGAACCTCAATTGGCTTCTCATCGAAGGAAGATGTATCTACATAACTGCTTGCATCACCCACAAAGCCCTTCATACTCATAAACCAAACTATCTAGATACCAAACTCTCAAAAGCAGGAAGAGCCAGGACTCTGAGATGCCCCAACTCACTTCTTCTCATAGCTCCCAAACTGAAAAAGAAATCCTCCCAGACACGCTCATTCTCTGGGAATGCACCTAAGATCTGGAACTTACTCCCTAGAGAGCTCCGCTGCAACCTATCCCTTTCCAGTTTCAAACGGGACCTTAAATACCTACTGCTCAACACATCTTTTAACATGCATGCAAAATGAGCTATGTTACCAAAGTTCACATCCAATCTAACTAGACCTGTTGCTTCGTTCGTTTGATTGTTTCAGATGTCATTCACCCCTTTAATTTATGCTGTTCTAATGTCGGCATATTGCAACTACCTTGACAGCACAATGATTTTCTTTGTATATATGCATGTACTTCAAACGATCTCGCATTATATGTAAAGTGCTCTGATACCTTCAGGTCTAGCTAGCGCTATATAAAACCTATAAATAAATAAACTGCTATTTAAATGAAAATAACAAATAAACATGATTTAAAAAAATATCTGGGGTAGCATCCTCATCTCACATCGGAATTAGAGAGGTTTTGGAATCGTTCAAAGTATGTTCTTGACAATAAGTATTGGTCTGGCAGCCTGACACAGACAAAAGGTTATATCAGATCAGAGGCAAGGGCTGAAAAATCATGGAATACGCAACAGCCTTAATGGATAAAAATCCAAGTATTATAAATGAGAAATAATTCCCTCCATCAAGCAGCACCTTGAAATCTTTGGCATTCCTTTAGAGTCCATGGAGACCGGGTCATCAGTAGATTCCATAGCACAACAGTAATTGAGCAACTGGTATTGGTTCCCTGTATCAATAATGCTTATGATTATTAACAACTGGGATACTCTGGGAGGGACCTGTAGTCCTTTCTGTTCAATTGCCTAGTTTCATACCTAATGCTGAAATTTTGAGCTGTGCTTCGCCAAGGTTATTGTGCTTAATGTAGCCTCCAAAAATTCTGACAGTGCTCTTTATGGTTTAAGTGAGTTTTGTTTTCTCTAAGGTATGACTATGGATGCAGGGGTGGCTACGCAGCATCTAGGCTATGTGACCTAAGTAAGTTTAAAGCATCAGGTTGGGTAAATTTGTAATTCTTCCTGCCCAGCTTTATTCTAAGCCTAGATTAAAACTAGAGGAAAGCCCTTGGATAAGTTCTCTTATTTTATTCGGCTACACTTCTTACCTTCTCAGAAGCACAGAACTATACATTTTTGGAAACAGGTGAACTCGCTGCCCAGAGATCCAGAGATCAGCCCTCTTCACTGGGATTTTTGTGATCAGGTTCCTATGTCCGGCACTGATCAGTTCCCCCACATGTGTGACCAACTTGGACTCATTCCTTAGTGGGCTCCTTGTTGGAAGCTTGATGGTCACCTCTATCTGCCACACAGAATCTCTACCGAGCACCTCTTCAATGTCTTCATCAAAGAAGAAATTGCTTTTACCTTCAGCCACAGGATGCTCCCTGAGAGTCCCCAGACATTCACTGCTGCCTCATCATATTCTTCACCTGTTCTACCTTGGTCTCTAAAAACTGAAGAATTAACACATTATTGAAAACAGCCCCTATGAGGTATCTGCAGCCGCAAATTCCAAGGTGATAACATTTGTGTCAAGCCTGCTAATGCCCCATTCATTTTTCTGCATACTGGACTTTAATTCCTACAGGTTCCTGCAACGAATTCCACCTTCGCTTCAATATGCCAGGCAGATTTTTCAAGTTCTCGCATCATAGCCATCATCCTGGCCTCCTCCCAATAAAGAAAAACACTGCTGAAGCTTTAGGAACTTTTTGCACCCGAGACAGGCTCCTGGAAGCAGAGGGTCTAAAAAGTATTTCTTCTCTATGGATCCTTTCTGTTTTAAAGACATATTACACCTTCGTAACAAGCACCTCACCACACAAAGGTTTCAGGTCTACATCTCCGGAAGAAAGAAAGGGAGCCTATTATCATACTGTGAGACCTGCATCCTGAAGGATGTTAAAAGTATTTAAATACTAATTTCGAGCACCTGTGCAGTTTAACAAGATCAAGAAACGAATTGAGAAAACTAAAAATAAAAAACAGATTCAAAGGGTACTTCAATGCTGAACTTCTATCACAAACATATTCTGTCATGTAAAAATGCAATTCCACTAATTGAAATATGTTATTTCTTATTAAACTGGGCAATCTGTGATAGTTGCATGTATTTATGAAATGTCTAGTATTTAGCAGGCAAAGCCGGTTTAAATTTATATTGCTGTTACAACACTTTTCTCAGTGTTTGATTGAAATCCTTGATGCTATAAAATAGGCATTGCTTAGTGAAATTTTGCATATGCAAAGCTACTGATTGTACCTCGTTTCTACATGAGAGGATCATTGATAAAGGCTACAGAGGAGGTATAAATAGCCATGCTATGGAATATGCCCATTGGCTCTGTGCTTCAATTACACCAAATGAAGGGAGAGTGTGCACCCATAGCTCAGGCTACAGGAGAGTGAAGCTGCAAACTGTGACATGTCTGGTAGATGAAGGTAAGACCCTCTAGTAAATAC
This sequence comes from Triturus cristatus, assembly GCF_964204655.1. Lineage (NCBI taxonomy): Eukaryota > Metazoa > Chordata > Amphibia > Caudata > Salamandridae > Triturus > Triturus cristatus. The sequence continues at coordinate 665,734,696 of NC_140589.1, read as the reverse complement.
AGATACTAAATGCAACAACCTTTGAGAGAAATATGCTGATGCTAAAAACAGCTGATTGCAGGACTACTCATTTGAGTCTGATCCTTAATTTCTCTGGAAAGGGTCCGTCAGAAGCATGCATGGTGAATCACCCCAAGGTGATACTTGACTAGTAGCTTTTATGCCTAACTTACCTTCAATTACGATTATTTACCGGTCTCAAAAGGATCTAGTTGTAAAGGAGTTAGACACTACTGGGCCGATTCTCAAAGAACTGTGAAGAGGTCTGCACTGCTGGCACTGAATATGGGAATCATGCCAAGAGAGTGGAGTCTGATTTCATAGTGTGAGGAAGACCGCTGCGGTATGAAATCAGTCAATTGTGCAGAATATATCCTTACTGCTGCAGTCAACAATAGATTATTCAACTTTTCTCACTTACCATAACCTTAAAACACCTGGTATATTTTACCTAGATGCAGTGCCTTACATCAGGCTTAGTTCGTTGACTTACCAACCCTCCGCCATGTAACAGACCATCTTCCCAACTGCAGATTTACATATTCCTCCGTTCCAAGCTAATGCAAATGTTACCAACCTAACACACCACTTTACTAATTTCACGAATTGCTCTTGTGCAATTCCTCTCAACACTGAACGAGAACCAACTAGAAAAACGTAAATACATGCTCCTAGTTAGTACGCCATATATCTATTCCTAAGCTTTACTGAATATCCTTCCTTCCTTCCTTTCAATATCTACCTGCTTCTGGCCGTTCTCATACCCGGCTTTTGCTTTTGCTCTTTATCTCAATGGAAGAAAATGTAAATATTTGCTACTAACTTATGAAACATCTATCGTCTTTCTCTTAAATCATCTGTTGTCTCTCAATTTCTACTGGGTTTCCAAACCTACTCCCACTCAGTATTTACATTGATTCTTTACCTCAATCTGTCACTCTCTGCAAAAGTTATAGTTCTGTTTTCTACTGTTTCTAAATCAAATTGTTCTATGTATAAAAATTCTATTCCGTATGGCTCCTTTACTGCATTGTGCTATATAAATATTTTAAATAAATTATATTTCTTTATTTGTGATTTTCTAGGCGTTGCATCCAGACTTGAAAAGTTTGAAAGAGAGGACACGTCGGGAGATGTAAAAAGAATTCCCGCAATAAATCACAAAGCAGACACCTGTGTGGAAACAGATCATATAAAATAAAGAAAATAAAAAAAAAACAGAGGGAAAAACACCTCTCCTTCAAAATATCTTTCTCTTATGCTAATTGGAGGAAAAGGCATCCTAATGTAGTTTCGAAGGAGTACATGAAAGAACTTAAAGGGAAAGCTGATCTATAGACAAATTACAAACAGGAAGGGCCCAGGGTGGAGCAAATGAACTCACAAAACATAATGATATGTCTTTATTTCATCAACAGAAATTGTGTCTAGACAAAATTCAGTTAACACTAGCAATTCAAATGAATGAAAATCTTTTTTTGCACAATACTGTATTTACAATGAATAAATGAAGTTTTTAATTCATTAGTTGATAGCAACATATTTTTTTCCCAAAAAGGTAAAAACTCTTAGTAACAGAATAAGCATAAACATCTGTCTCATTTTTTACAATAAAAACCACAAGAAACCACAGTCACCTAGAAAAAAATAAGACAAGCTTAAGAACTAGTACAATAAAATGATGCATTGTATTAAGTTACATAAATCGCATAGAATCTGTGTAAAAAGTATGTAGAAAAACACCTGATGTAACCTGTTACAGTCATTGACCAGTTATGAGAGGTACGGAGGAGTATACAGGTAGATATGTGTGAAAACTGTCCGTGCTGTTTAACCAGGGGAGAGAGAGGAAGGAAGTGACCCCCTTGCATACGATGAATAGAACCCTGTTTCGAAAGCGGCCTCTGGAGCTTGTAAGGCAAAAGAGAAGAGAGGAGTTTCTCTTGTACACAACTGGTTCTGGAACAAACAAGCAGAAACTTTACGTTGACCCTGAAACTGAGGGTGGGGTCTAATCTGCAGTCGACACCAGAAGGTAAAAAAATAATGGGAGATCGCCCAGCGGGGTTCGTCTTGCCAATGACAGATAGGGGGGTCTCCTTCTGGATCAAAGAACAACCTCAATCAATTTATTCGGACCGCAAAAAGTGTTTTCTTTATAAAATTTCCTCCTTATGTTATAAATTTAAAAAAATGAAAATAACCAATCTCACCATGCGTCAAGTTTGGACGCGGGAGAGTTTCACTCTTGAGCATGTGCATGCAGCATTTTTGTCAAAAATGTTCCCTCTTCTGCACTCCAAGTCATATCTGAGATTCTGGAAAGTGGGTGCATGAACTGCTACTTGATCACTTTGAAATGATGCATTTGCCGAAAACAGACCCCAAAACGCCACTGAAGACTACATTAGAAAATGTTATAACAGACATAGTAGGCCAAAATGTGATAAAAGAAAAAATAGGCAATTAGTGAACATCGCCCATGATTGCCATCTCCTTGTTCACACCGGCATATAACAGTGTCCTTAATTTCTGTAGAAGTCACAATAAAGAATTTAGTATCAAAATCATATTCCATAGAAAAGAGAAAGGGTGGAGCCAACTCCCCAAAATTCAACAGCTTCAATGTTTAGTAGCTAGCAGCATTCCAATATGTAATGATGGGGTGGTGCGGAAAGGAGGCAAGTTTTAATTCTTGAAATCTCAAACACTCTTTCGCATCACAGATTAGTTTCAGGCAAATCCAGTGAGTACGCAATGGGCAATCCAATTTCCACTGTAAAGCCATATGTCCTAATTTATTTGGCAGACAGGTTTCGCTATACTAAATGTGACGGATATCCCGCACCTCTTATGCACTTTTAGTGCATATGATACAATGCACTTGTAATAAGGCGTACAGGACACGTACCACGTTTGTGACAGAGTAATCCATCAGCCAAACTCTACAGGCCCTTAGTCAGTTAACTCAATGGCTTTTGACATCCTAATGGAATTTGGAAGGAAAGAAGATGGCCAGAAGCAAAACATTTCAAATAGACTAGGAGAAGTTTTCTTTGAATCAAATGTTCAGTGTCCAGCTTGTGCCATCTCACATCTAGCTAATCAAAAGCAGAGCATGGACTTGCCACCAATATACCCTTCTCAGATTCCTCAATAGCTTGAAAACTGAAACCTGGACCATTCTATTCAACTTATTATTTCATCATGTAGGGCCTTCATTAACTATCAGTCCATGAAATAATCGCAAAACGCTCTGGTGGTTATACAGTGCCACCCCCTTGAGATGCAGGAAGGGGCCTCTGGCATCTGAGGACAGACTCCCTTGATTATTGAAGAGGTTACCACCCCATCTGGCCAGCTCTTGGTCAGAGTCTGTTCTAACTAGCAAAGCATTCATGAGAGACAATAGAACAATGGATAGGACAAAGGAAATATACAGAAATTACGCACTAAGCTTTTGTGCTGGAAAAAAATAGGTCAACAAAACTATAATGTACATATGCATTGGGCAGACTCATCTAATTTATATGTAAATCTTTGAAAGACACAGCTAAATCTATTAGCTCTGCAACAGGCCGACAAATATTAGGATTATGCAACTGAGATTACTAATCTTACCTCCGCTCTACCCTCTCCCCTGCTTTCACTTTTACCATTGCTTAAATGTGAGACCACTCACCTCCATCCTTACGTCAGCCCTTACTTAAACAGCATATTTCGTTCCCTTACTGCATAGAATTTCTTTTAGTACCAGTGCATCCTACAGTGGAAGGAGTTGATGCAGTGTTTAAAGTAAAACACGTTTACTCCTTTAAAGAAAGCTTTTATTCAGAAACTCTTAAGGTGAAACTTAAGAGCCACATTCAGAGTTTTGAAAGTGGAAAGAGTGCGCTTATTCTGACATGAATATCAGTTTTGGGATTCAAGCACCTTTTGAAAAGGTGAGTCCTGCCCTTCTTAGGACAGTCAGCTGCTATAGGCAAACAGTCAGTCACACACATGCATGCCCTCACTCACTCACACACACACACACACACACACGAATTTTTTTACATATCCATTATATACATGCATAGCACTGGCAGTTTCTGCTGAAATACATTTTTGGCAACCTGAAGTAGGACCTCAAATGAGGCACTTGGCATGGAATAAGGATGTAAGGAGTTGCCTTGCCAAACGAGAAGCTTCTCAGTTTATAACGTAAAGAATTATCTTTTAATGTCCTTGGCAGGGCAAGACATGATCCTAGTCTGGTCAACGGTGCACCTGCTCAAAAACCTGGTGGTCAAATCATATTTGAGCAACCAAAAAGACTGTAGGAGTTATTAGTTGTATGTGACAATGGCAGAGCGGCATACCATTGCAAATGTAAGTGCATTCAACAGGTCATATCATTACTGAATTAGTCTATTATTTACACTGAATACAACATTCAAAGTTAGAAACATCAATGAATAAATATTGTCATCTGAAATAAATACTTGCATACTCTCATAGAACAGAGACGATGATCCTCCTCTACAGTATACCGTGTTTCTACAATGTAAAGAGTTGCAAACATCAACATTATCATTATGACGTACAGTGGCGACGAGGCTCTCAAATCTGACTGACCAAACAGCTTGACATGAAGCAAGTGTAAACATGTGTAACTCATAAAAGTTTTGAGATGTGATCATGCAAGGAAACAACCAATCTCACTGCCATATTTTCCCATATAACATATGTTTAGGCAGGGCTACAATGTTGCCATTCTTATAGCCTCTGGAGAGATGTCACCCATCATATGTTTTTAATCACGTACAAAGCCATTGCTCTATAGGCCTTTAAACAACTATATGCACAAAAAGGGAGGTATGATTTTATACACCAGAGAAAAGTATACAATTTATATTTACATCCTGAGACAACAACATTTCTTGTACATCACACCAATATGTTGAACTAAAAAACTTTACCCTCACTAACTTCTACTTCTTTTGCCATGTACTGTGCACTACTTGCTACTGTCCTGAGACGTTAGAAGCCCTCCATTTTCCACATTAACCACAATCTCTTCATACGCATTCCCTTCCTGTGTGTAAATTTAGATTGAAATCCCCTCAAAACAATTTGCTGAGTTTACTAAAATCAAGACATGTTACTAATTTTACGTTTTTTTAAATGTGCATTGTGGCTTTAACAACTGCCTTAATCACAGCATGCAGGCAGAAATCTTTCTCTTGTCCTTGTCATTACAGGAGTTCCTTCATCAATAAATGTTCCCCATTCGTACATCCTGATCTGTTTTGGTAGAAAATGTATACTAGATTAAAGAAAGGAAGTGAGGACACAGTAAATGTGTCACACTCAGTTCGAAAGCTGTAGCATTCAGTCCCTGAATGTGAGATGGCTACACTAGAAAAGGCAATTGCTTCCAATTTTAGGTTTTATCTGTCAAAAAATAACATAATTTGTTTAGCTCTTCTAAGGCTACAACAGATTATTGCCCCTCCTGCTGCTAGGTCAAAGATCTTGCCAGAAGCGTCAGAAAGAAGTTTCCCATAACATGTATCAATCTTCCTTTGTGTGTTTATTATTCCTCCTACAATTTCCAACGTATGAGTCCAACTAGATGAGTGTGCTACCAATGCATACATGGAAATGTATAGTAGGGTTAACGTAGAATAATGCATAACTGGTTGTCTATAACTTGTACTTACATTAGTACTAAAGTTCTCATACAAGTAGGTATGGAGGGTATGCACCGAAGACCATATAGTAGTTAGAAAAACTTCAAATAAAAGAACGGGCCTGGCGAATGCACAAAAATCTCTATATGTTTTTTCTTTATGAATCTAGCAACATATTAGCCAAAAATTCATAAAACATTTGTGTAGAGAACGCACTATTACAACCATCTAACACACTATACTCAAAATCACAGGCAACTTTCATATATCGATTTACTGCCACAAATAATTACACTGTGATCCAAGATGGCTCCAATAATAAAAAATAAAAATAAATAAATAAACCAATATGCGTTTTCACTATCAGTGGAAGGAATAAAGTCTAGACTCTGTGTAAGTCAGAAAGCAATGGCAAGGTAAAAATGGGGCATGCTATTGGTGTGGTTTGGTAATTGAGCCTTCTGCTCTACCTACTAACATCACCAAAACGTTGAACAAAATGTGCAAATATCCACCGAGTGGTGATGGCAATGAAATCCCAAAAAATGAAAGGGACTGAAAAACACATTTTCATATTACATTTCAAAAGTCCACAGCATGTTTAATGGACATTTGACTGTAATCAGAGATGAGTCCAACATTTTACCAGAAAATAACAAGAGCAAACTTTGCATTTTTAACACATTTTTCGTTGTACTGCCAGCAATAAGCATTTCAAAGACTCTACTTAATAATTTGCGTTTTTAAAGGCTTTACACAGACCTTCCTCACTGCATTGAGAAGATGGATACAAAGTTTCATCTCAATTGAGCTATCGACAAGTATTTAAAATGGCGCAGAAGCTTTTAAGTGCTAATTATCAGAATCGAGAGAATGAATCACTAGGAGAGAGCAATTTATTCATGGGCATATGAGGTGCCAAGTATCAAATTTGTCATAGGCATCACCATATCTGCAACTTCACACCCAATGTAGTAATATCTGGACCACAACATGAGTGCTCATTTCTGTTTGCAAAACCCATCTACTATCTCTGAAACTTTTCAAACTCTTTTAGTCAATATTAAAAAGAAGGTCAAATTTTCCACTCTGCAAATTTTGGAATTCAGGCGTAATATTTTTACCTCATATATGTTCTTACTCCTGGAACAATGTTAAGACACAGGGTGTAGGTATAAATGCTACTTAAGGCTTTACCTAAGGTACCTAAAGCTCCTTTTGCCACAAGCTTTTCTTTTATGTCCCTCAACGTGTTTTCAGTACGTTCTATATCAATTTATTCACGTACCCCTACATTTCTGCAGACTTGATAGTAGCCAAAATGCATCAACCAAACATGAATCAGAGCACAACATTGTGCACATGACATGGTCAAGTGCAGTGCCGAATGTTTAGAGACTAAACTAGAAAAAAGTCAGCTTCGCTAAAGGATGCAGCAAGCCCAGCTTATATGTGGCCATTGAGCTCTATCAAAACTTTATCACAGGAAGTTAGTCCATTTAATGGAAATCTTGTGGGAAAGAAGGCATTTGTTTTTGGACAATGTAATGCAAACTCATCCCATCAAACCTAATACGAATTACTTTTTAAAAGTCCGAAAGTCCTGTCAAAATTTTTTATTTTCTGGGGTAATCAAGCACACCATACACACCACTGAGAAACTGCATGCATGATGCCAACCCACAGCTGGAGTTCAGCAGTGTTTAAGTATCACGCTAAATTAACATTTTCAGGCATGCATGACTGACACAACTAGCTTAAAGGAATATTTGAATTTCAGTGCAAAAGAATGCACTTGTTAAATGATTTTGTTCAATAATTTAACTTTTCACTGGTTCAATCGGAATGTTTGATAAATCATCCCAATTGCTTGACAGTACTTCAATTTAACTTAGATGGATCTATTTGATACTTAAGAATTCACAAATAAAGACATATTGTACAGCAACCAATGAGTGATTTTATGAAGAACCGCCTATATAGAAGAAAAAAAACTTATACCGCACTGACAATTATGAAGAAACTATCATAAGGTGCATCAGAAATAAAATTCATGACAATTTAATCCTTGTGCTAACTCCTACTCCAACTCCTGTTGTAGCACCTAATGTTAACACAAGTCAGAGCGCTAATCGAAGCCCTAGCCACTATTTTCCTACCACGGAGTTTTACTCCAAAGCTATTGAGATTTGAAACCCAACTGTAACACTATAATGCAAACATCATCATTAACATAAAACACTTCTTTACCCTATTTATTATTTTCTCACTAATATTACTTCACATAACAATTCCTAATATTCATCTGGCTTCATTTTCTAATTTCAGTCGGTTCCTTCATTTTTACATAATGCCGATTTAGGTAGGTGATAGTGGGAAATAAAATAAAAATTGTTTGTAAAAAACACAGTTGGAAATTCTTCTATTCACATTATAAAAAAACCTCAAAACTGTATTCAGGCATGGTGGAAATCCGAAAAAATGCTGAAAAGCTGTGCTGCGCCAAATAAACATAAAATTCTTAAACCTATGGATCAATTGAGATGCATGTTTCTACTCTCTCTTTCCTCGAAGTTATATGGTTAACATTTTTAGACTGAAATACAATAAAAAATGTAGCAGCATACATTCGAACCTGAAGTTCAGAATGTCATATTACAGAAGAACAGAAAGTAGGGTATTTTCTACAGATTAAAAACCGTCTTTGTAACACTATACAAGTTTTGTGTGAAATGAATGATTGTGTACATTCTGTGTTTTGGACTTGAGACGACAGGGTTATTTCTTTCCTTGGAGAAATAAACATCCATTTTTGTTTACATTTCTTACAGGAGTATACCTAATAGATGTTTTAAATGGATACTTTTTAATTTCTTATAAGACTTGCCTACATTATTTTATTGTCTGTTTTACTAACAACAAAGAGGACGCATGCAAGTAAAGGTCCGAAAATCAATTTTAGGAGGTCATTTGCTTGGTGATTATTTTTTAAAACAGTTTTGTGTTCATTGGCAGAGAGAGAAATGTAGAAATATAATGGCTTACTGGTCTGCATTTTGCTTAAAAATCTACAATACAGCTTTCTGAGTCAAGAATTTGAACATTCAGACCTGATTCCCAAAAGGCAGTGAAGGAAAATCAACAATTGGCTCCCACAGGTTTAAGTCTACATTTTCATTTTTATAGCAGTCTCAAGGAACTCTGTGGGTTCTCTACAACACTTATGGTTTTCTAGGAGTACATGCATGTGTCCAATTTACGTAATCAGTATCACCACTAGATGGAAAAGTCTACATATGGAACAATGACACCGGTATTCGCCAGCACATTTAACTTATTTTTTTTTGTTTCTCAGTAAAAATGCCTTTCAAGGAGGAATCCCTTCCTTTTTGCCTCCATTAAATATGGGGATATTCCCTCCGATTCTCACTCTGGAAGTGCACTTAAGTCCTGTTCTTTGACAGGAGAAAATTAGTGACATGTACAGGGTGAGAAATACTAGCAAATTGATTGTGCATACAAACCAACTTGCATATATATGGGTTTGCTGGTGAGACCTTCCTGCCAAGTCCACAAAATTGAATTGGAAACTAAGTATGAGGATGCAGAATTTCCATCAAACTGGCATTGTTTCCCAATCCACAGATCTCATTCCACCACTGTGAATTAAATAAATCACAAATGGGGTTCTACCCATATAATCAAATCTATTTTTACCTCAAAGCTCAAATTAAGGGGCTGATTACGATGTCGGTCGGAAACTCTTCTGACCAAATCGGTTTCGGAATAGTTTCTGACCGAATGAGGGTTCTGTGAGTACGACCGACCAATTACGATGCTTAGGAAAATAGTTCGGTAGGACTCGCATTGGTGGGGAAAACCTTGCACCCTGTAGCGGGCACCTCATGGTGCCTGCCACACTGTGCATGGTTGGAAAGAGGGGTCACTTGGGTACCCCTTCAGGGGCCCCAACTGGAGGCCTATGGGGGAAGGGGGACCTGCTATGTGCCCCCAAAGTCAGATTCCAACAGCCGTTTCATGTCGGGCTGTCAGAATCGGACATCCTAATCGCTCGGTATGAGACCGTGTACATAGAGCTGAACGATTAGGCTCCGAACGACTCGGGCTGTCTAAATGCCGATCGGAACCGAATCGGACAGCCCGAACAGTTTCCGTGCATCGTAATTGGTCGGTCGGAAACGTATCCGATTGTGTCGGAAACATAGGTTCCAAATCGGATTCAGAGCCTTTCCGACTGACATCTCTGTGAATTGGCCTTAGAGATTAAATTAGGAAAATAACCTTAAAATGTTTACATTAAACATCCCATCAATTGACTTTTTACTAGTTTCCGAGTTTATTAGGTTAATGGGACATTGGGCATCAAAGTGCATCAGAGTTCAGGCATTCACTGCCAACAAAAACATTTTTTTTAACTTATTTTCGCTTTAAAAAGTGCTGAATTGTTAAGGTGATGTGGAACTTACAATAGAGTTATCTGGCTGCAAATTGAGAGAACAGTGATGATATCTGTATTGCTAACTTGCGTTGTGCGCTATGCGCTAATCATCCTTGACCCCAAGCTCATTAGTATGGGCCATGATGGTGATAACTTACAATGTGAGGTACTGCTTATCCAAATTCGCCTAAGTGCTTTATAAGGATTAAAGGAATGGGGAGATGATCCTATGGAATCAGAATGATGAATAGAAAAACACCCACCATCCAAAGAGATCACAGTAAACCACGAAATGTGATGGTAGAAAGACATACAAGACGAGAGGCCTCTCTCGGAAGCAAAACTTGGAAATTTTTTCAAATAAGAAACTCCGGAATTCCTTTAGGTAGAAGAAAGTCACTGGCCATTGAGCAAAGTTGTATATCTTCATCTTTTCTGATACGAGGTGCATCCATGCTGCTTCACGTTACACCTGGTTACATACGTGAAAAGAAAGTGTCCAAAAACCCTTGTACTCATAGCCTTTTTGTATCAAACCTTTACAGCACAAAAAGACAATGAAATTTGTTTTATCGTGTTTTCAATTAGATTGCTAAAAGGGATTTTACTATTCGCAAGGAAGTTTCAAAGCTTGAAATTAAGAATCACAACTGTGTCTTTGAAAAAAATTTAGAAAACATGGGCCTCAATAAGGGAAATCTGCAAGCCCTGGCAATTACCATGCATCTTCTGGTGTCGGGAGGCCATGAAAACAGGAACAGAAAACAAAAGAGAAAACAAAGAGCCTTATTTACTTTCTGAAGTTTCCGCTCCTTATCCTACTCTTTTGTTTAAACTTTATTTATTCTCCTTCTTCGCCTCTAACCCTCTCTCCAGCAAATAGGAGACTCTGGTTGGACTAAAGGTGAGATGTGGAGTCAAACCTATGATGTGATCAAAGGTTGTGTGATGTCCCTTCCATGACCCCTCACATGTTGGTGAAAAGGTATTGATGCTAATAACGCTGTTCGACCATGGTAACTTGCATTTGCTTCTGAATCTGTTCACTTATGAACACCATGAACAAAAGTAAACTTATTTAAATAAATGAAGGAGACATGTAGGGATCCTGGTGCACTCACAGCAACCAAATTTACAACTGTATGTACCAACAAATGAAGATCATATCAGTATAGAGAATAACACAAGGATAACAGGAAAACTAACACAATGGTGCATTTCCCAAAATAACACACCCTACTAAACACATTTAATAAATTAATCCTATAATACAAAAAAATAATAAGGTTTATTCTACAGCATCTACTGCGATGCCGGAGTCGCATGATAAAAAGTCAGCATTATAAATACTAGGGATCCATTGGTATTATTACTGCACGGTTTTGCTGCCATTTTGTTCCAGAATCAGTTTCGAAAGAAATTCAGTCTATTTTTCCTAAATCAAGGCACCCCTCGAAACAGCGAAGACAGACAAGACAAACAGATGATGGTGCAGTGCTTACTGCACAAAGTGAAGCAAGCTCAAGTGAAAATGGTTGTAAAATTTAGATGTCAAAAGCAAACGGATGAGGGACACAGGGGACCGAATACTGGTCCAGTCTACGGATGCAGGCGGCAATGAAAGATGCTGCACACGTACAGTCTTCTATGCTAAATCATTTTACTCCTACTGTCCAAGCACCTACAATCCAATGCATTGTGTTTTTCGATGGGAAATGGTGCCATGTTTATAAAGTTGGCACAGAAATCAAAATTTCAGTTTTTGGATTCTAAGTTATGGTTTAGGAATTAAGCCTTCTATTGGCCTGCCGATGAACGGCTACAAGTGCAAATCAAAGTCCGACCTTCTATCACATTCTGCAACGATGTCTTCCTCTAGCTGCCATAGTATCAGTTTTGGTAGATGCATGGTTCAGGACAGTATAACGACATATAATGTTACATTGAACCATGAAACAACTGCACCGTGAATGTTCTTTAACATGCTTGAATGCAAAAATAATAATAGTTTAAGTAGCAGTCTCAATACATGGCCCCACCAACCAAAGAAACAGAGGAAGCCCAGCTGCCACACCCAGTTCATGAGCACGCTACACCAAAACTAGACATCCAGGGTGATCAACAGAATAACATGTTGGCATCTTTCATTGCCATCAGCACAGGGCCAAGTCTATCATTGGCACTTGAGTTGAAGGACAATCAATATTCATAAAAGAGAGCTGGCAATGGCTTTTCCTCATCCGTGAAAATACACTACAGTTAAGGATAACAAAAATAATGACCAAGGATTCCCGCTGAAGGTAAGCTTAAAAAAGGTAGGGACAAACGCATTTTAAATACTGCATAAAAAGCCTGCCATGCGTCTCCTACGTCACCGTCATCGACACTCCGGGCTCTGATGTGATTCACATTTTAGATTTTTGAGGCTAGCTTTAAACACCCGCTGACTGAAACTAAAAGTCCCCTGCAAAACAAAACACCCGCGTAACAGTAGGAGAGCCTAGCATCATTAGCACATTGAAACAACATAACACAACTTTTTATAAATAGCTTATACTTTTTTTGTTTCTAAAAGAAAAAAAGTTGGTGACTTGTTTAACTTTTAGGAGCTTTTTCAACCATTTCTTCCTAAGAGCATGATACTTAGCGAGCCCCTTTCCCCTTTCCCTTCATCCTTTAGCTAAAAGCACAAGTTTAAGTGCTTTTGACTTTCTCTCCTAGTGAATACGTTAATGGCAAGATGACATTTGAGGCATAAAGTGTTAAGAGAGAATCCAAAGCTGCCCATACGTTTTTCATTGCTAACACTTTTTTTGTGGAATCGGATACACTTATTTTTAATAGTCCTTTCCCATGCCTCCCTATCTTTTGGAGACGGGAAATCAACAACTGTTTTCCTAATGAAAAACAAATGAACAATGGTGATCTGGATTGGCGTGAAAATGTTCAGTAAGAACCGAGAATATTTTTAAATGGTGCCCTTCTAATAACACCATTATCACACATGTTTTGACATGCAATGCTAACGTTCAGAAACACAAGTCTCGCTCCTGGACACCAAACAGGCCGGCCTCCTTTCATTCTACTGCAGATGCGCGGTATGGTTCCCATGATGTCCAACGTACAGAGTGCGGCTTCCGCGGGCAGCAGAAGCATACTGTAACTTGGTGGTCCTCTCTTCCTTAGTGGCAGGTTTGCTAGAAGAGATGCAGTGCAACACTGTTGCCAGCAAAGGCGGCTCACCCCAAAAAAATCAATCTCTGAAGGGTGGAAACTGATTCCTCATCCACGGGAAGACGCTAGTGCCCGGAGTGCCGGGGTTGAACGCTGGGAGCAATTTGGCTTCATGTAAACACAGGAACCCGCTGCCCTTGCCGGCTATAGCAAAAAAGCTGTCTTACAGCTCATCTTCCAATAGGCCGAGGTCAAGGCAGGCGGTGAGAAGCACCCAAAAGAAGGGCACGATGACAACAACTACCAAGCCCCCATTGCTACAATAACAGTGGGCCTGGATAGCTGTATTTCAACCTAATAATAACAAAATATTGTGTTTTTCATTTCGTGACAGATTCTCACATATTTTACTCCGCGATTCTCAGGAGCTGACTAGAGCATCTTAGAGTTTCAAAAGACCTTTCTATTGCATCATTCATAAAGGTTGTTTTCGCAGCAAGATGGGAGAAGCTTACAGCCTTTCATTAGAAACACTCCTGTTTATTTGGCTCTGCCAAGAAATGCATCTTGGAGAAGTAAGGAGGTAAATAAAAAATAGGCTTGAGACTATAAAGTGGTCTAGCATCTGAACAATGCCCAGCCTAAAAACAAGCACATTTTGGTCCTCAGTGTTAGCTTCAGTATAATGCAACCTCAAAAGCCTCCCTGGAGGCAGTGGAAAGAAAGGGCCAGGGTTACGTGGCCTCAAGGAAGGCAGATGCTAAACTCTCTCCCCCCATCTGGCCTTCAGTATTAGCCGGGCAATGTTTCTGAATAGGGAATCCATACCTGCAAAACAGCTGCAAAAGGCATGACGGGTTGCCTTAAATAGGAATACAGATCATTACGGCATTTTTGTTTGCCACTAAGGGTCTAGAACCAAAGCTGTGGTCACGTTTTGGATTAAAAATGGCAGCATGGCATGACAATGTTCGACTGTTTATGCAATGTATGAGGAACCGTCTATTTGGCAAGATCCAGCTCGGACTGAATAACTGTCTCCTGAGTGCTATCCTATTGTTATAGTTGCATTGAATGCTTTTGTACAAAGTACCAAATTTCATAATGTTTGATCCATGGAAGTTACACCTTTGCTTAATAAAAAATAAAATAAAAAGTTGACTCAAAATCTCAGTGCATGTGGCAACACTGACCACTACTGTACAGTTTCTGCCAGCTAATAACGCCCAAAATGTTCAAATGGCACCCTACGAATAGCTGGGCCAAAAACTTCAAATAAGTATCCAACAAGAATTTTTTTCATAAATAAGGACAAAACGAATGATACTGATGAGCTGTGGAAAACAGTAACCCAAACCATAGCAAGCTGCTCAAGTCAGTAATAGCATCAAAGACTAAAAAGATGAAAAGGGAATGTTAGAAATTGCCCATACAGCTGAGATTCCAGTTTCAGAATGAGACTATTAAGGGAAATGGAGGACTTTGCATATGGTGCAAGATATTTAAACTATTTACAATTTAGCTATAAAACTTTGATGTGTGTATAAGCGGTCTTCCAAGAAAAAACTGAACATTCAGAAGAAATTCCTGAGATAGGGTTGTGTGACATGGGTCACTGAGAATAAAAGCTGCTGTAGGGTCCTCAGAGGTATTGTGTCCAACCTCTGTTAAGTTTTGAAATTAGCATACAAAACAACACACACAAAAAATGAAAATAAAAAATGCTAACAGTGTTGCCACTGTTGATTCCCTGCCGGAGCAAGGCATAGCACCATTGTGAAGAAAAAGACTCCCCACTTTGACGAGAGGAGGGAAATACTTAGACTCAGTATTGCTGCTAAGACCATTGTAGTGTGCACCAAAACTGGTTCACTTGGGCAACAAATGAACACGTCACTGGCCAAACGCAGGTACCCCCCCTCCTCCTGACTAGGGGGGACATCAGGTCAGTAGTCACGAGGTGAAGCCCTTCTCAGGCAGTTCATCTGTTGTACACTTTTCGGTCATTTCCTGACAGAAGTCCACCGTCACTGTTTGGCTGTTCTGTTCAAGAGATAGCCCCCTCTCTAAATATGCCCCATGGTCAATGCCGTCCAGCCTCCGCCCTGTTGTACAATGTTCAGATCCATCGCTGGGCAGCCAATGTGCACCGATCTGCATGGGGTCTTGCTCTGAGCAGCACTGCATACTTTCCGCAGGAGCTTGGGACCCTAGGCTTTGATCGGCTCCGGAGGGCAAAGAATTGATACTGGAAGCAGCGGGAAGATCTACAGGCCGGAGAATGGGGCAGTATCGGTGAAGGGCTTGTATCTGTTCTGGGCTTTGCATATCTCTACATACTTCTTGGGAAAGGCAGGAGAAGTTATCCAGCAGTTCACCCATGCATGCTTTTAACTGGTTCCTCTCTGTTAGCAATTTTTCTTTTTCGCATACCTGAAAGGAAAAAAAACATTTTTAACACATGAAAACATTTGGCTGTTAAAAGTAGGCAAAACAATGTATGATCATTTCCTCTTTTACTAGGATACATTTCATGATATAGAGTTGACGATAAACAACTGAGCCCCAACAGTTGCAACATAACAAAACCGAAAAGTACTTAAATCATTGCTTTATATATTATGAGACCTGTGATCCATACGTGTATACGTTTTGAAATCCATTCGCATTGTACAAAATATTCATATAACAGTCCTACAGTAGCACTCTGGATTATTTTATGCGGGATGAACAGATGTTTGCTAGTTAACTTTAAATCACTCTCGAATAATTTTGTTAGCTGATTGTTCTTGCGAAAAAGCGAAACTGAGACAGACTGGAAGCAGGAGAGACCGGTATAGGGAGATGGGGACATGACCACCTGGAGAGGGACAAAGAGACACTGGAAAAGGAAGACAGGGGCAAGGCAGAACATTGAGACTGGGAGACACAGGGTTTCAGACAGAGCAAAGCAAAGGGGTCTTACACTGAAAGGACTCACGCACTGGGCCAGGGAGATTCCGACATATGGGTACAGATGCAGGGATGTATACAGGGCATCACAAAACACAGATCAGAGAGATGCAGCCTTAAGGTTAGACATAGGCTCGCTCTGGAACAAAAAGGCATGGATGCTGGATGACTTAGAGCGATGGGGTCACTGGGACACAGGACCTCAGCCACTGGGAGTGGGACATATTGCCAGATCAATCAAATATCTAATAGGAAAAAAAAATCTGATTATGATATTGCGTCAAGGAACTTGTAGTTGGAACTGTGAAATCGCAATTTTTGTTAAAATGTATTAAGAAAACCTTGACAAGTCCGGTTATCCATATCTCGCCAAAATAAATTTGAAAATACGTACAGCGACTAAACCTCACTTTGGGAAATACTGGCCGTGGGACTGAGAGATGGCAGAGTCGAGGAACCTCGGTCACATATGTTGGGAGAGGGTGACACGGACTGGGAGACACAGACACTGGGCGCAACATTCAGGCAACTGGAACAGAGATGGGTGGAGATTGAGACAAAGCTAGATGGCCAGAAAGACAAATGCCAGGCCCAAAGAAGCAAGGAAATAAAATGAAACAGGGCAACAGGGGCGCCAAGATGGGAAAACCGTAGCTACTGCTAACATAACTACATGACACACTGACCACACATACATGGGTATTACGAGGCTTGCAAGATCCAACACTCGTTCAAAGATTCCGAAACTTATTATACTGTACATATGGTGTACTAGCGAACCGTAAATGTGTGTGTGTGTACACACACACACACACACACACACACACACACACCCCCACCCCCCCACCCCCACCCCCCCCCCTCCCCCTCCCCTTCCCCCCACCTCCACCCCACAGTGATGGGGAAGCTCACACAATCCAATTCCAATTCCACTAGAGAGGTCTTTCCACCGCAAGAAAATCCAAAGTTAGAAGACTAGTATAGACTGCTTAACAAATAATACTATGTTGTATACATAATCGTAGAAGTTTGGGAATGTTACATAACCCAAACCTCTACCCATGTGATTTCTTCTATAGGAAACCCACAGCCAACAAATAACACTTTGCAAACTAGAGACGGTCATCATCAAGTGGCGGAGAAAATGTAAGACGATGTAATTCATATATCTTATGCAAAATAACCGTACAAATTGCCGTTTAATGAATCTTTTTTCTAAACGAAGATCGGAAGGCATACACTTCTAAAAACCTTAGAATGGTGATAGGTGAAGAAAAAGCAAAGTGCCTCTAGCACAAGCATAAATGTGTCTATTGCTAATTGCTTTCTATAATTAATTACACCAGTGCAGGACTGGTGCACAATATTCCATGTTCTAGGGTTCCCTGCCTAACCAACTCGAATTATTAGATTTTAGCCCCAGAATTCATCCCGCAGTTGCACAGAATGGCGGGCCTGCTTCCAGTGCTCTCATGCGCCACTAAAAAGTTAAAGAAGAACTGGTTACTTAGCGCCAGTCGACTTTTCTAGACCGCTGTAATACACTGTGAATTCTTCTAAATGAAAAAGCACTGAGTCATGACTAAATGCACCTGGACAATTAAAAAAATATATGGGCCCGGTCACTCAAAGAAAATACTGTCAATTTATCAAAAAAGTGCAAACTTAAGGAACAGATTGCCAGAACAAGCGAATATCTAATCATTAAAAAAATCTGATTATGATATTGCATCAAGGAACTTGTAGCTGAAACTGTGAAATCGCAATTTTGGTTAAGAGGTATCAAGCAAACATTGACACGTTCGGTTATTCAGAAATCGCCAAAATAAATTAGAAAATGAGTAGAGCAACTAAATGCCACTTTACATGATGACTGCACCAGCTGCAGGCAGTCACACCAATTGGGCCATTAGTTAAACTCACCAAGGGTGCAGCCGAGATCCATGCAGGCAACAGCGGTGGGGCCACGTGAGAGGGGATTTCGATGGGAAAATTAAATAAATTATTAATTTTCCCTCAGCATCGTCCCTCGAAATCTCCCCCACGTGGCCCCTCCGCTGTTACCTGAACGGACCGCGGCTGCAAGGGTGCCATCACCCAAATCACGTTCTCCCACATAGTTGGCAAGAGCAGCAAATCCCCTGTATGCGACTTACATCTAACATCTAATGCTAAAAACACAGGGCACACAGAGGCCGAATAAAACATGGATTCAAAGCACAGGAAAGGAGATTAATATTAAAAAGATCACCCACAAAAAAATGTCTGAACTCAACAGCACTACAGGTAGCACCCGGAACCTAAATACTTTCCATAACTTTCTAACAAGACGGCACGCAATAGCCCCATCTACACACCCACCTCACCTAACTCATTTAAACTTGAACCCCAGCATTCCCTCCTACCACAACACACCCTTCCCTACCAAAAAATTAAGACACCAGAGAAAAGGACCCATGCCTTTTCAGAACTTCACTCTCTTATCCCTTCCTGGTCGCCAATGTAGCAGCTAGAAAGACGAAAAAGCTGATTTTACAAGCTGGAGACCATCTCTTTAGGCTCATCACAGAGATGTTCAAGTGAAAGAAGAAATTAACATAAAGCCCAATCTGGAACAGGGACACAAAACCTGCTCAGCTCAGGTCATTTCCAACTCCACTCGCTGTCCATGCTAGACAACATGGCAACAGAACCTTACCTTTTCCACCAACAACACGGGCACCTGGGTTAGTGTCGAGATTAACAGCATACAAGATTACACATCAGGACAACTTCTAGTGATGTAGTAAGAGTCTGGATTGGGATAAGAAACTTTCTCAGTGAAATAACTAGAAAGAACTAGGAAGGAGACCTTGTGTTGCACTGTGTTTTTTTGGGAGTGTTTGGCCAAAAATAATTCTGGCCAACTGGAAGACCAGGAGATAGCATGACACAAAACAAAGAACACCTAATGTGATCGGCATCTTGGTGGAGCTTTGCTCAGATTGTGACTTAACAAACTACATGACAGCCGAAATAAGAGATTATTTGCATTAGGTTAAAGTTAACAACGTCACACGAAATAACATTGTCAATAATAACTATATTGTCCTACACACCAATATTTATCAACATATTTGGTGCTATATATTGGTGCCGACTATTCGTTCTGCACCGACCATACTGGGGGCTTTACTACAATAAACCTTAATAATAAAAAGGGAAATACTACAGCGACATCGCTACAAAGAAGTTTCATTAAGTCCATGAGAAGAAGACAAAGAAGCATGTATAGGTGGCGCGGCAACCACAGTGTGTAAATTTTTAAGGTGGGTCAAGACATTCCATAAGGGACCCTACCATCCTATGGGTGAATGAATATCGATCCCCAACAAACAAGGACGTTACCATAATAGAAAGAATAATCCAAAGACAACAGTCTAAACACTATAATGGAAGAATAAATGAAAGACTTGGCAGACCACCAACAGGATATTCTTATATTAGAAAATTTGAATCTACTGATCGAATGTATTGATGCGAGCCTGCCTTAATTAGAAGAGGTACAGATCAACTACTGTGCCAGTTCTTGATGTTTTTTAAAAAAAAATCACTACATGAGAGTCATGAATTTGGTCTTGATAAAGATGGAGATATAATCAAGCCATCGAAACGCGTCGACGCCTATTTTTTCAACACTAATCTGTTCACATGGGCGATTAATAACGAGTACTAAGTACGAAAGTACCAGGTTTTCGTCCCATATACTGCTACTACGGATGTGTAATATCTTTGATGACATATTGTTTTTGTCTATATTAGTGACTCTCATATTTTATGGTTTTTAACCCCTTCAGTGCCACGCCCTTTCCCCCTCCTGTGCCGGGCGTTGCATTAGTGGGTGGGGTTCATGACGAGAAAGTCTCGTCATGGGCACAGCGCGACCGTGCTCCATGACGAGACTATCTCGTCATGGGCACAGAAGAGGTTAAGTTATTGTGATGTAATTAGGTCGCTTATTTTTATTGTTAGCTATTATTGTTTGATGGTAAATTATCATCTCTATGTAATAATTCTTTTGCTTTCAATATATGTTGAACAATTAATAAATGTATCTATTTAGTCTGATTTATAGCAGTTTATAGTCTTGTTTTATGCATTCTTGCTTGCATGTATTACAATCCTCCTTGGTTTTGGATGAATGAATGATATCACTGGGTTTGAATCAGGATACGTGTGTGATAATTTCTACATATACTTAATCATTTAGTCCAAAGGATATTTCTTTGACTCGCTATATATTTGACAACATGGTGTGTAAAGATTTTCTCTCAAAGTTCTATTGAATATTTTTTTAAACTTCATTGAGTTGCAATGTTTTAACTACTGCAACATGTGAGAATCTTTTGCAAGAATTTATTCGCAAAAAGTAAACCAGCAAAGTAAAATGTTGTCTGTAAAAAAACTCTGCTAAACGTAAACTTACACAGAAAAAGTATGCACTAAATTTCAATCTTGATTGTGTTTCATTAGAGTGAAATTTATCTTGCAGTGCAGTGAAAACTATCTTGTAATGTGCACCAAAAAGTATCAGGGGCAAAGGTGAGTTTACACTGAAACATTTCAGAATCATTATGGTACGTGGCAATTAGGAACTTAGGATAGCAATGTTGCTGGCACACCAAAAAAATTGTTTTTATAAACTTCACAGACTTCTACTTAAAAACACCAAACTGTTGTTCTCCTTAAGGCTTACCAGGAAAATAGGTTGTCCTCAATTTTCGTTTTTGAGTGAATGCTAGCCCTTTTTGGGCCACAGGCTATACACCACGCATGGATAGATTTCTGTGGCCGACACATGGCAACTGAACACAACCTACTGTGGTAGATAAACAGCCTGCACACAACCAAAATGGCAGTGATGGCGATACAGAAAAGTGTTAAAATCCCATCCAAGGAACCAGGAAGAACTGCTCATCTGTGGTAGCCTGCAACACTTCTGTGAAACAAGCCAAGCTGCCTGCAGAAATTGATTCCTTAGAGCTAATATACAGATGGTGTGCAATTTCAATGATGCAGAGTTAAAACTGGCAAACAGACAAAACGTCTTAGCTCATGAAGCTCATGTAAAATTTATCACGCATTTTGATTTAAACATGAATATAAGGCATGGTAGATTTTCCTCAGAACAGAGCAGACATTTGAGTCCAGAGAACAATTCTCCATAAGTCAACAGAAGAAGGCAGTAAAAAATGCAACTAAAACCTCCCTATCCCAGCTTATTTCTTTTTCTACCTCTGTCATTAGTGGCTACATGTGGTGTTTGTGTCCAAGCCCCTTTTATGAGGCGGACACACACATTCAGTGTTTGTAGGTGCTGATGTTAATGCCACTTTTGTCTTCCAGGATATATCTGAATTGGCTTCATTCATAGTCTTCTTTTTTAGGTCTCGCCTGAGACAGCGCTTTAGCGCTGCTCTGGCGAGACTTATAGTAAGCACTTTTGGAAGTGCAAACGAGTGCTTTCAGGCCGCCAACTACAGTGCATGTGCTCCGGGCGCGCGCACCATTTGGCAGCCTGAAAGCACTCGTTGTCTTTCACTTTCGCGGCCGCTCGGCCGCTTTGATGTTTGATCACTTTCACTTTCGCGGCCGCACTTTAACAAGCTCTAAAAGCGTATTTTTTCGGCTACGTTTTAGAGAAGAAAATGTTCTTAAGATTAATTTGTAAAGCCTCAAAATAGTTACATCCCACAAAGAAGTAACTTCTTACACGCAGAATTGTAAATTGTGTTTCTGTTGCTGGTTTGTTGTTCATGAACATGCCTCCGGAAACAAATAGCAAACAATCAAGGGAGTATGTTTGGGAAATATCATTTGTAAGTAATACATGCTTTATAAACACATGAACATGTTTTGTTGGCTGCCATAGCATAGCAGATCTGGCCTGGTCAGAAGTGAGTTTTGATGCATTTAAGGAAGTCCCATTACTTCAAGAGTATTCTTACTGTGTTTCACTTCGGATACCAGGCGCCGCCTGTAGTGTGGAAACGCCTCTATCGCGCCGGTAAAACTTATCCAGAAAGAGCGGTCGTGCTTTTTCACACGAAGAGTGAATATTGACGGACGTGTGTAGAGCTAGGTGGCCCCGCCGTGGGAGCGGGTGCACGTCACGGCGCCTAGAATACCAGCGCTGCACCTTTCATTGCGTGAAGCCGGACAGAAGAGCTCTGTTCCTTGGCGCACATATTTTGTCTAGCTGCAGGGGAAGCTTTGTCCCGGCTGCTCTGACAATAGACTTGAAAGTAAAGCGCGGTGCCCGGGGGTGGGGGCCCGCGCCCATTGTGGCGCACAATGAGCTCGGCTGCCGCATTCCTGGCCCGCTCAGGGCCGGTGGCTTCCACTGACTGACGGCCTCCGTGGCACAGGCGCTGAGCGCGGCCACGGCTTGTGTAGCCACAGACGAGCGCCGTTTAGTAATGTTTGTTGCATCCGGTGTTTGTCACCGGGAGGCAACAAAACATGGAAACGCACCAGTTTGGAATATGTCAGCAGCGTGCGCATAAGGCAGGCTCGGTAAAAGCGCGCGGACTGGCACAGCACAGGCGCCTTGCGTAACTTGGCTTCTGTGCTGGAAAGGCTTGCGCGAGGTGTTCACACTGGCAGGCAGTCATGCCCCACGGAGTGCTGTTGTGCTTCCCTGAGGTGACTTGTGGAGAATCCACCACTACTTCCAGGGCCCGCAGGGCCTCCCTCGGACCAGAGGGTTCCCTTCAGGTAAGGGACACCTCCGCTGGCGCGACGGCCTATGTGCGTGTCTGACACCAGTTGAGTGTGTTACTGTGGGTCCATGCACTTCAAGGCTCTCCTCGCAGCAGGGCCACTTTGGTCGCTAACCTCTCAAGCATCCTTTGCATTTTCCCTTTTAAAACACACTTGGGAGCAATTCTAAATGATGTAAACTCTCTCTCTCTCTCTCTCTCTCTCTCTCTCTCTCTCTCTCTCTCTCTCTCTCTCTCCCTCTCTCTTTCCTTCCCTCTCTCTCGCTCTTTCTCTCTCCCACTCTCTTTCTTTCTCTCTCCCACTCTCTCTCTCTCCCCCCTCGCTTCTTCCATGATGACTTTTCCCCATCTTTCTTGCTGTCCCACTGTGCTTTGTCTCTCTCCTCCCCTCTCCCTCCCTCTCTCTTTCTTTCACTCTCTCTCTCTCTCTTTCTCTCCCTCTCTCCCTTTCTCCCTCTCTTTTTCTCTTTCTCTGTCCCCCTCTCTCTCTCTCTCCCTCTCTCTCCCCTCTCTTTCATTCCCTCTCTCATTATGTTTCTCTTTCTCTCTCTCTATTTCTCTCTCCCACTCTAGCTTTCTTTCCCCCCTCTCTCTTTCCCTCTCTCTTTCCCTCTCTCTCTCCCTTTCTCTCTCCCCCTCTATCTCTCTCCCTTTCTCTTTCTCTCTCTTTCGTTCCCTCTCGCTCTACTCTCTCTCTCTCTCCCCCTCTCTCTCTTTCTTTCTTTCTCTCTCCCCTCTCTCTTTCTCTCCATCTCTTTCTATCCCTCTCACTTTTTCTGTCCCTCTCTCTCTCCCTCTCTCTCCCTCCCCCTCTCTCTTTCTTTCGCTCTTTCTCTCTCTCTCGCACACACACACACACTCTTTTTCCCGAGATCCATATATTTATAACCACATCTTAAACTTATGGTGGTGCGATAGGTGGCACTGCCTCCTTGTGATTGCTCCCTGATGGAAAAAATGCAAAATGTAAAAAATATTCAGTCTCTAATTTGTATTCATGGCTACAAAACCAATGCTTGATTTCCAAAATGTGGTAAACCATACATTGCTAACAACCTTCCTCAAATATGCTTTTTACACAGCATAAAGTGAATATAAACTGCTTTCTTAGCACCACAAAACATATTTTTTTAGGTCTCGCCTAGGCAGCATTAGGGTTAGTAATGCTCATTAAGAAAACATTTATGGTTGTGGTTGAAGCAAAATCAGCTAATAATTTTAAGGATGTTGGATCACCAGCATGTGTCAGATAGCTAAGTTAACAGAAAATACAGAACATGAGTAGATAAACTGGTGGAATAATTTTTGGTTATTAATGGAACGTCGACAGATGAGGCAAGGATGAAAAAGCATGTACCAATGACTGGTAACAACAAGCATTTGCAATGCAATATGTCTCACATTTACGCGAGTTTAAGCTATTAGCATTGTAAATGACAATGCGTTTTATTTATATTTCAAAAACCAAAACATAAATAAAAGGCCTTTTTATTTACAATGCCAATAGCTCATGCTCAGGTAAATGCGAGACCTGTTGCATTGCAAATGCTTGTTTGTAGTTGCCATGCTGTGGAATATCAAGGCTTTGGAGTGTGGAAGCATAGGAGGCCCCTGAGATGAATCATGGTGTTGCATAGGCCTAACTCTCTGCCAGCTGTATTAAAAATCAGCCAGTCAGTCAGTAAAACTTTATTCGGCCGAATTTAGCCATAAAATATATCCAGACATAGTTAAAATTTCCAATTAAAACACACAACAAACATTCTGCAAACAATACAAAACCAGTACAGTACAATACTAGCCAAAAAACGTCTTGAGATAAAATGCAATCTTTTGTTGCAGGAATAAAACTGCTACTCAAAATCTGACAGTGATAAAGCCTACAATCACTGTCTTGGAACAGTTTGCTTATAGCAATGTAAAAGAACAATCCGCACCCGGGGAACTAACCTTCCATGGATTTCCAGCATCTCACCGCAAGTTTGAGAAATGAACTGACCCTAAAGAACAAGTTACTTACCTTTGGTAACGATATATCTGTAAGAAACATAAGTTAGTTAGATTCCTCACCTTAGAATATCCCCAGGCGTCAGGCTGGATCCGGAAAGATTTTTCATCAGCAATACCCTTGCGCATCGCTAGGCATCGTCTGCGGCTCTGCGTCCGTCGTCGGCGTCGTGATCGCCGGGATGACGTCGTCTGAGTACTTAGACGCCACCCTCGCGCGCTGACGTCAGTTCTTGTACATAGCTTTCCCCGCCAGGAACGCAGAGCCATGCAAGAGACCGACACTGGCGCCAAGAATCTAGGGCCCTGAAAGGGATGACCTCAACCCTAGATATCGGTTCCCAGAGCGGGGAGGATGGGTGGGGCGGTGAGGAATCTAACTAACTAATGTTTCTTACAGATATATAGTTACCGAAGGTAAGTAACTTGTTCATCTGAAAGAAACATGTTAGTTAGATTCCTCACCTTAGAATAGATACCCCAGCAATACCAACCCCGGTGGTGGGTCTGCGAACCAAGATCACACCAGAAAGTCCTGGAGAACAGAACGGCCAAAGAAGCTGTCTCTCCGGTCTTGGCTGTCCAGGCAATAATGTTTGGGAAACGTGTGCAGCGAGGCCCACGTTGCTGCCTGACAAATGTCCTGCAAGGGGACTTCCTGACCCAGGGCAGTGGTCGCCGCTGTGGCCCGAGTGGAATTGGCCCTCAGCCCTACAGGCGGTTCCTTTTTAGCTAAGGAATAACAGGCCTTGATACACAAAACGACCCACCGAGAGATGGTTCGCTTGTGCATCGCCCGACCCTTCTTAGTGCCCACGTAGCCAACAAAGAGTTGGTCGTCCACCCGGAACTGTTTGGTGCGGTCCAGATAGAAAGACAGCGCCCGTTTTGGGTCCAGACGTTGGAGCCTTTCTTCCTCTTTCGAGGGATGCGGAGGCGGAAAGAAGGTGGGCAGTGTAACAGACTGGCCCATGTGAAAGGTAGTTACCACCTTAGGGAGAAAGGAAGGACGAGTCCTGAGAACAACTTTGTCCGGATGGACAGAAAGGAAAGGAGGCTTAGAAGAGAGAGCCTGGAGCTCACCCACCCTTCTAGCAGAGGTGATGGCAACCAGGAAAGCAGTCTTAAGAGTCAGAAGATGAAGGGGACAATTATGAAGTGGCTCAAAGGGAGCACATATCAGATAGGTTAATACTAGATTCAAATCCCACTGAGGCATTACGAAAGGGACAGGAGGAAACATGTGAGTAATGCCCTTAAAGAATCGAGAAACAACAGGGGATTTAAAAAGAGAAGGCTGATCAGGAAGCCGTAAGAAAGCAGAGATAGCCGAAAGGTATCCTTTGAGGGTTCCCAGAGCAGAGCCCTGCTGGGCCAGGGAAAGAAGAAAGAGGAGAACCTCAGAAAGAGCGGCGGAAAGGGGATCCACAGCCTTTGCTGTGCACCATGCCACAAATTTGTTCCACCTTCAGGCGTATACCGATTTTGTGGAGGGATGCCTGGCTGCCAGAATAACATTACAGACTTCAGGAGGCAAGTCAAATGGCATCAACTGCCGCCGCTCAACCTCCACGCATGGAGGTGGAGGCTGGACAAGTTTGGGTGGAGGACCGTCCCCTGCTGCTGCGACAGAAGGTCCTCCTGAAGAGGCAGTCGAATCGGGGGATCGATCGATAGACTGAGTAGCTCGGGATACCAGTATCTTTGTGCCCAATCCGGAGCCACAAGGATGACTTGGGCCCAGTCGCGCCTGATCTTCTTCAGCACTCTGGGCAGAAGTGGTATAGGCGGAAAGGCGTACAACAGACCGCAACTTCACTCGCGATGAAAAGCGTCTCCGAGCGAGTGCCGCCTTGGAAATTCCAACAAGCAGAACTGCTGACATTGCGCGTTCTCTTCGGTGGCGAATAGATCTAACCAAGGCTCTCCCTACTGCCGAAAGGGGCCTTGCGCCACGTCAAGTTCAGACGCCATTCGTGATCCATCATGCACCGGCGGCTGAGTTTGTCTGCCCTGGCGTTCAGAGAGCCTGCCAGGTGTTGAACCACGAGGGTGATTCCCTGATGTTCCAGCCATGCCCAGAGGCGCAGAGACTCCGACAAAGGGTCCACGACCCCACCCCACCCTGTTTGTTGCAATACCGCATGGCGGTGGTGTTGTCCGTGAACACCTGCACTACACTTCCCCGAACAGAGGGAAGGAATGCTTTCAGTGCAAGCCGGATCGCCCGTAGCTCCAATAGGTTGATATGGAGCCGGGACTCCGCCGGAGACCAGAAGCCTCTGATCTCCGCCTCTCCCATGTGGCCCCCCCATCCCAGGAGGAACACATCCGTCACCACTACGTGCTCCGGTTGGGGTAGGGAGAGGGATCTGCCACTGACCCAATCTCGGTCCATGAGCCACCACTGCAACTGCCTTGCAGTGCCCTCTGAGATCAGGACATGGTCGGACAGGTTTCCCCGATGCTGGGCCCACTGGAACTTCAGGTCCCACTGCAGAGCACGCATCCGCCACCTGGAGTGATGTACCAGCAGGATGCAGGAGGCCATCAGACCCAGCAGCCGCAGCACCAACCTGACCGAAACTCGGGACAAAGGCTGAAAGATCGAAATCGGAGCCTGAATATCCCGAACCCGCTGTTACAGAGGATAGACCCGGAACTGCGCCGAGTCCAGAACTGCTCCGATGAAAACAAGCTTCTGGGAGGGACTCAGATGCAACTTCGGAACGTTGATGGAGAACCCCAGCAAATGCAGGAGGTCGGCCGTAGTCTGGAGGTGGGAGACAACTGCCTGGGGTGAGCCCGCCTTCAACAGCCAGTCGTCGAGATAGGGGAAGACTGGAACCCCTAATCTGCGCAGGTGAGCTGTGACCACCGCCATCACTTTCGTGAACACCCGAGGGGCACTGGTGAGGCCGAAGGGAAGCACGGTAAACTGAAAGTGCTCGTGGCCTACCATGAACCGCAGGTAACGCTGGTGGACCGGCAGGACGGGGATGTGGAAATAAGCGTCCTGCAAGTCCAACGCTACCATCTAGTCTCCAGGGTCTAGGGCAGCCAGAACCTGAGCTAAGGTGAGCATCTTGAACTTCTCCTTCCGGAGAAAGGCGTTGACGCTCCTGAGGTCTAAGATAGGGCGTAGGCCCCCTTTGCCCTTCTTGGGAACCAGAAAGTAGTGGGAACAACCACCACGACCTACTTCTGGGCCAGGAACGCGCTCGATGGCCCCCTTGGCCAAGAGGGCCGTAACTTCCTCCTGCAGAAGTTGCAAGTGATCCCCTGAAATTCAGTGGCACTGCGGTGGCATGGCTGGAGGGGTCGCCTCGAAGGGGAGGGAGTAGCCCCTTCAGACGATTTGCAGCACCCACCTGTTCGATGTGATGGTATGCCAGTGGAGCAGGTGATGGCGAACTCTGCCTCCCACTGGCGTAGAATGGGCCTGAAAGCTCGGACTAGGAGGGCTTTGAGGAGGATTCTGCTGGGGTAGATGTGGACAGACCGGCTCGTTGTCCCCCTGCTCTGCCTCGGCGGAATCCACGTCCGTAACCGCGTTGGGGCTGGTTCTGCGGCATGTGGCTAGACGGATGTGAGGGGGCGCCCCTTCCTTGGCCATGAAAGGGGCAAAAAGCGGAAGCTTGCGGGCACGGGCCGAGAGGCCCAAGGACTTGGCTGTAGCCCTGGTGTCCTTAAAGCGCTCCAGCGCACTACCCGCTTTGTCACCAAAAAGGCGACGGCCATCGAAGGGCATGTCCATGAGGGTGCTCTGGACATCCCCGGGGAAACTCGTGGACCTCAGCCAGGCGTGGCGACGAATCGCTACCGTGGTCGCAATTGCCCTGCCTAGCGAGTCCGTTGTGTCCAGTCCACATCGGATTGAATACCGTGCCGCATCCCGCCCCTCGGTAAGAGCCTGGGCGAGCCGTGTCCGGGCCTCCTCCAGACACTGGGGTAGCACATCCTCCACCGTATCCCACAGGGAGTGGGAGTAATGGTCCAAAAGGCACGCAGTGTTGATAGACCACAACCCCAAACTAAGGGAGGAGAACAGTTTCTTCCCAAACTGTTCCACCCTTTTGGATTCCCGATCCGGGGGAGCAGACGGGAAGGAGGTCTGGGAGGTAGAGGCCTGGATAACCAGGCTCTCGGGTGTGGGGTGCACCAACAGAAATCTGGGGTTGCCCGGTGCAGGGCGGTGGCTCCGGGCCACGTTCCAGTCCACAGGAGGAACTGTGGAGGGCTTGGCCCAGGTGCCCATCAGAACGTCGGTCAGTGCTTCATTGAACTGCAGCAGAGGCTCCGAGGAGCTTGCCGGCGGTTGAAGCACTTCAGTGAGGAGATTAGTCCTCACGGCCACAGCAGGCAGCTCCAGCCAAAGGGCTTCGGCCACCTTGCGCAGCACCACAGAATACGTAGCACCCTCCTCCATAGCGACAGATGGAGGAGAGATGAAGCCAGTGTCAGGGGAGGTTTCAAGACCACTGGCATCCCCCAGTTCATCTGCCCAGTCCTGAGATATCTGGCACTGCCGTGCCAGAGGGTCCTCAGACCCCTCCCAGTTGTCTCCGTCATCCGTCGGGACCGGAGTCGATGACGGCACCGGATGGCGCCGCTCCGATGCCGGGCCCGGACTGGGACTAAACTGGGTGTCATCCGAAGGCGGCGCCGGGGGCGGCACCGGAGGGGTCGGCGCCGGCAGAGGGGTCGTAAGGTCGACCGGGATCCAGGCCTGGATCCCGCAGGGGCCTGCAGCGTCGTGACCGGAGTCGATGACGGCACCGGGGCTGGAGCCGTCGGCTTGCAAGGCCTCCCAGTCGAGCCCGCGGTGCCCGAAGGCACGTCGGCAGGCGTCGACGGCAGAGCCAGGCTCCTCATGGCCACGAGGAAGTCTCTGATCTCTGCCGGAGTTGCGTCAGACCCAGGGAACGGAGGGTATGGGGTAGGACGGGACTCCTGCAGCGGATGGTGCCGCCCGAACCCTCAGCTGAGTCGCGCGACCGGCGAGGGGAGTCAGAAGAGCGATGTCGTCTCTTCGACTTCTTGCTGTGCTTCGACTTACTGGAATGCGAAGACTTTGACCCCGACGAGCGGTGATGGCTGCGGCTCCGAGACCCGTCCCTCGATCTCCTCCTCGACCAGGACCTTGAGCGGCGCAGAGCCGACTGCCGGATCTCGAGCAGCTTGCGGGACCGCTCCCGCCTAGCCTTCGAGGTCAAGGTCCGGCAGTCGAGGCACGACTCGGCATCGTGGTCAGCCCCAAGGTAATAGAGACACCGGCGGTGGTGATCCGTGACTGACATCAGTCGGAGACAGGCGTCACAAGGCTTGGATCCAGGCATCCCTACCGGCACCAGAGTCGAGGTTGACTGAAAATAGAACCAAAAGAGTTCAAAAAGTTTAGTCAAAAAGTGACTAAAAGGGTATGCTCTTCCCGGATCGGCGCTTACTGGCGCGGAAAAAAGAAGAACCGACGTCAGCGCGCGAGGGCGGGTCTAAGTACTCCGACGACGTCATCCCGGCAATCCCGACGACGGACGCGGATCCGCAGACGACGCCTAGCGACGCGCAAGGGTACTGCTGATGAAAAATCTTTCCGGATCCAGCCTGACGCCTGGGGATATTCTAAGGTGAGGAATGTAACTAACGTGTTTCTTTCAGATACAAACATCAGGGCTATTTAACAGCTGAAGGTGAAATAACGCGTTCCTACATTTCCGATGCCCTACAGAATTTAATAAGGGTTTAAGAAAACACAGAAAAAGAGGGTTACAAATTTTCCACAAAAATAATGATGAAAAGTAATGGGGCCAGAACGCACCCTTGTGGCACCCCTAGCACAAGGGAAAAACATCGGACATTTCACTTGCCGGGCCAAAGCTGGCACATGTCGCCAGAGGCCAGTGTAGGTTGCCAGGTGCCCACAGTGGAATGGTAAGAACAACTGGCTCACTATTTTCAGATGAAGATTGCGAATATTCAAGCCAGCCTCCTTCCAGGCATTTGGAGGAGACCATGGGGAGCTTGTTACACCCTAAACCACAGCTTGATTCCTCTAGGGCCCTCGATAGGTTTAACCCGATCTCCATGGAAGACTCTTTTGCAGCAATCTGTAACCTTACGTCCGGCTCCCCATCTGACATGTGTATCCCCAGTCTCTTGGCCTTAGGGGCGGGTGTCATCAATACTCTGGCTAACAAACTTTGGAATGCTTCTTTGTCATCAGCTGTAGAGCTGGGTACCTAGAAGCAGGAAAAAATTCTGCCTCTTCTGAGGAAACCCCAGACGGACCCTGGCAGACCTTCTAATAACAGACCGATTTCTGTGCTTCCTGCTCTCTCGAACGTTTTGAAGAAGCATGTTAACTACTAGCTCTCCCAGTTTTTGGAAAGTAACAACCAATGTGGTTTCCACCCCAGTTTCAATACAGAGACGGCACTAGCGGAAGTGGTAGATTACATCAGGGGTGCCCTCGATGTTAGGGGCAGAGCTGTGCGTATTATGCTTGATCTGTCAGCGGCCTTCGACACAGTACCCCACTCCACTCTGCTGGCCCGCCTTCAAGCTATTGGAATTAAGGGGTTTGCATGGGGCTGGTTAGCCTCATTCCTAGAGAAAAAGGTCAAGCAGTATGCTGCCCCCTTTGTTCGTCGGGGGCTAGTGAGCTGCAAGTGGGATTGCCACTCTCTCTAATATCTATTTCACCACCCTTGCTCTTCTGGCAGAGGCCCGAGGAGCAAAAATAATTTCCTTTGCTGAAGATAAAATCAGAACCTGCTTAACAGTGGTCTCTCGGGGAGACTTTGAAGTAATAGGGGACTTTCACGTTCCTTAGTAGGGACCCCTCACACATGACCTAGGCTGACAGCAGAGAGGTTGAGGGACTTCCGTGCACCACATACCATGCGGTGGACATTAGCCAGATAGTACTTATCATCCTCGAAGATGTTGGAGAACCCTCCCACCCTTGGGCTCCCAGCCAGAGGGCGCATGGCCTGGCCGCTAGGGGACCCAAACACCTAGACATTGGAAATGTGATGACTAAATACTGCCTGATAGTTTCCTATGTATGCGCCCCCCCGGTTTGTTTCATTTACGTTTACTCACATTGCTCAACATCGTTTATTGGCAAGGTTTCTTATTATACAGATCGCACCCTAGTCTTCTCTACACGAGCACTTGTAGCACAAATACGACGCCCACATGTTCCTCCTTCGTAAAAGTAAGGGGATGCTCTCACATACTACATGTGGTGGTTTATTGTTTATATTAATTGGACCTGTTTTATATCAAATTAACAAATGTAAATGCAGAGGCTGAAAGAGGTGTATGTTTTCTCCTGTGTTTCGATTCATAAACTACTGAGATGACATGTAATAACATAAAATGCCAATAAAAATATCTACACAAAAAAACAACGGTCTTTCAATGGCTGACTCACCATCAGCTCAAATGTAATGCAGAAAAAACTGAGATACTCTTCTTTGGTGTAAGGGCGAAAGAGCCCTGTCAGTCCTTTTGGCTGGTGGATGCTCCTCCTCCACTATGCCAGGCCAGTACGGTGAATTTAGGCATTAAGTTTGATGGCGAGCTATCCTTTCTGCCTCAGGTTAATGCTGTGGTTTGGACTTGCTTTGGTCTGCTGAGTGTGCTAAGGAAATTATTGTGCTTTCTCTCTTTCTCAGCAAGGAAAAAGGTAGTTCAGGCCTTAATAACATCTGGGCTTGACTACGATAATGCTCTGTACTGCCTGACTTCCTGATTAATAAATTGCAGGTGGTCCAAAATGCAGCAGCCTGGATTCTTCATGGTCTGCCTTTAAGGACGTTTCCCTTATTTAAGGGAACTGCACTGGCTTTCCATAAGGAAGAGGATTATTTTTAAGACCCCACTGCTAGTACATAGGGCTCTACATCAGTCTAGTGCTGCTTATCTTAGAACAAGGATAGACTTTCATGTTCCCTCCAGATGAAAGCCAACAACTTTTTGGCCAAAATTCCAAGGTTCCAGTGGTCCAGGACGGGAGGCAAGCCCTTTTCGTTTTTAGGATCTTCATTATGGAACAAACTCCTTTGGAGTTACGTAACATTTCAGCCACCTCCCAGTTTGGGAACAATTTAAAAACGTGGCTTTTTAATCAAAACTAATAGTGTCGGATGCATAGCGCCAGGACACTCTCCGGAGTAATAGAGTGGTTTATAAATGCCCGTTACATTACAAAGCAGACTTTCGCAGCTAGACTTTCATGTAGAACATGTAAAAAGTTGACTATTGCCACCTCCACCACAAGATCCAGTAACATCAGCCACAGCTTGGTTCTGTTGACACAGTCAAAGGCTGTGGAGAGGTTCGTAAAGGCTGTGGAGAGATCCATGAAGGCCAGGTACAGTGGGCAGCGCTTGGCGATCGTATACTTACTATCAAATTCAGATTAAAACACTGCCCCACCATACCCTGCCCAGAACAGAAGCCAAATTGGAAGGGACAGAGTATATTATTTCTTTTCTCTTTAATACTTTATTCGATAGATATTTATCATAAAAGTACAAACATGCAAAGTACATAAAAGCAATCCATCCATAGTACTACAATTACATCCAGAACAGCAAATAGCGAAAAAAAAGGACTAAAAATAAAAACAGAATTTAAAACAATGCTTTCTTCATTCATGAGAGTTTATATATTACCCAGCAGCCTAGAGCGGGTTAACCAGGCACCCGCGAGGTATTTAGCAACCCCACAGATGGTATACATAGAAACAGTATTGGTTAAAATAATACACAGGGCTGATCTGTGATCCCTTACTCCCAGCTCCCTGCATACAGGTTTCAACCATTTAGCCCTAACGAACTTGTAGGCTGAACAAGCAAATAAAAAATGGCCAAGGGATTCCTCTGGACATTGGCAACCTGGGCAATTTAGATCAAACCCCCCCTTGGCCTTCCACCTTTCCAAAACATTTTTAAGGGGAAGAGTGCCATATCTTAATTTCAAGAACAAAGTTCTATCTCTAGGTAGTTGGATAAAATCTAAAAAGGGTTCCAACTTCATAGATGGTTTATGGTCAAGAAAGTTCATCGTTAAAGTTCCCAGGTTTAAGTTATTGTTAACCTTGGCCTCAACCCAGTCCCAGTATACTTTCTTTACAATTTGTTTTGCAGGGGGGACTTGTGTGGCCCAGGACTCCCCCAGGCCTATTAATACTACCAGTTTCTTAAGGTTGTTGAGCCACTTTATTTGGTGAGAAACATTTAGGGATATTAACTCGTCCAACACTTGAACATATCCGGCTAATTCCTGGGTTCTTCTAAGGCGCACCCAAAATAACAGCGGCCTTAGTTGAACTTTGTCCGAGATTGATTTTTTACCCATATCAAAAAATAATGGTAACAGAGGGGTTGAAACTGGAAGTGAGACTAGATCTCTTATAAACTTATTTTCTGCAGTTGCCAGGACCTTAGTGTTTTCAGCACCCCATAATTCGGAGTCATAGATTGCCGAGGCTAAAGCCTTCCCTTCATAGACTACCAAGGCAGGGGCAACCGGTCTACTAATAGAGAGGCGCTGATTCTTTAGTATGGCACCGGAGACCCTTTTGAGGTTTAGTACCATTTTTGATATATGGGAATCCCAGCTCATGTTGTTGGACAACCTAACCCCTAGATAATCAAATTCATTCACCACCTCTAAAGGGGACCCATACAAAGTAAGACGAACATTCCTAACCTTTCTATTTGGAGATAAAACCATTAACTTTGTCTTCGAAGTGTTGACCGTTAACCCACGGTCGTTACAGAAGAGGGAGAAGCGGTCAAGCAATTTTTGGAGACCCTTGGGGGTCTTGGACATCAGGAGGGTATCGTCCGCAAAAAGAAGTGTGGGGGTTTTCTCCCCGGCAAGGACGGGGGCATCCGCAGGGTCCTCCCTCAAATGGTCCACCACCCCATTTATAAAGAGGGAGAACAGTGTCGGAGCCATCACACATCCCTGCCGTACCCCCCTGTTGACTGATACCCTCCCTGTCAATTGGCCCTGGCGCCCCCAACGTATCCTTGCGTAGTTATCCTCATGGAGTTTGATAACAAATTGCAGCAGGGAACTAGGAAACCCCATGGCTAATAAAACCTCCCATAGCTTGGCGCGTGGAATAACATCAAAGGCGGTTTTCAGGTCTATGAAAGCCAAGTAAAGACAACCCTTAATAATGGATACTGACTTCCAATAGACCGCGCAAAACCGGAAGACTTGATCCATTGCACCAACATTCCGCCTAAACCCAACCTGGAAATGGGTTAGAATATCATTATCCATTAGCCATGTCTCAACTCGATTTATAATGACCCTGCCAACTACCTTTTGAATGGTGTCAATTAAACTAATTGGTCTGTAGTTGGCAGGGTCCTCTCTATCACCTTTCTTATATATAGTATATTATTATCTCTGGTCCAGGATGTAAGGCGATTGAAAACTACCCTGCCAATTATTTGACAGTATCATCAATGAGGGAGATGGGGTGATAACATTTGGGCGACATGCAATCCCCTTTTTTGAAAATAAGTACGATGGTGGATCAGAGGTGCCCACAAAGTAATATATCACTAAATGATGTCCATCGGCAACCATCTGGCCTAGGGCCTTTTCCGCCTGAACTCTGCCGAACAGGAACCTCCACTTCCAGTAATGATACAAGAAATAGTAATCTGCCTGCAAATATTCCCCCAGACTCTCCTTTTCCTCCAAATGGTAGTGGCACTAAAATGCTAGACCCACTCTGGCACCAAGATGCTACAGCGAAAGAGTGGGTTTTTCAGGGAATCCCTGTACCTAATCTTCTTGACCGTGTGCCAGAACATCATTCTATTTTTTGCTACCACGGCGTATTCCAGGAGCTCCAAGTCCCTCCTGTGCAATGCATCCTATCTTGCCTTCAAGGCGTCTTTCTAAAACTTCTGAGCTTCTCAACCTTGTCCCAGTCTTTTGGGCTAGCTACAAGGGCCCTCCTTAATCTGCGGTTGGCTACGGAGTAATGTATCAAACCACCGGTGGCTCCCCTGGCTAGAACAAAAAAGTGTTGTCAAAAAGTGTCTGATACCCTGGCTTAAATTTACATAATGAGCTAACAGGGCGTCTCCTCTTGTGTCTGACAGACAATTAAGGAAAAGTCTGAATTGTGTCTTCAATAATGTAGCCAGGGTATCCCCCGGTTCATCATTAGAATGATGGGTGATAGAGATAACCTTAATGGCACAATTGATCCTACCAAAAGGGAGCTGGCCCATAGCTAAAAGAGCATTATGGTCTTCCATTCTGTCTCCATGACCACATGACCACCTCCTTAGAGAACCAGACAGAAAGGTTCCTCATCACAAACATATAGGCCAACCCATGGCCCGACCGTGTCCTCTGTATGAGGCTATGGGTAACTAGTCCCCTCTACACATATTGACAAGGTCACGTGCAGCTATATTTCTAACCAGCACCTCACCTCTACTATTGCATAGCTCCCTGGATGATGTCTCATGTAACAGCCCTCCAACCTTTGGGTAAGCTGCTAATTTCACATTGAAGTCCCCTCACAAAAAATAATAGGGCTGGGACGTTTAACCAGTCCCTAAGGGCCCCAAATTTGAAAGGAAAGCAAACAAATGAGTAAAATGAACACATACGGAAATAGAATAATTATTATGTTAAAAAGGAAATAAATAAAAATAAAAAGGAGACCATTTATCCTGAATGAGGAAAACTAAAAAGTTGGAGCTCTTATAGTCAATGGTAGTCACTTCTACTCGCAAGCTCAAGTTAATCCATATGGAGAGGCCTTCCTTGGCTCTGCCACAGGAGGAAGAGATGGTGGGGCAATAATATCAAGCATAGCTCTCGCAAGATGACAAAGAAGTATCCCAGGTTTCCTGCATAACAACAAAGTCAAACATGGCAATATAGGTGAGCTAGGTTGGGTTGGCAATCTTGTCTATAAGTCCTGCGATATTCCAGCTCAGACGAGTCATACTTTTCCCCAAAGGTTCCTTCTTTGTGGCCAAAGTTTCCAGATGCCAACAGTTGAAACATCCTGTATATTACCATCTAAAAGTCAGTCTGGGCTGGAAAGGGCTTCATAACGGTTTGCAGTGGGGATTAGAAATTGATTCCTTTGATTTGGGGTAAGAACTGCCTGGCCTCGGGCCAGCCCTACCTTTAAAGGAGCTAATTGCAAACAGGGTGGCAAAGGTTGCAGATTCCTCACTTCGCTGTTGGACCGGGTTACCAAAGAATCCAGATAGTGAACATTTGTCTGAAGATAAGATACACTAGTTTTGTATAAATAGCCTAATGGGAACAAAGTAATATTACTCTCCACTGTGGTGCGACTACTAGACCCAAACAGGAGAATTTGCACCAAAATAGGGGATCTATAGTTCACTGTCTCACAGTCCCCCGGTAGGTCAACTGAACTCGGCCCAATCCAACCACACCTACTGGTCAGCAAAATGTCTTTGGCAAAATGGTAAGGCAGGTCTTTATAGCGCACGAGCCATTCTAAGGTCTTGTTATACAACTCCTCGCTGGTTTTCTTCTGCCCAATACGCACAGGGGGAACCCCATAAGAACAATCTTGTAGGGGCAGGCAGCATGAGGGAGATTAACTGTGACCTAGTTGGAAATGAAAGATGGCTCACCGTTCAAATGCCCTATCCTTCGTGAATTGTTTGTGACACCATCAGCTTCCTCTCTGCCTGAGCGGAGTGATGATCTAAGGACTTGGCTGAGCTGCGGCACGAGAGCAGGTTTACTGATTGAGTTGTTTCCTAAGATTGGCGCTCTGGCCGTCCCCGTGCAGATAAGAGAAGGAATAGAAGGAATCACCTGGAGAAGCTGTGGATCCCGTGCCTGTGGGATCTCTCTGATGCGAGAAATATAGTCAGCAAATTTTGGAAGAAGCGAGCTGGGTAGGGTTGCAAGTTGGGCTTCAATAGAGTCAAGACGTGAAATTGAAGGCAAAACTTCAGCACTCAACAGTGCCTTGAGTTTCTCGAAACAGCCCTCCATAAAATGTTCCAAACATTGAGGACTGAGGTTTGAGGTTTCCATAACAACTGTTGAGAAAGTTGGAGAGGTAGAAAGATCTCGGACCTCTGTACCCATAACCAGTGTTCAGTTTGCCTGAGATGCTCTGGTGGTATTTGCGTTATGCTTAATGCGAGTACCCCTCTCGCTATCTGTATTGTGTGCTTCCATAGATCCTGAGTTGGTAATATCAGTAGAAGTGGTAAAAATGGAAACAGGCTGGTGGAATTGAGAGGCGGACCCACAGGGGGGCCAGAAACAATATCAGTCGGAGGCAGTACCCAAGTTCATTGAGAGCCTCCTTTTAGTGGCAGCAAGTTCTGTGCTGATGACCCCCATGGCTCTTTGCAGCATACGATCGATGGAGGTACATTTTGCAGGAGGCTTGGTAACAGGATTACCCCTACAAGTTTCTTTTTGCCCATTTCCGGCGAGATGAGTGAATGATCTCGAACAATCAAATCAGAAAGGGGGAGACATTCAAACAGGAAACTTGAGAGGTGCCAAACTGTACCTTCATAGCAGAAAGCCAAGCGGGCCGGCCCAGCCCTTTCTGGGCTTAGACAGAAAGGTCTTTGCCTGGTCTTCGCCCAGGTGCAACACGCTTCGGGAGAACTGCCACCTTTGATGTACCCCGTAATCCTCCAGGGGCACCTGGTAGCTTTAGTTCCAAGCCCAGACAGCATCAAACAGCGAATCGCGGTGGAAAAGGAGTCCCGCACTGTGGGAGAACTGCTACCTTTGATATAACCATGTAAACTCTCCTGAGGCATGTGGTAGCTATAGTCTCGAGCACAGACAGCAGCAAACAGCAACCCGCTGTGGAAAAGGTGTCACACGCTGTGAGAGCACTTCTGATTTTGATGTAGCCCTGTAATCCCCCTGAAGCACCTGGTACCTATAGTACCAAACATAGGCAGCAACAAACAGCAACCTGCAGTGGAAAAGGCGGTGCGAAAGTAGACAAATTAAGTGTTTTCTGCCCTCACAGCCAGTTCAACAACTGCTGATCAGCTGTCTCATGCTAGTCACTGTAGGTACACATACTGTATCATAGTGAGCATGGGACCCACTTCTGGGCATACCTATCCCACTTAGGGCGACACACTAAAGTATACAAAAAAGTGATGGATGTATTGGAATGCTTGAATTAATCTTGCCCACTGGTAATTACTCTGGCTACATCTTAGTCCATCGTTATTTTGCACACCATGCCACCTCAGTTTGGAGCCAGCCATATGCAATTCAGCCTTGACCTTGCTCGAATGGGAACAGAACAGCCCCAACTGTCAGGCCAAGTCCTTCTTTAATTGAAACATAAGCAACCTAGGGCCGGTTTCCCCTTCATTAGAGCTCATGAGCCAGGTGTAGGTTGGTTCTAATGACACAGTATGCACGGTACCTACGGCATTCTTGTCCCACTTAGGGCAACACACTAAAGTATGCAAAAAAGTGATGGACGGAATGCTTGAATTAAATTGATAGGTATTCAAGCTTTGAGATTTATTTGTGAAAAAAAGCTGAGCTGACTGAAAAAAACACAAATGGCGGCCGCTTGGTAATCATCTGAGCCTTAAGTGCATCTACCAGATCAGCGGAGGCACCTAAAGCTCAGAGATCAGTAACAGGGAGGCGAGGATCTATAACTACAGCAGGAGACCTGCTCCAGAGGCAGTGGTGGTGGGCTTAGGGGACAGAGGGAGCTCTGCTTTCCTAGCTGGCCTGGAAGATTACCCTCCAAACTTTAAATGAAGGGCTACATTTCCTTCCAATACCAACTTGTGCGAATTCATAACTTTGAGGTGGGACAAGGAAGTACAAACTGTAAGGCAGGGGATCAGTAGGTGGAAACATGTGCATACCTCTTCCTCACACTAATTGGACAGTATTGTTTTTCAAACAGAAGAAAAGGAACTGCAAGAGGTAGCCAAAGACACTGGGACAGGGAGACATGGACACTGATGTTAGGACATGATGAGTCAACAATGATGTCATCCTTAGAATGTTGGATGATTTTTAACCTAACAGAAAATCTCTGCAAGGGGAGGCAACTGAGAGAGAATAAGCTGAGAGACAGGTATTGTACCCAAAGAATGGAAGGAGCTGTGAATAGTTTATCCCAAGACGAAGCTACATGGAATTAATCCCGAGGTAGAGGTTTATTTAATTAAACCTACCCCTTACTAGTAATGGAGATGGTGTCAAGTGTATGGAATCCTGGCAGGGGTCTAAATGACCATCCCTTACAGCAGCAATAAGGCGCTGTTAAGATCTGAGATGGACTCCTTATTGCAGGATAAGAGAGCGCCACCAGGAGCCTTGAATTAAGCAATATTAGTAGAAAGTGTAATCACTTTCCATCATAGTCGCTGCATACCACACTGGCACGCAAGACTGAATGAAGGTTAGAAGGTGGTCTAGATTAGTCAAACCCTATATTTGTACATCGCAGGGTGGGAGTGACTTTCTTTTATGAAACACAAAGCAGACCATTCATAGGACATCCTCTCATAGTCCATTATTATGGTAAAGAAAAAACAGCGCCTGACTGAACAGAATATGTCGTATGTAACACCGGTTACTGAAATGGTACGAAAGGCATGAAGCCCTAAGTTAGACATATTACCTGTATCTAGATTCACAACAAGTTAAGTCAAGGGCACGAGGCTACTATATTAAAATAAGTAAGAAAGAATAGGAAAGCTGTGCTTCAAGAAGTTAGCTATAACTTCACATGACCAAATTATTCATGATAATATATTATAAAATAAAGCTTATGTAATTTCCTTGGGACTGTACATCACAAAATGCTGACAGGTAGTTTCCTAAGATGTTAATCAAAAGTATACTCCGGGGCATTAAGGAGCTGCAGAGAACTACATGCCCAAGTGCATGAGACGTTGGAAATGGAAATGTATTGAAAATTGCATGTACATAAGTTAATACTGTATCAGTTTCAGTCTTAAACTATAATATAGCGAACACCAGATGGCTGGAGCTTACTGAATACTAATGAATTTCTAGGTACCTTTGAATATTAACTCTGTCAGATACGCACAAGTTAAAGAAATGTGTTAGTATAATTGTATGCTTATAAAGAAAAGACAGCGTGAAGGTTCGTAAGGTCAAACACTATGTAAGGATTATTCCTTGAAATGATGCAATCATTGACAGCTAAAGAGTTTTTTAGGAAGTGTACAGAAATGGGATAAACTATTCACTGGTATAGGGAAGTCTGCAAAAAACTATTATTTTTGTGTAGCAATTATTTTTATTGGCATAAATTAAGTACTGAAACATAACAGCAAATACAGTGGCATGCAAGTCCAGCATGGACCCATATTGAGATACAAATGTTGACTGTGATACATGCACCAATAACAAACAATACTAATATATTAGAAAGTAAGAAAAAGAAAGAGGGATGAGATAATAAGCTATGGAAGGAGGAGAG
The DNA here is from genome assembly GCF_964204655.1 of Triturus cristatus. NCBI lineage: Eukaryota > Metazoa > Chordata > Amphibia > Caudata > Salamandridae > Triturus > Triturus cristatus. Next base: position 665,693,152 of record NC_140589.1, on the reverse strand, counting down.
TAAAGAGACAAGGGTAAGATGGACAGAATGAAAAGAAGGACGGGAAGGCAAAACTACAAAGCAGAGAAGAGAGGCTGGCCAGGCGAAGCCCAAGTACAGTATTGTGGGGGAAAGGGTGCGGTGGAGTGCAATGACGGTGATGAGGAAGAATCATGAGTCAAAGCGAATTGGGGGGGCATTCTGCAGAAGGGGGACCACATGAGAAGAAAATATCTGCTTTATCCATTGTGGCTGGGAGTAAAGGTGGCGAATCAGGAGATTTTAGAATCCGGACATCACGCCTTTAAACTGACTCCAAGTATTAAGGTAAGAGAGCACCGAGGAACTGGGGATGGTCCAGGGTTGGGCCCCAGTTTGTTTAGCAGGTAATGGTGTAGTTGTGTATAGCCCACTGTTGCATATTCAGCAGACCAAATTCGGCCTTTAGCATCTTAAAGGGCTTGAGTTTGCCGCCGGAGATCAAGTGTGTAAGAGTCAGGATCCCAGCTCTGTGCCAATGGCCTCAATCAAGCATGGACCCCACAATGCGAATACCAGTATTGTTTCAAAGGGGAGCTTTGTCACAGAGATGCACATCCACTGAAAAGAGCTTGTGAGCCTGCATCCAGGTGGCATACATGGCTTTCAGCATAGGGTTGGGGGACCCAGCAGTAGTGGGGATAGGAGAATAGAGGGCCAGTAGTCTCAACAAGGTCTCCTGGAGTGTGCTTTCGATCGGGGCCCATAACGGGGGGAGGGGTTGCATGTACGCCATTTGTGTCAAATGTAGGAGTAGACAGTAATGCTCCACAGAAAGCAGACCCAGTTCCCCTGCAGATCTCTGAGCGATAAACTTTTGAATTGCCAGGCGAAATCTCACTGAACCCCAGATGAAGGCCTTAATGGTCTTGTCTATCTGTCGGAAGGTTGAGAGGGGTATTAATTGGGGAAGCATGCCCAACATGTATGTGAATCAGGGGAGGGTAACCATTTTCACTCTTTGAGTCTGTCCTCAGAGTGAGAGAATCAGGTGGAATCTCTTTGCAAAGTCCAATTGCATTTGCTCCATAAGTGGGTCCGGGTTATCTACCACCATGTGCTTCAGAACCATGTGAGGCAGGCTATAGTCACCTTTAGCTCCTTTTGACGCTCCTTCCTCTGTCTAATGGACATGGCAGCATCCCTCATCAACTGCCCCCTGATGGTCACCTTCGCTGCCGCCCACAATATCAAGGCAGAGTCAACCGAGCTGCAATTGGGCTCCCGGGAGGCATGCACGTGGGTTTTAAGCTGGTTCTTGCCCACCGGGTGGTTGTGCAGGACAATTTGAGACACTAGGGCTTGCAAACTGACCCTGACAGGCCCAGATTAGCCTGCAGGACAATAGGGGAGAGGTCTGAAAGTGTGCCCTTTAGTATTGAAGTCCTGCAGACAACGGGGAACAAGGAGATGGCCATCAGGAAATAATCCAACCGTGATCGCATGCCATGAACTGGGGACAAGTATGTGTATTCCCGGCCCGTCAGATGCAAAAGACGCCATGCATTGCGAAGGCCATGATCAGCCCAAAGATCTCCTAGGATGGCTCTGTCCGCATTATTGGATACATCAATTTGATCGGTGCTGTCCATGACCGCATCCTGGGCCAGGTTACAATCCCAAACTATAAGGATGCTAGCGGTATCTATCTGCCAACAAACTGTTCTAAGATTTTGAGTTCTATCTTGCAATCTGTGCTGGGTTTGGGAGGCCTTATTGATTATGTATAACTTTGGTTGAAGATCATTCGGATAAGGTCCTAACAGGATTTGTACTTCATCGTGTAGCTGCGTAATTGGAACAGCTAGTGCCAAATAAGGTCTAGTATTTGCCCCTCCGCACATACTTGTCTGCGCTATAATCCGGTTGTCCTGTTGACCTATCCTGACTCAAGGCTTCAAACTAAGCAAAGTACATACAGTGTGATTTAGATGGGAAGGAATGTCACAGCTCAAGGCTGACTAAAAGACAGTGGAATTTACATATCCCAAAAACCTTTGGCTCACCATGTGATTAGACAAAAAAAATTAAAAACTAAAAATCTAAATTAATATTTTATTCACATTCTTCCCACACTAGATTATATTCAATCTTAGGAAACTGCCTTCATGGAACCCTGAGGTCTGTTAGGTGCGGGAGATACAGACTTAATGTGGGGAGGTGTAGAAGACTGTGAGGTAGGAAGGGAGAGACAAAAGACGGCCAAGGCATGCTCACCAGCTTGTGGATTTCACATTCTAGGTTCTGGATGCAGTCTAGCTTCCGCTTGCGGCAGCGCTGGGCGGCGATCCTGTTCTTGCTGCGGCGGCGGATGTCATGGATGAACTCGAGCTGTTCCGAGGTCAGCTTATGCATCTTTATCATCATCTGGAAGTCGTTCCTTGGAAGATCTGTGATTTGATCAACGGGAAAGGGGAGTTTCACCTACACAAAAAGAGATCAGGAAAAAGATAAGAGAAATAAAGATGCACTTTGCGCCCACCATGATGGGCTCTCAAACAACAATTGTCTTATTCAGGGAAGTGCCTTCAGCAAAAAAGCTGTAACCTACTTTTTAATTCTCTTTTTTGTTTTCAGGAAAAGGCAACAAGTGTGTTAGTTGTGTTTCAGAACAATTTTTTCTAGGTGTGCTCTAGTTAGTACTGTGCGAATAGGCTAAAATTTTAATGAGTAGCAAGAGTAATTCCTGCAAGAAAAACTGGATTTTACTCATGCTCAGTGAGAGTGACAATCAGTGTGAAAACTGAGACTCTCATGATACTTTTAATTTGCAAGACCCTTATTTTCACCTTTTAATTGTGAGCATTCTTGACCTGTGTACCTGACAGACTAACAGCTGCTAAACACAACCAGTTTCACAGTTGCCACAAATTCATGCTCGAACCAACTCTCCTTTGAGATAAAACTATGATGTTGGCATAGCATAAGGTAAACAAGAAATTATGCATGCTATGAGGTTATGGTCACATATTAAAAATTACACACAGGCCAAACTCTACCGACCAATAAAGTGGAGAGAAAAACCCTGAAAATACATCTTTTATAGAAGACCTTTGAAACAGGGTGACCTGGACACACAATTTTAGCATTTTGCTTATTGCCCAGATGATGAGTCAAGCATTAATATACTGGTAACGCCCAAACTATTGTCTGCAGCCATCCTAGTGCTGGGACAGCAAAGTACCACAAAATATGAAGGAAAAAACACAAACCCACAAGCAAACATCAGCTGGACAAACATAGCATAGCAAACACCTCAACAAAACCGAGTTTTCAGCTTTCCTAGAAAAATCTGGTGGCAGGTGGTTTGGCAAAGATCAATGTAATCTTTAGGCTCAAGGATCCGAAACGACGTGACCCTCATTGGGCCTTGAGAAAACGAGTGCTTTAGAGCAATGATAGGGATCTTTATCTAAAGAGCCTGCGTCCAAAGACAGGGTGAGATCAGGGAAAACGGGAGCTTTGGGCTCTTAGACAGGAGGCCCCATGGACCAAGCGGAGGACCTTGAACTAGATACACTGTCTAACCGACAGCCAGTGCAAAGCACTGTGGGCTTCAGATATAGGACTGAATCTCTGAAACCCAACCACAAGGCTCATATAGGCATGTTTAGATCCTCTGCAACTTGCCAATTTAAAAGTCTATTATAATCAGATAAAGGGCTCTGTCATACGCAGGTTGAGGTAAGATGACCGAGCTGATGACTCCTGTCCCCTTGTCCTGTGGAAGAAAGGGTGCGATTGTCATGGAGACTTTTAGCGCCAAAAAGATCATGTCTATGTTTCTGGATCTGGATATTAAATGAGAGGTCCTGGTAACACCAGCGCGAAGAAGTTATGCTGTTGGCACTGGGCTAGGGAGCAACCAGAGGTGAAGGATAGAGGCCCTCCAAGCACAGGGACTATCACAGAAAATTTAAACTTTAGTTTTATCAATATCCAACTTAAAAAAGTGAATCCATGCTTTTACAACCATTAGACAATCTCTGATGGACAGGGGATCGGGTCAAATTGGATTACAAAACTTGACAAATATCTTGCTGTTTCAGCAGAGGACAACAGGTTAAAATCAAAACTCCAGATCAGCTCTCTTGAAGGTTGAACATAAATGTTGAAAAGAATCTGACAGAAGGAGGACCCTTACTGAACTCCTCACCACACCAGCCAGGCCCTGGGCCAGTATAGGGTCAGGGAGAGAGCTTGAGAGCACTATTAAAAGAATATGAACCAATTTAAGGCTGAATCAGCCAAGACAGTCCTCATCATAAGATTGACCAGGATGGAGAGGTCGACCGAAACAAAAGAAGTGGAGCGGTCCAGCAGCAAGAGGGCAGGCAGGACAACAAGATCTCTAGTTTGAGTCAGTGGCAGTGGACAATGTTACCTTGGGTGCTGTGTTCTGTCTGCAAACCTGCTTGAGTCTAGCCAAGGAGATAACGAGAATCCAGGCTAAGTGCAAGCCTATTAGCAAGGAAATCCGCCATGTTCTTTTAGAAAAAAGACAGGATGAGATCGTCTGGTCTAAAGATCTTAAGATCCTTGGGACTGAAGGCAGTTTTCGGCTAATGATGCCCTTTATACAGAAGCAGCGACATGCCCAGAACTAAATAGGCATTTGTTAGCCTCACAGAGAATAGATGTGAGAGATGGGTCAAGTGACATAAGAACAGTTGGGAGACAGTCCACTTTGCAACCACCCTCTCCCAAACTATTCACCGCTACCAGTGGAGGCACCTAAATAGTTTACCTGCAGCTTGTTTCAAGCTGAATCCTTGTCCCTTCCTCCCCCTTAGACAATGTGGTTCTAGATCACTAGCCCCTGTTTCATCCTTCCCTTGCTGCTTGTTTTCTTTTTAGGTCGAACCTGGGGAGCACGTGCTCTACTCTTCGAGGCATGCTGTATTGGATTATGGACTTGAAGCCCCACCAACTATCCACCCATATTTGTCATTGACTTGTGCCACTGTCCTTCATAAATGCTGGCTTCTGATTGGTAAATAGGCTTGTTAGTCCCTCCTTAGTACCGCCTTGTCTTCATTTGTAACCTCCCCCTGAGGACTGGCCCTTTTACTTCGGTTGTTACACATTATGTCTTATTTACTCCGTAAGCACTATTTTCTTTTATGCGTTTCTCTTACTGCAGGCACAACATGCTTTCCTGCAACATTCAGGGTGCCATGGGAGCTTTCACAGGGCACTTTTACAAAAAAAAAAAAAAACATTTGTTTACCAACTTGCCAAATGCTTTTTTTTAGTAAAAGCGCCCCATACCGCGCTTTCACTTTAATAGCGGCCGCGGACCTTTCTTTAGACACGACTTGTCTGAAGAAAGGGGTGTGGCCTCTATTAACGTGAAAGCCAGCATGGGGCGCTTGTAAGCAGCAAGCATTTGCAAAGCCATAGGTATCGCATTTTAGAAACTTTGACCTATTGGTATTGTAAATAACAATGCCTTTTATTATTACAGGTTTTTTAAACACATAACTAAAAGGCATTGTCATTAACAATTGCAAATACTTATTAGGAGTTGGTGGGAGTAGGGGTGATTATCTGTTTATTGTTTCCTGTAGGTTCCTACCTTTGGGACTATGTCATACATTCGGAGGCCTTCGTGCTTGTTCTATCGTTACTCAGCTTCTGATTGTTGCTGTTCCGTACTTTCTGTTTTATATTTCTTGTAAATGTTAAATAAAAAGATTTGCAACAAGAATAGCTGGGAGGCATAAGGGTATTCAGCTGGAAACCAACACGGAGCATAATTGTTTATATAAAGCAGGATTTCTTTTTCTAGCTTTCCAATTTTGATTACACCACATAATGAGTGCAAGCAGTACACAAACACTGATTTGTCCCCCTATTTATTTAAATTTTTTTGTAGACAAAACTTGTCCAATTAAAATATGACAAAAAAGTAATTATTAATAAACAAAAGTTTAACTTCAGTTCATCAAACTAAATATTAGTGATTTTGTGGGATTTTTAACTGACTAAGCACTTGAAAACCCTGCCATTACTACCTGGCTTAGACTAAAGTCCGTTTTTGAAGTATTTGTACAAAAGCAGAATATCTGATTTTTTTAAATAAAGTTTCTCAAAATGTGCATTTTAAGTTCAACTTTGACATACCTCTCCTTTAAAGTGCTATGCATCGTTCGGCACTATGGTGCCAATAGACGGATCTTTGGGTCATAAGTCATTTAAATTGATGTTTAAGACTTCTTTGACTTTGGCCGGAGACACGGGTGACTAAAAAGAAGCTCATAACATCAGTGCAAAACTTTAGCAGGATAGAGCTGTGGGTGGGGGGATTAATGGAGCAACAAGACTATGGGAAGGAGAGGGGGAATGGAGAGAACAATGGGGATAAGTATGGATGGATAGAGAGAAGCAAGGATGGTTGACAGAGGATGGATGCATTTTTTTAGATCGCTCAGTGTCATTTGAGATAGGGTATTTTATTTTAAAGGCCACCTCCTTGGGCTCAAGCAATCAGACAGTTCGTTGTCATGCGGCCCAATGCCTGCCGTCTTGTGGAAACACCTCAAGGAATAGGACAATAGGCTAATAAGAACATTTTGTTGCAGACTGGAAATGATGCAACGTCTGCCGGTGCACCCAGCTTGGATGCACGTGGTAGCCTGTACGCAACCTATCTTTTGCTGTGAGACAGTAAAATGGGTCATCGTTAACAACATAAACATCATTAGAGTAGAAATGCAAAGTGCATTTCACACATTCAAAATACATGCAGCAGCTGTGTGAAAAGAACTCAAAATATTTTCCTCAGCTGTACCGCTTCTCGCTCGTTGAACAATCCAGCGCCGTCATGTGCTACTTTAACAAAAACACACGGTGGCGCTACACACCCATTTCACAGGACTGAACAAAATGGAAATGTTTGACGCCAGCTGCAGGACACAGTAGTCGAGGGTGTCAGACGCAGCGGGGAGATAGAAAATCCGGTCACAGTACATGTTACAGAAAGCGTTGTAGAAGCCACTTAGAACTACCTGTGCTTTTTATACCCTCCAGTAGTCGACCCCCTGCCATCAGTGCTTACAATCGCCCACATCCTACAAGGAAATGTCACCATCTCCCCCTGTACACCCATTCCTTCTGTTTCTTCACCTCCACTCCTTCCTCCCAGACTGATCTTTAGGTCTCACAATGACCTTCTGAAATGACAAGGCAAATGGGAAACCATGTCCCACCAGCTACTATTTCACACTCCCCCCAGAAATCAGCCCTTACTTCAATCAACTTAAGAGTTCTCTGCCACAATTCGGTGCTTAATTTGCAAAACAAAATTAAGTGCCAGGGCCTTCTTTCGAAAGGCCACTGCAGCCTGCACCACCCATAGTCTGCAAGCGCTGCCAATGGAAGTACCCACATAACACCTAACCATCGCACTCCTACAAGTGTGACAATTCAGACTATTTCAGGCCACAAAAAGCCATAAGAATGGCATGAAAGGCTGTATTATTCATTTTCAATGTATATTGACTAAATTAAGAGGGCTGCTGTTCTCATCTCACAATTGAAAAGACACACCACCATGTGGTGGACTGTCAATAGAGCCGGTGCCGACAATTAAGTGCCGGTGCCGAGCACCGGAAACCACCTGCACAAATTAAGCACTGCAACAATTCCATCGCCTGCATCTCCATCGGTCCCCTCCTGACTTACTCACTCACCAATTATACATGCTGACATCAGTGATGTTATCAATTATGTTATTTCAGATGTTGTCAGTGATGTAATCAATGATGTCATTGAACAAGCTGTGAGTGATGAAATATGTCATAAGCAGTACATGGCAGAAGTTATATTTAGATCAGTTAACTATAATTGGTGAATTTCACAGTTTTTTTAGTTTAAAATGTCATAAGCATTACATGGCAGAAGTTATATTTAGATCAGTTAACTATAATTGGTGAATTTCACAGTTTTTTTAGTTTAAAATGTTTTAACTGACTCTTTGATCTTTGTTTTTTCAGTGAATTTCTGAGGTTTTTAAATATAAAAGTAAAATATCATTTCCAGACGTAACTATAACGTCACTTTACCCTTCATTTTTTTCAGTGAATTTCTAGGCTTTAGTTTAACTTAAAAAAAGTCATTATTATCACTTCTAACTAAAGCAGCACTTTAACCTTTGTTTTTTTCCTAGGGTTTTTTAACTTAAAGGAAGATATTACTACTATTCCTAACTGTGAATAATTAGGCTTTGGCTATATAAGGAAGTGTGGGTATGTTTGGCGAGTGGGCTCTCCATGAGGAGCGGAACAGAGAGCCCACATAATGGGGCCTGGGTGTCTGGAGGGGGAGTGTCCCTCCCAGTATACCTCTGCACAGGGTGATAGATGGCTGTGCACGGTAGGGTTTGGTGAGTGACTGTCTTCTTTGTGAAGACCTCAGTACAGGGTGAAGGCTGCCCGTATTGGGGTTTGGTGAGGAGGCAGGGGTGCAGCTCAATTTTGACTACACCTTTACATGTCACTATGACATAATATAAATTGTGCACTTGGAAAATGGTTCTACTGTGGTCTAACAACATTAGAATAGAAGTTGCACTTGACATTATTACTAAAGTGCATTCACTGTAGGATTAGCAAATCTACCCACTCTATGTGCCTTAAACTGTATTAAAAGAGATATTAATAAACCATCCTTACTAAGTAGAAATGTACTCACTATAAAGGCGAATTCGATTAACATAATGTGCACCTTAATACATTAAATGATTGTTACTGTTCAGATGTCTGAGTAGAAACTGTCTTCACTTTATGAAACTTCATTTATATTAGAAACAAAGATAATTTATGTAATGTGTACACTACAGTTTCGTAAATTGCATTAAAATGTAGTTCCTAAACATATACGTACACATTTTAAGATTTTACTGTATGCCACATGTAATATGAATCTAATCTACTGACTTTATATTAATTTGTGGTTAAATGTGCACATGTATATTAAATGTGCACCACTGAGTTAATACTTTAAGTTGTCTTTAGTAGGCTTATTTACCATGCTACACAAAATACTTTTTTTCATTTTCTGGTAACATGACATTTCTTGCAGGTATTCACATGCATTGGTAGTTTAAGAATATATACAGTACAGTACTGCTGATAGAAGGAGAGGGCCTGAGAAGAAGACCTTCACAAAAGAACCTGGAGAGACAGAGCGTTAAATGAAAGGCCTATTCAGCAATGTTACAACCTAACCTGAGTGTGAGAGGACAATGTTGTTCCCGTGTCGAGTGTGAGATCTTTAGCAAATGTTGCCGTCTGCAACGTGAAAATGGAAGAAGACAATAGTACCCCTGATGATGCACACAGAGGGGTGTTTCTCTCATGATCCTGATAGAAATAACTGTTGTTCAGACCATCTGAGGCTACCACACTTTCCTTTGAATTTTGAGGGGTTTAGACCTCTATGCTTCCCATTGATTCTTTCCTAAGTGTGGCTTAGGCTAACACGTATTCCCTGACTCAAGAAGACTCTTAACCGAGCCTCTAAAAGGCTCACACCTTGCTACTCAAAACTTCCTGCCCTGTTCTATTTTTTCCCTTATGAAGATTTTTGAGATACTCTGGATTCAAAAACAATCCTCTTAGCTTGGACTCTGATTTAGGTGATTTAGATTTACTCATGTATAGAAGAGAAAATATGAGAGAGTTCTCTGAGCATCAGACACTTTTGTTAATCATTTATATTGCTGTGACCGAACTCCTTGTTTGGTTAATACTGGTATGCCTAAACTTCTTTAGGAGGCTAGGTTTTCCAGTTGTTACTCTGTATCTTTAAAGCATGGTGCTAAGAGTTGTGTACCTCAACTTGTTTGCTAATTTGTAGTACATTTCTTAATTATAGTTACCGATTCCTAGTCTTCATTGTGTAGCCAGATGGGTTACACTTTTAATTGAAATTGATTGATGTAATGTGAACTTCCATCACCTCTATGAGCGGAAAATAAAAGGTCCATTGGAGGAAGAATGATAAGAGGGTTGGGCCAAAACGCTGCATCAATTGCTTCTCTATGAAAACATCTGTATAGGGCGAAGGCTGCGTGTAGTAGGGAACTTCCCAGCTAACACAGCTTCCGTGTGGTGAGGGACTGGCTTGCCCTTGAAGACCTCTGTACAGGATGAATGAAGTTTGTACATAGTAGGGTTTGATGAGGGACTATCACACTGCTTTACCTGCAAAACTAAACGAAAAGGAAGTATTTTAACAGCTATCTGACTAAATCTCAATTCTTTCTGACCAATAACAATTGATCTCACTTAGGGCTCAACTATTTATGAATGACTGTATGATAGAATGAATAAAGTTTTATTGCACACAGGTACTCAGAGAGCGTTCCAGCACTGAACAGACTCGCACTCTTTTAATATCCTTCAACCCCCCTAGCTTTCTTGCACTGTCATATAGTTTTACTGGCTACAACTACGCAAATGACACCCAAATCCTCTTACAACTTTCGGTCTTCCAACTACAACTGAAAAACCCTGCGATCGTTCACTGAATTACAACTTAACATGAACCACTTACAAGCAATACAGAAATCCTGACCTGTGGCACTAGACCCAACTTTGATCTGGCCTCTCAATGACCCATGGTATTGGGTCCGCTGAATCTATCCCCTGAACACACTCCAAAAGATTCAATTGACCAATAAGACTCCTGCTGCAAATATGTCTAAGCGTTCACATAACAACATCACCAGAAGGACTTCACTGGTTACCAGCGACTCACCCAATCTTCTTCATCGTCCTATGAAGGTGACTTTGAGGTGCACAACCAGCAAGATAGCGGCAAGCGTTTGATATTCCTGTATCGCAGACCACCCTTCCAAAGAACATGCCAACCTCCAGTGGTCCTGTGCATCCTTGATCAAGGAGAGCTGCTAGAACAAGGGGGCACCAAACAGTGGAGTTGGGAGATACAGTGAGGAGACAATGAGAATCGGCAAGAGTGGGAGTGCCTCTTAGAAACTTAACTCCTCTCCTGGGGGCCACCTCGCGTTTGGTGTGCCACACAGCTGGGAGTCATTGAGCCCTCCAAATTGAGTAGCCGGACACCTCCAATGCACGGTGACTCTCTATGTTATGTACTGTACCCAGCAAATAAAATAGTGGCGGACATCATGAAACATCTGTCTTGAGTGATCTTCCACTTTAAGATACAGTCCCATGCTGCTAGTTTTCATGAACTAGTAAAAGTTGGAGATTCTTGGAGCTGAGTTAGTCTTGAGTGGAACAAGCTGTAAACACAGTGACTGGATGAAATAAGGACTCTGAATAAGGGCAGTCCAGTGTCTCACCGGATAGCTTGGTCCGGTCTCTGTTTTCCCTCAAGGTGCTCATGAATTCAACAGGCCTCATGCTTGGCACAGCGACCTGTTGGCTCCTACAGTTAGATGTTCCAAGGACTAACCCAGTGGGCTGCAGGCAAAACTTCAGATCTGAACCCATACTGAGTCTACAGGTGAATTTGTACTGTTATGGGGAGATCAATCCGACTTCCAACTCAAAGATAATTTGCTAACAGTCTGAGGGCCTCATCACCTAAAATGAGATACTATTGTCAGAAATGTCCTCCAGTGTTGTGATCCAAAAACAGAGGACCACTGTTGCAATTGTAAACAGCAAGGGGTTGAAGAATGCCACAAACATGTACTAGTTATTATTATTATTATTTTTTTGAGTGAGTGAGCCACCTGCATAAACGATTTAGGAGGTATTTGTGTTGGGTCTCTCTTTTCTGCTGCTGTGATCAATAGCCCATATTTAATAGACCTATGTCCTGGACAACCTGGAGCATAAGTGTAAAGAGGCCAATCTTCATTTCACACGCTAGGACATTATAGAGCAACATAAAGCCACTCACTGATGATATTGTGGAATCAGAATAAGAAGCACTATGAACTTCTAAAACACGGCCTCAGGTACGTTTGCGCAGCAGAAGAACAGTGACGTCAGAAATGAGCGAACTTACAATTAAGGACAGGGGCCAATGTTCCACCGGGGCACACATAGCTACAGAGGATCTACTCAGCTGCTTACAATCCTGAAGACTGACACTAAAAACGAGATCTTATCAGCAATATAATCCATCAAGTCAGAAATTAATAAATGTATGAAGCAATTGAAAGCGGAGTTAAGTTACCTAGATCAAAAGGTGGATGACGATAAAGAGGCTTATAACGTTTTATCCATGATGCGCAACAAAATCAAAGTGAAATTGTGAGACTCTGCAGGCGTCCTTTCCGATGACCTTCAATAAGCGTGAATATTGGAGAACTGACTCTGGATAACAAAGGCTGGGAAAAATGGGGCTTTCTGCTACAGATATTTGCCCAAATGTTAATGGACATTTAAGATATACTTCTTAGACAGAGTACATAGTGTGGGCCCCTCTGATGAATATAAAACCTAGGTGCTAAAGACACTGTAAAGAAGTTCGATGTTTATCAATTCAAAGAGTAAAGACAGTTTGAGAACTGGATTACGTTTCATTTTAGTAACAGATGCTTTGTATCTACTATGATGTCACACCCTCCAGATCCCAGAAGAGAGCTCAACTGAGCCGATTCCCTGATATCCTGATGAGCATAAAGTGAAATACAAGTAGATCTTCGCCTTCATCCTGTTGTTGTGTGCAACAGTAAATCCTACCGAACTTCACATCTGGGGAAGCACTGCGCATCCCTCATATACACTTTGAATACAAGCCCTCATCAACTTTTGTGCCGAAAGGGTGGATACCATTTGTATAGAGGTTCTAAATGAAGACAAGGAAGGTGACAATAATCTACAGCTGAAAAACACAGAGGGATTTATTATTAGGTTCATGTTTAAAGATAACTGTATTTGTTTCTCTGATTTTGACTAATGCCATATTAAGTACCTACTCAGCCAGACTGACTGGTGTTTGCAGTGATTGTGAGTAGTATAGTAGGTGGGTGCAAGTGAAGATCTCTCCACCAGAACGGGGCAAGAAGGTCATGGTGCCATTTGTCTCACTACCATACATCTTTTTTTGGATGATGTTTTTTAGGGGATGGAATTGGGGAAAATGGATGAGTTTGATATTGCAGAGTTATGAATTCCCTTGTACACCCATGGTTTCGGGCCTCTAGATGGTCAACCATGAAACTTCCCGCGACCTCTTGTGTCAGCAAGTACAGTAGTTCGAACTGCAACCTTTAATGCTAATCGTCTATAATCCCCGAACGAAAGAGTGTGCTCTCTAAAATATCTGAAGGACTGAACACCGATATTTCTTCCATCTACATCATACATTTTCTCAGAGAAAGAATTAATGATAAATTTTGATGAAACTGAGATTTTCAGTTGAACTACTCTGCGAGTGCCCGCCAAAACACATGGATATAAATGACCTATTCTTGCTTTTACTGCTAGTATTGCTTCTGACTAATTTAACATTTCACAGAGCTAGATAAGAAACAGAGATACCTGTTTACAAAAAAAATGGAGAGTCAAACTAAGCTGTTATCAATAACCTCATGGAAGGTGTCTGAGATACAAAGCAGGTAGGGACAAAACTGTGGTCAACTAGGATTACATATTGTTGGAACTGGGCCTTAAGTTGGAAGATAAACCACCATAAGCTTCCGTAGTTAAGTGTTGTACTCAAATAATGACACTGAAGCCTTGAATTATTATGAGTAATTTAAAGACACTGGGGTAGAAGACATGCTGCTTGGTATATTCAACCCTGCATCACACCTCGCCAGATGCAGGAGAGAACCATCCCTGAGGTCCCTACTCAAACGTTTGCTAGCTTATTTTTCTGAGAGCTCGAGATATCTCCACAACTTGAATTTATTTTGGTGCAACGGGTGAGTTGCTCATGCAAGCATGTAATTGCAGTACTAACCAAGCTTGTTATTAATTTTCAAGTGTAAAATTCAATGAAGATATTTGTTTTAATCAATGACATCATGGAAAGTCAATGGAATGAAGAATTTGATTAAACATTGGAAAGTACTAGCCTATCAATTTTGTATCAAACGCATTTCAATGAGTTTGAATAAGAAAAGCTAAAATACAATGGGTTGTGTATGAGGACCACAACTGCTTTACATTCATCTAAAAAAGTTTTATCTTTTTGTTCAAATAAAAAAAGCTGAATTTCAAAATCAATATGATAAGACATATGGAAGGACGATATTTAGCTGCTAGTTACACGTCCGATTTGTAAACAGGATTTCGTCCAGGAAGAGGCAAAGAATGTGCCCTCATCGCCATCTGGGATGACCTTAAAAACACAGAAGACGGGGTCACTGAACTACCTCTCGTGGACCTTTCAGCTGCCTTCGAAACAGTTGACCATGAAACTCTAATCCAAAGACTCTACAAAGGCAGCATAGTGGGGACTGCACTTGACTGGGTCACATACTACCTACAAAACAGGACAAATGTCATCTATACTCCCCTGTCTTGAGGGGAATACATTGGTTTACGGTTGCCAGAAGAGCCACCTTCAAGAGGCTTTGTATCACCCACAAAGCAATACATGGAACAGGACCACTTTGATCCAGGAATAAAATCACCAAATACATACAACAAAGGAACATCAGCTCAAGACTGCACATATGGAACTTTATGCAATACAATTTTAAATCTGTCTATTATTTTCCTTATAAATGTATACCCTTGCTATGTAGTTATGTATGTACATATTTATTACTTTACTCCTACAGAGGAAAGAAAGAGAGAAAGAAAGACAACCTCAGAAAACCTTTTAATACCCTCCAATGCACTACTCTATATATCATCCTATACCACTCTCAATATATACTCTACTTCCACTCTCTGACTCATCCCACATGTCATTCTACTACTTTGATCTCCCTAAGTTCCTTTCTTGATACTTCCCTCCTCTATCCCTCCTTGACTCACTCGAACCTCATTTTACTACTATGATCTCCCGAATAACACTATCTAGACTCTTCCCTCGTCTATGCCTCCTTTATCCTATTCAATCAAACTAACAGACTCATATGTTTATTGCTCAAATTAACAATTTATATTTCCCTATACTAATCCACCATTAATCCTTTGTGTTCCGGAGTAGTGTGCTACTCACTGAAAAGCACTTCAATGCCTTGGCAAAGGTAGTAAGCGCTATATAAATACTGTTACAATTACAATATATAAATGATAGTAAAATAAGAGTGGTAAACATTTACTATCAAAAAGTAACTCAAAGTCTTTGTCTAACACATCAAGAAGAAAATTGGCTGCTTTTTTGGTGGAAATTATAATTATCGTACATCATTTTAACCTTCTTTTGGACTCCTTGTTAGATAGAAGTGCCCAAGTACAAATCAGAGATCAGAAGAATATGCCAGCAGGGAAGATATTGATGGCAGAAGGCCATCTGATTGATACGTGTAGATCAGACATACCAAAAGAGAGAGAGAATGCATTTTATTCCATGGCACACAGCCGCTACTCTTGTGTAGACCATATTTTATGGAACAAATATATTTTAGAAATGGCAGACATAAATAAGACAGAAGTAAACATGTAGCAGATATGGTGCGATACAAATGAAGATCGTCCTGGGTTCTGCTTCCATATCTAAGTACACATGGAAGCTCTATGAATCATCAATGGGAAATGAAACATTAACACCAAAAAATTAGCAAGAAACAGTTTAGACATTGAGAATGAAACATCAGTGAAAAAAGTTTACCATTGCTTGGAAAAACCTTAAAATCTTCATAAAATCTTATGCAAGTAAGATTGTAATAGCTTATGCCTCGAGAAAGAGAGACTTGGAAAAGTTGCACAACGACTTGCCATCATTTAGAAAAATATTTCAATTAATGACTCCCAGATGGCACTGGAAGGAGGAAACTGACACAAATAAAACTTGAAAAAGGAAAATAATATACCAGAATGCAGCCTTCGCGTGGAAGACTGTTTGCTCATAAGGTGAATAAATTATCGAACTCCTAAACAGCCACGATGAAAGGAGCCAACTCATAACTAAAAACAGAGACGCTGGTGGCGAATTTTACAGGTTTTCCAATTAACTGCATAACTCCAATGTGCGCAATGATCGATTTATTCGTTCTTTCCTTAAAAACAGACTCAACAGGACGTGAGTGGATTGAGAAAAAGAAGGGAACGTGAAATGTATGGAAAAGTCAATCATGTGGTTATGTAATGGATAAGAATGATGACATTATAAACAGCTCAATGAGGCACAGGAAGCCTACATCAAAAATGCACGAGGAGCAGGAAATGCCGTGATTTACTTACAGTGAAAGATGCAGGTATAACTAAAGAGACTTTGTGCAACAACAGTTTAAATCTTTTATACTAAATGCCACATACCCATGGATTGGTTTTAGTTACACAAAGTGGGTAATTATAATGACAGCCTTGTTGTACCCCCTGAAAAAGGAACGTAAAGAGGTTTGAAACGCGATGTGGGCTGGTTAGCTAAATACATACAACACCGAGTTAGAATATCCTAATTTGGACTTTAGAACATGTTGAAAAACCATTGGAAGGTCATGCAAATATGTCCAAAGTGAGGTTAATAATTTAGGGAAAAATGAGTATCAGAGATTTAAATTAATAAATTAAATAAGAATAAATAAACATTTTGGAACATGTTTTAGAAGATTTCAATCTAAAAAAAGAGCAAAAGCAGTGCAGGGGGGCACCAAGCGGATAAGTAGGTGCATTCCAACATTCCTTGAGGAATTACTCACACCTGCTTTTGATGATACTGATCACAACATGTTGGAAGCTAATATTATCGATGTGGAAGGTAAAGGAGCATCCACCATCCTATGGTTTGGCAACCCTTTGGAGCTCTGTTTTTTCGAGGAGGTTTTTATAAGACTTAAAAAAAAAATTGTTCATTCCTATGTCAAGTTTACAATGAGAACAAAGGTGGAAGAATATTACACATTTAAATGAAAAGCTCGTTTACGTCAATTCCTAAAACAAAACTATCCGTGTGAGAAGAGGGGTTAAGTTATAGAACAGACTGCTAGAAACCTGATGCTTAGAATTAGATTAAATGATTAGGTTTGGTTGTTGCTGACAGTAAAGGTTGTCCTACATTACAGAGGCGATGAAGATGTTTACTCAGAGTGTGGAAGGAACTCAAGCACTTCAAGTGTGGGTTTGACCATTGAGAAAACCCGAAGTACTAAATCTAACTGTGGCACATTGACTTGGGTGTGCAATGTGGCGTCTCTATCTACTAGACCAGTCAGGGTGCTTTTAGCTCTCCCTCTGTGTCTATGCATGTGAGGGGAATGGGTGACCCCTTTTCCCTGCACATTGACCACTTTTTTTCTTGACATTAGCCCTTTCTGTCGCTTTGTTTTTCTGCCCCTTTCCCCCACCAGCTTTATTTTTGCTGATGTACATCATTCACAATCCTCTCTTTTTTAAGGTCGCTGTTAAAGGAATGTTGCAGGCGCTTGAAAACCATCTGCATTTCTAAAGAATTGCTGTAAGTTTCTGTGTGCATTTGAAAGATTTTTCCAGGCCTACCTTTTGCCACTTAAAGCGAGCTCCGCAAACACAACAAAAATGATGGATGGAGCGCTGAAGCTTTTCAACCACTCACCCCCAGTCATTCTCAGACATTGCCTGTTTAAAACCCATTTGGTATTGGGTCAGGCTACGGACGATAGAAGAACTAGAGCCATATAGAGATTGCCTTAGGGTGATACTGGCTAACAATCGAGCACACACAATCCCCCGGCTTGTGCATGGAATTTGATTCCAGCTTTTTGATGTTTCTATGGGTTTTTTCCCCGTTTCTGGATGTTCAAATGTGAATTTTCTCACAAAATCGTTGTTGATATTTTGGATTCCCATACCTCGTATTCTCGTAATTGGTTTTCCTAATAACTCATATACACACAAATAATGATTGTACTTAGGACCCTGCAGTACAAGGGTGCAGGAAACTCAAATGCATCCCATTTAGGAAGCAGCAGCACTACCATTATTTGGCCATTTCACCACTCTGGGGAATTAGCACTCCAAATCTCGAACACATCACAGATTTTGCAGCTATTATCTGTGCTGCGAGGAATACGGAAGAGTGGATGAACACGGTTATAAACTTTCTCCATAAAGTAAATTATCTCTGGTCTCTGCTCTGAATAGTGATTCTCCCCAGAAAAGAAAATTGTTGTCATACAAGAAAAATGCTTTCAATTTACTTTGAAAGGTGGAGTTGAAAAATGAGGCCGGAATAAGCAAGTAAGATTATTTTTAACTTGGAATTGTGGTCTGAAAACGTCTTATCCTCTTATGGGAGTGTTACTTTTGCAGCTTTTCTTCTGCATACCATCAATCCCAGAACGGGCACAGCTGTACGATTTTGTATAGGGATTATTAGGGCTTTCATTTAATCGAGAACACACTATGGGCTGGGCACATAATATGAAATGTGTATCTGTCAGAAACGTGCAGGAAATAAGGTGTCATCACACTTTTGCTGCTGATATGGTCACTTGTCTTTAAGTTATTTGCCATAGCGATGGCTACTCTCTTAACTGGATGAAATATTTAAAGGTTAATTTTGGGGGACAGTGCTCCGAGTCCATAAAGGCATTACAATAAGGCAGTTTGGCATTAAATATGCAACCCCTGCCATGATCGGCTGGAGACTGTTAAGAATAAGTTAGAGAACAACCTCATCCCCATTTTTACAAACAAGTATAACATAATCAAACGAATTTGGAAGTGAACGGACATTGCTGCCTTCAAAATAACACCTAGTCTTTTGACTACACCAAGACAGTAGTGAGTAGCTCTAATAATTTGTAGTCCTAGATGCAATATTCTGCTCCGCTCGCAGAGTTTTTCCTACTCCGCTTAGAGCCCTGAATTCTGAAAAACTCTGGGTAGCGGAGCGTTTCCTCTCTCGTAGCTCGAGCGCGAGTGAGGAAAATCCAATGCAAGACTCCTTCCAGATGACATTTCTCAATGTGGGAGGTCGTGGCAAGTTGTTACCGCTCGCGCTGAGAAATCTGTTGTGTTGCTCGCGTTGAGGAAGCTGTCGCTTGAGTAGAACATCTACTCGAGCAGCAGAAAGAAGCTGCACCCTCTTTCGCCGCGCGTGGTGCCATTCGTGCTGATTTTACAGCGAGGGACAAACTTATGTTGCTAAATATCAGCATGAGCAGCGCAACTTACCTCACTCCACCGCTTGTGCAACTCCTCGGAGCGCTGCAGTTTTTTGTCACTTCACGGAGTTCCGCATGGTGGAACTCCACAAACCCCCGCCCAGGCCTATTCATTTGCTATTTCTTTGGTTATCATTAAATACTAGGGTTGAGAGAAATTGTAATTAACATCATTCAGCGTTGGTGAAATTTCGAATTTTGTGGGGGAAGTGCATAGCTACCTAATTTTGCCTAGGAACAACTTAATTAAGATTTTTCCCATCGCTGCAGTCGGATGTCCTACCAACGTGGACAGGAAATCGGTATGCAGGAATTTATGTTTTGCCTATGTCACCTGAGTGGCTGCGGGGAAACACAATGGTTGCCACTCAGCCATACACTTTTCTCTGTTCCTTAAAAGCCTGTCCTTCGACATCCAGCAGCCAGGACGGAGATTCAACGTAGCACCGCATAAGAAAAGGTTACCTGTTGACTCTCTTGGCCTGGAGTAGGAAATTTCATGGTGCAATGCAATGCCCTTTTTAGGTTTGATTTTTTTACCCACGTGGTTCAAGAAGCTAGATAATTTAAAAAGACATTTGAAAGGTTGGGAGGTCTTTGCATCTATGCCGACAATGAGTTCATGCATGCCTTTGTTCTTACTTTGAGCTGCTGTTGGCAAAACCGCAACCAGACAAAGCTTGGTTTTGTTGTCTGAGCAGTCTACTCACTTCAGGCCTTTTACACAACCTCCCTGCCGCTGACCTTTGGCATCATTCCCTATTCACCTGTGGAACTTCCCCTATCAGACAGGTTACGTAACTCTTCCACTGTAATAGGGCAGACTTTGCACAAGTCCAGCACACCGTGTCAGAAGAACTGCCAGAGAAAACAGTGTCTGTGGTTAAGGGAAGATTGACCTTAGACCTGGTGATGTGGCTCTTTTTTTCGCTGGGAAACATTTGCTAATTTTTAGGTATTTGGTGACTGTGCTGACCTACCTTTTCGAACAACTTTCAGTGCCAAAATCAAAAAATCCGTCTGAAAATAAATCAGTTTATTTCTACATTAAGAAATTATGCTAGAGCTTCGAAAACTGGAGGCTTGTTGGCCCCTGTGCATTCAAGGAACATTGTTATTTGAAGTAATATGCTTCACATAAAATTCCAACTACCTGTTGGAAAAACTTAAATTGATTAAAATGCTCTGCTAGGAAAAGTAAATGTTTATTACTAATCCAAAATGACTCTATAGTCATCATTTCTACAGCTGGAAAGTAGCCAAGAAGAAGAACACACCCTCAGGATATATTTAAATTCATGTGGATTCCGTAGTTGCTAACGTTGGAAATTGAGCCCATCAGCTGTTTTTAAATGTATGAAAATGTTAATCTAGTAAAACGAGCTTTTTTTCTTATGCAAAATAAAGACACATTATTTAGCAGTGACTGGAAATTGCTAAAGCGAGGACTCCGAGATCTAGAAAGGAAAAATGAGTCGTCTAATGCTGAGTTTCTGTTAATCTTGTTTGTAAATCCATAAAAAAAAGGTTCAGTTAGTTAATGTGCCCTAGCCAGAGAACTGTGGGCAGGCAGGGCCAAATCAGACTTTCATTCTTTCAAGGTCAATAAAACGAGCACCTCTGAACTAAATTACAGAAGAACCTGCTATCTACTGCACAGCAAAAAAGACTTCATGTTAATTTGCTGTTGCCTTCACTAGAAAAAGTCAAGGGTCTAACAATTTATGTTTGGCGATGTAAGTCGGCTGCAGTTTGAGAGAAGGTTCACTGATAAGCTTAGAGACTTGTGGCGTTATTGCAATCTCGATGAGCCTAAATTCCTTTATCAAAGCCCTGTTGGTGCTGCCAAAGAGTGCCCCTTTACTCCCGCTAAGGTTTGATCTAAACCATAGGCAATTCTCAGACATTGCCTGTTTAAAACCCATTTTGTATTGGGTCAGGCTATGGACGATAGTAGTACTAGAGCCATATAGAGATTGCCTTAGGGAGATACTGGCTAACCACTGAGCACACAAAATTCCCTGGCTTGCGTATGTAAACACCTGGTTTACTAGGCTAGGATTGAGAGAGTACTGGCTCTCCCCTACTACAATCCAAAGCTGCGCCCAAGATACTGCTAATACTCATTATTGGGAATTAGTGTTTTGTTACAAAGTTTCATCAGTGGCTTCCGGAAGCTTAAAATACTCTTACCTTTCCTTAAAATGTGCCCCTGAAATTGAGGAATTCATTAATTACATTAATATGCCATCCTTACGAGCCCTTTTTTTAATTAAATTTAGGCTAGGGGTTTTGCCAATATCCTCCTTGACTAGTTCATGGTCTAAAAATGTTACTGGCTCTACCCTATGTCCCATGGGATGTAACGACATGGAAAATGACGAACATCTATTATTTTTCGGCAGTGCTTATGTAAATCAGCATGCCCATTGGATTGCTCCTCTCAGTCAGCTATTTGGACTTGCAAACAGAGACTATGCACTAAGTGTCTGCAAGTCAGATAATAGGAACAGTATTGTGTACTCAATCTCAAAGTACTGAAGTTCAATTTGGCATATTAGGGCGAAACTTACTGGTGAGAACGTATGGTTATAAGGCCATATTTTTTTATTCTACTAACGTTTTTCGCCGATTTTATGCACTATGTGTATGAAGCTGGCTCTGTATATACTATACCAAAGTGAGGTATAGTGTGCACAGAGTCCAGTGGAACCCCAAAGGTAGGCAGAGGTAAAGTTAGATAGAACCTTACTCTCTATTTGTGGCCGTGTGGTCGAGCAGTAAGGCAGTATCAGAGGACATTGTTAAGCATTTGTTGTACACACTCAGTCAGCAAATGAATTCACACACTCAAAGACTTAGTTATTTTATTTTCTAGAACCAAGCAAGCCTGGCACAGGTAAGCAATAAATACTTTACAGTAGTAATGGAATTGAAATACAGTTTGAATGATAATGGTATATGCACTTTGGTTTTATTTACAGTATGGATGCAGAGAAATGCAATACTTAGTAAATGCAGTACATAAACTTGAATAGGCTTTTTAGTAAAATAGAAGGTAAGTAACTTTTGAGATTACTAGGCTTACACAGAGTAGCACACCTAGATACTACTCTGGGACATTTCCTGAAAACAGGTTAAGTAAAATCGTTTTTGTTAGATTATGCAATTATAAAGAATTTCTTTAGTTTCTCAAACTCCACACTTGAAAACTTTTCACAGAATAACAGTCAATGTTATCCTATGGAGGAAAATAGTGTTATCGGTTTTGAGGTAAGTATTTAGTAGTGGGAGTTGAAGTTCTGGGAGTAGACTCAAGGGTCAAGGATGCACTCTAGTTACACCCTCAGCGGCACTAGGGCGGCCGGGTGCAAAGTGCTGAGGCCCAATGTCATCCAATGGGGGGGAAAGGAGGCCTCCAGTGGTGGCTGCTGACTAGCAGGCCACTTGGCTGTGGGATCAAAGCTCCTGGACTTTAGCTCAAGGCAAATGGGGAAACAAAGTAGCACCAAAGGTGCATCCTCAGCGCCACTAGGGCGGCTGGGTGCAGAGTGCTGTTTCGACGTTGTTTTCAATAGAGAACCTCCGGTTTGGAAAGACACTGCATGTTTGGGGAAAAAGGTCTTCTGGGTGCGGCCACCACTCCGAGAGATAAGTTGGGAAGTTAGGGGTTGGTTAGGCACCGTCGGTTTGGGTACACAAGGCTGTGGGGCATCGGGTGCAGGGGTGCCTTTTGGGGTCAGATCTTCTTACCAGCTCCTGGTCGCGGGTAGGGGGGTCTGCTGGATTTAGACTGCCGGCGTCGGCTGGAGGCTTGAGGCAGGTCAGGGGTCGCTGGATCTCAGGTCAGGATCGCCGGGGTGACCTCCTCGTGGTGTTTTCCCACTCGAGCTCGAGACGTGGACGGCAGGGTGCAGAGTGGGGCGGATCCGCAATGTCCAGCCGGAGCCAGAGGTTGCAGATGAACAACTCTGGTGTTCACGGGAGGCAAAGTCTTTCTAGTTGAAGGCAGGCAGGTCCTCCGGGGTTTTGAGTTTGCTGGCTGCAGAACACACCGGGATTTTGCAGGAGCAGGTTCGAGGGGGAGACAGGCTGGTAGGGCTGGGATCAAGTCAGTGGGCGTCTTCCTCTTGTTAGCTGCTGCACCGCTGTTCGGACCTTCTTCTTCTTCTTGCTGGTTCTTGTCTAAGGAAGGAAAATGCTACTTACCAGTATGCATCTGTTCTTGGCATGTAGAGCTTCAGAATAAAATACTTTTGCATAGATCGCCATCTGGTGTTGGGCTCGGATGCTTGCACCTTGTTGTTGTCATGGAAGAAGTCTTTTGTGGTCATGAGATAGGCGACTCCTCCCTTGGAAGATAGTGCGCATGGGCATTGATTCCATCTTTAGATTGTTTTTCGCCATGATTGGAAATGATGGAGTTTGTAAGAAAATAGAAAAGATGTCCATGTGAGTGTATCTAAGTAAGATAACACTGGAACAGATACAAGGTCCGGGGAGGCGGTGGGTGTATGATATTCTGCAGCTCTACATGCCAAGAACAGATGCATACTGGAAAGTAGCATTTTCCGTTTGAGGAATATGACTGCAGAATTCATACTTTTGCATAGACTGTACAGCAGTGTCTCCCTTAGCGATGGTCACCTAGATCTGTTGCAATGGTTTGGAAAAGTGTCTTAAGAACAGCCTGGCCTAAGGAAGCCTGTTGCTACGCCTGCACATCTACACAATAGTGTTTGGTGAAGGTGTGTGTGTGGTAGACCATGTCGCTGGCTTACAAATATCTTCTAGGGGAATGTTCCCTGAGAATGCCATGGAAGCCTCAGTTTGCGTGTTGAGTGCACTCGAGGGGGAATTGTTAATGTGTGTTTTGCTTTATGGTAGCATATTTGAATGCATTTGACTATCCACCTGGCAATTCCAGCTTTGGAGATGGGGTTTCCTTTATGCGGTGGAGAGAAAGCTACAAACAGTTGGTTTGTCTTTCTAAAATGTTTAGTCCTATCAATGTAATAAAGTATAGCTCTTTTGACGTCTAGTGTGTGAAGAGCGCTCTCTGCTACGGAATCTGGGTTTTGGAAAAACACTGGTAACTCTACAGATTGATTAAGATGAAAAGCAGAGATTACTTTTGGAAGGAATTTTGGATTCGTTCTAAGAACCACCTTGTTACGATGTATTTGTAAGAATGGTTCTTGTATGGTTAAAGCCTGGATCTCACTTACTCTCCTGAGAGAGGTGATTGCGACAAGGAAAGCTACTTTCCATGTAAGGAACTGTAGTTCGCATTTGTGTAGAGGTTCAAATGGAGCACCCATGAGCCTAGTAAGGACAATGTTTAGATTCCACACCGGAGAGGGTGACAGTGTGGGAGGAATTATCCTTTTAAGGGCTTCCATAAAGGCTTTGATAGCAGGTACTCTGAACAGGGACAAATGTTGTCTGTTTTGAAGGTAGGCGGCCAGGGCAGCTAGATGTAATCTTATGGATGAGTATGCTAGATTACATCTTCGTAGATGCAGTAAATAGCAAATGATATTTTGTATCGAAGCATCTCATCCAGTGGGTCAATTTTGTTGTGATTGCAGTAAATGATGAATCGTTTCCATTTAGCTGCATAGCAAGCTGTAGTAGTAGGGCGTCTGGCTTCTTTGATAATGTTCATACAGTCTGGTGGGAGGTTTAGTTAACCAAACTCTAGGACTTCAGGAGCCAGATTGCTAGATTCAGATGTGCTGGCTCTGGGTGCCTTATCTCTCCATGGTTCTGCGTCAGCAGCTTTGAGGAGAGACGTAGTTTTTTGCGTGGAACTACTGAGAGTTCGAGGAGTGTTGTGAACCATGGTTGCCGTGCCCATGTGGGAGCAACTAGGATCATCTTGAGAGACTGTTGCTTGAGCATGCAAACTACTAATGGAATAAGTGGGAGTGGCGGAAAAGCGTACGCATAGCTGCCCGACGAGTTCATCCATATCGCATTGCCCTTGGACAATGGGTGTAGAAACCTGGCGGCAAAAGTTGGGCATTTTGTGTTTGTGTGTTGCGAACAGATCTATGTCTGGGTGGCTCCACATTTGGAAAAATGGTTGAAGAACTTGAGGATGAAGTTCCCATTTGTGTATCTGCTGTGTCTGAAGACTTAGCAGATCCGCAATCTGATTGTGCACTCCTGGAAGATGTTCTGCCAGAAGATATATGTTTTGCGGAATAGCCCATCTCCATATGCTTGGAACTAGATGAGACAGCTGCAAAGAGTGTGTTCCTCCTTGTTTCTGTATGTAATACATTGCTATCATTTTGTCCGTGCGGACCAGGACAGTCTTGTTGAGGAGATGTGTTTGGAATGACTTTAACGCTAGAAATATTGCTAGTAATTCTAGGTGATTGATGTGGAGCAATTTTTATTGAGTAGTCCACCTGCCCTGAACTGTGTGGTTTAGGAGATGGGCTCCCCAGCGGTTGAGTAATGCGTCCGCTGTTGGCACAATCTGTGGAACTGGCTCCAGGAACAGCCGCCCTATGGAGAGGTTTTGTGTGTTCCACCACTGCAGAGAGCGATGTGTGCAGCTGTCCACCAACACCAGATCTATAAGTTGACCTTGAGCCTGATTGCACTGACGTGCTAAGCATTCTTGCAAGGGGCGCATCTGAAGTCGTGCGTGAGGTACTATGAAAATGCAAGAGGCCATCATTCCTATGAGCTGCATGAAAACTCAAGCTGGAAAGGAGTGTTGGGGTTTAAATTTTGAGATGAGGGTTTGTATACTGGCTATCCTGGCTGGATTGGGGTATACTAGAGCTTTGGAAGTGTCTATCGTGGCCCCTAGATACAGATGTATGTAGGAAGGCTGCAAATGTGACTTGGCGTGGTTTATTGTGAACCCCAAGTGGTGTAGCAGTAGAATTATTTGGTGAGTATGATGAACACACTGACTGTGTGACTTGGCTTTTATCAGCCAGTCGTCCAAGTATGGAAACACATGGATCTGCTGTCTTCGCAAGTGTGCGGCTACTACCCCAAGACACTTTGTGAAGACCCTGGGTGCTGTGGTTACTCCGAATGGGAGAACCTTGAACTGATAGTGTTGGCCCTTCCGCTGTGAATCTTAGATATTTCCTGAGAGCAGGGTGTATGGGAATATGGAAGTAGGCGTCCTCGAGATCTAATGTGGCAAGGAAGTCGCCTTATTGAAGCAGTGGGATGACTTGTTGAAGAGTGATCATGTGAAAGTGATCTGACTGTATGTAGAAATTGAGAGGTCTGAGGTCCAGTATGGGCCTGAGAGTACCGTCCTTTTTGGAGATTAGAAAATATAGGGAGTAAACCCCTGTCCCTTGATGCTCTAGAGGAACTGGTTCTATTGCATGCTTTTGATGCAGTGAGAGAAATTACTGTTTGAGGAGCGTTAGATGTTCTGTAGACATGGGACGATATTTGGGCGGTATGTTGGGGGAGTTGCAGTAAGTTCCAGACAGTAACCATACTGGATCATTTGCCTTACCCACCTGTCTGTAGTGATGGAATTCCAGACAGGTAGGAACTGTGAGAGTCTCCCTCCGATCGGGGTGGAATGGTCTGGAGGTAGTGGAGGGAAGTCACTGTTTGTTAGTGGGGGGGGGGAAGTGCAAGTGTTGTTACCTCGGCCTCTCCCTTTGTTGTTATTCCCCCTGTACCCATCTCTGAAATATCCCTTGTTGGGGGATGTCTGTGTGGGACCTTTGTATGAAGAGGAGCCAGTTTCTGTGCTGATGTTCTTGGATGCGCCCCTATAAAAGGAGCGACGAAAGGAGCCCCGTGTAGATGGAGACTGTAATGCTCCCATAGATTTTGCAGTCTCAGTGTCTTTTTTCATTTTCTCTACAGCTGGGCCAAAAAGTTGTTCCTGATTGAACGGCTGATTCAGGATGGTAGTCTGCATTTCTTGTTTGAACCCAGAAATGCGCAACCACGCATGCTTTCGTAATAACACACTAGTGTTGATTGATCTAGATGCATTGTCTGCTGCATCGAGGGTACATTTAATGGATGCGTTTGTTATTAACTTACCCTCCTGAATCAAATCATTGGCTTTAGACATGTATTGGTCAGGCAAATGCTGCATTAGGCCCTCAAGCTCTTCATAGTGAGCCCTATCGTATCTGGCAAGTAATGCTTGTGCATTAGCTATCCTTCAGTGATTAGCTGCCTGGGAGGCAACTCTTTTGCCTGAAGCATCTAGCAATTTAGACTCTGTCTGGAGGTGGAGCATCACCGGAGGTCTGAGAGTTGGCACGCTTCCTAGCATTGGTTACTACCAGGGAATCTGAGGGGAGTTGGCCCCTAATGTAGGTGGGATCATTAGGGGCGGGTTTATATCTTTTATCAATCCGAGGATTGAGAATCCTGGTCCTGACAGGGTCTTTGAAGACATCTGTATTATGTTTAATGACACCTTTCAGCATGGGTAATGTGTGTACTGTCTTTTGTGACTGTGCAAAAGTGTCTAACAGGAAGTCTTCCTCTGTGGGGTCTGAATGCATTTGAACGCCAAGATATTGGGCAGCCCTATCAATGAGCTGACTAAATAAGGTTGTCATCAGGGGGAGATGGCCTTGTTGGGTATGCATGTGGATCAGGAAGGTCTGGAGGATCTACAGGGTCATTGTAGTCGTCCCATGTGTTCTGTGGTATGTCAGTGTCATCAAAAAAAGGGGGAGAAAAAAGAGGTTTAGAAGTTAGGTTCACCCTCCATCTTGTACATAGATATTAAACAACCTGAACGTTCAGGTAAAAAGAACCTAACCTGGGGGTGTCAGAAAGACAATTGGATTCCGATAAACACCCAAAAGAGAAAGAAAGGGGCAGAACTTTTCCTTTCTTGATTCCCCTCACTCACCAGGGTTTCCCCACGGTGACATGCTTCATCATTGGGGTCCTCTCAGTCCTCTACGGGCTGAGGCGTGCTGCAACTTACGGATTACGTAGGAGCACTTAATACAAATTATGTGTGGTGCAAGTGTAGTGATATGGAGTGGGACAAGTGAATTAAAATAATCAACTAGTGGGCCAAATAAATTTTATTCTTGCTCCTAGCTAATTGGTTAAAAACGGTTTAATATGCTAAAATAACCTACTTTTAATGGGTAAGTGTACTTAGCAAATGGTCAACTAGTTTCGAGCTCCCCAGCTCTTCTTCAGGACTACACTGGGACCAGCCCAGTGCAAATACCACTCCTAGTAAACCTTATTACGGTGAAAAACAAGTGAACACGCTGCGACTAATAAGCATGCGTTAGAGATGATACATACGTAAGTATACGCCTGGCAATGTCTGTAGGATATAAAAATACAAAAAATTAAAGGAAAAAAGGATAATATGCAATGTAAATAGAATCAATGGTGATCACACTATACACCAGTGTTGGAACACTCTTTTTCTCTTTTTTCTATTGTGCCACTGAGTGGTTATCCAAGAAAATACTTGCTTCATGCAGGCGCTGTGCTACAAGGTGAGTAAAAAAAGGTCTATGAATGCACACAGTGCACATACAAAACATGCGTCTGACAAAACATAACACACACATAAAACTAACGTATGCACGACATTACATACATCTTAAGAAGCAATACTATGCCTCATGGTCAACGGAGGGGGTGTGGAATTCTCGTACACCTAGAGAGATGGTACAAGTAGTCGTTAATAGAGTGGAGCACTGTATTCTTTGTAGACCTTAAGCGGGGAAAAACGGAAAAGATGCGATCTCCGTGATTAGGGGGAGAAATTCTAGTCTTCCCCTGTGGCGATTCCCACTTACTTGTACGTTGAAAAACACACTCTGGCACACCTACTAGAGCCCAAGCCTCACGGACCGCATACTGTGTGGTTCCGGGCGAGGTGCTTGTTATCTATGAGTGTTTTCTGTGAAAAGCAAAAAAGGACTTCCCGGCGGAGGTTCTTTCCGTGGCGCCCATGTTGGCAAAGGGAAGAGGTATTCTGTTGGTAACAAAGCTATATATTTAACAATTATAGCAAATCGTTACTAAATCAAGGGATAGCGCGATGGCTGTTGCTAAGAAATATAAAAGATAAAAAAGATAGTCATGCATACTGGATGTCCAACAGTTGCTAGGAAAAAAGCTGCCATGATGGAACAGTGTGAATCGGACTGATGTTCATGCTTGCAATGGGAGTATAAAATACATCGAGGGAGGTGATCATGTGATACGCCTTTGTGTGGTAGTTAATCAGGAAAAAGGGGTTAATGTCTCTACCCATGAAAAGCTTTTTAGGCTTGTATGAAAAAATATATATGCTAGTATGAAAACACATATATATATATATATATTGCTCTTAGAGAGATGGACAAATAACCAAGGGAAAAAAACTTTTCAATAAAGTTGCATGATTCAGTGGATGAAAAAAACTGCTTGATTCAGTGGATGGAAAAAATGCTGGCTTCAAAACTGGTATACATTAAAAAGTTTTTTATATATATATATATGTGTTTTCATACTAGCATATATATTTTTTCATACAAGCCTAAAAAGCTTTTCATGGGTAGAGACATTAACCCCTTTTTCCTGATTAACTTCCACACAAAGGCGTATCACATGATCACCTCCCTCGATGTATTTTATACTCCCATTGCAAGCATGAACATCAGTCCGATTCACACTGTTCCATCATGGCAGCTTTTTTCCTAGCAACTGTTGGACATCCAGTATGCATGACTATCTTTTTTATCTTTTATATTTCTTAGCAACAGCCATCGCGCTATCCCTTGATTTAGTAACGATTTGCTATAATTGTTAAATATATAGCTTCGTTACCAACAGAATACCTCTTCCCTTTGCCAACATGGCCGCCACGGAAAGGACCTCCGCCGGGAAGTCCTTTTTTGCTTTTCACAGAAAACACTCATAGATAACAAGCACCTCGCCCGGAACCACACAGTATGCGGTCCGCGAGGCTTGGGCTCTAGTAGGTGTGCCAGAGTGTGTTTTTCAACGTACAAGTAAGTGGGAAGCGCCACGGGGGAAGACTAGAATTTCTCCCCCTAATCACGGAGATCGCATCTTTTCCGTTTTTTTCCTGCTTAAGGTCTACAAAGAATACAGTGCTCCACTCAATTAACGACTACTTGTACCATCTCTCTAGGTGTACGAGAATTCCACACCCCCTCCGTTGACCATGAGGCATAGTATTGCTTCTTAAGGTGTATGTAATGTCGTGCATACGTTAGTTTTATGTGTGTGTTATGTTTTGTCAGACGCATGTTTTGTATGTGCACTGTGTGCATTCATAGACCTTTTTTTACTCACCTTGTAGCACAGCGCCTGCATGAAGCAAGTATTTTCTTGGATAACCACTCAGTGGCAGAATAGAAAAAAGAGAAAAAGAGTGTTCTAACACTGGTGTATAGTGTAATCACCATTGATTCTATTTACATTGCATATTATCCTTTTTTCCTTTAATTTTTTGTATTTTTATATCCTACAGACATTGCCAGGCGTATACTTACGTATGTATCATCTCTAACGCATGCTTATTAGTCACAGCGTGTTCACTTGTTTTTCACCGTAATAAGGTTTACTAGGAGTGGTATTTGCACTGGGCTGGTCCCAGTGTAGTCCTGAAGAAGAGCTGACGAGCTCGAAACTAGTTGACCATATGCTAAGTACACTTACCCATTAAAAGTAGGTTATTTTAGCGTATTACCCCGTTTTTAACCAATTAGCTAGGAGCAAGAATAAAATTTATTTGGCCCACTAGTTGATTATTTTAATTCACTTGTCCCACTCCATATCACTACACTTGCACCACACATAATTTGTATTAAGTGCTCCTACGTAATCCGTAAGTTGCAGCACGCCTCAGCCCGTAGAGGACTGAGAGGACCCCAATGATGAAGCATGTCACTGTGGGGAAACCCTGGTGAGTGAGGGGACTCAAGAAAGGAAAAGTTCTGCCCCTTTCTTTCTCTTTTGGGTGTTTATCGGAATCCAATTGTCTTTCTGACACCCCCAGGTTAGGTTCTTTTTACCTGAAAGTTCAGGTTGTTTAATATCTATGTCAGTGTCATCATCAGGATGAGTGAAAGGGTCATTATTTCCACCCCCACCCCCTAGGTCATCATCATCCCATGGTAGTGGTGAGTATGGAGGAAGTATAGGAGACTTTGGTGGAGAGAAAGGCTTAGTAGGAAGAACAGGAGGGTCTTAAACGTGAAGTTGTACAGTCCTTTTTCTTCACAGGCACCTCAGGAATGTGTGGGGTGTCCAATTTTCTTTTGTTCTTGGAACTACTGACAATATGGCCTGTTTTAGGGTCCACATGCAGTGTTTTCTGTTTCGGATCGATGGGTCTGGTAGAAACAGTTCTTCCTCTTCAGTGTGTGCTTTCAGCGCCGATTTGTTCGGTTCCAAACTCGGTTTAGATTTCTGTTTTGGAGCCTTAGAAGAGGTTTTTGGGTCCTTCGGCTTAGGTGTGGAGTCCGAAATCTTTTTTGGATCGGAAGGTTTTCGAGGAGTCTTCAGATCCGAGTCCTTTTGTCCTTTCGGTGCCGAAGTGCTTGGTGTCGAGACCTTTTTGGAGACAGTGGAAGTAGGGTGTGTTCCCTCTTTCGGCAACGACGATGTTTTTGGGGCAGCGACGTGCGGCTTGCTCGGTCCTGAGCCGCCGGAAGGCTTCTCCCTTTGCTTCGGAGCCAGGCCCGGGGGTGGGGCTTCTGAAGTCTTCTTTTGGTCGCGACTAAGGCCTTCAGGCGAAGTCTTGACCAGAGCCTTCTTTTTTTCGGGTGGGGTTGGGCAGGGACAGTTGTACTCACTCGTTGACCTGGGGTGATGTCTTCATCTGAGTCAGAGTCATCTGCTTCGGATACGATGTTGAGATCCTCCGAATCCTCTGCCTCTGGAACCTCGGGCCTTCATCGAAGATGTCTTCTGGCACCTGTGCAGCCTGCTGCGCCATAACGTGTCATCGAGCCCGGCGATCATGGATAGTCTTCTTGGACCAGAAGGAGGTGCAGGCTTGGCAATTTTTCTCTTAGTGCTCGGGCGGGAGACAAAGGTTGCCGATCTTGTGTTGGTCGCTGTGTGGGAATTTAGCACCACACTGGGGGCATTTTTTTAATGGAGTCCTTTCCATTAACCGTAGGCCTGAATGGCGTTGAAAGGCCTAGCGGCCCGGTTCGACTATCTGAATCGAAATTTGAGTTAGCGCGTCGAAAGGCACGCGAATGAGAACAATACTGTCGAGTTTGCAATGATTTGCGCGCCGAAATGGTTTGGAAAACACGGTGCCGAACCGGAGCGCTAAAGATATTTTCAAACCCGATGGGAGAAAAAAACAATCTAAGGATGGAGTCGATGCCCATGCGCACCATCGTGCAAGGGAGGAGACACCTATCTTGTGACCACAAAAGACTTCTTCTAAGACAAGGTGCAAGCATCCGAGCCCAACACCAGATGGCATTCTATGCAAAAGTATGAATTCTGCAGCTCATATGCCTCGAACGTAAGGTTCAGGGGTGCCCCTAAATACTAGATTTAGGGGCGTTACAGGTAGGTAAAAGGCAGGGACCAATGATTCCCCTCCCCGGGGTGGGAACACCCCCTATTATGCCACCCTCCTGTGGGGAGGGGGGCATGAGCCTATCCCTGGTTGGCTGAGCCTCTCCATCTTCAAGATGGCGTGGACTGAGAGTGGTGCTTCACCTCGCCTACCCCACCTGAGTTGGCAGAGGTGGGCACACCTCTCTTCCTCACTTGTTTTTCCCACCGGTTCTCCTGCCCAAAGTGGGGGGTCAGAACCAGTTGCTGAGAGCAGCAAGTGACCTGCGGAAGTTCACAAAGGCGGCAAGCCTTTGAAGCTTCCCCTTCGTGAACCCTGCCCATCCTGGGGGAGGAGGCTTGGCACCTCGTCCCAGGATGTGCATTGTTTCAGGCCCCAGAGAGCAGCAGGCTCTCGACCCAGGGGTCCAGAAACATGTCTGGTGGTGGCAGCTGAAAGAAGCCCCTCAGCCTGGACACTAGTGGTGGGTTAGTTTTCAGGGGGCATCTCTAAGATGCCCTCTGTGTGCATTTTTCACTAAATACCACACTGGCATCAGAGTTGGTTTAATGTGCTGAGACGTTTGATACCAAACATCGCCATTTTCAGTGTAGCCATTATGGTACCGTGGAGTTTGTAATGACAAATTCCCAGCACCATATACTCTTAATGGCAGCACTGCAGTTACAATGTCTAAGAATGGACTTAGACACTGTAGGGGTACAGGGCTCATGCACCTGTACCCTCACCACTGGTATAGTGCACCCAGTTAGAGGGGTCACTGATCTATGCCAGGGAAGTGGGCTGTAGTTGACTCTTCACTTTGCTCTGTACCAAGACACGCAGCCTGCAAAGGCAGTGTGTGAGTGTCAGGGTACAGGACCTCTAAGGGTGGCGCAATAAGTGCTGCAGCCCTTAGAGGCCTTCTCTGGTCACAGTGCCGTGGGTACCTGTGGTACCATTTACCAGGGTCTGACCTGTGGCCAGAGATGCCAATTGGGTTTAGGCCTCAATGAAGATTTAGGGAAAGAACATAGGCCCTGGGTACCTGATTAGCAGGAGCCCAGGGCACACTCAGTCAGTCAGTCACACTATGTTTTTCATTTTTAAGTTTTAAAATATATGAGAATAATTTCGCAATTAGCTAGGCCCTATAACATCTTCCCAGATGGCATGGCGGATCCAGTTTTGAGTCCATTCTTAGCCTCGCATTGAGGTTTTTGTGTTCTGGTATCATAGATAGCATAGAAGTATATCAAATTGTAGTTGTTCTATATGAATAAATCATGATTTTAAATTGTTTCTATATGCACTTTAATGAACTATGGTCCTATTTTGTATATTTTATGTCTTTTTACCTGTTTTATATTGTACTTTTATGCTTCTATGAACCGAAGTAAAGTTGATTTATGATGATCGTGAGAAGTTTAGATACTCTTCAAATATTACGGAGGATTAGAGTTCTAATAAAGCTCAGGGTAAAAGGATTATGTAAACAAGACTGGCATCAATGTGAGGCATTTCAGATATTAAGGTCGGATGCAATCACTATAACATATTAAGTTCAGTCTTGGATTTCGGCACAGTGTCCTCCCAGATGCCCCTTCGCCCACAGTCATTAAAATGCGGTGTTTTGTTTGATTCAGGGCATTCTCATTAGGCATTCTTCGCTGTAACATCATGTTGTTTTGGTACTGATCCCCACCACAACAGGCCTTGCAGAGGTAGCACTTATGATATTTCAAGCTGATCTCACTATTGTCACGCTCCTTGAGCCAGACGATGGATTGCATGATTATACGGTCCTGTTCTGCACCGACTGATACTGCAGCTTGAATTTCAGGTTTATATTTAAGCAGTTGGTGTTGATTTTAATTATGGGCCAGTGGAGGCAATTTCCTTCTCGTTGATGGAATTCCCACCTATTACGGCAGTGGGCCTTTTAACTCCCACAGTGGAAGACATGTCTTATGATCCCACAACAAACCTTAGTGGATCAAGAAGCATCCATGACAATCGGTTGTATAATGGTACAACCCATGCCTCAACTACGCATGCCTGAACCATGTGGTCCCAACCACGACCTCTTCTTTACCACGCATGCCTTTACCATGCAATTTCGTGGTAAAGACATGATTGGTAAAGGGACACGTGTGGTAAAGATCACACCCTTGCCCCTAGCCCTGAAACCTACTGTCCCTTTTACCCAGCCCCAAGCCCTAAAAATTAACCCCCTGCCCTAAAAATTACCCCGACCTCAGCACCCCCGCCCTGAGCCCAAAAAAAGTCCCCTACCCCTGTAAACTGCCCTGACCCAGCCCCCTTCACCCTAAGGCCTAAAGTGCCCCATGCCTGAAAACTGTCCCTTCCCCTGCCGTAACCTGAGCCCTAATAACTGACCCCACGCCCTAAAATATACCCCGACAAGAGCCCCCCTTCGCCCTAAGCCCTAAAAACTGACCTCTACCCCTAAAAGCTACCCTGACCCTCCCGCCCTATGCCCTAAAACCCAGCCCCCTGCCCTATAAACAACCTAAATCCCCCCAGTCCTAAAGACTACCCAACTCTGAAAAGCTATCCCCCCCCCCCAAACCCAGGCCCACTTACCTGACTGCGTCATCTCCCGATCCTTCCTCTTCCTGCCCGCCCATTCCAGCATCTAGACTGCACACTGCTTTAACAACGCATATGTGTTGTTAAGGCATATGCATGGTTAAGGCAAGCGTGGTTCAGTTTGCATGGAAACGGCACGCATAGCTCAGCCCGCGTTGTTAAGGCTGTTTCCCATGACAATTACCCACTTTGCCCATGGCCTGATTCACAAACAGGGTTATGTGCAATTTGATATGTCTCTGGAGTGTATCAGCCTTTGCTACTACATCTTGGGTCTTCCTAAATTCTGACCCAACAGTAAGTAATACAGCTGAGGTTAACAACCTTCCAGCAGAATTCAAACAGCGGGGTGGACTCAGTTTCCTTTTTTAATTTGCATTAATCTACTCTCCTATCAAGAGAAAATAAAGGTTTATACAAAGTCAGTAGACTTGCAGATTAGCAGGGAAACATCTGCCCTTTTCCATAAATCCAGGGTGTTTTTGTTTTTCTTGACATTGGTATTTGACCTCAGCGAGGTTATGGTCCTCTGCATCTTTTCCAAACCATTGTGTGCGTCTCAGATTAAACAATAAACATGTGACCATAGCACAATCTTGGGCTGTAACACAGGCCCAGAGGCTCATTGAGTCCTAGAGGTGCCTTGGAATATACAATCATGTGGTCGTATCTTCTTTCTGATTCAAACAGCAGCCTTCAGAATTAATTTAAAAAATCCGAAGCGCTTCTAACTATCTAGGCTACAGTTTTGTTCTAATTCTGCTGGAATTTGATTAAGTCTCGTCTGAAGCACATATGGAACGTTTTATAGACCGCAATATTTGTGATTTTTGAGTAATATATGGAACCCAAACTTTTAGCAACTCATTCTTGGTATTCACTAGACTGGAATTTTTTCCCTAGAAACGGCTGCTTTCTCTTGTTTTGATATTCCAAAAAGAGAAGCGTCTTGTGTGCATCAGCGCAGGATTAAGTGGACCTTTTCTGTAGGAAGGCAAGCTATCTTATAGCAGTCGATCATGTTCTACAGTCTGACCAGTGACTCGAGCCTCGCCTGTAGATGGCCGGAGGCAGCTACTGACACCTATCCGCACTCCTCTGCCGGTCATCATGCTTCTTGGTGAGTGAAAGTCAAGTGAGATTTTGATTTACAGTAAAGCATTTCATGCATGATTTACTCACACATGCAGGTATGGTTTAATTGTAGGGAGATTTACCATTGGGTTCTTAAAGGATCAAGGCTTAGGTATTTGTATAAATAGTGCCAATCTTCAATCATTTAACATCCCGGAGGTCATGACTCCTTGCCAACAATCCCAATGAGTGGATCCAGCGCCCATATATCATGTTTCGACCTACAGGGGTGCCTTCATTCACATGGACTTTCTTAGTCATCTTGAGACTGATTTGCTAAGCGCTTGCGTTGAGCTCGGATCTGGGGACTTCA
This sequence comes from Triturus cristatus, assembly GCF_964204655.1. NCBI lineage: Eukaryota > Metazoa > Chordata > Amphibia > Caudata > Salamandridae > Triturus > Triturus cristatus. The sequence goes on along the minus strand of NC_140589.1, from coordinate 665,656,330 downwards.
AACTCACGTTAGATTTCATCTGTGACCTGGCCTCCTCCCCTTCTAGTAAGTGAACACAACACCGACATTTCATTTAAAATAAATACACTTCCACAGACTAATATGGTTTACTCACAACTTGGCTACTTCCTTGAGTTGGTCCCACTACTAAGAACCACAAGGACAATCGCTATAGCTAGTTTTATGTTGAATTCTATTTTTACCCTCACACATTTTGTGGTATCTTTCTAGATTTCTGCCTTACATTCTACGTCTCTTGGCTGTACAGCACTGCTTGCTGATTCCCGCAATCCCCAGCAAGTCATGCTTGTAATGTACATGTTTAGCTGCCTTCGATCTATGACCAACTGGTTGTAAAGTATGAAAGCTCTGCTGGAGAAAATTCAAACTTTCATCTCTAGTTTGTCAGTAACTCCTTCAAAATCCCTACTCAACAATTTGAGTATTACGGGCAAGATCAAACTTTTTATTTTAATGGCCAACCAAGTAGGCATCAAAGTATTTTAAAATCTAAATAATATAAATATTGTCAGCATTTAATTAGGAATTTAGTTTGCAGTGTCATTAAAACCTTTCAACAACATACATTAAAATGTTGACTAAAGAAAGAATAAACTCTTTTATAGATTTCTATATAAGGGTGAAACTTTCGGTGTATCTAGGGGTTCCGAACTCGAAGCACAGAACTTCAGATGGCCCATCCAACAATTGCTGGATGATGGGTTATTGGTGTGTTTGAAGTGTACTGAACCGGAGAGTAGGCCAAATATTGCTAACTTCTATGCACGACAAATTAGGCCCACATAAATGTCAGCTATATGAACACAAACGTTTTGTAGGCTATAGTGGACAACTAATGCTGTATCACAAGACCTCACAGGACATCACAGCAGACAAGTAGAGTGGAATCTACGTGCTCAAAGCAAGAAATCTATTTGCATGCACTGAGCATCATGCCGCAAGTACTGGAGCTTCGATAATAATTCAAGTGGAAATTATCACTAAAGACTAAAGATATTGGTGTATTTGAGAGCCACATAAATTAATGCAACCCAAGCCACATAAATCAATGCATCTTAAGCACCCTCTAACACAACCTCACGTGGCACTGTGAAACCATAATCACAATTTATGTCGTTAGGATTACATTTTAACCACTTCTGCTCCCCAGATGATTTGCACCACATCAGTCAACAAGGAATTTTGCACAACACTGCTCTTACAATAGGTTACAAATCTGTACAATCTGCATATTATTTGCACTTTAGATTATGCCACTGAATAATGGCCACCAACATGTCACATTCACAATTAACAACAGGTTCCAGTATATCATCTAACAAATAATCCCAAATGGAGAAAGTGCCTGAGGCAACACAAGAGAACCTATTGCCACTTTCCGGAATGTCCTTCATAGAACCATGACAGTTCACTGTACAGTTATCTCCCCCTGTAGACCCTCTCACATAATAACACCCATTTCAGCAGATGCCAAAACACAAAATCATGAACTGTGCTTACAGATGTAAAGCTTACCGACACAAGTATAACAAGACTGCACCATGTCATCATCTCCCAAAATAACAATCAGATAGTGAGACTGGTACAGACTATATTAACATTTGTAGAGAGACCAACTTCAAATAATATTCAGATTTAATCGCTCAAACAGTGTTCAGACTGAACTGGGAGGGGCATATTTCTTCGCGATATCCATTCCCATTGGCACCCTGAAATCAAGCAGTGTAAAAACCAATCACATAACCAAAGTAGAACTAAAAACAACAACAAAAAAACAGAGGAACAATTTTGCTCGCCATGCCTTATGCAAAGAGATCATATCTAAAATCTCATTCTGATGGCACCTCACCCCACTGGACTCAACACCATTAACCCCACACTTACTGTTGCTTGTCAGAGGGGTCGTGTTGAGGTGGGATCCCTATTGCATATCCTATGGTCCTGTACCTGGCTGGGACATTTCTGGGATAATGTCTTTGTGGCATAATGAAGATCCAAATAAGGAACAAGTGTTGAACAAATAAGATAATTAACAAACCACAGTCTTCTCTGCCATCGCCCAGATTCACAGCCAGAACACAGACAAACTGCCCGAGATTGCTCTGCTTGGCAGACGATCAGAGGGTATGTTCCCACTTCTTTCCATTGCACGCAAAAGGATCTCCCACCTCTTTGTGACACCCACACACACTTTCTTATCCTCCTGGGTAAGACCACTACACCAAAATATGCACTCTTGCTACATAAATTCTAGGGACTACTGGGACATGAGAAATTAGAGCACGACCTAGCAGATAAATCTCAACTTTTTAACAGGTTATAGACCCTGGACCGATCTCATTCAAACAAGGACAACAGAGACCTCATCTGCCCACAATCTTTGAGGACTTTGGGACTTATCGACCACACTATTGTTTCCTGGTTTGGAATGACTATGGCCTAAGAAGACAGATATGTGATGGAACTCTTAACTGTATGCATGAGTGGTCTAGGGTGGAGGGGTGGTGATTTGAGGTTCAGGGGGTTGGGGGTTTGTTAGCAGTTGATGCCGTCACAAGATGGTGCTTTCTTTTGATTAGTTGTACTGCGCAGGAAAATAACAAACACTATTGAAAATAAAAAATAAAAAAAGCACCCACAGATAAAAAACTATTTGGGTTAGGAGTGCACAACTCTACAACTTTGCAAGCCCAGATCTGAGGAATCAACTAAAACAGGCTACATTTAAAAATCAAAACTTTAAGGCAAGCCTCTCCTTGGAGGTGTTCACTGCCATTCCCAATTTCGATGCCTCCTTTTCTCCTGAGGTACAAGCATCCATCAAACAAGAATAAAGTCCAAACACCTTAGAAGCCACGATCTTAAAAGATGAAGACTTGTCTCCCTTATACAGGAGTTTTAAAAAACTAATGCATTGAAGAAGAGACTCACATGGTGGATTTTTTGGGCACAAGCCACCAATTTACATAACAATTAAATAAATAAAGGACATAGGGAAATATTTGACCTGAGCACTCATGGCTGTGACAGGCAGGGTCCAAGCCTCACACTTTTTGGTGATGGCACAACATAAGATTGCAGATTGCAACCCCACCACTAGCATACAGTCGGCCATGGGAGCTCCAGATCCCAGCTCTGATGGCCTGACTCCCTCTATGGATAGGTGTGGAACAGCAGCTATAATGTATAACAAAAAGTTTTTGGGTAACTAAAAAAAGAAAAAAATCCGAAAAAGTTGTAGATCCTGATTTTATGGATCAGAATCAGAATCTAGTCGCCTCACACTTTTTTGCACAAATAATTGAGATTTCCTTGTGTAGAAAGTTTTGAGAAATAGACCATCACTGATTTTAGTCCTAGATGAACTTCACAATTTATGAGATGTGTTTTAAGGAGCCGAAATGACCAGATCACTGAGTTTGAAGCAATATGTTATGGCATCCTGAAAATTTTATAGAATAAATAAATAACACTGTGACAATGCTATCCTTTCATATCCGTTCTTGTGATAAAGGGAAACGTATTCAATTTCGACGTTGCATTGAGTACACACCGAACAATGGAAGTTAAAGCTCTTAAAACTTCTTGTTCTTTTAATTTTCCTCAATGTTAAAACTTTGGATAAGACTGAACTTCCTGCACTAAATAAGATTTGACAAGAGGTTGGTAACTATATCACCTGAATTGATGGGCTGCATGTGGACAGAAATTAGTACCTGTTGAAGTTCCCACTGTAGAACATGTGAGGCAGCTCTCCATTGGGCTTTTATTAGTAGACTTCTTTCAAAACAAAGGGCGCAGGGAAATGGCTGCATGGACAGATGTCCTGCAAGGATACTGCCTTAGGTTAGGTCAAAGGGATTGCATCACCCAACAAACAGGTGGTGGACTAAGTAAAAAAACACAAATCAATGTGATGAACTTTCCCCTGCATTCAAGGGCTAAACTCAGACGGCAACCTGTACTTTGCCCACATCTAATCACAACAACAAAACGTGACAGGGCAATGTGAGCTGGCTTCCACACGGGAATGCGTATTCAAACAATCTGAGCTGGCTTCCACTTGTGGAGCTACAAAGGAGCCGAAATCTACAGAATATCTACTGACTTCATGAGCAGTTATGTTATAGCCCATTATTTAGGGCCAATTTGCCATTGACATGGATTAGTAGCGATGTCCGGGGCTGCCGTTCTCCACAGTTTCAAAGTTTCTATCACAGACTAGAGTCAGAGTCATGCGTATTTTGTTTTGGCCTTCATTTGGGACAAAGTGGTGTAGTATAGGTTGACTGGTGTGTGTGGTTGGGTGTTAGATTCATGTGCGAAAGGAAGGTCTATGGTCATGTTGGATGGGTGGACAGTTCTTATTGGGTTTTAGGTGGATACTTTCGAAGCTGGGGAGAAGTGACTGGATGGCTACACCAACTGCTTATGCATCTCATAGGCCATGCCTACTGCCTAACAGTGTATGACACATCTTTAATAATCCCACAAAATGGCACCCTACAACTAATAATACTTGAATGCCACAATGACTGAATAAATTAATCTGCAATCAATAGTTTTTTTGATTAGCCTCACTCAAGCTCAATTTAACCCCAATTGTCTTCTTCACTGTAACCTTTGCCCCAATGCTTAACTTACTTTTTTTAAATGTATTTTATTTAATTGAGTTTTATATAGCGCTGGCTAGACCCGGAGGTATCAGAGAGCTTTACATGAGGAGAGTTACATAGGTTACAAGTTACACATTGTTACAGAAGGTACGTCAATTACAAGTTCCGTCAGGGCGTGTAGAGGGTAAGATGGTAATGTAAAAGGGCGACGGGGAGGGAGATTAAGCGGAGAATTGGCACAAGGAAAAACAAAGCAGGCAGGGGAAGAGAGATTCAGGGGAGAGAGGAAAGGAATGGGGGAGGCAAGCAAAGAATGAAGGAGGAAAGGGGGGTAGGAGACACAACAAGGAGACGAAGAAGTAACTGTGTCTGATGTCCGGTTGGGTGGGAGATGGCTCCCCGCGGTAAAGGAATCATTCCCAGTCTTCCATTTTGTGTGATTCCCTTGTCTCGGTGGACTCTCTCAGCGGGGTCGCTGAGACTCCAGGGCATAGATGCTGGATCCCTCCCCAACAAGGGGAGAGGAGTGCTTTGGTCATGGGCACACTTAGAAGAATGAAGGAGAGAGGAGGAGGGGGAGGGGGTAGAAAACCCAGCGTGAACACAGTGGCTGACTTCAGGCAGGGTAGGAGGTGGTAAGGGAGATCAATCCCGGTCCTCCACTATGGGAGATTCCCTTGTCACTGTGGACTCTCTCAAAAGGGTCTCTGAGACTCCAGGGCAAAAATGCTGGATTCATCCCCAAAAAGGGGAGTAGGAGTGCTTTCGGCAAGGGAATACTAGAGGGGGCCATAATAGGGAGTCGGGCTGGTAGGGTTACATAGGTTACAAATTACACATTATTACAGAAGGTACGTCAATTACAAGTTACATCCATTGGTTCGAGGCGTGTAGAAGGGTAAGGGGATAATGTAAAAGGGTGATGGGGAGGGAGATTGAGTGGAGCACAGGCATGAGGATAAACAAAGCAGGTAGGGGGAAAGAGATTCAGGGGAGAGAGGAAAGGAATAGGGGAGGCAAGCAAAGAATGAAGGAGGGAAGGGGGGGTAGGAGACACAGCAAGGAGACGAGGAAGTCCAGGCTAGACCCGGAGGTATCAGAGCGCTTTACATGAGGATTAAGGCGTGTTACAGCGTTACATCAATTACAGTTACATCACAGTTAGATCCGTTGCTAGTGAATTCAATAAACATAGAAAAACAAGATGAGGAAGAAAACAATGTCTGATGTCCAGCCGGCCCCTCTGCTCACCTTTGGGGACCACACAGGGCGTAGACCTGAAATCGCCTGACCGGCACCATTTTGAAGATAGGCGACATCACCCAGTATGTGATATTGGGCAAACATAGCAGGGACCAGGAGTGTGAGTATAGGTAAAATGAATGACCACTCCAAGATGGCCACCATAGTTTGTGAAGGGAGCAGGCCCATTTCTATTTCCATGCTCAGCAGATCATCGAAACCTGTGAAAGGAGCAGGCCCATTTATATTTCCATGCTCAGCAGATCCTCCAGATCCGGGAAGGGGGCGCAATCTTCAGGATCAGAGGTAGGAGGACGACATGGCTGTCTAATTATAGCAACAGGCCATAAACGTACAAAATGGGCGCTCACGAATACACACTTCAGCCCAAAAGAAGTCCAGATGTTAGCAGTCACTCCACAGGTGAGGCAGGGTAAAGCTGATATCAGGGTATCAACCCCTGTTGAATGTCTCCGAGTCAAGTGACCGACCCCTGGACCTTCCACTAACCTCAGAACATGCCCCCAGGACCCGGTGCTCCTGCAGCCGGAAAGCACGTGGAGCCTCCGACACACAGAGCCAAGGGGAGGGTCCCACACTGGCAGCCACGAAGGTGCAGGGAGGGGCAGGAGAGCTCCAATATAATCAATGGGAGGGGGGGTGGAGTTGCATTCACCGCCAGCAAGGAAGGAGGTGGGGGGCAGCAAGCTAACTGTTTAGGGCAGACAGGAAGGGCAGTAGCAGAACAATGGCCACACGCTGATGTAATGAGGGAGCAGTGTCATAAAGTTGGACAACAGATGGCAAGGAAAGGGGGGCAGGAGCTGCAAGCTTGGGTAGGGGCAGTACAATGCCAGGTCAGACCATGTGTCCAAACCCCCTTCCACCATGCACTGTGATGGGCATCTTAATTGACATTTTAAAAAACTAGAAGTTCCCTCACCAAATACACCAACTGTAACAAGGTTCCTCTGAGTAAGGACCATGAGTGCTCAGAGAAATAAGCCAAAAAATACTTAAACTAACCTTGCGTCTAACCTCAGCTGTCCCTCTTAAACTTAAGTGTGACTCTCATCACAATCATAAATTATCAATGACCCAACACCTATTCCAACTTCATACCCTAGTAGTAAGGGTAACTGAAACCATATGGAAGCTAAAACAATAATAATGTTTAAAGATTTATAGAGCACATGGGTGCCCCACCAAGACTTCTCAGGACTAACAAGCCAGCAACCTGAAAACAGATAGTTAATCACTCCAAAGAGCTAGATCATAAGCAACTTCTTAAAATGGTCCCACTAGGGCTCATGCGTGACAGGAGTGGGAGATAATTCCAGAGTTTGGCAGCTGGAACCTGAAAGGAGCAGCTGCCCATTTGGGCTCTGCTCGCGCTCGGGACATAAGAAAAACTAAGATTGGCTGACCTAAGGGCCCTAGACTGGTTGTAGGGTCACACATAGACCTTCTTTCTACAAGAACATAATCAATTGTAATGACTTGCCTACATTTTTCTTCCCGATGACATATCGTGAGGGGCAAAAATCTGCAATGGTTTTCTGTGATCTGGATTTTTTTAACATAATATAACCTGGATTGACCGTGGTGTTGCTGGCTATCTTTATGTATGAGGTATACTGAAGATTTGTGTGATGTTCCATCTAATGTGCTCTTGTATTTGTGACTGCTATGTCTTCTTAGTGTTGTCACTGTCCAATATTTGTTGTAAACCGATATATGCTGAACGTTCTCTATAATGCATTTTGTGTGTGACTCATAGTGCAGTAAGTACTGACCTGATACACCGCCTTATGGCATATCTGTGCTCTGGTGGATGTTTGTGATATGTTCTGTTTTCCAAGCATTAAGTTAGTAAGAAATTTAATGTTGTGTTTCTGGACATCATATTTTGGTGGTTAATAATATTGGGAGCCATATGGCAGCTATCAATGTGGTATATATTTGTGCAGTGTTAGGTGCATGTGCGATGCTCTATCTAATATGCTCTTTTGAGGGATTCTTTCTAAAGCACCTTGTTGGCTAGTGCCATTGGGGGTAACGTGAAACAAGACTATATGCACAAACCTGTGCTCTGTTCTACATAAGTGAGACTTTGTGCCTACTGCATTCTATTAGACACTTTGTGGCATATCTTGGTGGCAAATGCAGCTGGGTTCAATGTGATCTCCGTTGCTATGTGCCGTGCTGGATGTCTAATGTGGTCTGCTGGATGTTTGTGTTTATGTTTCTTACTGACTAGTCCTCTTAGGAGCAATGCAATAGACGACTACAAAGCTTATCCAGGGTGCGGTGTTGAAAAGTAGTCTCTAAAATGTGAAAGTGCAGTCAAAGGAAACACTTCAAATAGCTGTTGTGTTGCTCTTTTGTAACAAGTATAAAGCATGGGTACAAATTATGGACTTACCGTACTGAAAACACGTACAATCACATTCAAATGCAGCTGACAATGCCTACAAGCACAACATTTTGAACCTTCTGGTGTGTGCATCTGAAACATGTAATACCATCCAAGCACTTTAAATAACCATCCACAGTCCTTGCTAGATATATATATTGTGGAGGAAGCAATGGGTTTAAAATGCACTCACACCTTTTGCTTTGTATGTGAGGCAGCTTCGGAGAAGGAAACTTCACACACAGGAGGATGAGGCTAGTAGAGCACAATGAGAGCTAGTTTTTTTTGTGGAAGTATGTTTGTGCATGCAATGCCATCTGAATTTCTTACCTCAGGTCCCCGGTCCTGTGTAGGACAAGACTCGCTATCTGCTTCAGAGAAGGACCCAGATTCATCGCTGGAGTTTGTCCCATAAGATTGCTCACATTTAATCTGGGGTCTGACTTGGTTGAAGAGTGTGTCCCCCATCATGCTCGTCTCTTGATGGTCAGCAGCCAGGAACCGGGGTCCCTGCGAACAGGGAGAGGAGGAGAACTCGCACAGTGGGAGGCTGCAGGGAGAGCCACCGCTGCCGTCCTCTGCATATGAGTAGGAGGAGCAAGAGCTAGATGTTCGCGTTCGTGTCTCTAGTGGGGGAGACCGGGGGCAGACTTTGATTGGCACTGGGCAGCTCGTGTTTGGTCGCATCCTTCCAGGCAAGTGATCGGAGAGTAATCCGCTGTGGCAATAGGTATGCGAACTGGGAAGTGATTGGCTAGCTCCTGCCCAAAGACCCTTTGGCAAATGCTCAGGAAGTTCTTTGTCCAAGCTGTTCACACCAGGGTAGGACTGCACTGGGGTGCCTATTTGGTCACAAGCACTTGATGAGAAAATAACACTCCTCCGGTCCAGTTCACCTTCCTGCTTACAGACCGGCTCAAACCCAATGCCCTTGAGGGGTGACCCTACCGTGAAGTTAGCTGCATCCGTTTGAGGTGTACGGGACCCCCTATAATTACCAGAGAAAGGGCCGTGGTCCGTTTTATGGTCACCCTGAGTTGCTCCCTTGTCCACAGGGCATGATGGGCTCCTGACAAATCGCTCCTGGGAAGAACTATGAAATCCGACCAAGTCTACCCCTTTTGTCCTCTTGAAGAATGATCTTAAACAGGAAGGTGAGGAACCACTTTTTGAGCTATTGATGCAAGTGGGACTGGGCTGCTTTCTGTCCATTTCCATGTCTCCTTCTTTTTCCCTGATTTCAGACTCATCGGCAGACAAGCAAAGAGTTATGCTCTCCTCGTCAGTCTGAGGTTCGGTCTTAATATGGGTCAGAGGCAGTCCCGGCGCAAGGCCATTGCCAGGACTCGAGTCAACTAATGTGCTTGGAAAACCTGAGGTACTAGTGTGTGAGGCGTCATAGATATTCTTGGTACAAGCCAGCTGGTATTTCTTATATCTTGGGTACCGCGTCACGGGGTCTTTGTCTGCAGGCCCCTTGCCATCTTTCTGCATCTCGGAGTTGGGCAGCATTTCCTCCTCCTTATCTGCCAACCTGCTCGTGGGCTCAGAGCTGAAAGGCTCCAGGTCCACTTTGTCCCTGGGGCAAGATATTTTGGAGGTTTCAGACTCCATGGTCTCCACCTCGCCATCAGAGATTTCTTCCTCCTGCATTTTCTGGCAGAAAGTGTCTTTTTTGCACAGTAACAAGCCATCCTCATGATTCAGAAGCTGCGTCTGGAGAAAGCGGAAGCAGGAGTCTTCCAGGTTGTGCATGCGCAGGAATTCAGCACAGCGGATGACCTCCTGGATGTTTTCTCTGCTGAGTAACAGCTTAGCAGTGTAGGCAAACTGTAACAATGGACCAAATCCCCTGGCTGTGACCTGCAAAAAAGAGGGAAATTGCCAGCATTAGTATCAGCACTGCTATTGTTCCAAGTCCCTCAAGTATAGTTAGACAACCTGACAGCTCTACTGTGCCAGATAAATACTGCAAAGAATCAGCTAATCTTCATCGTGGCCGAGGTCATACTACTTACATTAACGAATGCCGCCTCCATACGGGATGCTGCTTTTATATTTCAACATCCCCAAGGTGATAACAACAAGTCCTATTAAGTGGGTCGTTATAAGGGTGGTGATTTATCTATGCTGCTTAAAGAACACACTTTAGAAACAACCATTCATCATGCAAACCATGAAAGGATAAGAGGCACAGTTATTATAACAAAGAATGAGATGCATAGCCACCAACAAACAACTGATCACTTTTAGTGTAAGTTTACTATTTATTGCTATTCACAAACTACGAGTGTAGTTTTACGTGTGGTATCTTTACCACTTCAGTGACTATCTTTTTATGTGCGGAGTTCTCCACAGTTGTAAAGCTACTACACATAAAACTACACTCGTAGTTTGTGAATTGCAATAAAATAGCAAACTTCCATCAAAATTGTAAGTATATCTTTGTGGATAAGCTCCCATGAGTCTTATGGTAATTTAGCTCCTCTATCACAGCTTTCTCTTGAATAGTCTACTTTTAATACCTTGGAGAGCAGAGCAAAGAAGAACCTGTAAGAGATCCTAAAACTTTGTTATGAAATGCAACAAAATGGTACATGTTCCAACAATTTAACAAACAAACTTAGCTGAAGTAGGACTTGTCTCCGTTTTTACTTACCTGGTTACAAAATCAAATGTTTAGCAATTTCCCCCACAGCTGTGCCCCAGGTTTTTGACTACCCCTCTGCAAACAGGCATCTGCACCATATGAATAACGGGTAGCAGTGGGAACAGACATGGGTGCTACAGGGGTGGCAGCTACACCTTTATCAATATACTCTGTTACAATACACTTGATGTGGGGTTCCCTCTTTGGGGCCAGGACTGTGGAACTTTTTATGTGTGAAAGGAATAGCAGTAGGGGAAAGAGTTTCAGAATGTCCCGACTGGGCACCTGTAAGCAGACCCGTGCCATGCTCTTGACTTCACCATTATACTTAAATTCTACCTCACTTCATCCAGAGCAGTTTTGAAAGGGCTGAGTTTCAATCCACATTTGCTAAGCCACTGTAGTCAGAGAAGCACTCCCTTCTTTCCAGAAAGCCACCACCAAACATTTCAGGAAGTGATGTTTTGGTGTGAGGTGCCATTATATGACATATCCTGCAAGAAATATGTATCTCCTCTTCTGTTACCTTTTAAACCCAATACGGCGGGATGAGCATACATGATCGGTGCCTTTAGACATTTAGGGTCTGCCCCCGCACTGCCGAGACTCACCGCCGCCCACCATACTATCAGTTTTTTTAAAGTCTGGTGGGTGGGCGGGATGGAGGTCCCGCGGCGGTGCTGTTTAAAAGGCTCATCGTGAGACTGAAACAGGACCACAGCGGGACAGCCAGTGCCCGTTCCTACACAGGAAGAAATGCACCATGTTGTGCATTTCTTCCTGTGCAAGAACTGGGGGTGCAGAAATTCAGGGGAGCACAACATGTGCCCCCCTGCATGCAACGACGTGCACATGGGCAAGTTCACTGCCAGCCTTATGTTGGAGGAAAAACACTCCATGACAGTGCTGGCAGTGAGTAAAGTCGTAATATGCTTGGCGGTGCCTCAGGGCACCACCAAGCATATTGAGGCCAACAGAATGCTGTGGGACTGCCAGGGAACGGCGGTTCTCTGGCACCTGCGGCGGTGCAATGGCTGTCCGACAGCCAAAGTCCTGATAGGGCAGTCGGATATCTGTCAATGGCTGGACCGCCACCACCGAGCCCACATGAGTCTTGGGGTCCCCGGACCGCCAGACTCGTAATAGAGCCCTTAGAAACTAGACCAACCAGTATTTGCAATGGCCCTACAAAAATAAGGGCCTGTGATGATATCATGTCTGCTTGAGCTTTCTTGTTAACAGGGCGAGCCGAGCCAAAGCCGAGCTAGTGGTCTGGATTGGCTCTAAGAGTCTATGCATCAACTGAGACCTGAAGATATTTATCATGGAAATCCTGCAACAAACATCATGCAAACATATGTTAAAGACTCCTCAAAATTCAAAAAAGTGTATTTATTTAACCTGCAGAAGCCTTTCACCTTAGTATATCAGATTATATCACTGCATTAAGAGGCATTTATTAAAAGAGATAGTTTTAAACATGAACATAGCAACCTACATGCCCCTCCCACCCTGATGACAATGCCATTAGGGAACTAAAAGGCAAGACAGAATACACCTGGAGCCTATTTGAGCACCACTGCGGTCTATTAAATCAAGCACAAGAGAGTTTTACACAATTCATGTACTGAACTCAAGTATTTGAAGGTGGTCTCATATGTTATAATGAAGAAAATGGAGGCTTGGCAAAATAAAATATTCACCTAGGATCACACAATTTGGTCACGCAGGGAAGCCAAGATCATCTTGTTTCACATTGTGCAATTCAGCCACTAGAATGGCATCTCTTTCTCTCTGCTGTTTTAAATGAAAGGTTTTTTTTCGTTATCTTGGCATGCACAATTCTACACTTTATATGCTTAATGTATAGACACAATGCTGTGTCTATAAATTAAGCATATAAAGTGTAGAACATGGACTTTAAAAAAAATATTTTTAACTTCCCATGGCTTCTCAGATAGTGTAAATCCAAACCTTCCATGGCAGAGCATTGATTAAATTTTAAAGACACAGCCCCATTGAAAGATAAAAATGCACGTAAAACAAGAGATGCAATGCATAGTTTTCATCTTCCTTAAAGTTCCTATTCGAGCGCAAACAACCCCAAATGGTATTGCATTGCACTTATGTGGCACTTACTACCCTGACAAGTTGTTCCAGCACTTTACGGCGAGTAGCAAGCCACTCGGGAACCCAATATTAGTAGTGAATCCAGTGGTTATTGCTTACTGGGATTAGTCTTGTGCTCCCAAAGAAACCATTCCATGTATTCAACCCAATTTCTTTGTGGTCGATTAAATTAATAGGAGTTAGGCGTGATCATTCATGGGGCCTCTGTTACTTTAGGCAAATGGTTAGTGGGACTACTACAGAGTAAGTAAACTTATGTTGCACGGCTAAGGTTCCAAAGAAGGAGTGATTGTGATCTATGAAATGAGGTGAAGGAGATTTGCAGAAATACAGTAAAAGTGAATTAAGCATGGGTGATATTTAAATTACACTGGTATAATTTGGGTAATATCAGGAATTTTATGTTATGACATTCCTGAAATTATACCATTATGCCACTTTGCGTAGCTATGCACCATTCATGGTAAAAATGTACTGCTAATGGCACCCTTTACGGCAAACGGATGAGAGCAATAGAACACAAGTGGCTGTTGTTTGCGATGCTTAGTTGAAATGCATCCTCGCATCAAAAAATTGACGCAAGGATTCACTTTGCTCTAGCAGAGAAAAATAATGGATTTGCATTTCCCATAATTATGCATAATTGCTTATTTATGCAAGAGCAAATCATGCAAATTGTGCACACCTACAACCATACTTCGACTTATCTGAGAAAGGAGCCATTCAGAAGGAGGGTAAGAAGAGGGTCCTTTGATTTGGATACCGGGTAGCGCTATTGTGGCTCTTGGAGGAACTGGGAAGACCACGTCCCGAGAGAACCTCCTTAGGGGTGGCTTGTTTGGTGGCAGCGGGAGATATCGCTCGCCAGTGGAAGTAGCCTTCACCCCATCACTGTTGTCATGGCAAAGAGGGGTTGACTGGTGCGCACATCAGGAGAAGCCAATATACGAAGCACGGGGTGCTCCAAAAACATGATAAATTTGGAGGAGTTGGTGGACATATCATGGGATACCCCCATAATGGAAAAGTTATTTTAGAGGACTACCAAATTCAATATTGTACTCCAGAGCTGCTATAGAAATGATAATTGTGTAGCATTGGATGATGCTTGTACAATTAAACATAATAACATTTGGTTATGGTCCTTCCATACAGATAAAGGAAAGGCAACAACCGAAAGTTTTAAGCCAGGGTTAATTTTTCATGAAGGGTTTTAGGCATACAGAGGAGGCTTTTTGAGACAGCGTGCAATCTCAGTTTGTAAAACTGTAGAAAGAAATAGGTGTTTAAGATGCAATAAAAAAACAAACGTTTCAACTTTTACTTCTGTAAAGTGTTATGGTTACTAGGAACTAAGAAAAATACCAGAACTAAATCGTGCGTGGGGCTACTCAGAGATGCAACCCCGTGTCGCACATGTTCAGAAAGGGCATCTGTGCAGTTCTGCTAAAATACGTTTCAACTCCCCTCGGCAGCCCTCGCTTGCTATAATGCTAACAGCTGCTGTGCAACAGGGAATTCTCTATATTTATTTTGCACTGCTGGTCCGCTATAAAAATCCCCTTCAGCTCATTAATATCTAGTTTCATTTGCTCGTCTTGCTCACGCGGAGCAGGGACTTGCCCGAATACATAACAAATGACATGGAAGTGGCGACCCAAAGAAACCACTAGGCGGCGCACTTGCCAAACCTCTAAAGCTCTCGACCTGCATTCCAATGCATGATATGACAGAACGCTTACACGTCTTTTTCAAAACAATGACATAATTCTAACAAATATAAACTCAGGGGTGTGGACAAAGATTTGCAGCGAGTAGATTCCCCTACAGCCTTCGCAACATGACCGGCTGAAGAAATCGTCATAAAGACAAAAGCATTCAGGACTTCATTCAGGGGGGAGCACAGCTCCTCGGATGTCTATTTTTTACCATGGGGCACCAAACCCCTTAATAATTACGTCAGAAGGTTGCCCTAGATGTTTTTACTTGTTGGCCACGCCGAGCTTACGTACACTGAGGGTTCTGGTGCGCACTTGGTATGAATAGAAAACAGGCTTCTGTTTCATGCCCGAAAACAAGTGACAATGAACCTAAAACGTGCTAAGGCCAACTGGGGCCAAAGACAAGGACCTCATGTAGAACAAGCATTGCCATAGCCAATAGGTCTCGCCTTTGGGACCTTTTAAGTGTTTAACCATGCAACAGTTAATGTTGTTGCACCAAGGATATTGTGCTGCATAACTAAAAACGTATAAGGTCCCAAAAGCGAGACCTATTGGCTATGCCAATGCTTGTTTCACTAGTTTGTGGCATGCTCAAAGGGTCAGGGAAGAAAATCACCGGCCTCGGGTGACTAGGTGGACCTTTAAGAGTAAGATTAATACAAATCTGAACATGATTAATAGGATACCAACCATGATCGATCATGGGGCAAGTCAAAAACAAGGAGCACCCACAGAGAGGGCCACTTGGCCATACAAGCTGCAGGGGCCGCAGATGAAAAACAGCAAAATGTCACGATGTCTACAGCTGAAAAACTCTTTGCAACAAAGAAGATCTGCAGTAAGTTCCACTGCAAATAACTACTGGAACGCAAGCTTTTCACAGCTCTTGACACTGATGCAGAAACATTAGTATGCTCAACACCCCAGGATTTCAATGCTCTTTACTTATTTTCCCTCTGCACAGCAGTTGATAATCCTTTAAAAAAAAAAACAGGATCCCATTGTTAGCTACAGACAATAAAAGCATCAAAACAGCCAACACCAGAAATGATCCCAAAATCAAAGTTTGGGGGACTGTTAGTATCCTCCTACGTTTCCTGTGCTGCACTGTTTACATAAAGTAGAAACAAAATCCCCCATGCACTTTGAGTATGTTTCCTTTGTCCTAAGAATTCCCATGAGGCGAGGACAGTACCTACAATGTGCCATCAACATCACCCACATTTAAACGACATCTAAAAGATTATAGTTGCTTATGTGTGGCAGAAAGACAGACAGACAAACACCCTGCCCCGATGTGCTCCTCTGCGTGCTCTACTGCTAACAAAACCAGAACGTAGGCATGGCAACCAGACTCTGGCATCCCCAGCGAGGGACAGCAGTGCACCGTGGGCTGGGTATTCGGCTTGCAAGTGGAATCACTTGCAAACTACGAGACGTGGCACTTTTGAAGATGCATGCACTTTAAAGACAGTTAATTGTTCGTGTAGGGGCCACATTAATGTACCGTGACAGCATCTTTACTGGAAACAGTTTCAATGTGTCATTTTCTCACAAACCTACGTGCCTCACAGAAAGAAACATATTGAAAGTTTATGTCTGATAAAACCAAGAGAGATGGGGCCATGGCACTGCTGGACTCACAGCAGGTGATCATCCTTACACCAAGGAATTATTAGATCCTCCTCACACCTAACCAGCTTGCACACCACTAAACCTAGATAAACAATTTAATATCACCCTTTGATTCATGTACACTGGACTTCTTAAACACACCTGCAAGTACGGTTTAAGAATACTATTTCGAAAGCATGTTTGCTCGGATACCTTTATTGTAGTGCCAAAAAGGTTACACAGATGTTAACAGCATTCCACCTTTCAGTGTAGCTGACCCCTCATTCACATTGTCATGATTTGCATTAAGGGCAAGTGAGACATTTACATACCTGCCCTACAGCATCCCCTTAACTAACACAAACTGTAAGAGTTTGTGTACACCTAGTAATTATTAAAAAAAAAGACTTATAGAAGCACGACAGATGGAACTGAGAAAATTAATGCATTACATTTACGACTAGCAAAGTATCGCCGTGCTAGCAAATAAAAACAGCCCAAAGCATTTCACCCGAGCATAATCAGTCTCAGCCGCAAATACCTCCATAAAAATGAAAACAGAGGATGCATTGCCCTATACTGTCCAATATTAAAGATCATGTGTCTCCATGAACTTTCGTGGTGGTATAACAAACAGATATAAGAGCGTAAACTCCTGCCTTACCTCAGCGCATCTCGGAGCGCCAGCTCACCGTGGATGCGGCGGCTGGATCCAGCGGTGCTGTGCGTGGATCCTGCAGCTGCTGTTACCATAGCGCGCAGGGGAGGCAGGCATCGGAGGTGGCTTCAGAACACAGCAGGGCTCGCAGACCATAAAGACCGCCGGGGTCAGGGCCATTTACTCTGCATTCCTTGAATTCCTTGTTTTCGCTTTAAATTCCTGCTAAAACAAGGAATTCAAGGAATGCAGCGTCCTGCGAGTGGTGCGCGCGAGAGCGAGCACTAGGCCATATGTTTTGAATTAACGCGCCCGTGTCTGGGCACGATAATTCAAAACATGGCGCCCGTGTGGGTAACCGCAAGCAATAGGCCACACATGCATGAGCGTGTGGTGAGCTTTTTGAAGCCCTCACAATAAGTCTAGCAGAGCAGCGCATGCGCGCTGCTAGGCGAGACCTAAAAATTACTCCATCAAACAAGCACAGCAATGAGAACAAAACAATAGCCTTTGGGGGTCCTGATAGCCCAACTTAGTGCACGATTCACAAGCAGGACCAGCTCCTCCATGAGGGCAGAGGAGTGTCACCCCACTGCTTTCTTACAGTGCGAGAAGCAGAAACATAAAATGGTATTATAAATACCATTTTATGTTTCTGGTTCTCACACTGTGAGAAAGCAGAAGGGTTTCATTTGGGGCGGGGGGTGGGCGGTCCTGCTCTAGGGCAGGGGAGGAGTGGCTTGCTCACTCTGAGGGAGCCGATTGGTCAGCCCCAGGGCCGACCAAACCAGACATACACACTCTGCCTTTTCTCCAAACAATCACAACGCTGTCATTGCAGTGTTGTGATTGGATTAGGGGAGGGGAGAGAGGTTGCCTGCTACCTGTGAGGAGTAGAAAAGCAGAGACGACGTGGGATCGGACTGGGCTGGCAAAGGTAAGATAACTTTTCTTTTTTTTTTTTAAATTAAACATCCCCCCCCTCCCCCCCGCGCGACATTTAATTCCTTCTCTTGAGAGCACATCTTCAAAAATAGCATAAGTTAACACAGATAGTTGGAGACTCCAGGTCTTGAAGGTACCCTGGGGCTGCCAGGAGAAAATTAATGCCCTGCTTCCTGATAAGAGGGAGCAGATACATTTTGCTAAGATCCTGGAAAAATGTACAGAAGAAGGCAAAATGGAGCAAACTTTCAGGTTAAACTTCATCGCATAGGCATATCACAATACTGGCCACATCATGCTGCCCCAGAGTTAAATTCAAATGCCATCTTACCAAACCTACTAACAAAAGAGGGTTTTGGCCCTTAATCAGTAAGGCTGAGCCAAATAATCATAAATAACAACAAAATGTCAATACTGATATCTCTCTAATCAATTATTTAAATAGGACACACATGAACGACTAGATGTGATCCAGAAATGTTCATTACTGGGTCACATTGAGTCGTTCACGTGTGTCCTATTTAAATAATTGATTAAAGAGATATCAGTATTGCCATTTGGTTGTTGTTTATAATTTTACAAAACCTAGGCGTAAACACATTAATAACATTCTCTCCCACGAAGAGTCTATCCTCCCCAGATATGGTGCCATACCCGGTGTGGGACCTGGCCCTTTTTGCAGGGTTATCCTCAAACTTTTTGCCTTCTTCCTCCTATTTTTCTGATCTGTTTTTGTTGGTTTTAGGACTCTGGGCACTTTACCACTGCTAACGAGTTCTGAAGTGTATATCCTCTCTGTCTAAATTGTATTGGTGATTGGCTTATCCATGGTTGGCATATCTGTTTTACTAGTAAGTCCCTGGAAAGTGCATCAGGTGTGCTCAGAGCCTCTAAATCAAATGTTAATAGTGGGACTGCGGTTGAGGAGAACAATGGTCTAGGGGAGGCCTTAGGGTCCTCTGTGTAGCCAAGGCTACTAATTAATGAGCTTGGTTTTAATCAGAAGGAACACTTTCACAGGGAGTCCAAACGGGACTCGATACGGGACTGTATGCTGGGACACAAGTTTTTTTTTGGAATGACATCACATTTATTGACAGCATAAATGGAGAATCATTCAGTTATTTACGGTAATAGTTCTGGTGCTCACACAAAAAGTGAAAGTGCGTGAAGTGGAAGGTGCTTAGTGACATTTAAAATTTACATTGCATTTACAACAGTATTCAAAACTCCAATCTAATCAATTACAGTGGAGGAGTTTTGGTTGCGAGGTCAATAGTGAGACTGGAGCATTAATTGTGCCACCCACATAAGTAGCCCTGCAGAAATGTCTCAGACCTGCCACTGCAGTGTGTGAGTGCAGTTTAAACTGCCATTTTGCCAGGCGCAAACCTTCCCTTTTACTACATGTAAATCACCCCTAAGGTAGGCCCAAGGCGGTCCCATGGGCAAGGTGAAGTGTATTTAAAAGGTAGGACATGTACTGGTGTGTTTTTCATATCCTAATACTGAAATACTGCTAATTTCGAGCTTTACTATTGCAAGGACTATGTTTACCATAGGGTAACATAGGTATTGCCTTTAAATATCTTTTAAGTGTAATTTCTCATTGAGAGCAGATAGAGATTTGGAGTCTCTGAACTCACAGTTTAAAGATCCATTTTTTGGTGAAGTCGGTTTTTAAATTGCGCGTTTGAAAAGTCCACTTTCAGAAAGTGTTGAAAGGTAAAGTAGCCTACAAGGGATTTATTGAAACCAAAAAATTATAATGATTCTAAGAATGTCTTGATGGAGTGATATCGAATAACACTCCAGAGAGCAAATCAAAATTGTATTAAACAAATTTGTAAATTAATTACAACGACCGGGTGTTGAATTATAGAAAAATATATTTCAATAGCCAAAGAATAAAAAAACTGTCATTAAATCAACAAAACAAGTATATGGGGGTACAGAGAATACAATGACACAGACTGAAATCACATTGACAACAGAAAACATATAAATTAAATACATAAAAGTATCTTAATTGTCAATGTATATATATCCATCTCAAAACAGTGAAGTTATGAGAATGTCCTATACGTAGGGTCAAATACAAAAAAATAAATACATTTTAACAGTTGGTAAAGAGAATGGATTAATTGTCGATGTTTGTCTTTGGTGTAGCAAATCATTGAGACCATCTTCAGGACAAATATAATTCTTATGTAGGTTCTTGACCCCTTGGTCAACAGAGAATAAGTTGAAAAATTACTGGAATATAGGTGTCTCAAGAGTCAGAAGAGAACAAATAAATTGGCTTGCTTAGCATCTTGAGCAGCATAGAGAAAATTAATTTCTTATTCCTACGACCACAGCGTCTGTCTCACAAATCCAGTAGGAGTTCCGGTTTAACCCGTTCGGTGCTTGACATCGGCCCTACCTCCCTGGTGCTGCGCACATCCGTTGGCCGACGCAACCCCGCCCACTCTTTAATTCTCCCGCACGGCGGGAGAATTTGCGTCGCAGTTAAGGGATTATATTTTCAGATAGTGAACATTTTCTATCTTAACCATTATGTGCCTCTGCCTGGCTGTAGAATACACGTCTGGATTGACTGACAGTTGGGCCTTGTGCATTCACTCTAGACAGTCACACAAAGGGAGCTGAGGTGTGCCTTGTATATCCTGATGGCCAGCAAAAGGCTGATGAGCCTTCCTGAGCTAGAGTGGTGGGAGGAGTTGCCACTGACACCTGAATAGGGCTGTGCCTGTCCTCACACAAAGCTGTCTCCACCCCCTGTAGCGTGTCTGGAGCCAAGTCAGGGAAAGGCAGCGTCTTGTGCTCTACAAAGTCTTTCCTTTGAAGTTTGCCAACTTCAAAGAGAGAAGGGGGTGTACGTATTAGACCTCTGACACCCCAAAATCAGAACACTTCTGGATTGAGGACATTCTGCCAGGAAGAAGAACTGGATGCTGTAGGATGGACTGCCAATTGCTTTGTTGTGCTAGCCTGCTGCTTGCTGCTTCTCTCCTGGGAGGGAAAGGATTGGACTTTGCTGTCTGTATCCTGCTTCCAAGGTTCTCTAAGGATTTGTGAGTGCTTGCCTCTTGTCAAGAAGTCTCAGGGTCATCAAAGACTTCAACTACCAGTGCCTGTGCTCTTCTGCTGAGAGTCCTGACTTGTCAAGTGGTCCCAAATCAAGTTCCTGGGCTCTTGGAAGTGTAATCTGGTGATCTAAGGAGAAAATCCATGCATCCTTTCCCTGCGCCGGTTTTCTCGATGCATCGCTGTAAAAGATTGATGCATTACTGCTGTCTGCATCAAAGCGTGGTTCCCGCTGGAAACATCGACCACGCCTTTCACCACAGACCCCAGCTCGCCGTCGCAGAGCATATGAAAAATCACCACAGCGTGAGCCGTGAGCACCATGTCACCTACACCCGTGACCCCCAACGCAGCAACTGCTCGCAGCTGAAGAATCGGCATAGCGCCCACTTAACGGCTGCAAAATCGCTGCAGCGCCTGCATCACCGCTGCCACATCACATTTTGATTTTCGACGCACCGTCCTTCGTTGCCTGCTCTTCATTGACACTGCAGTAAGGAACTAAGCTGCATGTCCAGAAACCAATGCATTACCTTCCCTGCCAGTAAGGAACCAATGCATCGGCTCCCGTGCCAGTAAGGAACCGATGCATCACTTCCCCTGCCTAGCAGTAAGGAACCGACGCATCACCTCCCCTGCCAGTACAGAACAAACGCATCACCTCCCCCTGTGCAGTAAGGAGCGGACGCATCGCTTTGCTCTTCCGGTGCCACACTTCCCCTGCACCTTGCACCATATTTGATTTTTTTACACATGTAAGATACTTTGTGCTTACACAAATGCATCCATTGATTTCTATGGACTAAACTTGCTTATTCTTTTAAAAGTGATATTTTGACTTGTGTATGTTGGATTTTTGTCAATCTGGTCTTGTTTTAGTCAGATAAATATTGGCTGTTTTTTTAAACTGGTGTTGACTCCTTTTGTAGTGTTTTCACTGTGTTGCTGTGTGTTTTTTACAAGTGTTTTACACATTGCTTTTGAGATAAGTTTGACTGCTCATGCCAAGCTACCAAATGGGGTGATCAGGGGTTAATGTTGCGGTGTGACTCCCTTACCCTGACTAGAATGAGGATCCCTACTTGCCTACATGCAGACAGTTTGAGGCCTTTCTGCATGCCTGCTTGAACCATTTAAAACCATCAGGCCTTAATCTGCTGTGTTTTGTCAATAAGCTGCTCCCCACTAAGTCTAGTTATACAAAGTGGGTAAACACAGAATGAAACATTTGGATGACTGGAGGCAAGCTAGTACCAAGGGCAGATGGTTGGAACATAGTTTCTCAAAGATTGTGGCCACATCCTTATTTCTCCACATCAGGTGCTATCCTTGCGTCTTGGTTTTTCAAGGGATTGCGAAGTCGGGATCATTGGGCCTCCATCCCTCTTTGGGATGCATAATTCAGAACACAGCGGGTTATGATCACTATGGGGTCTTTCTAATAATTTGGCTCCCATAACCTAGCTGCAGAGTTCCAGACTTGCGAAAATGTAATCTTTCACAGTGCAGCACTCCCCCTCTCAAAAGTAGCTTTGGTTTGGTACAGAGGATCATAAACTTCAGGTTCATTCAAAGATTGTACAGTTTAATAAGTTGGTAATAGACCTGACCTCGCCCCCCCCTTGTCTCTGGATTGTATATCACTCCCAATGGTAAGGCTATCGAACATGGTTTGTGGATTTTTCACTGGTGTAGTCTCAAATCTAACATTAAAATTGCCCCCAAGGATAAACGTATAGCCATTTTGCAGGGATGCTGGAAGTTCCTCAAGACCAAATATGAAATCAGACAGCACTTTAAGGTAAGCAATATGGTCAGAGTCAAAATAGCCATTATAAAAAAGTATTAGGACAATACACATACCCTTCCTAATAATGATTCGCAGAGGCATGTAAGATTGTTTTACACCTGGAATGTGGTCAACAAAACAATCGCAGTTTACCGCCTACTTTAAGTAGGTGGAAAACCAGTTGCCTTTGTGAATGGTAGCGAAAATGTTTATAAGAGCAGGCAGTGGTACCATGGACCACTGCCTACTCTTGAAAAATTATAAGGAAACTTTTCATTCTTCTTTTTTTAACACATCCCGTTTTCCTTTAAGGAAAATAGGCTGCATTAAAAAAAAATTACTTTATTTAAAAAGCAATCACAGACATGATGGTCCACTGACCTCAGCAGGCCACCATCCCTGTCATTACAAGCCATTCCCAATGGGTTGCAAATTGTGACCTACCTCATGAATATTAATGAGGCAGATCATATGCAACTCCATTGGGAATCACTGAATGTGTCTGAACATTAGTACATTTTTTTTTGCAAGTCGCAAAATTAAATGGTCATAGACGTGGCCCTAAATGTACTACAGAACTTGTTTAATTGTGCACACACATATTAAATGTGCACTACTGAAGTGAATGGGTGACTTAATAGAATCATGTAAGTATGTATTTCACCATACTGCATTTCATAAATGACTGTATTCCAGTTTCTGCTAATATGGCTTTCTTGCAGGTTTTCACACTCATTGATAGTTTAGGCGAGGGCATCGGCTCTCTATGATGGGGAACTCTGGGTGTACACCTGTAGGCCCGAAATTCTTAACGTGGACAACAAGTTTATGAGGCAGCTACTTGTACTCCCCCAAAGCACACCCCTCCTTCCGCTGAGACTGGACTTAGGACTGAGTTTTATTCAGGATGAGCTAGCTCTGAAACCGCTTAGGTTTTGGCGCAGGCTATGGATAACTCCAGAACTGTCCAGTTATAGGCTTGAATTAAAGGATGTGTTGAACCATGGTAGTGCAGCGAAAATCCCCTGGCTTGCATTTGTGAAAAAGGAATTGGGGAAAATGGGACTATCGGACCTCTGGTATGAGCCAGAACAGGCATGCAGGGGGGTTTCATGCAAAACGCTTGCGAAGTCCTTTATGGACTACAAACAAAACATATGGTTGCATGACTCCAAAGCTGGCCCTCTGACAACAACCTTCTTAACATTTAAACATTCATATGCCTTTGAGGAGTTTTTGAATTTCATTTACCCAGTTGGAGCTAGGAAGTTATACATCCAATGGAGATTCGGAACACTACCATTAAGGGCATTCACAAGCAAGTGGTCTACACCAACAAGCAACTCTTGCCCTGGATGCGGTGCGAATAAGGAGGATGAACTGCACATCCTCTTTTTTTGCCCTGCTTACAAAAAAGCCAGAAAGTACTGGTTGGTACCTTTGTGCAAGAACATGGGCTTTGATAAATGTTTTGTTGCAATGAGAGTCTTTAAAACTGACACTTCACCGCACATAGTTTTCGCACTCTCAAAGTTCCTGCTAGCTATGTGGTCCAAGAGATGTTCTCTCATCATAGCGGCACCCGGGGGTGATTGCATACTATGACTGCATACCCTGCTTGATAATCTGATTTTATGTAATGTTTATTTTATCTTCTGTGGTCTTATACATGTTTTAACCGTTTTAACTGTACTCTTTTATGACTGAAAAAATGTTGAAATAAAGATATGACAAAGACAAAGATAGTTTAGAATAGATACATTTCTGTACTAGAGTTAGATACATAGCCTGAGAAGCAGACCTTGATGACAGCACATGGGAAACTGTAGTACTAATGAAAGGACTATTCTTTCCTGACCAGGGTGTGAGAAGATGATGCTGTTCCCATGTCTAGTGTGGGACCTTTAGCACATGTTGTAGTCTGCAGTGTGTAAACAAACATGGACAATGGACTTTCTATGATGGTGTGACCAAGGGTTTGTCACCTATGGACTTTATGGATAATATACCGTTCACCCTGGCTGAGGAAGAACTGCCCCAGACCTCTTTGGAGAAACTCTCCAGAGCTTTGCTGAACCTTCTGCGGATTTCTTTGCTCAACTCTCCTTTTTGAAGATTCTATGTAGAACTTCTTCTTGGACCCCTTGCAGACCCTTTTCATAATTCCCCACTACCCCTACCCCTTGAATGGACTTTGAGAGGTTTAGACCTCTATGCTTCTTCCGGATTCTACCTTAAATGTGGCTAAGGCTAACCATTATCCCTGACACACTGAAGACTCTTGACTGAGCTTCCGAGATGCTAACAGTTGTTCTGCTTAATTTACCTTGCCCAATCCCGGTATCCTACATGGAACTCTTTGAATTCTGAGACTATTTAGATTTACTGAACCATCCTTATCCTTTGGACTGTGCTTGGGATATTTAGATTACTAATGTATAGATGGGAGAACCTAAGATTGTTTTCTGAGAATCAGATAGTGATGTTGTTATTCTGCATTGCCGCCACTGAATTGCTTTTCTGTTTAGTTCTGGTCTGCCTCAATTTTGTTAGGAGGCTTGGACTCCCAGTTGTAATACTGTAACTTTATAGCATGGTATTGAAAGTGATCTATTTCAATTTGATTATTAATTTGTAATAAACCTTCTTAAACTTGGCTACAGATTCCTGGTCCTCATTGTGCAGCCAAATGGGTTGCACTGTAATATGAATGAAATTGACGTTATGAAATACTAATTCTCTCTCTCCACAGTGCGACTAAAAAGGTACATAGGAGGATCAAGAGTAAGTAAAGTGTTGCCCAGAAAAATGTTGGATCAAATCCATTGCTGTTTCCATCCAAAACACGTTGATGCTTGTCACCAGCACTATGCAGGAATAAACTATATTGCACCATATACTGAGTGCCGTTCTTTAATGTATGAGTAAAGCTTTTTGTAGATTGAAAGGAATTGGAGGTGGTCGCTCCATCACAGTGGCACCACCGTCATTCGGGAAGCACACCAGCAACTGCCATGTTCGTATGTAGTATATATATATATTTATTTTTCATAAAGACACATATGTCATCAGTGATGTAATATCTGACGTCATCAGCAGAGGATTGCGGTCGCGTGAGTTATAGTTGCCTGCACTAACTATAACGGGGGACTTTCATTGGTTTTTTACGAGTGAAATGTCCAGCTAACTATATAACATGTGTGAAACCTATGGTTTTTAAAGTGAATTTTCAAGGTTTTTTAAATGCTAATTCGTAACTATAACTTGTGTGAAACCTATCGTTTTTTCAGTGAATTTGTACGGTTTTTTAAATGCTAAGTTATGTATTTTTTTTTTCCAGGTTTTTCACCGTGCACGCATCGTGCGCGCGCTGTGGGCGCTCGGTGCACTTCGCACACCGAGCACCCACGGATCCGCGTGCGCGCAACGTGCACGCACCTCGCGATTTAAAAAAAATAAAAATGTTTTTTTCGCCCTTGGGGGTCCTTCTGTGACCCCCTGACCAAGGCTAGGGGGTCTGGAACTGTCCACTCTGCCCCCTTTTCAAGTTCTCCACCTTTTATTTTAACCCCCTCAGACTGCGAGAGACAAAATGGCGTCCGACACTTCCTGGTTTCGACCGATTCGAATGTTTACCGACATCTAACAACCAATCAGAATTGCGCTCGCGCACGGCAGGGTGTGCGCAGAGTGCGCGCACGGTGCGCGCGTATAGATATTGATATGCTTTTAAATGCTATTTTCTCAGGATATACTGAACAGATTTACACCAGACCTGCAAAAGGCACTTCCTTGACCTTATGGCTACCTCTCTGCCAAATTTCACGTAATTCTGTTCAGCCGTTCGGGCTGTAGCTGCGACTAAAGGTCCTATGGAAAAATGCATGGGGAAAACGTGTTTTGGGACCCCCCCTTTTTCTCGGCCCCCGCTTGACGAATCACCCCAAGACTTTCAGGGTAGGAGCTGAACGGAGCGCCCCATCAGTTTTGAAAACTTTGCGAGGATTCGTCAACCGGCGCCAAAGTTATTCAAAATAGAATTTTGAGATTTCCTATGGAAACTAGGTTGTAACTATAACTATCTACTGGCGACCGCCAGTAGATAATATATTATAATGAATTTTTGCACTGTTTATAACGTGTATTTGGATTTATCCAGGGATTTTTAGATTGCCAAAATGAAGTCTTTTGATTTTGGAATTATATTGTAATTTCAAAAAAGTTTTATTTTGCTTTTCTCCAGCCGACAACAATATACATTTCCGTTATAATATGATGGGAAATGCGGTTGGGGTTTTGTCATTATGATTTTTTGGCACTAACGAGTAGGGACATTACATTGATTATATTCGAGTCATGTAGTCTGTTTACTATGTTCTCCATTAACTTTTGGAACATGTGACTTTGGTGGGAAGGGCATATCACTTAAAATGGCGAAATCCACTCACAGCCTTTATGTGAACAAGGGCGCCTAAGCCCGAAACGCGTCATCTGTTGACTGCTGCTAGGTTTTAAATAAACATCTTGCCTGGAAAAAAGAAGTGGTTTGTTTCTCTTTCTTCGCTGCCGAGGCTTTGGTAGAAGTGGAAGGAGTGTTGTTTGCGATTTGGAATTCACGGAGGTCCGACTTTCTTCCGTCCAACGAACCCTCTCACCCGGAAGTGGCTGCCGCCTAGAAGTCGAAGAAGCTGGATGTTCGTGGTGAAACATTGGCTGCAGCCCCCTCGCGCCGCCACGCGTCACAGGAGAGCAAAGGGATACTGGTCGGCGAGTAGAACCGAACTGGTTCGAAGGCGAAGCAGAAACTGTATCCGGTGAGTGACGACGGCATTGTGGCAGAGGTGGGGAGATAACAGGCGCATACGAGTTAACCCGAGATAAGATTCGGGTTACATTTGTAATACAAACCTAGCAGTCAGCATGACAGACGAGGCTGTACGCCAGCGTGAAGCGGCAGCGGAAGAATTGTTTTGCAAAAGACCAGCAGCAAACTCAAACACTGTACCCACTGCGAGCACATCGGCAGGGGCGGATGAAAGTGAAAAGACGCTATTAAAAGACCTGGAAAAGTACAAGCGCTTGGAAATCACCAAGTGGTGGGAGCATTGCTCATTAACCAAATATGCAGAAGTTGGACGGGTCCCGAGGGGTCTACGTATCCTTTTAGCCCCAAGTTATGATAATCCCAACCCTGCAATGTTAAAAGAGTGGGCGCAAAACAACCTGGAAGCTTCCATGACCTCAGTCCGCATTTTAATTAAATATGCAGCAATAGACCGGGTGGATATAATCAAAAAAATAGAAAACATCGAAGAGGAGCTTAAGAAATCTGCTAAAATTGATTATATCAAAAGTGCTAGAACTGCCATTGAAGAAAGACTGCGCAAGCATGAAGAAAAAATAAAACAACGTAAAGCACATAAATTTGCCAGGGACGAAGCAGATTATAACAACGGGCAAATCTTCACATTCGCCCGAAAATACGATAATGAAAACCGCAAAAAATTTGGGGAACAGAAGGGTAAAAGTAATGTTGAGACCAATGTGCAGAAATCTGCCGCAACAGGAGGAGCAGCGGCAGACAGCGCTAGTTTTGACTCAATTTCCATCTCAAGTGAATCCAGCATAGAAAGCGGAGAGAGGCCCACACCAGCTATAGTACTTGATGCAGGAGAGGAATTGGATTTTTTAGTAGCAGAGAGACTGCGGTCACTGAGACCGAGAAAGGACAGCAAACAACAGCAAAAAACACAAGAAAAAACAGACGAAGAAAAGAAAGAAGAAAAATCAATAAACAAAAGAGGAAAAAACAAAAAGAAGAGCAATTGGACACGGAAGAAGTAGACTTGGATAAAACCATAATCAATCTGTCCAAAGTGCCTTTGTCTAATGCTGAAAAAATGTTGCTGTCTTTAGGTCTCAATTTTTGCCCTGGCCAAACTTTCAACTATAGCTCCACGAGGATTGACATCTTTAGATTCGTTAGAAAGCTCAAATTGAAAAAACATTTCTCTTTGAAAAACGCAAAAGATAAAGACGAAGAGCTGCAACAAGGAATGAACAATTATGTGGAAAGTTTAGGCATCAGGGCTGCTGATATTCCAATCTATTTAGACCTACATGATTTGAATACTGGCGAGGCAGCAAGTGACGAGATTGACTGTGATCTTTCAACTCAAACTAGATTCAATAACATCAATCTGCTACAAAAAGGTGCTGGGATCAGCCCCTTCAAGAAAAAATCCAAATACATCCCCATGATGCCCAGGGATGCGTTAGACACGTTCCACGACTGTGTGGTTGAAGACATTAAAAAATTGAATAAGCAAGTACAGTCCAAAAAATTCAAACAAAGAAAACATGTTGAAAAAAAGAAAAAAGACTATGCCCAGTTAATGAAAAAACTAAGTGAAAACAATGAAATCATCATTAAGAAATCAGATAAAGGGGGCAACCTAGTAATCTGGCCCCGAGAAGACTATATCAAGGAGGCAAAACGCCAACTGGATAACAGTGATTGTTATGAGCCATCTAACACCAAAAAATATAAAGGGGCTACAGATTCTCTCAAGAAACTGCTAATGCAACTACGTAGCGATGGCCTTATTTCTAATGATGAGTTCAAGTTTATGCACAATGAGAACCCAATTGTACCCGTGTTGTATTTAATACCGAAAGTGCATAAAGGTGTTTCTCCCATTCCTGGTAGGCCTATCATTTCCGCTATAGGAAGTGCAGCGGAACAGGTGGGCCAATATATTGACTTTTTTCTGCAAAATCATGTAAAAACACTGCCTAGTTACATCAAGGATACGGGTGATTTTCTGGGTAAAATCAAGAACATTCAATGGTCAGATGGGATGTACCTAATTTCATTAGATATTAAATCCTTGTACACCAGTATAGATCACCAGGCAGGACTATCAGCTGTAAAATTCTTTTTGGACCAAAGACCGTGCGAATTCTATCAGCACAACAAGGCCCTAGTTAGCATGATGAGTTGGTGTCTTAACAACAACTTCTTTCTATTTGGAAAGGAGCTATTCAAGCAACTAAGGGGTGTGGCCATGGGCGCTTGCTTCTCCCCCAGCTATGCGTGCTTGCACGTTGGCTGGTGGGAGGAGCAGGTGCTTAAAAGGGACTATTCTTCCATCTTTGAAGAAAACATTGTGCACTACTACAGGTTTATCGATGATATTTTCATCGTGTGGCATGGTAGTAAAGATAAAGCATTGGAATTCATTGAAAACATCAATGTCAATAATTTGAATCTCCACTTTACCCACCACATAGACAATTCCAGCTTGGAATTTCTGGATGTCAAACTGTATGTAGCGAATGGTAGAATAGAAAGTACCCTTTTCAGAAAATCCACCGCTGGCAATGTCACACTCCATGCCTCCAGTGCCCATCCTAGGCATCTGATTGCGAGCATCCCCTATGGGGAATTGCTACGCCTAAAAAGGATATGCAGCACGGATGCCGAATTTAACATTTGTGCGGCAGAATCCATACGTCGCATGAAAGCTAGAGGCTATTCAGATAAGATCTTAACATCAGCTCTAACTAAAACATCGTCCAGACTTAGAGCCAGTTTACTTCCAGCTCCCATAGCGGAAGAGTCTGTCCCGGAGGTTCTATCTGATTCACCAGCTACTCCCGAGACAACCGATAAGGCCCAATGTCCTAGACTAATCACAGCATACAGTGAGAACGAACACAAAATTAGATCCATCATTAATAAAAACTGGAGAATAGTACTCACTGACCCCGTTCTGAGAATGAGTCTGCCATCTAGCCCCACTATAACATTCAGTAGAGCCAGAAACATGGGGGCCGTGTTAGATCCTACCAGCCCTTAAATAAGAACTAAACCCAACTGGTTAAAACCCAAAGATGGTTTCTATAAATGCTCATCTTGCCGGGCGTGCAAGTTCGGGGTGAACACAACAGAATACTGTACTCCATTCAGCCCTACACCACACAAGATAATGGGAAACTATAACTGTAAAACTGATTTTGCAGTTTATGTTCTCACTTGTACCTGTGGGCTCAATTATATCGGAAGCACAAAGCTACAGGTACATGAGAGAATCCTTCAACATCTACGTGCCATCTTGCATAGTGATCCCAATTACCCAGTGGCACGCCACTTCAAACAAGTTCATGGTAACAATTTATCTTGTTTAAAATACTATGTGGTAGCTGCTGTCCCTAAACCACGCAGAGGAGGGAACAGAGAGGCTTTGCTCAGGAGATTGGAAACCAAATTTATTCTTAACTTCGATAGCAAATGCCCAAATGGTCTGAACAACACCGAAGATATGTACACATGCTTGTAAATAGGTATTCTGTGTGTTACCCTGAGCAGTGTGCTTTATATCGTACAGATTTTTTGAGTTTGTTTTTTGACCTGGTTCTAGATGATCTATTGTTTGAGTGTGTTGGTATTGGTAAATTTCGTGGTCACGAAAAAAATGTTCAGTGATTTTGGACTAACGTTTTATAACGGTGATTAATTGTGTGTTTCACTCATTTACACTTCGGCAGAGACACTGTATTATAGGGAAAGCATATATTGGTCTTTAAAAAAAATGGTTAAACTTGGACGTGGTCTAAGTTTACAATATAACTTTCCAAACAAAAGCTGGTGCCATCCCATAATATATTTCACTTTGTGTAATGTCTCAGCCGAGTTTGGGTTGCAAAATGCATTTTTTATTTTGTAACCATTTTACATTCATTATCTACACTAAACACCACATCAATTTGCACATGGTATATTTGTAAAATAATTCTACAATTAGCTCTGCTATGCACTTTATCTTCTTTGCACATTTCCTTCTAAACTAAAAAGTCGCAAGTCTGTTAATGATTACATGCATTTATGCAGTTATAATGAATTTTTGCACTGTTTATAACGTGTATTTGGATTTATCCAGGGATTTTTAGATTGCCAAAATGAAGTCTTTTGATTTTGGAATTATATTGTAATTTCAAAAAAGTTTTATTTTGCTTTTCTCCAGCCGACAACAATATACATTTCCGTTATAATATGATGGGAAATGCGGTTGGGGTTTTGTCATTATGATTTTTTGGCACTAACGAGTAGGGACATTACATTGATTATATTCGAGTCATGTAGTCTGTTTACTATGTTCTCCATTAACTTTTGGAACATGTGACTTTGGTGGGAAGGGCATATCACTTAAAATGGCGAAATCCACTCACAGCCTTTATATGAACAAGGGCGCCTAAGCCCGAAACGCGTCATCTGTTGACTGCTGCTAGGTTTTAAATAAACATCTTGCCTGGAAAAAAGAAGTGGTTCGTTTCTCTTTCTTCGCTGCCAAGGCTTTGGTAGAAGTGGAAGGAGTGTTGTTTGCGATATATATATATATATATATATATATATATATATATATATATTCACTGAGAAAACCATAGGTTTCACACACGTTATAGTTAGGAATAAGCATTTCAAAAACCTTGCAAATTCACTGAAAAAACCATAGGTTTCACACGTTGTAGTTAGCTGGACATTTCACTCGTACAAAACCATTGAAATACCCTCGTTATAGTTAGTTCAGCTAACTATAACTCGCGCGATCGCAATCCACTGCTGATGACGTCACATATTACATCACTCATGACATGGTCAGTGACATCACTCATGACATCACTGATGACATCTCAAATGACATCACTGATGACATCACTGATGATATCATCCAGTGAATATGTGTCTTTCTGAAAAATAAATATTTTTTATATATGTATATCTAAAGGTTAATGGAAGAATAAATGGGTAAATAAGTGTCTAAATGGATTTTTTTTTGTAAAATTAATTGTATAACTGACTTATTAACAGTATCTTAGTGAATACAGTGATGTAATATGTGACGTCATCAGCAGTGGATTGCGGTCGCGCGAGTTATAGTTAGCTGAACTAACTATAACGGGGGAATTTCAATGGTTTTGTACGAGTGAAATGTCCAGCTAACTATAACATGTGTGAAACCTATGGTTTTTTCAGTGAATTTGCAAGGTTTTTGAAATGCTAATTCCTAACTATAACGTGTGTGAAACCTATGGTTTATTCAGTGAATTTGCAAGGTTTTTTAAATGCTAATTCCTAACTATAACGTGTGTGAAACCTATGGTTTTTTAAGTGAATTTGCAAGGTTTTTTAAATGCTAATTTCTAACTATAACGTGTGTGAAACCTATGGTTTTTTTAGTGAATTTGTAAGGTTTTTTAAATGCTAATTTATGTATGTATTATTATATTTTTTATATATTTATTTTACAATAAACTACCTATGTATATAGTTATAGATTGACTGTATCCTGTAATATGGAATGGCTCAGCTCTTTTTTTTTTTTATTTGGATAAAGTTGAACAGCATAGTTAATATCTTCTATAAACTTATAAACAGTTTAAAATGTTATTTTTTTTTAAGGGTTTTTCACGGTGCGCGCACCGTGCGCGCACCCCGCGATTTTTTGAAAAAAATAAAATGTTTTTTTCACCCTTCGGGGTCCTTCAGGGACCCCCTGACAAAGGCTAGGGGGTCAGGAACTCTCTACCCTGCCCCCTTTTCACGTTCTCCACCTTTCTTTTTCACTGTCAGACACAAAATGGCGTCCGACACTTCCTGATTTCGACCGATTGGAATGTTGACTGACATCTAATCACCAATCAGAATTACGCTCGCGGACATTTGGTGCGCGCACCAAGCGCGCACCGTGTGCGCATATAGCTATTTATGTACTTTTAACTGCAATTTTCACAGGAACTACTGAACAGATTGACACCATATATGCAAAAGGCACATGCCTGACCTGAGGACTACCTCTTTGCCAAATTTCAAGTAATTCTGTTCAGCCGTTCGGGCTGTACCTGCGACTAAAGGTCCTATGGGAAAATGCATGGGGAAAACGCGTTTTGGGACCCCCCTTTTTCTCAGCCCCCGCTTGACGAATCACCCCGAGACTTTCAGGGTAGGAGCTGAGCGGAGCGCCCCATTAGTTTTGAAAATTTCACGAAGATAAGTCAACCGGCGACAAAGTTATGCAAAATAGAATTTTCAGATTTCCTATGGGAACTCGGTCCTAACTATAACCATCTACTGGCGACCGCCAGTAGAGATATATATATATATATATTACCTACTGGCGGTCGCCAGTAGGTAGTTATAGTTAGGACCACGTTTCCATAGGAAAACCTCAACATTCTATTTTGAATAACTTTGGCGCCGGTCGACGAATCCTCGCGAATTTTTCAAAATAGGTGGGGCGCTCCGCTCCGCTCCTACCCTGAAAGTCTCGGGGGGATTCGTCAAGCGGGGGCTGAGATAAAAGGGGGGTCCCAAAACGCGTTTTTCCCATGCATTTTTCCATAGGACCTTTAGAACGAGCTACAGCCCGAACGGCTGAACAGAATTACTCAAAATTTGGCAGAGAGGTAGTCCCTAGGTCAAGGAAGTGCCTTTTGTAGGTTTGGTGTAAATCTGTTCAGTAGATTCTGAGAAAATAGCCTTTGAATCAATATATATATCTGTATGCGCGCAGAGTGCGCGCACCTTGCCGTGCGCGAGCGCAATTCTGATTGGTTGTTAGATCTTAGTAAACATTCGAATCGGTGGAAGTCAGGAAGCGGCGGCCGCCATTTTGTCTATCGCATAAAGAGGGGGTGATAAACAAAGGGGGAGCACTTGAAAAGGGGGCAGAGTGGGTAGAAATAGACCCAGTAGGCATTGTAAGGGGGTCAAAGTAGGACCTTGTAGGGCAAAAAAAAAGAATAATATTTTGAAAAAAAATATCGCCGAGTGCGCGCACCCTGCGCGCACCCGGAAAAAAAAATAATAAAAGAAATTTAAAAAAAATTGCATTTAAGTGTTTAGATATAAGGTGGCTCTAAAAAGAGCCCTTGTGTTTATTGTTTGTTTTTCGGTACCTACAAGTAAGTACCAACGCAGAGTCTGAGGTTCAAGAGGAAGACTCTGTTCCCTTCATCATTGAAGTGCACACCATCTCCTCTATAAATGTCTTGCATGTCGTAACGCAAGTTGTTGTGGTAAATGGAACCCATACCATAGTCACGGAGGAAAGCAGAAACAGATTTGTTGACGTGCTTCCTTGCTTTGTCAATCTGCGGACAAAATTGGTTGGACCAGTTCCACTTTTGCCTTTGGCATATGTTAGAATATACAAAGGCAGATTGAGGAAAAAGCGACATTAATTGCACAAAGGTGTCCTTAATAAGCATTTCCAAACCTACCCCAGTTAAAGTGCCTAGATCATTACCACCACAGTGCACAATAATAAGGTTAGGCTGTGGGAGATGTAGAAAGGTTTTCACCAAAGGCATTAATTGGTGCCACTTTAACCCTCTCTGACCAATCCACTTGATGTCTACATTTGGCAAAGCAAGGTCTCTCACCATACCTCTTTTCTCTGCAAATTTTTCACTCCAGAAGACATAGCTGTGTCCTACAATCCACACTGTGAACATCTTCAAAGGAGATCTGGATGCACTCAGGAGGTGTAATTCAGTAGAATGGTAAAAAGAAATGAAAGACAGTTTGGAAATGGAGGCATACATATTTTTTATAAAAAAAAAAGAACTGATTGGCTGTTTCATACCATTCTACACTAAAAACTAGGCTGTATGTGTAAATTAATAGAAGCATGTTTTGTATTGGTTCAGAAAAATGTGTTACCAAAGAACAGTACTATGGATTTGCTGTAAGGTTTGAAAAGTCAAGCACTCTTGCTCTGTGGAATTGAAACATTGTGTGGCGAACTTCTGACCTAACTCCACACAGCAGTGTTCCATGAGCTGTTGCTATGGTAGCAGGCAGAAGTCAAGTTGGGGGAAGGGTACTAGGCAGAAGTCAAGTTGGGGGAAGGGTACATTTGGAAAAGGGTTGGTTTTCAAGCAATAGAAATGTGTGATTACATTTGAAAAAAAGGGGGAAGCAGTGTGATTTGAAATTAACATCTATATGTGTGGAAAAATAGAGGGAAAGATTGCCATTATCTGGTTCTGCTGAGTGGAGAGAGGTGTAGAGAACAAAGGTCCTGGCTCTGATAATGTGCTGTGGGGTTTTGAGGTTTCAGTCTGTAATGCAAATACATTCAGCATCACTAAGGCTGGTTGCCCTTGCTGGAGTGTAGGCAGTCACCCAGCATACACATGGTTTGTGGTCTGAAAATGCAGTCTGGACATGTGCATTTAAAAAAATCTGAAAAGTGGATTCATAATGTGTCAGTCTGTAAAAGTAATTTTCACTTGCCAACAAAAAAGAGCAGTAAGTGTGCATTCAAATTGGCAAAGATTTTTCGTTTTGTGACTAATGTGAAAACATGACTCTGTGTGCAAATAGGAATTACAGGAAGAGATTTGTTGCGTTTTCCTCTGGTGATTTCACAGTTGCATTAGTAGGAAAAAGGGGGAGTCTCTCAAAAAAAAAAAAAAAAAAAAAAAAAAAAATTAAAAAAACCTTGGGTGCGCGCAGGGTGCGCGCACCTCAAAAAAATTTCCCAAAAAAATTTCAAAAAAAAAATTTTTTTGGTTAAGTTTATAAGTGGCTCTTAAAAGAGCCCTTGAGTTAATGGAGGGAAACAGGAAGAGAAAAACGCAAAAAATGAAAAAAAATCTATGGCCTAGTGCATGAATGCGCATCAAATTTTCTCTGAAGGAGATCAAGACTGGTCTCCCCCACAGAAATAAGTGAACCGCAATCAGTGCACCGTGTAGACAACCTCGCCAAACAAGGTGGACCAACAAGAGGTAAAGAAACAGGTGAAGGCACCATCGCAGCTGAAGTGCTCCCCTGAGCTGCCGAAGATGTGCTCGGCTGAGCTGCTGCTGATGTCGTCGGCTGAGCAGGTGGAGAGTTTTCTTCAGAAGCTCGACGAAAAGATACTGGGTGCATTTTGTCAACATGTCTTAACATAGTGTGAATGCTAAAAGAATATTTCTTGTTAGGATTCCCACGAGATAAGACTTTGTTACAAAGTACACATGTAACTTTTGGTGCATTTACCTTTTTCTCATTCTCTGGAAAAGTGAAAAACTGCCATATAAAGCTGTCTTTCTGCTTCCTGTTCCTCTGCCTCTCAAGAGTGTCCTGGTCACTGTCTGAAGTAGGTTGCTGTTCAGCCATTGTCTCTCAACAACAGAATAGCTCCTTCTCCAAAGGAATCAGAACTAATAATGAGGGGAGTAGGTGTGGTTTGGGAAGAATCTGGAACAGAAAGTACTTCAAACCAATCAAAAGTGATGATTCTTGATCACATGACTTGCCATGAGGGGATTGGGTGTGGTATTGAAACAATTAGAAACTGAAAGTAATGATAACCAATAAGAAATGTTGTTTTCTTATGTATAAACCCGAGGTGCGCGCACTGAGCAAGCTCCGAGCGCGCACCCCGTGATGACGTATGCACGAACGCGTAAACGCGCAGGTGCATACGTCATATACGCGCACCTAGCGCGCATACGTTTAACACGCGTATACGCGACCGTTATTGCGCGTAATTTTAGCGTATGCGGAAGTAAACCGCGTCGAGGGCGTAGGACGCATGCGTGCGTACGTACGTACGCATACGTACTGGGTGCGCGCTCCCAGCGCGCACCAACAAGTATATTTGCGTACGTAAATAACGTACGCCGGAATTCATAAAAAACATACGAAATAGTACTAGGTGCGCGCTCAGAGCGCGCACCCCAAGAAATTATAAATAAAAAAAAAAAAGAGGACATTAAATAATTTAAAAAATTATAAAAAAAAAATATCCAAATTGAATTATTTAAAAAAATAATTTATAAAAAAATACAGATAATATATAAATGAATATAAAGTAATTTTATTTAAATAAAAAAAAATATCTTTAATTAAAAATACATAACTTAGCATATAAAAAAACATACAAATTCTCAGAAAAAAACATAGGTTTCAAAAACGAAATATTTAGGGATTAGCATTTAAAAAACCTTGCAAATTCACTGAAAAAACCATAGGTTTCACACACGTTATAGTTAGGAATTAGCATTTAAAAAACCTTGCAAATTCACTGAAAAAACCATGGGTTTCACACACGTTATAGTTAGGAATTAGCATTTAAAAAACCTTAGAAATTCAGTGAAAAAACCATAGGTTTCACACATGTTATAGTTAGCTGGACATTTTACTCGTAAAAAACCAATGAAATTGCCCCGTTATAGTTAGTTCAGCTAACTATAACTCGCACGCGCCCGCAATGCACTGCTGATGACGTCACATATTACATCACTCATGACATGGTCAGTGACATCACTCATGACATCACTGATGACATCTCAAATGACATCACTGATGACATCATCCTTGTGATAGAGTGGCAGACCTCCTCTCACCCTAATATAACCTTTGATACACACATTGAATAATAGAGACTAAAATTTTTAAAACAATGGACATACCAATACCAGTTACAACAACCTCTTCAGTAATTCTAAGATCCACATACACATCCACTCATTCACCAACAGTCCTATACAGTCACTCATACATGTACTCACTCATCATATGTACTCATACACCTATACATCCTGTTACACAATGCCACTCATCCATAGAGTTACTCACACACATAGTCACTCATGCTAATAAAGAATCAAACATACATTTACTTGCATACACAGTTATACACACACCACCACACTTACTTCTACAGAAACTTAAACATACTTAGTCATTTAATCAATCACTTATAGAAACACATACTTATTCATACAGGAACTCTTTCAATCTCTCACTCTCACATATACTCACTTATATACACCAATAGTCACATATACTAGTTTAAAACATATGTAGTTACTCATAAAGTCACTATTGAGACAGTCATTCACTCACTAACACAGCCATACACACACTCATCCACCCATATAGTCCTGCACACATGCTGTCTTCAACACATACAAACAGTGAGTGACTCATTCATGTTCCTATGCACTACATAATACCCCCCACCGAACCATGCAGATACTCAGACTGACACTCAAAAAACCAACTAATAACCTATATAGACACCCATGTAGCTACTCACCAACCCATGCAGCCACTTATACAAGTGAGAGACTGATACAGATATTTACATATTTAAACATTACTCACTAAGCCATGTATTCACTATGATACACTTAATCAGTCAGTTACACAATCAATTTTTAAAAAACAAATCATCCATTTAGACACTTATATACCCATTTATTCTTCCATCAACCTTGAGATATACATATATAAAACATATTTAATTTTCAGAAAAACACACATTCACTGGATGATGTCATCAGTGATGTCATTTGAGATGTCATCAGTGATGTCATGAGTGATGTCACTGACCATGTCATGAGTGATGTAATATGTGACGTCATCAGCAGTGCATTGCGGGCGCGTGCGAGTTATAGTTAGCTGAACTAACTATAACGGGGCAATTTCATTGGTTTTTTACGAGTAAAATGTCCAGCTAACTATAACATGTGTGAAACCTATGGTTTTTTCACTGAATATATATATATATATATATATATATATATATATATATATATAGAGAGAGAGAGAGAGAGATACACAATCACTGTTTTGATGGCATTTTGTAAGGATACTGATTTTTTAAATTTAATTTTAAAATGAAAAACAATTTTCAACTAGCTCGCACTATAAAACCCCTGTGCCAAGAGAAGCAGAAAACGAAAACACTGCCATTCTAAACTACCCAACACATGAAGTGCTACCTGACGACTGGTTGAAGGTACGTTATAGTAAAAAGAGTACAGACATCGTCTCACTAAAAAGTGAGTGTGAAATGGAGCACAAGGATACAAATTGGAATTAATATCCAGATGTGGTATATACTATTTCCAAAATATAAGGAAGAGACCATCAGACATTTAAGAAAGCATGACCAAGATTGTGTTGGTTTTTTTAACAACTGCTTCACTGTGGCCACCCATCGGCCACGCATCTGTACCACATCACCCAACACCTGTAATTCAATCCCTCAACGTTCATCAACTCTCTTCAATGCAGTCCTTCAGACCACTCCAGCTTTTAAGGCCTCGTCGTATGAAATGGGAAGAACTTCTTAAAACAGTCAGCAACATTTCCGTACACTCTGTTAATAAATGTCCCTGTTTGACCCAAACGGCAGGCTGTGAACTGAGGCATAATGTGACCATTGTGCACGCTTGTTATTCGCACTGCATTCAATGCATGGCTTGGCTTATGCCTGCTGGGGCTCATGTCTCTGAAATATACTTCCTTGCCTGTCCCACATCCTCATTCTTCAAACCAGCACAGGATGATGGAAACAAATGCACCACAATTTACCTTGGGTACCAAGACATCAGGGGCCGCTGCCTCATCGTACCACGCAAACATTACTCAAAAAATTATTAATGTCCTAGGTCCCTGCTAGCTTTTATTAAAATTGCTAGTAATGCGATTTTCATTTACCCCAATCATAAAAAATGGCCTCTGAGTGGATGCATCTGAAGTAGCTCCAGCCATGTGCACGCGCCTGAAGCCTGGGTGAAGGCGGGGCTCTTCCTGGCTTGCAAGCATAAGAGCAATCCATTTGATTGCAACTGCGTGAAACATGTCCCTGGCAAGCGGTTTCGCCGTCAGACTCTCGGAAGCCAGAGGCTGCCTAAATATTGATTTGTGCTCCAGAGTGGATAACTCCGCTGTGTAGCTGCTTATATTTAATTCATCGAAAGACGAACAACATAGCAGAGCACGAACTCGCCTGAAATATGTCACACTGCGGCACGTAAATCCACGAGCACTTTAAAACGTGCATGTCAGAGGTAATTTCTACTGCCAAACACGCAGGTGCAGTCTCTGAAAACAATCAGATCAAGTGCCCTCTGTAGGAACATGTTACACCTACCAACGAGCCAGGCTCTAATAAAGGCACCAACTGTGTTACTATTTGGCACCCTCCATAGAAGCGCAGCCACAGAGCAGCCAAGAATTAACGAGCAGGGAATCTACTCTCGCCCAGATATTACGAATTGTCCCTCATGTGAGTTGTGACTAATTCATCTCGGACTTTTTTTAAACTTGGTTTGACAGAGCAGCTTTATGAAAAAAAAACTATTGTTACTAATTCTTTAAAATATATAGAGAGCGGGCTTTGTCTCCACCCACAGGACTAAAGCGGCTCACCTTATCCTAATGGCCGTTTAGTGTATCATTCCGGCTTCCACTGAAATGCATGATGTACTATTTTACATTTGAAAAGCAAGCTAAATCATCAAAGTGTTTGTCACATTCAATTCCGAAAAAATACATGTTTTGCTTTTCCCCCCAGTAAAGTAAATCGGTCTTGCTTCAACATCGCAAACGGCATTTAAGCGTGTAATACTTGGAAACAGCATTCGTGCATGCTTCAGCACACTAAGGCCAGGTCGACTGGCTTTGGCAATATCATAGGGGATGGAAAAATGCAATAACCAAAATCAATAAAGGCACTAGAGGAAGTAGCGCCACTGGACGAAGAGCAGCTTGGCAATTCTGTTGTCTAGACCACGAGCAGATGTTTTCACCCCGCCCAGACGTGGGGCTTTATTTTTAAGGAAACCGAATTGAGACCTGTACTTCCAACAACCATACTTCATCACCTTTGCCCTAAAATGGGGATGGGGATCGTGATCAGCAAACAAAAAATCACTAGTACAAAAAAAATATTGGTGCAGAGAACCTTCTCACCATCTTTATTCATCGAACACTAGCCGGCCTGCACGTTCAAGACATTAGTAATCGCCCTCTCCACGGAGAAACAAAGAGGATTCTCACGTTCCCTCCAAGCCTGGTGAAATATTCATGGTTTCGCTCAGCTTTCCCTACTTCCCGGGGCTATGATTACAGCAATATAAAACATGCCTGGAATAGGCAGCGAGACGAGAAGCAGCCAGCATTGCTCTGTTTTGCATCCAAGAAGCTACCAAGAAAGGAGCATGCCCTTTCTGGAGATTTTATGTTTTTATCTTTGTCAGAGTTGTAAAGTTGTAAATGAGGATAAACCAGAAATCTCGAGATAAGTGATAGGAAATAAGAAAAAAAGAAGTCAACAGCCAGTAGAAAAATATTTAGTGGGTCTCATGGCCATTGAAATAAATAAAACAGGACTTTAGAAGATGCCATCTCTGTCAGAGAATGCAA
This sequence comes from Triturus cristatus, assembly GCF_964204655.1. Classification (NCBI taxonomy): domain Eukaryota; kingdom Metazoa; phylum Chordata; class Amphibia; order Caudata; family Salamandridae; genus Triturus; species Triturus cristatus. Next base: position 665,614,216 of record NC_140589.1, on the reverse strand, counting down.
AATGGTGAACTGATTGCGCCAAACACATGGGATCCGAGTGTAGGTGCTATCACACATGGCAAATTCCAACACCAAGGGGTTCTGAATTAAGCAAGCGCTACACATAACATCTATTTCGAGTTGTTGGCAAATAACATGCAGATTTTGGTATTTAACATACCAAAACCAACATGAAACGGTAAATACCATATTGTTTGCACCCATTATATTCCAGCAGGTTTGACTTGCTGAAATTTTACAAAGGTTAAAGAATTTGGTGTACCCCGCAATTACTGGGCATGGTAAATACCACCCAACTTGGATTTTTGACCACTGTGCAGTGCATTCAGTGGTTTTCTCAGGAGTTGAAAAATGCCAACTCGGAATCAAAGCCTACGAGTATTAACCAAAGGGGACTCAATTTCACTGGAGGACTCCAGAAGGGACAATCACTTGCTTTTGAAGGAGGAATATTCAGAGCAGGATAAGCCTTGGAATGAAGACACTCTCAATGCTCTGATTTCATTGAGCGGAGTTGATTTCACCAGTGATTTGTTGCACGTCGGCATAGATCTCGTAGTACCAAATTTCTGCTTGCCTGGAAAAAAAAACATGGAGCTCCCTTTTCCTTTATCTTCAAGGCATTCACTTTCTATAGTCAGTACCTTCAATGTGCCGTGTTTTCAGAAAGGATCTGAATTCTGTCTAATTGAGCACAAACTTACTGTGGTGATGAACTGAGTAGAACACTCACCCCAAAATGGATCAAGTTTCATCTAAACTAGCCAGATAATGGCAGCTATTTTTGGGCAAAAGCCCTCATTCTCGATAAATGCTTCCTCAATGTTTCCTTTAAGGGTTGTTTTGTGCAGCACCAGGTCAAGGTAGCAACGTTGATCCATCAAAGCCAATCCCAAAGCATAGATTCAAGGAGAAAGCACAGGGGATTCTTCTGGGTAACTTCAAAGAATGATTAAACACGTTTTCACTGTGGCAGTGTGAGCTGTGGCAATGATTCACAATACCTGGCCCAATAATTTGTACAAGGCAAAAGTCATCGACTTGGCAGACTGATATACTATGGAACAGCAATCAGGTGGATTCTATTCAGATAAGTCCTGGCTGTAGGTTCACAGAAGCACAGTGAAGAAGTGGCCATGGGTATTCAAGCAAAGAAGCTTTACAGAATGTCTTATACCTTCCTGTAGAGTTGTAGAAGGAACATTTCTGGACATTTTCTGTTCTCTTTAAAGGAATGGTACAGATCCTATGAAGAGATGTATTTTGCCAATGGAAAGCCTCAAATTTCATTCCTGTTTGTCCTCCTGTGATCTTTATGTCATAGGAAGTCATTAGCAATTAGAAATTAACAAAAACCCTAGCTTCAAATGCACAAATCGTGCATACATTATATTATTTCCATGAGTGAAGGAACCAGGCAAAAAGAGAAAGCAAGTGAAAAATGCCATAGTGGCCCAATTTAGTTTTTGCCCAAACATTTCTGTCTAACCCCCGAGACCTGTCAGGGGTGAACGAGAGGAATGGTAGGGGGCCTTCCAATGACAGGGGCCAGCTAAAATATATTGACACACAACCACTCCATACTTCCCCCTGCAGCAAATCTACTGATAACGGAAGAGTGCGAGGAAGTGGTGGCTCAGGCTACATGACAGACAATATTTGTTTTTTTTAACACATCATCTGTACACCAGAGGTCAAATGAAGTTCTAGATAGAAAAAGATCAGTATCTAAAGAAATCCCCTTCGGAAAATTGATACAAATAATATCACTGACGGAATAGCTGTCACAGAGACTGAGAAGATGGTATTAGGAGGAACCTACATTTAAGTCACCGGTGAGGGAAGCACAGGAATGAGATATTTTGCATGGATGATTACTGGTGAAAAGAACCTTCTCACCCTCAAGATATAAAGATGTCTGACTTCATATTTTCTTGGTTAGCGGAATCAAAACAAATGGATTTCTTCTCATTTCCACCATAGCTGCAGTTGCCAGCTTGGAAAATGCATTTCCTCAGATTCTATAAAACTGAACATTGAAGATGTTCCATCGTACATACACGAAAAAGTGATATTAGAAGGCCTACATTTATTAAAAAGCTGATATATTCTCAACATGTGAGTGGGACGTTAGGCAGGCTCCTGGTGTGGAAGAGAACATTAGACTGTCTGAGAAACATTTATCAAAGCCTACAGAAGTCCTTGTTGTTTGCATGAAGAGAACAGTGATGTGAGAGTTTCCACTGACTATTGAAGATCTAACAATAGAACAAAGCAATGCGTTTTCTGTTTTAGACTCTACAAGAGTATACTAGCAGACTCTCATGAGTCCAGAAAGAGGGTAAACTGAATGCATTTGTCTATTTGGATTCTATGTATTAATATGTGTCTCCTAAGGCATATAGGAAACCCTAGGGACATTCCAATGCTTAGTGGAAAAGATTGTCATTGGGAGCTATCAATCTTTTGGAGGTGTAGATGTATTTCTATGAAAGAATTGCATTTCAAAAGACTCAGGAAGAACACAAAAACAGATGACTGAGAGTGTTAGACTGAAAGTTTTGCTGAAGGAGTGTCAGTGACATATTCCATCAGCTGAAGGAATAGCTGCTGACCCAAGGAAAAGTAAAAGTCCTCATGACATGGCCAAGATCAACAACATTGAAGGAACCAAAATGTTCTTACATTTTGTGGATACTAAAGAAGCAATGCACCTTGACTTTTGGAAATATGCAAATCACCAACAAAGTTATCAAAATGTTATCCACCTACCAGAAAGAAAATGAAATTTGAAACAAAAAACTGACACCTCATTATAAATGCAGTTACATTTTGTTATATTATGGACTGTATATTGTCAACAAGATTTCAATAATTTAATCAGCTGCCCAGAAACTTATGACAGGCCCAGTATACCAAGCATCCTATATGTGGATGTAAGTCACGATGGACTAGGGATGTGCTGTAACAAGATAAAGGAAGCAAGACCAGATGATTCCACAAATAGAGGATCGCCGTTTGAAAGAACTATCCAACACAAACTTAGAAGGCCAAAGATGACCTCTGGGAATCTATGTTCATAGTCAGAAGTGATAACCTACTGACATATGTGCTGAAGACAGCTAAGCTCGGTGCAACTGGGTGCAAACGGCTAACTGCTTTATCCTTGTCCAATATCCACATACAGTATTGCCCTCATAAGACTTAATCAAATGATAGATTGAGGCTAATGGTTTATCCAGGAAAATGCATCCACATACATCTACATAGAATTTGGCTTTACTATCTGAATAAGGAGTTCTATCCTTCTGTAATATAATAACTGATCAGAAACAGACAAAAATTAATAATCAGCTATGTGCCCTAGACTGTTTGGCAATAAAATCGAAAGCAGTACCAGATGTATACTGCAAAGCTGTATACCTCGAAATGACAGAACTACGCATCAAACAAGAACAGATGTCTGATCCAGGAATAACTAAACTGCTCAGTGCCAAGGAGAACAGACACCCAGCAGTAGCAGTGAAAAGACAATTTCAAAAGCACGCATACTCTTAAGAGATGTCAAAAAATGTATTGATTCTTTGCATAAGATTCCTCCTTGGATAATCACCCTATCAGGACTAAAGGAAAGAACTACATATTGCAAAACAGGAAGCAGACTTTCCATGCTCCCCTTATGTATGTCCATACATACATATTCATTCTCATTCTCTCTCTTTCTCTCTCTCTCTCTCTCATTGGGCAGTGGAGGCTGGGAAGATAGAATAAGCTGCTACTTAGTTTAGATATACTTCCCGGTTAGGTGTTCATTTTCGGGTTGACAGATAAAGTATTTAAATCACTCATTTCAGCGAAGAAGCTATCTAGCAACTATTCACTCTGTTGTATTGGTCAACTTCCTGTTTAGTTGGTCATCCAGCTTTCTGTTCTTACACTATTTCCACCACTCCTGGGTACCCACAGGTGCTTAGGCTACATATTAGCAGATTTTTCACAGTTACGGTTTTATTCCTGGTTAAATTTCTTTGCTCCTCGGAGTCTTGGGATTCTCTGTAGGCCTAGGCGGAGTTCGAGGAGTTTCGCTTTGCGGAAATCCACAAAGTGACTAAAAAACTCTGCTGCGCTATGTGGAGGTCTGCAAGCGGCGGAGTGCACTATGTCTGGCCATTCCTGCTGATCTTTAGCGCAGGAGTTTGTCAAGGGTTGGAAAATCTGTGCGAACGGCACCATGCGTAGCACAAGAGGGTGCTGCTTCTTTCTGCCGCTTGGGAGAGGTTCTACTAGAGTGCCAGCTTCCTCGAAGTGAACAGAAGTATTCTCAACCCGAGCAATAGAGGCCATCCGCGCCGCCTGCATTGAGAAATCTCACCAGGAGTTGGTCTGGTGTGAGATTTTCCTTGCGAGCAAGGAAAAAACTTCGCTCTATGGAGAGGAGTTTCTTGGAACTCTGTGCGGTACGCAGAGTGCAGAGTGGGGAAAACTCTGCAAACTTCACAAGCAGAGCATAATTTCATGCCCAGGCCTAGTTATCTGCCAGTTCCTAGTTAGTGTGAAGGCTCATCAGTGCTTCATCCAATTTGGAGCTTGGTAAGTCATGAAACCTGCTTCCTGTGTAATATGCCTATGGATGATACTTATCCGGTCTTACATTTGTGCTACCTTTCTTGTGGTGTGCTAACAAAGACCATGAGGGCTACTAATATGAAGATTCCGGGACGGAACCTTCTTACTCTGAAAGCGGCTCCTGTGTCTCTTTCCCTTTCCATCTTAACCTCACATCTAGGTTAGTTGTTTTTGCTAGGAAAACATCCTTTCGGAGAGCGGGTCGGATTTATATCATTGGGCAAAGCTTGATAACACCTTATGATTAAAACAGACATCTAGGAATAGACAAGACTCTTTAATAATAAAAAGGAAATTCCACTGGCCATACCTGGAAAGAAGTATGTAAGATTACAGCAAAAAATGTATTTGCTGCTTAGAAAAAACAGTATCCAGGTTGTACCTACTTGTAAAGTTCAGGGCGAATTGACCTTGTGTACACTGACCTTGTATCGTTATTGATGAATCATAACATTCTGGTGATCAAGGATCATATTACCAGATATGCATAAGGAAAAAAAAGAAAAGAAAAAAAAACTTACCTGCTGGGCGCGCTGGTTGCCAGCTGCTGCCTTTCCTCCATACAGGAACCAGGAAGCAAGCACCCAGGCTCCCAGCCAATCACAACGCTGCAATGCAGCATTGTGATTTGTCTGAGCACTGTGGTTCAGCGCTCAGATGGGGAATGGGAGCCTGGGCATGTTTTCCACCCAGGCTGTAATGCAACCTGGGTGGAGAACATGCAAAGTGTGCATTTAAGTGTGATCGGCCCGAGAGGGCCGTCCAAACATACATGCGCACTTAAGGTGCAGCCACCATTCCTCCTCTCTGTGATACAGGGAGCCCAGCCCCGCCGCTTCAGCTGCAAACTCAATACCAAAAATTAAATGATAATAACGTAGCATAATTATTTATTTTTTTGTATTGAGTTTGCAGTTGGATCAGTGGGGCCATGCTCCTCTGCCTTAGCGGAGGAGCCACCGGTGACAAATTCACAACAGAAAAAAAGACAAATATTTTACGTACTACAGTAGAACCAGTTTCAGCTCAGCTGAAAGCAAAGGGAAAGATGTAAAAGGCAAACTGATAAGATTAAAGATCAGATAGAGGATGAAAATTCAAGACAGGATAATTAATTGAATATGTTCGTTGAGGTCTTTAAGATTTCAATTAACCTGAGCCACCAGCAATGAAAACCTTATTCACTGAACAGGCATGTGATAACCCTGTGATGGCGGTGCAGATGTAGGTTGACTGTGAGTCATCTGAACTGGGATTCCAATCAAAAATAGCTAACTTGTCTAATGAGCATAGGGCAAGTAAAAAAACTGAATCTGAGAATGAAGTTCCTAAACTAATGAGAAAGATTGAGAGGGAAGTTAGACAAGCAACCTGGTATCATCACCCCGACAGAAAACGCAAAGCTGCAGTTGGATCGTGCTGGGCCAGCCATCCTTGGGCTGTTAAAACCTGAACACAGAAGGCAAGTGTTGGATTGTGCTGCACTAGTCCAACTTGGACCGCCAATCACCAAAAGCAGCAGGAGCAGGCAGCAGCTCACTTTAGGAAATGCATAGGTATATTGCAAGCAGCCTCAATTCACAATTCACTTCTGGAATCAGCATTATCAATGAAAGACTCCCGGGTTCTGCCCATGACAGGTTGCAATGCCAATGGACTTTTGGTCAGTAGATAGTCATGGACACTACACAGGATCTAGCTACTGCATCTAAGCCGCAGACAGGCCATACTGCAATTTCCAAGTGAGAATACTGCATTAAGAATATCGCTAGCCTCTTTTGTAGCCACAAGAGTTTCCACTGATTTACTTGTCGGAAAATGTCATCGAAAGATAGAGAGGTGTTGGTTCCTTGCTTGGATTAAAATGTTTCCCGTTATGAGGATGGATATGACAACATATCCTTTGAAGCTCAGTGAGGGGCAATATTAAGTGGTTCCGTAGGGAATTTGGTTATGTTTGTTACTTGCAGATAAGCAGAGATACGATTTCTCGACTTCACTGGATGTTTTGAGTAGAACATGAAATCAGTCTTTTGAATACCCTTGTTGGTGCTGTAGTCGATGTCTGCTATTAGTTGTTCTGGAAGGTGTTTGAGGAGGTTTTTGATTGAACCTTTTCATAGCTGCTTTGGAGATTTGTAATGGATCTACCTGCAGGTGAGTGGTGATGAATATGAGAGACAAAGGACTGGGCTGTGGGAACGCGTCCCAGTATGTCTACAGTTGGACAGAGTTATGCATGCCAAATGCAACCGGTAGCTCTTTGTGTGGTGAGTCTGCCTGGAGAGAAAAATATCAAATGACAGCCCCTCAGCCAGGCCTCTTTTGAATTCACTCCTCCGCTCTCGTGAGTGGGGGCCTTCGTGTAGTCCTCTTTTAATTTCTGGTTGGAGGAAGTCACTTCCTCTCTCTCTATGGTGGGAGTCTTCAGGCAGTCCTCCTTCTGTCTATAGTTGGAGGAAGTCCTCTTTCATTATCAAATTATCTGAGGGGGGAGTGGCTCGCCTCCCAACAGTAACTACTGTCTGGTAGTCTTCATACAGATCTTTTAGAGGAAAAGTCCTCTTTTGTTTTTGACTTGTGGGAGGGCGAAGCATCCCTCCTCCCATCAGCTTCATTTTCTCCTGGGGCCCAAGCTCCCATCCCTGGCCCATTAGTGCTCCTCACTTCCCAGTTTAACACAATTGAGGAGGAACAGGAGAAATGTACAAATATGTTGCATATAGGGCTGTGTCAACAGCAGCGTCATTCCTGCCGTGAAGCACAATATTCAGGGCAAAGCAGTTCAGGTATAGGCACTCCGCATTCCATCCCTACCCAAGTGAGCACGGTTCTGTGAGTCAGAGTGGCGACGGAGCAGTGATTTAGTGCACCCCAGCCACACTCAAGCTCATGACTCCTAGGTAGGGTTCCCCTCTCCGGGCCAAGTGGCCTGTGTAGCGAGGGGCTGGAGTAGCAATTTCAAATTAGGAGTTAGATGGTCAATGAGCCCATTTGGCCACCTTCACCAACCTTCAGACGGCTCGTCCAGTCCTTGGCCAGGTCAATAAACAAGCCGTGCACGCTCCAGAAAGCAATATGCAGCGCTGGTCTGCGCACATCAGAGCTGCGACGTGTTTTGCCGGCAATCATCGAAGAGGTCAACAGCAGTGGCTGGGCAGCTGCCCAAGAAAAACTAATTTGCTGGTGTTTGACAAGTGATCTCATGACTCTTTCTCATGCTGTGGCACAGCAGCTCTTACCTCTGTGGAGCGATCCCTGGCTGGTGGCTCACCTATTCACCACCACGCGTGTACAGTCTCGGGGGCTAAGCAAGGCTTGAGCCAATAAACTTCTTGTCTGTTGTCCAAATGTTGGCAGAAATGCCTTGCCCTGCACAGTTTGGCCCCTGTTGGTCAAAGAGATGTCAGAAAGAGCGATGGATGGCTGGGCTGAATTGAGGCTTTACAATGAGTATTAATTCCTAGCCGGGAGCTTCTCAGGGGAGATCCTCTCCGTCGACCTCTTTCAACAACCCTACACAGGGTCAAGGTACTGTCCAGCAGCAGACTGGTCAATTACTGCAATTTCGAAGTGAGAATGCTGCTTTAAGAATATATTTAGCCTCTGCTTCACCACTAGATTTTCCACTGATTTACTGGCAATACTCCCAGGAGTTCTTCTCTCTGAATGCACTTTGCCTTTCATTACACACAATTTTGTATGGACAGTGACATACTGTGTCCTTTACAACGGTTGCTTTAGCCTGGGCCCCACCACTTGTGATGTGATCTTAGTCTTGCCTCGAAAATCATGATGGCTTTTTAAATGCTTTTAGAAACATGTTTATTAGACCAAGCCTAGAGTTTTCTGTAAAAGAAGCCCTGAGTGATATTCATCGAGAACTAAATGATGTTCTAACATATGGCTGCAAACACATTTGTAGACTGAACACAGACAATATTGTTCGAACAAGAACTTTAAGAGGACATAAAGGATGAACTTATATGAGCCCTTGCCCTCCCACGTTCTCAGATTTGATTGAGACTTTTCTGGTGGTTGACCATCAGATAATAGAGAGGAAACAGGAGAAGAGAACGGGACGCTTAACCATTTTTGTCCAGCATGATCAGTGGCTGCTACAAATTCTCATGGTGGAAATTCCAAAAGAAACCTATGCAGACTGGTGGTGCTCAGACCTTGTTGACTGAGGCAGAAGGGTATAAGAGATGCAACAAAGGATTGTCTTTCTATTGTGGAGAGCTGCTCATCTAATCAGAATGAATCCAGTATGTCCCTTAAAGGGATGGTAAACTCCAAAGCCCATCCTTGGTGAGGGAGGAAGAATGCGTGCTTTAAATGTGTGTTCAACAGGCATTAGAGCAGCTGTATGAATGATTATGAGTAACCACTACTACTGAAGTTCATCCAGTTGTTCAACTCCCTGCTATACTGGATTGAGGTACATCAGGCATGTATAAAGATCAGTCTTGGGCTAATAACAACTGAATGACCAGATACCCTAAAAAGACTGTAAAGATTGGTTCCCCTTGTTGTCTGGAGCTATGTTGAAACAAACTAGTCTGTTGCAGGTTGCTTTCAGTGAATGACCGGAAATTCTGCATTTTGACTTCACTGCCACTTCCAATTACAAAATTATATTTGGTATACATTGGCTCCAGGGTCACTATCTACCTAACATGGAGACATAATCAATCACTATGACAATAGCACAATATTGTTATACCCATTGTGTTAAAAAGGGTAGCCTCTTGGGATCTCAAGAAACTGCTGTCAAAGACAAAAATGAATTGGATGTGAGCCCTATAGCGTCTTTATCGTCACTCCTCAAACATGTTATGGATTCTCCGATGTGTTTGTCAAACCTCCAGAAAATTTGCTTCCACTGCACAGACCATACGATCCTGCTTCAGAGACTGACCCCAATGCAGTAATACCATTTGGTAGAATATATTCTTTGTCAGATGTAGGAAGGCAGATTGTAAATGAATATCTTAAAGATGATATCACTACTGATTTAATTGTACACTCCTGTTCTCCAGTAGTAGCTCTCTTGTTTTTTGATACCTAAAAAACACACAAGATCTTGTGTTATATATTCCAAAAATGTATGGAGTGCATCTTTTCTGACAATATGAATCAATTTGTCATCATCTGTTTAGATGATATCTTGTTTTTTTCAAGTTAAAAGATACATCAAAAGAATGTAAGAGAAGTACTTAGCAGACCTCGTTCACATTTATCTATCCGTGAAACCAGAAAAGTGTAAAAATGATAAAGACTCTGTCAAGTATTTGGGGTTCTTACTCATTACCACTAGATTATATATAGATCCCTATAAAGAAGAAGCTTTCTTAAATTGGCCATTGCCATCTACAATTGAAAAGATCATGTCCTAGGGTTTTGAAATGTGTATAGGCCATTCATTCTAAAGTTTTCCCAATATGCTTGTAATATAATGCACCTTTTGGAATCAAAAAGGCAAAAGACCCTTCAAGATCTTTATGAAGACACTTACTTCTGCTCCAATTCTTTTACAACCACATCCTCAGAATATCTGCTGTGTAGTCTAACCCTTTTAAAATAATTGTTAAACCATACAACAGGATGGAAAGACACATCCAGTGCTTTACCTATCAAACACTGTAATCTCTTATGAAAAGATGTATCCAATAATTGGAAGAAATTGTTAGTTGTAAAGCATGATTGTACTGAATGGAGACCCTTATTAAATGAAACCAATGAGCCATTTGAAATTAGGACGGATCATCATAATTTACAGGAATTAAGAAGTGTTCACAACAGAAACAGCAGACAGGCATGGTTGGCTAATTTTTCTCCCAGAATTATTTATATGTGACCTATATTCCTGAATCTAAGAATGTTGCCACTGATGTTTTATTTAGACATTGACCAAAGGGTCAAGAACCAGAACACTGCAATATCATTCAAAACGCCAAGACTGTTGGATTGGTTCAGTCAGTCTTCAAGAAAATCAAAACATCCTTTACTGATAAATAAACCAAGCATCTATAGGAACTAAGAACTACGATACTGTTGACTTTAATCAATGGGTTATACTTTAAGCAGAGAAATATAACCTTACCAACCAGTGAGCTACAAAAATAAGAGACTTGGCTCCATGGCTTTCCTGTAGCTGGCCGAGTCGAGCCACTTTGCTGATTTTGTCTCAGTAGTTTTAGGGCCTACAGTGCGGAATGATGTTGAAAAGTAAGTTCAATTTTGAGCTGTTTGTGCTCAGAACAAATCAACAAAGAAGATATCATATAGATTATTATATCTTGTGTCTGTGCTTACTGAGCTGAAGTACACTTCAGTTCATCAATGACATAGCCTCATCTTCAGGTTATAATGTAATCAGGTTAATTGTTGATACCTTCTAAAAAATGGCACAGCCTGCAGCTACAGAATTGGGACATAGTTTCTTGAGTGAAATTTTTTGTCTACATTCTTTTCCCATTGTGATTAATTCACATTGCAGAATATAATATACTTCTGGCTGTTGGAAAGCAGTTTGTCGTTTCTTAGCAATATCTCAAGTTCCAACCTCTGGATATCATCCGCAGTCCAATGGACAAAACAAGCACACTAATCAATCTTTAACACAGCATGACAAGTCAAGGACCACGGAAACACACAGACGGGAATAGCGATCAATTGGCAGAGACAAGCAAGTAGGTAAGAACTATGCAAATCTTGTATTTTCGGACGTTTTTGAAAAGCCTGGTTTTTTAAATAATTTGAAACCATGGTGGACAGCTCAAACTGTGAAAATAAAAAGCTATTTTTGGCAATATTCTCACAAAGAAGGGTTAAATGCTGCTTTGAAGTATGCATAAAAGAAAATTCTCAACTGGGCACCAGTGCTGTGCTGCAAGCTATTTGTTATATACTGCAATATAAATTAAATTAAGACTGGAAAGTCAAACTTCAAGATTAACCAGGCTATAAAAGAGAAAGTTTTGAATATTAATATTTAAACCTACATGGTGTATGTGTGTTCATGGCAAGGAAACATTGTTTAAACACAGAGAGAAATACACACAAAAGATTAGAAGATGTGCATAACAGCAAATATGTGTTGATTTAATACACTGACTGAACTATAAAATTGCAATTAGAGTAATAGGTTGGCACATATAATATTTTAGAGCAATTGAAATTTATTAAACTGTTTACTTTTATTTTTTCAACAAGGCTAATGAATTTAAATATTAGTTTATACGTTCTTTAAATAAGTGTTGTGATTTTAAATATTAATGTTTACTCTGCTGCTATGTCCGTATACAGTGTAATTTAAAAGAGACTTGCTAATTTTTGCATATGCATTTGTACACAATCTTCGATATTGTTTAGAATCACATCACTGTGGATGAAGGCATGAGATATTTAGAATTCTCCTGGTTTACAAGTGCTCATGCTTTGAGCAGAATTTACCCTCTTAACCTCTTTGCTGCTAGGCCTCCCCCCCTGTGCTAAGCCTTTTTTGGCTATTTGGGGTAGTTCGCACTTTGGGCACTGCAACTTTTTGTCCCAATAAGGTATCCATGCCAATTTTGCACCCTTGTCTTTTAACTTCCTGAGGATCCTAAAGGTACCCAGGGTTTGTAGATTCCCAGGGAGGGGACCGAGAGATTAGCCAAAATACAGATACATTTTGTTTTGTTTATTTTGGGAAAGGTGGGAAAAAAGCGATGCAGAAGAAAGCGTCTGATTTTTTCCCTGCAAATTGTATTAACTAAGGTTTTGCGGTGCTAAACTCCCCACCTTTGACAGAGAATCAAAGGTTTCTACATAGTTTTGGCATTAAACTGGGACATAGCCTATTTTTCCTATTTTTGGTGCTTTCAACCTCCTTCCAGTTAGTGTTAGAAATGGGTTTGAAACCAATAATGGATCCCGCAAAGCTATATATTTCGGAAAAGAAGACAACATTCTGAATTCAGCAAGAGGTCATTTGTGTAGATCCTTCAAGGTTTACCTGTAGAAAGTAACAGTTAAAATACAAAAATATTGAAATTGAGGTGAAAAAAACCAGCCATTTTTGCCTAAGTTTTCACCTGTAACTTCTTCTAAGTATGGCAGATTTTTTAAAGCAATATACCTTTACGTCCGTTGGACCCTTCTGTTTGCGGGGATATATAGGACTTGTAGATTCACAAAAACCAAAGGTACCCAGAGCCACTAACTGAGCAGCACCATGCAATAATTTTTCATCGTGCACCGGGTATACAGCAATTCATTTGGTAAAATATAAAGGCAGAAAAATAGGTATCAAAAAAACCTATGTATTTCCGAAATGGGAACAACATGTGGAGTTTAGAAGCAGTGGTCTCTCTCGGCTTGGTGTGCTTTCTGACGCCACCCCCCCCCCCCCCCCGCCCCGGTTGGGGGGGAGGGCAAATCGGGTGTAGTAGGGGGGGGGGGGGGCGGTAGAAGTAAGACTGTGCCCATTTCTTTTTTTGGACGGGGTGAAGGCATCGACATGTTCATTCAGGGCAGCCCAACCCCTAATTAATGTAAAAATTGCCCCTGGTGTCTAGTGGCAGATCAGGGGCTGTTGCCCATATCTGTCCACAAGGGGAGGGGTGGCAGGAAGACTGTGCCCATTTTGTTGGGGGGGGGGGGGAGTTGGGGGCAGCAGCCCCCACCACTGCACAAGGAAATAACATTTTCCCTGGTGCCTAATGACTTTCTGCCCACCCCCCGGGGAGATTGGAGGCTATAGCCGTGATATGCTGCCCGGCGGGTGGGGGAGGATGGAAAGAGTGTGCCCATTACACTAAGAAAATAATAGTCTCTAGTGCCCAGAGGGCTTTCTGTCCCCTCCAGGGGGCAGATCGGGGGTTATTGCCCCCATTTGCCTCCGGGGAGGGCAGAAAGACTGAGCCCATTTTTTTTTAGGTGGGGGCATTAGCATGCTCATTGTGGGCAGCCCCACACCTTGTTTATAAAAAACGACAACAATCCCTGATAGCTACTGGCCTTTCGGCTCCTCCTGGGGGGCAGATCTTGGGTAATAACCCCCAACTGCCCCCAAGGGGGGGCAGAAAGACTGTCCCTTTTGTTTTTGAGGAGGTGGGTGCATTGGCAAGCTCATTTTGGGCAGCCCCCACCCCTACGTTTTCAACTAAAAAAATCCCTGGTGCCTAGTGTGCTTTCTGATGCCTCCTCGGGGGGTAGAGTGTGGGCTATTGCCCCCATCTGCCCCCCAGGGGGGCTAAGAGAATGAATATGCCCATATAAATATGAGGGAAGCAAAGTCCCTTGCCCAAGGGGCCGAACCCCCTTCCCTGGTGTCAAGTGGTGGATCCTTGCTTGGGGATCGCCCTCCTGCAGTGATCCCCAAGCAGGGATCCAGTAGGGAAGGGCACCGTTGTAAAGGGGAGATTCTTCCATTTCCAACAATACCTCTCCCTTGTGTTTCAGAGCTCGGGGACTGAGACAGCCCCGTGAGCACCGAAGCAGTGAAAATGAAATGAGCCGATCGGCTCATCTCACTTTCACTTTCAGTGAATGAATTCAGCACGCCATGCATGAAAAACAAATACCTCGGGAGGTTGAGGAAGCTCTTTCTCAGCGCCCGAGGCTCAAAAAAGGCTCAAAAACAAAAAGGACATCCCTCTGCTGTTTACAGCAGAGGGATTTGGTGGTCGCGTGAAGAGGACCAAACGGTTCTGTCCTCGGCATACCAGCACCTTGGCGGGGAACGGAACCATTCCATCCTTTGCACCAAAGGGGTTAATAGTTGTTCTTATGCTGGAAGAGCTCGGGTCAACCTATCCTCAGTCTAGCTGAGAGCACAAGACTCACAATCCATATTAAACTGATCAATGGCACAGAATACAAAATAATCAAGAGGGTCATGGGGGTCAGGGGTGTGAGTGAAATGAGCTGTTGTGGTAAACAGAGATACCCGCAGAACCCTAACTGAACACGCACCACAGAATAATGAAGGACCTGGTGCATAAGTGACCTTGGGAATCATCACACAGGCTCAAAGTATTGACGTCCTGCGCCAAAGGATTCGATGCTTTCATTCAGATTAAAAAATCTGCATAATAAATGTAATCCTAGTTCATTCTTTGGATAGAAACATCTGTGCCCAGGACATCTCGTTCTCCCTCTGATTCCTTCTGAATAAAAAAAAAACATTACCCCCATTAACTGTTCACTCATTACTGCAGGTGGTCCGGACCAGTCAGCTTCTCCTCTTTATACAGTAGCAGGGAACATTAATGCATCACTGGTACAAGCACAGTTAAGGTACAACTTGTGAGCAATGTAGATACATTCCACACTAAAAATAGTGATTATATGCAAAGTAGCCAGATAACATTATAATGACATTATTTGTCCTATGACAAACCTACCACTGCCTCAACCTGGTCTCAAACCCTAAACTCAACCTTGAGCACAAAAGGACAGTTTCTGCTTCCTTTTCTTACGGGGAGAGGAGATCTTTCTGGGCCAGAACCAATGAACACAGAAATAATCAGAATATGGGATGTGAAAGGGACAGGTGAATTCTCAAAAGGGGCTAGTAGTTGGCCTGTGAGTGAAGCCGGAGGTGACAAGTGACACTCTAGGATAAACACCACTGGAAGTTGTACCCATTCATATGCAAAGACAGAGCTACCCAAGACACCTGATGAGAGCACTCACAATACTGAAAATCATCGGAATTTGAGGGCTCTCCATGCGAATGAATTCATGTCTCTGAAATGAGAATACAGCTCATGTCAGTGAATTCTGCATGTGTTGTCAGTTACAAAAAAATCAAGCCATTAGTCTCCAGGCTTGGAAGACTTGAAAAGATTATTATTTTGTTCAGTGTTTGAGATTCTCGTGCTGGAGACAGCACTACCGTGGCAGGAAAAGGATGCTGAATGGTGCTCAGCGGGAGGGAATATTGCTGTTTTGCAGACTTTCTACTGCACGCCACAAAAAACCTCTAAGAGATGAACTTGCAATCAAAACCACCTTCAGGCATCTAAAGGACATGGCAGATATGAGATGATAACGATACCCTTTTGATCATTGACAGTGAATGTATATTTGGCTAACACAAGCTTTGACCTTCAGTCATTCTAACCAACCAATTTAGTCTATGTGGAAGGAGTGTACACTGCCACCCCAGAAGACAAAGGCAAAACCTGTCGCATTTGCCACCCACTGTGATTCCTGAAACCATGCTGCTGTCACTAGTCTTTTCCCTGCTACCGCAGGTTTTAAATACCTGTAAGGACATCGAATAATAAATTCAATTCATCCTTTCAAAATTAAAAATTTAAAGAAGGCATTTTTAAGGGATGGAAGAGCTTTGCTCATTTCAGCAGCCTCTCGCCTTAACTAGAAATCACTGCTTGAAAGGGCTGGTGTTTCATGTGTTGTTCTACTTCTGGGTGAAAGATTGCTAAAAGGTTTTATGAGCTGTCTGTCTTTGGTTGCAAAGTCACATTTTATATTGGGATAGTAACGTTAGCTTTTGCTGGAACCACTTAGGCCAATAAAAATTATATTCTTCAATAAAAAGTCCGAGCTGCAATCCCTCAGTAGGTCTGCAAATTGGCTGCAAGTTATGAGGAAATTTATGGACATTCAATGTTTTCTACCGTGCTTCAGGCGGACCAAACTCAGTCGATCAAGCTTTACACATTCCGCGTTGGTTTAATATCTGTTCTAAAATGATGTCCTGATTCACTGGTGGATACCACAGTAAAATTTAAATAATGGCACTGAATAGTGAGTCACAGCAACTCTCCTGGTTTACCCAACACTTACAAAAGCCACCTTGCATGTAGTGTTTCTTTTCATTTATGCATATCTTCCACTTGCATTTTCTTGAAAAGGACATGCAAAAGCAAGAATTTAGAAACAACCTGGTGAAGCAATACATTTGAGTCCTCTACAGATGGTTAGATTTTGGGCTTTCCGCCCCTATTCTGGTAGCCCTTGTGACTGGGTTCGGGTAATTGTGAATGTTGCTTCATAGTGCAGTATTTTATACTGTTCTCATAGGAGCCAACTCGCCTCAGGATAATTGTGGTGAAGGACAATAGGCACTTCTAGCCACAAACGTTAAGACCCATTACTGCCCCAAAGACATAAGACAGACATACCCGGGAACAGACTCCAGATTTGGTCTTCTGACACTACAAAGTGTGACCAGGGAGAAAAATCGTTGTTTGTATTAAGTGAGTTTTCGTACCTGCTCAGCATGCTGTGAGGTGTCTTTTTTTACAAGAAAATCTGCTATGAACCTACCTACCCTGTGAGTGATCAAATCAGTCTGATAGCAAAAAACAAAACAGAGAAAATAGGAAATAATTCATGTCTCTGAAATGAGAATACAGCTCATGTCAGTGAATATTCTGCATGTGTTGTCAGTTAAAAAAAAAAAAAAATCAAGCCACTAGTCTCCAGGCTTGGAAGACTTCTTTATGAAAAGATTATTATTTTGTTCAGTGTTTGAGATTCTCGTGATGGAGACAGCACTACCGTGGCAGGAAAAGGATGCTGAATGGTACTCAGCGGGAGGGAATATTGCTGTTTTGCAGACTTTCTACTGCACACCACAAAAACATCTAAGAGATGAACTTGCAATCAAAAGCACCTTCAGTCATCTAAAGGACATGGCAGATATGAGATGACAATGATATCCTTTCGATCATTGACAGTGAATGTATATTTGGCTAACAGAAGCTTTGTGGGCAAAAACGTATTTTAAGACTTTTTACATAACAGTAGCATGTTGCGTTCCTGCCACTCCACGGTACCTAAAATGATGAGTGTAACAGGGTGAAGCAAACGTTTGTAATGAGGAAATCTTCTAGCTGCGACAGCTATCTCAACAGCGTCAACCTCATGGTATAGAAATGGAAGATGAATTGCAAGTTGCTGATTCCGCTTACTGCTGGTTTAGATGTCAGGTGGATCTAGAACGCGAGAAGGCACTACTACCGTTTGACATGTTGAACCACAAACTGCTGCACTATGGGCTGTCACTACTGTGGCAGACCACTGCAGGCAACTATCGAAATCTATGAAAATCCAAAGGTGTTTAGCCAGAGCCCAGTTAAACTGTACTAACTAGGGCAGTGATCACATTATGTTTGCCTAATGAGGTGTGTATGACTGGAAATTAGATGTGTAAGCATTGACATGACGTCAGCCTACTGATGCGGATTCTGACATGGAAAACATTAAAACAGCAAAGAGCCTCTGTGATTTCTATGGCCATCAACTGTATGTGCACTACACAACAATGTAATACATATTTACCAGAATTACAAGTCTGCGTTCCCACAATGATTTTGATCAGGGCTAAAGAAAATTCAGAAATTATTGCCACATGGAAACAAAAGCAATGACCCTATTCCAACTACTCTGTTTCATTTAACCCAAATCAATACATTAGTTAAACATAGTGTGGGAGCATAAAGCGGGTAACTCAAAATTTAGATACCCCGAAATTTACATCAATTAGATTGCCAACATTTCACTGGATCAGTGACAGTGTTAAACCACAATTCCATGAGGCAATGTGTCCCCAGCCTAAGGCACCTCCCAAAGCATAAAAATTAGAAAATACAATTCATTAAGTAAATGGATAGGCCTTCTCAAAACTGTTTTCTAGATCAACGAAAACTTAAATGGCTTTTATTACAGAAAGTAGTACAGAGTCAATGCCATAAGGGCACTCAGTGCAGAGGTTTACTGAGTATGCAGTAATCTGAAAGTATTATATGCCCCAAATGAGCAGCAAAATCAAAAGAAAAACACACGTACAGCATCCCTAGCAGCATACAGGTCATGAGAAAAATCTTCTGGCTCACCCTCAAAATGAAGGGAGTTTCATATATTATTCTTGCATATAAAATTACAGGATTCACAGTTTCACTGTGGTGTGAGCAAATGTAGCATTTCATCAGCATATCAGAGTACAATAAAAATTAAACGTCGCATTGCCTTAACAAATAAGAACTAATCCACTACATGAATAATTGTTCAGCACCGTCTATGCTAATGTCATCTAGACATGCTCAAACCAAATACATTAACAATAACGTGTTATGTGAATGAATAGATCTCAGTGAACAAATGGAAGGATCTTGCAAATCTTTTAGCTTATAACTGAACTGTTCCGGAACCTGTGAGGAGAGTAGGTCTGCAGGCGGGGAAGCACAGAATAAGTGCCAGAGATGACTTCTATTTTGAACAAGATGGAGTTTGTACAAAAATGTGGCCTAATTAACATATCGGAAAAAAGCAATTCTACTAATCATGAAAAATTAGTTCCAAAAGGAATAGTACTTTTTCAGTATGCACACATGAAATCGAGTGTGAAAATGTATTCTGCACATTGTTAATTAAACACAAAACAAAGGCCACAACTGAAACTCCTGGGTTTAACAAACAAAACAATCTTGACTTGGCCGTGGTGGAGTATCCCTTTTAAAGGACTATTTCCCTCAGCCACCATAAGTGGCATGCTTCATCATAGAGGATCCCCCTTGCACCGTGATGCTTAGTCACGGTACGGGCTACAACCCAACATAACAACTGACTTTCCTCTTTAGTTCTGCATTGGAATTGTCAGGGTGGGAGGGGGAAGAATTAATGTTTCTAAATTAATGTTTGAAAACTATCACTTTTAAATTAATACTTCTCATTGTGCTGATACAATCTGACGTACTAAGGGGAAAAGGTAGTTCTGCATGTTAATTAAATACATTTTTGAATTTTGAAGAAACGTTATCATATTTTTAAACTTCTGCTGCAAGATGTTGTTAAAAACGATGGTGTTCCTAAAGTCAAGTGTTGTAGGACACCCTAGGTAGTTCTTTTCTTTAATTTCAATTAACCTTTATAAATAAAGTCTTGCCTGTTTATTGAACATCTTTTTTTTGTTTTTTTAAACATATTTTATTTGTCAAGGTTCACATATATTACAGGGCTCTGCATTCCAGAGACAACTGCATAATCACACCATACTTAATGCACTTGCTTTGACTATGTTCTCACAAATACAACAAAACATAAGAAATAACGTAACAGGTTACCCCAACACCCCCCCCCCCCCGGTCGCACTGAATCCCAACACTCCTGAGCTTATCTTATAATTATAGCAGGAGGACCTACCCCCTCGGTCTCCCCCCCGCCCTGCACCTCCATTCTCCAAACATGTGCATGTAAGTCAACCCAATGGGTGTGCCCCCGTTGGTGACGGTGGATCTAACAACAGGCCTCGATAATCTGCCCATCGTTTCCAGATCTTGTAATGTTTGTGGCGGCACCCCCAGGCAACAAAAATGGGTTGTTCCAACCCCTTACAGAAGTCCATACCATTCTTCCACACGGTCACCAGAGGTGTCTGCGCCGCCTTCCATGCCCTGGCAATGTCCCTTTTCGCAAGAGTGAGGCCCAACTGCAACAGGTGTCGTTTGTATATTTTGCCCCCTATGCCCTCCATGACATGGAGCAGGGCCAACCGAGGTGTGCGGGGGAGCTCCCACCCCAGAACCTCCGAGAGGCAGGTAAATACTCCCCTCCAGAGCCGGTATAGAGAAGGGCAGGGCCATATTGTATGGATAAATGTGCCATCCGCATGGCCGCATCTAAGACACATAGGGGAGGCTATCAGCCTCGCTCTCCACAGACGCATTCGTGTAAAGTAAACCCTATGTAGGTATTTGAACTGAATGAGTCGCATGGCTATGGCTGCCCCACGTGGAGCGGTCAATGCCTCAGTCCAGTCCTCCTTCTTCAGTGAACCCACATCTCCCTCCCAATTCCCCTGGAGTTTCTGGAGCGAAGAAGAGCAATGTGTAACCAGGGTCTGATATATCCGGGAGATTTTATGGTCCATGAGGTCCCCCATAAACACTTTTGCTTCCAGGGGGCTGAATTCTGGCAGGGACTCCAACCCCTGTAGGCTGGGAGATAAGGCGTGTCTAAACTGAAGATATCGATAGAATTGGGACCGCGGCATGTGGAATTCTTTCTGAAGGTCCTGGAAGGATTTGAGCATCGGCCCCCTCATTACATCCCCCAGGACTGAAAATGCCGATGTTATTCCATCCCCGGAACCCTTGTAGGGCAGCCAGCTGTGGTAAGCGCCAATTATTCCAAAGGGGAGTCTCCCGGGTCAGCGTTGTCCACCACCCCATCCGACGCAGCGCCTGTCTCGAGTTCTGAAACACCATCCACGTAACCGGCGGAAGGGAGCCCCCCAACGACGCTGAATACAGTAATGTATGGAGCGAGTGGTAGCCCATAAGTTGGCGCTCCACCGCGTAAGCTGGGTCCCCCCGTCACCGTACCACCATTCGTTAAGGACCAGCAGGTGCGAGGCCTGGTTATACAACAAGATATCTGAGGACGCTAGACCCCCACAGTATGTGGGCCAAAAACAGGTTCGCAGGGCTACCCTCACCCTTCCCCCGGCCCATAAAAATTGCCCAAGTGCTGCATTTACCTGTCAAAACCATCGGGCTGGGATCTGATACGGGTGGTTCTGAAGTTGATTAAGGAGCCGGGGGAGCGCCACCATCTTAAAGATGGCCAATCTGCCATAGATCGATAGGGGCATTCGAGTCCAAGACTGAATGTCGTTGCGGATTCCTTCCCACACCGGAGCCAAATTACGCTCCCAGGAGGCAGCCGGCACATCCGACAAGAACACACCAAGGTATTTCAGACAGAGGAGATCCACTCACCCGCACACGTCTGATCCCCGAGGCTCGCGGGCCTCTTCCACAATGGATCGGTAGTGGGGGGCCAGTTGCACAAAATACTTTTAAAAAAATTTACTAGGGAACCCATTGGGCCCTGACGCCTTTCCCAGATTCAGTTCCCCCAGGGCCGTACCCAGCTCTTCATCCATCAGCGGTAGCTCCAACTGCTCCCGTATCTCGTCAGTAACAGTTTTAGGCGGAAGATCAGCTATGAATTTGTCAACTGTGGCGGTAGGTAGGCATTCTTTGAGGGCATATAAATCCGCATAATATGCGGCAAAGCTGTCAGCCAGGGCCTGTGGGTCAGTAAGAAGGTCACCCGTCGGGCCCACGACGCCCGGCAGGCTCTGAGAGTGGAACGTCCCCTGACAGAGTCGGTGTAGCATCTTGCTAGACTTGTCCCCCCACTGATACACTCTGATACGTGTTGCCAACCAGGCTTGGCGGGCCTCATCCATCAATAGGGCGGCATACGCTCCGCTTCCCAAATCTTGCGCTCTAACGCCTCAATGCCCGCCTCCAAATGTAACAGCTTATCCATGCGCTCCCTACGCGCTGCCGTACACCAGGAGATGTCCACCCCCTCAGTGTTGGTTTTAGTGCCTCCCACAAGGTCGCAGCACCAGGGACGGATCCCACATTAATCATCAGGTATTGATGTATGGCTTCACGCATGTGTTCCCTGTAACTCTCATTTTACAAATGCCACCCTGAAAGGCGCCATCTAAAGGGCTGTTTCTGTCCTCCTATTTGGAGCATTAGGGCTACCGGGGAGTGATCCGA
The DNA here is from genome assembly GCF_964204655.1 of Triturus cristatus. Lineage (NCBI taxonomy): Eukaryota > Metazoa > Chordata > Amphibia > Caudata > Salamandridae > Triturus > Triturus cristatus. The sequence goes on along the minus strand of NC_140589.1, from coordinate 665,592,047 downwards.
CAGGCCCCGTGGGAGAATCTCCGAAGATACCACCCTGCCAACTGCTACCCGGGGAACAAAGAGATAATCAATCCTAGAATATGAGTCATGAACTGTGGAGAGATAAGTGAATTCCCGTCTATCCCCATGGAGGTGCCGCCATACATCCACCCAATCAAGCGCCGCCACCAGGGAATGCAATTTTGTGGGACGATCTCTAACTAGGTCCATTACATTATTCCAGTCTCCACCAACAATGGATAAGGCATCTGGTATGTCCGCCCATAGGGTCATGAGCAGCTCCACCAGGGCCCATTGCAATGGGGGGGGGCATAGACACTACCCAATACAAGCAGATCCTCTCCAATCTTACCCTGAAGAAACAAATAACGCCCTTGATTATCTACCCACTGTCTGATATGTGTATACAGGACTCTACGGTGTATCAGTATCGCCACCCCTGGGATCCCCTCGTAAATCCCGCATGAAAGACCTGTTGGAACCCATACCGCTGTAGGCATAAGGCCTTTGTACCCATAAGGTGGGTTTCCTATAGCATAAGAATATCCGCCCGGCCCATTTAGCCAGCTAAAGAATAGCCCCCCCGTTTGATTTTGTCCAAGGCACCACGCACATTCCAGCTAACTATACGAAGAGTACCTGGAGTCGTCCATCCCCTAGTAGGTGTACTAGCCATCTGTGACCGTGTCTATCTCTACTGAAAGGATGAAAACATTTTGGTACGTGCAACAGGAAACGTGCGACCAGTAACCATAAACAACCCCCACCCAACAAACCCCCCACCCCATACCTCAAAAACTCTGTAGCATCTGTCGCGGTGGGGTTGAACCCAGACCCCCAATGGGAGGACGAGAGCCACCCCATCCAATGGATCCCCAACTTACAGCCCATGTCTCCAGGACATACCCCCAGCCAGGAGAAGCCCGGTGGAGGTGCCGGCCCTTATCAGAGTCTCATCAATTAGCCTTGATTAATACAGAGCCCCACAGTCCCTCATAAACTCATCAGTCAATCAGACAATGTCTGCCGCCCGGCGGCGGAACCCCTCCAGGAGGAAGCGCCACATGATTGGGAGCGGCGCCGTGACCGCGACCACCGGTTACCCTTCGGCTGCCACCGTGGACCCCTCCGAACTGCATCACCTGATGAGTCAGATTCCCTTCCCGGCGGCGTGTGCGCCCGCACTCGTACTGTCTCATCTGTCCATTTGAAAACCTCTTCCGGAGTGTCAAAAAAGTGCGTGAGGGAGCGATAAACAACTCGCAGTCGGGCAGGAAACAGGAGAGCGTAGGGGAGCTTGAGAGCTCTCAGACGGGCCTTTGCTGCCATAAACGATTGCCGCTGTTGCTGAACTAGCCGCGTATAGTCCGGAAAGATGAGATACGCACATTGTCATATATCAAGGGTTCCTTGAAGCGGGCCTGTTTCAATATGATGTCGCGGTCCAGGTAGTTCAGTAACTTTGCTATCACCGGTCGCAGGCGGGTTCCAGGCGGGGGTTTCTGCATGAGTGCCCTGTGGGCACGCTCCACCACAAAGCAACGGGATAAGGCGTCCGGAGGGAGCCAACTTTTCAACCATTGCGTGAGGAAGCGTTCCATGTTACCATCCTCGCATCCCTCTGGAAACCCCACGAAGCGCAAGTTGTTGCGTCGGGCCCGCCCTTCAGCATCTTCCACACGCAATGCCAGCCCCTTCTGGGCAGCCTCCATAACAGCCACCGTTTTCTTTAACACGTTGACATCATCCTCCACACTAGAGATCCGAGTCTCGGCCTCTGTAATGCAGGACACCGCATTATGCAAGTCTTGCCTCAAAAGCATGACATCAGAGCCAACCGCCCCTATTTTGGCCTCCAACATATCCCTAGATTGGGTGATAGCGGCAATGAGGGCTGCATTATCCGGCATGGACCCCTGCTGTCCTCCGGAAGCTCCAGCCGTCGCCCCCAGACCAGTGAATTTGTCAATGGGGCCCTGCTTAGGCGGGCCACTGCCCCCTTTGTCCCGCGTCATGGCCACCCCTGCGACTCCTCGCGTAGTGCCGGGAAAATCAGGAGAGAGGCGAGAGGTGAGAAGCCCCCACTAATGGCCTCCCGCGGCCTGACTCTGCTGCCGAACGGGAGCCTATATAGGGCCGCCCCAAGATGAAGGTCAATCAGCAAGCCAACGGCCACAGCAGCACAGAATGATTAAGGGAATGCACTAGCCGCGCCCGCATGGCCCCTCCGACCACCAGTGCATGAATCCCTTGCAGACTCGAAAAATAGCCCTCCGTCATCGTCGTCCACTCGGGCCCCACTGCACTTCACCTCAGTCCTTGCCTCTCCAGGCCGCACTCCCCTACCGGCGCTCACAGGTCCCCACCAGCCGCGATGACACCAGGGTCTGCCCCACGGTCCAACCCACTGCCGATACGGGCGTCCCCAACAGCCTGGAAGGACTGGAAGATGGAAATCCTGTGCCCGAAGAGAGGCCCCAGGCAACCCCAGGGGCCGCCAATGCCCGCACGGCCCACCGCCACTACCGTCGCGGCTCGATAATGCCACCGATCCCCCGTCACTGCGCAGGCCAAGAAAGAGCAGGGGGAGAGGCACTAACAATACTGGCCCAACGCTACGCACATTGCAGACCTCCCCACTGCAGAGAGAGGATCCAATGAGCGACAATGTTTTGAACATCTTTTTGATGTTAGTGCTGCGTCGAGTAAACAGCAGCCCAGACCAGGGGGCCGCATTTAAAAGTCAGGAGGGCCGCATGCTGCCCCCAGGCTGCACTTTGAGTATCACTGTTTTAGATTGTCCCCTATTGCTCCAAGTAATGTACATCACTTTGTGGCTTCTGAGATCAGTCCAAACTATATAAATAGTACCAATATCTACATATAGACAGAAATAATTTTTCCGAAATTAATGAAGTAAGAAGTGTATGGAGTTGGCCTAACGGCTAGGGCGGTCGACCTCGAATCTGGGGAACTGGGTTCGAGTCTCGGCAATGACGCTGAACATCCTGTGATTCTGGGCAAATCACTTAAATCTCCCCGTGCCAAACAAAAATGAATGTGTCCTCATGTAATAAAACCCTTACGATGGCAACAGCAAACAACTGTCTCAAAACTCAGCCACAGCACCACCCACTGCAGCAATTGTTCAGGGCTTACTGCGTAAAGTCACTGTTGCGACTGATAGCATGCGATTTTCCCGCACTGAATGGAAAAAAAGATATAAGGCAAACAGACTGTGGGACGTCACATACATACCAGAATTTTGGAAGCGGAAAGTGGGAGATTAAAAAAAAATATATATCAAAAGAATGTATGTCTGCTATTGACTTCTATTGCCTCAGACACAATTTCAGGAGGGAGACAGCCAAAATAAAGCCATTTTTGGCATCGAAATCGGGAGTGTCCCGCCTGAGTCGGGTTTATTGGTTTGTATAACATAGCCACTGGCTACGGCTAGCAGTCAGGCAGCAAAATGACACCCAGCTAGCAGCGTCTCACAGCTTTTCTTCACAGTGCAAGTGGCAACTGCGCCTTTTCTCTCATCAGCAGAGCGCCATTCTGACAGCAATTTCCAGGGTCGCAAATGGGGACAGCTGCGATGACCTTGCACACAGTCAAAGTGGCTAATGTTAGGGTGGTCCATGTAATTACAGAACATCCGCAGCCCCCCTTAGCCTCTACGTCTCATCCTTTGTGGTAGAGGAATATCATTCTACATCTGTACAAGAAACTTCTGCTTTGGCCCACCTGGTTTACCTTCTAAGCCTTGCTTGGCTGAAAGGAATTGGTAAACGAGAAATCAAGTAACAGCAGTAAATTATTAGAAAAAAGAACTGTAGAACCACAGGCAATCTCCAACGGCCAGCAAATGCCAAACCATGGAATCTCCTAGCCAGAATTCCTTGAAAGATTCCATGAGCACCTTCGATTACAACATTCATTAAAGACACCACATCCTCCTTCAGCCACCCAATACCAAACAAGGCATTACCCATAAATAAAACAGATGTACCATGATATGCAAGTACCGGCTAAGACAGCAGTAACATTAACACGAAATAAACTTACGTCTAAAGTACAGAGCGAAAATAGAAGAACAGTGCAATACCATAGGATGGTATGCTCTAAATATACTGGATGTGTAGAAACATGCAGAAGGCAGTCCATATTATCTTCATCAACATTTACTCTAATTTCAAAACCAAACTTTTCACACCCATTGTCACATACTCCTCTTGGCATCAGAGATAACGTACTTTTCGTTCCAGTCAGGAATCAACCAGCACAACATCATCTTTCACCTTTGCTACTCTTCTTGGTGCATACATTTTGCTTTAGCCTTTCTGAGACTTCCCAATTTCTTTCACTCTCACCATGTGACCCACGTTCAGTCCTCCTCACCAATCAAATTAAGTGAAACCTGAGAAACTAGGTCTCAGCCATAATTTATTAGAGAGAAGAGCCGTAGAACCACAACCAACCAACCAACCTGGAAGCAACTGCCAAACCCTGGAACCTCCCAACCAGAATCCCATAAAAGACCATGACACGTTCCATTACAACATACCTTAAAGACATAACCCTACACCAGCCCACCTTTAGAAAGCTGCGGCTCCTGTTATTTCCATAAGTCTATGTATTTTTATTCAACTGTTATTTGGCACCGGGAATTGTTCCATGGTCTTGAAAAAAAGCAGTAATGGTTAGGCTAAAAAGCTTTGTTGAGGATAATGATATCCTAGACCATTGCCAATGAAGTTTCAGACCTAGAGGAAGCAACAATCTTGTGGCTTAGAAGTCTTGGATGATGTTTAACAGGAGGTAGATGAAGATAGTGTAGGGGTTTCTGCCACTTTTGACACAGTTGAACGCCTCCTACTAACCAAAATGATTTATGACACTGGCATTCAGACCCTGGCATTCATGTCCTGGCTTTAGAATGGATTACTTCATTTCTTACTGACCATACTCAGAGGCTGTATTGTAGGGGAGGCTGAGCCTCCCCCATATTAAGTTGAAATGGGGTGCCCAACATGGGGCAATCTTACTGCCCCCCCCCCCCCATCGTTTACTAGCAACTTGCAAACCAGCCTCTGGATTGTCTTGTCCCAGACTGTGGCTTTACATGTAAGTAGAGGACACTCCTCATGAACCTAGCTGCTCCTTTTAAGACATGCCTAAAAGTGACTTGCTGGATGTCAGTCAGCTTTTCAAGCAACATCAATGCAAAACTGAGGATGGTTTGACCGACTTTCTCGTCCTGCTTTAGTTATCCATTAACTGGCCCTCTGCTAAGAGACACAATGCCATGCCAGTTCAGTCAGTGAGGAATCTAGACATTTCCCTTGACAGTGAGGGTGACAAATTTATAATGTTTTCCGTTGAAGGTCCTCTGCTGCATTTTGGCTTATGTTGATGTTACCGTGAACAGAAGTTGTTCAATGCCTGCTGGTTTGGATCCCTGGGCAGGAGCGGCTGACAGTTGTTGGGGCGTACTGTTGCTCCTGTGTGACCCGAATGATATTGGTAATAGCCAGAGTCAATAGCTTGCCTACAGAATTCCAAATTTGTGAAGAAGAATGCAGAGGTAAACAAACTAAGAAACGCTGAGTTTAACAATGGGATAAAAATTATGCCTGCCTTGGTTTCCAGACCTCTGTTCAAAAAACTTAAAGAGAAAAAAGTGTTATTAAATAATTAAAGGAGAGCTGACTGTGAGGGTGGTGGCAACATGTGCTCACTGAAGTTGAGAGTTCATTCTCAGTGTAAACAATACTATTTGAAGCACAATGAGGCAGCTGAACATTAGACTGTTTTTCTGATAGGGCGTACATCATCGCAGTGGTGCAACTTATGTCATGTTCTTGATTAGACTAGTCAATTTGTTGGAAACCTAGAACTAATTGCAATACAACTTCTGTGAGTGGATTGTTATTGAAATTTTTCCGTAGAAAACGATGGTGAAAAGTCTACCACTCTATCATGACGCGTTAATACAATATGGCGGATTTTTCAAAATGGCTGCCCATTATTTGAGATATAGGGTATAGCTGTTTATATGCCCATGTGTGGTATCATTTAATATGTTTTTAGGGTTGGGAAAGTCAAAAATAACATCAAAAATTGTTTCTGATGACCATAATATCAAATAATCGCGGAATATGTCAGATAGACAAAGATTGTATAATTTTTTCGTTGACTTATATGACAAAGTGTGAAGGAACGTAAATATTACAATTAACTTTTGAAATAAAAAGTTTGCTATTGTTTGTGTTTTGTTTTGTAACTTTGTTGTTATTGTTTGTTTTTTTGTTAAAATCAAAAATGTTTCATTTATGTGTTACAGATTCTTGCGAGTTGCTGTGAGATACAGTGAAAATGGAAGTAGAAAAGTGTTTCATTTGTGATGTGGTGTTTCAAGACGATGACGATGTATCTGCACTCACTGAAAGAGGAGTGCCTGGAATTCAAAAAACATGCAAGGAGAGAAAAATATCTAAGTTTCACGTTTGTGTTGGGCAGAAAGTTCACAAGAAATGTAGAGCGCATTTTGTTAACTTGAAAACTCTGTTCCAGGAGAAAGAATCAGATCCCACAACTTCTCGTGTTCTACGGTCGTGTGAAACCCAGTTTGACTTTAGAAAAAAAAAAATTCTGTGGTACTGAGTTAAGTTTATACTTCAGGGAGAGGACAAAAATGCGTGGTTTCATGCACGAACAGTTGAATTCAAATCATCAGTTTTACAAAAATGCAACGAACGCAATGATGAATGGGCAGATAAAGTTAAGAGACGTATCCAAAATGTCTGATTTACATGCTGTAGATGCATGCTACCACAAACAGTGTTACGTCCATTTTTATACTGGAAAATTCTTCAGGTCGACCACAGGACTCAGTTCGCCAGGAAACTTTTCTTCAAGTAGTTAAATACATGGAGGCAAATGATGAAGAACAAACTACTGTTAAGCAACTTGTTAATAAAATGCGAGAATTACTGCCAGAAGATAGCGAACCATACAGTTCGAAGTATATGAAACAAAAACTCAAAGAGCATTTTGAAGATGAAATCTTCATAGGAACAGTTGCAGGGACTGCTGATGTCGTTACTTTTAAAAGTACAGCTGCTCATGTATTGCAAGAGTACCACAGTCATAGCCATGAAGATGTTGAAGAGGATCGAAACAATCTCCTTATGGCAGCTGCTGAAATAATAAGAAATGATATTAAAGACATCCCTGTAGAACCAGAAACATATCTACCCATTGAAAACATGAGTAGTGTTGACTATAATGTGAGCTATATTCCCGATTCGTTAAGGCTCTTATTATCAGTTTTTGTTACTGATAAAACCAACAGAGAGAGAAAAGTAGCTTCTATAGGATAGGCAATTATGCAAGCTGTGCGCCCATGAGTCTTAGTTGCACCATTGCAGTTAGGGCTGGCAGTTCAATTACATGACAACACAAGCTCGAGATTTGTAGTTGAAGCAGTAAATCATATGGGATTCTGCAGCTCCTATTCAGAAGTTCTTCGTTTTGAACGTTCAGCTGCAGCAGAAAGAGGAAATACTATACCTGTCCTTGTGGAACCTTCAGAAAGTCCTCCGAAATTCGTTCAATATGCAGCTGATAATATTGATCACAATATTATTACAATAGATGGCCATGGTACTTTTCATGGGATGGGCATTATCTCCACTGTAACTCCAACTGGAAAATGTTCAACGTTCATTAAGAAACGTCAAGTTTCATTTGAAGAACTGAGGAGGTTGGGGCAAATCCCAATAAAAACATAACATTCACAGGCCAGTGGGATGCGTTTCTTAAAGTATAATACCATTAAGGAAATCGCGTACAGTGACCCATCTGCAAACCTGGATATTTTATTGAACATCTCACATCTACTCAGCAACAGTGTTCCAGGATGGCAAGGAGTATGCCAACTACTACATAAAGGTAACCATCCCAGTGTATCATCTGTCATCTTTCTGCCAATGATTAACATGGATCCAACAAATGAGACGTGTATTCTCTCAACACTGTTTTTTGTTTCTGACCATGCCAAGAGATACAGCCAGACCCCTATTATAACATTCGACCAGCCTCTTTTCCACAAAGCACTTAGCATCATAGCCAATGAATCACAGAATAGTCCTTTGAAGAAGGTCATTCTGAGACTAGGAGGCCTGCACACAATCATGAGTTTTCTTGGATGCATCGGTTTTTTGATGAGTGGAGCAAGCTTGGTTGATAAACTTGAGATCATATATGCAGGAAATGCTGTAAAGCACATGCTTTCTGGTAAAGCTATTGCAAGAGCGATTCGTGGTCATCTTATTGTATCATCAGTTTTCAACACGATTTTAGCAACGCAAGCCCTAGATGATAACGACAATTTACAGGCAGCGAGATCATTGTTTAATAATCTTCTTAATGGGGAGCCTTCTGTTGAGGATGTTACACCTAATGCTGTTTTCAAACTTGCAACCAAACTGCTGAAGGCCAAAGATGAACTTAAATTTTACAGGACTCCTCGACTTTGGTTGCAATATTTGGAAATGGTCACCATCCTGAAACAATTCTTAGAAGCTGAAAGAACAGGAAATTGGCATCTACATCTTGCAATGGTAAAGGAGATGCTACCTTTTTTTGCAGCATGTGGCCATAATTTATATGCCAGTTCTGCACGACTGTATTATGAGAGAATGGTTACGCTTGAATTTGAAGCTCTTGATGTATATACGGCATTTACAAATGGTCTGCATGTTGTCCGAAGAAGTGATAGGTTTTGGGGTGGCCTTTCCACTGATTTGGTAATTGAACAAGTTCTAATGAAGAATATAAAAGGATTCGGCGGAATGACCCATGGAAAAGGTATGACAGAACAGCAGCAGCTTGTCTGGGTTATGTCACGCCCTATTTGCGCCCATTTGAATGAATGCATGCAGGACTTTGCTTCAGTAAAGCATGCAGCAAGTGAGCAACATGTTACTATGACCAGTTCAAGAATTGAACGCGTTAAAGGAGAGTGCACAGAAAGTACTGGTATATGTAGAACAGCTCAATGTTTTTGAGCGAGACAGCAACCTGCGTTGGAAGTGAAAGATGGAAGATTGGCTCCCATTAGAATGATTCAAGCACCAGCACCAGATCATTTATTAAAATTTGTGAAATGTGGCTGTAGCAAGAGTCAATGTGCGACTCTGCAATGTATATGCAAAAGACAGGGAATAGTGTGCACAGATACGTGCACGGATTGTCAAGGAATAAGCTGTTGCTATTCCATGGAAGTGGACATGGACGATGATTGAAATCATACTATACGTATACTGAGGAGTGCTGTTTGAATTTATCTCTTTAACAATTTTCATTTGTCAGTGTCATATTGAGAAGTGCTATATTATCTAGCTGAAATTTGTTTATCCTTTTCAAATGAATGTTAAAAAAATGTAAATAAAAAAAAATGTCAAAACTATGTTTGGCATATTAACATATAATTATCGTTGTTTATTGTATTAATCCCAATTTGATATTACGGCCATCAGAAACAATTTTTGATGTTATTTTTTACTTTCCCGTCCCTAAAAACATATTAAATAATACCACACATGGGCATATAAACAGTTATACCCTATATCTCTACTAATGGGCAGCCATTTTGAAAAATCCGCCATATTGGATTAACGCGTCATGATAGAGTGGTAGACTTTTCACCATCGTTTTCTGCGGAAAAATTTCAGTAACAATCCACTCACAGAAATTGTATTGCAATTAGTTCTAGGTTAGCCCATTTTTTGAACTAATTTGACTAGACTAGATCTCCGGCGGCTGCCTGCTGGGAAGCTAACTCCTTTGTTAGTATTGGCTTCTTCCAATTTCTCTCTGATGCCTCTCCATCCATACTCATCCCAGGCTTTAGATCTTAATTTGCTTATGGGATTTCAAATGATTTTCTGACCTGTGAGTTGTTTCCTAATAGATTGCAATGAGGTTGAAATACCATATGTTGGTGACGTGAGAATTCTTCGTAAGTGCCCTTTGCGGGGCTTTTAACCAATGAACAAAACTGAAACTTAAAAGTTGATTGCATAAGGGTATCTGTCAGCGCCATTAAGCTGAAGGACAGGTATACTTAATAATGACAACATTTTAGGAATCTGCTGTTAAAGAATGCGCTCCTTGAGCTGAGCTGCAGTTAACATATGAACACCTTCGATGCATGAAATTATTGCATTTTGTTGCTATCCCAAACCTTTCAGCTACTCACGTATTAAGTCACCTGTGCTTCCGATGCACGTCCACATATTGAGCTAACAAGCCTTACCAAGTAGCCTTCCCAGAATTCGGTCTCTGGCAACTTCAGCTGCTGACAAATACAACTAGCAAATTATACTCTTCAGCATCCAGTATTGAGAAAACCACACGACCATCCATACAGTTGTGGAAGCGTTTTTTAAAATCTATATTTGTGTGCCGTAAATAATAAGGAATATTAATAATTTCTATGTAGGATCCAAGATGCAAATGATGAGTTAATATGATTATAGTTGAAATGAGATTGATATGAGGTATAGAAGTGAGATTATTAACAGAAATTAATTGTGCCACACTTATGTAAAACTCCGTTGAAAAATGGGTGCTGATTCTGTCATTCATTTCTGTATTCATCCCCTCCCTCATGTTCTCCTGCGCATCTTCTCTCCTCACAAGTTCTGTAGAACTGAAGACATTATGTATTTTTCCACTGTTAAGAATACAAGGCTTTTCAATAAAATTTCTAGTGTTCCTGATATGTTGTAACATCCAAGGTCCATACACTATAGTTCCGCTGGATAAATAAGTTTTATACATTTGTGTGAACTGATACTTTGAAATGTTTCATAGTTTGTTCAAACATCTCTAGTTGGCAGTAGCACAGATAATGCTGGGTGCTTTTTCAGAATGGGATAGTGTTAATGTGTTAAGGTATTGAAGTTATTTCTTCTGATTTGCTAAAACGTTGTTACTAATGATCATGCTATGGTGAATCTGGACTTTTAGCTAATTTGTAATCCAAGAATTGTGTATATGAACCCCTTGATTTGGGGGTGGGGCGAGCCAGAAGGCCTTTCCATTCTATTAGAAATACTGTCCAATTTCTTTGGGAATTTTAGAAAAGACTTTCCCATTCTGCCAGAGATACTGACCAATTTCTTTGAAACTTTTAAAGAAGAATTTCCTATTCTATTTGAAACACTGTCCAATTTTCAGGTTTTAGAGAAGACTTTCCTGTTCTATTTGAGATGCTGCCCAACCCTTTTTCTGATTGTACTGCTTATTTGGAACGTTGAATGATTTCTGATTTGTGACTGGCCTGCAATAACTCTGCATTTAAACCTTTGTGGGATTTAATCTGTACCGCTTGATTTTGAGATTTTTGTAAAAAAACATTTAATTTTTTCTTCAGATATAGAACTAAATTATTGAGTGGTCCCAGATACTTATTTTCATACTCTGCTAAACTGATGTCTGAGAGGGTGCCTTTTTGCGCAATTATTTTTAGTGGGGGCTATGAGGTCAAATTTGGGGTTCCTGAAATTTGGGGTGCCCTAAAATATTGGGGTGCTTTTTCTTCCACAGTCATCCACAGAAATTGTGACCTTAATACCTAAGCATTTGTACAAACATTCGGCAAAGACACTCCAAATAGCATGAATGCACTGTGACTTATACAATGCCAAACAGCAACTCAAGGAGTCCACACTGAGATGTAGCTGTCAAAGGTATGCACAAGTCAAGCAGGTCCACACATGCAAGTGGTGCAGCTTGTAGTGACCTCCCAGATGCACTCAGCAAGTGCTGCTGGTTGTGGTTGTAACATGCAAGAATTACACATTTCTAGCAGATTGTTTGAAATCAGTGAAGAAAAGTGGAGGCTGACAGGCAGCACTGCCGCTGGAGTGCATGACGAGCTAGGAGGGTCTGATTTAAACCGGATGCTGCAAGATCCCACCAGGCAATCCAGATCCTTGAGTGTTGAGCTCTAAGTCTGGGCAGTGGGCCAAAGGTCCTTACGTTCTAATCCAGCATTATTGGTATAGTAAGCACATTACACATTATGTGTGCTGTTCAGATGCAGCTGAAGAGGAGAAAGCACAAAGTGAAGGCAACTCTACTGCTGGGATATTCTGAATATCCCAAAGTTCATGAGCCTATGATTTGCATTTTGGGGGCTTGATTTGGGTGCGAACAAGTCTTTAAGTGAAACCTGTTATATGTCCAGTTCTTCTCTCTCATTCTTTCTCAGGTACAGCTGCATGCCTGGCTTTTAGCTCAAAACTGAGATATTCGAAGTGTCATACCCTAGGTCATATGATTGCATAGAAATGTAAGGGCCCAGTTACTCCTCACAGAATCTAGTTCTCTCAGAGATTTCAAAACTGAGTCTATAATGCTGAAAGTCCCGCTCTGTGAAGTCTGATTCTTGTATGTTACTTCCTTATTATTGAGAAAGGTTCTTGACTTCCCACAGACCCGACAAGCAGCTGAAGGAGCTGCAATGTCATACCTAGAGGCAGAGGTGGGGGGGCACAGGGCATCTACCTCGAATCCGTTAGGGTGTGACGTTCCTGATAAGAATTTTACACTCGCTCATCCGAAATTAGATCAGCAAGTCACATACAACACATATTCTAGGAGCATGCGACGAAGGATGAGGTTAGATGAGAAAGAATTTGTAAAAGAACTGGTTTTGGATATGGGTATTTTCAAGAAACCTGCGATCATAAGCAATCCCAGATGGTCAGGGGAGTCCCACGGAGAGCAAAATAAATATCATACAGAGGTGACCCAACAAAGACACAGGGTTGGCAATGTTTCAACAGATGGCAGATGAAAAATCAACCACAGTAAGGCCAGAGGCAAATAAATGGGTCACCTATAGGACTCAGGATCACAGCATAGGTAGACTTCTGATCATCAATTAAACAAGACAGCCTCACTAAACTACACATGTATGAAAATGCAAAAGACTATCTGGATCGAATAAGCAAAGAGGCACGGGGAAAATCAAGCCTGCATCATTTATTACAAGGCATGGACCCATCTGACTCTTATTCCTACCAGAATAATGCTGGAAATTAAGTGTATTCGAATTCCAAAATAGTCAGGAAGAATTCTGTGACTGCCTCTGTAGGGGAATCCTTCTAGACACTCGTCTTTCAAGCCCACACAACCAAAGGAAAAGGTTACGATATAGGACAGGAGGGACAGGTTGGTAGGCCATCAGAAGCTGATCAGGAATGACCGGTGCCTCATGTGCAAGGAATATTTAAATAAAAACAAGAGCAACCCTGATGTCCATGCAGTAATCCTTGGAACAGGCGTCCACATGGAACTAATTTTTAAGCAAATCATTAGTCTCACCGATCTTTCTGTGTGGAATCAATCATGAAAAGACCTAGAATCGTGTGAATTGAACAGTGTTATTTGGTTAAGATTTGTAAGAACATAAGTAGAAAAGCCAGTATTTTTTGTAAGAAGCTACAGTTCAGCCGAACCAAATTTTATTTAAAAAAATATTTGGACAAACAAAATTGTGAGTGTTTTTTAGAACATTAAGGAAAGAACAAATAGAGAATAAGTAGACCCCAGGTGTGTAATAAAACCAAAACCGAAATCACAAAGGAAAAGGTGAAATAAGAAATAGACATGTAAGGGGTATTGGTTGATTCATTAGAGAGACAGCAGTTTCTATTCAGTACATTCAAGGATACAGAGAATTAATCATTGTATCACAGTTTAAGGAACATTGTCTGTCTCTGTAATTGTGTCAATGACGTTTTGACCCTTAGAAGGATTGGAGGGTCTCCTCAGGACTAAAATTGCCTGGGGTTGACTGAGATTGTTGAAGCGCTGCTCAACATAAACCATTGAGGGATTCGGAATCAATCCTGCTAGGTGAGCTAGCATCTACTCTAAATTGGAACTGTGATACAATGATTAATTCTCTGTATCATCGAATGTACGAGTAGAAACTGCTGTCTCTCTAATGAATCAACCAATACACCTTAAATGTCTATTTCTTATTTCACCATTTCCTTTTTGATTTCGGTTTTGGTTTGCTTACACACCTGGGGTCTACTTATTCTCTACTTGTTCTTTAGTTTGTGTCCTAAAACAAACACTCACAATATTGTTTGTCCAAATAATTTTTAACAAAATTTGGTTCGGCTGAACTGTAGTTTCTTAGAAAAATACTGGCAGTGCTACTATTTTTCTTACAAATCTTCACTGAATAACACTGTTCGATTTACACAATTCGGTGTCTTTTATGATTGATTTCACACAGAAAGATCCGTGAAACTAATAATTTACTTAAAGTGAGTTCCATGTGTGTGCCTGTTCCAAGGATTTCACATGCATGGAAGCCCTTATGCAAATCAAACCACATGCTAAATCAGATGAGCCGGAATACAATTCTGAATAATGACAACTGTGCAGCTCCTCCACCACCGAATAAGAATCCATAGATGGCTTGATAAACAAGTTCCTTGCATTAACCCTTTCCAAGTTCTGTACAGGCATCATTAGACTTCAGGAGATTTAAGATGTACATAAAACCCTACATAAAGTATATGTGAATTCAAAGCTCTACAGTCTGTATCACTGTGGAATTAATAAAATAAAGCCACCAAGTTATCTTCAAACTGGATCTTACGAAACCAACAATTTGCCTGAAGACTGTTCCAGACACCTACTAATAGGTCCCAGTATTTTAGCACATGTCACGATTTGCCACGAGGTGATCATAGATCCCCGAGTAACTAAATGGCCATTCACACATTCAGCTACCCATATTTTCAAAGACCTCCTCACACTTTTAGCCACCTACTCCTCTAAACTGACAAACGCAAATGTTACTGTGCACATTCTGTCATCTACACTTTCCGAGAGATACCCACGCGCTCAGCCACTTACATATCCAAGAAGTCATTCACACATTCAGCTGCTTGCATTTTTCAAAAAGAAAATGGATTGTGCCACTTGTTTCCAAATAGAAGATAACACTCAGTCAAATACACAGGCCCTTAATCAATCTGGCACCCACACTTTCAAAGAACCTCAGCAATCTACAAAGGGGGCAAGGGTCAACTTTTTAGTTATTTGTTGGAGAATTTTGTCCACAACTTTGTCTTGCATTCTGGTAACTCTAGAAAGCTACTAGTTGTCATCCCAGTCCAATATTCTTCATCTCAGTTCCCACGTGCAGAAGGTCAAGTTGAAAGCAAACCACAAACAAGGATGTTCTTGAAATGCATCAAACGGGCTCTGCACTCAGATCTAGGCTCAGTGGATTTTACAATTTATAGACCCAATATTCCATGGCCCTTCCTTCGTGCGTGATCAGTGTGAATGCCCTGACATTAATTATATAGATGTTGACCTAAGATCCTGTTAAGCACCTCCTGGTGGGTTCAGTCTTCATAGATAGCCTTTAGTCTCTGTAGACAGACGTATGAGCGCACATGCATTACCACACCATACAGCAGGATACATCTACCATTTTGTTCATTTTTAAATATAATTCACTGTGCCAAGATGGTGAATGCTAATCTGGAAGTGGTAAAAAAATAAAGTTGAAGTGTGCAAAAGTGCTTTTGAAGGATCGAATAGGAAGGAAATGGCAGCTGTCAGACCCTCTGAAAATATATAAATATATTTTTTTAAAGGACGAAAGGATAAGGATAGGAGCAGGTGGAGCAACGTAGACGTGCTTTGGGGAAATGCAAAGGAAGTGGAGAGGGGCAGGAGAGCAATGGAAGCGTTTGCGGTGAGTAGAGAGAAAAAAATAAAATAGCAAAATGAATACTGAAGAGGGCTGGGGCAGAACTGGACGAGCTGGAGAGTGGGGGAGGCGGCATCAACTCACAGCACACAGAGGGCAGTACACAAGAGAGAGCGCAAGAAAACATGCTGAAAGAAATATAACAAAGTAACTACATGAATGTGAGCAGTTGAAGGATAAAAGTCTTCCAATCAAAAGGATGGAAACGAAGCTATGTACAATGGAGGGGAAAGGGCAACCACAAACAGCGGAAAGAAAGCCATCAAATAAGCAAGCAAAGGAGACTGACAAGAAACCCAATGACTGGTAAGCAATAGGCTGGCCCTAGCCCCACTGTCAGGTTTTGGCATTGTCCACAATTTGCCACTCGATGACAGACATAAAAGCTTGTCTGAATGCAAGCTGAAAATGATCATCGACTAATTGTGGAGTATAATGCAAGAAAATAAACAGCATCCTCTGCTAAGTAGTTCACCCCACATTGCATGGTGATGTCCATAGGGAAAGTGCTAACAGCAAAACAACCTCCCCAGAGTGAATAATTGTAGAGTAAAACAAAGCAGACCCACAGCGTCGGAATACGCTGGCGAGGACTGCAGAGTCCAATGTAAACCCCTGCATCGAGCTCGCAAGCTCCCTCACAAATAGGATTATTTAATTTAAACCTCAGATCTGTCAAGCGTCATTACTTCAGACATAGCTCGGCGTTGCTCGAGTTCATTAGGAATCAGGATTGCATTACAATTTAGACCGGGTAAAGCTCATAGACTAGCTACACGAGGACAACCCAAAAAAAAAATTACGCAGCAGTCAGTAAATTGAGCAAAGTCACTGTGCTACACTGTGAGAGGCAAAAAAACACAGCCAGCCTGCTAACTGAGTGAGGATGCAGGCTGTCCTAAGAAAAGCCAGCGCGAGCCTGCCACTAATAAATAGAAGACCTCTGGGAAAAGTGCTGAGCGCTCGCTGGCTCTATTTTCAGCTTGCATCAGCAGCTGTTGCTCCTGGGATCACATCTTTACGCATACCCAGCACCATATGCAATCACTCCAGTGCTGCAACCAGGAAGATAATGAAAGAGCGCCGCGCGCCCCGCGACTGGCGCGGAATACTAAATGCCGGGAAATAGCACAGAGAGGAGGGGGGATAAAGCACATTTCCAAGTCATTAAGACGAAAGACTGGCATATGAAGTGCTGCTACCATTAATAGCACTTATCATATAGAGTGGAGACAAAGAGACAAATTAATCAAACTGACAGAACTGGGCCATTTTATGCTAATGCCGGCTTCTGGGTTGGAGAGTGTATTCCTCGGTGCCACTAAAACTGATACCATTACTGGGCAGGAAAACAGCACCAGAGGCGCGCAACAGATCAGAAAGAAATCTGCGCAGCAAGTGCGGAGTTCCCGACAAAGACCCTGAAAACACACAAGGATGGGTGGGGGGAGGGGGTTAGCCAGAAGCCTAGCGCCTGCTAGTGAATACAGATCAGGACAGGCATGTTTCCATTCGTACATAATGAGTAGAAGGGGCCTGTGCCTCCAGCGACATGCAGGAAAATGCAGCAGGGAACGCCTAATACATATGCCGACTCCCACCCGACGACCTGAAGAAGTGGGTGGGGCAATGAGGGAGTGAAAGGAAAGCTTTTGTTTCCATTTGTAAAGGTTCTGCTGAATGCTCATTGTAATCCACTACCAGATATTTTATTCCGATACGTAAAGATAATTGCATTATATAAGTGATTCAGAGGACAGAAAAGGCATTGTTGGGTTGAACTCATTCCTAGTTGTTCACCCCTACTGACATACAGACAGTTGCACCATTCCAAGGTTATACACTATTAAAAAATAAATACAAAAATCCTACAAGCACTGTGTGGAGAGATCATCTGGAGATTTTTGTGTCCAAAGCCCCCCAGAAAACCTATAGTTCAAAACTATGTTAACGTACTCTTTACTATATCATTATATGTATTAATTTAATGTATGCATTTTGTATAGCGCTCTAGGTTAACCTTTTGGTCACTTCAAAGCGCTTGAAAGATTGACAGTAGTTGCTACAAGAACCTCTGTTTATGAGCATCTCGGTTTCAAAAGCAGAAGAATGAAAACTTTTTGCCCCCCCGTATTATATGTCCAGGAAAAGAACTCTATTTGCCAGCTATTGTGTGAATACGTCATCTTAGAGGTATTTATGTGGTGTGCATTCTATAATTAATATGGTCTTGCAGTGCCCCTGGATTCCATTAGCTCATCACTGTGATTTTGAGGATTCAGACACAGTCCAGAGTCTGATTGGTTAATACAATGTAACATCAATAGTGTGTTTGTGGTACTCGTTAGGTCTCGCCTAAGCAACATGCGTTGTCTCATTCGAGACATGCTGTATCTATTCTGCTGGGTTTCATCATCCTTTTAATTGGTGCTTTTGTGTGTCTTTTAAACTCCGTTTCTTTTGGGTGGAGAAACTGCCCCAATTGTCCCGTATTTGTTGCCTTTGTTTCTGCCCATGACGACTGGCCCTTTCACATGTTTTCTTTCTCCTGTGTGCATTTAGGTTGTTTTCAACTGACTCTTTTGTTAGTTTGGCTTGTTCTTGAATTGGTACAGTGCTGTTTGTTCACAGGGAGAGTCGATTCCGAGACTCAAACTTGGTTCCCCAGTCCCAAAGACGGCACTGTATGTTATGACACATTCACTAAG
Source organism: Triturus cristatus (assembly GCF_964204655.1). Classification (NCBI taxonomy): domain Eukaryota; kingdom Metazoa; phylum Chordata; class Amphibia; order Caudata; family Salamandridae; genus Triturus; species Triturus cristatus. The sequence continues at coordinate 665,573,510 of NC_140589.1, read as the reverse complement.
ACCTCTACCTTGAAAAACAAACTTGTTTTGATGAGTGTATCCATTTTGTATGCCTTTCTCCCTTAAATTTTCATTTAAATGCTGTTCTGCATCGAGTGCATGAGTCATTTCAGCCCCTTGTGCTGCCATCCTTGGCTAGTTATTTTTTGAATCCCCCGGCATCACTACCTACCTGTCCTAAAAGGCAGCAAATGCGCTTGGGCGATTTTACCCATAGGTGAGCACGCTGAGAGTAGGTAGTGAAACAAGTTTGGGGCTAGGTGTTTTCTTATGCTCTGGGATCATTGAAACCCAGAGTGTCTGGGTCTAGAACATGTTTTCTATTTGTCACATCAGGCTTGGCAAAAGCCAGAATATGTATTATAGCCAAATGTGGCTTCCTTCATGTGGTCAGAAGCCCCTGTGCTGCAGCTGCCCTCTGAAACCGTTGCATGCTATTTGTGAGCAGATGAAGGGGGTCTCTTTTTAATTAGCTTCCTGCTAGGCTTTGGCTGCTACCTTCCCATTGTTTTCTTTATCTCACCAGCCTCCCAGTGATCTCCCCTTTCACACTCCTAAATGACATCACTCATTATATCACTGATGACTTCACTCAAGCTTCTTTTGTAAACATTACTTCTAGTGTTGCACTGGAGGCCTGAAAGTAAGTACAAAATAGTTCCGAAAATTATGCAGCATCTTAATGCCATCACAGATACAACTTCCTTAGGTGTAGCAATCGTGTAATATTGACCCTATACCATACACTTCATGAGTAGCCTAGTTCACATTAACAACCAACCACAGATATATTTCACACATATTCAAACTGTATACAACTGTTCTGAGAAAACCAAGTTTCTACAGATACTCAACTTCTGTTTCATAACGAATGCCCTACCATGGATAGTCTTTATCTATATCAAACCCTTCACAGTCAGCGAAGCTACAGTGAGAAATGAAGTGGATACGAGTCGAAAAGGGGACACTGTGTCTATCCCACATTATTTACAGACAGTGATACTCTCATGAGAAATACACCTTAGAGTATTAAATAGTATTCACTAAGAACAGTGCACACTCCATGCAACACTTGCCAAAAAACAAAGAATTCAATACACTGCTTATGACCTCACATATTACATCACTCATGACATGGGCAGTGACATCATTGATGACATCAATGATGACATATTACATGAAAACACTGATGACATCATCCAGTGAGTGAGTGTTTTGTAAAACATTTTCACACCGAATAATATATACTGACGCACTGCATAAATAAATTCATATTTTTTGTGCAATACTAATGAGTTTTAGTATTTTTAACATATAGTATATTAAGTATAATTTTGCTTATAAAGTGGGTGTAATATTTATCAGTGGACTAGTCTGTACACTGACGTGTGTCCTGGTGTTCTGTGTCTATGGTAGTATGCTGCAACAGTCTAATATGTTCATTAAGACTTCACTCTATAGTGGTGGCTCAGTATAGTTCGGTTTTATGACATACTGGCTAGTTTCCTTAGACCTGCTTCCTTTGTGATGAATAACAGTAGTAGTAGCTTATTAAAAAATAATTTCTTTACTGAGACCTTTCTGTAGGGTGGTGGCTTAGTGTAGTAGACTTTTGCAAAAGACTTACCTCACCCCTCACACCTTTCTCTAGTATCAAGAATGAGGTTACTAGTACTTTGTGACGTGGTGCTTTATCCACTAAGACCTAAAGGTGTGTGTTGTAGTGCTATGTGTAAAACTGACATATCCACTAAAACCGCTTTCCATGTTGATGAATGATGGTGTTCTGGTTTGCGATAGAGTAACCTGTATGGTGTGATTTGTTACTTTGTTGATTAGTTATTAGAGCAATGAATTTCAAGAGAAAGGACTATCAGCAAACAACTCTCTCCTGGGTACTAGCTGATTATAGTAACTGTTAAGTGTACAGTGAACCCTGTGCTGTATGTCTGTCATCCTTTTTTATTCATTATTTTTAAAAACAATGTAATGGTATTTTATAAATTATATTGAAGTTTACGTTGGTGTATGATGTCATCAGTAATGTCATCTTTGGGGTTTTTTCTGTGAATTTTTAAGACTTTTGAAATTTTATTTCCTAACCATAATGTCACTGTAACCTTTGTTTTTTCCAGTGAATTTCTAATTTAAAAAAAAAATAATTCCTTACTATAACATCCCTGCAACCTTTAAACCCACCCATCACAGTCACTACAGAGACGATTGTGCTCTGATAGATCAACGATGCATTCACCTGCATCAAGGATTTCAGATCGTTTTTCATGGTTGAATTGCCCAAAAAAAAAACACTTGCTTTGCCTTCGCCAAGCCCAAGAAGTTAGGATCATTTGTCCTTTACAGAAGTGGAGCTTCAACTGGAACACCTGCTATGTATTTATTTGTAGGTGCTTATCGTTTGAGTTTTAATTTCTGTGAAATGATGACCAGGGCAAGAACGAAATATCTGTTACTGGGGTTTTGGGTTTAGGTAACGGCGCCACAGGGAAACTTCGCATACGTTATCTATTTGCTTAAGTAGTATGACGGTGCTAAAAGGTGGGAAGTACCGCCTGACTTCCCAGAAGAAAGAGCCTTAGCTCTAAACAGTTGTGCAATCAGTCCTTAGCACACGCCCTTTTTATCAAACATAAAGTTATTTCGTGTTTTCACAATGACAGTACAAATCAGTAGGCAAAAGAAATAGATTAGTCTCCTCTTATGGGTGGTTCTTTATTCATTAGGTGTCTTCCGTGCGATACACAACATCCAGCCAACACGTGTTTCGTCGCAACAAGGGAATGTAGTAGTGCCCGTCACTGGTTTCCCGTTCGAACGGGAAACCAGTGACGGGCACTATTCCGGCTCGTCTTACAGTCTAATAAGTCTAATAAGTACTAAAAATAACTTTATTGAACCTGACCATTGAACAAATACTGAGGAAGAAATTGATGCCACTACTACTGAAACCATAGGTGGTATGGAATTATCACCACTTAATAAAAATACTTTACCAAGCAAAGAATAGCCTTGAAAAAGTCGCGGGACTACATTCCGTTGTTGCGACGAAACACGTGTTGGCTGGATGTTGTGTATCGCACGGAAGACACCTAATGAAAAAAAACCACCCATAAGAGGAGACTAATCTATTTCTTTTGCCTACTGATTTGTACTGTCATTGTGAAAACACGAAATAACTTTATGTTTGATAAAAAGGGCGTGTGCTAAGGACTGATTGCACAAGAACGAAATATCACCTGCCTATTTACCCAATAGAGTTCACAGCTTTGCACAAAATGTCTACCCATCTGGAGTACTTTTTACTGGTTAATTAGTTAGTGCTATCTTATTGGGTAAATGTCTAGTGTTTATTTTACACTACAGCTGTGTAATGGACTACAAGGAAGTGTGTCCGTTGACCTTGTGTGAGTTTAATTTCGGCAATGTGATTGTTCCTCGAACGTCTTCTTCCATAAATCTGCGATAACATGAATCCTCGTATAAAGGAGACTACAAAGAGATGAACCTTCACCAAACAAGTGTGCTTCTTTTCAACTATATGAAGTAACTGCTTCTTTGTTTGGTGGAGATGTCCTCATATTCATCACGCACCACCAAAATCATTGGGAAAAGCGCTTGTGGAGCCTTTAGGTAAGCTGTCCATCAACCTGAGAAAAGGCAGGAAGTCTTTTGCCTACTACTAAGGTGGATGGTGTGAGGCCAAATGGGTGGAGCTTGTTAGTGATTTTGCGCATTTGCATACTCATACTAATTTAAAGGGAGAAACATTGACTTTGCTCTCACCAGGAAACAACAAGAAAGAACCAATTCGCACTACAGAAGAGATTGCTTTCCTATAGATCAACTATGCATTCACTTCCATTAAGGATTTCAGATTGTTTTTCAAGGTGGAATTGCAAAGAAAAAACACTTGCTTTGTCTTCGTCAAGCCCAAGAAGTTAGGATGATTTGTACTTTACAGAAGTGCAGCCGACATTGCTCCTGCACGCAGGGAGTGCAAAAAATGCTGGCCACTGCGTGCAGGAGCAAGTACTTCATCAGTTTCCCTGCCCGCTTCACTGCAGGCAGGAAAACAGATGAAAAGTCCGCTCCCAGCACGCAGGAGCATTTTTTCTGCTCCACGCCCGTCCAGAGTAGACTTACTGTTTGCTCTGACTTGGTAAGGGCTTCAAATTGCTCCCACCAAGAAACAGCAAACAGGCCAGCAGGGAAACAATATGTCCCAGGGGTGGGCGCCCCGGGACATAGCAGGAGCCCGGCCCTGGAGGATGGGTTCCCCTGGGTCATTTATAGCTCCGGGAGGGGCCTGAGAAGACCCCCTTCCTTTTCATGGCATGGCTGGGCCCCGGGGGTTGGGTCCCAGGGAGTGGGGCTGCATGGCCCACTCCCTTTGCAATGCATGGCAGGGCCCTGTGGGATGGGGTCCACGGAGCCGATCGCGGCTCGAGAGGGGGGGCTGCGTGGCCCCTCTTCTTATGTTTCACACTAGTTAGGCCCCAGGGAAGAGGTCCCCGGGGCCGAAATCGGCCCGGGAGGGGAGCTGTGTGGCCTTCCCTCCCATTTCCTTGCACAGGGGAGTCGCGTTCCAGGGGCCAAAATCAGCCCGGGAGGGGAGTTGTGGTCCCTGGGGCCGAAATCAGCCTGGCGAGGGCGGCCGCGTGTGCCCCTTAATATAAAAGGTGTTTACCCCAAATCTGGCCCACCCGGGGAACAAAGCAAGCGCGGGAGACCACGCTTGTTTTTTTCCAATTTTGTCGTGGGTTTGCGGATCCTCCGAGAATTTGCGGCAAAATTGGGAATCAAAACTGTTTTGGCCCCTGGCGGGTTCCCAGTGAGCCCTCACCACCAGGCCAAGGGAGTAAGGGTAATTCCTACCATGTCCCGTTTTGTTTATATTTGCATATTTTTTTGGGACTCGGGGAGAGTCCTGAGTCTCAAGATGGCTGCCAACACTTCCTGGTTGAAGTGCTGGCAGCCAATCAGATCTAAGCATGAGATCTGTCAGATCCGCTGAGGATTCACATCCCTAGATATACTAATTTATTTTTCCTTTAATAACTCCAAAACTCTAGCAGGGATTTACATCAAATTACAAAAATCACTCTTTCTGGAGAAAGATCTACCTTTCTGCCAAATTTTGTGTATTTCCATTCAATAGTTTGGGCTATAGTCATGTCTAAATTCCCTATGGAAAATTCCATGGAGAAAATGTGTTTTGGGACCCCCTTTTTTCTCAACCTCCACCTCAGGAATCACCCTGAAAATTTCCAGACAGCAGCTGAAAGGAATGCGTTACTTACCTGTAACTGCGGTTATCCAGTATTGGTATCTTTCATAGATTCACATGCCTGAATCATTCCCCGTCGTCGGGATGGGAGTCCCCGGTACATAATAAAGTAATGTCTCACTAGACATATAGAGTAATAGGCCAAGGGCCTCACCTTAGTAACATATCCACGTCCTTTTGTAAAAAAGGACCAAACTTTGGAGAGTAGCCAATCAGCTACCACCACCCTCTAGAACCTTTCTGGAAGGAGCTCTAGTCCCTCAGATTTTCGTAAGCACAGTGCTAAGTAGTTGTATCACTGAGAGACCCAAGAGAGTCCTTCCAGGGGAGGTGGGTGGGTTGCATGTGAATCTATGAAAGATATCAATACTGGATAACCGCAGTTACAGGTAAGTAACGCATTCCTTATCCGTATTAGGGTATCTTTCATAGAATCACATGCCTGAATCAGAGTAGTAAGCAATGATAAGCATATTTCGAAAGGTACAGTATATATGAATTCACCAGATAACAACATATCAACGTGAAAATAGAAAGTACCAAAAAGCAATGAAATAGCATAGGAATAAAACACAATAGAGAAATGTGCGTATAGAAGAAAGGATGGTGGGATGAAAGGAAGGGCTCACCTCTAATGAAATAGATGACGGAGCACCGCTTGACCCACTGTAGCGTCTTTCATAAGTTCCGTATCCAGGCAGTAATGCTTGGTAAATGTATGCGGCGTTTTCCATGTTGCCGCTCTGCAAATGTCCGCAATAGGGACACCTGCAAAAAGTGCCATTGAAGTAGAGATTGCTCTCGTGGAATGGGCTCGAACTGTGGAGAGCAGGGGCTGCCCTGCTTGCTGGTGACAAAAGGTAATAGATCCAGCGAGAGATACTTTGTTTAGTGAGTGGGAGACCCTTCCTAGGTCGACTGTAAGGCACAAAGAGCTGGTTGGATTTGCGGAACGTCTTTATCTTGTCAATGTAGAATTTCAGGCAGCGTTTAAGATCCAAAGAATGCAGAGTCTTTTCTGCCACTGTTTGAGGATTTGGAAAGAAGGAGAGCAACACTATAGGCTCATTGAGATGGAAGTTTGACGGAACCTTAGGAATAAACTTCGGATTTGTGCGTAGTATAACCCTGTCATGTTTGAATTTAAGGAAAGGGTCTTGAATTGAGAAAGTATGAAGTTCACTCACTCGCCTGGCCGAGGTAAGAGCTAGAAGGAGTGCTGTTTTCCAAGAGAGATATTTAAGATCAGCTCTGTGTATGGGCTCAAAAGGGTGTTTCATAAGCTGAGCCAGAACCGGGTTGAGCTGCCATGAAGGAGGTAAAGTCTTTACCGGAGGGAATGTTCTAAACAGGCCTTTAAGGAATTGTTTAATTAACCGATGAGACCACAGAGAAGGGCCTGCAGAGGATCTCTTGAAACGGGATATTGCTGCCAAATGGACTTTAATGGAGGCATAAGCGAGACCAGAGTTCGCCAGTTGAAGAAGGTAAGGCAGTATTTGCTCTGGAGAGGATGAAAGAGGGTGTATTTTGTTTGACTTGCACCAGATACAGAATCTCTTGCATTTTAAGGAATATGTTTTGGTAGTACTATCTGCTCGAGCCCGAGCCAGAACTGCTCTACAGTCCGGAGGTATGTCTAGACCATGGAACTCTCTGAACTCAGGAGCCAAGCTGATAATCTGAGAGATGCTGGATCCGGATGCTGGACTTGTTGGTTGTTCATAGTGAGAAGAGAGGGAAACGGTTTCAACCGGATCGGTGGTTCCAGGGAGAGAAGGTGCAACTCCGTGAACCAGTGTTGGTGTGGCCAAGCTGGAGCTATCAGGATGAGCGTGCAAGGTTCCGCTTTCAATTTCCTGAGAACCGTGGGAATCAGGGGAATTGGTGGAAAAGCGTATGCAAAGACGTTGCACCATGTGATAGAAAACGCATTCCCTAGAGATCCCTTCTGGGGATGCCAGCTTGCAAAGTGTTGGCATTTGGCGTTCTGCTTGGTAGCGAAGAGGTCCAGAAGAGGGGTGCCCCATTGAGAGAATATGCGGTTGAGAGTCCGCTGATTCAACTCCCACTCATGACATGTTGTCTGTTGTCTGCTCAAAGAGTCGGTGAGAACGCTGTGTGTTCCTGGAACATACTCTGCTCGAAGAGAAATGTTGTGAAGGAGCAACCAGTTCCAGATTTTTTGCAACTCGTGAGAGAGTGTTAGAGAACGAGTCCCTCCCTGCTTGTTTAAATAGTGCATTGTCGTGGTATTGTCGGTCCGTACAAGCACTAGAGAATTTCTGATTCGCGGTAGGAATACACCGCTCGTAGCTTCAGGAGATTTATGTGGAGTTTCCTTTCGGAAAGGGACCATTTCCCGCTGATCTGGAGTTCTTGGAGGAAAGCTCCCCAACCTTCCAGGGACGCATCCGTTGTGATGGTATGTGGAGAAGCAGGAAGCAAGAAAGGCAAGCCTTGAGAAAGGTTCTGAGGGCAAATCCACCACCCTAGAGCCTTTATGATCTGAGGGGTCACCTGGATGACATTGTCGAATGACCCCGTACATTGGACCCATTGAGCTGAAAGCGCTTCTTGAAGGCGGCAGTGTGGAACCAGTAGAATGCAGGAAGACATCATCCCGAGCAGGGATTTGAAAAGGCGCACAGTAAGAGACTTTTTGGAGCGTATGCGAAGCGCCAAGGAAAGAAGCTTGTCTTTTCGCTCTTGAGAAGGAAACGCTTTCTTCTGGAGCATGTCGAGAGTAGCACTCAGGAAAGTTATGCGCTGGGAAGACTGAAGGATGGACTTGTCCTGATTGAGAGTAAGCCCCAAACAATTGAAAAGCCTTAGACAGGCGTCGGAAGACCTGGACGCGCCTTCTAGAGAGGGTGCTTTGACGAGCCAGTCGTCCAGATATGGAAAGACCTGATGGTGTTGTTGTCGGAGATATGCGGCCACCGGAGAAAGGCATTTTGTAAAAATGCGTGGCGCCGATTTGAGTCCGAACGGCAGGACACAAAATTGGTAATGCCTGCCCGCTACTGCGAATCTCTGAAATTTTTTGTGGTTGCGGTGGATCGGGATGTGAAAATAGGCATCCTGAAGGTCTAAAGACACCATGTAGTCGTCTGCATTGAGTAGCTGTAGTACTTCCTGGATGGTAACCATATGAAACGACTGCTTTTTCAAGAATTTGTTGAGATTTCTCAAGTCTAATATCGGTCTCCATTTCTTCTCCTTTTTGCGTATTAGGAAAAAACGGGAGTAAAATCCCTTCCCCCTTTGACGTAGTGGAACTCTTTCTATAGCTCCCTTCTGGAGCATAAGTGAAAGTTCCAGGAGCAGAGCACGTACATTTTTGTGAAGCATAGGTCGGGGAGGGGTTTGGGGAGGAATTTGGATGAATTCTAGTGAATGTCCGAATTGAACTAGTTGCAGAACCCAACGGTCCGTTGTTATTTGCTTCCAATTGTTTAGAAAGTGGGAAATTCTTCCTCCAACCATGGAAGGCAGAGAGGAGTTGGAGACTGGCGGTAGTGGGAAGGCATTGTCGCCGAGCAGCGTCTTTCTGTCGACCTCCTTTGCTACGAAAGGAAGACTTAGTGTAGCTGGATTGCTGTTGACGTTGCTGGTATTGTGGCCGATATTGCTGAGTGGAAGAGAAGGAAGATCGGTGTTGGTAATCACCTCTGGCAGATGTTTGACCTCTTCCCCTTGAGCCTCGAAAAGATGGGTTCTTGAATTGAAGGGTACCAAAAGCCCTAGCTGTGTCAGTATCCTTTGTTTATACCTTGCAGAGCTTCATCGATGTGTGTTCCAAAAGAACAAGTTACTTACCTTCGGTAACGATATATCTGTAAGAAACATTAGTTAGTTAGATTCCTCACCTTAGAATATCCCCAGGCGTCAGACTGGATCCGGAAGATTTTTGTAGCAATACCCCTTGCGCGTCGCTAGGCGTCGTCTGCGGCTCCGCGTCCGTCGTTGGCGTCATGCGCCGGAATGACGTCGTCGGAGTACTTAGACGCCGCCCTCGCGCGCTGACGTCAGTTCTTGTACATAGCTTTCCGCGCCAGGAACGCAGAGCCATGCAAGAGACCGACACTGGTGCCAAAAAATCTAGGGCCCTGAAAAGGATAGCCTTAACCCTAGATGTCAGTTCGCAGAACGGGGAGGATGGGTGGGTCGGTGAGGAATCTAACTAACTAATGTTTCTAACAGATACATCGTTACCGAAGGTAAGTAACTTGTTCATCTGAAAGAAACACGTTAATTAGATACCTCACCTTAGAATAGATACCCAAGCAATACCAACCCCGGTGGTGGGTCTGCGAACCAAGATCACACCAGAAAGTCCTGGAGGACAGAACGGCCAAAGAAGCCATCCCTCCGGACTTGGCTGTCTAGGCAATAATGCCTGGCAAAAGTGTGCAGCGAAGCCCACGTCGCCGCCTGACAGATGTCCTGCAAAGGGACTCCCCGTCCCAAAGCAGTAGTAGCCGCTGTGGCCCGAGTAGAATGGGCTCGCAACCCAACAGGAGGGTCCTTTTTCGCCAAGGAATAACAGGTTTTTATACACAAAACGACCCACCGGGAGATGTTACGTTTGTGCACAGCTTTCCCCTTCTTAGCACCCACGTAGCCAACGAAAAGCTGGTCGTCCACCCGGAACTGTTTCGTGCGGTCCAAATAAAAGGAGAGCGCACGTTTTGGGTCCAGACGGTGGAGCCGCTCTTCCTCTTTGGAAGGATGCAGAGGCGGAAAGAAGGTGGGCAAGGTGACAGATTGCCCAAGATGAAAGGGGTCACCACTTTCGGTAGAAAGGAAGGACGAGGCCGAAGGACAACTTTGTCCGGATGAACAGATAGAAAAGGAGGCTTGGACGATAGAGCCTGGAGCTCACTCACCCGTCTAGCCCAGGTGATGGCTACCAGGAGAGCAGTCTTAAGAGTCAGAAGACGAAGAAGACAATTGTGAAGAGGCTCAAAGGGAGCGCACATCAGAAATGTTAAGACAAGATTCAAGTCCCACTGAGGCATTACGAAAGGGACAGGAGGGAACGTGTGAGTAATGCCTTTAAGAAAGCGTGAAACTACAGGGGACTTAAAAAGAGAAGGCTGATCAGGAAGCCGTAAGAAGGCAGAGATGGCAGCAAGATAACCTTTCAAGGTGCCCAAGGCAGAGCCCTGCTGGGCCAAAGAAAGAAGAAAGAGGAGGGCCAAAGAAAGAAGAAAGAGGAGAACCTCAGAAAGAGGGGCGGAAAGGGGATCCACAGCCTTTGCTGTGCACCATGCCATAAATTTGTTCCACCGGCAGGCGTATACCGTCTTTGTGGAGGGACGCCTGGCTGCCAGAATGATATCACAGACTTCAGGAGGCAAGTCAAATGGCATCAACTGCCGCCGCTCAGTCTCCACGCATGGAGGTGGAGGCTGGACAGGTTCGGGTGGAGGACTGTCCCCTGCTGCTGCGACAGAAGATCCTCCCGAAGGGGCAGATGTATCGGAGGATCGGTCAACATACTGAGTAGCTCGGGATACCAGTACCTTCGTCCCCAATCCGGAGCCACCAAGATGACTTGGGCCCGGTCGTGCCTGATCTTCTTCAGCACTCTGGGCAGAAGTGGTATAGGCGGAAAGGCGTACAACAGACCGCAACTCCACTTGAAACGAAAAGCGTCGCCGAGCGAATGCCGCCTTGGAAATTCCAACGAGCAGAACTGCTGACATTGCGCGTTCTCGTCGGTGGCGAATAGATCTAACCAAGGCTCTCCCCACTGCTGAAAGAGACCTTGCGCCACCTCTGAGTTCAGACGCCATTCGTGATCCATCATGCACCGGCGGCTGAGTTCGTCTGCTCTGGCATTCAGAGAGCCCGCCAGATGTTGAACCACTAGGGTGATGCCCTGGTGATCCAGCCATGTCCAGAGGCGCAGGGCCTCCTGACAAAGGGTCCACGACCACACCCCGCCCTGTTTGTTGCAATACCACATGGCGGTGGTGTTGTCTGTGAACACCTGCACGACACTTCCCCAGACAGAGGGAAGGAAGGCTTTCAGTGCAAGTCGGATAGCTCTCAGCTCCAACAAGTTGATGTGGAGGCGAGACTCCGCCGGAGACCAGAGGCCTCTGATCTCCGCCTCTCCCATATGGCCACCCCATCCCAGGAGGGACGCATCCGTCACTACGACATGCTCCGGTAGGGAGAGGCAGTGCCCTCCGAGAGCAAGACATGGTCGGACAGGTTGCCGTGATGCTGGGCCCACTGAAACTTCAGGTCCCACTGCAGAGCCTGCATGCGCCGCCTGGCGTGATGCACTAGTAGGATGCAGGAGGCCATCAGCCCCAGAAGCCGCAACACTAGCCTAACCGAAACCCAGGATAGAGGCCGAAAGATGGGAATCAGGGCCTGTATATCCCGGACCCGCTGTTCCGGTGGATAAACCCGGAACTGCGCCGAATCGAGAACCACTCCGATGAAGAGGAGCTTCTGAGAGGTAGGGGAAGACTGGAACCCCTGATCTGCGCAGATGAGCTGCGACCACCGCCATCACTTTCGTGAACACCCGAGGGGCACTGGTGAGGCCGAAGGGGAGCACGGTGAACTGAAAGTGCTCCTGACCCACCGTGAACCGCAGGTAACGCCGGTGGGCCGGCAGGACGGGGATGTGGAAATATGCGTCCTGCAAGTCCAACGCTACCATCCAGTCTCCAGGGTCGAGGGCAGCTAGAACCTGAGCCAAAGTCAACATTTTGAACCGTTCCTTCCAGAGGAAGGCATTGACGTTCCTGAGGTCCAAGATAGGGCGTAGGCCCCCTTTGCCCTTCTTGGGAACCAGAAAGTAGTGGGAATAACAACCACGACCTACTTCTGGGCTCGGAATGCGCTCGACGGCCTCTTTGGCCAAGAGGGCCAAAACTTCCTCTTGCAGATGATTCAAATGATCCTCCGAGATACGGTGGTGCTGCGGTGGCATGGCTGGAGGGGTCGTCTCGAAGGGGAGGGAGTAGCCCCTTCGGACGATTTGCAGCACCCACCTGTCCGAAGTAATGGTACGCCAGTGGAGCAGGTGATGTTGAACCCTGCCCCCCACTGGCGAGGAATGGGCCAGAAAGCTCGGACTAGGAAGGCTTCGAGGCGGATGCTGCCGGGGTGGATGTGGACTGATCGCGTTGTCCTCCAGTACCCCCTCGGCGGAAACCACGTCCGCGACCGCGTGCAGGCTGGTTCTGCGGCCAGTGGCTAGGCGGACGTGAGGAGGTGCCCCTTCCCTGGCCACGAAAGGAGCGAAAAGCGGACGGTTGTAGCCGCGGGGCCGAGAGGCCCAAGGACTTGGCCGTAGCCCGAGAGTCCTTGAAGCGAGCCAGCGCACTGTCCGCTTTCTCACCAAAAAGGCGAGTGCCATCAAAAGGCATGTCCATGAGAGTGCTCTGGACATCCCCTGAAAAGGACGTGGACAGCAGCCAGGCGTGACGTCGAAGCGCCACCGTGGTAGAAATCGCCCTACCTAGCGAGTCCATAATTTCGAGTCCACATCGGATTGCATGGCGCGCTGCACCTCTCCCATCGGCCAGAGCTGAGGAAAGCTGTGCGCGGGCCTCCTCCGGGCACAGGGGCAGCACGTCCTCCACCGTATCCCACAGAGAGTGGGAATAACGGTCCAAGAGACAGGCGGTGTTCAAAGACCGCAGGCCCAAACTGAGCGAGGATAACAGCTTCTTACCGAACTGTTCCAGTCTCTTGGAATCCCGGTCCGGAGGAGCGGACGGGAAGGAGGATTGGGAGGTAGAGGCCTGGATAACCAGACTCTCGGGGTGGGGTGTTGGGACAGAAAACCGGGGTCGCCCGGAGCAGGGCGGTGGCGCCTGGCAACGTTCCTATCCACAGGAGGGACTGTGGAGGGCTAGACCAGGTGCCCTGCAGAACGTCAATGAGGGCCTCATTGAATTGCAGCAGAGGCTCAGTGGAACTTGCTGCAGACTGAAGCACCTCAGTGAGGATGTTAGTCCTCACAGCCACGGCAGGCAGCTCAAGCCCAAGGGCCGCGGTCGCCTTGCGCAGCACCACAGAAAAAGCTGCACCCTCCTCCGAAGCCACAGTCGGAGGAGAGATGAATCCAGTGTCCGGTGAGGTATCAAAACCACTGGCCTCCCCCAGTTCCTCTGCCCAGTCCTGCGAAAGTTGGCCCTGAAGGGCCAAAGGGTCCATGGACCCCTCCCACTCGCCCCCGTCATCCGATTCCTGGTAAACAGGAGGAATGATCGGAGCCGGACGACAGACAAAATGTGTTTCTAACGGCGTCGGATGCGGCGTCGAGCGGCGCCGCACCGGCGTCGGGTCCGGACAGGGGCTGAACTGGGGATCGACGCCGACCGGAGTCGGCTTCGGAGGTGGCACCGGTGTCGACGCCGGTGGAGGAGGCGTGATGAGGTCAACCGGCGTCGACGGGGGCCCAGGCATGGGCCCCTCGGGGACCTGCGGCGTCGGGGCCGGAGCCTCCAACGGCGCCGGAGCCGCCGACGCGCAAGGTCGCCCAGTCGAGTCCGCGGGGCCCGAAGGCGCGCCAGCGGGCGTCGACGGCGGGGCCAGGCTCCTCATGGCCGAGAGGAAGGCACTGACCTCCGCCGGCGTCGCGTCAGTCCCAGGGACCGGCGGGTATGGGGACGTGCGCGGCGCCTGCGGCTCCGGCGGAGCCGCGGGGGTGGAACCACCCTGACCCTCGGCCGAGTCGCGCGACCGGCGAGGGGAGTCCGAAGAGCGGTGTCGCCTCTTGGACTTCTTGGAGCGCTTCGACTTACCCGAAGACTTCGAGCCAGACGAGCGATGATGTTGAGTGCGGCTCCGCGACCGATCCTTGGACCTCCTCCTGGACCGGGATCGAGAGGGGCGCAGAGCCGAGTGGCGAAGCTCGAGAAGCTTACGGGACCGCTCCCGCCTAGCTTTCGAGGTCAGGGCCATACAATCGGAACACGACTCCGCGTCGTGGTCGAGCCCCAAACAGTACAGGCACCGGCGGTGATGATCGGTCACCGACATCAGTCGGTGACAGTCGTCGCTGGCCTTGAAACCAGGCATCCTACCGGCACCAAAGTCGAGAAAGTGACCAAAAAGAGTCAAAATATTTAGTCAAAAAATGACTAAAGGGGTAGCTCTCCCAGATCGGCGCTTACTGGTGCGGAAAAAAGAGGAACTGACGTCAGCGCGCGAGGGCGGCGTCTAAAGTAGTCCGATGACGTCATTCCGGCGCACGACGCCAACGACGGACGCGGAGCCGCAGACGACGCCTAGCGACGCGCAAGGGGTATTGCTACAAAAATCTTCCGGATCCAGTCTGACGCCTGGGGATATTCTAAGGTGAGGAATCTAACTAACGTGTTTCTTTCAGATAGAAGCTGACCATCATAGGGCATGTCCAAAACTTTTGTTTGTACCTCCGGTCAGAATGAAGTCGCCTTCAACCAACCCTGGCGCCGTAGTACAGCTGGCGAAATCCAGTAGAGGCGATATCCATCGCACAGTCTATGATCTCGGATGCAGACCGTTCGCCCTCCAGCAAGATCTTTTTTGCTTCTTCCTTTGAGTCCTCTGGCAAGGCCGCAAGACATGGAGCAATATCTGCCCACATCTGCCTGTTATAGCGTCCTAACAGTGCGGACATGGACGAGAAACGTTTGCTGATATTGTCGAGCCGTCTACCCTCTTTGTCTGGAGGAGCGGTCAGCAGAGCGGAAGAATTTTTTGATTTCCGCTGAGCAGCTTGTGTTATTACTGAGTCTGGTTTAGGATGGCTGGTTAGGCAAGCTGGAGCAGTATCTGGAGCCCTGTATTTTTTATCCAGACGAGGTAATACTGGAGGCACCGAGGAAGGGTTCTGCATTATCTTAACACCCTGATCCCATATGTAATCTATAATAGGGATAGACCTGATGGATTTTTTAAACGGCTCTTTAAAATCATAGAGGAAGCAATCCTGCTGGTGTGAAGGCATAGGTATATGAAAGCGCTGAGCCGCTCTTTCCACTATGTTGTAAAATCCTCCAGTGTCCTCAGGAGGCGAGTCAGCTGGAGCGGGCATTGGGGAAGCTGGACAGAGGCGTATGTAATCGTCCCACTCATCACGAGTAGATTGGGAATCTTGGAGTTCCCCTTCTTCATGTTGATCCTCCTCCTCATCGTCTGTAGAAAGCGGAGGTGGTGATGGGACAGGCTCAGACTGCAAGCTTAACGGTGGAGGTCGCGGTCTTGGCGGTGGAGACACAACTGGAGACAGAGACGTTGCAGAAGTGGGAAATCTCTGCTTATAGTCCGAAATGAGGAATTGCAGATCAGAAACTAGAGATGCAGGCAAACAAACCATGGGAGTTGGAGGCGGATGGCATTCTTCAGGATAAACTGCCTGA
This sequence comes from Triturus cristatus, assembly GCF_964204655.1. Taxonomy (NCBI): domain Eukaryota; kingdom Metazoa; phylum Chordata; class Amphibia; order Caudata; family Salamandridae; genus Triturus; species Triturus cristatus. The sequence continues at coordinate 665,557,820 of NC_140589.1, read as the reverse complement.
TCTTCCTGCACTTGGTCCTCATAGTCCGAACTGCCTTGGTACTGAACGTTAAGTTGAGATGGGCTTGTCGCCGTTCTAAACATACTGCCATCATCAGAATCTTCTTCCTCCAAAAGATGTGCTGGAGGCAAGAGCTGGACCCTACTAGGGGAGGTCAGGGCCGGCGTCAACGTACGTTTTGTGATTTTTAGATGTACGTATGTAATTTTTAGGTTGGAATATGCGGTCGTCGGCGGTCCCGTCGACGGTATAGTCATCGACGCTGAAGCGTCGATGGGTACCATGGTAGATTGAGGTCCCGTCATCAGAGCCGTTGTCGACGGTGTCGTCATCGATGATGAAGTTTTCGGCGACAAAGCCGCCGTCGACGATGAAGTAGATGTCGACAGGACAGTCTTCGTCGACGGTGTTGTCGTCGACACAGTCGTCGGCGAACGCAGCGTCGACGGCAATTTGGACGTCGACGATGTCTTCTTTATCTTTAGCGTCGACGAGACAGACCTACCAGCCGTCGACGATGGAGTCGTCAACGTGGATAGTGAATGAGACGCGACAGAAGTTGAAACTGTCGGCGTCGACGAGGTCACACTCAATGCCATAGATGGAGATTTCCTCGTCGTCGAAGCCACCGTCGACGAGGCCGTCGTCGACGGGGTGGAAGAAGGCTTTTCGAAGGCACGAAGAACTTCCTGAGGAGAAACCTTGTCTGGAAGAGCCTTAGGAGGGACCTCTGAAGACTTTTTATGCGCCTTCTTTTGAGGTGGCTGCGACGAAGGGCCTGGAGAAGCCACCCTTGGTCTTTTCTGAGAGGACTGCGAAGATATAGAAGAGCCCTCACTTTCCTCAGAAGACAGCACTTGGTCTTTGTCTTTAAGCCTCTGCAGCCAAATTAAGAGGCGTCCCTCACAATCTTTGAGGGTCTTGGAGGAAAAGGTACGACATACCTTACAGTTCTTTGAAGAGTGATTCGGATAAAGGCATTAGAAACAGTCCTTGTGTTGATCGTCCACATGAAGTCTCTTTTTTCCACAGGAAGCACAAGACCTAAAAAGGCCTTTCTTTGGAGTATCTGCCATGAAGAATTGGAGAACTTCACCCCGAAGTTGGAATTTTGAAGTAAGAAGCACTGGTAATCCAAAAAGAAGGAATGCTGAGCAGAGCTCAGAGGAGACTCCCTTAGCACGACGTGCGGTAGAAAATCTGAGGGACTAGAGCTCCTTCCAGGAAGGTTCTAGAGGGTGGTGGTAGCTGATTGGCTACTCTCCAAAGTTTGGTCCTTTTTTACAAAAGGACGTGGATATGTTACTAAGGTGAGGCCCTTGGCCTATTACTCTATATGTCTAGTGAGACATTACTTTATTTATGTACCGGGGACTCCCATCTCGACGACGGGGAATGATTCAGGCATGTGAATCTATGAAAGATACCCTAATACTGGATAATGAGTTGCAAACTAGTTTTGAAAATTTTGTGAAGATTCGTCACACGGTAACAAAGTTATTGGCAAAACAAAAAACACTTTGTCTATGGAAACTAGGTCCTAATTATTTATAACTAACTACTGGCTAATATATATATGTATATATATATAATTTGAAAAGGTTTGCCATCTTGTGAGATGCACTCCCAGGAAGTAAGCAGACTCAGGAACTGAAATGTTAAAACACACTGACCAGCAGTTTAATGCGACGCGTTTCAGGCTTACGCCCTTCAAAGCCAACTGCTCTCCAGTACGGACAAACATTACTGCCAGCATTTGCCCTCCATTTATTCAAGTCATATATATATATATATATATATATATATAGAGAGAGAGAGAAACCAAAGGGATTGGTTATGCATACTAAACATTTTGTTTCTAGCTGCATGCACCATGTGCAAATTGGAGTGTACATTTTATGCCTTTACACAGTACACTAATATTTGTTAACTGTCAAGTGATAAACATTGACAAATTCACAGAAAATAATAAGCAGGCCTATTTTTGGGGGTGATGTTCCTCCTTTAGAGGTTTATATACACAGCCTCACTATGATATAGTGGTTGCCTTTAAAATGCACACCAATGTGCGCTCACTTTGAAATAGCCCAGTCATTATTGATTTCTGTTACAAACACAGTGTGGTTATTGCTGTTGACTGCATCCCTCATATTAGTTGGTATAGTAAGCCACATAGATATTTTCCTTGGCACGGTTCCGTGACTACATTGTGTTACTGTTTCTCTGCGGTTGATGGGCAGCTGTGCAGAGATGAAACGCCACGCCCTTGTCCAGGAACCCAAACCAGACTGAAGATTTCTGCCCAGAAGGTGGTTAGGGTATATGACATCACCACCAAGGACATGATCACCACTGCTGGTGAACAAATACCATGACCACCTCCAAAGAAAGCAGTAAGTCGGCCTCAAGCCTTCCATAAACCCTACTAAATTCTGCATCCTGCATTACCACAAGCCCTTTTGTGATGTACCACGAGCCAAGGGCTGGTAGAGTGGCTGGTGGGCTCACCTCGCATGTCGGCTCTCCGCTCCCCTGAGCTCTCCTCTTTCATGGATTCTCTATTTTCAGGAAGAAGGCAGAAACCAGAGAGAAAATCATTGCTTCCCATTCTTTTGGGCTCAGTGTCTTGCTGCACGCGGCATACTACGATTCAGATTTCCTGACAAATATATGGCATGTAACAGCAGAAAAAAAACAGAAAAGCTCTTCTGAGAAGCAGTGGCTCTCCCTCGAGTGAAGCAGCATTACACCACGAGTGACTCCGATCATCTACTGAAGAGCTATTACTTGCAATGATGAAACGACGCTAATTGGATAATGGCTCGCTGACAGCTAATATTGGCATGACCTACAATAACCTTGGCTGAGCGCCACATATGCTGCGCGCTAACACCTTTTAAAAAAAATCTGGATGGGGACTGGAAACCATTTAAAAAAATCTCCCAAGTGGTATTTAACTTCTTATCATGAATTAGAAGCTTAATTAAGTGCCTTGTTAAAGAAGGCAGGGTTTCTGTGATTAAATAAAAACGAAATCGCAGGCATGAATACTGATCAAATGAATAACTTTGTCGCCTCTAACATGTTTTGGGAGGCGCTCGTTTTTATGGAACTCGGAAAGCGTTAGTTGTTGTAAAAATTCCGGAAACAAACATGCTAAAAGTGGGAAACAATGACTATTTTGGGAAGTGTTACAAATGTGTGCTTTTAAGAGAGATTTTAAAAAGGGGCTAAAGGTTCACTGATAATACTGTACACCAGCTCATGCCATTAAATGAATTGGACAATGACTAAAGAGAGGAGAAACTTTGAATAGTTCATGGTGCCCCTCAATGATTATATAAAGCATATTACCCTCTGCACATCTGCGTTGATGGTTTGTGCCATGGCATTTTTTCATACAAATTTGTTTTATGTATTTAACCAAAACCAGGATGCAAGCGGGTACATTTGTCCCGAAAGGTAATATAATGCACGGGAGCCTGCAGTTCCTGAATGAAAAAAATCTGGTTTCTTCTGATGTATCTGGTCACCTGTAATAATGAAATGACTAGCCGCTCAGCTGTAATACAGTATTACAGTTGAGTTCTGACATCATAATGCCTACTGCCAGGGCAAGATGCAAAACAGGGTACAAAGCTTAATTGCAGCTGCAGTTTCAACAAGGCACAGATACAAAAACCGGCATTCCATTCTTATGGTCCTTTTTTCTAAATACAAACAGTGAAGAGAAGAAATATATTTATGGCAGTGTGTTCATTTTTGCATACTCATCCCTTCCTTTTTCTACACATTCCAAGCCTCACTTTTTAAATCCGACTTACATTAGATCGATTCAAATATCCTCTTGCAACAAATTACTAACTGCTTTTTTGATGCGTTTAATTTCACATTAGAGCCCGCTTTTATTCTTGTTTCCAACCATATTTCCTCCTTCATATTAAAGAGGAAGACAGCAAGGATTTAAGTGGTTTGCAGGAAGGATGATGATAACGAAAGGGAGCAACTATAACTTTTACCATACTAAATGAGAATAGTCTCCAGTCACATACTGTTTGAGCAGTAGCTTGGATGACATCATCAGTGATGACATTAATTATGAAATTTGAGATGTCATCAAAGATGCTATCAATTAGGTCTTTTAACATGTCATGAGTGATGTAATTCGTGGGGTCATAAGCATTGCATGGCAGAGTGCAAATTATAGTTAGGTCAGTAAACGAAATCTGATGAATTTTAGAGTTATTGTGCTTTTTTACATTTAAGTTTTTGTATTATTTAAACAGCTAACTATAACATTACTTTAACCTTTGTTTATCTCAGTGAATCTCCGTTATATAATAACACAGATGCAGACACCACTGTGAAGTTGGGGTTAAATCTCACTTTTCAATAGAGAAAGGCACATTCTGAGTCGCCTATAACTTTGGACACCATCCACGTACCTGCACCAAATTTCACATTCGCTTAGCATGGTCAAGTAAGGTCCAGTATGCCAAATTTCATGCAGTTCTGTAAACGGGAAAAAGTTAAAGCAAGGGTCATAACAACATGTGTTATCCCATAGGCAATTTTGTTTGCACAAATAGCCCAAATCACTCATTGGATTTACACTAAACCTGGCATGGATGTTCAACTTGACTCACAAAGCTTGCTTTTGTTAATTTGGTGTAAATCTATTCACTAGTTTTTGAGATATTAGTGTTTGAAAAAGTTACAGATGAATTTGAAAGGGTTACACATTTTGTATACCCTGTCAGATGAAAAACCATTTGTTGATTTGCTCATAACTTTAACAAGGACTGACCAATATGCATGAAATTGGGCAGACACTTAGTATGTTGAGATTACTTTTGATATTTTCTAATTTTTGCAGCTCCATCAAGCAGGGTCAGAGTAAAAAGTTAGGCAGGCAAGTGTTAATTTGCTTAATGTTGGCAGAGGCTTCATAGGATTCATTTTCTAAACATTTATCAAGGTTTGAGCCAATCCATCAAATGGGGTGTCGGCGGGTCAATAACATTTTAATTTGCTTATAGTGAAGTTGCATCAAATGTGGTAGGCAATTACCAAACTACACGCAGAGCATGTATTTCAGATTTTGTGACATTCCAAAGAGAGTCAAAGTTTAAGCGGGGGTGAAAAATATTTGTGATTTAGTGATAACTTTGTTATCGGTTGATGGATCTGCACAAAGGTTTAGAACTTATCATGAGTAGCCCACTCTTGGTTTTCTCAATATTATGGCATTGGTGAATCTCTAAAAAATACAGAAGCTAGGAAATTAGGCCTAGTGCAAGGCAGGGAGGCCCTGCAATGAACCTCAGCCGCACACAGCAAAAGTGGGTTGGGTGCACTGTAGAATGGGCACATAGCAGGTGAGTGTGGTACGTCATAAAAGATGCAGGTGTTGAAGTAATCCCGAAAAGGTGAGAGCGAGGACTGGGTCTTTTGAAGATTCTTCAACTACAGAGATGGCCCCACCATGCCCCCTATTGGGGACAATATGCCCTCTCTTTGGATGACAAGAGTCTCCCAATAGATATATGTAAGTGTGGATGTTATATGCTGCTTGACATTTGGCCTCGCCAGGCACCCACTTCCAAACACTCCTGGACCTGGGGATGAACTGAGGACTGAACCTGCTGTCTCTGACCAAAGATGAGTCCTGCAGGACTGCGTCTACCCTCTCTTGTACCCAGGACAAAGAAGTGGATTCCAAGGGTCAGTAGGCTGACCTCGTCAAGCTACAGGGATACAAGCTACAAAAGGCCTTTCCTCCAACTGCCCAGCTGACCAGAGGCAACTGGACCGGGACTGGACCCTGCTGTTGGCCTCTGCCAGACACCCTATGAGTCTCCAAGGGCCCGATTATGAGTTTGGCCCAGTGGTGCCGGGTCTGCTGTGCCAAACCCGTGCATGGACTGCCGCCCGTATTAGGAGTTGTAAAAGTACAACTCGTAATATGGTAGGGGGTCCTTTGTCTTTCCCATGGTGGTGCCTTGAAAATAGGCACCGCAATAGGAACGGCCAAAAAGTTCCAGCACAGCATGGATGGTGACATCCATGCCGGGCTGGAACTGGGGGGGAATACAGACAGGGGGACACTGGTTGTGTCCCCTGAATGTATCCGCATGACGGGGTGGGGGGGGGGACATGGGACCCTGTAACACCCCCTTTGTTCCTGCACCGCCAGTCTTTTCATGGCGGGGCTTTTGCCATGAAAAGGCTGGCGGACCAGGAAATCAAAATATGCTGAGCAGGATTGCGCCAGCATAATACGTTATGGCACTCCTGCGCAACCTCCAGGCAACAACTGTTTCCTGGCGCAGCCAGCTGTCCACTGCAGATAATGGTTGTTAGTTGCATAAGATAACTAAGCAGCAACTATGGTTCGAATATTATTGAAAAAGCTTCCTCTTAAAGCCCTGGTGACACCACGACAATATTGCTGCTCCACAGTTTAAAAAAGAGAAGGGAAATCCAGAGAAAATGACTCTCTTGAAAGGATTTCCCTTTCCCTACAAGGCTCACCTGGTATGACGTCTTGCCGTAACTTCTCCACTAGTGAGAGGTGATCAGTATGAGCAGCGCACATCGATGTGGCTGCTAGCACTGCAGTCCACCTGTCACAAAACAGAGCCCGATAGAGACCCGTTTCGAGGCACCCTTCAAAAAACTGCGGGAGCTCAGCACCGGTGAGACCCGGCCCACTTAAAGCCCAGCCTATGGGGTTCTGGGCTGCCGTGAAATCAATGGACTTGCCCTTCCTCCTGCCCCTTTGTCTTCCAGAGCACACCATCATGCTCATCGTCACAGCTGGCGCGCACAGAAGCACAGTGTGCAGGTATTGTTGTACCTGGTGAAACTTCACTTGCAAGTTTACCGTACTCCTACACAGGGTCCCGCCTCTTAAACAAAGAAACATTGATAATTGTTCCACGTGCCTGGCCCGTGTTGTTTTGTGGTTGTTATTCATGTGGGATCAGAAAGTCTACTTTATGCTTGTTTATTTCTCGCAAAACGTATGGGCCACCATGTTAACACTGATACATCTCCTTATGAGACTGCCCGCCTCACCAGGCCTCCTGGCCACAATATCCAAATGAGTTTTCTTCTCATTTTCAAGTGTGCATAAATACCAGATAATCTCACAACCAGTCCTAAGGAGACCCCTGAAAACAGTGTGGGGTTGAAACGTGTAAACATCTATAGAAGAGGAATTATTGTCAACCCAAAGAAAAGACAACCTGGAGAAAAATATGAGGAGGCTTGACGACGGTCCTCCGCCTCAACCAGTCCAAGCCATGCCAAGCTCCTTTAGCTACACCCAGGAGAGAGGCGCTTTCTGATTTAGAAACGTTTGTTTTCCATTTCCATCTCCCATTGTTGCTTTTCATTACTTGTCCGAATCTGAACTTTTCTGGCTGCTACAATTGTTGGATTTGTTGATGTAGTGGAGGGCACGAGTGATTTCAACAGCATTTAGCACAACATTCCTTTGCCTGTGCATAGTCACAACAAATGATGAATTTGGTATATACACATATTGGGATGTTATTTTCGTAACTATATATATTGAACTGCCGAATAGAATTTAAAAAAAGCCAATAATTAGACTTCGCTTAGCTATATTCATGTGCCTTATTATGGATCAGCCAATGAGAGGAGGCAGCAGTCCCTTACTCGCCACAGAGTGGGGTCAGTGACAATGCTGACCCAAACCCACTCTGCGACGAGCGTCACTGATGGACAGTCAGCCCTGGGACTTCAGGGCTTAAAACTAAAGTGCCGACGTCTGAGTCTACCTGTGATGGGCCCCCTCATCATGAGGGGGGAGGACCACTAATCACTTTGCCGGGCTGAAGAGGTTACGCCCACAGGGCTGTGAAATTATCAGTGCTGTAAATTTCAGCTCAGGTAGCCAGACACCTGTGTATTTAGGACATGTATAGTGCCTGGATGCCTGAGCTCAACATAACGAGTGTCAGGCTGACTTTAACTCAGCGTGACAGACACTCTTCATACCTGTAAAAAGTTGGGTGGGGAGGTCTCGGCCCTTAAGGACGGGCCACTGCTGGTACCTGAAGATTTTCAAGATTTTTTACAATGTCATGAAAGGAGGGTAGCACAGAGTACAGCCTAAATGCACGTTAGAGGCAAGTTACAATATACCAAAACAAACTTACATACTCCCCATAAACACTGTTTATTCTCTGGAGTCCTACTATGTTTTAGGGCAGAGTCGCAGACGCGTCACAGGGGCTGGGGTGGAAGAGAACAGCAATCCTGGTAACAGCAGAAGCATCTGAAGTCTTTGATTGACAAAGAGCCCACTCTACAGTGTCATTCAGAAGCCAGTATATAGGATTGCATGCATTTAAAAAAAATCTGGAATTGAATTTAGGTGGGCGCTTAGCTAGCTCAGCCGAACGGAGGCTATCAGAAAATGTATTGTGTGTGCATGTTCACAGTAAAGGCACGCGTCCCCATCGGTCCCTCCTCTTCTTCCTTCATATGTGCCGCAGAATGTGCTGACTGGCCCCCAGGGCAATGATGCAGAGCCGACGCATTACAGGGAATGGCATTGCTGTGGTGTTACCATGGTTACAGAGCAATTATGCTGCAAAAAATGTAGCTGAGACTATATCCCTGCTTTTGTACTGTCAAGCATGCTAAACTGGATTGTTCTAGCTGCAATTAAATTGACCTGATTGTGCCTTTGCTTTTGTAAGTCCTGTTGCCCGGCTAAAAACAAAGGAAAATAAATTACCATGCTAAACCAGAACTCAAGGTCATGCAAGGAGATTGACTCATCTTGTAGATTCAAGCAACAACTGGGCAATAGCCAGTGCACATCAGTACTACTGTCATCACACCCCAATTGCAGAGGCCATCAGTGACCATCGAGATAAAGGGCACCTCAGCTGCACGTTTCACAACTCCTTAAAAACATTTCTGGGGTGCTATATTTAGGCGCATAAGAGTATTAAAGGGCACACCTTAGTTTAAAGCAATACAGCCATTGCACAAGGTAAAACATTTGCCCTGTTTCCAAGTCATATCATCATATGAAAACGTTCATATTAATAAAACCTACTATACACTCCCGTAAATGTTACATTCCTACTAAAATAATTATTATCTAAAGGATATACCGATCATCAGAAAACATATTTTTGATATAACATGGAAATTTGATTATACGTCTACTACAACTGATAGTCAGCAACAACTCACACACATCTCCCTTATAATAAAAAAAACGTTTTAAAAAATACTGGAAAAAAAAAAATAATCAATTGGCAACTCCTGCTTCAACAGTTAGTAGGAGAATTATAGGTTACATGGAGAAAATCCATTTATACCCAACACAAGTTATACTATCCTGATTACAGTAAATACAGGTTTCTTGTCTTGTCTAATATCAGCTTATTCCAATTCAACTAGAGATAGTTTCCAAATATTAAGAAATCTTCCTGTTACACATTTCATGACGGCTCCTATTTCTGTCAAGGGTTCCCTACCAGAGTATGTTTAGATGGTTGCATCGCTTTAATAAAATAACACGCAATAAATGTGAAAAACAAGAGTCCCAAATCCCTCCCATGTCAATATTTAGAGGTGAAACCATATATCGGTATGTGATGCTTTACTCCTTCAAACCCACAGGCATCACTACTACCATTAAGACAAGAGCAACAATAACCTAACACAAAATGGCTCCCCCTCTTTACATGTAGCAACCACCTATTGTGATTCCTGTATTTGGCAGGTATACAAAGGCTGGGGTTGCAGGTGAAAGTTACACCCCTGAAGATTTGAAGACACACAGTCCAGGTGAAGTGGTCTCCTTGGTTGTGTTAACGTTTGTCCTGCTGAGCTATACCCACTACCCAAGTTACTCTTCATACTTGTGCCTTTCCTTCAACATTCCATGATTAGAAAAAAATGCAATAGATTTTTTGATTTTCTCTTAAATATATGAAAGGAGCATTGGCAATGCAATAGGTCTCGCATTTACGAGAGTTTGAGTTATTGGCATTCTAAATGACAATGCCTTTTATTTGTGTTTTTTTAAAACAGATAAATAAAAGGCATTGTCATTTACAATGCCAATAGTTTAAACTCTCGTAAATGCGAGACCTATTGCATTGCAAATGCGTTTGGCGCCCGTGCTACAAACATTTACAAAAAATCGTTAGGGGAGAGAGTGTCTTACTTGCAACAGCAGCCAGAACAAAGCTATTTGAGAAAATAGTGCTCAGAGGCTGTAATTAACGCCCACCGAGTAACAACACCTGTAACGGTGGTGTCACCATGGGAGGTTACAAAATGAGGCAAGGCGGCACCAAGGAGAGACTACTAAGCCTATTGACCAATGAACAGCCACATTTTACAGTGGACAATGACACAAGCCAATGAAAAATATGGGTGAAGAGTGAGTGGAGTGTCAAGTCCCTACCTGAATACAGCATGCTTCGCAGAGCAACACATGCGCTGCCCAGGCTCGACCTAAAAAACACTTGCACAAATCTAAACTTACCAAGCAGTAGCAAACTTCATATGCTAAGTGAAATTCATAATAACGCTGGCAACTTCACATTTACAGTATTTGAGGAATAACAGCTGACAGCCATACACAGCACTTGGGATGTAAATGGTCTGTCTCTTCGGACTGGATGACTGTGTGATTATTGCAGTGCTGGCCTACTTAGATGTGTGCTGTTTATGATGCCACAACGGGCATTACACCATCCTCTGTTTGAGAACTACTAGGATGGATGGGATAGAGGTGAGGGATTTCTTAACCCAACTCTTGTATGCAATCAAGGGTGTCTCTATGGCTTCTGCTTTCCTTACATTAAATAATATACTTCAAATAACTCTCCCTGGAACACTTTTGTGTAATGTATATGTATAGCCTCTTCGCAGCCTGCTAATTTTCATGGAGTGGCTTTCCATAGATACACATATTCAGGCCAAGCTTTCCTCATAATCAGTCACAACTATAAAACTGCCTGCACAGTCTGCCACTGTGCAGGGACACCATCAAAGCTCAGATGAAGAGAGATAGAACAAGATGCAACTCTGACCAGGCTAGCATAAATTGTATATTTCCCAAATCCAATATAAAATAGCACATTCCTAGTTAGAGGCAAAAGGAGATCACCTCCTGATATGCAAAAGTAAAACAGTCTGAGATGTTCCTCGGTTGATTTTCTATTTTAGACACACTATTATAACTTTCAGTACTGTAAGTTAATCCCCTGCCCCTGTGCGAGAGGTGGAAGTACTGCCCTGGGCATGAACGGAAGTATAGGGATAAAAGTAATGGACCATCTTCTGAGGATTCTGATTGGCCGTCCACAGACCGGCATTCTATTCAACTGTGATCATTCGTCTTTGAGTACAGAAAGGGTCTATATTTCAAACAATACAGCACATCCTCTAGTTCCACTCATAATGAAGTCATACCTCATCAGGCAGGCTCACAACCAGGTCAAGCTCCATCTGTCCAACAAGAGCCTGAAAGAAGTAGTCACTGCACGCAGCGAGTACTGCCCGGTGGGCCCGGAATTCTTTTCCCTCCACGATCAAAGTCACATCACAGAGAATGCCTTGCTTCTGCTGGTCGTTGAGGCACAGGAGGATATTGGTACAATGGACTGTTGACTCATACACGTACATGGGAGATTCAGTCTTCTCATCTACCGACATTCCGTTTAGACCCTGGAAGAGAAATAGCATGACAATGACATTGCAGAAAAATCAAAACAAGGATGATACAGCATCTGAGGTCTAACATCACAGCATTAGGGCTACATGATCACTAGCAGAGGAGTATACATTTAATTTTAAATGAGAAAGAGTAAACTTTTTTAGATGAATATAGGAAAATCCCAAATAGAATTATAGAGTTCTCATCACTAGATAGTCACAAATGAGAAAATGTAATTCCCAAAAACTTGCATTTTTACTACTACTGAGAAAATGGGTGTACTGAGATATAGGGAATATATATTTTAGTTTTTGTTATTGTATTCTTGTGAAAAGCCCACTTGGCCCTTCTCAAAGTTCCTAAAGTCAAGCTCAAGAAATGGGGCGGTCTCAGATTCTCGTTCCTTGCCCCTTCTTTTTGGAACACCCTCCCCCTGGATATAAGATTGGCCTCACTCTATACTCATTTCAGATCTCTCCTCAAGACTCACCTTTTCCGTTCTGCTTACTACTTATCCCCCTCTCTTTCTCTTCCTCTCCTTTTTCGCTTCTCCCTTTTTTCCCCTCTCTTTCCTCCCCCCTCCTTCCCAGGTAGTTGCTTATTTCAGCGCCAAGAAACTGTATGGGCAGCAGCAGTATGTGGATGATGTGTCATGAATGGGAGCTGCAATCTTTTATGGAAGGCGCAAAAGGTTTGTGGTGTGGAAACGAAATATGTGGCAATGTGCTAGTAAAAAATAGATGGGTCTATTTGACGAAGGGTTAGAAGTCCAAAGATTATGTGGTTTGGAGTGAGCGGGTGCAAGTTTTTATTTTTTTTATTTTAAAGAAAAGCAACATAAATGCAGATGGAAGAATTATCAAGAAACTATCTGGAGATGTCAAGGCTTCTCCACCATGAGTTCTTGAAATATTTCCAAAAAGGGGCCTTTCCCCTATTAATCAAGCAATCAATCAATCGGGGATTCTTCAAGTGCGCTACTCACCCTTGAGGGTCTCAAGGAGCTGGGAGTGAGGTGGGGGGGCAGCTGCGGGCAGTCGAAGAGCCAGGTCTTAAGGGTATTCCTGAGGATGTGCAGGGATGGGGGCGCTTCTGATGTAGGTCGGGAGCTCGTTCCAGGTCTTGGCCGCGATGTAGGAGAAGGTTTTGCCGCCTGTTCTTGCTTTGTGGATGCGCAGGGGTTCGGCAAGGGCGAGGTTGGCTGATCGGAGGTTCCTCTTGGGTACGTGGAAGGAGATTCGGTTGTTGAGGTATTAGGGGCCGATGTTGTGGAGGCATTTGTAGGCGTGGGTGAGTATCTCGACGGGGAGCCAGTGGAGGTTGCGCAGGTGTTGGGTGATGTGTTTGTGTCGCGGGATGCCAAGGACAAATCTGGCTGTGGTATTCTGTATGGTCTGGAGCTTGCAGAGCACAGATTTGTTGATACTGACATAGAGGGCGTTTCCGTAGTCCAGTCTGCTGGTTATGAGAGCGTGGGTGACGGTCTTCCTTGATTCAGGGGGGATCCATTTGAAGGTCTTTCTGAGGATGCGGAGGGTGTTATAGCAGGTGAAGGCGACGGCGTTGACCTGTCGGGTCATGGTCTAAAGATCCCCACCCACCTCCAAAGATATGCCACAAGTAAAGAAAAATAATAACCAGGACCGAAGGAGATATAGGTTTCCTCAAACAAACTGCTTTTCACATAATTCTTGATTTGCTATATTTGTAATCTGCAACGTCTTCTGCAGATTGCAATAAAAAGTGCATTTTGCTCACTCAAATCAACTTACAAAAATGTTGCAGATTAAATTAAATTCAACTCGTGGTGCTTTGCAACTGTCAACTATTCGACTTTTACTAGCTGAGTACTATACTAAGGCACTAAAGAGCTGGAACTTTCTCATGGGTGTTCGTAAAATCCCTAATAAATAGATTGGTGTGGGGGGGGGCTTCCGTCCATAGCAGGTAAGAAAACCTTACATATTAAATAGATTCCAAACAGGGTGGAACAAATGGTTCGTTCATTGTCAGGTTGATGCCAATTCGTGTTTACATCACACCTCAAAGCAGTTCACGAGGGCACTATCAAACATTGGCCTCTTTTAATTAAAGTCTGGTCTCTTGAAAAAACCCAGCATGAACACAGAATAAACCAAATAGTGAGCTCAAGGACATGTTTTCTTTTTAAACGTAGCTAAGATGCACAGATTGAGGTAGGTATATTGTTTATCACACAAAGAGTGAGGAGTGCTACATGGTCTAAACTACGGACAAAGTATTATTCTCTGGTGGACCGAGAAGACAACATGTGAGAAGTTGGCCTGGCATATGCTGGTCACTAGTTAAAGTGGCCACCTTGCACCAGTCCAATTCGACTCTTATGGTAGATAGGTTTAAGACAACCTTTTAAAGAAAGCTATCCTAGTGGTAGCTGTGGAGAGCAGCCTTCAGGCTAAGTCTCAGAGTAATGTAAAGCAGCTTGTTTTACCTTATAATCTCTTGAATTACCAAATGAAAGGACACCACACAGGAATATATATAAAATATATATGTATTTATTTCTAGACACACTCTACTAATCTCTTCATGAGATTAGAAGTCAGGAGCATATGCACAAATCAATGTTTCACAATAAATTAAGCACTTATATGGCTGGGGACCTAGGGGTGTACCAGACCATATACTAAAAAAGAGGTATAAGAACGACTTGAGAAGGGAGAAGGCCTATGGTCTTCAGAAGCGCTGAGGCCTCACTAATCCACCCAAGGCAGGTAAGTAAAGGACCCACGGGAGAAGCCTGCAGTGTGAAAACACAGCCGCGGATCCCAATAGACTTTAATGGAGCAAGTCGCGGTTCGAATTTGAACGTTTTAGGGTACTTCGGAAGAGTCTACAAGCAAGTCACTTAAAGGGTAAGTAGTTCGAGGGCCAACACACACAGGAGCACCAGAGTGCACGAGTTACCTCACCCAGGGAAGCCGGGTGCATAGGTGTCTTTTGGTGTCGGGTCGCGGCGTCGTTTTCAATGGGAGCCAAAGAAGACTTGCTGCTTGTGGAGACAGGAGAAGTGTCCGGTGGAATACAAGGCTGGATTCTGAAGAAAGAAGACCTGAAAGCAGAAGGGACAGTGTTCAAAGTCACTTGCCAGTGACCCGGGGCCAGGAAGATGGATGCCCACGGTAGTCGGGTGTTTTCAGGTGATTCACGGGTGTCTTGACTCTTCAGCCACGAGGTCCAGGAGGCGTCGACGACGACCAGGCGCTGGATTTGGAGTGTCCCACGAAGTCTGCAGCTTACTGAGGTGTCGGCAACCGTATTGGAGCCAACAAGCCTTGGCAACAGCAAGTCTTGCGGAAAGTGAAGAAAGTCAGCGGTGCAGACCAGCAAGGTCTGAGGGACTCACCCAGCGAGGTTAAGTCAGGGCAGGCCTGGAGCAACCAGGGGAGCCCTCTGGTTCAGTAGAAAAGTCTTCAGGGGACCCACAAGCCAGCCGGCAAGGGATCGCGAAGACGCCTCATGAGGATTCACTTCACTGGAGCCCACGGTTACTCGGGACGAGGTAGGCCTCTGATTATCTAGGGAAATCCTGCTGGAGGCTTGGACCACACGTGGTCCAATGCACAAGTTCGTAGAACGTCGTGAAGGGGTTGCACTCGACAATAGTGCACAGTACCTGGGTATTGCTTTTCCTTGTCACTCGTGGGGCCCACTCGCCTCAGGTTTGCTGGGGACTCACAATGGTCGTCGAGAAGTCAGGAAATCCACTTCCGGGGCTGCAGGGACTTCGGACTCCGGCGGGAGCGGGAAAGTTTGCGACCGTTGATTCAAAGTTTTGGTGCCTGCCAAGCAGGGGAGTCACTCCTTGATTCCAAGGGAGATTCTTCATTCTTCCAAAGGTAGTGGAACATCGAAGGTCCAGGATTCTTCTTGTAGAGCGTCGTCCAGGGATATCTAGTTTGCAATGGCAAGGTTTCCCTATCTTATACTAAAGGAAAGGGAGGGACTAGCTCTATGACCACTCCTATGGGAGGGTCACACCCACTTCCCTTTGTCCAGTTTCGCGCCAGAGCAGGGGCGGGTAGCCGGTAGTTTGCAGGTAGCAGGTAGTTTGAGCTGGCATATGCACAGAGGAGCCTACTGCTCCCCCAGTGCAGGACTTCAAAGCACTCTAAGAGTGGACCCACCCAGCCCCAATACACTAAATCCTGTCTGAAAGGTGGTGACACCTCCCTGTGACAGGATGCCTATTGTTGGGCCTCCTCCACTGCGAGTTTCAGTCAGCAGCAGGAGGGCAGCCCAGTGTCTGTGCTGGTGGCATCCATTTTGTGATGCCAGGCTCTTTCAGATTTCTAGTAGGTACATGTCTATCCCTCTAGAAGGGTGGGATCATACTCCCACACCAGTTACTGGTGTGGGGGTATGATTCCAAGGCGTTTGACACCAAACACGACATGTTTTGATGCAGCCATCCCAAAGTTAGCATTTACCGCTAGGTTATAATGCACTTAAGAGTATATGGTTTAACCGCATCCACAAACAGCCACAGAGAATAGACTCTGCCAGCTGCAGAGGGGCCCTGCTCATGCAGAGGCACCCCCTCACATTGTAAACCAAGCACCCTGCCCTCAGGATTGATAGGGCCTGCCTTAGGGGTCATTGATAGGTCATTGATAGGTTTATATGTGTGTGTGTAAGGTGAGATATAGGGAACCTATATCTCAGTAAGGTGTGCTAACACTACCTCACACAGGCTGCAGTAGCAGGCCTGTGGTGTCAGATTTAGTCTGCTTCCCAGGGGTGGCATAATACATGCTTCAGCCCCTGGTAGGCCTGTGAAGTACCTATGCCCTTGGTACCTAAGATACCATATACTAGGGGCTCATATGGTACCACAGTATCCAACACCAGTGCATCTAATATGCACTCCAAGTTGTTTAGAGAGAACAGAGAGACTGGGGCCTTGATGGGCAGGGACCCAGCCAGCCTATAGCCAGAAACCAGTGTTAACATCAGAAAAAAAAGTGGGGGCAACATAAGTGCAGATCCTACTCTCCTACACAACCTACACAACCCCCCCCCCCCAACACAAGGACACTAAACTAACCTTGACCAGTTGAGTCTTCGTGTCCTAAGTGGAAATACCTTGAGAGTCCATCTGCATTGGCATTTTGGGTCCCAGGTCTATGTAGGGAAATGGACCACCTTAGCAGTTTTGGGTTTTCACCTTTCATCTGTTTAAGCCATAGGAGGGGCTTGTGGTCAGTCTGAACTATGAAGTGAGTGCCAAACAAGTATGGCCTCAGCTTCTTCAGGGCCCACACCACAGCAAAGGCCTCCCTCTCTATAGCTGACCAACGTTTTTCAAAGCAGTTCACGAGGGCACTATCAAACATTGGCCTCTTTTAATTAAAGTCTGGTCTCTTGAGAAAACCCAGCGTGAACACAGAATAAGCCAAATAGTAAGCACAAGAACATGTGTTTTTTTTTTTAAACATAGCTATGATGCACAGATTGAGGTAGGTATATTGTTTATCACACGAGGAGTGAGGAGTGCTACATTGTCTAAACTACGGACAAAGTATTATTCTCTGGGTGACCGAGAAGACAACAGTCATAACAAGCATTTGCAATGCAATAGGTCTCACAGTTACGAGAGTTTCATCTATTGGCATTGTAAATAACAATGCCTTTTATTTATGTTTTTAAAACAAAAATAAAGGCATTATTATTTGCAATGTCAATAGCTCAAACTTGTGTAAATGCGAGACCTATTGCATTGCAAATGCTTGTTTTAGCATGAAATTGTGTAAATTGAAGATTGTTTGTAATGGTTTTAATTAACTGCACAATTTGTACTTACTTACTATAGAAGAATGCTCAGTAGTGTGCTTTATTGCAGTAGAAGCAATTATATATTGCCTTCATGAGCTAAGTCAGACCTTCCTTTCCAAGTCCTGCAACATGCCTGCTTTTGCTAACGAAAAGGAAGCTGGGTTGGCCTCATTATTCCCCTGATGCCCAACACTCAGTGCTCTACCGATACACAACACACAGCGCTCAAATGAGCTACAACACCCAAGGCTTTTGTTAGGTGTGCATCACCGTGTGCTGCCCTGGCACACAGCACCATATGTGTCCTCTGCGTCCACCCCTTCAAACCCTCATCTTTGCACTCCACCGTGTGCCCCCCATACATATTCTTTTTTTTTCGCTGGAGAGTGTAATTTTTACAACTTCTGGTCTGTGCACATTGCTTAGGGCTACAAGAGTTTAAAAACTGGAACATTACATAAACACAGAAGCAGCACTGCAGTTTTGAATAGAACCAAGGTGCACAGAATAATGTAACTGGTGGTGAGCATGAACATAGAGAGGGGCCGGTGGGGGTGGGAGCGCAAGGGGGGGGGGGGGGGCGCAGCGCGGGTCATGGTGCCATTGAGTGGATGGGGGGTTCCTCCAGAAGTGGTGGACATTTGTGTAGTGACTTTGGCGACTCCACATGGGACATTTTAGATGGTTCCGCAGGAGCGTGGAGGAGTATGGTGGGCAATTTGGTGCTACGCTGTAGAGGTGGGGGGTATTTGCGAGGGAGGGGAGTGGTGCACAGTTGGAGTGGTGGGTGGGGAGGAGGGGGAAAAGCGAGGGGGTCCTTGGCTGGGGGCTGTCTATTTTGGAGCGGGAAATGGGTTTGATATTGGAGTTGCTCGACATCCTGTGATCTTGGGCTGATTGAATTGGGAGCGAGGTATGGCCTGGGGGTGACGTGGGCACGTGAGTGGGGCCTACTGGCAGGTTAACACTGGGACCATGAAGTGGCACGCATACTCCCAGGGGCACACACGGCTTGCAGAGCTCGCTGAGGGCCTGCATTGCGAGTTACACACAGCCCGGACGTTCACGGAATGTGTGCACGGTTGGCGAGTCACGTTTATCATAACCAGATGACGGAAGTTATGCAGCAGAAATATGGATGACATTTGAATATATCCACTGCCCTGAAGCTGTAAGCTTGGACAGCCCCCTTCACCTGATGCCGGTGGTTGCTGCTTCGGTAGCATGGTGGTCCTGATGTGCTCCATGACGGGGCTGCGCTGCGCTGCTGCCACGCCCGTGTTGTTGCGGTGATTGCCGTGAGCTGAGATCGACAGAGAGGAGACGAGAGACGCCATGAGCGTGCACGTCTGCTGTCCGCAGACGATCTCAGCTTGCGCTCGAAGTGATGCCGTGAACGTGCACATCGCCACGCGTTGTGGTAACACAGCAAGCCTTACGCATGCACATCGGCTGTCTGGCCCAAAGCAGAAACAGACGCCGTGAGCGTGCACTTCGCCTGTCCGGAGGAAAGTGCACATCTCCTATCCCCTTCCAAACGAAAGTCGACAACAATAGATCTCGCTAGCGACAGCGCTACGCGCTGCATCGCTAGGCGAGACCTAAAAAGGGGTTCATGCAAGCCAGAAGCATTTTTGGGTAAATAACATTTAGGAAAGCCTTTGCTTAGTATGTTATGTTAACAAAATTTGTATAGCGTATAGATGCCCTGTTGACCCACTTAAACAAGTAGAAGCTACCCAGGAGAGAGGAGAGCGATACAGAGCCTCTAGTAAGTAAAGAGCCAGGTTATTTACTTTTCCCTAAAGTGAAGATGGCTCTGAAAATTCCTTAGCTCGAGGGGCAGACTGTTCCAGAGGACCGGAGCTAAAACTCGAAAGAAGCAGCCCCCAGCTCTTTTTGTCGGGAACCATGATGGCCGCCATGATCTTATGTGCTGTACTAAGGGATTAAAATTGAATGCGTTTGTCAACAGGGAGCCAATGGGGCCTGTGAAGAATCCCTGAAGTAGAACAGAGCTTAGCAAGGGAAAACAGCAATCTGGCCGCCGCGTATTGGATCGACTGTAGCCTCTTTAAGATTGATTTCTTACTGCCTAGATACAGAATGTTACAGTAGTCCAGGAGAGAAAAAGTGAGAGATTGAATAATCATCTGATGAATAGGAGGTTGAAATAGGCCAATAACAGGCTTCAATCCTCTCAGCAGGCCAAAACAGGTGCCAGCCAGAGTAGTTACTTGTGTCTCAAAGCTGAGGAAGTCTTTCGTAAATGTTTTCCGTTAGGGAGGGGGCCCCACTCTGTCCTGCCACAAGGAATCTCCCAATGCTGGAGTACGTTTACTGAACAGTAAGAATATGTTTTTTTTTCTGGAAGCCCTGCATTTTCGAAACCATGTATCATGTATCACTACCTGTGTGCCTCAGATCAGAGGGCACCTTTCACTCTAACTCTCTGGTGGGAGATGGTTTTCCGGCGATGTTTCCCTAGCTGGTAAGGTAGCATGTAAGCTTTTGAAGTGGCTTGTGGGGAGGGTTGCATTATATTTTTTTCCTCCAGTGTCAAGAGATGTTAGGAAACCTGTATTGGGTACAGTTAGGGACACCTGACACTGGCAGTGCCAGTCTTGGAATGTGGTATCTCAAGAATGCAAAATCTAACATGTTCCACGGTTAGTTGATGACCATCCTATCCAAGTGTGAGGTACAGCTACAGAGTAACTTTCATTATATGCCAGCCCAAATAGAACTGGCTTTCTTCTCTATGTCCTGCCAGAACTTGATTCATTCAGAAAAATGGTATCTCTTTCAATGGGAGCAAGGGGGAAGGGGACAGCTGGCGCAGCTGGATAGGCAGATGTGAAGGGTATAGGGGGAATTACAACCTTTCGATTCGACTAGGATAGAGGTTCAGTGATGGGGAAAGTGAGCACTTACTTCCAACATTAACTCACCTGTTTAAGGAGCGAGGGAGCCGGAATGTTTTGCAGATTTATTTAGGGGAGGAAGACCTTGTATAGTTAGAGAGGATTGTCCTGCTGGAGATGAAAACAGGTCCTAAAGAGTTGAAATGGTTGTGGAGAGGGACGATGGTGATATGGACCAAACTGATTCTGAGAAAGTTGTGGCCGGGAGCACGAGAGCCACAAGCGACAGACAAAGGTTGATGGAAGGTGAACTGCATAGTGAACTTTTCTGCAGATGAATGGTCTGAAAGAGCACCACACATAGAACTATGTTGTGAGGACTATCATTTGTTTTATTCTGACAGGGTCCATTTTTTTATATTTGGCAATGGAGTTATAATAGTTAATAGAAATGGGATACAGATTGACAAGGCTGTTAAGGGACAAGGCTTGACGGTGAACATAGAACAGGATGTGGGGCAGGAAAACTCATCAGAAGAGGATTTTCTGAGGGACAGGTTTTAGAAGGACAGCGTTCATCTGAAGGTTGGTTTTCCATTAATAGTCCAACCAGCTGAAAGTACGAGAAGGAGGTTAACAGGAGATTGACAATGATGATTTCTTTGAAGGATGGAAATTAGAATTGACAGATTGGATAAAGAAGTTCCATTTGGGTAAGGTACGTAGCATTTGGGAAATTCATAGGAACAGGATGTTGAACTGTTTAAATCAATTGAGAGGTTAAGGGGAGGTTCAAGGGGTGTGGACTGGCGAGGTATGTTTTACGTGTTGTGAGGTTCTTGTTAGGATGTAAAGATTGGCCACTGTTCTTATGGTTTATAATGCACACCTGTCACGTTAAAGTGGCATTGAACACATTACTGACAGCCTGTTATACTTGCGCCTTCTAGTCTGATGATGCTTGGGGCAAGGCCATTCCGAGAACTGAACCACCAGGCAATTCAGGCAGGCAGTGTGTTCATGCAAGCAGGTGGGAGGGGATTGGGTGATTCATGGGTTATGGTGGGGCATAAAGGTTACAGGGAATCATGAGGAGGTTAGAGGCCTTGTCTCCTCCCATGCTGATCATTGGTCACACTCAGGTCAGGAGTTCATTGCCCACCTTTTGATAAGTATTTCTCTAGTTGGGATTTGTTTTGCTTCAAACGTTGGATTGGATATGGAAGGGTGGGGCTTGAATAAGTAGGTTGGGTAGGGGGCAGATAAAGCTGATGTGCAGTGTAGTGCATTAACTTGATGAAAAGGCTTTTTATGGGACAGCTATTTAACTTAAAGGTAGCTGTGTTTTCCTGTGAGGGACAAACATCACCACTGTGTACTCCACAGAATTTTTGGAACACGTTCGTACAAATCATCCAATTTTTCTGGTATTTCTTCAACTTCTTCTAGTCAATTAATCACATAGCCTAGATACTTGGTGTGTTATAACTTCATTTATTGGAAATAATTCTTCTGATCACATATAGTTTTGGGTCATCACACTATGTAAATCATATATCCCATGAAACAATCATCCCAATGCATTTCAGAACTGGCCCTTCTTCAGGGGAATACATCCTGCGGACCTTGGGTTTTCTCTTAACTTGAGACCAATGTCATTTTAGTTCTGTTCTTCTTTTTGGTGGGATTTTGTTTCTGTCGAGCGGCGTCAGCATGCAGTTTAATTTAGTGTGTATCTTCGTGTGGTTCCATCTCAAATATCTTGGGTCAGAAGTAAACAGACATTTGCTGAAACAAGGTCCCTTGATCAGAGGGCGGTACCCGCGGGCACCCAATACTCAGTACAAAGGTGGACTCATCTTCCATTATACTCTTCAGTATACAAATTAGGAGTGCTTTTGTCTTTTCATTAGTATAGGAATATTTGTTATTGTTGTTGCTGGTGAGCAGGTGAGTTGATTTGTTGTTAAGTTTAGAAAGGGCAGGTTTTTAGAAGGATAAGGTTCAGATGCAAGTTGGTTTCACTACTGATCAGGTGAACCAGCTTGGTGCGGGAGAGTGGGGAGACTGATAACAACCGTTTTTGAGGGAAGTAAATGGGACTAACCAGAGGGTTGGGTAAATAACTGAGAGCAGAAGACCTTTAGGATGAATAGATTGTGGCTAATAGTCTATAGAGAACAGGATATTGAATTGATTGATTTAAGGGAAAAGGTTAAGAGGATGATTAAGGGTTGTGTGCTTTTACGTAATGTGTTAAGTATTTTGAGGTTCCTGTTAGGCTAAATACTGGCCGTAATTTTTATGGTTTGTGATGTGTTTGTCATTCCTGCTCAATCGTGCTCGAAATAATTTGTCAAACTATGCATTTGTGATGTTAGTATGTATACTGTGCAAGTTCATTTTAATTGTTTTTAAAGTCCACTGAAACGCAGAATGTGACATTGGATTTTATAAAAAAATTAAAAGGCTGGTGCCTGAGCTGTCTCCTTATTTTTTCAGAGCGGAGATGGTTCCCATTGCTATTAAGTTTGGTGCATGTTGAAATCTACGATTTTATAAGGGTACTGAGAATTATCCATCACCTACTTTGGTCTGAGGCTCCTTTACCGATGATTCTTTTTTATAGCCTTTAGAGTTTTGCCGATTAGCACTTAAAAAGTTAGGGTGGAGGCATCTGCTTATTCTCCAATCTGCTTATAAATCCCCGGCTGCCAAGCCGCTCAGCAGAAACCAAACACCCCATACCGGAAGGTTTTGCTACAAACTCGAAGCCGCCTACTGTACAGACCTGGGCTATAAATAGCTACAAATGTCCAGCACCTTATTTGAAGAAAGACTCGGTCAGTTCAGTGTCTCTGCCACCACTAACCAGGTGAAATTAGAAAAAGGAATGGCTGAAAAAACACAAAAGCTTTTAAAAAGTCAGCAATTACCACAAAACATGTATGGTTGTGTGACTTCAAACAAATCTATATATCCCTAAAATCATATTCCAACATCTATACCAGTGGTGTGATTAATATTCATTTAAATGTCAACAAGAAGAAAGGACATGACATCTCTCTGTTAATTAAACATTTATTGAACCAAAACATTTATTGAACCAAACTGATATCAAAGGGTTAGCAAAATAAATATTTAAAAAAATTTAATTATAGGATAGAATCTACAGACTTCAAAGTGATGGAAATTCAGCCCTGGAATAGACAAGGCAATATTTGACAAAAGTGATTTTAAAAAAGTCACGTATTCCTCAATCTCCCCAAAGGTACAAATGAACATCTCTAAAATAAATTTGCTGTTGACACACAATTTCAAAAGTATATGGGATTTATGTTGGACGGCTTAAAGGCCTGGCAGAATTCTTTAATCCAATTATTTTAAATATGAGACACATATGTAGCATCCAGATCTGTTTTGAAGAGTAAAGTATAGCTGGACGTGAAGGTACAGAATCTCCGTCTGCGTTGAAAGCAGCAGACACAATATTGCTCCAGCAACATAACTCGCATAGATATAACTCAAAAGAATCATTCCACTTCTTGGCACAGTCAGTACACAGAAGGCTTCACGGTTCCAGAAGTCTCCTTCTGCAGATTTTACAATGAGTCACACAGCTCCCTAAAAGAAACTACACACAATCACAGCAAAGTTTAACAAGGCAGCACAGTCAGCGCTTTCAAGGAACCTGAAGCTTCTCAGGATTTTTTGGAAACCAATTTATTATCAATTACTCAAGCATAATACACTAGCACAATTAGAGAAATAATGACATTTAATTACACATCATTCTGGTGAATGCCTGCAAAACACTACAGAGCTGATTCTGATTAATAATTCATTGCTCACTAAAGTTTCAGGAAGGATAATTGTACAGTGCGGCAGGGCTCACGCTGATTTCTGTAATTACAGATTACAGCAGTGGAAGCAAGAGAAAATGTTGGAAAACTATAGTAAATTGCAGTCTCAGCCCTTCTCCCCAAAAATGGAAGTGCACTTTTTTCTCAAGATCACAATGTACAGCTAACAAAATCAATAACTTTCAGAGAGTTTGACCTTCTGCTATTTTCTGGAACAGACAAGGACCACAGTCCAAAGGAACAAGCATCGCCCAGCATTTAAGTACATTAATATTTCATTGGTTATATCCCCTCTTCTGCAAAACCAAAGCACTCTACCTGTTTCCACCATCCTTTAGCCATTTCCTCTATATATGGATGTGTCAGGGCCCCTTTCAGAGGGCCACAGCGCAACACAAGTTACTAGACCCAGCCGTCGTGGTTGAGGCTTTTACTGCTAATTTCACAGACCTGGCCTTATATGGGCTTCTGCCCTAGACTATGAGTGATAGCGTGAGTTGAGTAGTTTAAGGCGTCTCAGGGAGGAGGTAGGTGTAGGACGAACACTGGCTAACAACTCAATTCAATAAATGAATGTCCAGGCAAATACTTGCTTTTATCAAAAATAAAATATTTATATTCACACAAAGCAAAATATAGTACAAACTAAATTATAGCATCTTCTCCATAAGGTCTGTTTTCTAACACTATCAGCACAGGTACCAGCGTTCTGCTCTTCTAGCTGCAGATTGGGGATATTCCCTATTTACTTGAAGCTACATCCAGGTTAATCCCAACTAGAGAGTACAAGTCTTAAAATTCCCAACAGCTATTCAAAGTATCTCAACGTCTTCAGTGCTTCAATCAGAGCAGATCCCCCACGAAGGCTCTGTGACTCGAGGTGCAGTCTTACCAACTCCCATTGGAGATAAAGTAAGATGAAATACGCAGGAGTGTTCGGCGGTCCTAGGTTGCGGTCGACGTCAGCTGGTGAAGGCGATGAGAGGTAATCTTTTCACCGCTGGTATGGGGTCTAGATCTCAATGTGCTCCTCCGTTGTCATGGTAAGTACAGTCTGCCTTCGATGACAGACCTGGGGTTGCAGCTCGAGTTCTGATGACAACAAATCAGCTCTGAGTACACAGTTACACACTGTTAACAGGCAGCGCCCCTCAGCTTCCATCGCTACCTGGGATACGGGGGTAGTGATTCACGCACTCAAGGCGTCGCCCCTCGCTGGGTCACATCGGTAAATAGGATGTCCCCCCCCTATGTTCACTACAGCACTGCACCAAGGAGATGGTCCTTAAGATTCACAGGGGCACCCACCTGGAATGTGGGGTCGCATTCCACGAACACAGGTGGGTGGCCTGATTAGAGTAGCTCACCTGCCTGACCAAAATCTAACACTGTGCTCTGGGATCCATTTAGCAGGATCCCCACTGGACCTCGCTCCCTCCAGGCAATGTCCTTCTCCTTATAGGGTCCCTCTGGTCTTGGGTCAGGCAGAGGCTGATGCTCCAGGTGAGTGCTCTTGATTCTCCTGGGTGATGACCCCTCACTCAGAATGAGAGAGCTGCAGACCCTCAGTCCCAGTCACCACCAGCAGAACTTGTGCTGAGCTTCTCCGCGCTGATGTACAGCTTCAGTTTGACAATTTGAGCGTCTCAAGCTCCCCATTTTATAATCCATTTATGGACACAAATGTGATTTAGTGTCTCTGTCCTTGAAGTACATATTCTGGGGGTTGCCCACTTTCAAGTGCCCACTCCTCTGTTGTGCTCTTCCTCCAGAGAGCCATCTATCACATGTGGAGAGTTACCATACTTGATAGACCGAAACATATGCCATTGGAGTGGCAAGAGGATGAGACTCGAATGTCAGCCTCAGTGATATGTGTATCAAAAGGTTACAAAAGCCTCAAGTCCTTCTCCTTAATTATTAGCCCCATCTCCTTCCTGAGATGTGTCCAGTCCCTTTCACCAGTGACTTCTTTGAAAATCAAGGAGTCCAGCAGAAGTGTACTGAAGAGCCTGGTTCTTCCTTCCTCTAGTGTGTGTGTCCTACCAGATCTCGTGAAGCAGCAATCTACAAATCTTTCTTAGGAGCTCTTCTACCTCCACATGTTCCTCCTGCAAGCCCTGGGGCTCCCAACAGGGGAACCACAGGCCCTCATGCACTGCACTCCTCACAGGCAACTTTGCATCCTTACCGCTGCACGGTACCCATACCTGCGTGATGCACGCAAACCCATACGTACTGTCTCCATGTGCTGTAGCTCTCACAGGCCCAACACACACCAGCATGGTGCACTCACACCTGCAAGCAGTGTCCCCATGAACAGTAGCACTCATAGGCTCATGCACATTCCAGTGTGGTGCACTCACAGATGCATGCTCTGTCCCCACATCTTCCCTGATGTAGGCTAAGGATGAGCTGAGCACACATCAGTGAAACATCTATGAGTGGACGTAGGCCCTACTCCCATGACAGAGGCCAGAAGGCCTGGCCATGTTACTTGATAAAACGGAATGCTGCCACCATCTTGCTTCTGGTCCTCATATCTCCGCGAGGATGGTAGCCCTCCACCACACTATAGAGGGTAGTGCACACATTTAGGTCTAATCAGACTGCAATCCATGAGACAGGCCTAAGTTCTGGCACACATGCATGGTCCATGCTCGTTCATGATCAGAAATTGTCACCAAGGACCCAGATATCATCGCAGTTAGGGTACACAGAGCGACAGTTCACGTCTACTGCCATGAAAGGGACGTTCCTGTCCCAAAAGGATCGAAGTTATCCCTTTCAAACCTGCTTCATTCACAACAGCATTACTGCCTGTTACACTCTACTTGTTGGGACAATTGGTCTGCCTCTGGAGTGTAAAATCCAATAATGACCATGGACAGGAGCAGCTTTGTACATGTGTAGGCATTCTCTACAAGTCCAGAGTATTAAAAATACTAATAACCAGACACTCTCTCATTAATTTACACTAACGGGAGAATATCCGACTGTCAAGTCGAGGATGCCAATTTGGCCCTTCGTTGGCAGCCATTTTGGGTTTATCAGAATTGTCAGACAGAAATCACCTGAAGATAACAAATAACACAGGTAGTTACAAATTGGGATAATTAAGAACCGAGTGGCTATCTTTTTACACTATAACTCTAAAATTTCTGAACACTATTTACATTTCATTGTTGTTTACTCTGGTTGCAAGTACTATATATACAAGTGCTTGTCAGGATCGTGTCAGGATTCCTGAACCCTTTGTCTTTGAAAGCTGATTCGCGGCCCCCGCTCCGCGGGTGCCGCTCGTGCCAGGATTCTTGAACCCTTTGTGTATGGATTTTGTTGGGCGCTTCGAAAGGGTGTGAGGGACTGCGAGGCGCTTGCAGCGTGAAGATTTCAAACAGCTGCTGCCTCTTCCCGGACACTCCCCCCTCGCCTGTTTGCCCGCCTACCTGTCTTTAAAAGCTGACTTGCGGCCCCCGCTTCTCGGGTGCCGCTCGTGTCAGGATTCCTGAACCCTTTGTCTTTGAAAGCTGATTCGCGGCCCCCGCTCCGCGGGTGCCGCTCGTGCCAGGATTCTTGAACCCTTTGTGTATGGATTTTGTTGGGCGCTTCGAAAGGGTGTGAGGGACTGCGAGGCGCTTGCAGCGTGAAGATTTCAAACAGCTGCTGCCTCTTCCCGGACACTCCCCCCTCGCCTGTTTGCCCGCCTACCTGTCTTTAAAAGCTGACTTCCGGCCCCCGCTTCTCGGGTGCCGCTCGTGTCAGGATTCCTGAACCCTTTGTCTTTGAAAGCTGATTCGCGGCCCCCGCTCCGCGGGTGCCGCTCGTGCCAGGATTCTTGAACCCTTTGTGTATGGATTTTGTTGGGCGCTTCGAAAGGGTGTGAGGGATTGCGAGGCGCTTGCAGCGTGAAGATTTCAAACAGCTGCTGCCTCTTCCCGGACACTCCCCCCTCGCCTGTTTGCCCGCCTACCTGTCTTTAAAAGCTGACTTGCGGCCCCCGCTTCTCGGGTGCCGCTCGTGTCAGGATTCCTGAACCCTTTGTCTTTGAAAGCTGATTCGCGGCCCCCGCTCCGCGGGTGCCGCTCGTGCCAGGATTCTTGAACCCTTTGTGTATGGATTTTGTTGGGCGCTTCGAAAGGGTGTGAGGGACTGCGAGGCGCTTGCAGCGTGAAGATTTCAAACAGCTGCTGCCTCTTCCCGGACACTCCCCCCTCGCCTGTTTGCCCGCCTACCTGTCTTTAAAAGCTGACTTCCGGCCCCCGCTTCTCGGGTGCCGCTCGTGTCAGGATTCCTGAACCCTTTGTCTTTGAAAGCTGATTCGCGGCCCCCGCTCCGCGGGTGCCGCTCGTGCCAGGATTCTTGAACCCTTTGTGTATGGATTTTGTTGGGCGCTTCGAAAGGGTGTGAGGGACTGCGAGGCGCTTGCAGCGTGAAGATTTCAAACAGCTGCTGCCTCTTCCCGGACACTCCCCCCTCGCCTGTTTGCCCGCCTACCTGCACTATACAATTGGAACTCGCTGACGCACCGCGGGACGCGCGCGGGACGCGCGCCGGGCGAAGCCCGGGCCAAGGGCGGGCCCGTTCATGCCCGTTCCAGACCGAGCAAGACCGGACCGGGCCCCCCCTCTAACGTCTAATGTCCAGTTGACCAGTAACATTTACGGGTAAAATTTATTTCCAGGACTAAGTGCTTATCTTTTGATAGCTGTATATTTATTCATTGTTATAGATGGCAAATACCAGAGGGAACAAGAGTAGGTTAAATGTGGATGTATCAAACATTACTGGCCCCATAGATAATTTTATTGTTAGAGCAAACTCAGTAATTGATCAAGGAATTGCAATTATGGAACGGAGAGTCTCACAAGATCTTTTATTAGCACGGCGTTCGTCTATGGGACACATTGCTACAGTTAAAACTCCCGTTCCACAAAGCAATAAGGTAACCACGAATGTAATACAGGTAGATTTACATAGCATCCCAAATACCGTGGACCTTTCACCATCAATGGTGGACTCATTATCTCCTACTCAATTAGAGAGATCTCCACTCCTTGTTTCTGAGTTATTGAGTATTGATTTATCATCCCAGGATTCGATAATTGAGCAGTCGCGAGATGCTAGTAAGCGAGCTGGTTTAAAAACGACAAAATTACCAAAACACCCTCGGAACAAGATAAAGGATAATACCACAAAAAAGTCCAAGACATCAAAAAAACCTACTGCCATAGCGAAGAAAGGGGAGAGTAAACTCTCACTCAGGTCTGCAGCACTCAAAGGACAGCAGTCTAAGGATTTACCCATAAGAGAATGTCCAATAGAAACTGTAGTCAATTTGGAGCCGAATAATGGGGGGGCCTCTTTTGTAACTGACATAAACCATGATATTTTTGAACCTGATTACCATTTAGCCGAACACATTAAGGAGCTTTTTAAAATCTTTCTTTCTCCTATAGAGACCAGGTTGAAACGGATTGAGGGACAGTTAATGGATTTGTCTAAAGCCTCAAAATTCCAGCCAAATCCAGTGATATCACAGAATGAAAGCGAAAGTTTAACCCGCCCAAAATCATCTTTACCGACCCCCCCGATTCTTAAGTCAATGGTCCCTGAAAGAAAGGTAACTAAATCGACATCCACTATGACAGATAATATAATAAATGTGGCTATTAAAAAAAACGCCCCCACAAATTTGGTACAGGAGTCCAATACTGCCAAACATCCTACCTGGGGAGCAAATCTAGGAAACCCAAGTATTAGTTTACCCCCAGAAGCCTCACCATATGTGGTAATACTGACAGGAGTCCCTGAATTGAAGGAGGAATATGAAGAGACAACCGGATCATTAAAAAATAAAGCTCAACACTGGTTAAATATTAACCGACCTTTACCATCTAATAGACATAGCAAGATCTTAATGGTCCGTAGGGTACCCTGGGTGGGTCCAGGAAGTAAATCGATATCGGGCGACTGTGTTTTGGTTAACTTTGATAACCCAGACACAGTCGACTATATTTGCTCTTGGGACACCAATTTAAGCAACGAGGGTATCTTACCCAAACGCCTTTCCTTCTTTTATCCACCCACTTCTCCCTACCATCATTTTCGCAGCAACGAAAATTGGATTAGGGTGGCACTCGGGATTGCGGTATAGTCAATAGGCGTTGGGAAAGGCAGCACATCAGAGATTGTTCATCTAGGGATACCTGGAAAGGCATACCAACTTTTAATAGATTTGATTGTTTGGAGATGGTGGATTGACTTTTTCAGAAGAACCGAGGCTCTAACGTCCACTATCCTGGTACAGACAAATCACACATTAATATTAACCCCAGGATATCTGCCTCCCTAGTGGAAACTGATGAGTTAAGGGACAATCAGCCTTTAATAACCCAAACAGTATCTCTACTACCTAGCCCATTATTAAATAATGACTTTGAAAATAACCCGTGCGTGAGTGAAATAGAACCCTCTCTGGATTACCCCCAAAATCTAAAACCCCAAGGGGAAAAACCAAGAGGGGAATTGTCTTTCCTCTCATGGAATATAGCGGGATTAGCAAGTAAGGTAAATGACCCCATATTTCGCGATTTAATTGCGGAATATGACATTATCTGTCTTCAGGAATGCTGGGAACTAACTGAGACCCATATCTCAGGCTATCGAACATACTTCACCCCCGCCATTCAGTCACGGAGAGGCAGGTGTTCTGGGGGCCTCTGCACCTATATCTCTAATACAACTATTCTGTCCATTAAACAACACATTACACCGGGGCACAATAGTTTTCAGGTTCTCAGCCTAATGGCAGGCGGGAAACGATCTTTTATTGTGGTGAATTTGTATAACAATATCCCAAAGGAATCACAGCAAAAAATTTTGGAAGATCTAATTGACTGTTTACGTTCGCTTAGCCTTAACCACAAACAAAATGATACGTGTATCATACTGCTGGGCGACTTTAACTGTCACTTATGCCCCCTAAGTGACTCAGGTATTTGTGGTATGGTTAACCTATCTGGCGAACCATGCACACATTTTGAGCATACCTCTTTGGGAAATTTGTTTAATGCCCTAATTTTTGACTTGAACATGGGGTTCGCAAATGAACTTTGTAAGCCCCCGGTTGCTTTTCAACCTACATTTAATGGGCGTGGTTTACAGTCTGTAATAGACTATATATTGATTTCTACTTTTCACCACCATATTGTACGGTCTTTCTTAACACTGGATACTGTGATGAGCGACCATTATCCGATCAGCACAACTTTTGATATTGAGCTGTGTATTAGATCGGGAAATAACGCAGCCGAAAACTTATATCACCATGCCCTTTCTTTGGCGAGACAAAACGGCTATGTATTAAAATGGAATAAAGTAGATCCTATAAACTTTCTCCAAAATTTAATTAAGGAACATCATAACAATATCAAGACATGTTTGGAGGAAAATCCCGACCCGCACATGATTGCAAATGCTTTTAACCAGATTACTCTGTACATTAGTGAAAAACTGACAGGAACATCTCGGACAGGGACGAGAGAAAAAACGGAGGGATGGTTTAATTCTGACTGCACTAAAGCACATTCGTTTTTAAAGCGGATCTTAAAGGAAACACCGAAAGACTTGCCAGCAGTCAGATCTGCGAGATTAGCTTATAGAACCTGCCTGAAAAATCGGAAACAGGAGTTGAAAGAGCTTGCGTGGGAGACCCTAACAAAGGCCAGCAAGTTGAGAGATAGCACTGCCTTCTGGAAAGCAGTAAATGCTCCCTTTTTTGTAGATAGAAAATCAGACAAGGTAGAGCTTGCTATCGACGGACCAACTTGGGTGGAACATTTCACTGAATTATATAAAGAAGATGTTCTTCCCGTCACAGTCTTTATACCATACAATCATCAGCTTTCATCTGACCCTGCCCCTTCCACTTCTTTTCCTATTAGCATTTCGTTCTCTGTCCTGGAAGTAGAATTGGCACTATTAGAAAGTTCGAGAAATAAAGCTCCCGGCCCGGACGGAGTCCCTATTGATATATATAAAAATACATTATCCCTATGGTCTCCTCTCTTGACCAATGTTTTAAATAGTTTTAATACTATCGGCTTTCCATCGACCTGGCAAGAAGCAATAGTTGTGCCTATTTTTAAAAAGGGTGATCGAAACGACCCTAAATGCTATAGGCCTATTTCCTTACTTGACACATTGATGAAAGTGGCAGGCAGGGTAATCTTAAACAGATTAAATTCCTGGGCAGAGGAAAAGGTTATCCTTTCCAAGTTCCAATATGGTTTCAAAACAGGCCTAGGTACAATCGAACAGGGACTAAATCTGGCCCTAATTATCGGCAAATACATGACGGCAAAAAAAGGTAATCTTTTTATGACGTTCATTGATTTAAGTTCTGCTTTCGATTGTCTGAACCATGAGGTACTATGGGATACCTTGACAGGCTTGGGTATTGATATAAACATCCTTAATTTCATCAAAGAATTATACAGGGGGGCTGGTGCAAAGGTTCGATTTGGAATTAAAGGAGAATGTTCTACTAAGTTCCCAATAAACAAAGGAGTCCGACAGGGGTGTATCCTGGCACCATTTCTTTTTAATTTATACATAAATGGTGTGGCGGAATTTTTAACCACACAAAATGTAGACTATCCTTTAATTGATGGCACGGCGGTTCCCATTTTACTATATGCGGACGACGCAGTTATCATGGCGAGAACCCAATTGGGCCTCCAAAAAGCTCTAACCTGTTTTACACTGTTTATGAGTACTAGAGGACTAAAAGTAAATATTGGGAAAACCTTTTCCATGTGCTGCTCCTCGAAGAAAAAACTCCCCTGTAATGTTTTTATCGAAAAGTCCAAGATAGCTCTTACAAGTACCTTCTCATACTTAGGGGTTGTTTTTAATGAAAAAGGTTCCTGGAAAGCAGCGATTAGGAGTAGAAACCTTGCTTTCGCCCGTGCACTAGGAGCAGTAAAACAGTTTTCCAACAAATTGGGGGGTAGGCCTGCACGCATTTTAATGGACATTTATAACGCCAAATGCATTTCAACCGCAATATATGGTTCTGGCCTATGGGGCATTGCTGACTGTCAAGAGATCCAAGTAAGAGAAAATTCCTTTCTGCGCTATCTCTTGGCGGTCCCAAATTCGTCCCCCACATATATCTGTCATAAAGAATTAGACCTGCCATACATTTCAGATTTGATTAAAGTTAGCCCCTTACTGTTATGGCACAAGATATGGACTAAAGAGGAAACTGTCTTTAATAGATCTATTTTGATTGACTGTCTTAAATTAGAAAGATGCATGGATATTCCCTGGATTGCTTACATAAAAGAATTTATGATTAAGATGGGACACCCAGCCTTCTTTGAAAACCCTGGTTCATTAAACTCGATGTCCAGGAAGGATTACAAACAAAGGTGCCTTGACTTCCTGGAAAATCGACGCTGGTGTGATGAAATAAGCAAGAAATCAGTACTCCAACATAATTCACTGCTACAGGCCCCTGGTCTACAGTTGTACCTGTCCCCCGATTTTCCCAGTTATGACAGGATGCTGTTAGCCCGTCTGAGAGTTGGATCTTATTTTAGATTAATAACTTTCCCAGCTAGAAATGATTGGTCTTCACATCTAATTAAGTGTCCCTGTGATAATGTTGCAACACAATCGCAAATACACTGTGTCCTATTTTGTAAATTTTATTCATGGGGAAGAAGGCTATATTTGATGCCCCTACTGAAGTCCTGGGGATTCAGGCAGTGTAGGCCTGCTTTTCTGAAACTGCTCTTACTCCAAGATGAAATAACCATTAATGCCTTAGCTAAGTTTTTAAAATTTGCTATTAGGTGTAGACTGTCGATGAACTAAGGCAGAGCCTGTTTTTTTGTTGAGTAACTCGACTAAGCCGTATATAAAGCTGTAACACTTTTTTCTTAATGTAGTATTTTTTTAATATGTATGTATTTTAAATGTTGCTTTTATGGTTTTTATACTGAAATCGAATAAAGCTATCTTGACTTGACTTGACAAGTGCTTGTTCATTTGAAGATTATTTTTTTGAATTTCATGGTGAGCAGAATTTATGGAGTGCGGACCGGGCCTCTGAGATTTTTGAAGCAAGGGACATGGGAAAAGGGAACAGATAATCCACTTGTGAGGTTACAGAAGCATGTGGAGTGTTTATGGCCATTCTGAAAGTGTTTTTACTGCATGAGAGGAGGGCTACAGTGCTTTGGCAAGACTAGAACCTGTGATAATTAAACAGCTGTGGGGTATATTCTATCACAGATGAAAGGAGCAAGTTATACTGAGAGCTGTGTAGGGAGAAGACCACTGGTCTTGTTTGGGCTTTATATGTAACACGTGTTCCAGAAGTGGCATAAAGACCACCAAGATACATGATTAAGTGATTATTGTGATACAAGCATGCATCTTTAATTACAAAATGGGTATCCACTACTTTCAACAGACCTTCAAAATAGATAGCAACAGATATTTTAAGCAAATAAATGGTATACCAATGTTATATTTGGTGTTTTTCTGACCACAACAAAACAAGCAAAGCTAATAGGTCTGCTGGCATTGGCAGCCAACTTTTGGCTTTGCCAATAACTGTATTTTTTTCTGTAAAACTGCACAAGGAGACTACTTTTATGTGTACGTGCACGTTGCGCAAGAAAAGAATGTTGTCACTCACAGAAAGGGATATAAATGGCTGAAATGGGCTGACCCTTTACCACACACTGTATGCTGAAGTAGGTGGAACAAAAACGTGCGTTTCACACTAACAAGAGCAAGGGATGAATAAAGTTGGCTGAAACCCCCTCTAGGTACGTTTATTTTACATACAGAAGTTTATCAAAATCAAACGGTCTTGGCTAATGCCAAACCTTAAAAGCGCTTTACATGCCTGGCAACCCACCAATGATCTCTCCACACAACAGCAGTATTCGCTAGCGCCGCGGTCTCTCCTCGGATGTAGCTCTTCCTCTTGTAAAGATGATAAAATGCTTTACAGTCCATCACAGGGTGAACGACAGTTCACAAGCGTCCCCTAATAAAACAGTTCAAGTTCATTCCTTTCGCGGCTTTCAAGCCGTAAATCGCCAGGCTGCAGCTGCCGGTGTCATGGCGGGTAATTAGAATGGGTAGCGTGCTGCACGCGCATGAACGCAGGAAGCCGCGTCGGAGGCAGCTCTGGGAGCACGTGCGCCGCTTCCCGCGCCCTTGAACCCAAAGACGAGGCAGTGATTTACACCCGCACATTCAAGTGCCTCCATCTTCCGTGCATGTGTGTCAAAACACTGTAAAACCCCTAGTTACACGACCATCCTCCAGTCTGTCTTTCCATGGATTGTTCCGCGCTACATTTTCCTTTTTAATTGGAATTTTTGAATGGATAGACAGCCAAAAATCACAGGAGACTGCTAGCTTCAAGAAACTACTTTCTATGTAAGCAGGGCAGGCGAGAAATCGCGCTTTGGTCTGAAAACGTCACGACTAAACCACGGGTTTGATTTAATGAAACTCCACATAGAAAGTCTTTTTGCCTCTTAATGCATGGCGGATTGATCCGAACCTGACCGTATCTCTTTGCTGTGGTATTATATACTCAAAAATCTTGAATTTTTCAAAAAGAGGGCAGGATTTGTAAAACAGCAATCAGAAATCCACCGCAAAAGTAAGTGGTGGCTCGTATATGTACCCTGCATCCAAGTGAGGTAACAACTGAAACTATTGTAACTTGTTTGATAGCCAATCTTACAATACCTATAAGTACAAACTAATTCTATTGCTAAAAGGCCTCCAAGTGTACACAAAACCACTAAATAATCAAAAATTGGCAGGGTCTCTAGTTCGGCCTTTGTGTCTAGGGCAGAAGGTTTGCGGTTATTGAGTACTACAAAAGGTGCAGGGTCTGCAAATCAGAGCCCTACCTCACCCCATTCGAAGACCCGTTTTCCATCCTCAGCCATGGACTGCTGTGCTCTCCCCGTCATGAGGGTTCGGCCTCACAGACAGTCCATTCCAGAGCCCACCAGTGGGTAACACAAAACAAAGGGGGCCTCCAGGACAGTGTGATGGGAGACCCTTGGGCTCTCATATCTCACAGATATTCATATGCCTTAGCTGTGTGTGTGTGGGGGGGACTCTTACAGCGCAGGGGCTGCAGGGACCGGTGTTGCATCCCTGAAGCCCACCTACCTGTCACAGCTCAGAGGTCTGTGAGCAAACCTGCAAGACATTCATTAACACTCTAATTGGCAACACAACAGGTTGATGGTGGGGACTGGGTGGGGAGGAGTTGGGGGGAGTAATACAGCAACTTACACTGTGCTTCATGTTAGGGTACCAGCGCTAGAAGCAGTGTGCTTCCAGTTTAGGCAGGTATATATATATATTTAAGGCTGGACAAGCCTGACGCTCCTTTGCTGCTCAGTTAGCTTTGGACACGTGCTCTACAGCACTGAACAACTCACATATACAAACCAACAGGGAACCCAAGATTCACCTTACAAGAACAGAGACTGAGGCCTCCATGAGTGGCATGCTCGGAGCATGGAGAGACATATGCAAACCTATTCACCAGGTTACAAAGGAACTCCCTCTCCGCTTTGTCCCACTCTTGGGACTTCTCATCCCTGTCTGATCCTAAGGTCAGACCCATCAACCAAGTCTCTACCTCTATGTACGGGGAGCCAAATAAAGAACAAAACACACACACATTCAGTCAGGTAAGCAAGCAGACATGATAGTGACTAAGATGGTGGCCCTCTGGCCAGCAATTCACAGGGCTTTAGTGTGGGATGGAGACACATGTTGTTGTTTCATGTTGTCCGTTCTAATTGTTTCATCTTGGTTTTGGGGCTTGTACTGTGACTATAAGGAAGGTATTTTGAAAAGAACAGAAAGGTTAAAGCGGTGATGTGAATGTTGTGAGTAAAGAACATTGGTACAACCATTGCTGAATAGTTCACTAAAATCAAACGCATCACTAAAATAAACCATGTATATCGCATTCACCTCTACTCAACCATCATTCTGCTCGACCCGTCTACAGTCTTTGACACTGCTGATATTAATACCATCTTTCAAACAGCATAAAACCTGTGTATTAAACAGTGGCGGCTCCTACGCTAAGGCGGAAGATTGTCGCCCCTCTGCTTTTCAGCAGCGCAAAGAAGGAAAAATAAAACAACAACACAATGGTCTTATTTTAAGTTTCCATGCTGAAGCAGGTTTTGGGGCGGTGCTTGGCTATTATCACAGCCAGCAGGGGGAGAAGGAAATATGTGCACTTAAGTGCGCATGGCGGTTTGACCGGCCGTCTTGGGCTAGCCAAACTGTCATGTGCACATAGCATGTTCTCCACTGGGCTGTAATGCACGGCCTGGGAGGAGAACATGCACAGGCTCCCACTTCCTGTCTGAGAGCCGAACCACAGCATTCAGACCAATCACAACGCTGCTGTCATGCTCACAGCAGAGTCATGATTGGCTTAGGGGAGCCTGTGTGCTTACTGACTCCGGAAGAGAAGCGGATGAGAGACAACGTCTGAGGAGAGTCGGCGGCCTTACTAAGGTAAGTATTCTTTATTTTTTTAAACGCCCCCTGCCCCACGACCTCCCACTCCATACCAGCCGCCACTGGTATTAAAGGAACAATATGTCAACGTTAGTTATGCTGTACAGTGCTCTGATAGCCGCCTGGGTCTTGTTCGTGCTTTATAAAACTTTTCAAATAAATAAATAAATGCTGTTGGCTCTCATTCTATCTTGCCTATCAGTCATAGAATGTGTCTTGGTGCTCAGCAATATGGCCACGGACACCCTTTCAGTAGGAGTTTCCTAGAAATCAGAGCTTAGTTTCCCCTTTTTTTCTCCACAACACTCTTCTTGGCGCCATCAATACCTCATTCCTGTTCTTGTGCCACCATTTTCTAATGACACATTCCATCCTCATCCCTCAACTTCAGGAGAGGGATACTGACTGCCTCATAGTTACTAGAATGGCTTCCTTCATTTATATTCACACGGACACAATCCTCCTTGGGCCCTGAATCTGGGAGTTCATTACGACTGCACAATGCACCCATTCACCATCATCACTCTTGCAACCTGACATGCATTCAACATAAAACCAGCCTGCACCGACTTCCCATTCAAGTCAGCCAACATGTTCAACAACATTATTTTGCTCAGCTCTTGATCTAAATAAACTTGACAGTTTCACTTGACTCCATCTCAGACTCCCACCACATGTAAAAGTGCTCAACTTGACCATCTGCACCCTATTCAGTCTACAGTCTGACAGATCGGTGATTCAAGGGTTCAGTGGTGCAGCTGTGCGTGAGCTGCAGGTCACAAGTTCTAATCACAGCATGACAGATTTAGTCCTTCAACATATGAAACAGCAGTACTGGAAATGCAAGACTGTCACCCTTATTATCATTATTATTATTACCACTACTACTATTATGGCCCAGACCGACAAATCCCATATTCTCACAGGCACCCAAAAGGCCAGTTCTCTGCAAACATCACGCAACCCTCACTTTTGTAAACAAAGCTATTTAGTATGAACTAGACCCTTCCTACCTCCCTGAAATCTTATCATCTGCGCCCCCAGCTACTCATTGCACCCCCTCACCGAACACCCATTTATAATCCAAAAACCCTTAATCAACCCGAATTCAGATAATACGCACTTCCCGCCTCACTCCACCAGAATGTCTGTATCATGGAACAAAAAACCCCACCCCCTTAATACGACAACTTCCAAATGGCACTAAAGGCACACCTCCTATATATCGAGCAATGATTTTCAAACTTTTTATGCTGAGCTAAACTGGAGCAAAATAATTTAGCCACAGTCTCTAATCCCCATTATATGACTATGTGCTCATAAATTCTATATAAAATATTACTCATTTCGATCAACTGGTTGACATCAGGGAAAATTAATTCCAAACAATTAGACACATTCATATTTGCTGAGTTTGACACCTATTGTTAATATAAAATATTGCACGGAAACTGAGGGAGTGGTAGGTACCTTAAAAGAAAAGTCTTGAAATTGTGTGCTCTGCTGAATTTTTTTCCTCACAAAAAATCCATACCGTGGAATTGAAAACATCTCTGAGCATTGGTGGGCACAGTGGGGTGGAGGGAGAAAAGATAAAGACCATCCTCTGGGAAATGTGGATATTCAATGTGAAATTACATTTTTTTAATAGCACACAAAATTTCAAAGGTTGCAATAACGTGCAATTATCAATTAAAAAGACATTTTGGCATGCACACAGTTCAACTTTATGAGTTTTCAAAGAGTATTGTGGCGCGGCTAAGGTATAATCGTTCCTCCTTGCTACCAGGCCCTCGTCCCCTGATCATGCCTTCGTGCCCCAACAATGAGGAATCCACCAGTTTCAAGAACATTGAGCCTCAACCACTGAAGAGCATACTGTCCCATGACACACCATAACAAAATCTAATATTAAGTTTATTTAGCAACATTCTCTGTTATTAATATGTGTGTTCTTGTTCTATGTACAGTACTTCCTGGTGAATCACACACCAATAAACAACAAGTTATCGCCCCTCTTGTCAACATTTGAGTGACTCCAACTACTCCTTTCTTGGGAAAAGAGCTGAGAAAAGGTGACACCTTCCTACTAGAACACTGTTTTGACAGCGGTGGCTTTCTCAGTGTTAACCATATCGAGGTCAGATGCGGAGCAGGGGGTTCTCTTGCACATGTGGATGATGAGCACATTGGGTCAGAAAAAGTGAATAAAACTTGTGAGGGTTTTAGGACCATTTCATCACAAATTTGAGATTTGCCACTCCATTAATTTTGTGGTCGATTTAGGATAAAATAGGCCATTTAAATGCAGATTAGCACAATAAATTTGTCCAAAACATGGTAGGACTTAAAAAAACAAAGATTGGTGGTCGTCGATGTGTTTTCAAGCACATTATCATTTCGGTAACATATGTTTTATTTTAATAGAAGTGTAAAGTCCTCTTAGCATAAGGTGTGGGATTTTGTTTTATAGATTAGTGGTGTGTGGTGCCTTTTAAAACGTGTGGCCACTAAAAGGTGAAAACTTGGCAGGACTTAAAGATCATTTTACAAAGGGTTTATGGCCCTTCCCCAGCGATTATTTGGAAAGTGTAATGACACATGGTACATTATGCAATTAACACTGGTTTAGAAGTGTTGCTTTTTAATTCAAATTTTAAGGGCGATCAGGGGTTTTTCCATAAAGAATCTTCGATCGCCATGTGGCACACATAAAAGTGCCATAAGGGAGCCATAAGGCAGCGACGTTTGTAAAAATAAAACTGGTAGAATTTGAATACTATTTTAATTGGGTGGTTTCCAGTTCTGCACTAAGACATGCTTCAATAGTTTAGTGGTAAATTGCAGATTTTTACAAAACTTGATAAAAGCTGCCAACCACTTAGATGATTGTACACCGGGGGTCGCCAACGTGTAAATCAGGAGCTGCTGGTAGTTTGCCAACTCACTGGAAGTAACTTGGGGAAGTGAAGCCCAGGCCATCAGATCATACATAAGGCCTGGCATATTGAAGAAATTGATGCTGCGCTTCTGCGGACCTTTGGAATCGCAGCCAGCCGAACCAACGACTGGGCTCATGTTAACAGATGAACACACGTTGCGCAGCCTGGGTTTGGGGCCTGCAATATGTCCACCTGTGTCCTCTCTCAATCTAGTAAATCTGCATAGAGATTGGTCAAGTTGTAGGCCCCACTCTATCAGTCCAACTCAGTGAGTGAACATTGGGTGAGGAAAGAAGAATGTCAGCAGGAGCCAGAGCCGAGTCGCTTGACTGCAGATGGTGGTCACTAACAATAATCCCACATGAGGGGGTCACAGCTGCAATCGTATTGGACATGGTCTCTATTGTAACAATGGTACTATCCATAAGTAGCTCAGAATTCAGAAGTAGCTCTCACGATAGAAAAGGTTAGACCCGCTGCTAACACAATAAAGTATCAGCACAGTCTGCAAGTTTTCATAATGGCCTAGTTAGCGTACAATAGTTCTAAGCTTACATTATGTCCCCATTACACACACTTTGCAAATTCGCTGAAACCAAAGGTAGTAATTTCTAATTTGACAAGGTTCCAAAATGGTTCATCGAGCACACTTTGCAGTGTTCCATAATACGTTATAGCCTATTTTGCTGTTTGCTTCCATAACTACCTACTTCGCACAATTTTCCATTCATCCAAAGTGCCCCAGCCACTTTTTTTTTTCTACAAACTATCAGCTAGCAAGATACACTATTCTCCTTAAAGCCCAAGTTAGCATTTTGCACAGCATGCAATACCTTCTAAATATGGATTTGTAAAAATCCACAGTATCTTCGGTATTCAAACAATCAAATTCCAAAAAGCCCTGGCAGAGAGGGCATGGCGTTTACCTGGCAACCTTCAGTGAACTCCTTGTTGGCAGGGTATTTACAGCTCGACTGGAGTAAAGCTTCCTGAGCTGGATATGGAATTTTAGTGTGACTGCATGCTGCAGGGCCCACTGAAGAAGTTCTGGGTGGGAAGGGGGGGTGGGAGGGGAGTGGATTTCAAAAGTTCGCTCGACTATAGATGACTGCCCAGTCTGGGGACCACGCCAGCCCAACGTGAAGCTGCCAGCACTGGCAAGCCCCAAGCAGTGTGGCAAACGGGGTGCTGTAAGGCCAGAGGAGAAGAAGTAGTAACGCTTTCGATCTGTCTCAAATTCTTCCAAGACACTTGGCACTTTGACCACTATGAAGTGCCCAAAGCTCTCGACTACAGGAACATCTTGTGGTTCAATAACGACAGTAGACTAAGCCACATTGCCTGGGGCAAAAGAACATTCTGCCAAGGCACTAACCTGTGAATTTGTGTAATAAGAGCAGCCGCGCAGAGGGCAACCAATCAGGGAAGGTAACACATCCTTCCCGTAAAAGTAAACAAAGGCTTACACCATGCAGCACTCACTAAAAGCACAGAGAGATGGACTCTCTGTGAGAAACATTTTAGATGCCTTGAGCATGCCACACACACAGAGGGCTATTAACTTATAATAAAAAGGGCTGCCAGTTACAGTTGTACAACACCATAAAAAGCTCTTGACTGTATTTGTCTAGACAAGCTTGTACCTATTCGGTTCTGGAATTTGTAAACTTTCACTCTCGCCAGTGGTTGTTGTAAGGTAGGATGGTTTATTATTTTACATTTTCATGTAGCACATCTGCACTAAAAGCAGGTGTGACTGCGCTTTACGGAAATGACCTGCACGGGGGGAAGAGGAACGTCTTACAATGAGCATTTATGCAAGCTCAATGGACATAGAAGAAATAAGGAATGATAAAGGGAGATAAGATGGGGGATGGAGAGAAAGTAGAAGAAGGGCTGAAAAACAGGTGAGGAGGCAGGAGACGCTGCCAAAGGAACAAACAGGGCGAAGCAGCAAGTAAGGCAAGTTAGGAAGATGCGGAAAGAAGTGGAAAAGAAAGGTGACATGTTGCGGCCTGGCCCATAAGGTGCTTATGAATCTTCGTAGACTTTAAAGAAAATATAAGTTTTTCAATGAAATTG
The DNA here is from genome assembly GCF_964204655.1 of Triturus cristatus. Taxonomy (NCBI): domain Eukaryota; kingdom Metazoa; phylum Chordata; class Amphibia; order Caudata; family Salamandridae; genus Triturus; species Triturus cristatus. The sequence goes on along the minus strand of NC_140589.1, from coordinate 665,514,931 downwards.
TATGAGGTCTTTTTATTATCAGAGATCTGCCAATCAAGAATTTCACGGGCAGTGGCGACACCAGAGAAGGACATTAATTTAGCTTGATGAGATCTAAAATTCTTTCAAGCCTAAATATATCTGCTTTTGAGACTTTTCCCCCCACTGTAGGTATTTCTTGAGAATAGCAGGTATATAGATGACTTTAAAGGTGATGCACGCGAGTCTGAATATGATTCCGGCTTCTGTAGGGAGCCAGTGTAGGCCTTGAAGGGTAGGTGTAATGTGGTAGAATATCTTGCTCATCTACCATGTCTGGCGGCAGAGTTCAGTATGGCCTTAACTTGTACAAAGGCAGACTTGCCAATACCTGGTGGGAGCCTGGGAGGGCATTTTTGAAATCCAGTCGTGATAAGATGAATACTTAAAACTACCAGCTAAATGTCACCGGGTAAAAGAAAAGGATTGCATTTTTTTCGGCAGACCGTAGGGTATTTAGAATATGGGATGCCATGGAAAGCTGTGGGTCTAAACAGAATCCCAAAGATTTTTCCTCAGAGGTGAGAGTTGAGGTGAAGTCTTCAATGCAAATGAAGATCAGATAACACACCTGATCAAATTTCAAATGGTATTGGCGACCTAAAAGAATTAACACGGGTTTTAGCCTGAGAACATTGTTAAACATCCAACTACAAAGGATAGAGAGACAGTTTCTCAGAAATCAAATGTCAGCGAATGAGGATAATGACACTTTCATGGATGAACTTTAAAACAATACAGTGTGTTTTACATCAGCTTTGACTGCAAAGAATAAAGGATAAAACATCTCAAGAAGGGATACAACCCGTATGAAATAAAATGCAAACAGGTGCACAAAGCAATATTGTTTTCTACAGTAAGAAGTAGAAAGGAGGGTGGTAAGCAGAACGTTCAGAATTTCACAGTGCATTATGGGGTTTGCTAGTATAGAACAGTCATTGTCAAGAACTTTTTCGTTCGAAGGCAGATGCTATATAGAGCAGCTTACTGTGTTAGTGTGAAGCCGACAGGTGGTGTATGCATAATTATCCACGACCTAACACACCGTACTTTCATTTTTTTATGCATATTAGCATAAACTTGTGCTAAGCAATTATGGGTATGCAATCCTTTCTATCAACAGAGATGTGGCTTCGACCTTTCTCTCGCATTCATGTAACAGTAATGCTGTTCTCCTCCATCAGCGAATCACATTGAAGAACAGATAAGCAGAAACTCATGTGCATTCAAAGATGGCGGCATTCGCTGCACCCTAGATGATGCTGCCAAGCAATGTGGTCCCTCACTTACAGCATAAGAGGCACAGGTGGCACAACCACCTTGCCAGTAAAGGGCATCCAACTAAAGTTCAATTCAACCTGTGAGAAAGTACATATATGGACAGCAAAGAAAGCATGATATATGCAGTGCAGGCCAAGACGTGTTCAAAATATTGTCTGCAGCCCAAATGATGGTGCTGGCCTTATTCAAGCGACAGTAGCAAAGCATCAACCGCAACAAGCAAAATGACAACCAGTTAAAACGTGGTGCTTCACAGACCACGGTTTGTTAATTCCAAATGTAAAAGAAGCACAGCCACTCTTTAGTGAACATGTCTCCGGTCTGTAAAGCATGCAAGCGATGGAGTCCTCTCTACTTGCAAACTCCAACTTCTTTGAAGTTCAAGTCAGTTTAGTGTGCAATAAGGATATGGCCTATCTATCCAGTCTGTAGACACCAACAAGTGACGTGCAGCACCAGTAAAGGGTAGCCTGTATCTCCCGTTGCACAAATGTAACTGCTCTTTACCCTGCATGCTTGTTTTGTTCCAACACTTTACATTAAGGAATCTTACTCCTGGTTCCATTTGTCCTTCAATCCACTTATTGAATGTTCAAAACGTTTTAGTTATCGTGTGTGGACCCATGTGACCTAGCACATTTCAGGGAGAACCTTTCATCAAAGGGCTATTTTTAGCACATAATGGTTCCTTGGTACGAAGAACGGGCACCGGCCAATCTAAAAAGAACAGAGTAATGCAGCGAGACATGGTATGAGATATGGTCAGAATGGAAGCTGAATCTCATTAAAACGCCTATAAAATATAGAGGGTTTCTGACATGCTATATCACCACTGAGTCAACTTAATGATCACATTATGACTTTGTGACCCAGAGCGCTGAAATATTTTCTTGCCGTACCGTTTATAGTTGCGCCTGACATGGCTGCTTTCAGCGACCTTGGTAACTCTACAAATTTACAACAATACAGGCATAGTGATTCATTTCCGACCTCCAGCAGGAGGTGCACAGTGCTTCAAACAGATGCAGTGTAAAGCACGCACATGCATTCATGCGAGTTTAACACGCAAGAAGACACATCGCTGGTCCACAGAATAAACCAACGGGTCTGTTCTCATTTTCATTGTCGTCTTAGGAATTTCAGGATATAATCAACAAAACTTGTTTATCAGTAATTAATGCGCACTCTAAATCCACATCATCATTTCCTTACTTTCCCAGTGATGGAAATGCTATGAAGAAAATTTGAGTTAAATTCATTCAAAATCTTGACCTACAGACTTTCTTTAATAACCAAACAAGAGATTGGACAGTGGTCTTTTGACCTCTTTCATAAAGTTGATGTCTTACTTGGATGCCTCCATTTGATTCACAACTAGTCTGGACATTATGCCATCTTGTGGTCCCCAACATAATCTGATCTTTCAGCTCAAAACCACATAATTGAACTCCTGGCGCCAAAACACAGTTAGGCCCACACTTCCCTTACTTCAAAGTTCCTTCATCAGACAGATGGATTTACAGAAAGGTGGATCCAAAGCTGTGTTATAGGACCACGACTGGGTCAAGACTACCTAGATCAACAAGTAGTCCTCTTATGTAAGGTCCACGTATATGCAACGGGTTGGGGCAAATTGCGTAGTGAAAGAATGTTGGTCCGTGGAGGCTAGGCAACACAATGAGGCATCAGGCTAAGATATTTTCAATTCAAATCTGACCAAATTGGCTGTAAACTCATGGCCTGCATTTAGAAGGTAGTGTTGGCAGAAGACGAGAGTCTAGCCAACAGAGCTACCTTATAAATTATCCAAACAGGGCTATACGTTTGGATTGTCATACTCGAGACAATCTAGCAAGACATGGGAATTATGTAGCACCTGCATGAAGCACAGATATGCCTGGCTATCCTAAAATAAACCACATTGCATGCTCATTTTGTCTCTCCACAAAGAGTGCCATTGAAATTTCTTCAATCTCTCTCATTGAACCTGTGTTAAATGTTGGAGAATTTCCACATTCAAAGCCTCTGTGATCTCTTGTGTGAAAACTGCAATAAAGAACAAACATACATTTCACGCTTGCTTGCCTGCTATCTTGTGGCACTGACTGGAACAATAGACACCAGCTAAGAATTCTACATAACGCTAATAGAAGCACAACAGAAAGTCTGTTTTAGTACTTGCCAGCATAGGAGACATGCCGTTGCAGACCGAGAACATGCCGGCGAACGTCATTTAAAGAATACTAAAAACAATGACAACAAGGATAAGGTAATTTACTTTTGTCTTGGGTTACTTTAAGAAATATTCCTGAAAGTATTAATGAAGAGGAGGATATCCTCAAGGAGATTCTAAGAGCAACTGTGTCACAAATGAGCTGAAATAGGATAGCTGACATGGGGTGTCTATATGTGCTCTTGCAATGGAAGAGTCAACGCCTGGGAAGAGCATCTCAGAGTATGACTTTTCCCCTTTTACCCACCCCCGTGATATGGCTTGGGAATATTTAAAGCTAAATCGCAAAATCAAAGATTGGTCAGCTATGTCATGCCAAAAATATCCACCGACTTACGGTGTGGGTTGACTCATCAAACTATGGAAAAGTTTCTTGACCATGCCTGCTTGCACATTAGTCTCTACACTAAATAGGCTGGAGAATGGAGAATGAGCTGGTATGTGGCCTCTACCCATGGTGAATCACAAGAAAATCACAAATCCAAGACAAGAGAAGCCTTGTTTCTACTCAGTTAGATTTACTACTTGCTTCGTGCATTAGGCCAACAGAATTTCATGTTGCCTTTCCTTGTGAAAAGCTGAGGTATGTGCTCCTCATTAAGGTCCGCTACCTCTCAAAGAGGACGTACGAGAGGAAATGTCCTCAAATAATATGTTGCTATGTTGTCCTCATTCATCCTCATGAGGGAGAAATTCGAAAATAACATTCTTTTCCCACTTAAAACAATCACATAAAAGTTCAGATAGATATATACTGACATTTATTAATCAAATTGGCTTACTACTCACAGCACTACTAACTGGAGCTGAATACGCATTCCCTTCCTCTTCACCCTTCTGTGGAGCAGGACAAATGGATAAGCAGAATGCAATTCCAAAATGGACGATATTACTTTTTAGTACCCCTAAAATTTGATGCCCATCCTTCATGAGATCAAGATATATTTCTGTATAGTTTCACCCTCAATGCTGAGAAAGCAACAAGTCATTATTTCTTTTAACTCGATTCTCTCAACCTGTGCTTCTGATTGCTCCTCGCTATAAAAAAACACAGTTCTATCCACCCAGGCGTTTCCTCAGGTAGTAATTTTGAAATGCTTCTTTTGTTCATCTAACATATTGGTTTCCTAATAAGGCATTCTACTGACATTTAACTAGCTTTCCTGCAAAGTATTTTGTCTGTATCTATTGTATTTTCCCCCTTCTTAGGGAGATACTCACATTTGCTCTCAAATCCTATAAGAAGTCTTGATGTTAATTAAATCCCCTCATATGTGTACTCTGGTATTTAGGACAGACAACAAGAAAAACAAAAACAAATACAACAGAACATAAGGGCAACAGCAGGGTAAAAATTTGACATTACTAGTTGCTAAGTATTTTATATAAGCAATTGATAATATCAACTACATTTGGTTTCTGATTTGGGAGGTTAAGGAAGCGTTACCACGAGAAGAAAACCATAAGAAAATTTGGTAAACAGGAATCATTTTGGATGGAAATTAAGTTTGAGGGTATTAGATAAACAGCAAGACTTCTGCTTCATTTTTAATCATAATAACAAGTCTGAACCGCTCCATAAGAATGAAGGCGCTGCAACATAAACAAATTTCCTTCACCAGTAAACACACATTGTTTGTTGTCAGCATTCCTATACTAGCACATCGCCACCTGCTTCTCCTCCCACCACACATACCAAGCAGAATGGCCGCTTCGCACAAGCTGTACATTTTCATTCACCTTTTCTTCAGTCTATTTCTGTGGTGTGACTACATCGAGCTGGGAGCCTGTGTCTTTGTTTAATTAATGAGTGTTCCTGTGTGCCCTGCTGGGTTAGTGGGAGGAGATGTAATGAAATGAGGAACAGCTCTTCTTTAGGTAAAAAGAATTAGAAGAACATTGTTGCCTGTTGGCTCCACCCATTTAAACCTCCTGTTGCTTACAACTATTACAGTACAAGGTAAGTACCACTTTTACCTAAATTATCTCCATAACTTGGAAACTGAGACTTCTTTGAAGGTCCAGCAGTGTCTACGCTTACTGTTTCAACAACTATCTATGATCTGATCATCACAGTCTGCAAAACAGTAGATGTCAGTAGAAGTTATCAACAATTTAATTCGCCAGTGCGTGTCCACTCTTAATAGAGCTGGCCGGAACAACTGGTATGCATTCAGTTAGAGGAAATTGTCTGGAAGGTAAGGTGAACAGGATCTGACGTACTTTTCTTGGCCTATAGCAAGGACTACAGGATGGCCAAAGCTGTGCTCAAATCAAGCAGAAGTACCAAAGCACAGAATCCCAGAAGTCACTGAAACTGGAGAAATAGCACCTCAAAATGGCAACCCTCATTATCTTCTACTGTTAGCATCCGCATCCAGTGAGAAAATGAAAATGGAGAAAATAACGGATGACTTCATTTTCCTGAACTATAAAGCAGAAAAAGTAGGATTCAAGTCATTGTGCTGTTGTAATAGGGTGACCAGGAGCGCCCCAAGCGCACCACTTCACTGGATAGACCTGAAACCAAGTGTAAAATCATTTTGTATAATCGACAACACAGGATGTGGGATACACTACACCTTAACAATATGTTTTTAACTAAAAACAATTGACAAGAAAGTCGATTTATTGAAATATTATAATTAGCAATACAAGTAATACTGTTGATGTTATCATATTATAGCAAGCCAGAGCCCTCCATAAGCATTGGCCATGCCAAATGTGCCAGTGCCATAATGTTTTAGTGAGGGGGCCAAGTGGGGCTGGAGGTCTTTGGCCTGACATGCACATTACTCTTATGCAGATTATAACTCCCACTGTAACTTAATTCTTCATGCAAGTTAATAAATTATGAGTGGATATACAGTTTACCCAACTCGCACTCAAGCCTGGTTCCTCCCAAGGAAGTGACTATCCGATACGACTTTCAATAAGCCAATACTGCACTAGCAGAAGGCTAGCGATGCCCAGCCATTCCTCCTAGTTGTAACTAATAATGCCACCACTGACCACCGTTCCTAAAAAGGGAACAAGTAGTACATGGTTATTATTCAACATTGTGGTGTACAATCACCTAAGAAGAACTGTTTGTGATCATTATGCCTATAAAGGCCAGCATGCATCAATGATTAGTCACAACTACCCAAGTCCACCGGTTCATATTAACTGCGGCTGATAATGTGGCACACAGCGGGAATGCCTCAAGCCACCATCCACACACACTATGAGCTGTTGCCCGCACATTTGGAGTGGCACAGTCTATGAAAATTAAAACCCCTCTCCGCTATTGCAGATGCTCGACTACAGTATCTTGTCAGACAAAAAAAAATCCTCCCCTCGGAGCTTTACACACTAGATAAATCGTCTTCTTAAGTATAGGTGAGTAATTTGATTTTTTTTTTTTTTAGCTATGCATAAGTGAACCGGTATAAAATTCTGAGAAACTGGCTTCCCTCTACCGGGGAAGAAAAAACGGGTGAACCGCCGCTGTGCCGGGAGAACAACATGAACTGGCAGTTCAGGTGATTCATCCTGGACCTCGGTTTTTGCAGCCCAATTTCAATCCGCAGAAGAATTTAAAATAAACCGTTGGATTATTTCTGTTTCACAAAATGATTTCGCCCAGCTCTACTTATTAGATGACTTCTTGTCAGGGGGGAGGGGACACAATGATCCAGTCCTACAGTTTCCTATGTAAACAAATGTAATCTGCAACTTTTGTCCTATCCGTTCAATGGTTATGAACTAAGACTACAATCCTCTGAATGCATTGGGTTATTATAGACTGCAGCATGAAGTCGCCAAAGATACTGACTAACAGATAACCATAGTCCTAAGGGTAGATAGAGGAACCACCCCTATTCTGAATATGCTGCAGTGATGGCAAAGAAAACGGCAATTACTTACCAGTACTTCCATTACCCCAATTCGGAATCCTCCTCATTGCTGTCCTAACTTTTGATACAACAAACAATTGATGGACGGAATGCTGACAATGCAGACATTCTCCCCCAGTCAAGAGATCTGGGTTAAATCCATCATTCTTTTGCCCACTACACCACCCCAGTTTAGACATGGCCATATGCAAATCAGTCTTGACCCTGTGCCTCATGGGAACAGTCCAGCCCGAACTGCCAAGCCATGTCTTCCCTGGACCGGAATCAAGCATCCTAGGACCGGTTTCTGGCTATCAGCCGTCATCAGCCAGGATAGCTTGACTCCAGTGGCGTAGTGAGCACGGGTCCCACGTCTGGGAATACCCATCCCACTTAGGGCGAAAAGCGTTACAACAAACAATTGATGGACGGAATGCTGACAATGCAGACATTCTCCCCCAGTCAAGAGATCTGGGTTAAATCCATCATTCTTTTGCCCACTACACCACCCCAGTTTAGACATGGCCATATGCAAATCAGTCTTGACCCTGTGCCTCATGGGAACAGTCCAGCCCGAACTGCCAAGCCATGTCTTCCCTGGACCGGAATCAAGCATCCTAGGACCGGTTTCTGGCTATCAGCCGTCATCAGCCAGGATAGCTTGACTCCAGTGGCGTAGTGAGCACGGGTCCCACGTCTGGGAATACCCATCCCACTTAGGGCGAAAAGCGTTACAACAAACAATTGATGGACGGAATGCTGACAATGCAGACATTCTCCCCCAGTCAAGAGATCTGGGTTAAATCCATCATTCTTTTGCCCACTACACCACCCCAGTTTAGACATGGCCATATGCAAATCAGTCTTGACCCTGTGCCTCATGGGAACAGTCCAGCCCGAACTGCCAAGCCATGTCTTCCCTGGACCGGAATCAAGCATCCTAGGACCGGTTTCTGGCTATCAGCCGTCATCAGCCAGGATAGCTTGACTCCAGTGGCGTAGTGAGCACGGGTCCCACGTCTGGGAATACCCATCCCACTTAGGGCGAAAAGCGTTACAACAAACAATTGATGGACGGAATGCTGACAATGCAGACATTCTCCCCCAGTCAAGAGATCTGGGTTAAATCCATCATTCTTTTGCCCACTACACCACCCCAGTTTAGACATGGCCATATGCAAATCAGTCTTGACCCTGTGCCTCATGGGAACAGTCCAGCCCGAACTGCCAAGCCATGTCTTCCCTGGACCGGAGTCAAGCATCCTAGGACCGGTTTCTGGCTATCAGCCGTCATCAGCCAGGATAGCTTGACTCCAGTGGCGTAGTGAGCACGGGTCCCACGTCTGGGAATACCCATCCCACTTAGGGCGAAAAGCGTTACAACAAACAATTGATGGACGGAATGCTGACAATGCAGACATTCTCCCCCAGTCAAGAGATCTGGGTTAAATCCATCATTCTTTTGCCCACTACACCACCCCAGTTTAGACATGGCCATATGCAAATCAGTCTTGACCCTGTGCCTCATGGGAACAGTCCAGCCTGAACTGCCAAGCCATGTCTTCCCTGGACCGGAATCAAGCATCCTAGGACCGGTTTCTGGCTATCAGCCGTCATCAGCCAGGATAGCTTGACTCCAGTGGCGTAGTGAGCACGGGTCCCACGTCTGGGAATACCCATCCCACTTAGGGCGAAAAGCGTTACAACAAACAATTGATGGACGGAATGCTGACAATGCAGACATTCTCCCCCAGTCAAGAGATCTGGGTTAAATCCATCATTCTTTTGCCCACTACACCACCCCAGTTTAGACATGGCCATATGCAAATCAGTCTTGACCCTGTGCCTCATGGGAACAGTCCAGCCCGAACTGCCAAGCCATGTCTTCCCTGGACCGGAATCAAGCATCCTAGGACCGGTTTCTGGCTATCAGCCGTCATCAGCCAGGATAGCTTGACTCCAGTGGCGTAGTGAGCACGGGTCCCACGTCTGGGAATACCCATCCCACTTAGGGCGAAAAGCGTTACAACAAACAATTGATGGACGGAATGCTGACAATGCAGACATTCTCCCCCAGTCAAGAGATCTGGGTTAAATCCATCATTCTTTTGCCCACTACACCACCCCAGTTTAGACATGGCCATATGCAAATCAGTCTTGACCCTGTGCCTCATGGGAACAGTCCAGCCCGAACTGCCAAGCCATGTCTTCCCTGGACCGGAATCAAGCATCCTAGGACCGGTTTCTGGCTATCAGCCGTCATCAGCCAGGATAGCTTGACTCCAGTGGCATAGTGAGCACGGGTCCCACGTCTGGGAATACCCATCCCACTTAGGGCGAAAAGCGTTACAACAAACAATTGATGGACGGAATGCTGACAATGCAGACATTCTCCCCCAGTCAAGAGATCTGGGTTAAATCCATCATTCTTTTGCCCACTACACCACCCCAGTTTAGACATGGCCATATGCAAATCAGTCTTGACCCTGTGCCTCATGGGAACAGTCCAGCCCGAACTGCCAAGCCATGTCTTCCCTGGACCGGAATCAAGCATCCTAGGACCGGTTTCTGGCTATCAGCCGTCATCAGCCAGGATAGCTTGACTCCAGTGGCGTAGTGAGCACGGGTCCCACGTCTGGGAATACCCATCCCACTTAGGGCGAAAAGCGTTACAACAAACAATTGATGGACGGAATGCTGACAATGCAGACATTCTCCCCCAGTCAAGAGATCTGGGTTAAATCCATCATTCTTTTGCCCACTACACCACCCCAGTTTAGACATGGCCATATGCAAATCAGTCTTGACCCTGTGCCTCATGGGAACAGTCCAGCCCGAACTGCCAAGCCATGTCTTCCCTGGACCGGAATCAAGCATCCTAGGACCGGTTTCTGGCTATCAGCCGTCATCAGCCAGGATAGCTTGACTCCAGTGGCGTAGTGAGCACGGGTCCCACGTCTGGGAATACCCATCCCACTTAGGGCGAAAAGCGTTACAACAAACAATTGATGGACGGAATGCTGACAATGCAGACATTCTCCCCCAGTCAAGAGATCTGGGTTAAATCCATCATTCTTTTGCCCACTACACCACCCCAGTTTAGACATGGCCATATGCAAATCAGTCTTGACCCTGTGCCTCATGGGAACAGTCCAGCCCGAACTGCCAAGCCATGTCTTCCCTGGACCGGAATCAAGCATCCTAGGACCGGTTTCTGGCTATCAGCCGTCATCAGCCAGGATAGCTTGACTCCAGTGGCGTAGTGAGCACGGGTCCCACGTCTGGGAATACCCATCCCACTTATGGCGAAAAGCGTTACAACAAACAATTGATGGACGGAATGCTGACAATGCAGACATTCTCCCCCAGTCAAGAGATCTGGGTTAAATCCATCATTCTTTTGCCCACTACACCACCCCAGTTTAGACATGGCCATATGCAAATCAGTCTTGACCCTGTGCCTCATGGGAACAGTCCAGCCCGAACTGCCAAGCCATGTCTTCCCTGGACCGGAATCAAGCATCCTAGGACCGGTTTCTGGCTATCAGCCGTCATCAGCCAGGATAGCTTGACTCCAGTGGCGTAGTGAGCACGGGTCCCACGTCTGGGAATACCCATCCCACTTAGGGCGAAAAGCGTTACAACAAACAATTGATGGACGGAATGCTGACAATGCAGACATTCTCCCCCAGTCAAGAGATCTGGGTTAAATCCATCATTCTTTTGCCCACTACACCACCCCAGTTTAGACATGGCCATATGCAAATCAGTCTTGACCCTGTGCCTCATGGGAACAGTCCAGCCCGAACTGCCAAGCCATGTCTTCCCTGGACCGGAATCAAGCATCCTAGGACCGGTTTCTGGCTATCAGCCGTCATCAGCCAGGATAGCTTGACTCCAGTGGCGTAGTGAGCAGAAACCGGTCCTAGGAAGCTTGTTTCCGGTCCAGGGAAGGCATGGCTAGGCAGTTCGGGCTGGACTGTTCCCATGAGGCACAGGGTCAGACTGATTTGCATATGGCCATGTCTGAACTGGGGTGGCAGAGTGGGCTAAAGAACGGTGATGGATCAAACCCAGATCTGTTGACTGGGTGTGAGTGTTTGATTGGTTCTGATGCTCCGTCCATCACCACCCCCTTTTGTACTGCTTTGTCCTAACTTTTGAGGCATTTCCACCTCTGACAAGAGATTTCCACGCCAGGGATTATCGATCCCTTCTGCTTAAGCGGTCTTCTATCTCTATGATAGAAGTATAAAGACCCTCACCTCCCACACATCCTCCTGTCCGAGAAAAAAACTTGTTTTAGTCCTAACTTGTGAGGATATACCAAGCAAGAAGTACACTGACACAAAATCGGATACAAATGCCTTTATTGAAAAAAACAACAATTACTCCATTGCCGTTTGTAAAACAGACGTTCCAAAAGAATGCTCAGCCCCAGACAAATCAAGACAATACTGACATGCAAAGGTCAGCTGGGAAGACCAAGTAGCAGCATGACAGATCTGAATAGAAGAGCCACCGGCCTCAGCCCAGGAGAGCGGCTTGCCACTGCCCGAGTAGAACGCCCCTGAACATTGGAAGGAGGACACTCATCCGCAGGACTATAAGTCTGAATGATAGCCTGTCTGATCCATCCGCCTATAGACTGGGAATAAACCTTGGTACTCTGATTGACTTAACCAAACGAAACAAACAAACTCACGGATTTGCAAAACTCCTTGGTCCTAGACAAATAGATAAACAGTGCTCGACCCACGTCCAGGGAAGATGGAACCCCCTCCACATCAGAGGGAAAAACTGACAAGACAATCTCCTGATTCAAATGGGAAGAAGAAAAAAAGTGCAAGAAGGGAGAAGAGGAAAGAAGAGCCCCTAGTTCACCCAAATGCTTAGTAGACATGATAGTCACCAGAAAAGAAGTCTTAGCAGACAACCAGGACAAAGGACATGAATATAATGGTTCAAAGGGAGCCAATTGGAGACCCATAAGAACAGCAGACAAATCCCAAGAGGGAACGGAGAATGTCAACACAGTGACGGTAAGAAGAATATACAGGAGGGAAATGAAAACAAGAGAAAACAGCCATCAGAACAATGTCACAGGTGGCTGAGGCATGTACATACAATGCAAATCAATAACACATTATGAAGACACTCCCAATACATTGTCACATGTGTAAAGGGGGTTAGTAATAAACAGGTCCAGATATTGTCAACGGGAGGCACAGAAAATTAATCCCCTTCAGAAAAGGAGCTCGAATGAGAGCCCAGAGAATCAACGAACCTGGTGAGATCCACCCACACCCCAGAACCTCCTATACTTTATCATTGTGATTACAGCATCTCAAGTGAAAACTAAAACAGGCATAACTGCTGAGTGTGACATCCTTTGGAGTAGGGTCTAGAGCAGATGCCTTTTTAGCAACCTCATTTGCTGCACTGTGTCATGTGACAGATAATGGAGACAGGACATTCTCCTGCCGCAACATGAAAAAAGACCGACGACGACCATGATTAATAAGTCACGTGGAACGAACCTTGTAAATCCCTAAAAAATCACTATTGCATCAGTAATATAACATGCAAACAAAATTACTCTATCGTTCTTTGGAGCGCTCTCATACTAACTCCCGTGCAAGGTTCATATCTGTGGAATTCCTTCCCAATGCACCTCAGGCTGGAAACTGGCTTTCTTAGATTCAGAAAGTTGCTAAAAACCCATATATTCAGGCAGACATATGGGTATTCTAATGCAGTGAGCCTGTCCCTAGCTGACTCATGCTTCATCTGAGGCCTAACTACCTGAATGCCTCTAAGACAGAATCCCCCCTAAACCGTAACGTTACCCAGTCCAGCTTCAACCTTTGCCCCTTATATGACGTTGTCTTCTTACTCACTCTACCAAGACTTTACCGTCGGTCATCTCGTGGTCAAGGGCTCTATTTAATCTATATGTAGTCCATCACCTGTACGCTGAACGGCTTCATCCGATCCCTACCGTGCCAAGACTACTGTTAGGAGGGTTGTAGCAATTACTACCCCTCCCAAAACAAATAAATTAATAAATACTCTTAAAATATGTGCTCTGCATTTCACTGTAATCGAACACCAAAATATGTTCTAGACTTTCAGAGAAGGCCTGTTGTTCCTCGCACCACTTCAGCTGGCTTCCAGTCACATATTCGATATTTAATTCGAAGTATTTTATTCAGCCTTGTTTGTGAGAGAGAACTTTGAAATGTCAGCGCGCGACGAGTGCTTCACAATGACCCTCATTTGAAGACTAGATGGTTATGTCAAAGATGAACAAGGGAAGGCATTGTTTGGTGAGCAGATCTTCAAACGAAAGTATACGCTGCACGGGTATTTGCATATTTGCTACTATGTCGGAACAAAAGAGCCTTTTATTGCAGTAGGGGGAACTTCATGCAAATGGCAGTTGTAGGCATCCGTCAACTGTCTAACAGTACTGAAATAACACATTTAAAGCTATCACAAATGCTCACGAGATGGCTTCTCCGATAATTTTAATATGTAGGAAAACGGTCCGCAGGCAGCCTCCGGCGCAAACCATCACAGTTCATTAAAATAAATAAACTCATTTCAGGGCAGGATTAAATATGTAAAAGTTGTTAAACACCAAAGTCACTGCACTCATAGCGTTCAGGAACTACTTCGTTTTTAAATTTAATTTTTATTCGTTTTCGAATATTAGGTCTCAACCTTACGTAGAGTGTTACAGTGCTTCACAAAAAATAAATACAGTTTGACACAGTATTAGAGTTAACAGACACACGAGAGAGAGGCATAGTCAACAAAGTGGTAAGGTTACAGAACATTAAGAAATATATATTCAGGGTCCATGGGCTAGCAAAGCCCAGGCGAGTAAACTGGAAGAACGCCTAAGCAGTTGTTATCTTGAAGTGATTTTTTTTTTTTTTTTTGCAGAGTTTTATATAGCGCGAACTTGACCCGAATTCAATCAGGTATCAGAGCGCTTTACATAGCACCAGTTAAGTTACATGAGGACACATTCCTTTTTTTTTTTTAAGGCACAGGGAGAATAAGCGATTTGCCCAGAATCACAGGATGTTCAGCGTCATTACCGAGACTCGAACCCAGTTCCCCAGGTCCGAGGTCGAGCGCCCTACTCGTTATGCCAACTCCTCTTGGTTCTGGCCCTGAAAAGAGACTGCAGGTACTGAGGCAAAAGGCATCACTTAGCCACTCACTTGTGCATCTTTGGATGAAGGAAGGGGACAAATGCTGATGTGCAGCCATCAGCTGATGTAGTCCCAACCTGAGCTCCTACGCACAGAATCTGCAAGTCTTCTGGTATCCTCAAAAGCTATCATACTCTTCATGTCCAGAGTCGGCCTGCTTTGCTAGTGTTCTGAATGTGGAGGGGCGCGTCATCTGTGACGAAAGGTACTGGAATGTCCAAACAAGAAGCCACTGATCAGTGAAGGGAAAGGCACTGCAAGAATGTAGGGACTTGCATCTGGAAGACTCCATGTTTGTAGGACACACTGCATATAGGCCGGCACTATATAGCACACAGAGAATATGCTTGATGCAAGGAATCAAACAAGGCTCTAATAAAGAGTCACAAACTCATCTTACAGACCTATGACTTAGGCAGGACTAGACAAAGGCTGTCTTCAATGGAGCCACTGGAAGGAGCTGTAATGCAGCAGTGGCCGGTCTCCTCCAATGGTACAGCAACTCCAATACATTCTTCTGGAGTTGCAATCTTGCAATGTTGATCCCAGCAGAAAGGGCAAGAGCTGAGGAAGGAAGTGCCTAGTATGGCATTGAAAAGCACTGCAGCAAAGAATGGATCCAGCAGCTTACAGGGAAATTGGCATCACTCTAGTTCTGATAATGGGACAGCAACTGGAAGGTTAGTAATAAATAAATGGAACTGCTCCTCTACTCAGGGCACTTACGGTGTTAATTGCCTGCCTTACAATTAAGGAACCAAGAGGATACGGCAAATTTATGGTGGAAGGTAATTCACAGCAGTTAACTTCCAGCCACACAAGTGCACCTCAGCTATCAGCACCCATAACCGACACTTCATCCGCACATGTACAAATCGCCCATAATTCATGTGCGTGAACGTACACAAACAATACTGATCAATACACCAGAATTCTTAGCCTTCTTATTCCATAACCCAATACCAGCATTCCGTAGAGCAGTCCTCTTCGATGAGTAGCTCCTGGGAAACTGCTGGCTCTCCTGCTGCCTGGAAGTAGGTCTCCAATATGCAGCCCAGCCTACTTAGTTCAAAGCGTGGGCTTGGATGGAGTCTTATATGTATACCAAAATTACAAAGAACGTCTTCTAGACTAAAACCTGTGCATTTTCAATACTCATCAGCTTAGATTTGAAGAAAATGGTTGCATTTCCCAAAAATATCTAAAGCTGATATTTGAATGATAAATCATGCTGCGCTGGGAAGACGTATTACTAATATTATTATCTTGATGCCAGGGGCATTCCAGTTATGGCTATGTATCACCTATTCAAAAACATTCACAATGTATAAGTCTTTTTTTTTACATTACTGGTCGCAAGCCTGTCAGATGCACTAAGGTGATCACTGCTGGAAATCTAGCATATGGGGCCACTAACATAATTCCTATCACACTATGGACAATATTAGTTAGTAGTTCTGGATCTTTTTCCAGAAACATAAGTACAGCGTGTTAATGAAAATCCTTTCTGTAGAGAGTCCTACCATCGACCCAATGTTGTTAAAAACACTTTGAATTTTAAAAAGGCATTTAGAATGAGCAGGTGTAAAAGAAAAGTTATGCATGGAGGGACATTTGTGTAGGAAAAAAATTACTGGCATATTTAAAATATGTCTACCGTACATACTGCAATATACTTCATGTCTAAAATGTAACCCTCTCCATTGTCCTGTGGAAATGTGCCTTTTAATGAGCACACCGGTGCAGGGGTCACCCTTCTCTGTCCACGGGTCCGTAGACCAAGAAAATAGAGTTTGGCACTGAAGCTGGAATTCAAATAACAAGTTTATTAATCACTCATGAGTGGGACCACGTCCATACAACACCCTCAAGTGTTGCAGGAGGTAGTACATTGAGTACACAGACCATGGGGCTTTTATACACACTTTGTTGCAGAGTAACCATGTAGATACAAATTGAAGGTACAGGTCTACACAAAAATAGTTACCGACAAACAGGGGCAGATGAGTGATCACTTAGTCAGTAAAGTGGGAGGGGGAACAGAACTGTTTACAACAGCAGAAAATAGTTGACAGTTGCATCTTTAACCAGGTGCATTTTAGCAAGCAGCTACAGGCCTTTTCCCAGCACGTACATAGCTTTGGCTCAGTACACGAGGAGTTAACTAAAGCTGATGACAAAAGCAGAACAGAAGAGCAATCAACAGTGAAGACGGAAGAATTACATAGCTAACGAAATGGATGCCACAACCAAGATGGTTTCAGCTTATGCTAACGGAAATTATTTCAGATTTCCACAGACGACCCTTTTAGCATATGCTGAAGGCATTTTCTTATGCTTTCGAAGGAATACGAAAAATATCATGGACATCGATCTGCATCATTTTATTAATTTCTTGATTACAAGTCGGGCATTTACATTTTTAACCTTCTGTTTAGTTGGTATACACGAGGTACAAGTAGAAACACAAAGGGAACAAGGAACCGGGCCGCATTGAATACATAGGCAACAAGTGAAAAGAATAGCAAGGAATATACATAGGGCTGACAATAGTTTCCAGCCCCATACAGTAAACATGTTCCACAGCCCTCCAGTCAAAGTCCTGATGGATTTTAGTGGCTATTTTGTGCATCTTGGAAATTGCATCAAAAACAGAAGGGGCATGGTCAGGAATGTATACACAGCAGCTGCTCCCGATGATGCGACATGCTCCACCACGGTCAGCCAAGATGACGTCAAGGACCATTCTATTTTGGAGCGCTACAATTCTCACAATTTGTAGTTCTTCTGTGATATTTCCAAGCTCCATTGCTGTCTGATTGGTTACAGCCTCTACAACACGTGTTAAGCGTCTGATCTTTCTACTGTTTAAGGCCGCACCAACAGAGAAGAATAGTCCCAAATTAAAGTCAATATACTGCTGTAGTGCAGTATCAGTTTGATCCACCTCATCATTATTTATTGTTCTTTTGATTCTGCTCTTAGAAATTTCATTATACAGTTTATAGTCTGTATGGCAGGATGCAGGTGCCAAAAACACAGGTGGAAGCAAAAAGGACACGTAGCAACTTCCAGACCAACCAATAGGTAGGTGGTAATAACCCTTACTTCCGCAAATGAAATAGGTGTTGTGTGAGGACAAAAAACTGCTATTGTTCATTCCAGTAATATTCAACACTGAAGTACAGTCACTTTTTCCCACAGGAATATTGCCAATACTGCTCACGCAGAGATCCACTCGAGCTCAAGTAACAACGATAATAGGAGGCCCATTTCCCTTGGTTGTTCGAGTGTTAGGGAAAACATATTGCGCGGAGGAATTTCCTTGACGATACTCCTCCATTTCCCATACAGTTCCTTTAGCTTGTGGATCTCCTTCCTCAACAGGGTAACAAACTTTATTCAACTGAGCGTTTAGTCTTCCTACATCAGCATAAGTGATATTAGCAACTTCAGATGCCCACAACAGTGCGAACCAGGCTCTGCAGGAGCCATTATGTGAAAACCGCAAAGGAATAAAAGGTTTTCCTCCCTTTTTCTGATGAGCTGGCATCGTTCCACATACCCAGCAGTTGGTAATGTTCGTAGCATTGTGTGTATGGTGCACCATCTGAATGAAAGTGTTATTGAGGTAGGACATTCTGGCATTCAGTAGTCCATGGGAGAGGCATCGGAGTGTCTTTAGTCAAAAGGGCCAACAAGGGTTTAATAATGTACGAAAAGCTAGGAATCCACTGCCTACAGAAGGAAGTAAGGCCAATCAATGCACGGACGCCCTTCTGAGTACGGGGCACAGGAGTATCTAAAATGGTCTGAATGCGATCTGGTGTGAGTGCACGTCCCTCCTTAGACAGGAGGTGATTTAATAGGTAACCTGCTGTCTACAAAATTGCAATTTCTTCCAAGAGACTTTGTGATGATGAGAGGCAAAAAAGGATAATAATGACAGTGTTCCTTCTTTACACTGTTCAGCGGTATCGGCAGCCAACAAGATGTCATCGACATCTTGAATAAGAGCCACCCCTTTCGGTATAGGAAAAGAATCAAGCTGCCTTTTCAATGCCGGACTATAAAGCTAGGACTCTTTGTATATCCTTGTGGAGCTCTATAGAATTTGAATGATCTATTTTTCAAAGTGAAGCCAAACAAATAACGCAGTTGGTAATGTTCGTAGCATTGTGTGTATGGTGCAACATCTGAATGAAAGTGTTAATGAGGTAGGACATTCTGGCATTCAGTAGTCCATGGAAATGTGCATTTTAATGAGCACACTGGTGCAGGGGTCACCCTTCTCTGTCCACGGGTCCGTAGACCAAGAAAATAGAGATTGACACTGAAGCTGGAATTCAAATAACAAGTTTATTAATCACTCATGAGTAGGACCACGTCCATACAACACCCTCAAGTGTTGCAGGAGGTAGTACATCGAGTACACAGACCATGGGGCTTTTATACACACTTTGTTGCAGTGTAAGCATGTAGATACAAATAGAAGGTACTGGCCTACACAGAAATAGTTACCGACAAACATGGGCAGATGGGTGATCACTTAGTCAGCAAAGTGGGAGGGGGAACAGAACTGTTTACAACAGCAGAAAATAGTTGACAGTTGCATCTTTAACCAGGTGCATTTTAGCAGCTACAGGCCTTTTCTCAGCACGTACATTGCTTTGGCTCAGTACAGATGGAGTTAACTAAAGCTGATGACAGAAGCAGAATAGAAGAGCAAGCAACAGTGAAGACGGAAGAATTACATAGCTAACAAAATGGATGCCACAACCAAGATGGCTTCAGCTTATGCTAACGGAAATTATTTCAGATTTCCACAGTCCCACCATAATTCCTGCTGCCCACAGCCACATGTTCTCGACATTCACATTCATACTGGGACACTTTTTAAATAACTGTTACTAATGTAGCAGCATAGTTAACAGGAATGTGATGAAACAAATATGTTTAGCTACCTTGCTTGTGCTTTGTTCTTATGTTAAGTTAGCATTCGCGGTACCATTTTATGTTTAGCCGCCATTTTGAATCATGTCGTCAGTTGCGTATTCCCTTCTCGAGAAGCAGGCTGCGGAAAGTCCCATTTACCCAAGGTTAGGCCTTACTTTGCTAATGAATACACTGTTCTTATTAATGCATTCCTTTCCTACAGATAGAGGCTTTCTCCCACTAGCCTAGCGGTAGATACAAACAGAACGACCTTGGCATAAAGATAATGTGTGCCTGGCCTCAGAGTTGAAACTCATCTTTTTGTACTTCTTTGTTTTATCTGTACCTGCTAGTAGAATTCCATTATGGGCGGGACTTTCTCGGTTCAGAAACGTACATAATGTATCTCTCTGTTTGTTGAAATCAGTCCCTCTGCAGCAGTCCTAGGAGGCTGGTCAGACTGGACTCCGCTCGAGTGTACCTGAATAAAATATACTTGGTTTGTATTCTCTACAGTCTGACCGACTCTTCATTTGTATGGACGGCTGAGAGGTGGTCGCGAGTGACCCGGGTGGTCCTAATCGGGTCACTGGCTGTTTACTGAGGGCACTGCTTTCATACCAGGGGCATGCACCTGTTGTGAAAGCAGTGTTTTAAATGCATATGATTGGCACAAGAGCCCCACTAATAGGGTTGTGTCATAATGGTCACATGGATTTACACCCCACTCTCTTGTGTATAAGTGAAACACAAATAGACACAGCCACCACAAGTTTGTGTATATAGCTTTTAACTGCATTAAAACGTTGTACCACAATCAAAATAAAAGAATGACACAATTTTGTGACTGAACATCGACAAAGCACATTGTAGGCCATACGTACTTTGCCAAATTATTTCATATCAATCAATCAGTCCGCTGCCTCTCTTGAGCATAAAAACAGTCGCAACAAAGCAAACCTAGCAGACCAACAATTTTGAGTGTGGGTGGGTGTTATATATGTGCTCAGTTCACCCTATGTCCATTTCTAATTGAGAAATAAAAGGTGGGGAATTTAACTGCACTCCAAAATTACATTTAGCACAAAAAATGCAGGCCTGGGGAAGAGTATTTCCATTCAGATTTATAAACCAATGTCAATTCCCTATGCAAATATAAGCTTTAGTGAATCAGAATTTTTTTGCTGTATTCTTTTTTTTAATTTAATTTTATTAGTTTTCGAATATTTGGTCTCAAACTTACGTAGAGTGTAACAGCGTTTCACAAAAAATAAATACAGTTTGACACAGTATTAGAGTTAAAAGACACACGAGAGAGGCATATTCAACAAAGTGGTAAGGTTACAGAACATAAAGAAATATATATTCAGGGCCCATGGGCTAGCAAAGCCCAGGTGAGCAAACTGGAATAACGCCTAAGCAGTTGACAACTCAGAATGCGTGTGATGAAAAGGTAATGAGACAGGGAATAGTGAAACATAAAACTTGTTATAATTGTGTCCATAATGGGCCCACAGAGAGTAACCTTGACAAGGACAGTATATGGAGTATGTGGTACAGCTGGACCAACGGTGCATATGTCATGACGAAAGATACTGTGCTATCAATCCTAAAGGTGCAACATTGGCTACGAGAGAAAGACGGGGGCACCTTGCTTCCAAGTGCAGATACTGAAAATGTACAGCCATGTTACCAAGCGCTGGATGCAAACCATGAAACTCCCACAGACTGTGGAGGCTCTACTGCACCCTATCAATTCTGGGATTCAATTTAGCTCTGGCAGAACAGTCTGGTCAACACTAGCAGGCTGGAAAGTTTCTAGGTAGCCAACGGGATGCCTCAAACAGCCTATTGGGAAGCTGGTTTTCCCAGTTGCATATGGCCATGTCTGAACTGGGGTGGGAGAGTGGGCTAAAGAACGGTGATGTATTAAACCCAGATCAGTTGACTGGGGGTGAGTGCTTGCAATGTTCAACACTCCGTCCATCATTTCCTTTGGTTTTTGCTTTGTTCGCCATAAGTTGGCAGGGTATGCTCAGACATGAGTCCCTTGCTCACTTTGCCACTGGATTCAAGCAAGCCTGGCTGAAGACGGCTTAAATGCCAGAATCCGGTCCTAGGAAGATTGTTTCCAGTCCAGGGAAGACATGGCTTGGCAGTTCGGGCTGGACTGTTCCCACGAGGCACAGGGTCAGACTGATTTGCATATGGCCATGTCTGAACTGGGGTGGCAGAGTGGGCTAAAGAACGGTGATGGATTAAACCCAGATCAGTTGACTGGGGGTGAGTGCTTGCAATGCTCAACACTCCGTCTATCATTTCCTTTGGTTTTTGCTTTGTTCGATATAAGTTGGCAGGGTATGCTCAGACGTGAGTCCCTTGCTCACTTTGCCACTGGACTCAAACAAGCCTGGCTGAAGACGGCTGAAATGCCAGACACCGGTCCTAGGAAGCCTGTTTCCAGTCCAGGGAAGACATGGCTTGGCAGTTCGGGCTGGACTGTTCCCTTGAGGCACAGGGTCAGAC
The DNA here is from genome assembly GCF_964204655.1 of Triturus cristatus. Lineage (NCBI taxonomy): Eukaryota > Metazoa > Chordata > Amphibia > Caudata > Salamandridae > Triturus > Triturus cristatus. The sequence goes on along the minus strand of NC_140589.1, from coordinate 665,492,834 downwards.
TGATTTGCATACGGCCATGTCTGAACTGGGGTGGCAGAGTGGGCTAAAGAACGGTGATGGATTAAACCCAGATCAGTTGACTGGGGGTGAGTGCTTGCAATGTTCAACACTCCGTCCATCATTTCCTTTGGTTTTTGCTTTGTTCGCCATAAGTTGGCATGGTATGCTCAGACGTGAGTCCCTTGCTCACTTTGCCACTGGATTCAAGCAAGCCTGGCTGAAGACGGCTGAAATGCCAGAAACCGGTCCTAGGAAGCTTGTTTCCGGTCCAGGGAAGACATGGCTTGGCAGTTCGGGCTGGACTGTTCCCATGAGGCACAGGGTCAAACTGATTTGTATATGGCCATGTCTGAACTGGGGTGGCAGAGTGGGCTAAAGAACGGTGATGGATTAAACCCAGATCAGTTGACTGGGGGTGAGTGCTTGCAATGTTCAACACTCCGTCCATCATTTCCTTTGGTTTTTGCTTTGTTCGCCATAAGTTGGCAGGGTATGCTCAGACGTGAGTCCCTTGCTCACTTTGCCACTGGATTCAAGCAAGCCTGGCTGAAGACGGCTGAAATGCCAGAAACCGGTCCTAGGAAGCTTGTTTCTGGTCCAGGGAAGACATGGCTTGGCAGTTCGGGCTGGACTGTTCCCATGAGGGCACAGGGTCAGACTGATTTGCATATGGCCATGTCTGAACTGGGGTGGCAGAGTGGGCTAAAGAACGGTGATGGATTAAACCCAGATCAGTTGACTGGGGGTGAGTGCTTGCAATGTTCAACACTCCGTCCATCATTTCCTTTGGTTTTTGCTTTGTTCGCCATAAGTTCGCAGGGTATGCTCAGACGTGAGCCCCTTGCTCATTTTGCCACTGGATTCAAGCAAGCCTGGCTGAAGACGGCTGAAATGCTAGAAACCGGTCCTAGGAAGCTTGTTTCCGGTCCAGGGAAGACATGGCTTGGCAGTTCGGGCTGGACTGTTCCCATGAGGGCACAGGGTCAGACTGATTTGCATATGGCCATGTCTGAACTGGGGTGGCAGAGTGGGCTAAAGAACGGTGATGGATTAAACCCAGATCAGTTGACTGGGGGTGAGTGCTTGCAATGTTCAACACTCCATCCATCATTTCCTTTGGTTTTTGCTTTGTTCGCCATAAGTTGGCAGGGTATGCTCAGATGTGAGTCCCTTGCTCACTTTGCCACTGGATTCAAGCAAGCCTGGCTGAAGACGGCTGAAATGCCAGAAACCGGTCCTAGGAAGCTTGTTTCCGGTCCAGGGAAGACATGGCTTGGCAGTTCGGGCTGGACTGTTCCCATGAGGGCACAGGGTCAGACTGATTTGCATATGGCCATGTCTGAACTGGGGTGGCAGAGTGGGCTACAGAACGGTGATGGATTAAACCCAGATCAATTGCCTGGGGGTGAGTGCTTGCAATGTTCAACACTCCGTCCATCATTTCCTTTGGTTTTTGCTTTCCCAGTTCTGCACACTGTGAGCATGAGCAGTGCTGGGGTGTCTTTGAGGGGCCAGTGTTTGTTTACAAGGTGATTAGGAGAGGCTACAGAATAAATGCTGTCCTGCAAAAAGCGGCTTTAGGAAAACATTTTAGCCTTCACAGGTGTTGAGAAGAAACGTGAACACCAAAAGTGCAGCGACCCTAAATCTTCAGGGCATCAGCTCTACACCGTCGTGGAACCAGCCCCAAAGTCTTTAATGTTGCTGAACAGTCCAACTCTGCCGCTGAGCCTGGGAGGAGGCTGCACGTCCTTCATACCACGCATGCGCAGTCTATTTCAGGCACTATCTAATCTCCGGCTAGACTAGAACACGCATACATTAAATCCTTTAAACATGTATCCATTCCCCTTCACCTATTATTTCTGTCTTTTGCTTCAGTTGCAATTACATGAGAGAAACCATGTGATATGAGGCGTACAAAAGATTTCTTGTGTAAATATTTAGAAGTGGGAGAGTCACAGAAGGCTCGAGCCAGGTTCAAGCCTGATGTCTTGCTCAACTCGAGATCCTCTCGGACCCTCAAGCCGAAAACGAGTCAAGCATACGTGTGGCTTCTGCATGCCACTCACGCCATAATGTTATGCGCGAAGGACACAGAAAGAGATGCCCATCTAGTGGCTGAATTGCACAATGTGGAACTAGATACCCTGGGATCAATCCTGGCTTTCCTGCGTTAACATATTGTGTGATCCTAGGCGAAAATTCCATTTCACTGAGCTTACTTCCTGATAACATGAAAGAGCAATGTCAAATATGTACTTTCACCATGTGGGATGCAAAAACCTGCGTTGTTTGATCTAATAAACTATATTTCTCCATGTGGGTCACATATAGGTACATATAGGATGCTCGGGTTGCCCTGTAAATTGCAAAAACACAACATTCTCAGAATTCGTGATGGCCCAGGTGGTCATAATGTATCCACTTCTGGGAATTTCTTTGCATTCTAACTCCAGCTCAAAGGAAGGATGCAATCAATAGATTACAGTAACTAAACACATTTACGAACGTATAACGGCAATTATTTCTCATGCAATACAATATGACTGCCCCCAGCAGTCAGTCCTTCAGTGGTGCTAATCTCTCAAAACTCCATCAGCTGCTAAATAAATTCATGAGTAAACAAATAAAAAAACGATAAGACAGGCACCCTTGCTCCTTCGTCAACCCCTACCGAAAAAGCACGCATTTCCAAGCCTGCAGCCAGTTGTACTGTAATATCTCCGGCTTTGTGCTGACAACCTTTTCTTCCTGCACTCATTCAAACACAATGCCTTCGGGTCTGTCTAAGTAATGTAATTTACTGGAGTGGAATTCCCTGGGTACCTTCTGCAGCACTCAGTGGCAGTCTCATTTATACTCGATGCTGTCATGGCGCGACACTGATACATGGGGCTTTCGCCCTGCCGAGCGCGCAGATTCACCTTCCATCCTGCCCTTCTGAACAGCTCGTGCACACATTTACTCCATTCACCCTTAATTGCGGCGCGCGGCCCAAGAACTGGGTGCCGCGCGCCGCAGCCAATTTCCTAAAAGACGTGAGCAATTGGAGCAATAAACCTGACGCGTTGGGCCAGGTGAGCTCGCGCAGCACAGAAGCATCGCGCGCCTCCCAAAATACGCGCTTAAAGCCAATCTCCAGCGTCAATGTTTTGCATTATTCTGATGAAGTCATAACGAGTCTACGACAGGCCCGAGCTTCCGCCGCCCGCCCCGGCGCGCGCCTCTACCACAGAGAGGCAGCCACGCGCCTGGCCCTTTTCTGAATTAAAACCGATGGAGTCATCCGTAGAGAAGCTGTGGCCTTGTCAAGACTATTTAAGGCTCCCTCTTTGGGTGCGCGCGCCTCGTACCAAGATACTCTGCTTCACTCTGCCAATCTCAATCTATAGACAGAAAATGTAGTTTTATTTTTGTAAACTATAATATTTTTCTGTTAAAAAGTTGTTATCTGGGTTCCTAACGTGCCATTCCAAAACAAACCTTAGGCCTTTAGATCTCTGGCACATCTAAGTGATGAATAGGACAACTGTAGGAGAGAGGGCGCCCAGAGAAATAAACTGGCAGTGATTTCAGAGGAACAGCAACGTTGCCTCAGGGCTGAGGAAACATAAAGGCACAAAAAAGACACACGACTAATATCCCTCGGTGTGCTGTAACAAGGGAATTTCCATAACCCTTTGCACTGCCAGAATGTTTTTAATAAAGACCTCCCCCAACAAGAATTTACAGAATACAATTCCCAACTCACTTTACTTAGCTGCTGTATAAGAAACCGTGTGTAAAAAAAAAAGTCATTTTATTTTCTCACTTTAAAGATCGGTTGTCATGGCGATTCCTATTTTTCGTGCAATGCAGTTTTTTTTCTCTGGCAGTTTAAGATCAAACAAGCGACTGACTGCAAAACCTGCATAATATTTCTTACACTAGCATCTCACTAGTACGCCCCTAATAATACTCCTCATACACAGTACACCTCCACGCAGGGTTAATTGCTGCAAATGTATTTTTTTCTGAGTAATCGAGTAATGCAAACACCCTAGTCATTTCAGACGGCTCCATGTTAGCAGGACACCATTTTACCAGACAGGAAGATGGCGTTTTGTAAAACACTGCCATCAGGTGTGCGAGTCCAACTGATTTAATTGGCGCTCCCAGTTCATACTTTAAACTGCTTTGTTAAATGCAATCACAGGCCTGGAAATATGGGGTCCTATTGGCATGAACATTTTAGTGTTCTTTGGTGTGGCAAGAAATTGCTGTATCCCTGTTTGGGATCCTTCCGAGACTTAACAAAGGGAATGTCAATATTTCTTCACTGATAGGAATTTTATAACCAAAGCCTTCACAGTGCCAGTAATAAATACACTGTTTGACCTCAGCCACAAGCAGCTTCTACTGTGCAAAACCTGAGGTGGATCTAGGGCCAGCCTATCCTCAGACAGCACCCGAGGGAAACTGAATTTGGCGCCCTACACAAGCCACCTCCCCCGCCCTTTCCCTCAGCCGCCCTACTATTGGTGATCCTGGTGGGGGCCCTTTAGCGCCCACTGGTCAGTCCTGGCTGAATACCCCAGACCAGTGAACAGTCTGTTAGCACACATTTGTCCCTTGTCACCTCACCTTAATCAACTGTTCAGTTACTAAACTGGAGGTGAGGGTCATTGGGAGGAGGTGAGGGCCATGTGGAGGAGGTGAGGGCCATGTGGAGGAGGTGAGGGCCAAGTGGAGGAGGTGAGGGTCAAGTGGAGGAGGTGAGTGTCAAGTGGAGGAGGTGAGTGTCAATGGGAGGAGGTGAGTGTCAATGGGAGGAGGTGAGTGTCAATGGGACGAGGTGACGGTCAATGGGACAAGGTGAGGGTCAATGGGACGAGGTGACGGTCAATGGGACGAGGTGACGGTCAATGGGACGAGGTGACGGTCAATGGGACGAGGTGACGGTCAATGGGACGAGGTGACGGTCAATGGGACGAGGTGACGGTCAATGGGACAAGTTGACGGTCAATGGGATGAGGTGAGGGTCAAGTGGAGGAGGTGAGGGTCAAGTGGAGGAGGTGAGGGTCAATGGGAGGAGGTGAGGGTCAATAGGAGGAGGTGAGGGTCAATGGGAGGAGGTGAGGGTCAATGGGAGGGGGTGAGGGTCAATGGGAGGTGGTGAGGGTCAATGGGAGGGGGTGAGGGCCAATGGGAGGGGGTGAGGGCTAATGGGAGGAGGTGAGGGCCAATGGGAGGAGGTGAGGGTCAGGTGGAGGAGGTGAGGGTGAATGGGAGGAGGTGAGGGAGAATGGGAGGAGGTGAGGGTCAACGGAAGGAGGTGAGGGTCAACGGAAGGAGGTGAGGGTCAAGTGGAGGAGGTGAGGGAGAATGAAGGGGTTTCGAATGTATAGAGCCTGAACTTGAGAGGTAATGAACAGAAGGGCGGCCTGGAATGAAAGCATTATTAATGGCAGCTCGGGAGGTGATCTACGTGTGCGCCTATCAAACAGTAGGCCTAGCTTGCCTGTATCTACCCTGCGCCTAGCTCACCCATGCCAAAAGCCGGTCTTGGGTGGTTCACTCTATTTGTTAATACAAACCACTACCTCTTCAACTCTACAGAGGCTCTGTACGAGCTCCAATCTCTCACTGGTGACAGAGGTGATTCTAAATCTAGACTATCTCCAACGCACCTTAATTACCTCACTGTTGAAAAACAGCTTTGCTAGGTCTTAAGGGCATACTCGTCGAGTTTCTGCCAAATTGGCAATCTGCTCTACATTACTAAGCAACACAAATTAGCGGTGACAGAACAGGTGAGAGATGTTTTGATGCTGGGACTTGGCCTTCCTGATAGTGAATATTAGTATACTTATGGGTGATCGGGTTTTACCAAGTCACAATTTTTTTTTTTAACACATTTATTAGATTTTTATACAAAGACAAGCATATCGATTGACAACAGTGTACACCGTCTTTGTCAAGTCAATCATCATTAGACTACCAGCCCGGCCGGGTTGGGCCCTTAATTCACACAGTGCTTTTAAATTTGTTTCTAGTGGGTCGACTTCAGTGGGCGGTTCCCTGACTGAATTGCATTATTTGCATCTGGATGTATGCTGGAAGGAGCAATTAGTCTCGAACATCAGAATGTTATAGGGCATGGGTACTCCCAAACATTTCCCCAGGGGCCACAAAGTTTGGTCTGTGATGTGATTGAGGGCCGCATTGATGCCAGCAGGGTGGTGGTTGGGAGTTGGGGGTGGGGAAGAGGGGGGAGTGGCATTAAGTTGGGGTGTAGGGAAAGCGAAGCATATACATCTAGTGTATGAATTGTGCAAAGTGAAACCAGAATTTTGGGAATAATTTCGGCTTCTCCACTTAATCAAATTTGATCCTAGTCAATTGTTTTATTTCACTCTTCCTCCTTTTTCTTCCTTATCACATATGAGGACCTCAAAATACATGACTTGAGGATGAGCACTTTACGAAAACCATCTCCTCTATTTAATGTAATAAACTATAACGCTGTTCATGTATAATAGAAACACATGCCACTGACTTGCCTCTTAATTCACTGTTGCCATTTATTGTTAGGGTGGGCGAAAAATGAGTGTTTCTAAATTCATGTTTGAAAACTATCATTCTTTTAAAATAGACTTATCAATGCACTGATTTATCTGATGTACTAAGGTAAAACAGTTCTGTATGTGAATGAAATACATTTTTTTGACTTTTAAACAAACTTTATATTACTTTAAAATTTTTGCTGCAAGATATTTCTTAAGTTAAGTAGTGCAAGATACCCTGGTTACTTCCTTTCTTTAACTTAAATGAACCTTTAAATAAACACTTGCCTGTTTATTTAACACCTTTTTGGTGTTAGTGTGGAGTCGAGTAAACAGCAGCTCAGTTCTGCTGTTGATGAGGGGGCTGCATGTAGAGGTCAGAAGGGCCACATGCGGGCCCCGAGTCTTACTTTGAGTATCACTGGTATAGGGGAAAAGTCCACAGGGTTTTTTATGATCTCGTTCTTATTTAACCCCTTGGCTGCGGCAGGAATTCCGCCGCAGCGCTGGGGGGGGTTTGGGGGCACTACGGTGGCGCCGTGCTCATGACGGAACCACGCCGTTATGAGTCACGGGTGAGCTGTGCTCATGACGGCGTGGTTCCGTCATGACTCCGCCCATGGCGCTAACCGCCCGCACAGGCGGGGAATTAGCGCCGCATGGGCGGAGCGGCCGCCAACGGCCGCAGCATGACGGAACCACTCCGTCATGAGCACACGGCACCCGTGGCTCATGACGGAGTGGTTCCGTCATGAGCAGGGAAGGGGTTAATATTTATGTCCGACAACTGAGCATGCTCTCTGCTTCCTGCAGCTCCTTCTATTATACTCACATCAGCAATACCAGATCATCATTAGGGCTGTTGGTCATAAGAGATTGTCTGCATTAGGACTTAATGATTGCCTTAATGCTGTCAGTAAATAGATGAAAACTAAATACTTGAAATCTAAAACTGATAAAATGGCAGTGGGAAACAGAATCTGATGGTTGAACGCCTATTTTCTGATCCACATCAATAATCTCTGCTCAGTCTTAATTACCAATGTAACAAGCAACGGCAAAGCCAACAATTCTGGGGTTGCCTGCAAGCCTTTTGGCTTTGTCAATGATTTCTTTGTCAATGATTGTTTTGATTTGCATGGTTTCTGTAAAACGTTATTATTGGGAAAGCTGCCACGCTCCTGTAAATCTAACAAAACTGTAGAAGTTAAAATATTTTTTGGGTCTCAAACAGCACATATTGCCATAGTAGTCTCTGGTACTTAATGAAACTACTTTGTGTGCAGTCGTGCTTCTTGTAAAAGGGCAAATGCCGCCAATCACAGTGAAGTTAGCCAATGGCTCGAGTGGGCTGACCTACTGCCCCATGCCATAGTAGGGTGGTAGAAAAATGTGAATGACTTAACAACAGACCGATGGATGGTGAGAGCTGGCTGAAAGCCCATAAAAATAAGTATATTATTTATATAATTTTAGTGAAATCAGAAGGGTGTTGGCTAACTCTAGACTTAAAAATGTCATCTTTTTCAGGGTCCACTATCTATACTACCACAAGTAAACACACTGACTGAATCATGCAGTTTTACAAAAAAAATCACTTTCATCCATAAAATTACAGCCCAAACACAAATCTCTCCAGGTTAGACTACCAAAATGGTGTATGATTGGGACTGCCAGCATAACTGTCGTCTTCATGACATCTGAAATTCTGAATCTACCGGAAATATTTGGGTCTGATGGCTCAATGGACTAATGCATTAATTGCAGGGATCTGTGTCTGACCAAAAGGCAAGCGGGTTTGAATCCGCAAGAGTCAGTGTTTCATCCTCCTGAAGTTGATACAATGAGTACTATTAAGTTAAGTAATATTAGAAATTAGTTATTCAGCATCAGGTACCCATGGATGAACACAAGGTTTACAAATACACATTGGGTTCTGTAGTGTCTGATACAGTAATCAACAGGTAAAAAGAGACCTAAATTTTGCAAACTACTAGGAGCTATGTTGCATTGCTTAATGTTCTTAGTAACATGCAATCCATTTGAGCCAGAGAGATTTTTGCTGTTGCAAAATGTAAATAATGTGGATTATACATTATTTGGCAAACAATAATTAAGTGGAATTTACCATAGCACTGCAGCGTTCCAATGAACTAGTCAAAGGTCTGGCGGCATAGCTGGCATTGTTCAAGAACCTTCAAGAGCACAGTACATGCAATATGGTGATCGATATAATCTACATAATCATGCTCTGCCCATTAGTGGAGCGGAGCTGGCTCCAATCTATACACTGTCTTATGCAAGATGGCACTCTCAGGCACTTTAAATACACAAAGATGCTTACTACATCAAACACTGGTTGCTAAAGGCAGGAAAATCTGCAAAGCGGACACGTGTCTTTATAAGCATCTGGGCAGACAGACATTTGTATTGTACACCACTTACATATGTATGCATGGGGTAAGAGAAAGAAGGTGTGTGGGTGCATGGGTGTCTGTGCGTAAAATAACACAAAGGCCTTCTCCAGAATGTCCCATAAGATAGGAGCTATTCTGAGGTACTCTGTCTTCCCCTTGCCTCCGCTGCCACTGCAATTAGCAGCGAAGGGGGACCCAAACCTCCAGTGCCCCATCTATATTCAGCCTATGGCTTATGAAGATCTGTGAGACGTGGGAGTCTCTGAGACCTCTCACTACATTCTGCAGGGGAGAAGGCATCATCTTGTCTTACGCCACTGGCGATCAGTTCCGTGATGCCCTGAAATCGCAAAGTAGTCAGGTGTCCTCCCCCACTCTCAGAATACTGGTTATGGCAACCCGGGGCCCGTATCATGTAATGGATGCACAGTCCCTGCTGTTTGCGCCAAAATGCACCTTTAAGCAGGTGCGCCGAGTGCAAACAGAGACGGTGCACTCTATTACAATCAATGTACAGCCCCAGGGAAGCTGTGAACTTGTGCTGCCTTGGGGGCCCTGGGTATAATAGGATGCTTACTCTCCCATCCAGATCTTCCTTACTCCTTCCCCATGTCACCCACACTCGCTGCATTGCACTTCCCACATAACCTCGGCTTGTTCTTTGCACCACCTGTGTTAGCCCATTTTAAGTTGGTCATTCAGAGTCCGATGACCCGCCTTCAGAATACACACTAGTCTCTTTAGAGCATTCTATTGTAACCCCGATTGCACTGGGATCCCTGGGTTGCTGGATGGCCTCAGTGAATACACAATAGTTTGAATGGTTTGTATAGACATGTTCTTTTTTGCTCCTGTCCAGGTTACGCTCATCTGGATTGAGATCGACAAGATGGGCACTGTGGAATCATTGGTTATGTTCTTGGAGATGCTATTGTGTCTCCTGTTATTGATATGCATTACTCCACTCTATCCATTCTGGCAAACACTGTTGTGACTGAATGTATACTGCTGCCTCTCATTTTGTTCAGGAGTAAATTGTAACTCATGCAAATAAATATGACAAAAAAACAGAGAAGCAAAGCGCGATCAGTATCACAGAAGGTGTTGCACAAGCGCCTGTGGCCCCTTCTGTAATACCACTGCCCTCCGGGGGCACACAAAGCAACTGCACACGCCCATCGCATCCCACGGAATAATGCATATTATGGCCTCTGAAGTCCCTTTTGCCATTCCAAGGCCAGTGAGGCTATTTGACGTAACACTGCACCCTACGTTCTCATCAGCTATACATTAATTGGCTTTCTGCATTTTCAAGGGCACCACCCGACAAAAAGAACAAGCATACGCTTGCTTCGTGGCACCTGGACATAACAAGCTGATCACCACGCGGTCTCCATAAAGAAAGAGCTGTCTGTGCGCAGCTGAGAATTACAGCATCAGCCCCTATGGAATGGCAGCCGCTGGCACCTCAAGGGATTCCATCAACTCCCTCCAGCTGTGCGCGAGCAGCAGGTACAGAAATGAACACAGATGTCTAAGCAAGAAAATCGGCTATAAAAAAAAAGTACATTTGAGGGGTCGTGAAAAGAAAGCAAACAGAACGTGAAGGGATTCCGCATCACAATAGCCCTGAAAAAACATACTGAGTGCTAACGTGCCAAGTTTTTTTAAAGAGTGTTTTATTTTCAAATCATTACAAAAACAGGAAAAGGTTATCACTGCCCAGTCATTTTAAAGCGGTCAAGAGAAACCTCACAAAGCCAGCAGTCCACCAATCAGCTGTTACCACTAAACATATTCAAGTAACACAAGAGCGACACAACATTAAGGTCCGTGCCCGTTCTTGTTTTTTTCCAATCACATTATTGTTGGTGCCATATTTGTATGCCTCAAGAGTATTATTCATCCAATAACAAGCCGAGCCTTTTTCACACAATTCACATGATAACTATTCAAGGAAGTCTAGTATCCTGTGGATACAAAAGTTACTGGAGAAAGGTGATCTATTCTTCCATGAGTTTATCATGTAAATGTAAATGTGTTGTACTTGTATAGCGCACTGTTACCCTAGGGTGACCTGGCGCTGTACTCATACCGCTGTGAAACCCTTCCTGGCTTTTCCCTGTGAAATGTCCACTCCTGGGCACCCCCAAGGTGAAGCCAGGCATCCCAGCGCTGTTGGGGCCATTGTAGAGATTAAGCAAGCTATTGCCCAGAGTTGCAGAGTGGGACCCATGATTAGAGTAGGCAGCGAGGCGAGAATTAACAGGTCCGAGGAAATGGAGCCCAAGACCCGCCGAGGCGGGAATTGAACCCTGGTCCCGGGCCAGACTTCTGCATCAGGGTCTGCCGCTCTAACCATTGAGCCACACTTCTCCACCTTCTCCTTCTCAACATTTGATAGATGTCTATAGGTCAGTGAGATAGATCCCTTCTCCTGTAGACCATTCACTAAGGGCTCTAAACCACTGAGGCAACGTTGGTGATTCCACGCTCACCCGTTTCACAACAGCTCTGCGTTTAGCCGGCATCAACAGCCGTACCATTGTGCTCTTTTTGTTCGAGACTTAGTTTTTCTCGTGGATATTCTGAGTACACTTGCTTTAGATGTGACCACTAGCAGTATCACTGTCATGTAAACAGTTCTAGTTAGAGTGGCTTTCCAGCCTTCAACAATACCTGGGAATGTCCATACAGTGTGGTAGAAAGCAATCTCTAGATGTCCACACTTCGGGCATTTATTCGTTTTATCACTGTTCATTCTGTGTAGCCTAAGCAAGGAGAGAGCGTGACCTATCAAACTGGAACAACTTAAATGTAGCAGTGCTGGGTATAACCCTAATAAGATTACAGGCCTCAGCCCATTCTTTGTCTGCTTTTTCTTCAGCACAGGAAGAAATTTCCTATTTTGAGTTCCTTCTTAATAAGGATTTTTGTCTTCTTTCCTCGGCGCTTCATATAATCGAGATGGCACTTTCACGCCAGTTCCCAAATCTATCATGCTGGTTAAAGCAGTGAAAATGACTGGTCTCTCAAGGGAACAGCTCTACGTAACCCCCATTGCCTTGCGCAATCTCTCGTGCTGCAAAGGTAAGAGGAACATTTGACTCATTCAGCTGCACTCATTTTTGGGAAAACTTTAAAAAACAAATCAGAAAATCTGGAGCCAAATGGTTTGAATATCAATGTTGGTTTACGTGTTACAATATGAGGACCAACTCACGCCAAAATCACTTCGCACGCTCTCAATTTCCTATCACAGCATCTTTTTTGGGGGATTGGTACATGCCTAGGCATAGAAAACGCTTTCAGGTATATGAATCTCTGTTCGGAGAAGCAACCTCTGCCTGTACAAAAACAGGAATGAAGGTAGACAAGAGACTTGTGTCTTCTAACATGCTTAGAAAAATGTGTTATCAAGCTATGTTTGACACACTGCTGAGTGCTCTCCTACTACAGGAGCACTTTGTAAAAAGAACAGGTTGGTTAGCATGGGCCTGGAGAAGTCACTGAAGCTAAGTTCAGTGGTCCAGACGGATGTGGGGAGAATCTAACACTGTGGCTAGTGTCAACCCAAGTTTAACAGTGGACCTTGCTTTGATAGGGCTTTTTGTGACATTACACAGTGACCCTGTGCTCTTTAAAGGGTTCTGTGAGGGAATGTAGGGAAAGGAAATTACATAATTTTAAGATTTCAAATCGTGTTGAGCTTAGTGATGCTCTGCTTGTTTATGCTATGTTACATAGGATAAAGTACCCTCTACCTTACAGTATGAACATACTGCAAGTGCAAATCACCAAGGAGTTTCATGACCATACGGAGGAATGTAGTAGAAAATCAATTTCCTTTATAAAGGTCCTGGAGCTCCTAGGTGACTTGGAATATACTTCTGCTGCATGGTAGCTGCTATTGTATCCGCGTAAAATATTGTCAGCCCATCACAGTCCTGTCAAGCATCTTAAAACCGTTGTCCTTTGCTCATCAACAGGAAAAGGATAATATTATTGCAGATACGTAGAATAAATATGGAACCGTATGCAGTTAGTAATTTGCTGCAAAACTATTTTAGGCATTTAATGTAATCTACTTTTTAAAATGGCTGTAATTCGGAATGATTAGCAAGCTGCAGATAGAACTCCTGGAATAAAAAAAATAATATACTGCTGTAAATATCCCTCTATCTGCTAAACACTGTTGATTCTTAGAGAGAATAGTTCAGAGGAGCTGAGAAGCGCGGTCTTCCTTTCGCTGCTTAAACAGCAGTTGTAATTCTGCTCCATACCTACTTTTAACAGTTCTTGGCCCTGGCCAGTACGTTAACTAGGAACACAGAAGTCATTGCTTAATTTGTAACAAGCATTTGCAATGCAATAGGTCTCGCATTATTAAAGTTTGAGCTACTGGTGTTGCATTATTTAGCAATGCCAATAGCTCAAACTTTAATATTGCGAGACCTATTGCATTGCAAATGCTTGTTTTACTGTGCATTGAAATAATAAACAACTGTTGCTGTGCTTGTTTTTAATAAACTACTGTTGCTATGCTTGTTTTTAAATTGGACAAACAGAGCTACCACGTGGTAGACTGTTACAAATGCCGGTGTTGACAGTTAAGAGCTGGTGCACAGCACGGGAAACCACCGCCTCAAATTAAGCACCAGAAGCACATGTTAGTGCAGCACAGTCGGTGCTCCTCCTCACACCCTCTTTGCCTCTGGACTTGCATTCGTTATATGGCACGGGGGCAGAGGAAAAGTGACCATGTCACATTCAAATGAGAGAAAGCCACCTTAATATAAGGCTGGAGCTATATGGGCGCTAGCACTATCTGTATTACATAAATGGCCAAACATGCATCTGCTGCACCTTTTGCAAAACAGGTACACATGTCCATGGCACCATCGGAACATTGACCATGCTAATGAAACCTTGCTGTAATCTACTTTGATCAGATATCTGTTGCTTTTCTGCTTTGTCCAAAGTTCCCAAACGAAATGAAGGGATTACTTGAATCCCCTACATTGTTTCCAAATAAACCAACTCTGCAAAAAAAACAAAGGCAATATGGTTTCCTTAGGTCAGAGAAAAGCAGAAAGATTCTTAGGCCTGAATGCTGGATCTGACCTTAACACTAGTAACCAATGCTGAGCTACCAGTTAAGCCTCCCTCCGTAATGGACATTAAACCTCTCTCAGATGTCTGGCGGATGCTAGTGCTACTAGTAAAATTGTTTTCATCATCAGAAATATAACATCCACCAAATATGGTGGTTCGAAAAGAGGACCCTGTTGGTGCCTCCACGACGAAAAGGTACATCTCAGGTCAGCATTTACGGTCGAACTGGAGGACAAGAGGTATCAAACAACTAACAATTCAACATTTAACCAATCCATAATAATAAAAAATCCTTGGCGCTTCTGACTGCAGCCTAAAGTGAGCCTTTCCTGCAGGTGTCCATCGCACCACAAAAACGAGGACATGAGTTCTCTGCTCACCATTTAAGAAGAGATTTTCAATAAGCATGAAAAGTTGCTGGAGAGGCGAGCTGCAATGGATAACTCTTTGGACAAAACAAAACTGCATAAACCCTCTGGATCAACCTCCAAAATGACCAATACACTGTCCTAGGCAGGTGCAGGGGGGACCAGAGCAGCATCCGCCCCCTGAGCCAAGCAAAGGAACCAACACCTGCTGCACCAGTCGGAACACCCACTAGTACCCTACTTTTAAATCTCGATCTCATTATCACTTTGTGAGAAGAGAAAAATGGGCCGAGTGTGACGCATACAAAGGCCTATCAGCCTCGCATTGAACAAGGTATCTAGCCCGTGGTGTCAGAGCCACGTACTAAAAATGCTTGTTTAATAATTTTGATCGAAGATTGTGCAGGTTAGGACAGACACAGACTAGGTGGATAAAAGCTATCAATAGGCCGAGGGACTCTGGCAGCAGGGCCCCAAGGGCTCATGGGTGTTTGCTGCAGAGGGCATGATGCCTTCTCTGTACTCCACTGTGTCTGTACATCATTGCCTGGCCCCTACGGATGGGCTCCCCTGTAGCTCCCTGCGATGTTGGTGCTATGAATAGGCAATACTGAAGACAGTTAGTAAGACATAGATAGCAAACATTCGTTAGAGCACTGTGTCCAGTCCTGGTGTGTTGTGCTTTTCTCTGCTTCTCAGAAGCTATCCATCACTCTGTCTTCCATGCCCATCTGTGCTTCCCTGTACTTCAGTGTTTTGTTCATTCGCCAGAGGCACAGTTTACAAGTGAGGGAGAGATGATGTCACACGCATTTCCCATGGAAGACATTAATAAAAGTGAGGAATTTGAAGCAAAGATTTTCAGATTTGATGAATGGGATTTGTAGAGCGTGCAGATGCTCCGAGGAGTGTCCAGGCGCTAGTTTTTTAAGCAAAATACTACGGCGGAGTTATTCTGCACTTGACGATTTAGCGGATATGAAGGTGCCACATAAGATACGGAGTTACATGGCGCCAATGCCAATGCGCTCCAGTGGTCCAGTGCCTGGTTGTTTGTACTGAAGCTGGGCCACCCTTTACCACTGCCCCACCCCTCCTCTGTGCTGTATGGACTTTCTTGGATTCCCTTGCGCAGGTAAGGTGGATGAGTGAGTAAAATCTGCTTCAGTTCTATTTCCACTACTACTAAATTAAGAATTTGAACCTGGAAAACTGAAATTCCAGAGACTGGTATATCGTGCGTTGTTTGTTTTGGTAATTGTGAAACCGTCCTGACAGACGACACACACGACCTCTGATTATTATCGACTCAGCTCCTGCGGGTGTCCCGTGCTGATCCCCAAGGCAGCCTTCTCTCCATTCCTACCTGACTCTGTTGTATGGCGATGCGTTTACCTGGTCTGCTGTTCCTCCGGTGCTCCCGCGTCGTCTCCGGGTCTCTATGTTCCACCGATCGAGTTAAGTTTCTATTCCAGAGAAAGTGAAAGTGAAAGCCAAGAGCTTAGTGTACAGCTGCTGGCTCCACCTTCACTGTTCAGGAAGGAGGCAAAGGGGGCGGTGTGTGGAAACTCGCGCTCCGCAGGAAAGATGCATATTTAGGGTGATTGGGGGTAAAACCGTGCATGGCAACATTTCGAAACAGGAAAGCTGGAGATAGTGAAAAAACTGGTGATTTATTTTCCCTTTGACTTATATTGAAACTGAGACAATTTAGCCATTTCTGACTTTGACGGTCTCGTAAGTCAAAACCAATTACTTTTTAAGTGCCTGCCTCTCTGTGAGTTTTTTATTATTCTATCATTGCATCCAGGCATATTACACAAAAAGCCACAAGTAAAGCGATTGTGAAACTGAAAGCGATCGCTTTTGGAAACATAGAAAGCCGCGAGTGGTGTGCGCACGCGCGCCACAGCGAGCCATATGGTTTCAATTATCTCGCCTGTGTCTGGGCACGATAATTGAAACCATATGGCAGCAATGCGCGTAATAGACACCAATAGGCCATGGGCGGAGCAATGCGCCCGCCTTTGGCCTATTGCGTGCTATCTTAAAAACAAACACGCAGTCAAAGGCCAATAGCAGGACACAAAAGTAAAAACACACGCACGAGCGTGTACAATTCCACACTCCGTTTCGGAACCTCGGACAAAAGGACTCTCGCTGCGCGAGCAGTGCTATGCACTGCATCGCTAGGCGCGAGACCTAAGAAATATAAGTGCCAGGGCTCTCGTCAGTAGGCCACTGCAGCTTACACCACACATTGCCTCTACCATGCTGCCAATGATAGCAACAACACAACTATTAAACATCATAAGCCTACAAGTGTGACAGTTCTGACTGTTCGAGCCTCCCAAAGCTATAAGGAGGGCTTGGGAGGCAAGTAATAGTCATTTTAATGTATATTGAATTAATAATGGATTGTTGCTGTGGTCATCTCTAAATTAGCTAGACATTGCCACGGTAGACTGCCACAAGAGCCGGTGTTGACAATTAAGTGCCGGTGCCAAGCACCAGAAATCACCAGCTTAAATTAAGCACTGATAGAAGTGCTGATACTCACTATTCCAAGCACGTTTGCTCTCAGGAAGTGCTGGTGCACCTATTAAATGTATTGCAGCAGTGGTGAGAAGTGCAGGTACTCTCCCTTTCAAATCAAAGAAATGCGGGTACTCAGTACCGGCAGTAGACGTCCATTTAAAGCACTCACCCGGGCAGTAAGCATGGCTATGTCAAAACTCTACTGTAGTAACGTATTACAGTTCAGCAGCAAAGTTATGTTCTTATTACCGATGACTAGTGATGTCACAACTATACTGCTACAAGAAAATTACACACAGGTTTAATATTTCTTTTGGAGACTTCTATCTATTCTAAGTAATTACAATATGCAGCCAATTTTTCCAGTCTAATGGGTACTTTCTGGTGACAGATAAAACATGTCTGTTAGCTGTGCTGCTGTTCACTCCCTAAGCGCCTTCTACATCCTAGAGTGAATCCCACTACTGGTAACACTATGCGAGCCTGAGTAAAACCCTTTAATTTGTGAACTGGATGGCATTTGCTCTTTCTTCCCTCCCATTATCTGCAGCCCTTCGTTTTACATAGTGAATATTCAACAAGAGCAGAGACAGATTCGCTATTCTGCATTATGCTCATCTTCTACGCATTTTGCCCACATGCCAGTTGGTACCAGAATCCAGGAGGCAAATCATTTACCTAGGTTATGCAAAAGATGGCTACATGTGAACTAGTTTGATGATAGCAGTTAGAAGATAAGATAGTGCTTCAAAAATGTTGCTACTGCAAACTATTACAGTATGCTACTGTCATAACCAAGCGTAATAATAGCCAGTCGAAAAGTGCTCTACAGCACAGTGTTCGTTATGACGAAGGATTATCACTAGGTGCCCTCAGAATTGAGGTGTTAACATCAAGGCTGGGCTCTGGTGGCAGTAGGAAGGATGTATGCCAAGACGGTGGAGCTGGAGATGACAGGCCCTTTGATTCCAGGCCCACTAAAAAGGCCAAGCTATGCTTCCAGCAGGAGGGGTATTGCATGGGCAGGGCTTGGCTTCTTTAAAGTGGGGGCCCAGAGTGGTGTGGCCTCTTTAGCGGTCAGCCCTCACTACCACCACAAGGCCGCCAAGATCACCTGCCACAGCCGTACAGCCCAACTTTTATGTTGGCTGGGCCAAAGGATGAGCTATTGTTGTGTAAAAAGGGAATTGTTTCATTAGAGAAATTTTACACTTCATAACAGACTTATGAGCCAAGAGGGTCAATGTATATTGACCCCAACAAGTATACTGCCCACAAGAACGACAGTTATCCAGATTGTACCATTCATCGTGTGCATGCAAACTGACAGAGATCAAGCCCGCTGCCCTGAGGTTCTAGAATGTCTTCCAAAAGCCAATCTGCCGGACCCAACCTTCCCCCAATTTAGAAAAGAGCTAAAGATGCTCCTCTTTAAACAATATCTTGTGTGAATCTCAGTTCTCCCCGACCCTAATAGAAGCTACGCACCTGACACACTACTTCCCACCACCACTCACAGCTCAATGACCAACACTTCTCCCGGATTACAGCTTGTCTTCTCACCCCACTTGCAGTACTCCTCCGATTAGCCCTTGAGCAATTCGTCCTCTGAATCCCCAGTTTACTCACCCATCCCGCACATACCTCACGAGCAATTCTCCACTGTATCACCACATTACTACTCACCTATCCCCCACATATTTCCTAAGTAATCCCTCCTCTGTACACCACCATAGTCTTCTCACCCATCCCCCACATACCTCAACAATCCCTCCTCTTCATCACCACCATAGTCTACTTGCCCATGCCCTGTATACCTCCTCAGCATCACTTCTGTATCACCATCATAGTCTACTCACCGATCCCTCACATACCTCCAGGGCAATCACTCATCTGTATCACAAGTCTACTCACCCCCCGCACCCACATCCCTTTCGAGCAATCCCTCAGCTGTGTCACCATCACAGACTACTCATCAATACCCCACATCCCTCTTCTACGCCCAAACCTCGGCCTCCTCCACCTCCTCTTCTGTTTGATGATATTTTGTCATCCAGAACTGTAAATATACCGTAAAAAGGCTGATTTTTCAATTACCCAGAACCAGACAATACCCATGCAGGTGTATAAGAGCCGAGCGCTAGAAAAAGACAACACATATTTTCAAAATGGTGAGCATGTTGCTCGGGATGAAGTATTCCTCCATTCATTAACAATTCTACGAATGGTGATTTCAGGGCTTAGACACTCCCTGCTGAGGCTGGCAATCCCCAACTTAGCCTAATAATGAGAGGAACAGTATTCTCTGCTCCTCACAGAGCCACAGCAAGGCCAGTGTGTGTCCAGGCTCTCGGTACACCTGGCCTCTTGGAAAAACTGGCACAGCAAAACAAGACAACCTGCAGCACTTTCTACGCGGAGTATCAGCAGGTAGGGTCGGCAAACAGCGAGGCGATCTTCATAAAGGTAAGACACACCTCCAAGTTGCTACTGTGTCATTAAAGTTGATTTCAAACGGATGGAAAACTGCGACTCCAGATCTATGTTACTGGCCATAGGAGGCAGATGGCCTTGAAGCAAGGAAATAACCCGGAAGCCGAAGAGCGCTTCCCTCAGCTAACAGGAAGTGTATTACTCTGCTTAGCAATGTAGCCACTGAAATGGTCAGTAACTTTTTTGCTGCAAACGCTTCCGCTATTGACACTGCTGGAATCAAAGTAATTAAAAACATGAACAATTCAACTAGATCGAAGTTGCTGGCTCCCCTGAAATATTGCTCATTCTATATAAATAAGACGTTCAAATTCGTTTCGCGTGAGGGTCTGTTACAGAACGAGAGACAGAATTGGTTTATCCTCCTGAGGTTGATAATATGATCAACATTCAGATAACATTTTTAACGCATAAGCATCGAACTAAGATACATTGATCATTTTGTATAAATAAAATCGTATGACGTGGCATAATAAAAAAAGCGTTCCTTTAGAATTCTGGGTCGCTGAAGCAGAACTCAGCACTGCCACTGTACACAAAAAGAACAAAATAAAAAAAAAACACAACAGGAAGTCGGAGTTCTCTAGTTTCGCTCTGCCTGATTCGTCGATACCAGGCCGCGAAGGTCATCGCTGCGCACCGCGGAGGCCGCGAGCCCCCGCCACGGCCCCGTCTGCGGCGCTCCGGCTGCCATTGATTTCTCCTGAGGTGGCCTCTGCCCGTCTGACGCCCAGACTGCGGCGCTCCGTCACGGAAACGGCGAAGGCGGGAAGCTGGCAGGGGCTGATGTCTGCCAGACTTCGGACTTCTGTCAGCACAAGTGGCGCGTCGGGAAATCCGTCCACGGGGGTAATTTGCAACGCTGGTCCTGAGAGCCAGCCAGGGGACTTCCCTTTATCAAGCACCCGCTCCTGTTCAGGCTGGAAATGCGACATTTTGTAAGCCCTGCCCGTCTTTTACGCGTTTCTATGCTTTGCCTGCACCCTACAGAAACAATGCTGCTGCATTTCATTAACAATTCTCTAAGGTATGCTGCATCAGGGGCGTTTGTGAGGACTATGAAAAGTTAAACAATGAATTACGGGAGCGAGAAAGTTGGAAAGTCTTGAGTTTTGTTGGATATTCTGCGTGCACCAAAGTCCGGGATGGATTGGGATTTAAAATCGACCCGGGCACGCCCAAAAAAGTGGCCCACATTTGCATCGGCGAAATTTTATTTAAGGGAGTGGGAGGGGGGGGGGGGAGATACAAAAAATGCACGGATTCGTTTACACTGGCGAAAGACACCTGAAGACAAGTGAGGCCACTTTTTCTCGGGCCCCCTGCCCCCGCTCAATATGCATATATATTAAAGAGCCGACCCAGCAAGAGAAAAGGGAGTGACACCTCTGCCGTTGATGAAAGGGAGGTAATGGACGCCCATCTACATCCAGAAAGGCCACTCGGGCACCCCACTGGGCCGCTGGTGGCATCGAACAACGCAGAAAACGTCCAAATCGGCCCCCAGGCTACTCAAAAAAGCAGCCCACAGCTGGAATTCGGATACTGGCCCCTCGGGTATTGCCCGAGTGCCCGCGTTACCAATCCCACGCTGACCAAAGTACACACCATTTAATAAAAGATAAAATAAACTAATAGAAGGATGACACCTTTGCCTCTGTAAGAACACCACGTATAAGTGCGTCCGCAGAGAGTTTGACGTTTGGGGGGTGGAAGCAGACAGACTACTTAATACAACAGACGGTGTTCATCAGGCTGCATGGCTCTGAACTCTTCGGAGCTAGGAGAGTACATTAGTTAAAAGTATTGTTTGATCAGGATTACAGTAATCTAACCGGGTGAACCACTGCAAGGATCATGCCCTTTCTGAGGTAGCTGAAGGAAGTGGAGGTCCCTCCGCAACAAAAAGAGGGTGGGATATATTGTTGAGGACTGCGTTTACTTCAAGTGGAAAGGAGAGGTTGCAGTCACATGTTACTCCAGTCAGGAGTGTGGGACCCGGTGCGACAATGTTTGTTGACCCCCCCCAATGACCACCGCTGCCACGGATTCCCTCACTACCACCATTTAACAGTGCCCCTCAAGTCTCCATAAGCACACTCTCTCAGATTCATTTCATACGTGTGTAAATCAGTATAGAGGAAATGCTACCTTCATAAGACTGAGGACTACAAGGTGTAGGAGTCACATGTCATCCATAACGGTAGACAGTATACTTTAAGAGTGCTTGGTCTGGAGAAACACAAACTCAGAATTTAAAACGTTACACCACTGTCAGGCATTCTCTTTAATAATAAGAATTGATTTCTACCCAAATGGACCCTTTTTGCAAGATTAGGATAATGAGAGATGGGGGCAAAAAAACATAGCTCTAATACATTCCTTGCAGTTTTCATGCAGCACTTTGATGACAGTTAATAGCTCGCTATTTTATATTATGATTTTAAGTAACAAAAGGATCTCTCTGACAAAAGCAGTAACCCACTGACCTATTTACATTATATGCACTTTGTGATCTGCATGGAACACGTTCTTTGCAGCAGGCGCATTAACCCTCCGCGCTGCCTTGTGATGAATTATAACTTCCACTAGAAAAAACTCTGGTCTCTCTCTAGGAAGAACATTAATCACCGCAGTAATGTTGAAATTTTTATTGAAGCCTGAAAATTGCTGGAGGCAAGGAACGGGGCAGCAGGTGCTTTAAAAACGATAATATATTTGCAAACATGATGCCCCCACCCCCAGTCATTGCCCATTGTGGTGGCAGTGGCCGCACCGCCCTAGAGCTGGCCTTGATTCCAGGCTTCATATCTTTTGTTCAGTCATATTCTGTCCAACAGAAGAGCTGCTGGCTTTTTAGACGTATAAGTAGAAGTTCCTACTTTAGCCAATAAGGTAGAAAAAGTGTTATTGCAATATGTTTCAAACAGATCGCCACTTACACTGGATCATTTGATCCCTCCGGTAGTGATGGTATTATCTGCAAACATGTGATAGTCAATGTTTTAGGCCCCACGGATACAGGACAACTTCACCTTGTAAACGTTGAAGACTATTAAACAGAGGCAATTAATTAACAGCTGATGATAGTCATGGAAAGGAACGAGTCCAGTTACATTTGTGTGTGTTGTATTTCAGGACGGAAGAGGATTGTCCTTCTGGTTCAAGTGGGGGTCGATAATCCATTGAGCCAATCAAGCAGTGTATCCTGGCCAATGGCATCAAATTCTCCTGCGGTGGTCCGTAACAGGAGCATTGGTGCATGGCCACTACCTGGAGAGGTTTGAAACTCTCGTCTTTCTACAGTGGTGTGGGTCTCACGTGAAGAGTTTTCAATATTTTTGCCAATGTTGGGTAGACCTATGTCAAATCTAATCATCCATCCTGCATTTCGGCAGTGAGTTTTACCTTGCCTTGCTCTTCTTTCAAACTCAAATTATAACGTAATAACCATAACAGCAACAATACGAACAATAACAACGATAACAAGGTAGCACCTTGCAATTACCATATTTAAGGATCAAAAGTTGGGGAATAGTAGTACTCCGTTTCAAAATGGCAGCTGTGTGGCATTAAGCAACATCTGAAAAAACAGATAAAATTGGCATTATATTGAAAATAATACTACGAGTTTGCATAATGGGTGCTATTCATGATCCTCTACCCAATATTCTTATGTTTGGAGGTAGAATGCTATTTAAATCACTAGAAGAATTATAGGACACGTGTCTGTTAATATTATCAATTTGCTTCTAGGTGGCCTTTGCACTTGAAGTCTTGCTGTAGTGTAGCACTCTAAATAACCGGTGTTATTAACATCCAACTCAAATTTACTTGGTTTTACAACCCTAGAACGCTGGAATGCTGAGACATCCAACCTTTCAAATCTACAATTTGCCCAGAGACATTTGCAGCATGTGCATTAATCAACTACGCTATTTTACAGGTTTTTCCTTGTGCCCGTCGATCTAACCCCACTGCCATCTCTACTCAATGAGAGCCGCCGTTAGGTGGAGTCGGCAGCCTTCCAGCTACCGTGGGTTGCAGAAGCAAAAGTCTCCTTAGCATTCACAGGGGGTTGACAAGAGCAGAATAGAAATATGCACGGTAAGCTGAGCACATTCATAACAGGTGCGCTGGCATGCCAGCGATGGGGCTCACGCTTACTCTGTCGACACCATAGGAAGGACAGGAGTACATGAGCAGGTGTAGCATTGGTGATCCCACCTGTGCGCCGCAGCACAGCGTGGGAAAGATGTGCACCGGTGCCATTTAATTGTAATCTGAAGGCACCCGCGTCTGCTTCAGGAAAAAATGATCTTTACTAAATTTGATCTGCTTTCAGAATTTCTATCCGTAAAGCAACTACAGTCTGATTAGCTAGAAGAGCCACGGCATTTCATTCATTCATAGAGACACATCTTCAGCAATGAGGGATATCAGGGGTGCAGATCTACAAGGGATAAAATCCAGAACTATTCAGAGCTAAAGGACAAACTCTAACCTAGGCAATAAACCCTTAGCTAGGGAAGTCATGTCAAAAAAGTTTTTTTCTGGAGTTTAGAGAAGGGATCCTAATCACTGCAATTAATTCTTTTAGTTAAGGAGATAAATCGCAATCTGATGTCGAGAATCCCCCGGTAAGGGGAAATCAATCAACTGGTAGAAGTTCTCAATTTCTGATCGCAGAAGGGACTTGGATAGAAGCAGACAAATTCTCATCCATTACGTAGAGTGGGCAATGGTAACAGGATCAGAGAAATCCCGATCTATGTAGTGGATTACTGATTTAAGATGAACCTTAAGAGTAAGGCGTCAGACTCCCGGAAGTGGCTTATTGATCTAAGTTGCAAGGTAAGGCAGAGAGGAAGAATCCTGGAGAAGTAGGTGTGGTGAGGAATCCTGAGGTATGGTTGGAAATCTCGAAATATAGGGGGTATCACCACTTAAGCAATATGCTCCTGTTCAATAGTGTAAAAGCCTGCCTCATTCTTTCTGTGCAATTCCACCCAGATGTACCCATTGTTTAATATTAAGTGCTGGTGCCCAAAGCTCTGCTCGGAAGCTTGTGACCGGAATACTAAGGCTGCATAATCTGGAATCCACCCCATGCCTATTTAATCGACTACGAGACAATCACTTCTCTTTTATATCACTCTAGCGGGTTCCTGCTTCCTTCCTTTGTGATTGTTTTTCCATCTTTCTTTTTCTCCTTCTTTCCTCTTTGTGCATTTTCCCCTCTCTTACTCTCAGGAAATGTCTGATGAGGAAAAATAAGTGCTGGTCCCCAAAAATGAGTGCCGGTGGTGTCCACCAGCAACCACCTGCTCAAATGAAGTACTGAATGAACCAAAGAGACATGCCAGTCTTCTCTGCTTGATGGACCGCGAGACATTTTGCTTTCAATATAATTCCATGTGACGTTTTATGAATTATATACATAAATAATTCTTAGGAACTGGAAAACTCGATAAAATATTGGCTCTGCCTTTCTTTTAAACATATTTCAAAATAGTTAAAAAAGATAAACTAAAATAAAGACAAAGGAAAAAAATAAATATAGTGGTGTGCTTTGAAAAGCTTCAAAATGTGAAAGTAAAATTAGATGGATACTTCTCTTCCTACACATGCACTTATTTATCATACTATTAACGTCAACAGTGTTGACACAAACATTTTCATGTATCAGAACCTACACACACACACACACACACTTCCCACCTCACAAACATAAATAGCACTGTCTGTAGTGTTTACTCACGATATTGTTGAAAAATCCCATTGCTGTGTATTGCTGTTCTGGAAACAATGTAATAACTTCGTAGAAAAACATAGATCTGTAGTTTTCACAGGTGATTATATTTTCAAACTTAAGTGAGGTTTCTCTAGCCCAAAATTGCATTCCGGGTCTATATCTGATCAGTACAGATGTAAAATGAACCATTACTTTAGTTGGGGGTGACTGAATGTATTATGGCAAAGTGTACAATTATGTTGAGTATGAGGCGCTTATCGGGTGCTGTACTACTCATTATGATTGCGTTCTGAAGAGCAATGCGTTGATAGATTTTGGGATGCTGCACATAAATACGTGACTACAAAGTCGTCCTCAACACTGGACCTGCATACCTTAACAACCACCTCTCCTACTACACTCCCAAATCGACTGAACCACAGACCCAGACCCCCCCCCCACCTTGCACCATGAGACCCTCACAGGTGAGTAGCTGCGCTCTACAAGACACTGATTGATTGATTGATTTACTAGTATTGGAAACTACTGTAGCCTATATTTTTGAAAAATAGGTTGGCACATCCTTCGTATCCTGGGCATAGTCTCTGGGAATGGTGATCCCTGTTGGACTTCATGAGATACAAGGTTTTGACTGTGAGTGGTGATGGTGCACGTTTTGATACATCCATGTCCAATGAGAATTTCGGCTTTCTCTACTTGCCCTGAACATAATTTCCTCAATGATCCCAAGTTGATTCCATGCCAAATGGAAACAAGAACACGTACACAATGAAATGTAATATATAGAACAAGATCACACCTCCGGGGAAGAGGGCAAGTACAGCAAGTATAAAAACTCAAGAAAGAGAAGACCATGCAAGGTTTTCTCTCCTCGACCCGAATAATTTTGGAATTAATTCCAAACTCTTCTGGTAGTAAGTATCTTCAATATATATAAGCACAGTTTGAATGTATAGCCCACAAACCACGACAAGAAGTTAAACGTGCCCTCAGCAAAAACATATTTCAGCAGCACCATTTTTGCATGGCTCTAATGTACTAAAGTATTTTAAGTGCTGTATCAAGTAAAGAGAAAACTTGTCACTCGATAGTGACAATTCAGTATGATATGATTTTGCAATGGACTGAAAAATATTTCCTTGATTGAAAGAAAGAACTAAGTGTTTCTTGTATGCATAAAATAGGTTATACTCAGTCCCTAAATTGAAAACAGAGAAGTGTAGGTACTCACAACCACAGGTTATCTATTTGATTCTGTAAAGTGCTAGTACTCTCTTATTGAAAGTTTTAAACCTCTTTTGAGAACTACAGGTACTCTCTTAAAAAAAAAAATGTAGGTACTCAAACACCTGATCAAGGCCATAAACATTTAACCAAATATTTCAGGTTGGACAACCCATTGCAGCAACTAGCAAAGTGCGCCATGGCCATAAGAAATACCATGAAGGCGCTGCAGAGCTGCTCAAAGCTGCCAGCTCAAACTGCGCATCTATCTCTCACACCTCTTCGTCCAACACACTGCAAGGTGCTACGTCCAACAATACAATAAAAGCACCTTGGTAGCCACCACGCACAACATGGAAACACTTCCACCATTCCACAATACCATAAAAGCACCTTGGAAGCCGTCATGCACAACATCGAAACACTTCCACCATCCCACAATACCATAAAAGCACCTTGGAAGCCGTCATGCACAACATGGAAACACTTCCACCATTCCACAATACCATAAAAGCACCTTGGAAGCCACCACACACAACATGGAAACACTTCCACCATCCCACAATACGATAAAAGCACCTTGGAAGCCATCACGCACAACATTGAAACACTTCCACAATACCATAAAAGCACCTTGGAAGCCACCACACACAACATTCCACCATTCCACAATACGATAAAAGCACCTTGGTAGCCACCACACACAACATGGAAACACTTCCACCATCCCACAATATGATAAAAGCACCTTGGAAGCCGTCACGAACGACATGGAAACACTTCCACCATTCCACAATACGATAAAAGCACCTTGCAAGCCGTCACACACAACATGGAAACAATTTCATCATAGGATGAAAAAATCAAAGACAACATCCTTTCGACCACACACCGTGCATAGTGCATAATGCTCCTCATTGAGTTAGTGCTTCAGTGCACCGCATAACAGTAGCAAGCGCTATATAAATGTTGCAATACAATACAAGCAAAGTGCATTCTGCCAAGAGCTTTTTCATACAACCCAAGTAGCCAAGACAGATGAGTGTTTCTCTTACCTGTGCTCCCTGGTACTGCAAAAACACCAAGGTGATGGCTGTGACATTTCGATGGAGTGACCTCACAGACCCACCTTCTGAGAAGCTTGGTACACCCAAGGAGAGGTGCTGAGCACTAGCTGTATATTTATTTTATCTCAAACAAATCTCTGATCTGTCCTGTAAACTCGTGGGCTCCTGGTTAATATGAATAAAATGGGTCACAGCAGACAGTGCAATATGCCACACCGCCCCCAAACATGGACAGGATGACTGTACGGCGCTGCCAAAACCAGACAGGAACAGGCGTATCACCGAAAGCACAGCCTTCATGTGGTGAGACATGCTTCAAGTTTTCACTGCTCTGGGTTAGAGAAAGTGGATTTCACTCTCGTTTCTTTAAACCGACTGCTTTTCGGTGTTTTCCTCTTCTCACAGATTTATGAATGCCTGCAGCGTTCTTAGCACGCATCTCCATCTGGCAGAAATGTAGATGTGCGACCAGCGGATGAAGTGCATTAAAAAAAGTATGGGAACTGTGATGCTGCATATAATGGGGGTGGGGTCAGTACGCGTCGGGGTGGGCTCAAAGGTGTGGCTAAAAAACCCAAAATACTCTTGACTTTTCTTGGACCTTTACCTTCAGGTAGCTACATTTAAAGCTTAAATGAGAAATATATCAATACAAATTTAAGTTATTCAGTGGGAAATGCACAATAGCACAATATGAACCCTCTGTGAGTTAATGCACTGCAGATTTCTGTGCCTGTTCTCAGACAGCTACAAAGCTGAATCCTTGTTGTTGCTGTGGAGAGTAGTGACTTGTGTATGTTTAGTGCTACGAGGTCAGCCTGTGACAGAAAGCACTGTGGCTACATAAGGCATTATTTTGAACTTGCATTACACACAGTATGAGATAGAATGCTAAAAAAATGCACAAAATGTTTAAAGATAAAATGGTACTTCCAAAATATAGATTTTAGTAATACCCAGACTGTACATAATACAATTTTTTAAAATACAATTGTCCCTTAAAAGCACGCACTTCACAGCTCAGCTGGTAACTCTCTTGCACTACCATTCAAAAATAATACATTTTTGTCCTCACAAAACTTCAAGTGATTCCATCAATTAAAGAAAGTGCCGCTTCCAAGCACTTTTTACGTTTGCAGATTGACCAATTGCATTTCTTCCAGGCAAGCAGGTACTGTGGCAGGAAGGCTTGTTTTTTGTTTAACTGTCTGCCCCTCCCTCGGTTTCACAGCACAGGAGACTCCCTGAATCAAACTTCAGCCGAAGCATTTAAACTTTTGGAATGAACCGCCCCAGGGCGGTTGTCTATTCACAAAAAGTAGGGGAACGATTTTTAATAATTAAAAACTATGGGGTTGTGTCCCTCCGATCCTGTCCACTTCGACCTCTGCGTGGCAGGGGCGTAACACAGGCCCCCGCATCCCCCCCGCAGTGCAGGGGGGGGCCAAGCTCCAGGGGGCCCCTCAGCACAGCACTTCGGCTGGAGAGCTCTTGATAGAGTCCGGAGGGGGCCCCTCCACGGTACCTTGCAGGGGGGCCCCTCAATTATCGTTACGCCACTGCTGCGTAGGACTCTCTGCTTTCCACATGATCACCATTGCGTGTACTTTTCACGACTGTGGAGCCAAGGTGACTAGTCAGACTACAGACCCTACAAATGTGCACCCACATAGGCACGCTCACAGGATAACAAGTTTTCAATTGCTGCAGTTTGGCATCGTATGAGAAATTTTAATAGGACGAAAGTTTACTTCTGCTGTATTCCTTTTCTTCTTTGTATTACTTCTGCTTATGTTTCATAGTGTATCTTTGACACTTTTCTGTTTTTGTGCAGATATTTGTTTACGGATCGTTGTTTATTATTGCTAAAATGTAATAAAGAATTGAAATACAAAAAAAAACAAAAATAGGACAGTGACATTGTAGTTTAAAGGCTTTGAAGGAGAAGATGTAAAATACAAGCTCTACCTCCAGACAAAAACCTCTGTACAGGATGGAATACACGCATGCGTGTTAGTGCTGCATAACGCGCCCCCGCTGCCCACTGCTGCTGTCACGCAGCAGGGGAAATCCGTAAAATTATTCAACCATCCTGCTGATCTCCCCTGACATTTCGTCACCAGCAATCTCGCCGCTGCTTGTGCAAGTGAAGGTATTTCTTCTTTCGATTCTATTTTGGTAGCCAGCATCGAGAGCCTAGGGCAGGGAACCTTCAAGGGCAGAGTTATCAGGGTGCTGGTGTTTAAACAGAGATTGAAGGACCTCAGAAGAAGTCCCTCATTTTCCTGCAAATCCGCATATGCAGGAAAAAATGTAGAACAAAATCAGGAAAGCTCCTTTGAGCGAAAGAGTGTCGCCCCACAGGCAGTGCTGTAAAAAAATGGTAATAAACTTTAATTATTACCATTTTATTTTTCAGGAACTGACCTGTCCTGAACTGAGTGACAGAACGGGGCGGGACCAGTGCTGCTGAGGGGCAGCAGCAGAGAGCTGTATGCTTTCAAATGCACATATCTCTTTGGCCAGCTGTCTTGCAATGGCCGGCCAGACACCCGCATTTTAATGTCCTCTAACCTAGCTCAATCAATCAATCAATCAATCAGGGAATTGTAAGCGCGCTACTCACCCTAGCGGGTGAGTAGCGCGCTTACAATTCCCTGAGGGAGAGGGGGGGGGGGGGGGTCCGCAGATCTGTTTAGCCGAAGAGCCAGGTCTTGAGGGTCTTCCTGAAGGTGTTGAGGGAGGGGGCGCTTCTGATGTCGCCGGTAGCTCCTTCCAGGTCTCGGCTGCAATGTGAGAGAAGGATCTTCTGCCTGCTCTGGCTCTGTGGATGCGCAGGGTTTTGACCAGTGCGAGGTTGGAACATCAGAAGTTTCTTTTGGGTACGTGGAAGTTGATTCTGTTGTTAAGGTATTTGGGTCCGTTGCTGTGTAGGCATTTGAAGGCGTGAGTGAGGATTTTGAAAGGGACTCTTTTCTCCACAGGGAGCCAGTGGAAACTTTGTACATGTTGACTGATGTGTTCGTGTCGGGGGATGCCGAGGACGAATCTGGCGGCAGTGTTCTGTATTGTCTGGAGTTTGCGGAGTATGGACTTATTAATGCCGGCATAGAGTGTGTTTCCATAGTCCAGTCTGCTGGTGATGAGTGAGTGGGTGACTGTCTTCCTTGACTCAGGGGGGATCCACTTGAAGGTCTTGCGGAGGATGCGGAGGGTGTAGAAGCAGCTGGAGGTGAGGGCGTTGACCTGTCGGCTCATGGTGACATAGCTCTCTTAGACAGCAGGGTTAGCGAAAGCACAGGCCTCCAGTGCTCGTACGAGCGCTGAGAGAGCCTGCTCTATCCAATCCTGGCACAGCTCTCGTGCGTTGGAGCCTGCCTTGAACAGGGACGACTGGTAGAGGAGGAGGTCGTGTCGCACCTCAAGGCAAGTGTTTTATTTATTTTTACATTTTTAGCATCCCCCTCCCTGTGCTTCACCACCCTTGGTACATGGCACGCATCACTGGAACAACGTCTGTTCTATGGCCAAAGAAACAAACTGCTGATAAAGACAACACTCCCCAAAGTGGGGTCAAGTTCCCTAAAAGATAATCCGGGCAAGATAGTGTATTTAGTAGAAGTGAGAGAGACAACACATTAATAGGGAGAGTTGAGCCAGAGCCGGGCCAATGGTCTGGCTCGCATCTTTAGAACCCATGCGCGAGTCGAGCCCTGAAAATATGTATAATGTGAATCATACAACAAACCACGTAAAATATGATAAAGTCTCATCAAAGTTCAAATAAGTGTATTTATTTAACATGTGGAAGCTTTGATACTAATAGGGAACATTATAGAACGGCACTAAGAAGAACTGGTTAAACGTTATAGTTTTGTTCAATGGTAGTTTAAAAGTGCTTTCACATGCGGTAATGAAGAAAAAGTGTTCTGGTGAAATAAAGTATTTGTCTCAAATCACACAATTAAAGCAGGGAAGCCATGATTTATTGAGGTTTTCTGGTTTCTTTGTGTGCAAATCAGCCAGTAAATAGGTATCTATTTGCCTTTCCTTATGATAAGGATTTGTTTTGAACTCTTAGTGCATTCTTCAACAGTTTTTAAATGTAGAGTGAACTCGACCTGAAGGTATTAGAGTGCTCTACAAGAGCACCAGTTACATTACAACACATGGTCACATGCATTGCTTATGGGCATGGGGAAAGTAAGTGATTTGCCTATAATCACATGATGTTGAGCCGACCCTGAGATTCGAACCTGGTTCAGAGTTGCATTGTCGGCAGCTCTGATCATAAGACCACATTACGGTTAGAGGGAGGGATGCAGAAGCCACAAGAAAGCTCAGTTCATTTTGGGCTGCAGGTTCAAAAGGTCCTCAAGCTGAGCCAGAGCGAGGCTTTAGTCGAGCCTGGCACAAACTTTCAGTGGCTCGCCCACCAATAGTATTTAAGAACGGAGTTGTGGAAATTCAGTACAATAAACACTGCAGTACAGTGTCAACCACTGCCCCCCCCTAATAAATAATCAAGAGCTGTACTAGCATATTCATGTATTAATTGAATGAGGGATGAATCTGCAACCCGCTGCAAAAACTTTGCCTGTGTGCAGCGCAACCCCAATAGCGTCTCTGGAAACTACGTTTGTGCTTTCATTGTTACGTCTTAGCACAAGCAAGGGCAGCAAAGAAGTGCGTAAGTGATGGAGTTGTCCACTACTTGTTATGCTATGTTAAGAATTTGTTAAGCGCAACAAATACCCAGAAGGACATCCTGACACTGAGGAGAGGGAATAGAGAGGGAAAAGCAGGTCTACAGAGGGAGGAAAGTAGTTATTGAACCAGTAGGTTGGAAGCTCTTTCCTTAAAGTAGCAAGGCAAGGGATAGATTTGAGAGTGAGTAGAAGATCGTTCCGGAGTGGATCACTTTTTGATAGGAAGTCAACTGAAGATCTTTCAGGTGGGAAGAAATGCAGGTCATGGGTGGAACATTTAAGATGAGCTCAGAGTAAAAATTCCGGATGACGTGGAGACAAGATAAAAATAACCCGGAAGTCCTAGCTAGGTGGAGTCGAGGCAGCACTGGAGTGTGAGTTTGCACTACATGGTGATGCAGTTGGCTTAAGAGAGAATGGATTATGCCTACTCAGTACATATTTGAAGCAATATCGATTAATAAAGATGCTAAGCAGGAAAATAACCAGACAGACCAGGGTCTCCAGAAAGGGACTTGCTTGTCTTTGAATCCCACAGGCTCATAAACAGCCTTGCAAATGGCTTCTGCAACAAAGAAAAGCACACATAAAACCCAAACATTTCAAAATGTTTTTGATGTGCTTCCAAACCAATACACAGACAGTGAGTTCAATGTAAGTGAATCCCAGAATAAATCTGGGGAGATATTGGACGAGGCTTCAGTTACTTTACATCAGATGAACAGCGAGTTTCTGCTGCTACATGGGCCCTATTGTGAGCCAGCCCATCCTCTGTGAACAACAGCTCTTCATCACTACTTGCCCACCTGTCACGGGTATACCAACATCGCATAAACAGAAGGTCTCTGGCACCATCCGCCTCTTGTCATGGATCTATCGTCCTGCATCAACAGCAGGCCTCTGGCACATCCAATCCCGCTTTTTATGGGCCTACTCACCCAGCATTAATTGCAGTTCTCCATCACTTCCCACTCGCTTACTGTAGGCCTACCCACCCTACATGAACAGCAGGTTTCCATGACTCCATGCCCATATACTGTTGGCCTACCCACCATGTATGAAAAACAGGTCTCTGTCACTCCATGCCAACTTGTTGTGAGTCTATCCACTCTGCATGAACAGCAGGTCTCCACCACTCCATGTCTTGGGAACAGTGCATAATTTGAGCTGCTGGTTTCCGGTGCTCAGCACCGGGACTTAATTCTCAACACTGGTTCCTTTGACAGTCTGCCACATGGTAGAGCCGTTTGGCTATTTTTGAGATAAGCACAACAGTTGTTTAATCATTCAATATACTTAAAAATTAATAATAACTGATGACCATGGGATTCTTATACCTGTGGGTCGCCTGGAATAGTCTTGGGGTTAGTAGTTGTGTTGGTACTGTCTTTGGCAGCGCTGGCAGGGGCAATGGGTGGTGCAAGCTGCAGTGGTCTCTTGAGAAAGGTCCTGGCACTTACTTTTGAACAAATGAAGCACTGCTCGGGACTACCCTTTTTGCATGAACAGCAAGTCTCCGGCATATCCAAGCCCCTTGCCGTGGTCTTCCTCGCTCTTCATGAACAGGAACTCCACATGTGCTTACAAATTATCCTAGGTATTGTCAGCAAGTACTGTTTGATCACAATTGAAATCAAGCACTACAGTGCACAAACCCTTATTGTTATGTTATGTTAACTGCCATTTATATAGCGCAAAATCACCAACGGTCTCTAAGCGCTTGTGAGGAAACATCGAGCAAAACCAGGCTTAACCCTCCCAGTGCCCGCTCAGTCAGGGCTTAGCTTGTCCAAAGGCCTGTATAAACAGGAAGGTCTTTAGTTTCCTCCTAAAGGGGAGTAAAGTGGCTTCCGTTCGCAGATTTCCCGGCAACTTGTTCCAGAGCTGGGGGATCACAGCCGAAAAAGCTCGGCACCCCCATAATGACTTTATCAAACCGTGGGAAGGACAAAAGGCTTGCCTCGGACGATCTGAGTCAACGTCCTGGCACGTAACTCTTCATCGGGTCTTTGATGTAGTCTGGTGCCGTCCCATGCAGGGTTTTTGTGTGCGATACACAGACCCTTAAACTAGTTATTAACTAGTGATGTCCTTTCACTTACTGATGGGCAACAGTACGTCTGTTGCATGTTTTTGTAATGTCGCACTACGTTAGAAAGTACATAAATGCACTTTTTTCACAAGAGTAAGGGCGGGAACTTGTTTTGTAATAAAGGATTTTCAATATGATACTTATGTTTGTGACAATTATATTTTTTAATGCAACAATATGACAATGGCAGGAAATTCTTAATTCTGCTCTCCTTCTTTGACCGTCAATTCCAATTCCGACATAAACTTGTCTGGCTTCTATTGCATCGCTGGTCTGAGTACCAGGAAGACCCCTTTGTGTACCACGAGCATCTACGTGTAAGCGTTCTTTGTAATAAAGTTAAGTTCTGCCAAGGAGGACTGAACTGAGAAACTAGATGTGGTTAAGTCAGCAAATTAATAAGTAGTGCTAAGGCATGGGAAAGGCTTGGTCCTAAAACCCAAAGTAGGAGCCGAGTCATCAAAGTATTTGTCCTGCAAAACGCTCAACAAACTTCATGTCAAAATATTGTAAATATGCTTTAAAATTCAAAAACGTATTCTACTTTACAATTTGGCAGTGATTCAATTTATTGTATTGGATTATATCACTGCAACTGAGAGAAAATGATTAAAAGTGGTATTCTACTTTAACCTGAACTTAAAAATATTCTTGAGTTCCCCACCTCGTCCAGAAGATTAATGGCTCAACAGACAGGTCAATCACACCCCCTAACACATTTTTTATTTTTATTTTACAGAGTTTTATATAGCGCAAACTTGACCCAAATCGGGTATCAGAGCGCTTTACATAGCACCAGTTGCATTACATAAGGACACATTCATTTATGAAAAGTTTAAGTGATTTGCCCAGAATCACAGGATGTTCAGCGTCATTGCCGAGACTCGAACCCAGTTCCCCAGATTCGAGGTCGACCACCCTAGCCATTAGGCCAACTCCTCTCCCCTCTAATGTGTCGCTCTTGTTATTAAAGATGGAGCAACATCATAGTTCATCGCACCATATACAAGAGGGAGTTTCTATGGCGTATATCTTACAGTGAATTAATTTAAAGTGCTCTCAAAAGTGTCAATAAAGAAAAATTTGAAGTTAAGTGGTTTGTTCAGATTGACGCAGTTTGGCTAAGTGGGGAAGCCAAGCTATGGACCAGGTTTCCTTCGTACAATATGTAACCATTCGATGGACATATTCCTTCACCAGTGTAACCCCAAAGGACAATGCTATGGGTTAAATTCATCAAGCAGCTAATACGTGTTAAATAAATATGCATATTACAAGTTAAACCAATCTGACACAAGAAGTCTTTCAGGTAAGAAGTACAAAGTTGATGGAGCACCTTTTTTTTTGTTTCAATCGCCAACTTCTTCTGACGGAATACATAAAAGGATTGCAGAAGGGGATGAACACATCAATAACAGTAATCCATATATTATCAAAACAAAGAGATCTTGGAGCCAGAAGACTTAATTTAGCATCTGGACATCTGCCAAAAGTGGAGGATGTCCTATCTGCTCTACTTAGTTACAGAGAAGCCATACATGCTCTAAATAGGGCAGGTGGGTTAACCGCTATCTATTGGCAGACGTCCCGCATCCACCAAACTCTAAATAAAGCCCCGAGTTTGCTCTTGAGTTTCAGGTCTTAAGTGAGACCCAAGTGCAATGAAGAGGTTGGCAGCTGTATGACTTTTAGGCCCATGTTCTGCGTTTGAACAAATAAACAAGCACTAGCAATGCCAATAGGTCTGGCTGTAAAGGAATGTTGGCTCGTAATGTGAAGCATTATTAGTAAATATCATGGGAATGTAAACTTAGTCTGTCGAGGCAAACAACTGTAAAATAATATTGGGGTAGATTAAAAGGTCAGGTGAGTTACACTGTCAAGCCAGACCTAAACATCCATGTAGGTTATCTGCAGTTTTCCGCTCATCTGTGCTGCTGCTTCCAGATGGAAACAACATAAATGATCTAGTTATCTAAGACACTTTAATAGCATTACAATGTCATGTGTGTGCCCCTGAAAGTTCAGGCTCAGGAAACTGCATAAACAAAATGATCACAGCTGTGTGGAAGGTAAGCACTTTTATGTGGAAGCACACATCTTCTGTCCAATCAAAACATGCACTCCTGGCTCCCAACATGTGGGCAAAGAAAAGCCCTGCTCTAGTGATGCTCACGCAATTGTCTGATGACAGGTGCGCTGTCAAGCCAGACCATAAAAAAACATTTGTACTAAGCAGTTTTAATATTCTTAAAAACTGAATGATGTTGGGAACAGGACTGTACCTGCAATGCCGTTCTGGCTCTGTTAGGGCTTGCAGTCCTCATGGGACATTGGTGGGGCCACAGCCACGTATTCAGCCTGAACCTGACTCAAACTTTGCTTGACTCTCCAAAAATAAACAAATCTTTAGTGTAACATACCTTCATTGATATGTCCATAAGAACTTGTCCAGAAGTGTGGAAATGCCTGAATTTATGCTGAATGTACTTACCATTGTGTTAAAATATGTGTTTTATTGTACTTAATGTCATAGGTACTTTACAGGTGTAGCATCGACGTAAGAAGCTTTGGCATGCAGTGCACAAAAACAAATCCCAAAAAACACACATATAGCTGGTAAGCTGATTAATCAGACTGAAGACGAGACAGCCACCCTAGCCCAGTAGCCAATTTCTGTCTTAGTGTAGAGAAAGCCAGCGGCAGCCACCCCTGCCACCAGACGCAAATAAAACGGGTTTCTAACCCAATTTATTTTCTTTTTATTTCAATAACCCCTGGACCCGCCACCAGGACTCTGAGGAGTCTTGGGGGCAGGATCAAGGAGATGACACTGTGGTGAGGGAATGTCTTCACTGCGAATGAGGTGTTTGGCCAGCTGTTTCAGGCCGGCCAAACACCTCATGTGCAGTGAAGCTTTCTCCAGCCCCAGCTACATTGCTGAGGCTGGAGAAAGCAGGCACTGGCTCCCAGTCTGCCTGGGAGCGCAAAGTTGTCTTGCTCAGGCCAATCCTGACGCTGCTTTCCTGCAGCGTGATGATTGGCGGCAGTGCTGTCTGGGAGCCTGTCCCAGATGCAGGAAAAGCGGGATGGAGCGGACGGCGGAGGCGGCGATCAGGTACGTTTAAAAAAAAGAAAATTCTTTTGTTTCCAAGTATTCTCATGGCTTGCTGTGCTGTGTGAATTTGAACGTTATAATGATGACCCCAAGGGCTGGCTTTAATGCTGGTGGTGCCTGGTGCAATAATCCATTTTGGCGCCTACCCACCAATTACCTCCTTCTCCACGGATTCCTTTACTATCACCCTCCAACAGTGCTCGTCATCTCTCCATAGCCATTCTCTCACATGCACTTCATTTGTTTGTAGGATGTCAGTGCACTTTACATCACCCACACATTATAAAGAGACAATGAATCATACATTGTAAATGTGTGTGTAGGAAATGCTACATGAGATAAAGAGGATGACCGGGAGTAGGAATCACATGTCATCCATACTACCAGTCAGTATATTTTTAAGAGTGTTTGATCTGAAGAAACACAAATGCAGGATGTAAAACAAACCACAGTGGTTGGGGATTGGCTTTACAAATAAGAATACATTTCTACCCAAATGAACCCTTTTTAGCAACATTAGGCTAATGAAAGACTGGGGAAAAATAGTGTTCCAACCTATACTATGCAGCTTGCATGCAGCTCTTTGATGACAGCTCATAGATCACTAAGCTATATTAGTAATGTAACTTATGAACTACAAGTATCATAAAGAATTATAGATGGGTAACAGTGAATTATGGGGATGTTTTCCACCAAGGGGTTCTGAGCGACATGAAATAGACAACGAGAGAGAAGCTCGAGTTGTCTCTGACGTCACTAAGTACCTCGTGGTGAAAAACATCCCCGTAATTCACTTTTTACCCATCTATGATTTTTTGTTATGTTTAGCCCCCAAAATCATTTGCTCCTGCCTTCAACTACTGCGCAGGGGCAGAGGATAATGGGAGAGATAAACGAACATTCCCTCTCTTTCCTGATGCAGATGTGAAAAATAAATATCTTACCTGCTATGCTTAACCAAAACCCACTACTTTCCCTGCTTTCCTTTCCCCCTCTTGCAGCTGTACTTTGTGCTTTCAGTCAAAGCAGACAAGCAGAGCTGTGCTGTGATGACAGGTTCTCGGAGAGCCCTGTCACCTCGCCTGGAAGGCCTTATGATATCACAACAGTTGATAACCAATTTTGTTTATTTTTTTATTTTAATCATTTTTTTTAGCGCAAACATGACCCTTGCGGGTATCAGAGCACTTTACAGAATTGCAGCATACTGAGTAGTAAAAGCAGTAGTAACATTCATTACAAGTTCACTAACAGTTGAATAACTGTTGTGATGTCATAGCAAGGAGTTATGACTTTCAGAAACTGAAATAAATGGTAGATGCTCTCTATGAGAGCCGTACATAACAAAAAGATCTCTGTGGAAAAAGCAGTAACCCACTGATCCATCCACCTAAAATACATTTTTGTTATCTGCATGGTCCACATTCTTTGCAGCAGTCATGAACCCTGTGTACTACTGTATGATGAGTCAAATCTGCCACTAGGCATAACTCCCCCTCTCTCCAGCAGGAACATTAATCACCAGAGTTATCATTACATTTTTATTGTTGCCTGAAAACTGCCAGGGAACTCTGCAGCAGGTGCTTTTAAACCCTCAAGGTTAAACACAGCCCCTTCTCCCAAGCTCAGGATGTGGATGCACCAATCACGCAACCCTAAAGCCAGCACTGATGACCCATAACAAGGCTAGGGACAAAATGTCATTAACATAAAGGGCGAGTGGAACCTATATGATTGTATCCATTGATGGACCGAGAATTGAATGGACTTTAATGAACATCAACTATCTACTCTTTGGGTTCCTTTGGCCATTTTATTTGTGTACGCGCTGTGTCATTTGTTTGTCATTTCTCACTATGTGAAGACTCATGAACACTGATTTTTGTTTGTTTAGCAGTACAAAATTTGGATACTTGTTTATGAGTCGCTCCTTCATTAATTGTTTTGAAATTTCAAAATTCTAATCAATTGATTTTTGTTGAAATCTGTAAAAGAACACATTTCTTATCAAATGGAACCGTTGTTGTTTGTCTAGCATATGCCACGGGTTTTAGGTATTGTAAAGGGCAGCCCCTTTTCCTTAATTACTATCCACCCAAAGGCATTTTAGAAAAGATAGCAACGTAAGATACAAGTGTCATGTTATGATGTGCCACTCCCATTAAGTTGCAATAAGTTGTTTTGATATAGCTGTAAAATTAATTTTAAAAAGTTATTAAAAAAAAGAAAAGATGCCAATGTATATTACTCTGTCATTACGGCTTTCGATTCAGCATTTATGGCACAAAAACAAATCCATTCCTTCAACACTATTAACCTTGCTTCAATTGCCTGTGATAATAAGTGACAGAAAGTAGCTTTAGACATGTTAGCTGCCATAGCAACTGTACCCTGGAAAGCTCCTGTGGTGTAAACATAAAAGACAGACTGAAATGTTACTAACAGTGTCAATGTGGTGAGACGCTGGAGCTGAATTCTGGTTTGACCTTCATTCTAACCAAGACATCAAGGAAGGTGAGTTCATTCTGTTGGCATATAGTAATTTACGATACATAAGCTTCTCACTTGATATTTGATCATGAAGCAGTATATTATCATCAACAGGTGCGTTAAATAGGTAATGTTTTCTTTTTTGAAGCCATGATTAGGATACAACTGCAAAATACAAGGTGATGGAAAGAATGTTTGAATTAATCTCAATCACTCAGGCTGCATCCCGGACCATCACTTTTCACCCACTTTGCCATTCTAGCCAGGAACTGACCTTATGCAAATCAGCACAAAAAGAATCAGTCCAACCTGAACTGCCAAGCCATGTCCCCTCCAGATGAGAGACCATGCTACCCCAGACCACTGCTTAGGTCTCATCAGTAACGTATAGCTTGAGCCCTATGCCACAGTGAGCATGGGACACCACATTTCAGGCATATATTGCAAAATAGACAGGACCAGGACTGATTTGCATAAGGAAGGTCTCTGTCTATAATGGCACAGTGTGTGAAGCACAATGGACTGGAGTGCAGCCCTGAGTGATTGCTAGGGGCTGAGATTAATTCAAGCATTCCTTCCATCACCTTGTTATTTTTTAAGGATAACACTGCGGCAACAGTTCAATATTCTCAACGTCAGTTCCTTCACTGCATAACAATACCAGTGTTATGTTGTTAATTTACCAAGCATATTGCATTAGGAAAGCTGCACAAAATTGCTCTTAAATAATCGCAGAACAGTCAAAACAACATAGAAATGCCAAGCCACAAATGTATCAGAGTTTCCATGAACATTGCGCTTGCAAGGCAAACGAGTGGAGAAAATACAAAAATGTTGCAAAAGGAAAGAAAGTACTACACCAGGCAAATTTGCATGTTGGCTGATAAAAAACGTACACTGGTCACAAAAATAAAAGCTACACAGAAAGCTTGCCCACAACAGATTAACTCCCATTCCTAAATCAGAACCCGTCCTGCTATCTACATTACTGTGGTTTTGTTCAATAGGGAATTATTTGTTTAATTAAATTACTGCAAAAAGTTCAGCATTCCGTCCATCAATTGTTCTTATTTGTTAATTAAATTACTGTACAATATTAGCATTAACTATTTACTGCATATAGTGCACACAAAAAACGTACTAATGCCTTTGCCCTCAAATAATAATATAATCGTAAGCAGCCAGCTCTATTATGTTCATTGCCCTCGAAGGGTGAAAGGCTATGGCCTAAACTGAACATGTCGCATGCCTCTGAGACAAAAAACGGTGCAGCGGGTGATCTATGCTAGTCACGAGACCAGACGAGAAACAGCATCCGTAGCAGAGACTTTTCTAGTTTTTGGTAAAAGATTGGGTGGGGCATTTCAGGTACAAAATACCAGGTACTGGAGGCCCTCTTGGTTTTAAGAACTGGTCAAAAATGTATCCATCTTTTACTATCCGTCCAGGAGGCAGGGGCCCATTTCCTTGCTTGCATTTGCGCCCCTGGCGTTCTTGCTGCGTCACTGCACCGCGCCCAGCAGTTATCAGGCCACCGTGATTGCGGGTCTGCTGCTGGCCACGCGGCCCCCCTCAAAGGAAGCGTCGTGCGCCATCACGCGCAACCTCCGAGAAGCGCTCGCGCTCCGCGGCATGCGTTGCCATGTCTACAGTTTAAGGACAATAAATAATGTTCAAGGTATGTAATTTTCGGCGCGTGACAAATATTCTTGTTCAGGAAAGTACTGCAGGTGGGCGGAGAGCGCCGCCGTTTTCACCGAGCGCCTTCATTACTTTGATACCTGCCTAACAAGCGCACGTCGAGCTCGGTTGTTTTTCGCCTCATCTCATGTTCCGTTTCGTGCCTGTTCCAAGTACCGCTGTTCTACCCACCTGCACAGAACACGCCGTGAGCGCACCCCACACAAAACAAGCATTTGCCGTTTCCGCTGAAGAGATTGCCGTCAAAAATCGGAAATTCGCGCGGTTTTAGCAGTGATTGCTTGTGAGGGTTAGTGACAATGGGTACAGAGGACTGCGATAAACAAGTGCGCCGTCCAATTATCGATAGGGTAGAAAAAACACAAAGCACAAGGGCCAGGTGAGTCTAGAATCGTATAAATGTTACTTTAGAAAAGTTTTTAGAAAACGTCAAGGTGCCGTGAACATAAGCCTTCAGTGCGCTGCGACCCAGGGAAAAGAAAGAATAAATAGATTAAAAGGTTTTCATTTTTTATGTTTATAAAAACAAAGAGAGGAAGCAGACAGACAGACTGACTGAGTCCGTGATGCACGGATCATGATTCATTACTGAATGAGCGCGTACGACAAAACAGTCGTGTTTTTGTTTGTGCGCGGAGTTGCTGGCTGCTCGTTTTGACTTCCTATAAACTGAGTGTAGGTAGACAGTGTGGCGCATCCGACTGCCAGACACCTCACACGGGAAGTAGAAAACCTAATCCAACATTGAAGCAAATGTGCATTTTTTTTGGCTTCGGCATCAAGTGAGATGGTAGCGCCCACCAAAAGGAAGGAGTTAGGCGCTTCACTTCAGCAAGCCCTAAGGGAACCAGTGCAGGCAGGCAACTAGAGCCAAATTTCGGGGGGGGCTGAAAAAGATTTCGGGGGGGGGGGGGCTAAGTCTTCCAGCCATAGGCAGAATGGCTGTAAGAAGGGGCGAAAACACAACAAAAGCCTCATTACCGAGTAAATGGTCTTTTAAAGACCCGTGAAGTACTCTGGTGCGGCTGCAATTAGACGGACGCCAGCCCACGAGGCTCTCTCAGCCGGGCTGACACACACGACGGGGGGGGGCTGAAGCCCGGTGAGCCCAATGGGTGTTGCGCGCCTGAACCAGTGCTTACTTTGCACAAAAAAAAAATATGTACGGGGACCCACAGAGTTTTTAGGTCTCGCCTGACCTGGTCTGGCGAGACTTTTTGAGTGGGCTCCAAAAAGTGCTACCAGGCCAGCACTAAAAACAAGCATTGGCATAGCCAATAGGTCTCGCCTTTGGGACCTTATAAGTGTTTAGCAATGCAACAGTTGCATAACTAAATACTTATAAGTTCCCAAAAGCGAGACCTATTAGCTATGCCAAGCGGCCGCGAAAATGATCGCGATCAAACATCAAATGCACGCTACAGTGCATGTGCGCGGGCAAGCGCGC
The DNA here is from genome assembly GCF_964204655.1 of Triturus cristatus. NCBI lineage: Eukaryota > Metazoa > Chordata > Amphibia > Caudata > Salamandridae > Triturus > Triturus cristatus. Next base: position 665,449,752 of record NC_140589.1, on the reverse strand, counting down.
CCGCGATTACTTTCACTTTTGAGATTTTTGATCGCGATCATTTTCGCGGCCGCTTGGCATAGCTAATAGGTCTCGCTTTTGGGAACTTATAAGTATTTAGTTATGCAACTGTTGCATTGCTAAACACTTATAAGGTCCCAAAGGCGAGACCTATTGGCTATGCCAATGCTTGTTTTTAGTGCTTGCTGTCAGTGATGCAGAAAACCTGAGTTAAGGGCTTTAAGTGAGATGAAAAAATTGGGAGGGGTCTCTCAAAGGGGCATGGCCGATGTAATTAAGGGCGTGGCTTAAAACACAAAAAATCTGCCCTTAGCATTGTGTGCCGCCCGACTGGTATTTTGCTGTTTCTGTCATTGCATCCATATATATGAAACAACAAGTATCCTAGAGCACAGGATGGCCCTGTCTGGTCCGGTGTTGCAATGGTTCTCGTCTTTCCTCCATCAAAGATCCCAAAGAGTGAAGGCGAATCACTCTCTCTGGCAGCCATCTCCAGTATCCATGGGTGTCCCCTCAAGGGTCCGCCCTGCCTCCCATACTCTTCAACTTGTTCTTGGAACCACTAGCTAATGCACTAAATTCCATGGACATTCTCTTCCATATGTATGCAGATAACACCCAACTCTATCTGAAAATCTCCTCCCTAGATAACATCACCTCACTCAACACTACACTACTGACTACTCAAAACTCGTTAACTGTGAACCACCTCCTGCTCAACACCTCCAAAACAGAATTCCTTCTCATCACACCCCTAAACTAGACCTCTGGATGAATCACCTCACCGCCTTCAACTGCTCCCCCCTCATTATCGACTCAGCTAAATCCCTTGGAATCACTCTGGACAAGCACTTGAACACGAAGACTCATATTAGCAATGTATGCAAGGGAGCTAACCACCTGTTGAGGATACTCAGGAAGCTCAAATCTTTCCTCCCACAAGCTGACTTCAAACAAGTGGTCCAAGCGATTGTGATGCCAAGACTTGACTATGGCAGTGCTTCGCTCTGTGGTCTCCCCAAATATACCCTGGCCTCACTAAGGGCCTCATTAAATGCGGCCGCCAGACTGGTTATGGGTACCAAAAGAAATGTGCACATATCCCCAGTCCTAAAACCCCTAAATTGGCTGCCCTACGAAGCAAGAATACAGGTAAAGATTGCTTGCCTATCTCACAAAGCCCTCCATTTCAAACCCCCCAGTTATCTAGCGCAAAAACTGGAACTATCCGGAGGGACTAGACCCTCTAGGAGTGCCAACTCTCTCCTCCTGAAACCTCAGATCTTTCGCAAAAAGAGAACATGCCACCAAGCTTTCTCTGGCTCAGCTCCAAAGATCTGGAACACTCTCCCACCGGAAATACATATAATCTCCTCCAAGGATGCCTTCAAATTGGAAGTAAAAAGATTCCTTATAAACAAGTTCTTACCTTAATAGGTTGATGGATCATCTGCTCTAATGCATTGGACTTACACCTTTAAGCCCTTGCGCTGGATGCTGTTCCATCTCAATACGTACCACTTATGTTCTTATTATTCTGCTGACCCTGTGTACTTTTAACTGTTCTTGTCCTGTGAATTTCATTTTGATATGTGATTCTGTCTGTACTCCTATTTGACACATGTACTGCAACTGTTACCTTCCTTTCCCCACAATTGTAAACCGCTCTGATATCTCTCGGGATCATGTTCGCGCTATACAAAACTTTATAAATAATGGCCTACAACAAGCCAGGGCTATTTGCTTTGCCAATGGTTGTTAGTTGCACAAAATAAATAAGCAACAACTATGGCTTTGCTGCATAAAATATTGAAAATGCCTCAGTTCTGCAATTATGAGACTGTGAGAGAACTAAAACAAGTCTCTTTGGAGTTATGTCAAAGGCTTTGAGCAGTGGTCCTGCTGCAGTATAAAGATTTGTTTTTCACCCTGAGAGTGAGGGCAAAATTGGAGAGCCCGATAGTGACCCTTCTCAGCACCTGCTTTTACTGCCGGTGCTGATTACCGGCAGGACCTGGCCCACTTAAAGCCCTGCCTGGGTTGCTGAAAACCAAAGCTGCCTACTCTTGATTCCCCCTTATGATACTTTCACGACCCTAGTGTACCACCCCAGTGCCTGATTTATGAGTGGGTCGTTTACACCCGTTTGCTCAGGGGTCAGAATTATAAGTTTGTTTGTATTTAACACATCCGATAATTATCAGATGAATTAAATACATCAACCTTTGTTAAATTTCGGCAGGTCAAAGCTACCGAAATCTAACAGGGAAAAGGCATCCGCTATTTACCGTACCATGCAGATTTTGGTGGGTTAAACACCAAAATCCAAGTTTTGTTCCCCACAAACTTGTAATAGGTGCTATTTATTTCGCTCAATAAATAACATACCATGTGGTATTGTTATTTATCAGGTCTGACAAAAGCTCCTATGCTTGTAATTAGGGCCCTTAATAACTCATTATGAGAATCTCAAATAAGGAAAAATCAGATTGCATTTGATTCTGAATATCTGCATACAGAAATGACAGAATGGAAGAAAGGAATGCCAGTCTTGAGCTAACCTTTCACGCCCCAGAAGCATGGACCTAGTTGAAGGCTGAGTAAGCCGAAACTGGATTATGGATATCCATTGACAGACTAGCAACTACGAAGCTAAAGTGTAGAGATCCGTTTACATAAACCAAGGGAGCACAAGGACTGTATTCCTCCCAACTCTTTTTAGTACAAATCCTTAACCCTTGTTATGTTCTGTAAAAAGTATCTGTATGCCGCACGTGTCTCCCAGGGGACATCCTGGCACCAACAGATGTTCCGGGTCCTGGCTGAGACCCTGTTGAATAGCCAGGTTTTGAGTTTCTTGTGAAACTGAAGGACAGAGCTAGAGGTCAGTGGTTGTAAGGCATAAATACATGTGTTCTCAGCTCTGTTGGTATTTTTGTCAGAGTGCTGAAAGGTGGTGAAAGATCTCACTCGGTAAACAACTCGCATGAACATACATATATCTGTCACCATTTCATCTGACATCTATCAGTTGCACTCCAAGTCTTTCACGGTTGTATGCCATTACAACGAATGCCCTTACCACGCATATGCCTTTACCACGCAAGTCTTTACCACGCATATGCCTTTACTATGCACGCCTTTACAACAAAATGGTAAGTATATATCAGGTAAGTGAAATATATATCACACAAAAGATTACTTCTTTTAAAAGCAATATATATATTGAATATGCTACTTACCAGTATGCATCTGTTCTTGGCATGTAGGGCTGCTGACATTCATATCTGTGCATAGATCGCCGCCTAGTGTTGGGTCCGGATGTTTGCACGTTGTTGTCCTGGAAGAGTCTTCGAAGTATCCTGGGATAGGTGACTCCTCCCCTGGACTACAGTGCGCATGGGCATCCTCTCCATCCTCAGATTGTTTTTCGCCATTGTGGCAGTGATGGAGTAGATACAGAAAGTGATGACCATGCTTACAGTAATTCTGAGAGCTGCAGCTGCTACAGGCGCCGGGGAGGAGGGAGGGCGATATGAATGTCAGCAGCCCTACATGCCAAGAACAGATGCATACTGGTAAGTAGCATATTCAGTTCGAGGCATGTGGGCTGCTGAATTCATATCTGTGCATAGAATATATAGCAGTGCCCTCTTATTAGCGGCGGCTACCAGTGCCAGCTGCAGCGGTCTGAAAAAGAGTTTTGAGAACAGCCTGTCCTACAGCTGCCTGCTGTTTTGATTGCACATCTACACAATAGTGTTTGGTAAATGTATGTGTAGTGGACCAGGTGGCTGCTCTACATATGTCATGCAAAGGAATGTTTCCTAGGAAAGCCATTGAGGCCCCTAACTTACGTGTTGAGTGGGCTCGTGGGGGAATCGTTAAAGTGCGTTTAGCCTTTTGATAGCAAATTTGAATACATTTAACGATCCATCTGGCTATTCCTGCTTTGGAGATAGCGTTACCTTTGTGGTGTGGGGCAAAGGCAACGAAAAGTTGTTGTGTTTTCCTAAAGGGTTTGGTCCTGTCGATATAATACATGAGGGCCCTCTTGACATCTAGTGTATGGAGTGCCCTTTCTGCGACAGTTTGTGGGTTTTGGAAGAAAACGGGCAGTTCAATGGTTTGATTCATGTGGAACTGCGATACCACCTTTGGCATGAATTTGGGGTTGGTACGTAGTACGACCCTGTTGGCGTGAACCTGTATAAATGGCTCTTTAACGGTTAGTGCCTGGAGTTCACTAACTCTTCTCAAAGAAGTGATCGCTACTAGGAAAGCTACTTTCCAGGTAAGGAATTGAATCTCGCATGAGTGTAGAGGTTCAAAGGGTGGACCCATCAGGCGTGTGAGGACCAAGTTGAGGTTCCACATCGGAGCCGGTGGGTGGCTTGGTGGAATGACTCGTTTGAGTCCTTCCAAGAATGCTTTGATGGCAGGCACTCGGAATAGAGAGAGGTGCTGCCTGGTCTGCAGATAGGCTGATATTGCGGTCAAATGGACACGTATAGAGGTGTACGCCAGATTGCATCGGTATAGGTGTAATAGGTAACAAATAATGTTTTGGATGGATGCATCTAGCGGGTTAATGTCATTATTATTGCAATAAATGACGAACCTCTTCCATTTGGCTGCATAGCAAGCTCTGGTAGTGGGTCGCCTGGCCTCCTTAATGATGTCCATACAGTCAGGTGGCAGGTTGAGGTAGCCAAACTCTAGGACTTCAGGAGCCAGATTGCCAGGTTCAGCTGTTGCGGATCTGGGTGCTGAATCTCTCCATGGTTCTGCGTCAAATGCTCGGGTTTGATCCGCAGCCTTTGATGCGGCACCACGGAAAGTTCGAGAAAGGTGGTGTACCACGGCTGGCGTGCCCACGTTGGAGCAGCCAGGACGAGCGTCAGTGAGTGTTGACGCAGTTTGCGTGCCACCAGCGGTATCAGTGGTGCTGGGGGAAAAGCGTACGCAAATCTGCCGGACCAGTTCATCCATATCGCATTGCCCTGCGACTGCGGATGTGGGAACCTGGCGGCAAAGCTTTGGCATTTTGCGTTTTCGCTTGTCGCGAATAGGTCTATCTCTGGATGACCCCACTGCTGGAAGTACGGTTGGAGTACTGATGGGTGTAACTCCCACTCGTGCATCTGGTGGCTGTGTCTGCTGAGCAGATCCGCCATCTGGTTGTCCTTGCCGGGGAGGTGTTCTGCCATGAGGAACATGTTCCTTTGAATGGCCCACTTCCACATGCTCTGAGCCAGATGAGACAACTGTGGAGAGTGCGTTCCTCCCTGCTTCTGTATGTAGTACATGGCAGTCATGTTGTCCGTCCGGATCAACACGACTTTGTTGCACAAGTGTACTTTGAATGCTTTCATAGCGAGGAAGATTGCCATCAGCTCTAGAAGGTTGATGTGCATCTTCTTTTGTTGTTGTGTCCATAGTCCCTGCACTGTGTAATGGAGTACATGAGCTCCCCATCCCTGGAGAGACGCGTCCGCCGTCAGTATCATCTGTGGGACAGGCTCTTGGAACGGTCGGCCCTTGCAAAGGTTTTGTGGATTCCACCAATGCAGAGAGTTGTATGCCCGACCGCTCACTAACACTAGGTTTTTCAACTGTCCTTGAGCCTGATTCCACTGACGTGCTAAGCACTCCTGAAGCGGGCGCATATGTAGTCTCGCGTGGGGGACTATGAATATGCAGGAGGCCATCATGCCTATCAACTGCATGAACACTCGCGCGGGAAGGGAGTGTTGTGGTTTGAACTTTGAAATCAGCATTTGCATGCTGTTGATTCTCACCAAATTTGGCTGAGCTGTGGCCGCCAGAGTGTCTATAGTCGCACCTAGGTACTGTTGTACGTGTGCGGGCTGTAGATGGGATTTTGGGTAATTTAGTGAGAACCCCAGACTGTGAAGGAGGTGAATGGTGCGGGACATGTGGCTGGCACATTGCTGGGCTGACTTCGCTTGAACGAGCCAGTCGTCCAGGTAAGGGTAGACGTGTATGTGCTGCCTCCGTAGATGTGCCGCCACAGTAGCTAGGCACTTTGTAAACACCCTTGGTGCCGTTGTCACGCCGAAGGGAAGGACTTTGAATTGGTAGTGCTGCCCTTGAACAGTGAACCTGAGGTATTTTTTGTGTGATGGGTGAATGGGTATGTGGAAATACGCATCCTTGAGGTCCAGTGTGGCTAGAAAGTCTCCCTGCTTGAGCAGCGGGAGGACTTGCTGTAGAGTGAGCATGTGAAAATGCTCGGAAAGAATGTATCTGTTTAGGGGTCTCAAGTCTAATATAGGTCTGAGTGACCCGTCCTTTTTCGGTATTAAAAAATACAGGGAGTACACCCCCGTACCTTGCTCGTGGACGGGTACGACCTCTATTGCGCCTTTTAGAAGCATACTTTGCACCTCCTGCTGTAAGAGCGTTAAGTGCTCTGAGGACATAGGACGGTTTTTTGGAGGTATTGTGGGTGGAGTGGAGGTTAGTTCTAGACAGTAACCGTATTTGACAATATCTTTGACCCACCTGTCCGTGGTGATGGAGTTCCACGTGGACAGGAACCTTTGTAGCCTTCCCCCGACAGGTGTTATGTGGTCGGGAGGAAGGGAGAGGGCGTCACTGCTTGTTCTTGGGGGAGGACCTGGTGTTGCCGTAGCCGCGTCCTCTGCCCTTTGTACTGGAGCCACGATATCCACCCCGGGTGTTTTTATCGTAGGTGGTTTGTGTATTGCCCTTGTTGTATGTTTGCTGTGACGCCTGTCCTCTACCCGCTCCTCTATTTCCGGGGCGACGAAAGGAGCCGCTCCGAAAGGACTGAGTCTGGAGAGCCCCCATGGACTTTGCAGTGTCCGTGTCCTTCTTTATTTTCTCTAGTGTGGTGTCAACCTCCGGGCCGAATAAATAGTCGGGGTTGACAGGCTGGTTGAGTATGTTGTTTTGCACCTCAGGTTTGAATCCGGAGATTCGTAACCAGGCATGTCGTCGCAGCATGACGCTAGTGTTTATGGCCCTGGCAGCTGTGTCTGCGGCATCCAGCGCGCACTTGATGGATGCGTTTGTGAGGAGCTGTCCCTCTCTGATGAGGATCTCTGCACCTTCTCTGAATTGGTCAGGGAGATGTTGTATTAGTTGCTCTAATGTGTCGTAGTGCGCTCTATCGTAGCGAGCGAGGAGTGCTTGAGTATTGGCAATGCGCCATATGTTGGCTGCCTGGGCGACAACCCGTTTGCCAGAGGTCTCTAACACCTTGGACTCTTTGTCCGGGGGAGGAGCGTCACCTGTTGTTTGTGAGTGTGCCCTCTTGCGAGCATTCGCAACGACAATGGAATCCAGAGGTAATTGGCCTCTGATGTAAGTAGGGTCCCCAGGCGCTGATCTGTATTTCTTGTCGATCCTGGGGTTTATCACTCTTGCCCTGGTGGGTTCCTTGAAGATGTCCTTTGCTGGTTTGAGGACACCCTTCAACATGGGTAGAGTTTTTATATTCCTTTCTGAGGATGCAAAAGTATCCATAAGAAAGTCGTCCTCGACGGTGTCCGAGTGAAGTTGCACCCCATGATTGGCCGCAGCACGTTCAATTAGAGCGTTGAACGCTGCCGTGTCCTCTGTGGGAGATGTTTTTGCTCCATAGAGTTGCGGGTCTTGTGCATCCATAGGTGCACCTGGGTCCACAGGGTCATCCCAAGTTTGATCAGGGTCCTGTTGGCCGTCAGGGTCCATGTCTCCGGGGTAGGGGACTTGGTCACCCATGTAGTCCACCAACGCATCCGTGTCGGAGTGTGTGGGAGAGAGGGATTGTGGATCCTGGTAGGGTGAGTGGAAAGGTTCGTAAAGAACTGGTTCTGAAGCCACAGGCAGCTTTCTTTTAAGTGGAATCCTGAAGGAGTCCAAAGCCGGCCCCGAAGTTATTTTCCGTTTGTGGATAATCATCCTGCCGGTGTCGGCGTCGATTAGATGCGACGGAGACGTCCCCGCAGAGCGTTCGGCAGGCGTGATCGTGGTATGGGTCACCCGTGTCCTGATTTGGAACGGGGCCGTGGATGGTGGCAGGCCAAAAGTAATGTTGGCTGGTGTCGAAGAGGCTGCTGGAGCTTTAATTGGTTCGGAGCCCGACGTGTCCTGGAGGACCACTTTCTTTTTGGTGCTTTGCGCAGCAATGGGTCGCGTCTGGAGCGCCCTCGAGTCTTTTGCACCGACCGGTTCTGTTGAGGCGGTCGTGGATTTTTTCGGCGCCGGTGGGTCATCGAGTCGAGGGGCGGGAATGGCCGTCGACTTCTTCAATGAGTGTGGCTTTGGCGTCGCAGTGGAAGCGGTGTGAGACGCAGTAGGCTGTTTGACCTTTGGGGTCGCAGTCGATTGCGTCGGTGCCGGGAGCCGAGCAGGTTTGGTGGTACCGAAGGCCTTCTTCCTTATGTCGACTCCGACGTCGGCCGCTTCGAGTTCGGCACCGAAGTCTCGTTTGGTGCCGATGTGTTTTGCTGGCGTCGAAGGTGTGGAGGGCCTCGATCCGACCAGCGCCACTTTCGGTTTCGGTTTCAATTGAACCAATACAGCTTTCGGTTTCGGTTTTGAAGAAGGGAAACCAGCCGTTTTTGGCATTAATGGCTGCCGCTGAATGTCCGAGGCCGGGCCCGAGGGCGGGGCCGAAGAACTGCGGGATAGGTCTTGGGTAAGGCCCGAAGGCGATCCCTCGACCGGAGCCATAGACTGTTGCACTGGGCTTTCTTCAGTCTGAACGGGTAGGCCTTGCTCGTCACCGGAGCTACTCTCTTCGGCCCCTAAGGCCTCATTGTAGTCTCCTACCTCGGTGTCGTCTTCATCTCTGCGAAAGAGTGTTTCGTCGACGTCTTCCGATCCGGAGTCATGTTCGGAAACGGGACTGGAGGGTAGGTTCTCCACTTCTTCGACATCTTCGGTCTCGGCGTTGAAGATGTCGGCCGGGGCCGGTGCCGCTTGCTGCGCCTCGAGTCTCGCCGCTCGTCGATTCCGTAGAGTCTTCTTGGATCGAAATCTGGCACAGGCCATGCATGTAGATTCGTCGTGATCCGGTGAAAGGCATTTGTTGCACACCGGATGGACGTCGACGTGGGGATATTTCGCATTGCATACCGGACACCTCTTGAATGGTGTCCTCGATTCCATCGTTGATGTCGAATCGACGGTCGGGTAAGATGCGAAAGTTTGTTCTGGAAGTTAGTAAACTAACAAAGATACTATCGATACCGATCGAGAACAGTACCGACGCGAACTAAAGGCCTTTTGGCCTGAAAAAAGATTTTCCTAACTTGAGTCAAGATAGCACATCCGAACCCAATGGCGGAAAAAACCAATCTGAGGATGGAGAGGATGCCCATGCGCACTGTAGTCCAGGGGAGGAGTCACCTATCCCAGGATACTTCGAAGACTCTTCCAGGACAACAACGTGCAAACATCCGGACCCAACACTAGGCGGCGATCTATGCACAGATATGAATTCAGCAGCCCACATGCCTCGAACATATATATATACTCCCTTATCAACCCCTAATCCCTAAACTCATCCACCCCATAACCCTAATAGCACCCTTAGCGCCCAATACCCTTACTCACTCCTAAACCATATTAACACCCTTACCACATAATACCCCTACCCATCCCTAAACACTAAAAACACCCGTACCCTAATCCCTAAAATAGAAAATACATATATATATGCCCTGTCGAAGGCATAATACCAAAACGCGTCGGCAAGAAATGATTTCCTTTAACTTTGCACGTTTGTGAAGAGTCAGAAGCACCCGGTGGAGTTACATGCAAACTGTTCAATAAATCAATCTTAGCACCCGTAAAGGAATACTGTGGGCTCTGGTGCCGCAGTGTCACAAGTCCAGGGAGTGGGAACTTGGAGGAATGAATATAGTGATTGCATGGTAAATGCTGCATTGTAAAGGCTGTTTCCCGCCTTACACAGGCCTTCCTACCACTCTTTCCCTAGGCATAGCGTGCAAAACTTCTGCCAAAAGATGGCATAACATTCACATCTGTGGCAGACTGCTCAAAGACACTGACCTGACTTCGCCTTCCTCTAACTTGTGTGCACAAACATGGCGCTCATGCAACATCACGTTGTCGACCGCGCGCCAAAAAACGTGCCTGACACCCTTTGAAGTATATCCAAGTGGCGCAGATATTTTCGTCACAATAACAGGACAGGGAGCCAAAGCTAGTCAACAAAGGAAGTTATTTAAGAGTTCCTGTTGCTTTTTTGTTTACTCTTATTGCTCCACCAAGCGAGAGTGCGGTAACTGAAAGAATTTACTTTTAACTTGTATTTGCTTGACGGCCCACGTCCTTTTACAGGGATTAAGAAGGGATGCTCGTACTATGATCTTTTAAGGTTGTGCTCTGAGTTTAAAAGACCAAAACATCAGGCCTCATAATGAAGGGTGGCGGGGTGGTACAACCAGGTTGGATTAAGAGGGTCAGGGGAATACAAATCTGCAATGAATGGAAGAGGAGGGAATGTACACACCATTGGGCTCAGGAGGCCGGCACATTGGAAGAGAGTGAGGGGTTACATGGATCTCAGGTGCTGTCTGAAGTGTAAGGTTTTGAGTAATTTTATCAAAAGGAGGACAGACTGAGCTAGGCAGATGCCTGTGCAGTACTTCTGGCACCATGTCTCAGAGGAGGGAGTACAACGGGAGACTTTTCGGGCATCAGGCGACAATTTGAAAAGCAATAAGTAGCTAGATGGAGATACTAGACAATCAATGCGTAAGATATCTAGAAAACTGTACAGGTACCACAAATTTGACCAGATGGTGCTGCGACTTCAGATCGCCTTCCTCTCTGGGACATGCACTGTCAACTGGTGTTTCTAGATAACTCCATGGCTGCCACAAAAATACCCTGATCAAGCGTGAGATTCCTTCTTGTGCAGATTACTGATCCAAAATACCGGAGTTGAGGGAATAAAGCCATAGACTGTTTGATGCTGTTTAATGAGTTTAGCCAAAATCCAGCCTGGATCTATAATTATACAAAGGCCAGTTTTAACCCCTGTGTTTCAGGCCTTCATGTTTGAAGAACACAGGTATCCGTGCTCCAAAGTTAGCTCAGAAATTAACGAATAATTCCTTCTGAAGTAGACTTAGCATCAGTAGGCCTGTCCAGAATAAAGAGGTCAGGAACGCTTGTGAGCCGAGAACCTTAAGTGGACAAAGGTTGATAGTATCTATTTTCAGCTCTCTCAGATGCAGACACCCGACTCACAAACTGTACCCACAAGGAGTGGTCCTTAGCCTCCCTCCAAAGGTAGGCCTGGGACCCTTGCAAACACACTAACAGTGCTGCTGGTGCCACGCTATAATTCTCTTTACAGTGGCACCCTTCGCCCCAGCTATTCAGGGGTGCATTGAAGGCTCCCAAAAGGGCGATTGCAGTGTTTGACTGCATCCAGTCTTGTGGGGCCCCCAAGAGTTCCTCTTGATTGGTTGACAGTCACCTAAATGGAAACAGGAAGGGGTAGACAAGACCAGTGGCTTTAACACCCGCACGCACACAGGCACACACATTTTTGGTAATCATGAGCACAGCCCTTTGTCTGCACCAGGTGCACCCAGTGAGAGTGTGCACAGGCAAAAACCTGAGGTGGTCCTGCACTCTTTAATACCTGGGACTGTGATCTATCAAATCCCTATTGGGGACTTCAGAATTAATTCACATTCCAGGAAGCACCTGCATTTATAAAGGTCTTGTGGATCAATGGAGTGAGAGGGTAGCCATCATACTTTTTTTAGCATAGGAGTGTTATAAGCAATGCTACCAGAAGCATTGTGCTTAGTAACAAGTGCTACAAAAACAGAGACAGATTATGGGGAGACATTCAGAATGTGTGAAGAGGATGAGAGTAGAAAAAATATCATGCAATATAAACACACACACACACACACACAAAAACTGTGGCACCAACGCAGTACATCTTCTGATACAAAAGAGTTGCTAAAATAGGCATATTTGGCTCGTCTTCCAGCAATTGACTTGTGTGTCATGCATGTTCATGCAGCAACCTGTAGTGGTTTCTGAACCACAGTGATGACAGTTAAAAGCTCATGTTTCACTGGGCCGCAAAATGGCAGCAGAGATGTTATGGGGGCAGTTGTATTCCACTGCTTAATCAGTCGCTAATCTGGAGCTAAATGTGGTGCTTAGAGAAAGGTGCAAAACTTGGCGCCAACTTTGCAGGCATCAATCATTTCTTGGAACTCTCGCAAAGAAACGCTGGCGCACCAAGTGAATACCCTTGATTTTAGCTTCTCTACATGGGCTGGAATACAGACAGACGACTTCAAAAATGGTCTGATTCTCCTCTTCACCACTCTGAAGTATGGGCCAACATATACAAATGAGTAAGTCACATATGTACTTTATTGGTAAGTATAACCCAAGGCATTAAGAACCTGTCTCCACTGGCACCAACTGGTGGAAACACCAGTCTTAAAATGCCAGCACATTATGTTACAAATTAAAGAGTCCAATATTCTTTATTCGGCTGAGTACCAGCCATAAAAGAGAACATCTTAAAAACATTTCATGTGAAAAAAAGCACAATAATCAATGGCAGTATCGATTAAAAGTAGCCCGGTGTCAAATCACTTGTAACAAGCTGATCACTGCTAAGTATAAATCAAAACTTAGCAGCGTTTTAGTCTGATAAAGACCGGGCACACGATTTAACATCTATATACAAAGACCATTTAAATATTTCTACTAATTCCCATATAACAATTTCATCATGAAAGTATACAATACAATACTAATAAAATACTAACAAGAACCCACCGGCCTTACTATACGTACAACATCATGTATGCACAATAACCAGATTAATGAAAGTGTGCATAAGCAGCTAACAAATACCATTAATACTTCATGTCCAGGAACCCTCTAGCCAGTGGGTTGAGTAATGGAGGGCTTGGTTCTTCTCATACGTATCAGCCAAGCACTACCAAGGAATTTTGCTACTCCACACACCATGGCTGAAGAGGTCATGTCGGTGCAAAGAACCCGCAGGAGCCATTTTATGACATCTTAAACCCATCCCCTTGCATAAAGGTTTTAGCCATATCCTCCTGGGCACCCTGTAGGCGGGGCAGGCAAAGAAGAGGTGCGCCACGGACTCGCTAGGGGCTGCACAACCCGGGCAAGCCTTCACTGTACCTCTTTGGTTATTCCACCCGGAGGTGAAGACATTTACTGGGAGAATCCCAAACCTGGCTTTTAGGTAGAGTGATCTGTCCAGGGGTTTCTCTATGAAATCAAGGAGCGGTTCGAGTAACCTGAACCATTTAAACTCCAAGAACTGCTCTGTGAGTATACCCCCTTCACCTCTACGTGTATCCTCCATCTGAACCCAGTCCCAGTACAGCTTCTTAATGACTAGCTTGGGAGGCGGTGTTTGGCTCTTCCATGTGTCACTCAAGCCCAGTTGCACAACCAACTGCCTCAAATTACTCAGCCATTTGATCCTATTGCCTGTGTTAAGCAGAATAAGTTCATCTAAAACAGCTGCGTAATTTTTAAGCTCCCCGGTCCTTCTCAATCGAACCCAAAAAAGTAATGGGCGAAGGCGCACTAAGTCTTTGAGGGGACGCCTACCCATGTCAAGACGTAATGGAATTAACGGAGTGGAAGCAGGTAAAGCTACCAAGTCTCTCAAAAATTTATTTTCTGAGGTAATTAGCTCCGATATGTTCTCGAACCCCCATAGTTCAGAACCATATAGGGCGGATGGTAATACTTGGCCCTCGTAAATTGCGAGAGTTGGTGCCGCGGGTTTACTCAATGACTCCCGCTGTTCTCTCAAGACCGTCCTTGAGACTCTTTTAAAATTTAGTGACATTTTGGCCAGATGGTGACTCCAACTCATCCGACTATTTACCCTGACACCCAAATAATCAAAGGAGTCTACCATCTCCAATAACTCGCCATTAAGCAAGAGATTATTCCTGAATCTCTTAGAGGGTGAAAGGGCCATAAGCTTAGTTTTAGAGGTATTGATGGTAAGACCTCTGTCACTACAAAACACACTAAAACGATTCAGGAGCTTTTGGAGGCCTGCTGGGGATTTAGAGATCAAAATAGTATCATCCGCAAAGAGTAGGGTAGGTGTTTTTACCCCTGCCAGGGAGGGCGCATCTGCCGGTTCCTCTCTCAGATGGTCCACCACACCATTCACAAAGAGAGAGAACAGGGTTGGTGCCATAACACATCCCTGACGAACTCCCCTCCTCATGGGCACCCTCTCAGTCAGTTGTCCCTGGGTGCCCCATCTGATCCTCGCGTAGTTCCCCTCATGAAGCCTCACAATAAAATCCAAGAGTGGTCCTGGGAAGCCCATCTTCTCTAAAATGTCCCAAAGCCTTGCTCGAGGGACCAAGTCGAACGCCATCCTGAGATCTATGAAGGCCAGGTGGAGACTACCATTGTTGATGGTCACAGACTTCCAATAGATCGCAAAAAAACGGAAGACCTGGTCCATCGTGCCCACCTTTTGACGAAAGCCGGCTTGGAAATGAGAAAGAACGTGCTCCTCTTCCATCCAGGCACCCACCCGCAGGATAATGACCCTGCCAACCACTTTCTGGATCACGTCAATCAGACTGATCGGTCTGTAATTGGCAGGGTCATCTCTGGCACCCTTTTTATACACGGTTATCACCTCTGCTCCCTTCCACGAATCTGGCACTGGGTGTCCCTTGGAGATCAAATTCATTATTAAGGCAATAAGTTTGGCCCAGGCTGCGGGTTCTTCCAGGAGAAGATCTCCCGGGATTCCATCGGGGCCAGCAGCCTTCTTCGGAGTCAGATGTCGAATAGCAGATACTACCTCAGAGGCCAAAAATGGCTCTTCGAGCAACTGTAAGGGAGAGACCCTACTAACTGAATGGGAAAGAGAAGGGCTCATCTCCTCCCCTCCGCCATACAGAGCAGAAAAATGCGAATACCATTGTTGACTGGTTATATGATTAACTAATGGTGGCTTGGTGCGCTGCCTGGCCTTATTAATCATATCCCAAAAAAGCGATGCATCCTTCCTACTAGATGCACATTTGAGGTCCTGCCAGTATTGTTCCTCCCACTCTCTTTTAGCCCGCACCATTTCCTTCGCATACTCCTTCCTGGCTACTCTGACCAGAAACTGATTCTTTCTGCGTAAGGCAACGGTTAACTCCTTCCTTTTTACCTTACACTGGTCAGAGTACCATGGATTACTGGTTTTGGGCGGTTTTTTACTCAATCTGCCACTTTTACCCTGGATTAGAAAGTATTTACCAACTTCCTCAATTGCATTCTTATAGACCAGGGCGAAAAGGGGCTCCTGGGCACTACCTGTTCCAGAATCAAGTCCCGCCAACTCTACAGTCAGCTGTTCTATATGCGCCCTAATCCTCGCCAGGTTGTCAGTCTGTAAATGGACCTTGTCCCATTTCAACCTACGGTTACCATTATAAGGGACCACCTCACTTGTTAGCCTCAAGGGGGCACTCTTCAAATCTCCTTTTAGATTACCCCACCTTAGCTTCATACATAGGGGGTTGTGATCACTATCCTGCGATGGGACCACCTCCATATCTATTAGGTCACGCCACAAAGTGACATCCAGTAAAATATAATCAATTCTGGACGGGCCACTAAGCCTATTGAAGGTCATTGCTCCGTCCCGGTCAGAAGGTGACCTACCATTTAGAGCTCTTAGGTTATATTCCACAGTGAGGGGTTAAATTAAAGATAATTAAGTCACTTAAGTCCTGATACTGAATGGTTCTCTTCTCTAGTCTTTAGCTATCGTGGTGCTTGGAATAGATGTGGCGGGCCTTCAAGGCACTCTTGAATAGTCATTGGAAAGAGACTGCTTGTAGGCCTCAAGGATGAATCTCTACTTGAGGATTCCTGGGGGGAAACAACCTTTACAACGCAGTCATTACATCGCAACACCCTTTACATTGCATGTCATTACAATGCAGCCACTACATAGCATGTCACTAAAACGCATGTCATTACAACGCATGTCACTAAAAACGCAGGCATTACATCGCAAGTCATTACAACCCATAGTACCCTTACACTATCCAACACTTACCCTACTGTTGCACTCATTGGTGTTAGAATAGTAATTTTAACCTCTACACAATCCAAAAGTTACCCTACTGTTGCACTCACTGGAGTTAGAATAGTAATTTTTACCCCTATACTATCCAACACTTACCTTAAATGCGATGTAATGGTATGCTTTGTAAAGGTATAATGCGATGTAATGGAATGCATTGTAAAGGTAGTTTCTGAAAATGCGATGTAATGGCATGCGATGTAAAAGAATGCGTTGTAAAGGATGTTGCGATGTAAAAACTGCGTTGTAAAGGCATGCATTGTATATGTATGCATTGTAACGTCATACATTCTTCCTGGGTGGCTGAAGCACCAACACTTCAATAGATCCCTGGTTACTTAGTGGATGTAAGTTGTGATATGGGGAACTTACGTTTCTTGTAGGCGTCTAGCAATGGTCTTTTCAGAGCGATATCTGGGAGCTGTCCACTCGAAAACAGTGGAGATTAAATTCTGTAACCTTTAGGGTGCATTGTTTTTGGCAGATCGCGAGCCGCGGCAGAACTCTCCCGGGAAGTTGATCTGAATTAGCCAGATAAGGAAGAACTTACTGGGGGAATCCCTCCATCACCAATTCAGGGACCTGAGTGATTTTGTCTGGGGTGGTGGACTAGTGGCAGTAGTTCATTTTGATACAGTAGGGAGGATTAATGTTCAAACACTATTTTTGGTGGGGAGGCACAATCTGCTGCGACTTGTTCATGAAGCTGCAACCAAGAGGTGTAGCCAAAGCTCCCTTGCTGGCTGAGAGTATGGGTGCCCTGGGTTATTCAAACAAAGCTCCAGTGGCATTGGTGGACACCAGCTACATCTTCATATGAACCAGTGGGAGTGGGGACTTCTTGGTAAAATGCGCCTAGGGCCTAAAAATAGTTAAAACACAATGAAAATGTTGACCTGATACTTGATCTATTTAAAGCCCATTCAGCTTGTGTCATACCTCTCACACGGAAAGAGTAATTGCTGCATGGGCATATACATTTAAACTGCAAACAGGTCAAATGACAATTAGACCCCAAAACAGCTTTGGATAGCTTGGGATTAGGGCCAATAGGCAAGAAGATTTTTAATGAGTCACTTCTTTGGCCCTTTTTCACGCTGTTAGGATATTCAGAGGAAAGGAACATGTGAGGAGAGCCACACTTTGCTGTAGAGCGCTCAGGCTTCTAATCACTCCCATTTCCAAGATTAATACACACGGCCCATGGAGAGGTGGTAAGCCGCCCAAGATACCATGACAAAGTGGTCGGATGTTAGCCTAATGCACCCTTAATCCAGCAACTACTAATGAGACCATAACTCTGCTCCTTTGTTCCAAGGGACCTTTATATTTATCAACTCACCCATTTAAGAGTCATTAAGTGAGCAGAAACTAACCAATGCTCCTGCACTCAATCCGCGAATGGCTTGCCCAAGACAACATTGCTAACTGTGATGAAATGTTTGTTTCTTTCTCTGCACTTCCAAACAAAACACAGGCAGACAAGACTAGTATTTAATTCTGAAATGCAAAAACAACGTATACTAAATGCCACAGGCTTTTTGTTTACAATAGCAACCAATGCTAGGGCGGCCATGCGTGCCAGTTTTTAGCTGATATGTTTTTATTCTAGTAGGTTTTCGCCCAGTTTTCTACACGTCTTAAAGAGGTCGGGTCTACTTTATTTTTAACTCTGCCTCTTGACTGAGCTCCAGCCAAGTGAGAAACCGCCCTGCCAAGTTTAACAGGTCCATGCGTGATGTCCCCGCTCCAGTCGATGTTTTTTTTCTTTGAATTTTGGACCTGTAGTCTTGTTAATTGCATTATAAATAAACAAGACTACACGTCCCAGAATTCAAAGGAAAAAACCTGGACGGGACCAGCACATCACGCAAGGACCTGGGAAACTTGACAGCTAAAGGGAAAGCGCTACCTAAATTTGTTATTTCAACTTGTATGGATTACTGAGCTAGCTCCAGGCTCGAGTCCATGCAACTGTCTTTGTTTTAGTTCATTACAATGTTTATGACGCGTGAATTAAACAAAAACATATAAACCTGTACGCAAACCAAAACGGACAAAATAAATGAGAAAAATCTACCTTTAACAAAGAAGTCGTATGTTACATTTACAGAGATTTAAAAACAACTCCCTCTGCTCCTCGGTTAGACATTAAATAGTTAAACAAACTGGAGTAAAATTACAATTTTTTTTTTAATAAAAAGGCATAATTTAGAGTTGGGCAGATGCAGGGCACCTGTCAAAAATTGGCGGAACTCATGTTTGTGTGATTAACAGTGCGTAAACGCCAAAGGCACTCTAGAAAAGGCCCAGGAACATCTGACTTTTTCTTTCGGATGTCCTGCTACGCAAACTCCAGCCAGTTCGAGCTGGAATGAATATAAATTCGGTTTCTGTGCACAACATTTGGAAGTCCGAACCACAGACTAGCCTTTTTAACAAAAACTAGGAAAAACATTTTTAAAGAGTCCATTCCTATGGACATTTTTGTGCACCTAATACATACAAGATTTGTTGACAGAGATAAGGGCTCTTAAAAGGGGAGCACAGTTTTATAAGGCAGCACCAGAGAGATAGGCCTGCTGAGAACTGTATTCCAAGTCCTTACAAGGGGGGGCAGTGGGCATTTCACGGGGAATCACAAAAAACAAAGTAATCTATGCATCATTGCAGGCTTCTAGCTCCAGTGTCTATTGCGGCAATACGCATTATAGACTTTTGCTAACCCACACTGAAAATCTTTTTCCATGTGGGGAAATCCCTTACGCACATCCCCGAAAATATGCTGGTAGATGTAGCAGACCTATTCACACGAATTTTCACACTTAGTTATGATTTTTTAGCAGAAAAGTTAATATTGGGTGTGCAAAGCCACTGAGACTGCTTGAGAATAGCAACAAAGTTTTCTGACTTTGGTTGTTCACCCCCCTCCCTCTTAGCAGTGTGTTGGTGCGGAAGAAGTGCATAGCTTGCCCTTAGGCACACTATCCGCTCACCATCAGGCATGATTTTGAAATGCGAGAAATAAAAAACAATACTGTCACAGCAGGCTTTTATGTGCCTTTGGGCAAATTCATCGCTAGTAAAAGGCACGGTGGCCACAGCAATATAAAAATATTAAAAAGTGCCTGTTCTTATATGCCTTTTCAGCTTTGATACACACGTGTACTTCAGTGTAGCAAACACACAAAAGGATACCTGTCAGGTGTAAATGATTTTACTACTGTGTAATTCTCCAACACAAGTGGATGCAAACCCGCAGTAGTAATCCCAAAGCAAGGGATGGCGATTGGGAAGGAAATGGCGTGGTTTGGCTTGTCTGTTTGTGAAAGCCCCCTAACTTGCGAGTTTGGGAGCATTCTGGAGCTCCTATCTGACACTTTACCACCTTGGATGTGGCACTGCTTTACTACACGAGAGGGTGGGAGTGAACTCTATTCCCACGCTGGGAAGGAAACTGACCAGCTCAAAACCTGGAGGGGAGTTAGGGGAAAGGATTTCTCCACAAGGAAAAATGTTTCCCCCGTGAGGCAAAAACAATTAAAAAGAAATCTGCCTTTGCACATCGAGCTGCTGTACATTAAACACTATGTACAATTTAGCGCTGGGGAAATAACACCCCTTAAAAAAACATGTCACAAACTCA
The DNA here is from genome assembly GCF_964204655.1 of Triturus cristatus. Lineage (NCBI taxonomy): Eukaryota > Metazoa > Chordata > Amphibia > Caudata > Salamandridae > Triturus > Triturus cristatus. The sequence goes on along the minus strand of NC_140589.1, from coordinate 665,429,953 downwards.
GCAGGACGCCCATAGCGCCGCTCCTGCTCCCAAGCCTACTACTACAGTTATTTCTAACTGAGGGAAAATAGTAAATCTTCACCCGTGAGGAATAGTTCTTCTGTAAACACAGATTTACAAGTTGTTTCCGGTCGTACACAGAATTACCCACCTAGGATGAACGCCAAGTTCTTGGCAGCCGACAGAACTCTCTCCGGCTCTCAGTTTAGCTGTTGCCTTTAAGCCTCACGAGAGCTGAAGAGGCTTTTAAGTGCACATAAGCTCACTTTCGCAAAAATTAAACCCTGCACACACAATCGCTAAAGTGACTTCATTCCCAGGTGTAATTATATGAACGCTTGGTATGTGGAAATGAATCCATAACTGTGGAGAAAACATTAAAGGGTTGCATTTCAAGTATGCTCTCAGGGATCTAGCCCTCAATTAACTCAGCCTGAATCGTAACAGAAAAGAGGGGTTCAGAAAAGGGAGAATGCAAGAGGATAAATGGCAAAGAGAGCTGAGCATCATGCACGACTCTGCCCACGGTATCAGCAAGCCTTTGCAATGCAATGGGTCGCGCATTTGCAAGAGTTTATTAAGCTATTGGCATTGTAAATGACAATGCCTTTTATTGATCTGTTCTGCTAATTAACCCATAAATAGAAGGCATTGTCATTTACAGTGTCAATAGCTCAAACTCTTGTAAATGCGAGACCTATGCAAAGAAGCCAACATCATCGTCCTGAAAGTGAAAGCGCGCATGGTGCCCTGAATGTTGCAGGAAAGCATGTCATGCCTGCCGTAGGAGAAACTGATTAAAGGAAATAGTGCTTACAGTCTAAAAAAGATGTACCATGTAACAACCGAAGTAGAAGGGCGAGTCCTCATGGGAGGTTACAAGTGAAGACAAGACAGTACTAAGGAGGGACTAACAAGCCTATTAAGGAATCAGAAGCCAGCATTTACGAAAGACAATGACACAAGCTAATGACAAAAGTATGGCCGTAGAGTGGACGGGGCTTTAATTCCATACTCCAATACAGCATGCTGCAAAACAGCGCATGCACTGCCCAGGCTCGACCCAAAAAGCAGCACACATGTGGGTTAATGTGTGCAAGAACCTATGTGGCTGGCATCAAAACTCATTTTTGGCGACTGGGATCTATTTTTCATTGTGATACTCTGACCCCAAGCAACAGAAAGAAAGACAAAATGGGAAAAAGAAGAAGGAAGAGAAATATGGGGAAATGGAGACACAGGGAAAGAATAGAGATTAAAAAGAAACTCCAAGAGTGACATAGAGATACAGGAGGTGTACCGTTGTGGGAGGTAGAGACACAAGGTGGAATCAAAACTAGGCAGAGCTGTATTTGGCAGCCTCAGGATTTGTCCCCTGTAATTATTTATTTATTTATATATTTATTTATTTCTTTTTGGGCAAATTCAGCACTGACTACAATATTGCTCATGTGATAATCTCAAGTTCTTCTGAAGAAATGAAGAATGGGAAACTAGGCACAACTGATTGCAACTTTCTGACCATGGAAATAAGACTCTATCTATTCCTGCGACCGAGGATACAGGACAGCACCGTACACCATTTTTTCCTTGACACATTTCAATGGGTGAACATGTTTTTTCATGTTTGCACATTTTTCTTGCAAATTATGGCACCAGATAAACATAAATTACAACAAGTACTTAGAACTATAATAATAATTAAACATTATAGCACTCTGCCAAAGGCTGTAACGGTTGCTAAAGGCCCTGAACCAAAGTTATAGGCCTAAACTGCAGGTGTGGGCCTGTAGCACTGGAGAGGGCCTTTAACTACTTGCATAGTCCAAGCCAGAAAGACTATAATGCTATTAGAACATTTTATTCACAGAGGATACAACATTCTAACATAAATAGGGAGAAACAAAAACAAGTATTAGAATGTTGGAGCAGGTCTATGCCATCTGTTATCGGCCCTCACTTGCTTCGCTGCCTTCATTGGCACTCCTGACATTCTAAGGCTCTAATACACATTTTGCTAGATTAGTCAGACCTGCCAGGCACAAATTGCTAATGTTTTGGAAGGGCTTCAATTTCATTTTTAAGGTCATATGCAGTGACCTTGCAGAGCCAGGCAATCAGGAATCAATGAGGCAGGCAACAAATTAGAGTATATCCACAAATCTGACTCTGCAAGGATTAATCAAGACCGGTCTGCCCTAGAGCTAGTGATCTAACAATATGGTGGTGTATAAATTCCCACCCCAAATTACACTGTGTCAGAAAGTAAAGTGAACAACTCCTGCTCCCTCTTTGGGGCCTTCGCTGAGGAACTCGAAGGTGAAGCTCTCCCATACCCCTTTAGAAACGTTTTAAAACATGGGGCAAAATAGTGCATTACAATATTCACATAAATTATTTCAAGCAGCACTAGCTAAGAGATACTTAAGAGATATTCAAATTATTTGATAGGGAGCCAAGCAAAACTCATCACCACCTTCCTTCTGGAGTGTTTAGTGTTTACTGGCATGAAAATGTTGATTAACGGTGGCAAAGTTATGCATTTTCAGCACACAACGCCCACAAATTCATAAATGAGACATGCAGCTCAGAAAAGGCAATTTCAAAAGACCTATTATTTTCATGGCATCATATTTTATTCTTCTACTACTGCCACTTAAGAATGGATTCTGCCTTTTATATCTGTAAAATCCAACTTCCTGCTATAAATGCCCAGAATTACAACCATTATCACTGGGTGCTGTTCTATGGATGGATACTCACTTTATGCCATGAAATTCCACTATTATGTTAGTGATGATATTATAAAAGGGGTGTGCACATCTCACACACACAGAGCTGGCTTTAGCTCTAGTGGTGCCCCGTGCAAGAATGTTTTTTGGCACCCCCAATTACCTACGCCTCCACGGATTCCCTCACCACAACCACCCTTTAGTAGTGCCTCTTAAGTCTCCAAACCCACTCTCTCTCACATGCATTTCTTTTGTTTTTATAGCGCCACTTATACCAGTGTAGGGTGTCAGAGAACTTTACATCACACACACACACTTTACAGAGACAATGAATCATACATGAGTAAATCAGTGTATAGTCGATGTTACATCAGACAGAGGACTACAAGGTATAGGAGTCACATGTCATTCATGCTGGTATATAGTATAGTTTGAGTGCTTGGTCTGGAGAAGCCCAAACTAAGAATTTAAAAAGCAACACCATGGTAGGAGGTTTACTTTACTAATAGGAATTGATGTTTACCCAAATGAACCCTTTTTTTGTACAACATTAGGATAATGAAAAACTGGGGAAAAATCAAAACTTTCCAACTTATACCTTGCAGTTTGCATGCAGCTCTTTGATGACTGTTAAAAGCTAACTGTTCTATATAAGGATTGTAACCTATAAACTGCAAGTAACAAAAGTATCTCTCTGACAAAAGCAGTAACCCACTGAACTAGCTACTTCAAAAGCACTTTTTTGATCTTTGAGGCAGGCATATTAACCCTCTGCACTACCTTATGATGAGTCAAAACTTCCACTGGACAAAACTATGATCTCTCTCTAGTGGGAAACATCTGGAACAACAATGCCAGAGCCACGAGTTCCGGAAGGCCGCAAGCCGAACAAAGACTTGCCCGTTCAACAACTTTGCCTTAACCATTAATGTGTGTGGTTAAGGCAAATCGGGCTAGTGTTTGGGATGGGTGGGGAGAGAGGAACGTCGTAAAGCGAACAGGATAGGTAAGAGGGGTTTCAGGGTAGTTTTCAGGGGATGGGGGTTCAGAGTAGTTTTTAGGGCATTGGGGTTCGGGTAGTTTTTAGGGGTAGGGGGGTTCAGGTTAGTTTTAGGGGGTGGTGGTAGGGGTAGTTTTTAAGGGGTGGAGGGGTTTGGGATAGATTTTAGGGGTGGGGGTTCTGGGTAGTTTTTAAGGAGTGGGGCGTTTGGGTTAGTTTTTAGGGGTGGGGGAGTTCAGAGTAGTTTGTAGGGGGTGGGGGTTCAGGGTAGTTTTTAGGGGTGGGGGTTTGGGGTAGTTTAGAGGGGCGTATTTCTATTGTCGTATGTGTTGATCACCAAGGTATGGTTATCATATTATGGGATGCAGTGCTCGGTGGTGTGATGGATGAGGAGGTGAGAGATAAATACACTTTTCTTATATAGCTTGTGGTATGCTGGCAGCTCTGTGGGTCCCCTTTTTGTGTTGGCAATTTTCTTTCTATGTCCTCAATCCGATTTTCTATACTGGCTATTGCAGGGGTTAGCCTATTTCAAGATCTGATGGACCCGGGGGAGGTGACAAGTTTGGAAAAAGCGTGAGGGGGCATTTAGAGATCTGCCCATATAGACTACATTACAGCCCTTCTTTATACGATTGCCTGTATGACACTTTGAATAAAGAGATTCGATAATATGAACTGTAATCATCCTTTCTCTTATTGACATTGTGGGATGTCAGTGCTCAGAATATGTGACTATTCTGGAGCTGCAGGATGAACTATTGGTTTCCTCGCTGGACTGGTAATATGCAGCAAACCTCTTTGGTCTTTGCAGGCCTGTCTGCTTAGTATTCAGTGGTTAGTTAAGAGGGCAGGTGGAGCCTAATTCCATGCCCTGCAGTTGCTAGTAAAGTTCCTGCTGCATATTTATTCATTTGCCTTACATTACTTATGATTCTAGTCTTTCTTCATTATTATGTACCAAATGTCCCACATGTGACGCCAAATGTGATAGCGTTGTGGGAAACTGTTATTTTTTTACTTCTGCACTGTGCCGAATCAAACAAGGCTTGATCCATGCATAGGTCTCTTTGCACCGTTTCTGGTTCTTAAAATTTCCGCAGGTACTTCCATTCCTTGTTTTCCTGCCTAAACTTGATGACGAGGAATCCGGTAGTGAAGCGGTGTATGATAATATATGGGGACATGGATTATATCAGACAGAGGCTGGGAGAACCATCAGGAAGACTAGAGTTACTGTCCTCCATTTTGCAGCTAGATGAATGAGATTCATCAGACAGTGTTTATTTAGTCTTTGTTGTGTGATTGGGGCTAAGGTTAGAATACTCCATCTCATTAGTCAGAAAGCAGGCCTTCAGGTGCTGAGTGGTAGCGGATACTTCTACAACTGAGTGGGTAGGCATATCTTAAGGGTGGGATGGGGTAGTTATATCCCATCCATGCATTGAGAGCGTTGTAAGGCTATGTGGAGGAGGGGTCCATAGTTTGTGTACAGTGCTTGTTCTGTCATCTTGGTGTGATGTCCACGTCTGGTCTTTATAAGAGAAATTCTCTCTTGGAATGAACTGACATTTACACCACAATCATGTATCCAATATTCGCATCATACTCACAAATATGTATCAACAGGAGAGAAACCCAGCATAGTTATGGACTTACATTGAAATATATTAAAATGTCAAGAAAATGTTATTCATTTCCCATTATAATAAACATTCATTAGTGATACAAATCATTAAAAACACAAGTTCATATAACAAAAGTACAATAAATCCTAATAAAAAATATAACAAGAGACAATGGCGCGTGATATTTTAAAAAAGCATCATAAAAACATTAATTCGATTGAATCTATTACTAAGTAGTCATGGCCACATAGGAAATTCCAGACCCGATAGTTCCTCGAATTTAAGACAACAAGGGCGTTGACGCGTTTCGGTGTGCTGCCAAATATTGCACCACCTTCATCAGGACTTTCCAGGATAGGTGTCTCTTTCTTATATTTAGCACAAAAAAAAATATATATATATATCTTGTAGGGTTCGACTGGCTTGAAATCCAATAAGTGAAAGTATCTCCCGTCTCTGCTTCGATATTTAAAAAATGTGGTTCGAGATTCTATCAACACTTGCGGTCGAGATGTGCAACGATCCTCTCTTTGAGATAGATGCTGTCCAAAATAATGGAAAGGATAAAAACAATCAATCAGGTCCCCATGCACGGAAAACCTCAATTTTAAAAAAAGGCGTGTCTAAGCAGACAACTGCCGCGGTTCAGGAACAAACAAATTTATTGGATTTCATGCTGGTGCTAATGCTTTGTTGGGGTCTTGAGTAACTAAATCAATAGGCTGCTTTTGGGTCTTGCCTACCGACAGCTTTAAATGACCGAGAGTGTGGGCTTTGGCTCAGTCCATTGCTTATCACTGGTTGGCTTTCTGGTCAATTTAATTTGCTTCTCTCATTTGAAGGCTTTACTGCCTTTTCTTGTGTTTGTTACTTCACCAGACCATAACTTATTTACCATTCTTTTTCCCTGGGTGACTTGCTTCCTTCTATTGCTTACATTTAGGGAACTACATTTTTCTTTTGCCTGCAGCGGCCCATGTGAGTGAATGTTTTTTTGCTTTCTCTCTTGCTTCCCTTCAACTCTGCCCCCGTGTGTTGCTCCCTCCTTCTCCCTCAGCTATTCTGTTGCTTCTCCCATTCTTCCCTGTACAGCTTTTTCCTAAAATTTTAAACTCCCTGCATGTCTATTGCTTCCCCTTCCCACTTCTCCAGCAGCTCTACAGTGTAGACTTGGTCCTACCACTCACACCTTAATGCCCTTCTGCCACTACCTTGTATCTACTTGTCATTATCTTTAAAAAGAAAAGTGTGTATATGTGTGTTTGTGTGTATATATATATATATATATATATATATATATATATATATACACACATTTTTATATATATATATAATGCTGTGAGGACCAGATCGGTTCTCATAGCGTGGTTAAACCCTGACAGAAGCAGACAAACACTATCTTTGTGAGGACTAATGTGTTAGGAAGACCGGTCCCGGTATTGTGTTTAGGTACTTTCGAGTGAGTGTGTAAAAAAACTAAAAGTGCAGTTATATTCACCTCAGTCCGCTTTATAACCTATCCTACTATCAAAGTGTGTGTTTTTTTTTTTTTTCAGCGGGCCAGCAGCTGCAATTTGCTACCTGACTGCTCCTTCCTTTTTCATGTGCTTTTGCACCTACTTTTCAAATTCAGTTCCCAGGATTAGGGGCTGCCATCTTCAAACTGTAAATTAAAAATTGATAATAATCGCCACGCATGGACATAAAATCAACGTTGACAAAAACTACTGCCGAAGCCAGTACGTCTGCATTGGCAAATCCAAAAAGCGAGACTGATTGGCTTTGCAAACGCTTGTTTCACTTCCTTCTGCATTATCTACAAGTCATTCCCAACCCGCACAGCATACTAAGTAGTGAAAAACTCAACATCCCAGGTGGCCAGTGCAGCATGCATAGAAATGCAAAAAAGGAAAGGACAATAAAACATGCTATCTCAAGTTATGCACCCAGAATTTAGAGCATTTCATCACAGATCAGGCCGTCTCCCTCATTATTCCAAATCAGAAGACAACTAAAAACACCAAAAAAGTAAGTTCTAGTTCATTTAGATCTAGAGGCAGTACTGTGAAGACAACTCTTCCTCTCCCCAGCACTGCTTTGTACACAATCCAAACTCATTCCCTAGCTGTTCAATTATATGCAGTTCTATGTTGTTATAAAGCTTGACGTGTGCTAAATACATTCCAAAGCATGCCTCCAAGCATACTTGCGTCTTGGTCTCACTAAATTTATTCTCTGTTTATCTACTGTCCAAAGTGCTTACTTCTCTTGAACTTTAGTGCCATCTGGAAAAATACTTTAAGGTAGCAACAGTCACCAGGAAGCAAGCAGTAGATCTAGGTTTTCACAGCCTATGAGATGAAGCAAGATTTAGCCTGTTGCAATGGTCCTGAAAACCCATGGAACATCAGTGCTGATTGTCAGATATGTCCTAGGGTAGCTTCTGCAAGCAAGGAACTAATGTGTGGTTATCAACATCCTCAGTCTCCAAAATTAACAATGAACGAGAGAGTTTGTGTTAAGTACGTAGAGGTAGGAAGAACAAAGTCAGAGTTGTTTAATTTCAAACCTCCTAAAGAAGGGTTTAAGGTTTCATCTATTAAGTGGTATCAATGCCCATCTTTGGAAATGATATAAAACTACACATATGGTCACTTCCTGAATAAGGCTTTTCAGATCTTATTTTAGATTATCCCATCAACTTGCAGTGGTGTCGAGAAACAAATGCTCATGCAGAAGAAAAATCCAACAATGACGATACATATGTTCAAAAGCTTTAGGATCACATGAAGGTATTTTAAAGATGGTTTTCTGAATCATGAAAACCAACATCCACCCAAAACAATTTTGCATTGTGGCATGCTTTGATCAACTAATGCTTTGTTATCTGATCAAAACTAATAATTTCCCATCCATGTGACTCTGAAAGCCTTAAAGTAAATTACAAGTGATGTTGTTCTCAACATGTATTGTGTGGAGTCATCAAGATATCAGTAGGGGGACATTACCAGATATCTCTCTTGCAATCCTAGTACACCTTGATATTTAGTCTATTGACACAAGTGTGACACATCTTCCACCACTCCCGCACACAAAAGCGTGGTGTCCCTACACTGTTCCACACCGTTTAACAGTGGAAAGGGAGGGAGGGTGGAGGAAACCAGAACCCAGTCTTTTAGCTATTTTTACAATAAAATATATTTCCCTTATTCTCTTGCTCTCCCACGCACAACATCCTGTCTGCCAGCTGAAGGAGGGGAACTTGTATGCCGCTGCCCGCCCACACATGCCCTGCATTCTGCAACTAATTTGTTATGGGGACCTTTCTGACCTTAAAAACCTATCTGAAGTTGTAAAAAAATTCACAATCACAACCCTCAGATAAGGCAAGAAGAACCAAATTCAGAGTTCACCAATATATACACTCCCCTTCGCTCATGGATGCATTTCAATCTGAGATACAAGTGACAACATGAAGACTGAATAATCCCCAGGCGAACAATATCACGTTTGGCTGCTACTGTAATTTCATAAACCGCAGTTACTTCACAAAACATATTTCACATGAATGATGTCCAAACTGTAAATTATTTCCCTGTATATGTTTAGAATTATACAATCATGTGAATTACAGATTGCAATGAATAGAAATCCTATATTATTTTACTTTGTAATTTGCTCTGCTCCCATTTGCAAATCACTCGGCCTTTGGATTTATGATCTATTATCGTGTCACTGAATGCCCTATTAAAATTTGCATTCTAGGACCACAATAAATGGTTCGTCTTTTTAACTGCTGACCATCTCCTTGAGCATCAGGCCTATGCGGATGACCCATAAATCTATCTTCAGGTGCCATCTAAGCTGAACTGCTGATCCTGGTTGCCAGAGTGCCTTGGCACTAATAAGAATTCGATTAAGAGTTGCTGCAAAAACTGAAGTCCTCTTAGATCTCAAGGCAGAAGAACTAATACAATCAAATTTGAAAATCTCCATCTTTTTGGAGCTGTTCTGGAACAGCCTCCTTGTTTACGTCTTCATTATCACCACTTGTTAACCTGCCATGCATTTACAATGTGCCTGTGAGCTCTGTCAGCACATTTTTCCAAATCACACCACAAGAAACACATTTCACAATTGGGATGTGCAATCTAAAATAAAGTAAGTATTCGAATAGGTTTATTATAAATTACCTATACCCATAATTGTCCTGGCAATCAAGCAAGTTAAAACTGTTGATTGAACTTCAATTACTGAAAGTTTGAATCTCATGTACAGAATCTAAAAACCACTTTAGACCATAATATGGACTTCTTGAAGACACAAGAGAGAAATAAAATAGCACAAATAACAAAGGAAGAACTCAATTTCTTCAAACTTTCTTAGCATGGTCAATGTAAAAGCTTGCAGGCAGCACAAGCAAAGCGACGTGAGTTCATAGTAATAATAAGGCTAGTAAATACAAATGGATAGACATTTTTATATACTACGTCCATATATTCAAGTGGTCTTGCAAGCATATGTAATTATCCCACTAAGGCAGTATATAAAAGTCTCCTAACAGGTAAGGACACCCACCACAAAACCACACACTTTACGCAGTACTTAAGAGCTGTACTAAAAACTATACACATGCACAAAGCATGTCCCAAGGATTCTTTCCTACACCTATATTTACAACTCTTCCTCTTATGGACCTTTCCACGGCTTCCGAAACTCCAGTGCTGGTATTAAGAAAACCCTGCCATAGAAATGCATGTCCTGTGAGAGGAGACAGTGACTCTTGAAGGTAACACGATAAAATCCCCTCTGTATAGCATTTGAGTACAGTGTGAGCATGCTTGCAAGACTAACGCTTAGAGTGACCAGTAAAGACTTCAACACCAAGTTACTAACAATCTTTTAGGGATACATAATTAGTTTCTGCATTCCACTCCTACTCACTTTCTAGGTTTTTGAGGGCAGCATGTAGACATCTTAACCAGGGGTTGATATGCTCACCCCCTGCCTTAATGATCTCATACCATATCTGTTGCCTCAAAGATCTGTCTTTCAAATTTTTGATTATATGGCATGATTTATAAACCAAGCTTCACCAGCTAGGGTTAGGTTTTGTAAATAGATTTCAAGCTGGAGCAGCACTTGAATGGAGGAATTCGCAATACTGAATTATAATTGATGCTGTTACATCGAATTGGGTACAATCAGTCTAAGAGTTTTACCCTGAAAGGCTTTGCACCCATAGACCAAACAGCATATAAGCTTAACATGAATAACTGGAGAAAGAGATCTCAGACAACCAATTCTTCCAAAATGTTTCTTCCATTAATCCTTCCCTTCAACATCCAATAAGGTAACTGAGCAATATTTGAATGAAAGTTCCTTTTGTATCATTGATGGGTTTAGACACTCAGTAAGTGATGAAACATGCGCCCTGTCACTCATCTTTGCATTCATGCATCCCTTCATCCATCCTCTGATTCTTCCTTGAATTCACCCTATGATACAATAACAGTAAAACACACACAAAATCAACAACATATGCAAGCTAAATTAAATGAATAGAGTAGAAAAAAGAAAACATACTGCAGTCTAATCATGGCAGGAATATGCTTGCAATAACGACAATAAACATGGTAATGGTATGGTACATAAACTTTCATTGTTTTTAAAGTTCCAGCTTAGCCACCAAGTTTAGAACCAACACGTTGGCCATCTTGCAATGGTAAAGCAAACATATCCTATGGGCAACCGCTTTCCACAATGGCCGCTTGGTTTAGAGTGCATTGCAGGTGAAATAAGCGGCAGGGAAGTGGCCCAGTAGGACTGCCTGTGATGCTGTAAGTGGGAAGCTGTAATATCCTCTTAAGAAAAATGAAAAATAGGAGAAACAAATAACTGAAAGACGAACTGTAAAAGGAGAAAATTGAAAACTAAAGGACTTCAGTTTCAAGCCAACCAGCCCGAGACTGAAGAGCACTCATTTTCAGGAGGATGTGCACATGTGATAAAAAAAATAGTGTAATTCACAGGGCAAGAGAGCTAAAGACTGATGTGGACTGTACCATAACCCCATGCAGTACACTGTAATTGATTGAAGCACTTTCCCTACTGTTGAACTCACTGGAGGGGGAATATTAATTTTTACCCCTACACTATCCAAAACTTACCCTACTGTTGCACTAAAAGTATTATGTATTGTAATGGTATGCATTGTAATGGAATGCGTTGTAATGGTAGTTTTAAAAAATGTATTGTAATGGTACGCGTTGTAAAATCATGCGATGTAATGGTAGTTGCGATGTAAAAGCCGCGTTGTAAAAGCATGCGTTGTGATGGTTTGATTTGTAAAGTCATATATTCCCTTTTACGCCTCCTTGCGGGGGATCCTCGCTAAGTCACACCATTTTTAATGCATGTATTACCCCTCTGATCAAACTCATCGATCATGCAGCTTTTCAGCATTCTCCTAAGCTGACGACACTTAATTAGTAATGTCAGTCTCTTCCAAACCAGAAAAAGTATTCAAACAATTCAATGTGTGCATGGGAAACATTGCTGATTGGATGCAGAAGAATTGTTTGAAACTCTGTCCTGAAAAAACTGAAGTATTACTCTTTGACAACACCACCTCTTTCTGGAATACTACCTGGTGGCCCCCTAATCTGGGGTCGCTACCACCTCCAGTCCAAAAAGCAAAGAATTTAGGGGTTATTTTCTACCTCAAGTTAGCGTTTACAGACCATATTATGCAGGAAACTTCGTCTTGTTTCCTTACTTTGAAACTCCTGGAAAAAATTCTTCCCTTTCTTCCAATAGAGTTGTGGAAAACAGTTATAATTGCTTTGGTAATTTCAAAACCAGACTTTTACAATTCCATATATGTAGGCTTCCAAATTCGCCTACAAAATAAACTGCATACCCTCCAAGATGCAGCAGCTGTGTATTGAGGAATCTCCCTAAATTCTCTCCAATCTCTCAAACCAATGACGATCTGCATTGGTTACCAATCAGGGAGCGAATCAAGTTTGAAGCTCTGTGCTGGGCTCACAAGACCCTGCACAAGGAAGGCCCTCTCTTCTTTCAGAAGGTTTATACCTCCACCAACCCTGTGGTCTAGCACAGCGAAACCGGTAATCATCCCCAGAATAAAGAAGGCATAATGGGGAGGAAGAAATGTATCTCATTCCATAAGCAAATGGTGGAATGCGATGCCTGACCACCTCGGGGCACAGCCAAATCTCCTAAAATTCAGAAAGCAATTGAAAACCTAGCCGCACCCCACCCCCCTCTTCACTGCCTAATCGCTACTTCTGCTCCCTTTTTAGGTCTCGCCTGGCGTTGGAGCGCACATGCGCTCCTCGCCTGTGAGAGCTATAGTAAGGTAGTCAGTTTCGAGAAGGGGACTAGAGCCCCGCCCCTCATTTCCATTGGGTAGCGTCAGCGTTTATGGTGAACGCTGGCTTCCCATTGGAAAGGAGGGTTTTTCGTTGCCTCCCTTTGGCTTTTCGCAGGACTGGCTCGCCTGATTTACGCTGTCGTGAAGACTTTTCTTATCTGCTTGTTTATTTAACAAGCAAATAAGAAAAGTCTTCACAACAGCTGTGAAGCAGGCAAGGAGCTCAGAGGCGCACGCGGTCACGGGGAGGACAAGATAATGGCGAGCACTTGTTAAGCACAGTGTAATGAAGCGATTTGCACGGAATCACAAGATACTGCGCCTGATCCGAGATTCTAACCTAGTTACCCAGTTCTAACATCCGCAGCCCTAGCCGCAACGGGTGTGATATTAGGAGATTTGCCATAAGAAGAAGCACTCCCTGAGCTGTGAATACATAGTGCTTTCACCTGATCTTGTCCGATTACATTACATTAGGCCACACCTGCTTGCCTGTTCCGCATAATTATAGTGCAAACTTGAATCAAGGGCATTATAGCGCTACACACGGAAATCAGCTCCCCTTACACAACAGTTTTTAAGCACAGTGTAACAAAGCGATTTGCACGGAATCACAAGATGCTGTGCCTGAGCCGAGATTCTAACCTAGTTACCCAGTTCTAACATCCGCAGCCCTAGCCGCAACGGGTGTGATATTAGGAGTTTTTTCATAAGTAGAAGCACTCCCTGAGCTGTGAATATGTAGTGCTTTCACCTGATATTGCCTGATTACATTACATTAGGCCACACCCGCTTGCCTGTCCTGCATAATTATAGCACAAACTTCAACCAAGGGCATTATAGAGCTTCACACGGAAACCAGCTGCCCTTACACAACAGTTTTTAAGAACAGTGTAACGAACTCAGTGCCACCACAGCATCACTCAGCGCCACCACAGCATCACTCAGGGCCACCACAGCATCAACCAGGGGCACCACAGCATCAATCAGGGGCACCACAGCATCACTCAGGGCCACCACAGCATCATTCAGCGCCACCACAGCACCACATCAGCATCACTCAGCATCACATTTGCACTAGTACACCACCACATCATCATCACTCAGCAAGACCTGAGTATCATTCAGCATCACCTCAGCATTGTCTCCGCACCAGTCACCACCACTTCCGCCTCAGCATCCCTCAGCACCACCTCAGCCTGCTCTCGGAATCTGGCATCTATTGATTCTTCTCTATCGTCTGGCCGCTGCTAGTGTTATAATACAGGTACTAGTTCCCAACCTTCACCCTCCGCTTGTTTATGCCCCCTCAAAAAAAAAGCTTTAACAAACAACCATTGGTATAGGCAGAAACAAGTTGCCAGGGTTGCAAGAACAAAAGAAAACTGAAGACATTTTTTATTGTAAATACTTTTTTAATATGGTCGTTCAGTTGTACATAATGCCATCTTGGTCATATATAAGGTAACAAAAATGCTTCTGACACTTTTTTATTAAAACTTTTCAGCACGCTGCACAGCAGCCACACTTCTCTACAGCACAGCTTAAAGACATTGGCAAAGTCAAGAACTCTGGCTAAACACTTATAAGGCCTCAAAGGCGAGACCTATTGGCAATGCCAATGCGTGTTCCTTAAGGTTCATGACTGACACTTGCGCCAAGACGCTGATTGACATTTGAGCACTTTACAAAATATTAACGTAACAGTAGCAAAGCTGGAAGGTTAGCAGTCACCTCCAAACCTATTGGCTTTGCCAGTGCTTGGTTTACCACAAGCTGGGGGGGGGGGGGGGGGGGGGGGGGAGGGTTAGGCTAGAGTAAAGAGGTTTTATGGAGTTGTTGATACGTCAAGGACTGCCCATGTTTTTGGCAGTTCGGCACTTCTGCTGCAGCACTCCTCTTCCGCCCGCGTGCCCTCGTCTGGCACTGCGTGGTGTTCTACGTCACTCATTTGTACTCGCGCTGCCGGCATTCATTGTGTTTCTAATCGGCTCCTTGGCCTGACTCATTCGTTCTGTCCAACACCCTGCGTTGAAGAAATAAACTTGCACCATCACAGTAGTACACTTTCTAATCTCTCTTTGTTGCAGAATCAACACACACGCTGTGTCTGTCCTAACAAAGAGGGAGCCGCCGAGCTCGAGCAAGGCGTCACTCCCGTTTTCTGCTGACAAACCCAGGATCCATCTGTTGAGAGCCGAAATGTGTCTGACTTCCTGAATGACTGTAAGCAGATCAACCGGGCCTCGAATAAGCCATCGGCTCAGCTCACCCTGACATTCTGCCAACCCCAGCTTAGATTTAATCAAGGCAGTTAAACAACACAAAAACCCTGACGCTTCTTTTCCTGGTTCATGCATCGAAAAGCATAAGTGGAGTAAAACGTGAAGGCCCGCAGGCAAAACAAACAGGTTGTAGCTGCTTTTCCAGACTCATTCGCCATTCGGCAGATTTGCTAAACCAAGCACACCAGGGACAGAGTGTTGGACCAATGACATGAAGCCTTCAGGTAGAAGCGGTCTGTAAAACTAACTAGGCGCCCCCAATTCTCTAACCATTCATTCACTCGTATGCCTCCATTTCTCAAAACGATCATGGGTCATCATATCGACTACAAGAATAGTATTCAACAAAAACATTGTAGGCTGAATATTGACTATAGACTTACTATCCTTCAGATATATCATCACAGTACATTAAGGTTAGATTAGTATATCTATAGGTACCTAGTTATACTTACTTACCTTCATATCATTGTGATAGTCAATATTTTGACAATTATACGTTTAACATGATATTTAACATACAATAGTCTGGTAGAATACTTCTCAAAATTGTTGCAATCACACATTTTTGCGATTTTTAAAATTAAAATGTATTCTTGTGACATTCTGCACCTTGTATCCACATGACTCAAGAATCGTGGCGCTGGCCACAAGGCCACCTATTTATACTTAGACTAAACACGTCTTCAAACACAATCGTACAGAAGTTGCACACAAAGCTGAACGTGGATAAGTAACTTTAGAAGGAGCAATTTGTGAGACCCTTTGGCATAATGGAGTTCCACTCTCAACAACGCTGCACAAGAAACCATCACCCAGCAAATGAATAGCATACAGAAAATATAATTGTGCCCCTTGCCAAAAAAACCATAGTACCTACATTTGCCTCCAGAAGAACGATCACAGCAAAGGGGGTCTGAATCAGGGAAAAAGGCCTGCATTTTCGGGGACTTCTGGGAAAAGGAGGTAACGCTGACGAGATGAACCAAAGTATAGATAGACACATATAAACAAGCTTCTGAGATTTAAAACAATCAAAGAGCGAGACAGATACATTTACTGCCTCACTGCATGGAATCTGACCATCTTAAATTCTAAAGGCATGGATACAATGCTAATCCCTTCTAGCCATCTCAGTGACCTGCACCGATCTTCACAACTGTTTATAGGTGGCCGATTCCATCTCAATAAATCAAAAAGGAGAATTAAGGGAAATCGTGGTATGTAACAAATGTGTCCCTCAACCAGCGTCAGGAAATTCCTTATAACCACCATTCTTCAAGGTTAGAGCAACATATCCTTCTCAAATACACAGAGCATTCTCAGCTTAATCGCGGAATGGATTAAATGATATGGGGTAGATTAATTATTTCAAGTGTGGGAGATCCAAAAAAAGGGTCAAATCTTGTAGGTAATTTTGAAACTGCAAAGTAGGGGAGATAGAAGCATTGTTCCTGTACTGGATGAGCTACTTCTACTAATGCCATCATGGCCAGCAAGAGTGTAGGCCTGTACAACGCGATCTAGAACATATCTTTGAGGTCTTGAAGATGAAGAAGGTATGGCACAGAAGGCATAAATGTGAAACCTTTGACAAGGTGAACGAACCATCTAACTTGAGGCGTTCGTGCCCATTTATGACTAAATGAGCATTAATGTTGATGCACCCAAGTGTCACCAGCAGCGTAACGACTGAAAACCACGTTCAATAGGTCATAGCGAGGTAGATGCTTTGATGCTTCCAAAACACTGACAACGAATCACGTTGGCTACAAATGACTTAACAAGGGTGCAAGATCAATAAAATAATATAGAGAATTGAAGATGGGCAGCAGTCAATGGTAGGGTTCTTTTCCATGAGGGGTGCCAAGTGAAATCAGGTACTAAACTAGAGCAAAGCTTGAGATGTCTATAATGTGATTTGGAACCTTTAGGTTGAACATCTGATGCTCTTGATAGCCACCCATGTAAAATTGTAAGTTCTTTGTGGTCCTCAGAATTCTCTTCCTCTTATTAGATGATCCCATGGATCAGCAGGGTGGGAGTAGAGAAGTCATGGGTGAACCATGCAAATATGGCCTCAACCTCCTCCAGAACCCTTTTTCCCAGCTTTCCAGAAAGCTTCTTCCCAAAATGTACACTTGGTGTTCTGCCATCCTGTCCCACCTTACTCTCCCAATCTCCTGCCCACACATTACCTATAAATGCACCCTTTCGACCACCTTAAGCAGTAACCTGGCCTCTCCTCCTCCAAATAAAAGTACCTGTTGTCTTGCCATACACCCTCTCTACCCAGGGGCGTAACACAGGCCCCCGCAGCCGGTGCGGGGGGCCCCTGAGCTGCAGGGGGCCCCCTCAGCACAGTACTCAGGCCCTAGACCTCCAGATTAAATCCGGCGTGGGGGCCCCCTCAACTTTCATTACGCCACTGTCTCCACCTCGATACTACCCTCCTGTCATTGCATCCCTGGGAGAGACGGCTGATCAACATCCTCCTAGGCACTGCCTCTCAGAGGCAGTTCATTTATTGCTGCATTTATGTCAGAGAAAAGAAAAAAACAAAATCTCTTTTTCATTGTACTCACATTTGAGCAATGAATAACTGGGTTTCAAAACCAGTGTTTACAATAACGGCTCAGAGAAGCCTCACCTAACAGAGAATTGCAAATGGCCGACCATCAACAAAAAGCTTCTTTTCCAACGCGGGGTTAAAAGAGACATCAAGTGAGCAATGAGAGGTAAGTACCCGAGATAGCTGAACTAATATATTAAACAACTTGTACATACCCAGATGAAACTACGGGACATGCAGCCTAGCTGCCTATATCTAGCTTGCATTACTTTTTTAATAAAAACCGAGTTGGTTCTTACTATGCCTACATAATTGGCTTTCACTTAAATGCTACTCAGTTGGAGAATGCCCTGTAGGAGCAGTGGACTAGCCACAATGACTAGTTTGTTCTGCTTAATAAATGTACTCTGTGTTGCATCTGGGTTCCAGGCTACTTCACCTCCTGTTCCGCATGTACACAGATGACACTGACAACAACCGCCAACTATGAAATGGACCTGAGTCATGGACTGGTATATCAAAATATCTGAAACATATGGAGCTGGTATATACTTCTCAACAGAGTAATAACAGTGGGATTACTACTGTAAAGAACCAAGTAGCGCTACACTTCACATGGTTCCATTAACTGGGCTATGCCCAATCACTGTTAGGGTCAAAACGAAAATGTGGGGTTTCTATTCCATTCAAAACTGACCATCTCCAGCTAAATGGAACTAAACACTGAATATTCAAAGGCAGTTCACTTTCGCTATTTTAAACATGTTTTACAACACACACATCTCGACAGTGGTCAAAGTGCATTAAAAATAATATGGGAACTGTGATGTTGTATGCAGTGGGGTGGGGGTCAGTAAGTTTGGGGGCGGGGTTAAAGGTGTGCCTAAAAAAAAAAAGAAATTCTGTACTTTTTTTGTCGTTTCAATAACAGGTAGCTACATATAACATAATGCGCAGCTTAAATGAAAAATACATTTAAAAAAGTTGTTACTCATTGGGAAATGCCCTTTAGTGCATTATGAAACCTCAATTAGTTAATGCACTGCAGAGGTCTGTGTGTAGCCAGTGAGCCATAGAATTCAATCTTGGTTGGTGCAGTTGAGAATAGTGACTTGTGTATATTTAGTGCTACAAGATCATAGACTGTGGCAGAAAGCACTGTAAATATGGAAGACATTATTTTAAACTTGCATTACACAAAGTATAAGACAGACTCCTATAAAATGCGTAAAATGTTTTAAGATAAAATGGTGCTTCTAAAACATAGAATTTAGCAATACCCAGACTGTACTTAATGCAATATTTTTTACATAACTGTCCCTTCAATACCTAGTCAGGGGTAGGAGGCGCTATATAAATTCAATTACAATTAAAAGCACACACTTCACAGCTCAGTTGTTCACTCTTTGCACTACCACTCAAAAAGAATAAATCTTTGTCATCACATGAGTGATTATATCGCTTAATGCTAGCACCGGCTCCCAGGCATCCTTTACATTTGCAGGTTACCCTTTACATTTCTAGATTAACTCATTGCGCACATTTGCATTTTTTTCAGACAAGCAGGCACCCAGGCAGGAACATTTGTTTAACTATCTGCTCGGCCTTGGAATTCAGCGGAAGCATTTAAACTATCGGAATTAACCATCCTGGGACAGTTGTCTTTTTAGAAAAAGCAGGGGAACGTTTTTTTATAAAACAAAAAATTCTGCCCACTTCGACCTCTGCATCTCAAGACTGAAAACATAAGGGGTAAGAACTGAGAAAAATATTAAAATTCAATTAAGAAAAAACAACATAAATTTGAAGATAGAGACAAGGAAAAGCAAACATTCACAATGCACATGCTTGAAACGATTTCTGATTTCACCACAATGTTGAGCCAATCTCAGTTACCCTTCCAGAATGAGACTACTGAAACAGCCTTCAAATGGGTCTACCTAAAGTAGAAGCTCAACAAATGCAGCGGGAAGAGAAAGAAGGATTTGATGCTCTATGTGGACACCTCCAGCATAAACTCGGAAGTGCCATTGATGTGGTGGCACCTCTTCGCAGGATGAAGAAGGTGGCGAGAGGAGCCGGGGCGCCTTGGTATAATGATTCCCTTAGGGAGATGAAACGCGGGGTGAGGAAGAAAGAACGGGCATGGCGTAAAAAATACGACGCCATCTCCAAACAAGAATATGTTTCATCCTTAGCCCAGTACAAACTAGCCATACAATCAAGGAAGGCTGCTTTCTTTGAGGAAAGAATAACTACTGCAAGAAATCCGCAAAAAGAAATTTTTCGGGTCCTGGCCGAGCTCAGGGTGAACAAGGAGCAAAGTCCCGAGTTCACCCAGGAGGACTGTCAGAGGTTCCAGGATTTCTTCGTAAAGAAGATATCTGATATCTTGGACGAAATTGCGGAAACCGCACCCCTCGAATGTCCGCGCATACCGGACCTTATTGCCCCGCTAAACATTCCACCATTAGCTGAGTTATCCCCTATTTCCAAACAGGAATTACTTAAAATCATAGGCCGAGTTAAATCAGGTTCCTTGGTGGACCCTTGCCCTCCTGACATATTCAAGATGGCAATGCCAGGAATAGAGGAAGAGGTTCTGCACCTATTGAACACCTCTCTTCATACAGGATAGATCCCTTTAGCTTTTAAAGAGGCTCGCCTGATCCCCTTACTGAAGAAACCTGGAGCAGACACAAAATGTCTGAAAAATTTCCGGCCCATCTCCCAGCTGCCTTTCCTTGCTAAGGTAATTGAGCAGCACGTGTTAGCTCTATTATCGGGCCATCTAGAGAGTAACAACCTGCTGGAGACCAATCAGGCAGGGTTCCGTGCTAATCACAGCACGGAACTAGTTATGTTATCCATTCTAGATGAGCTAAGGATGCGAGCTGATGTAAAAACACCGAGCGCCCTGGTACTACTGGATCTCTCCGCGGCGTTTGACACCGTGTGTCATAAACAGCTTCTGTCGCGGTTGAGATCCTTTGGCGTCGTGGGTACAGCACATGCATGGCTCACATCATTTTTGCAGGGTAGGACACAACGAGTGCAGCTGGGGGATCTACTTTCCACCCCTGCTCCGATTACCTGCGGGGTCCCACAGGGCTCTGCCTTGTCCCCCCTACTTTTCAACATCTACCTGCAGCCACTAATTGCTCTCCTGAACAGGATGGACTGCCTAGTGTACAACTATGCCGATGACACCCAGATAATCATCCGGCTGGATGATGGTCCAGGAGCATCCACTAGGTTACAGGACATATTGAAAACTACAGTCAATTGGATGTCCGAGAACTCCTTGAAAGTTAATCCGGATAAGACGGAAGTATTGCCCATTTCCATCTCGGGTAACCCTTGGAGTGAGAAATTTTGGCCTAGGGAGCTGGGCGCACCACCAAAACCGGCAGCTGCAGTCAAAAGCTTAGGCCTATATGTGGATAATAAATTATCCATGGAAAAACAAGTTGCCACTGTAGTAGGCACCAGTATAGGCCTCTTAAGACAACTAAGGAAGATCTCTGCCCTACTCTCATTCCCTACTTTGAGACACGTGGTCTCAGCCACAATTCTGGCTAGGCTGGACTACGGGAACTCCCTTTATTTAGGTTTGCCACAGCGGCTGCTGGACAAACTACAGGGAGTTATGAACGATGCAGCTAGGCTGATATTTAAAAAACCCAGGACTGCCCATGCCTCTCCCCTGATGCAGGAGCTGCACTGGCTGCCAATTCGTCAGAGAATTGTCTTCAAAGGACTGTGTATCGCTCACAAGGCTCAGTATGGCAAAGCACCAAAATACCTGAAATCCCGACTATCCCCCTACACACCGGGTAGGACTTTGCGTTCGTCGGACGCCACTCTTCTGTCTCAGTCCCGCTTTAAATTGACCACAGTGGGGGGCCGTGCTTTTTCCAACACGCTCCCAGCTTTATGGAACAAATTGGATCCAGAGCTCAGGAAGGAAAGTAACTTACTTTCCTTCAGAAAAAAACTAAAAACGGTACTGTTCAAACAAGTATGGAGCAGATCTTAGGTGCACAGCTGGTTTCAAGTGAATGTAACATCTTTCACGTAAATCTGGTCAGACAGCGCTTAGAGACCCCTGTGGTTATAACGCGCCATATAAATTAATTAAATAAATAAATAAATAAATGATGTACCTGAACAAGCATGCATGTACCAGAAAGACTTCTAGTGGAATCCGGTAGAACACCAAAGAGCATTCAGCTGTTAACACTTTACACAGGCTTTCTGGGGCAGCGGACACTACTATCTCCAAAAGCAGGCCTACATACCCACCAGGAATTTGAGATCCATCTAGCAGGGCCGTAACACAAAATGATGCCCCCCCTGCACACTGTGGTATGGTGCCCCTGAGCCCCCCATATCTTTCAGATATTTATAGGCCTGTGGTAAACGGGGGGCTCCTTGAAAGGCAGGGTCCCCTCTGTCCCCCAGGGGCCAGCGGAACGCCCCCGACAGCCAGTCTTCCTTCATCTTTTAACATCGATGCTAATGGAAGAATCGTGAATACAGGAGACGCATCAGAACAACCCTGACAAAGCCTGCTGTGCAAGACAACTGATCCACTGATTGTCCAGAAAAGACCCGACAGCATTCCTATTCTGACAGTCCTTTGCTTGAAACAAGAGGTGTACACAGTGCTTAATTTGATTCGGTGGTTTCCGGTGCCCAGCACGAGCTCTTAATCATCAACGCCACTGCTTTTCATGAGCACCAGTTAAGGACCCATTAATTTACGGGGTGATTAAGTGATATGACCAGAATCACAGGATATTGAGCCGATGCCGAGACTCGCACCTGGTTCCCCAGCTTTAAAGTCGGCAGCTCTGCCCATTTTACCACATCCTCTCCCCACTTTCATGGTTAGTGGTGGTCAGTAGTTGGCTCTGTTTTAGGCAGCACTAACAGGAGAAATGAGCTGGTGCAAGCTGCCCCCTGACGAGAGCCCCGACACTTATTTTTTTCCAAATTAACCACTGGGTCCACACCCCTGCTTCAAAGGCCAGGTCGTCCTGGACTCTGCGACTGTCACCTACATCCAGTGAACAAATGTACTCAAGAATGACCGGGAGCTAACCACCCACTGGACAACTTTCAAGAAGACTACTCCAGCAGTCCTCACAACTGCCAACACATGGAAAACCAACACAAATCCATCACACCATCGGTCAAACAAGTGATCCAACGTGGTCTCCAGGTCCCACCTAAAAAACACAATAACATTATCAAAATAAACATGTTTTATCATCCAATTGTGTACGATAGGTCCCATGGGCCCTAGTGCAAGGAAGAAAAAATGCACCCATCCCAGAATTTGGTAGTAAAATCCATCTTATAATTGTGGTAAGAAAAGTGCTTCACAATCTAGGGCCCAGGTAGCGCTGTTCCTGCAGCACTATTGACAGCTACATCAATCCCTGCATTTGAGTGAAACAGAGATTTGAAAGATGAGTGAAGCAACAGACTACCGTGCTATGTCATGGGAAGGCTGGCTAGGTGGGAATAATGCGCACGCAAGTCTAAGAACAGAGAGAGCATCTCTTTGGAGACGGTGTGTCACATAGAAAGGTGTGTGGGCGTGAGTAGACTCCCGTGCAGGAAACAATACACAGTACAGGCCATCTCAGATGTAAACACAAATGTCACAGGCTCGAGGCACTACAATAGACTAAAGTGGAATACATACAAAATCCAGGCATAACACACCAAACAACAGCTAATAAAGGTGTGCACTCCAAAGCACGAGGCACAAAGCTTGAACAGGATTTATAAACTTATGGGGACAGAGAGAGAAGAGCGGGGGAGGAGGGGTCAGAGGGAGAGTGAAAGTGTGCAATTTTCCGTGGAGCTCGGCTCCTGGAAGGCGTGATTGATGGCTGCTGCTGCTGCTAAAAGCACGGGACCACATCCCTAACATGTCATTCTTATCCTCTGACATCTTCCCCCCAGACTGCTCCCTCTGCTCCGGAGATAGCCCTGCGGTACACCGGATATGCGCGTGGGCACACCATCAACGGAGGGGGCAGCCATCATCTCACGAGGCACAGATTCACACGAGGGCAGAGGGAAACCCAGGCCGTGCCTACTCGCTGGGTGCTGGCATTAGTACATTACGCTCCTCCTCTGCTCACAACTGCCCCCCTCCCCCCACCCCGCCCAGGAAAACTGGTATGCCTACCATTATCAAATACATACTCAAAACACAATGGCAAAGCAAACAAGCCTGGTCTTGGTGAGCAGGTGCGATGGTTTGATTAAAAAAAATATATTTTTACTGCAAGCTTGAATCAAAAAAGTAAAAAAATCCTATCAAAATGTGGCTCCAATATGCTTGCAATAAAAACTTTAAAAAAAACTTTCAAAACAATGTAATAGAAAAGGAAGGGTGCTTCTTAGAACAGAGGTTTACTTAATGCAGGCAAAGAACTCCGTCTGAGTTTTTATACACGTCGCAGAAGAATATGATTCTTATTGGCACAAAGAAAAGGGTAGTATTGGCTCTGACTGTATGCTGAAGACATAGTTTAACGACAAAGCAATGACTAAAAGAGGCAAAGTGAAGTATTGGTCTAGTCTACCAGCCCTGCATTGAAGTGCAGTTCATTTTAGGCTGATGTATGTGCACATGCATAAAAACAAACTGCAGTCACTGAAAGGACAAGAGAGGCAATAGCTGAAGTAAGCCTACCCACTGCTGCTCCATGCTGTATGCTACGGTGGGCGGTAGCAAAATGTGAATGACAGCTGAACAGGCCAATGGGTGGAGAGGGCTGACTCAAAGCTTTTCTTCTGAATACATGAGGCTGGCTAGACAGCCAAAGCTATTTCAAGAACAGATGTAAAAATGAGGAAGAAAATGCACATGACCTCAAATTCTAAGCAGTTCAGCCAGGAAGATGAATTAGCCGCTTTTGCAAGCAACCATACCATCAAAATGGCTCCTGTGGATAGGATCACAGAGGAGTCCCTTATACTAGGTCACAAAAAACGTTTGCATATAATATGTGGTACGGGGTTTTAGGAGACAAGGGCACCCCGATATGTGAACCTGGGGTGATAAGGAATAGTTAAGAACAATGGTTCAAGTATGGCCCAAAAGGTCCCAAAGCAAGAGGGGTGACCCAAAGAGGGGCACTGCTTTTTCTAAAAAGTGAAATCAATTCAATAGGGAGCAAGAGACAAACTACGTAAAGGGTCATGTAGGTCAAAAGATGACAGGTATTTATTCAAAACAAATTCAATTGTAGAGTGCTCACATAATAAGAAAGCATGGTGTGAAAGAGTGATAGTGGATTTAAAAAGGCATCGCATTGACAAAAAGAAAGTAGTTGATCTTCATAAATGATTTTAACAAGTTATACGGAATTCATGTTGTGGGGTGGTCGACGGCGTTTCAAACCCAATTATTGGGGTTCATCTTCAGGACAGTGGTGAGCAAGTTGAAAAGAAATTAAAACTGCCCGTAAAGTTACGGTGTAGTTCCTGGAGGCAGTGCTCCAATGAGGGAGGCAGGGGCTTCAAGTCGGCTGTATTAATAAAGAGCCAGATGAATTAGTTAAAGACAAATAAATGTAGGGTAGAGCAGCTGGGCAGTGCAGAGATCTGCCTGGAGAATACATTTCTTTTGAAGGGCGACAGGGCAGTGAATGGGTGCCTGAAGCCGAGCAGTCAGAGACGTCCTGCTGCTGCTGGGGCTGGCCGTGAACAACGGCCTGCCTCCCACATTGGAGCACTGCCTCCAGGAACTACACCGTAACTTAACGGGCAGTTTTAATTTCTTTTCAACTTGCTCACCACTGTCCTGAAGATGAACCCCAATAATTGGGTTTGAAATGCCTTTGTGGGGGCGATATTTTGACGATTGCTTACTACTGTGGTCAGGAACAGAGTCTAAGCTACACGAAGTTTACAGATACTTAGACACCAACATACTTGGAGTACAATTCACATATCAGCACAGCAGGACACATCTCGTCTTCCTGGATGTAGAGCTCTATATACAAGGAGGTTCAATACACAGCAAACTACACCGCAACCCTAATGCATACAATACTGTTTTACATGCGACCAGTGCACATCCCATACATCAAATCAGGGCAATTCGCTTTGGAGAATTCACAAGAGCAAGAAGAAATTGCAGTGAAGATAAAGAATTCCATTCCTGCATACACACCATGAAAAAGAGGTTCAAGGCTAGAGGCTATCAACAGACCACCCTGGATAGGGCAGAAAAACGCATATTGGGTCTACCACGCACAGAGACACTTAGGGTAAAGGGGCCCAGAAACACGTCAACTCAACTGGTAAGACTCATTACCAATCACAACCAAAGAGCAGATGTTCTGACTAAGAGCATGCACAAACATTGGAACATTCTAAGAGCAGATAAATCCATAGAGACTTTCACATCATATAGGCCACTCGTCACCTACAGGAGAGGCACTACATTGAGGACTATCTTGAGTCCCACTGTCCCCAAAGTTGCTGGCAGGAGTGATTGGCTCACTACACGCACACTGGGCTTTCACAAATGTGGGAGCTGTGGGGTGTGTAGATGGGCTGCGCATGACACCAAAAGATTCCGCGGCCCGGATGGGAGGGAATATCAGATCAAGCAAAACATAAATTGCATGACGCGATTTGTTATTTATATCATTGTGTGTAAATGCCGTATGCAATACGTAGGTAGCACGATTCGGATGCTTAAAGATCGCATCAGCGAACATGCTAGGGCACTCAAGCAAAGTGGCATCAGATACCCCATGGCCACTCATGCAAACAGCTGTAGCAAACAAGCACCATATAAACAATTCACATTTTTTTGGAATAGAACAGATCCCACCTCATCACAGGGGCGGGGACAGGGAATTGCCCTTACGCCGTGCAGAAGCAACTTGGATAATGCGTCTTAAAGCGGTTGAGCTAGGTATCAACACAGACCATGAGCTTCAATTCTTCCTAGGTGACTAGACATGTCATTTTACTCCTAGTGTAATATAGTATGTGTACTGGTAGACAAGATTACAGACTCTGTCCAGCCATTGTTCATATCCGCTCTGCATATATGACATATATATGCATTTTGACGTACACATTATTATTACGCTGTCTTTGCTGTGATGATGATTGTTTGTTTACCTACTGCGCCTAGCTGTTTTACAGAATTGTATAAATTTGAATTTGCGTTATGATCTGCATGTATTGTCTGTATACATATTTTTTCTGATCTAGCGCTTTTTATTGAACTATGTAATTTTAATCACAAATATATGTATGAGATATCATGCAAATAGCATATCTCTGCTGGATGATCACATCTTTGTGCATACTCTTGTGCCTCTCTTACTCTTTCACTCTGTCATATCTCTTGCCATACGCCTCCCCGTAGCTGCTGAACCATTTTGGTAGCACTGTCACTACCGACTGACTGCAATCCCTCGACAGAGATCACCTTTCTATTTGATATTTTTTAACTTTACGGGTCCTCCTTTACCCGACAGACGCGCTGGCATGTTTCAGAATGTTTTCAGCATGCTTCCCCCTTGACTATTCAGTCTCTAAGTATTTTGAACACACATCGTGGACGCGCTTACCGCATACTCACTTCCGGGTTGCCTTCCGGAAATGACATTTTAGCTTTCAGGATATGAGTACAAATAGACGATTCAAAATGCGGAGATCACTTCCGGTTTTTCGCAGGTCAAGGGATTCTACAGCGTACTCGCTCATCTCGGCTTACACGCCTTTAAGGTACTTATCCTTTCCCTGATACTATATTTGTTTGATTGGTTTGATTTTCACTTAACGCGTACGGCATACTTACCGGTCTGACTTTTTCGCTTAACGATGGACAGATTTTGTGTTTTGGCGTGGACCCTTTCGATGCCACGCTGCGCCTATATACTCTTACATCCATCTATGGCTCAGGCTACTTGCCGGCTTTAGGCGCTCGCACTCGTAGACCTTGTTGGTGCTGCGACAAGTACACGTGATCGCCTTCTCTTGTGTTATATTATGCGACTACTGTTACTCTGGCTCATATCCCCCTTGCAATTAATTAACATGGGCTTCATCGATCGGGGTGGCCACATTCCCCTTTTGGATTAATAGCACCAGAAGGGTTTAAGTATTAGCTGGGTGTAACGTAGCGATTGTAGGCATATTCTGGCACATATGTTTTGCCTTGTAGTTGATTAACACGATCCTTATACGTTGATTGGAGTGGCGACTCTACCTTTTAGAGTAACAACACTATTAGGGTTTGCTTTGCGCTACTAACATTTTAGTTGTATACATCTCAGGAAACGTACGTTTTCCCCCCTTCCTGACATGTACTGTTCCGCCCTTTTTCTACAGTGCACTCTTTCTTGTGTGGTACTGACCACTTTTCAAATTGAAGCACGTCTTCCACAGTTGCTCACCCTGTGCAGCCGGGATGGAAGTACAACCAGCGGAGAGGTGAGCCTCAAAACCCCTACTGATGTATAGTTTGCATTTTTTAAGAGTTATAGTCGGCGCTTTTACTCACTAGGTTATCACACATTTCTGTAATTACAGATTACTCCTCTCTTTCCATCAGTCCAATAGGTAAGAATACTTAATATTGTATATCTTTCTTAGGAGTAAGACTTTTTTTATCGAATACTAGACGATACATCTCACACTCCTTGCTCTTTTCCCTCTATTCCTTCACTTCTCTTTCATCTACTTCTTCTGTTTTTCTTTTGCCATGGATCATGTTCTGTCCATTTACTAAACGTAACCATATGGTTTAATGATCCAGTGAAGTTCTTTTGAGTCATATGCCAATATCACATGGCAACTTGTATTTTAGTTTGTACTGGTCATCAACTCACGTGAGATGTTACACACGGCGGTATATAGATTCCATATACCCATTCATTCACTTTGTAATTGTTTATATTTCGAGAAGATTTTGTTTAGAATAATGTTGTCTGGTTCACACTCACACCGTACTGGCACCGTGGTGATCATGAAACTTTTTGATATTATTCTTCTGATCATTACTTAGGGAGTGGTTTTGTCACTTGGGGTGCGGTTGCACTTCAGTCACAGTCTTCGCCCATATCTGTTATTTATGTCTGGAATGATATGTAACAATGTCTGATATATTGCCATTGTACATCCTTGTAGCCCTGAAGAAGTCGTAGGTTCATAACCTGACGAAACACGTGTTGGCTGGGCATCGGATCTACATTAAATCAAGAAAAAACATCACATTGGACTACTGTTGTTGTTACGATATTTGGTTGTTTAAACTTTTACGTGCTGCATTTATGCTGTAATACACGTATCACGTGTGCACAGGCCACTTGCTTTCAATCAATCACAGACCTTGGTCTACTTGGGGGGTTCAGGGTCCTTCCCCCGCCTGTGGCACCATTTATAATCCTACATTGCCTCAAACGAACCTACACGCGAGTGGGCGCCATCACATACCGCATCACTACAAACCCTTCTTTATAGTTTACTATAAGTTACATGCCCAGCATGTGATGTGTTACAATTTTGGTGAGGTATGCTGTGCAGAGAGATTAATCGTTTTGTGGACTGGGTAAGTAGCTTGTAGTGTGTCCTATACCATCAGTAGCGGCTTCTCTGCTAAGGCGGAGGGAGGAGCGTCACCCCACTGAGCAACTAAAAATGGGAAAATAAAATCATAATAACTTAATTTTATTATCATTTTATCTAGGCGTACTGGCTCAGTTAGTTTGGGGGCGGGTGGCTGTTTAGAGGCTGGGGGAGGAGTGGTAGGCACTTTCTAAGTGCACATGACATTTTGGCCAGCCATTTCGGACCAGCCAAAATGTCATGCGCATTTTGCATGTTCTCCACCCAGCCTGCATTACAGCCTGGGTGGAGAACATGCCCAGCCTCCCAGGCCCTGTATGAATGCCGAACTACAGTGCTCAAACCAATCACAACGCTGCGGAAAGGCAGCGTAGTGATTGGTCAGGGAAGTCTGGGAGGCTGTGTGCTTCCTGCTGCCCCGGGAGAAGAGGACTGAGGAGAGGCGGCCGTCTGGCCGCATCCAGGTATGTGGATTTATTGTTTTTTTTCAATTCCCTCTCCCCCGACGTCCCCCCGCACCCGTGTGTAGCAGTCGCTACTGGATAACATTTCGGTCCGGTGTGGGTGAGCACTTTAAGTTGGCTAAACATGGTATGTGTGGTGAAATTGTTAATTTTGTCATTAGGAACAAATACAAATTTAGAAAAACCTTTAGTAACTGGCTGCAGACGTTTGTTCCATTTATCTGTGTCCTTCCAGAGCAGTCTCTGGCCCAAACATGACCTACAGCTTACAGAAACAGCAGCTAAAAAGACCTTTTGCTTTACAGCAAATTGCTTGTAGGAAGATGGCTGAAACAAGGCTATACTATGACTTGCGGCCTGTTTTCTCTCTCTAAACAGCGCATGGGTGCGACTAAGATGCAGCAACCAGTAATTGGGACATAGACAAGTCTGACAATTTTGAAGGGGGCATCTACAAAAAATTTGGTGCAATGGAGTATTGCTTGAAACGTTGTGCGTGCAACAATGAGCAACACCACTTAAAAGACAGAACATTGCCAGTAAATATTGAAAGTCTACTGTCCAAAAACGTTTTAGAGTATTGAAGGAACTGCATTGCTGGAAAATAGCTTTCCAAAAGGGTTAATTGGAACCCAAAACAAAGGTAAAATGAAAGCACTGAGGAGGATCTATATTGTTATACCATTTCAGTAGGGACAAAATAAACTGAAGTGAAGTTGGTCCAAGTGTCATGAAGTAAAGACCCAAGCTGAAGAGGGCATGAGTATATGTGATATTGCTTACACCCTTTTCAAACTTTTTACATTCAGAGTTGAACAGATGCAGAAGTGGGTACCCGTGGAGAGTACAGTTTGAAAGCAAATTACTTCTATTTTTAAACACTGACATTCAAACTAAAAAGTCCCTAATCTGCATCATCTGTACTTCAGATGAGATGGCAAATCTCATATCCCTCTCTGTGACATGGAAACTCAAGACACCAAAATAACCTGTAAAGTGTTAGTTTTTCCACTGTTCTTACTTGCTCTCTATAGTTATTGCCCCACATTAATACCACTGCCATGAACCCTTTCACCAGTACCCACACTTCCTTCCTTCCTCTTATTTAACAATAACTTAAAACAGCTGAAGATTTAAAATGCAAGAAATAAAAAAAAAACAATTGATGCCAATCTGGATAACAAATGTGTATCAGTAATCTCAGTCAAAGTCCCAGGTAATCCGCTCTGGACACTGGCTCAATTTGGCAACAGTAGGATTTATCTACCAAACGACAAATCATCCACCGCAACATGAAAGGATTAGCTTTACCCACTAGGTTCAGACAGAGTCAAAGGTCTATGTAAGACCAATAAAGTTGTACAGGGAATTAGCATGTCCAATGAAGTTATTAGATCAGAATTCTATTGCCCTTTGATTATACAATGGCACAATGCAGATATTTTGAACCTGGCAATGAACGACACCGTTTTCTAATGACCCTTCATATCTTCCCTATGCTGTTACCCGTATGCGCACAATATGTCTGTTCTGCAACCTCCACCCCCTCCACTCTTAGTAGATCAGTTAAACCTCTTTGTACTAATGTCAGATACTTTCCACACTAGGTGAACCTCATCAGTGGCGTAACGAAACTTGAGGTGGCCTCCCTGCAAGGTACTTGGAGGGGCCCCCTCCAGACTCAATCAGGAGCTCCCCAGCGATAGTATTGTGCTGAGGGGGCTCACTCCCTGCACCACGGGAGCTGCGGGGGCCTGTGTTACGCCACTGAGTTCCTGGGTGTTGAAGGCTGCATGAAGGAACACCAGCACCAGCGCTTATAGCACTATCCTCACTCCGACAGCACCGGGCGCTCGAGTGCTAACCCAGGGCGACTACAGCCTCTAGAATTCCATGGGTGTTGCTGAAGGTGGGCTGCAGGGAGGAGCACCAGCGCTTATTGTGCTTTCCTCACCCCTGCAGTGTGGGATGTGCACGAGATGCAACCAGCAGGCGCGGCCTGGGCAAAGGCTGGACCAGGAGCAGGCCTATCTGTGCCTGTCAGAGTCTGGAGGAGGATGGGCTGGGCCATCCCTCTTTGTAAAGCAATAAGAAATCTAAGTCTGCTGTCTACCTGTGGCAGTCATTGGAGAAACTGTGAATAACCGACGAAATGGACAAGAGGAAATCAAATAACCCCAGGTTAAGAGCTCTAAGTCAGTATCTTGTTTCACTCATTTTCTTACCAATGCAATGTGTGTGATAAACTCTGAAATTACCTTGGTACAAGATTGGCTAGAAGCACAAAATCTTAGCCACCCCACTTCGGTTCCTGAGGCTCCGCCCCTCACTTATGCTTCTGGCATCCCCCCCCAGGTGTTCCGAGCACTGCAGTTAGACCTGACAAGGCTCAGAGACCTATAAACAGTCATAGCATATTTAATGGCTGTTTTCCGGTTACGTCTGTTAGCCAGCAAACAGATGATTCTCCGCTGACAAAAAAAGAAGGATCATAGTGGGGCATCGGTTTAACCAACACTATGGCAACGGGATCGATCATCATGACCAGAAGAGTGCCTTTGGTGGGTTTAAGACAAAACAAAGTAAGGGGGGTGTATTGTGATTAATTTTAGGAACACTATTGTTGTTAGTCACCTCTTACACAGTTGTAGTCAACTCCCACAACAGTTGATAGCATAAGGACTCTTCCTCTTAGTTTTTCTGCCGGCCTCAAGATTGTTTTACACAGACACCCATCATGCGAGAATTGGAGACCAAAAAAACCCTTCTGTCGCAGAATACAATTTTGAAACGGCAAATGTCTTCTTCCCTATTTGTGATTTGGAGGAAACTGACAGACTACCTTGCAAGGACCTGTTATGCTCAACTATCCCAGGAACAAATCATATTTCTGTATGTTCAGAGATATTTCCGGAGCCCACAATAGTTAACCCAGAGGCAGGAACACGTCCACCTCAAGTAAAGGCCCCTGTAAGTAAGCATATGCTTTTAGTTTCCTGCTGCCACGCGTGCACAGAGCCAGCCTTTGCGGTGCATGGGCGGCAGGCCTTTATCATTATTAAAATGCTCTTCTGCCTCGGAGACCATGCCCAGCCAAACGGTGCGTGCCGTGACAGTGACAGCACGTTAATATGGAAGGTAATTGGTCCCAGAGTTAAGCCAGTCTGTATAGTGCTGAGGGGCCCCCTGGACCTTGGGGCCCCCCCCGCACTGCGGGGTCTATGTTACGCCCCTGAACCTCATATGCTTGACATCAATGGGTGGATCTGTATCAGATTTGACGCAACATCACTAATGAAAAAGCTGAGGAAAACTAGGAGGCTACTGGGAACACGCCAAAAATTGAGCACCTCAGTCTTGTTCGAGTTCAGTGCGCTATATTTTTAAAGCAGTCAGTAATCTCCAAGTACCCTATCATTGGCATATAATGAAGGGCTTCAGTCCCAATATCTATGGAAACCCCCAGCCTTTACCATAAACACTTCAACAGATGTCTACTGACCACGGGGAATGAGGGCCTTCTTGTGCCAGTCGATGCTGTAAGGAATCTGTGCATCAAAACAGATTCCAGTTTGTTCCTCTCTAACCTCTAATCTCACAAGCAGTATCTACAGGGGCCTTTCAAATGAAGAACTTGAAGGAATGATTGACGTCATCTAATTAAGATGGGGAAAGATTGGCCGTGTCACCTACTATAGGCTCTATGCTTGACTGCACCAATCCAGTCTGTCTTGGTTTACTACATTATCTGTTAACGGGGATTAGATTTCTCCAAAACCAGGCAGCCCAGAGGGATTTGGGTGCCCTGAGATTTTGCCACGCATTTAATTTCCTTCTCTCACTCCACGGCCTCCCTTTGAAAGAAAACATTTGTGTTAAATTACTATGTACTGTTACAGGGCCATTCAAGGCAAAATTGAAACATCTGGTTTTTCGGACCTTCCAGGAAACACTCGGGTAAGCAGTAGAGCTCAGCTTGTCAGGGAGCACCTTCCAATATCTGGCTGCTTAGGCAGAAAAACTAGGGAGATACATCCTTGCTTTAAGAATTCAGGGAGTGCAGCGCTCCTCTCGGCTTACACTGAAGAACGTGATTCTGAATAAACATTTAGGCATTGCCTTGTTGCTCCAAATTTTCATTCCATCGACAAAATGCATTTTCATACAGCTAATCCAAATAAGAATCATTTACATAGTGAGTAGTCATCCAGATTTTTGGCATGGTTTGGGCCATTGTGGACACACCTGATCTATACTGTACTGGTTTTCTCCTTCACAGGCTTGGTAGGATATTTTCTGAGCAAAATAACTTTTTTTTCGTACCGAGAGGTTTAGGATGTGGGTGCAAGTAAGGAAGGGGAAGCAAGACTGTGGGTGTACACAATGCTGCAGAGGCGGCAATGGAAACATTGCACGTATCGCAAGAGTTCAAAGGGCAGCTCGAGGTGAAGGATGCGACAAGTAAAGACGTGTGAAGCCTGAGCTAAGACTGGTTCGAAAGGAACCTTTCCCACAGAGAATGGGAGCTCCTTTCACTCAGATATCTAGTTCCATGGTGCCAAGGAGACAATGCAAAGTAAGACAACTACGTGAAAGTGTAAGCCAGTGGCGCAACGAAACTTGAGGCCCCCTCCTGCAAAGTGCATGAAGGGGGCCCCCATACTCCGGACTCAGTCAAGTGCTCTCAGGCCCGCCCGTGCACAGTGAAGCAGGGAGCCCCATGGAGCTCAGGGGCTTCTGTTACGCCACTGGAGTACGCCACCCCAGAGGAAAGAAAGGAAACCTGCAATATTGCACTGCTAGCCTAGCAGTGTACTAGTGAATGGGCACTCGCGTCGAAGAGGTTTCAAAGGAAAACATATTACAAAGAAAGGGGGAAATCCGCCCTATATTATGAGCCGCGAATGCATATTCATTTGGTTGGATGCATGGCAAATGGTTCACCCAGGAACATCGTCTTTAAACTGAACCTTCTCTGAATTTCTCTCTCACATTTCATCACATAACTAGAATAACCACTTAGTGGGAGAGTGGAGGTGGTCATAGATCAGGAAGTAATGCCTAGTCTTCATAGATTGTTGAACCCAAAGTGGATATGGCTGAACTCCCGTCCTCGTGCATGGATGGTTTCATAACGACTATTGCAGATGTACCTATGTTTTCTGCAACCAACCACTAGAAGAAGTAACCTTCATTTTATTGCTGTGTAACTGTTTGCAATTTCTGCAATCATGGGTCAATGATGCACAAGGCTCTTCGGCACATGGCTTGCTATATATTTTTTTTTTTAAACTCTCTGGCTACC
Organism: Triturus cristatus; assembly: GCF_964204655.1. Taxonomy (NCBI): domain Eukaryota; kingdom Metazoa; phylum Chordata; class Amphibia; order Caudata; family Salamandridae; genus Triturus; species Triturus cristatus. The sequence goes on along the minus strand of NC_140589.1, from coordinate 665,394,946 downwards.
TCTGCTGATAGACGTTTTGACTCTTGAAGTGTGGTCCACATTTTAGACTTCATATGCACAGATCCCATGAGACTTTACTTTCACATACTTCAGCTGCCCCAATCACCTAACAGGATCATTTGTTAACCCCTTCGACACGCATGACGGAACGGTTCCGTCATGCACGTCGGTTGCGCTGTGCGCATGACGGAACCGTTCCGTCATGGCCCCGCCCGCGCACGGAACCTTCAGCGTGGCGCGGAAATCCGCACCGCGCTGAAGGGGTTAATAAACCCTCAAGTAGACCCAGGCTTCTAATGACATCGCAACTAGTGGCCATGTTAGATTAAAGTAGCAGAACTGCTAAAAGTTCAGCATAAGGATAAGATCTTGGTTACATTAGATATCTTCCCTGAAGTAGCTACCTCTGACCCTGAAACTCCTCTGTGACTCAGAGGCAGTGCTTAATTTGAGCCTGTGGTTTATGGTGCTCGGCACCGGCACTTAATTGTCAACACCGGCGCTTGTGACAATCTGCCAAAAGTTGGCGCAGTCTGGCTTATTTAGAGATGACCATAACAACAGTTGATTATTAATTCAATATACATAAAAATGACTATTACCTGTCGCCCAAGCCTTTCTTACAGCTTTTGGGGGCCTGAAATAGTCTGAATTGTCACACTTGTAGGAGTTTGACGGTTAGTAGTTGTGACGTTACTATCATTGGCAGCTCTGGCAGGGGTAATGTGTGGTGCAATCTGCAGTGGCCTCCTGACAAGAGCCCTGGCTCTTTTTTTTTGTGCTTGTTTTTTTTTTACAAATTAAGGGTATGGCTGTGTGAACACTCAAATGTAGTCAATCCTACCAAACTAAATGTGAAACTTGCAGGTGTAAACCTACAGCCACTTAGATGCTAAGCTTGCCTCTAATTCTGCAGATCGCATTTGTTTCAAAAGCAAGCAGGGGAACCTAAGCCCAAGCCTGTATTGCCAGGAACCCTTTTTAATTCCGAGCAAGAAGAACGCTGCAAATGAAAAGCACAACACATTTACATATTTAATATTGTAAGTGCCTCTCCCTGAGACAGCTACGCAATCTGTTTACACTATGCAGAACTGGTAGAAGATTTAGGGATGACTTGCATAGCAAAGGAGCTAACATTTGGGATCCTATTTCCCCATAAACATCCATATTCCCTTGGAATTTTCTACAAAGCTTTATACTGGTTTTACTTGCTTAGACCCCTCATCTTCTGATCCGCTGACTACATTTATTATTACCTTGAAATCTGGCGCTTAGCTTGATTATTGCACACTATGATTCTTGACAGCACCGATAATGCACACATGCCCTGTGTTGGTCGTCTACTGGAACCAGCCGCACTGCCTTGACCATCTGGGATACACTTTAAAGTGATGCAAGTCACTCACTGACATATTCACGGGAATAGTTTGCTTCATTTAGATTAACTACAAATTCACCATCCATAGTGTCCGCGAAAACTGAATTAGAGCTTTTTATATTCCAGAAGAAGCTCACAGCCTTGCCTTTTACCTTTGTATGGGTCACCCTAACGTTTGTAGAAAGATCTGTTCAGAATGTATTTTAAAAAAGTACATATAATTTGATATAACCCATACAGGCGGCACAAAATACGTGCTCAACCAAGCATCCGCAGTGGTACTGAGAATACTGTGTCCTCGTCACTCATTCATCCATATGACACTGACAACAGATTCATTATCCAACCGCTTGTGAAAGTCGTAAGCACTATGTTCAGTGAGTAGCTGTGGAATGATTACATGGGATTCACCCCATTACAGGAGTGAAGTCTAATGTTGACTACAGTTTCTTTGAATCAGAACATAAGGTCTACATTAACAACAACTGTGTTTGCGTACCCTTGATGGTGCTGTGTGGCACTTCCAAATAGATTTCTTGGTGCCATACCTCCATCTAGTCATCAATCTCTGTCTAGCTACCTATCCCTCAGAACATTCTCCATTTAGCTATTATTATCAATCAGTACAATTAAAATTCCTTCTTACTGATCAACCTATGAACTTGACTATCGACTATCGGCCTACCTGCCTATCTATATCTATCAATCTATATAACTATCAATATATATTCATTTATCTAGCGCCTTTCTCTCATTACCATTCTACCAATGCATCTATTTATCCACTTATCTCGCATGCTACCTCTGTGTTATTAATCTGCTTGTCATTCTATTTGCCGAGACACCTATTCCAGGTTTCTCCAACGAGCAGCTCATAAGCTACTGGTAGCTCTCCAGCTACCTGGAAGTAGTACTCCTGTGTGTAGACAACCCTACTAAATTAGAAGTTATTGTTTGGCTAAAATAATTTACGGATACCAAAATTGAGAGTGAGTATTTGAGATGAAAATGTGTTTATTTTCAGAACTCATGTGCTTATATTTTAAGGAAAATGGCTGAATTTCCAAAATATATTTAAATCTGATATTGCCATAATAAATCATGTGGCATTGAAGAGACATTTTACACATATTATTACCTTGGTAATAGAGGCACTGCAGCTATGGCTGTAATGTATTACGCATGTCGAGGCATTTCATACTGACAAAGCCGGCTGATGAACTGAGGCGATTGCGGATAGTAAACCGCTGGAACCTTGCATATGGTGGCCACTATTACTATGCTAATATTAGAAGCTCTCAATAAGTTCATTAAACATAAGTAGCTCTCAATACAGAAAATTTTGGAGATCCCTGACCTATTCCATCAGTCTTCAATCTATTTTTACTCGTCTGCTCAAAGTAGCCAATGGTGAAAATCAGGGCAAGTGTAAAGCTCGTGTGGCGATGGTCATTTCCGGCTTTGCTGGTCACCTATTGATGCTTCCTTGAAGATTCTTTCTTGGGTTATTTGTTGCAAAATCAGTAACTGCATAAACATCATGCTGTGAACCTGACCTGCCACAGCAGAGCTGAACAGGATGCATTAGTGCACATTTCAACTGAAGTCTTTGACTCTAATCACTCATTTATTCTTTCAATATCACCGCTGCGGCCCTGAAATCAATGCATCAGTTTGCGCATCAGCAGCAGCAAAGACATCTTGCCAGTAGCCATTCACACTCATCTACGCCCACTCTTGGCTTAATTTCCGGTGGATCAAAAAGGAGTGCCAAGTCCTCGGAGGCACACTTCACTCTCCAAGCATAATACATGTGAGTGGTAAACACATATTTGTGGCGAGGAGCATTTTTGTAAAATGAACAGCTTTTTGTTCCTGCATTCACACATTGTCAAAGTGCAAAACTGGAATCCACAGTCCTTGTACAGGCCCTTCTTAGGCTCTGCTTGCAGCACTGCCAGCTGCTTCTTCTACGGTGTGTTATAGATTGTTAAAATCATAAGATTGTGTGACCACCCATGTTTCTACTTGAGCCTTTAATTCTTTGATTGCGACACAGGACAGATCATGGAGAAGCCATTTATCAGGATTTTTTCGCCTGCTGATCAATGTGCATGCTCCCTCGACATTACTTATTCGCCATCGTACAGAAAATGGCAAGGACGTACAAAAAGCAAAGGCCCTACGTCTGTGAGCAAAAATTACATTTAAATATCTTGCATAAAACTAATCAGTATTAATCAATTCAACAAGACATCAACAAAATCAAATTGAACATCATCACTAAAAATATTGACACTTGAAGTAAGCGTGACAGCTTTGGGCCCTCATGCCAACCACAGCTTTGGGCAGAGTAGTTCAGGGTTTACGGCAACGTTTGCACAGGGTAACTTATCAAGATTACGCTCTCAACGTGAGTGAAATGCACTTTTCATTGACTGACTTCGAGGACTCGATTTTGTGTGCACTGATTCTACAGAGAGGCTCAAAAGGCCTACCCCCTGTGCCGACACCACCATCCACTCAAGGCTGTCTCCTCGCTGTTCTGCGCGGGTGGGACCAGTGATGTATCTCCTGTGCAGAAACAGAGAGTTGAATGCATACTAGTACCTTTGTTTGCCTACGTTTGGAACAGAGAAAGTAGTCTATTATCCCAGCACCTCCTGAAGTAACTGGGAGCCGGAAAACAAACACCTGAGGCCTAACTTTCAACAGGCCCTTCAGATACCCAAGTCACGCGCAGAAAGCCTCTGACAAAGAGCGACTTGTGCGGCGGGAACCGCTCTCCTAACCACAAACACAGCTTAGTGCGCACAAAGCCAGCAGTGTAGTTTAGGATAATTCCACGGGGGAATGTAGCAATGTTTCCTTTTTTTTATTGGTGTAATGACCTCACAACTACCGACATCCTGTCTCACCTCATTATTCCAACAAGTCCTATCAAACATCACAGCAAGATCAGAAGGAACCTGCGTCCATGAACTCATGCACAAGGAATTCAGGTCCTGATCCAGAAATTATAGGTGCCAGACACTTCTGACAAGGTTCAGTGGCAGAGTTATTCTGCGAGCACCATTCTGATCAAAGGGACGGGACAAACCAAGCTAAAAATAAAACCTATAAATGCTGTTTGGAGGTAATTGGAAAAGAATGACTTTGTGGTCAGCATATGATTTTGTGTTTCTTGTTTTGAAGCTGTCACTTCCTGCCGCTAAACTGAAAGGGCCTCCATGTATCGCTTTCTGAGTCACAACCCCGGAGGCAGAGGATCCAGAATGACTCAGACCAATAATGACGCGCAGCTTAAAAATGGTGGCGCCAATTTGATGGCAGCGGGCCCTCATTCAGTTAAAAACACTACTTGCGCTCTACTGAGACAGCGGCAACTGTGGCAGGCGAGTTTTCATTTGAGGGCTACTTTGGCCACACAATTTCCCAGAAACCATTTGTAGCACAGATCGCCACTGATGCGCACAAACACATGTGCACACGATCACAAACACCAGACTACCATTCTGAGTCAGAACTCTAGAAAGCCAGTTCCGGCATCTGAAATTCTTAACATGGCAAGAGCTTTCGAAATAAATCGGAGGGCGTTCAACAAGCCTTAATCGCAACCCATTCCTGAAAAGAAGCGGAAATCCGAAAACACGAGGTGGCGGAGCTGCTCGTTTCACTTATTAGTCCCCCTGACAAGTGCGGTTGCTTTCGCTCTTCTCGTTGACATGCATCCTGAGATGCTCATGTAAGAGCCTTCTGCAATCTAATTACCTTCAGTAAGTGCTGCGCAGTGATCGTGCAGCGATGCTATTTCGTGCATCCATTAGCAAAGTTTTACAGGCACACAAAGTAGCTACTGTGTTGTTGTGGTAGGTGACATCTCATAATGGAGTATCATCACACTGAATGGCAAAATGAAAAATTTTCAAAATAAAATGGATGCAGTGGCTTGATGTAGCATGAGCTCTGTGAGAACACTGTGGCCTTAATCTGTCAAGGGCAGAATATTTTATACTTTATTAGGATGGAATCCGCGTTGGGTTCAAACTCAGTTTGAGAAGAGGGAGCTGGCAAAAAGCCTAGGCGAGAGGACCTAATGAAATCATGCTTGAAGAATCTATAATGCATGCCCGATGCTACCAATTGACTGCATGCTCACTTGCTAGCCAGCGACGGCATTCATGGAGCGTGCCTACCATTGTCTGGCAGCAAGCATGTTACTGCTCGCTCCTACTGGATATGCATGAAGACAGAAACTATGCTATCCAATGTCTACGCTTGGCATTTCTTTTCTGTTCCCTCACATCCTTTCGCAGACATATTAAAAAGGAACGAAAGGAGTAAGAGGTGAACTGCATTATGGGTGTGTGAATAAGCCAGTAAACACCACTATATTAGAGCTATCTTTGGAGGGTTGTGAGGCAGGAATAACTAACAATGGGTTAGTCGCCTGGCTTGTGACCATTGAGTGCCGTGTTAAAGACATTAGGTGGTCGGCGTGCTGGTGTACACAGATTCCAGAAGAGGCTCTTCCGCTTCCTAGTAATGCATCCCTTCTGTGATATACACAAGTTATACAAATTCTACAAGATGTGCAAGGCAAGCTAGGACCCCAATTTGTCAATGTTCAGACTTCTTTAATGAACCTCTATCTAAAGCAGACACATCAGATTATAAGGCAAGGAAGGACAGGCGAACAGAATGAAATGTTACCTTTAAATGGTGCCTCTCTCTATTAGTAAACATTTTCTTGCAGCCAAAGAAATGCTACTCATGTAAGAGATGGCCTTCTTTCTGAAAAGGTCTGCTCCTGGACGTCATTGTGGGCTCATGGAAGACTTGGTCACGGCGTCCAGGTTCAATGATGTTGCAGCACCTACAAGAAATGAAACAAGGTTAGACATTTTAAAATAGAAAATATGGAGAAAAAATAATCAAAAATAATCAGTTAAAATGGGATTATAGCTACTACACTGACAAAGTCGGCTACAGAGAGAAAATGTCTTGGGTTGGCATCAATGAATGAATTGGCATAACTTATGCCTATATCAAACTATTTACCTAGCACCTATCCACCCACTATTTTAGAGGCGCTGATCTGTCATCGCACAGGAAAAACCTCCAGATCACACCACGCTGCTGCTAGCATGAAAATGATTTATGCGTTCCTTTGGCCTTTCATCACTTTATTTGATCAGAGATGGTGTGGAGGTAGGCCAGCCCACTCAGGATGATTAAACGAAAGGTCATGCAAACCGTGATCACGTGTGGCTTGTGTACCGTCGCAGTGTAGGTTGATCTTGTCTTGTGTCTCTGTAGAACGCGTCAGGACCCTAGTGGGTGTCGGAGCTTGGTAGATTTAGGAACGAGGGTGTAGGGAAGGCATTAGTGTGTCAATGTGGGCCAGGAGGGACAGAAGGTTTTCTCATCAGCCAGTAGTTTTCTGTCACCATTCCCCACATCAGATGGAGGAAGGGGTGAGAAAAAAGGCTGGTTTCACTTTAGAATGGCTACAGGTATGAGGGCATCTGCACTCTAGAGCCAAGAAGCTCCCTGGCCTTGGGGTAGAGGCCATCTTCCTGAAACCAGACACGCCTACCCATGGGGTGGTAAGAGAAGGAATGAGATGAGGATAGAGATGTGCATGAGTATGTGTTTGTTTTCACTGTCAGTCAGCATGTTGCTTTATCCTGCTTTTTCACGATGGAAAGCCTTCTGTGATCCAGACCAGTATGCTGGTTCTTTTCAAACACAGCCATGCGAGTTTCACATTTCCAAAGTCCAAGCACTGTCCAAAATAACCTAGACAGGGAGGGTTTGTTTAGCTACTGCTGTATTTTAAGACTACATATTGTTACATATCGTTGAAGATAGTGGAAATTATCTGTCAGGATTTGCATGGCAGAACAGTAATGCACACATTTCAGCTGTGGTTAATTAGTAAAAAAAAAATAAGTGCTGGTGCTCTGATCAGAAGACTGCTTGCACAGGCCGGTTTCTCCTGTTAGCACCGCCTAAAATACAACTATGAAAGCGGGGAGAGGATGTGGCGTAATGGCCAGAGCTGGTGACTTCGGCACTTGCGGACCAGGTTCGAGCCTCGGCGTCGGCTCAACATCCTGTGATTCTGGGCAAATCACTTAATCTCCCTATGCCTACCATAAATAAATGTGTCCTTAACTGCTGCTCATGAAAAGTGCCGGTGTTGATGATTAACTGCCAGTGCTGAGCACTAAAAACCACCGGCTCAAATTAAGCACTGCCTTTCAGTTAGGAAATAAGAAAATATATGCCTGGCTGCCAAGAACCAGAGCGCTGATCAGCAATTAACAACTTTTAATCGGCTCACTGCTAATTACTTTGAATGATTTTGACCTCACAACCATCTTCATTTTTTACCATGATAAACAGCGAGCCGAATTAATCTGAAATGCAATCTACACATCATAGGTGCATAGCACCAAACACTTGAGCAATTGTGTAAACAGTAGAGACCGTAAAGCCAGGTTGCACTCCAAGGTTGACGACACATAACACACCAAATTTGTAAGTAGCTTTACCATGCAACGATCTCATCCATAATTGTTTTACTATTGATTTATTTCTATTGGTGTTTTGCTTTTTTCTCATCACAGAACAGCTTCTCTATTCAACACCTCTACCACTGCTCTGGTTTTAGTGCTCCATCATGCCTACGTAACCATGTACCATTATTGTCCTCACTTAAGACATTTCTTGTAGACATCATGTCACTTTTTTCAAAATAAATATATGAAGGTTCCGCCTGCAACAGAAAACATACCCAATCAGTGTCGGCAACAAGTGCGGGGATAGGAGGGGAAAGTAACAGTGGCAGAGGGGCGTGTTCTCACACATGAAATCCAATAAGCACCTGTGCCATTTAGAAACACTCAGTGAGCATAACTGTAATAACCTGAACTGGTTTCTTGCTGAATCCTTATAGAATACTATCAAGCTGTGCCGTATCTTACGTGTACAGCCTCACTCTCGCACCTGGTGTCATACACTAGAATTCCTAAATAGCTTGCTCAGCTTCGAAAGTTTACATTTTATATCAGTTTTTAAGGTAGTTTGGGTACTATCCCATGATTTCGGCGTGTCCATCTGTATTGTTCTTTCAGTTACGTCACATGACCTACATTTGAGTCCTTTAAATGAAGACATGTACATTTGTATTCTGAGAATGTGTTTTAACTTTATGCTCACAGCGTGCCAGTGGACCCCTTATCGCTTGGCTATGTGATCCACTGACCATTTTGTTTTGATAATAAACATTTTCAGACTTCAAATTTGGCATGAGTGCGGATGTCTTTGAGTATCCTTGTGATGCTAATGCTATATGGTGTGTACGTAAAGCAGCAAAGTGGCTGCACAGTGGTCTCCAAGTGCCTTACTAAATCTTTGGCAACTTCTTATTGTGGTGCCTTCATGTTTTTACAAGGCGGATCTTGTCCCACACCCCACGATTGGTCCCCTCACTCTGAAGACATAGGGTTGAGCTGTTAACTCCACTGTAACCCTAAAGGAGAGCATCAAGTTAAGTAATCGCTTCATCTGGGAAAAGATTCAGCTCCGTGGAGCATCTCCAGTGTTGACGCCATAGGGTCCCAGGATGTTCTGTGGCATCCCTACAAGCACCTTCAGAACTGTAAAGTACTTAATCTAACTATAACCATCAGGTTTGTGGCACCACTAAATGACAGGTCTTCCAAAAGCCTATACACTGTTTTTCTTAGTAGATAATACGGGGTACCCCCGCCAAAACAGTATATATAGCCCACGCAGGGGAATTCTCCTACGTACTTCCTATTTCGACAATGACCACTGCCTCGTGAGTTTCTAAAACGCCCCCACTCCACAATGACTGCTCTCTCACACATTTTTCCGCCATGAATGGTGATGAGTTATTCCCTCATGGGTCAGTGGGGAGCATCAGAGACATGGACCAGGGTCAAGAGGTAAACACACATTTGAAGTGGCAGAGAAGCACTTTATTATGTATCTGTGTGTTTTGTTATTTTGTTATTGTGGCGTGAGCGCTCCACTTAAAGGAACAAAGTAACATATGCCTCCCTTCTACTTCTAATGTGTCAATGAGAGAAAAATAGCCACAGTCAAGAGTCAACTTTCGGCTGTTAAATTCTGCAGAAAGTGAGAGAAGTTACAATGGATCAAAGTAAAACAAACATTTTGGCTCCCTTGTTTTTTGTTTTATATTGTGGGTCTATCAATGGCAAAAAAGTGTTCGTTGTAACTTCCTCGTTAACAGCAAACTGTAAACCTCGAATATTCACTTTTAGTTGCGACCATAATTTAACCTAGGGGCAGATTTTATTGAGAGTCAACCGTGAAAGTGCAACTCGAGACGTCCTCTGACAATCCTTCGTGATACTGACGCAGCAGAGGTGGGGAATACAAAAGGTATTTCATAAGGGGAGGGGTGGTCACACCTCTCATTCAAGCACCATCCAAGCATGTGATTTTTGTATATTTGACCCCCATTCGGGTGACTTTGCTCTGCATGATGGCTGTGTTTGTACTTGATTTATGTCATTCATTTGGTGATGGCAGTATCCATGGAAGGGTTAATTGTTTCTAGAAGGTTCTAATATACTTGCAAGCATTATAGTTGTTGTTAAAGTAAAAGTCAGCGACAAGGAGGTGTTGCCAGTAAATCTGTTTATCTTCCAGGGGATTAGCATCACTTTTTGTACCCCTCACATGAACCTTTCCTGCCACACCTCCTTTATAATTTTGCTACAGTTTTACTAAAAGAAGTGTTGGCTGATTCACAAAAAATACTGTTCTTCTGCTTTTTGGCGCGTAATCCAAGGAGGCCCTTTCTTTCACACTCCTGGCCTGGCTCGGGTTTGCCAATTTCATATAAATAGCCCCACGTGGGCTTAATCAGATAACATGTGAGCGCCTGTCCTGACAGAGTAGCAGTTCAGCCAATGAAAGAACCTCTTCATAAGACACCTTCAAGTATAGTCAAGGTTTCCTCCACAATCTACTCCAAAGCACAGGTAGATCGAAGGACACCGGGAGGCAGATTGGCAGCACCCCGAGTTTGTTCTTAGCAGCACGGTCATCCACCCTTCACTACCAGAAGGAACAACGTTCTGCCAGTGTTTCAGGTGTCCATTTCAAAGGGCTCCATCTTTTCAAGGTCAGACTTGAGTAATGTATTTGGTGCTAGTTCTGTTCTTTCAAGATTGGTCCTTGTAGTGTTATTTATCACATGTCTTAAATGCAAAACCAAGAGCTCCAGAATGCAAAGAAAGAAAACAGAACCTAGATGGGATTCTGATATCTGACACTGAACAACTTGATCACTGCCAGCCTCAGGCAAGTCACAATGTGCCCTTCTCAAGCGTTCTCAATGGAGAGGCGATGGCCTTGCATGGCACATCCGTCAACTCAATAAAAGAAGAAAGTGGAGCAGCAATTGTGGTCCGTGTCCAGGGCAATCACCGTGGAATCATGTTATTCCCGGCTCGGCCACAAGCACCAACCACAGTAAGCCTCAAAGGTAATGTTCAACATCTCACAGCAGCACTAGTCCCCCACAGAATCAAAGCAAACACTAATCAAAGAACCAAGGGATCTATGACTGGTGCAGACCTCCCGCAGATTAGGAAAGTGCTTCAGAAGCTACCTAGGAAATCATCTTTCAGCATGCAAGATTTGAAAGTCAATTTGAAAGATTATCCTTTTTTTATCATCCTCCTTGAGTTTCTCTCAAATGTACTTTTACCCTTTGAAAAATGTATATATTTCACAAAACAAAGTTGTATAAATCGAAGAGTGGGGGATGCAGGTGTTGGAATAGGGTTATGTAGGTAGAAATGTAAGTTATGATATACTTGTTGGGTGTGAACATAAGGTCAGAGTGAGTGTGGATGCATGTGGCAAATCGAATTTAGGCATGAGGGTGCATGTGGCAGTGGTGGTTTACGGGTGATGGAAAGGAAACAAGATGTTAAAGGAGATGAAATGAAGTGGACAGCAGTAAGATGTTGGGACAAGCATGAAGTTGTGTGCAAGTGGCACGTAGGCTCAATCAAGTGTTGTAGCTGGTTATACAGGTGCTGGTGTGGAGTGCATGGGAAGGTCTGGTGTAAGCTAGGGTGTAGGTGGAGGGCCAGAGTAGTGATTGTTTTAGTGATGCGGTGTGAAGGGTGTACATAGTGGTGTAGGAAGTGGTGCAGGAAGTGGTAGAGTATCACAGCATTAGTAGTATTTCTACATCAAAGTGCTGTGAGTGGCAAAGAACAGTTTGAGCGGTGACAGCCCAAAGCAGAAAGACCCTCAGCAATCCAATTACTAAGAGAGGGGACTAATCTGCAAAAAAACAGATTTTAATTTTCTTATGGAACATCAGGTGCAAATTTAGGATCCAGATTTGTTCAGGAAGGGAGTTCTACAGCCTGGCAGCCACCACTGGGAAAGGACATTCCCCCCACCTGAATTTCTTGCATAGAGGAATCACCTCCATATATCATCCAGCTGATCTCAGAGGCCTCCTTGGTGCATTCCAGTTCAGGGACGTCCTTGGGATAACTCCACCCTGGAGATTGAAGAGCTTTGTGTGTCAAGCAGCGAGTTTTAAGGGACTCCCGCTTCTTAACTGGGAGCCAATGAAGGATCTCAAGCCTTCCCTGATAGGAAGGGCGTTTAGGTACTCCCAGGACAAAATGTGCAGCAGCATTCTGAATGATTTGGAGCTTATTTAAAGAGTATTGTTTGGCATTTAAATATAGAGCATTACAGTTGTCAAGGTGAGAGGTGATATGTGCAATGACGGCTGACACCCTGAGCTCTTTCGGGCGTAAAGGCAGTATTTTCTTCAAGATCCCAGTCATCCAGAAATAGGAGCTCACTGTTCTATTAACCTGAGTGACAAGATGTTATCAAAATCACAGCAAGGTTTTTTGCCGCTGGAGCGGGTAAAGTTCCACATGTGTCTGGCCAGCAATAGTTGGCCCAAACTGAGCTATCCACTCCGAATGCCATGATCTCGGTTTTATCCTCATTCATTTTGAGCCAGTTCTCCCTCATCCACCAGCTACTCTCCTGCAAAAAAAGCCCTAAACCTGCCCGCCACCTCTTCCCAGTCATCGGAGCTGGAGGCTATGATCTGGGTGTCATCGATGATATCTGGAAACAAAAGAGCGCGCCAGTTTCACCAGAGGGGCAATATACAAATGAAATAGTCTTAGGGAAGACCCATGGGGAATCCCACTGGGGAACTGAAAGGGTGCTGCTCTGATGTCTTCACAGCTAACTGTAATCATTCTATCCCACAGGATGGATGCAAACCATTTAAGGGCCGCGTCCTTCAACCCGGCCTGCCGCAGCCTCTGCACCAACAATGATGGAGATTTGGTGTCAAATGCTGCTGACAGGTCAAGCAAAACCAGGATAGCCAGGCATCCCTGGTCAACTTGCCTGTGAATGGAATCCGCGATAGCTATAAGTGCAGATTTGGTGCTATTATTCCTTCTGACCCTGTTCTGAGAAGGGTCCAGGGTTTCTTAATCTAGGAGATACTTGGCTAATTTGTAGATTAAACGCTTCTCCAAGATCTTGGCAGGAGCAAGCAACAAAGAGATCGGGTACGAGTTTTTCAGATCACTGAAGTCTCCTTCAGTCTTCATAAGGATGACTACTGCCACCTTATAGCCCTGTGGTTACACCCAGGACTCCAGGACCTCCGAGTAGATCTTCTCCATGGCCTCTGCCACAGATGTAACGGTCTAGTTGTCCCTGCAGAAAGGAGCCCCTAGCCCGGAAGGAGAAGCACACATTCTATCACTCTCTGGCCCGGCGTGGCGTGGCCAGACCAAATCCCAGACCGAGCCAGAGACTGGCAGACTTTGTATGCTAATCACTTGTTAAGGTTTTGAATATCAACTTGGGATGGAATGTAACGGTCTAGTTGTCCCTGCAGAAAGGGGCCCCAAGCCCGGAAGGACAAGCACACATTGTTTCACTCTCTGGCCAGGAGTGGCCAGTGAGCTTAAATAAACGGGCAGAGGTCGCGCGTGACTTCCGGCCCACTACAGTGCTCATGAGTCTGCATGTGTTCCTGTTAGCGCCGCTATCACTACAGATGCTGTAGCCTATGATACCATCACAATAAGGTCTGGAACCAACTGCAGGACCCTAGGTGGACAAGGGTTTGTCAGGTGAGCCCAAGGTGGTGTCACCTAGCAGGGTCTTGATTTTAAGCTCAGGCAGCGGAGGGAACCTGACTAAGCAACTGGGGTTAGGTCGTTCTGAAGACGTATCTTCCTGGCAACAGGGTGACTGTATCCCAGAATCAACGAGTTCGTCCATGGGAACCGGGAAGTCTGCATAGATCTTCATGAGCTTATCTTTGAAGAACTCTGCCACGTTACTGCAGAAAGCTTTTGAGTGTTCAACCAACTGATAAATAGGAGGTGACATAATAGTGCACACCGTATTGAACAGCTCTTTCGAGCCGTTATTAGCCGACCTGAACCTCTGGGAGAAGTATACTTATTTTGCTTCTTTAATCAGACTTTTATATTTAACAGTGAGCTCCCTGAGTTTGACTCTCTCTTCCAGTTTAGGAGCCAGTCTCCATTTCCACTCCTGCCTCCTACGCTACCTTTGGAGCTCCTTGAGCTCCCCTGAAAACCACGGGCAGGTGTTGTCTTCCTATCCTGCAGCCGGCTGTCATCAGGGGGCCAACCTCTTTTACTGCCGACCTGACTCATTTGTTAAAATTCTCTGCAGATGAGCCCAAGCCCCAAAGGTCCTTCTCCTTAAATTTTTCCAAGGCATTAGCAAACTCCCACTCCTCAATTTTCCCCCAGTTTCTGATGCTCTTAGAGGTGCTCCGTCTGCTTTACACCAACCGTGCCTTATAGACTTTAAACAATACCACACTTTGGTCAGACCAGCTTATTGGCATGCATTCCCTTTCGTCAAGGTTTGTTGATTAGAAAAGATTCCATCTAGTATATGCACGGCTTTATGAGTCGGGATATTGATCCGTTGACTCACACCGAAACGGAGCATGAGATCCAGGAAAGCCCTGGTGTCCAGCTCACACTCTTCATCCAAGTGGAGACTAAAGTCTCCCAGAATGGTGATGTTATTGCAAGAAATACAGGGCTCAAGCACTTGGTGCCAATTAGCAATAAGCTGCTTTTTGGAACCAGGTGGACGGTAGGTCAGCAGTCCTGCTAACATCACTGAATGTTTATCTTTAATTTTAAAATGCCCCACCTCACAAACTTCAATGGCAGTATTAGAGGACTCGAGTGTGCAGCTCAGCTGTTCTCTAAAATAATGGCTAGGCCGCCCCCCTTCATGCAATTCTGTCAAGTCTCACCACCCCATAACCTGGTGGTGTGACGATTGTAAAATCTTGGCCAGAGTCCTCCTTGGCCTAGGTCTCAGTGACGAATGAACGGTCCAACTGGGCTTTCTCAATCATCACTCGAAATTTCTAAGCTGTGTTTAATCAGGGAGTGTGCATTCACTGATGCACAGCATAGGGCCTCTTTAGTCTTTGAGACACCCCCAGTGTGTTCTTCCCGAGAACTCCTGGAGGAAGCAACTTCTGGAGTCAGCGCTTCTCCAACCTTAGGGTTCCCAATGGTCCAGTTGGATGAAGAGGTACACCACTGTCCCACCAACCCAGAGCCTAACACTTTTGGGCACGTTTAAATCCTGGGGGTAAGCACATCCTGCTTGAGGGAGTGTCAGACACTAGCAAACTTCCCTCAGCAGAGCGTTTAAGTGCGGTGTACACTAAGATGGCCGCCAACGGAGAGAACAGGCTCTAACAGGCCCTGGTCGCAACCCCACAGGTATTTCAAATCAGAAACTAAAACAATATCCTAAATGCCCCTGTTACACACACAAGTAAGGAAACACTTTTTTAAAGGATCACTAACGGCTTTAGCTTGCAGAGGCCAACACCTCCACCGAAGTCTCACCAGAAGTGGCTTAGTACACTAATGTGTCCTTTATAGGGGCCTGTGTTCGACCTCATGGTCACAGATTCAAATCTCAGCGGGTCCATTCAGCCTTTCATCCATCTGGGGTCGATAAAATGAGTACCATTGAGTTGGGTAACAAAAATATCAGTTATTCAGCTCCAAGATACCCTTCTCGGTGAACGTGTGATTTACAGATGCACATGTTATTTTATGTCTGGAGTGTGTAGGAGCAGGATGTAGTTGGTGTACAAGTGGAAGTAAATGGTTACAAGATGTAAGTAGTAGTGTTGTTCGGTTAAGAGAAGTTTTGTGATGTGGGCTTTAGGTGGTGATGTAGGGAGTAGTGTTTGTGGTTGTGTTCTATGTAGGCAGTGTAGGATGGTGGTGTGGAGACTATAAATAGAGTCGTTTTCCCACTATGCAAAACTAGAAACTTAACAACAGTTTCACTGGGGACTGTCAGCCCCCAGCCCCCCCTGCTACCATCCATTTTATTCTCTAGAGGTCTTAAAGTATGAGTAACAAATACTGAGTGCTTCTATATAGATGAGTGGTTCATATGATATCAAGTTACCAGGAAGCTGCAATAACCACAGTGTAAAAAAGCACAACGGGAAGAGAAACCCAATGACGACAGGAGGGTTTACAGAATGACTCCAAACCATCATTGCAAAAACCAGATTTTCTTACTGCTACTTGTACATTACATTTAAAGATAAGACGCCACTTAGTAGCTTGATTCCAGCTATATAAATGCATACAATTAAGAATCATTTTTATTCACACGCCCCTCATGAATAAAGTTAATTTTAAATCGCATGATGTATAATATAATTGATGTTGTTGGTGTTTATTGTGCCCCTTTAAATCGACAGGTTTGTGGAATGTGGACCCACTAGCGAAAAGTGACTCCCCTTTAATAGAAATATATATATAAAGGTATTCCTTGCAGACTCCACTCAACCAACTTTGTAGGTGTTTGGGTGACCAGGAGACTTTGGTGTGCTGCTTGTCTACATAAGCAACGAACTGAAGATCATATATCAAGATATTTGCGATTCTGCTGTTTGGTCAAGTATATACCATCATATCCTTCTCCTCTGGCAGTGTAATCCGCAGTAGGTCTATCCAAAATTGTCAGTAAATTTGCATAAATCACACAATGGGTAAATCTAACAAATTGACCAATATTATGAAAGTGCAAAATGTTGCACTTTTATTGCAGCAGAGTGCAGAGTACAGGTTTCAGCAGGAAATCAAATGTCTCGCGAGAGTAAAATATGTCACATGACACATTTTCTCTATGAACTAGCTCTCTTTCTGGAACCTCAGGCAGCTATTGAATGCGTGTATACACTCCTGTATAATTTTCATTCAAGATACCTCAAAGTACATTTTGGGTAAATTATGTCATTTTCAATGATTACTGTACGGGGGAGGGGGAGAAATGACAACATTTCACACCCTTAGCCTTCAGTCCACTGGGCTGGGACTGAATAGTTGTGTCTTTTATTTGTCCATGGTCAATAATGAGGTCAACAGAGTAGTCACTATGTGAGTGATAGTTTTGTTAGTTGTATTCCCAAGTAACAGTATTTCTGTGTATGATCTGCTGCCAGTAATTAAACTATGGGGAGAGGATATGGTGTAATGGCCAGAGCAACCGACTTTGGAGCTGGGGAACCAGGCTCGAGTCTCAGCATTGGCTCAACATCCTGTGATTCTGGGCAAATCACTAAATCATCCGTGCCTACCCAAAATGAATGTGTCCTTGTGTACGTAACTGGTGCTCATGTAAAGCGCTTCAATACCTTCGGGTCAAGTCCACGCTGTATAAAACTGCAACAAAAAAAAAACATTTGGGCATCATGGCTAAGATTTCTCTGCAAAATGAATTAAGTATGTTTAACAAGATTTATATTACTGTTCCTGACTGCAGACACCCCTAATGTCTAGGTCTGAGCATCCAAAAAAGAGATGCTTATGCCTCTGTGAAATCAAGCGCCATAGGTCACAATGCTAATGTATGTTTTGGTTTGTTTTGGTACCTAAAAATGACTTGACCATCACTTCCCAGGCCTCGCACCTATCTGTGAATATTTCTTATCCCTATCTTTTTTTGGCAAGGTTTCCTTCTGTGAAAACTTGCCAACCAGAGATTATGTGCTGGGTGTCTGACAAGTATTAGAAATGAGGTGGCTTGTGAAATCACTAGGACGGCCGTTCTTAACCTGTTGACGTCTGTGTACTCCCACTGAATGACGGAAGCCGGGGACCACTGCCTAAGACATTTCTACGATTTGAACTTCAAGACAATGCACAAAAATACAGAAACAAGTACACATCAAACAAATCCAAAAAGTCTGAAACGTGTTATGCAATTCAGGTATAAAAGTATGCAAAAGGTAAAAATGATACCTTAATGGGAAGGTTGGAGCTTTTCAAACTGCTAGGATATGCTAGATTCCAGCCATCGCTATCATTTGACCTCCTAATGCATGTTCTCTTTTTGTCAGAGCATACTATTACTTTCGTTGAATTGGGCCACCAATCGGCCGCACTAGACTTCGTTTGCTGTGCTTGCACTGTTCCCATGAACCAAGCGAAGGACATCTATTTAAATTTTAGTCTCCAATTTAAAATTACTTCACATTTACAGAGTGTTAAACGTTTTCAAAGTTGCTTTTTCTTAGTGTAAATGCTTCAATAATTTGCTATTATTATTTGAGTAGGTGCATGGACCCCAGGTTAAGAACCTCTGTTCAAGTGGACTTCAATGGAAACATTTGAAACTTAATGCTATTTGTAAAGTTTTTTGCTTCACTACATCAGTGTAAAAATCATGATTTATGCTACAATTTATCACATTTTCAACATTATTAAAACTGTTGATGCTCATGATACGCTCCGCAGTAAACAGGTAGTATTTATCTACTCTGTAATGAAAAGTAAAAAGCTGACTAGAACGTACATTTGCAGTTTAAATTAAGCATATATTTTCCATCAGAGAATTACAATGTAAATATGCAAGTGGACTGAATCAAACTACAGTACTACAATTATATCTTTGGCTTTGCTGCTCCCAAATACAAGGACATTTATTTACTAGCCCGCCAGGTGCTTCCAGTAAGCGTCGCTGTGCTATGTTGCAGAGAGGTGGTCCAGGCTGTGCCCCTTTTTATACCTCTCTGCAGCGCACCTCTGTGGCGCTTACTGGTGGTACCTAGTGGGCTAGTTGGACCCTCAGGATTTAAGGGCACTTAATCTCCCAACTTAAAACGGCCACAGGGCGTGTTTACACAGTGGTGTTGGGAGGGGACGGGGCCTGAGGTGACGTGTGCAAACACGCCTTGTGGCGCGTTTTAAGTTGGGGAAATAATTCCCCTTCAATCCTGAGGGCTCCTGGGGGCCAACTAGCCCACCAGGTGCTTCCAGTAAGCGCCACTGCGCTGCGTTGCAGAGAGGTGGTCTAGGCTGTGCCCCTTTTTACACCACTCTGCAACGCAGCTCTGTGGCACTTACTGGAGGTACCTAGTGGGCTAGGTGGACCCCAGGGACCCTCGGGATTCAAGGGGACTTTATCCCCCAACTTAAAACGACCACAGGGCGTTTGCACACATGTCACCTCAGGCTCCCCCCTCCCTTCACCAGTGTGCAAACGCACCCCGTGGTGCGTTTTAAGAGGTAGTTTTAATCCCCCTGCCCTATTATGAACTAGGGACTTACAGAGGAGGTCATGTTAATCACAGAGGTACCCCAACACATAGTGTTCCCTAGTGTATGAAGGTGTTTTCACTGTGTCTTTTAGCATACCACTGGCTCTAGGCCTGGTTAGTCAGAGTCAGTTAACACCAGTACCCGTCTGAAAAGGTTGTGGGCACAGAATGATTTTGTAACAAGGCTCTTTCTGCTCCTCTGTTGGTTCTTTCTGCACATGTCTTGCTTCTTCCTACACTTTTCTTCGTCTTTGAGGACTTCTGTTGCTTCTTTCTGCATTTCTTTTGCTTCTTTTTGCGCGTTTTTTCTTCTTTCTTCACATGTCCTACCTCTGTAGGCATAGTTAGAAACTAGCATTTAAAAAACCTTACAATTTCACTTAAAAACCATAGGTTTCAGGCATGTTATAGTTAGAAATTAGCATTTAAAAAAACCTTAGAAATTCACTGAAAAAAACATAGGTTTCAAGGGGGTTATAGTTAGTTGGACATTTCACTCGTACAAAACCATCGAAATTCCCCCGTTATAGTTAGTTCAGCTAACTATAACTCGCGCGCCCGCAATGCACTGCTGATGACGTCACATATTACATCACTCATGACATGGTCAGTGACATCACTCATGACATCACTGATGACATCTCAAATGACATCACTGATGATATCACTGATGACATCATCCTTGCGATAGAGTGGCAGACCTCCTCTCACCCTAATATAACCTTTGATACACACACTCAAAAATAGAAACTAACATTTTCAAAACAATGGACACACCAATACCAGTTACAACATGCCTATTCAGTAATTCCAAGATCTACACACACATCCACTCATTCAGCAAGTCCTATACAGTCACTCATCATATGTACTCATACACCTATACATCCTGTTACAAACCGACATTCATCCATAGAGTCACTCACACACATAGTCACACATGCAAACAAAGTATCAAACATCCATTTACTTGCATATACAGTTATACACACACCACCACACTTACTTCTATAGAAACTTACACATACTTACTCTCTTAAGCAATCACTTGTAGAAAAACACATACTAACTTCTACAGGAACTCTTCCAATCTCTCACTCTCACATATACTCACTTATATACAACAATACTCACATATTCTATTTTAAAACATATGTAGTTACTCATAAAGACACTATTGAGACAGTCATTCACTCACTTACACACCCATACACACACTCATCCACCCATACAGTCCTGCACACATGCTGTCTTCAACACATACAAACAGTGAGTCACTCATTCATGCATCTATGCGCTACGTAACATCCCCACCAAACCATACAGACACTCAGACACTCATACTGACACTCAAAAAACCAATTAATAACCTATATAGACACTCATGTAGCTACTCACCAACCCATGCAGCCACTTATACACAAAGTGAGACTGATACAGATATTTACATATTTAAACATTACTCACTATCCCATGTATTCACTAAGATAATCAGTCATACAATTAATTTTACAAAAAAGAATCATCCATTTAGACACTTACATACCCATTTATTCTTCCATCGACCTTGAGATATACATATATAAAACATATTTATTTTCAGGAAAACCCACATTCACTGGGTGATGTCATCAGTGATGTCATGAGTGATGTCATGAGTGATGTCACTGAACATGTCATGAGTGATGTAATATGTGACGTCATCAGCAGTGCATTGCGGGCGCGCGAGTTATAGTTAGCTGAACTAACTATAACGGGGGAATTTTGATGGTTTTGTACGAGTGAAATGTCCGACTAACTAAAACGCCCCTGAAACCTATGATTTTTTCAGTGAATATATAATATATACATACACACACATACATACACACACACACACACTCTCTCTCTTTCTCTCTCATAGACACACACTTAGCTTTATACTAACATTCCACCTTTAAACTTGGCTGTAGTCACGCAATAAGCATGGGAAAGAGCCACAAAAGCCATTTTTTCCACGTTGGAGGAGGATAAGAAGGGATTTCTTCACGTGGAAAACTATTTTTTGTTAGAAAATATGAAAGTGTGATTGCACCTTTGACCCAACCCTACACCTGTGAATTGTTTGCTTTGCTGCAGAATTAGAGCTCACAGGCATAAGGCAAAGAAATTACAAATAAGTCTTTCTTTTCCCTGGTGTATCCGTGGAGCTGTAGAAAATGACTAAAATGCAAAAAACTATGCAAATCATTCAACTGCATGTCCATGTGGATAGCATTCCTCATTTATTGTTAATCACCCTCTGCCAGATTAGAGCCAGGATGTTAAGATGGTGTGTGCCAGCAATCTCCACACAGGCGGAGGAGCAGAGCCCCACTCCCAGGAAGCAGCAAAAGAAAGAAAGAAAGAAAGAAAATGAAAATAACATAATGTTGTCATCATTTTATTTTGTGAATCGGCCCCTTAGCGAACACAATATTGGTTGATACATGTGGCCCTCAGTCCATAACATTTTGATTAACAATACTCTCCCACAGTCCCCGTCTCTGTCGAGGGCTATATTGATTATAGGTCTGGTGTTGGCCAAAATCTTTTGATTTATTAAAATGATATACATAACGTATTTACTTATCGGTGCTCCAGCTGCCCTCTTCATTAACTGGGCGGTAGTTGTGTCAATCCCATTTTTCCTCTTCACTCTACAGCATACAGAAGACCCAGTGGCCAAATTCAGCTGCTGGCCAACTTCACTGTTAGTAAAAAAATTCTGATCTTTCACAATGTGCAAACCCACACACAGATTAGTTCTCATCAGCGACAACTAAGCCATTGTGTACTTTTTTAAACTCCCAAAGCAGTTTTCCTTTCAGTCAATGTCTTTCTTTTATATAGGCAAGGGCCTCCTGCAAAAGTACAGTTTTACAAAAACCTTGACAAAACAAGCACTGACATATCAAATGGCTGGCAGTCAAAGCAGACCAACTGGTGTCACCAACGCTTACTTTTCTATAACGCCAGTCATTAAAATTTAAGAGTAACTGAGGCATGTCTAAATGGATTCAACAGGGAGGGACAGGGTGAGGGAGGGATGGGCATGTCTACAGCTTGGATTTGAATGACATTTTATTATAAGGTGACAAGTAATTTACAGTCAGAAAGTAATCTATGAGATTTCCCAATTAGCTCCCAATCTGAAGTATCCAATGCAATAGGAGAACCCATATTAACTCAGTGTACGAGTTTCGGCACTTGTGTCTGGTGCACAGGCTTTAACTCCTGCTCATGACTTAATGGACCATCCTGATCTTCGAGAAGTTCATCTCAAGTTTGGACTATTATGATGCCATCTGCCTGGGCCTCACTGCCATGACAATGAACAAGCGGCAGAGGCCCTAGAACCATTATTAGAACCACTCACCCCGGCTGATCTTTGGACTAAAGACCTCAGACCACATTACCCATGCGTTAAATTCCCTATATTAATTTCCAATCACACAATGGTCCCATTTTGAAAGCCTCTATATACTGCATAATGCAATAAATATTCAAAAGCTGGTCCACCAATGGGGCATCTGCATTCACTATCCCACATTTCCTAGCCAAAAAAGGTTCTGCATACTAACCCACTCCACCTCCCCCAAACGCCCAGCAAAGACGGCACTCAACACTACATAAAACCAAACCAGAGTAAAATGCACAATGTAAAGTAGATTAACATGTAATGCTTTCGAGGGAAGCTAGAAATGTGGCCAAAGCATTGCTAAAGATCCAGAGGTGTTGGGATCAGTGCTAGCCTTGCAGACATCTTAGCTGCTGAGAAGTGCTCAGAGATATGCATGAGTCAGTCTCTGAATTATGGGTGCTGTGCGTGTGCTCTCTGCATACCTCAAATAATTAAAAATGTTATAAGGCATTGCAGCTGGTAGAGCTTAATCACCAACAGATTGTGTACTAACGTGGACCACTTCGTGTAGTTCTGAGGTACGTCATTTCCTCTAAATACATGTGCAGAGCATATGTGTATCAGTGGTGAACCAACAATGTGGCTTATCCTTTGAAGAACAAAACAATGTAGAAACCAGAGAGGTGCATCCAGCATTTTTCAGCCAGAGAGGGAGCTCTTTTTCTGAGTTCCGGGTGAAAGGCACACAGAAATCGAACAATAGCAATACTAGTCTGCAGACTGGCTGCATAGGTAAGTTTCGATTCCCTATTCACAACAGAATTTGCCTAAATTGTTTTAGCATACATCATCCAAAATTGTCGTCTCCAATTTGCAGTTTCAACAAAAACAAAGGACCGTGCTTACTCAAGCGTGTTCTCACAAATAGGCAGAATCACTTATCAATCAGCTAGACAATCTGCCCAACAACCTCCAAAGGATGGAGAAGGGTGAATAAAACCAAATGAGTGCCATTAGTAGCCGACACTACAGTCTTGGCCCAAACAACTATTAATATTCAAAGGTTCTTGCCCAAAACTTGGAAAAACTCAATAAATTTAAGAAGAACTAAAATTACCGCATAACATAACTTTGCTACACTGCACTATGACTAGCACGCTTTAGTTAAGTGAGAAATGTATGTACATACCAGTTATGGTTATCCCTTTCAGAGATTTCTCTATATCAACATGGTGAGCCAATGGTGGCACACAACACCTAGAACAGAAATGCTAGAATCCACCTGGCACTGTTCATCAGGGAAACTGTGGATATCAATTCTGTATTTTCAAAGAGCTCATTCCCACTGAGTTCAGCCATTTAAATAAAGACTTAATGAATAACTCATAAGCAGGCAGTATGACTTGGTAAGTTCAAGAATGGCTGTGAATTATACTTTGATCTGCAAGTCCCAAGTTAGAATCCCAATAAGGTCTGCTTAGCCGTCCATCCTTTGGAAGCGAGTACGCTGAGAACCATTAAATTTGGTAAAATTCACACTTGTTAAGTGCAGCACTTTAAAATGGCAGACGTGTGGTGTTGAGTGCTACATAGAGAACAAGCATATTGTTTTAAGAAAAAAATACCATTTCACAAGAGCACTCAAATATTCTGCAGTGATATTTGGATGAGAATAATACATCTGAGGCCTGTTCCGAGCCACTCCAGGAAAATACCAAAACGACTGACACTCTGTAATAAGTCAACAGCTGCCCTTAGAAATCTTAGAAGCAGCTATGATTAATGAATCTAATGAGTGAAAGTGAGTGCATTCATGCAGCATTACTAGATGCCAAGTTTTGACCACCCTGTTCTTCTGGTATCTGTTCAGTGGATGCTCTGACTGGACCAGAGATCCGTCAGTTACTATACCGTGACTGCGGATTGGCCAAAAGCATAATTTGGTACAGATAAGCATTCAGTCTTGATAAGGAATAAACGGAAATTCGAGTGAACATAACCCAAAAATAATTGTAGCAAATTGCAACTACCGAGTCCTGCGCAAAAGTTAACAAGCATTGGCATAGCCAATAGGTCTTGCCTTTGGGACCTTATAAGTGTTTAGCCATGCAACAGTTGCAACAGGCCACGAAAGTTAAAGTGATCACGATCAAAAATCAAAGCGGCCGCGAAAGTGAAAGCAATCGCGGTGAAGCGCGGTGCACGCGCCCGCGCACATGCACTGTAGCTCTAGGCTGGCCTGGTAGCACTTTTTGTAGCCCTCTCAATAAGTCTTGTCAGACCAGCGCATGCGCTGGGACAGGCGAGACATAAAAACGTTAAGAAAAAAAATAGTGAGGCAACGGTGAGGGGTAGATGAACAACAAAGGTGAGGCAGGGTGCAGGACAAGTAAAGACTGCCTAGTGGCAAGGGGCAGTAAAGAATTAATAGAATACATTTTTAAAAAGTACATATGTACAGAGGTAAGGGAATCAATGGATGAACTTGTGTGGGGCTGGAGGAGGCAGGAACCTCAGGGATTTGTAGGTGGGTGGAGAAGTGAGCGGTAAAGTAGCACAGTGGAAAGAGAGTAAGAAAACATGCACTTCCATGGAGTGCAAAAGGCAAAAGTATAAAGTAGTTCCTTGAACGTGAGCAGTGAAAGTGTACAAGTCATACAAAAAAAAACATGCTCTAGGGAAGGGACACTCACAAGAAGGAGGAAAGCTATTGAATTAGAAGCAAGAACATGAGTGACAAGAAAGCCAACCAGTGCTAGCAATGAACTGGCTCAAAGCTCACTGCAAATATTGGAACTGTCTGCAAAAGGTCCTCGACAACGTCAGATAAAAGCTGTTTGTAGATGAGACTTAAAAATACTTTTACACCTTCAGACCAAAACTAAAGAATGGATTGACAAAAGTGAACTTGTACAATCTTTTTTGTTGGTTCTTTTTTTCTCACCTCTGCTTTGCTTACATTTGTTAGCAGTATAATTCAGGGCAAATAGCTTGCCTTTTATTTTCTGATGGTGCTAGGCTGCAGGCTCCCCTCTACTTTCAATTAAAGTAGCCAGCTGGTTAGACAAAGAAATCCAAACATTCATGACTTTAAAGACTATGCTCGCAAAGACATGACAGAAATTCATTTTCGGCAAGGGAATAGATACTGAACAAGTAAAACAAAACACTGTCATAGGAGACCTTTTATTCGACCAAATTCTATAAAGACCAACTGACAATTTAAATGTAGAATATGTGTTCCTTATTTGGATCAGAAATTCAAAATAAGGAGTTGATTTTAAGTTTGTATATTGCATTCATTTCCCCCCTCATGTCTCACACTTTCCTTCAGTTCCTTGTCCCTTCCTCTTTGAGTGAGGCCAGGTTGCTTATGTTTCCCCTCACTCAGTCTATTGCAATGGGTTAACACTTCTGCAGAGTTCATTGCTCATGTCTCTTTTTAATTCTGCTTCCATTCGTATAAGCAGACCTCACTTGTGAAGAGGCGATAGAAGATGCAATCAGTGAAGGCCCCAAGGCCTAATGGCTTACCAGCACAGTTTGTCAAAAGTCTGTGTCAAACTGACTCCATAACCCCTTGGCACTGTTTGAGACCGCAAAGGATGAAGGTTAACTTTCTTCTGATTTGCAGCTAGCCATGGCGGTAGTCACAGACAAAAACAGGAAATGTGACAATGAGTGCTCATCAGACAGACTCAACTCTCTCCTCAATGTAGAGAGTTTGATATTTGCTAAATGTTGGTGGACACCTGCCTGCATAGGGCCATTGAAACCCTCATACATTCCGACAAATCACGGTTCATACCAGAAAAGGCAAGACACTGAATCTCAGGTGGTTGTACAGATGTTATGGTAAATGCAGAGAGGGCTGTTGAACTGGCATTGATCCTGCACTTGGATGCGACTAGAGCCTTTATCTCCGTCGAATGAACATATATATTTGCAATCTTGGTTAAAATTGGTTTTGGGTCAGAGAACTTGTCATGGCTTAAAGCAATGTAAATGCAGCCAATGACAAGGCTGCATTTAGGAAACAGAAAAGGTCCGATGAGGGCCTGTGATGACCGCCCTTGACCTAGGGTCAAGGTAAATGGCATACTGATAGAACCCTTTGGGGCAGGAGTGTCCCTTTTTTTCCCATGATATTTGCTCTGGCACTGGCGTCCTTGATGTGTTGAGTCAGGAGGGATGCTTTCATGCAGGGCTTGAGATCAGAGGACACTGGGATAGATGAATATTGCTTTATGCTGATGACATCCTTCTCTATATTGTTGAGCCTGATAATACCTTGCATAGACTTCTGAAGATCTTTAGCATTTCTGGACAATATTATAGAATCAGAATTAGCTGAGGGAAATCTGTACTCTATCCACTGTCTGACTGATGTCCGGGACTGAACTACGGTTGCCAACTCGTAATAGATCAAAAGGGCTTCAAATATCTTGGCATATATATCACCTGCGATAAAAAAAGTATTTTTTGACCGCAACCTATATATGGCATTAGATACGCTTTGAGAAGATGTGCACCACTGGAAGAAATTTCTCTCCTTGGCAAAGAAGCCCTGGACCCTGGAGGGGTTTTTCAGACAGTCAGTAGTTGATTTTCACCTGCTGGTCTGGGATTGTGGAATTTTGCAGATATCTGCCTGGACGGTAAGTAGAAGGCTGTATGATGGAGGGATAGCATTGCCTGACATTTATACAAAAATACTTGCTGGCCCAATTAGTGATGGCAAATGAATAGGTCTTGTACACCAAAGATGAACCCTCCCTGAGAATTGACAGGCATGATAGGAATCTCCAGTCATAGTGTAAGAAAGGATTTAAAATTCTCAAACACATGTTGGCAGTGGTTAAGGCATGGAAAACCATGAATGGGCATCTGACCATATATAACACGCTGACAAAAGGTACACCCCACTAAGGAAAATAAACCTTATTTAATAAATTTGACTATTGTAAGGATTTTAAACATGTCATGTCATAAGAATCAGCAGTCTGGGTGATGTGTGGGATCATACTGGCTTGGGATTGTTTTGTTTGAGTATATTTAGCGGACACCGTAGTGTTTGATATTTGCAACTTGGGCATGCCCTGGAAGTCCATGGTCTGGACAACACCATACTAAGGGATAGCTTCCCAGTAGAGGACAGAATACCAGTAAAGCCATTGTACAAAAAAGAAAAAGCCTACATAAGTAAAAAGATACTCACCAAATACACTGAGGAAGCTCAGGAAAAAATGAGTCGGTGAACTGGAGGACTTGGACTGGGAAAAGGCTGCTCTGTGCCCAAAGAACATGGCAGTTAAGTAAAGTTTTAGACTTGCCTAAATTACGATTTTGCACAGAATTTACCATATGAGAACTCAGATGGTCAAATTTGTCTGACCTCTGCCCCAGGTTATTCAGTCAGTTTGGAATCTACTTTAACACTCTGTGGTAGTGTACCTGCTTACAACCCTTCTGAGAGGGGATCAGATGTGGCTTGGCATAGGGGGCAGAAACCTCCATGAGCATCATTGCCAATCTTTCTCCAGCTGGAAGTTGGGGGCAAAGATGCTCCTCCCTACTATGTGAAGCTCCTATGTAACTTAGACCGGATGATAGAGAAACGTAATGTCGCTCACCACTGTCGGAGCTGCATGTTCCCCCAAAGTAGATGAGTGTAAACTCAATATGGACTGGTGTATGGCTGAAGAAACATATGAAGGTACCCGACCGAAGATTTGGAGACTATGAGGTGAATATCATAGTCTAGCGGACACTTGATTGTATAAGAAGGTGGTAGTGATGTCCTGGTCCGGATTCCGACTAATCTAAGCCTGCTCCATTAGTCTCAACACGATGCTGCTATGGAACTGTGAAACGCCCTTCTCAGTGTGTACATGTGAATATAAATTAGTATTATGTGCACACTGTCATCCATATATCATGGACAATGACTATCTGTGATGATTCATTGCTTACTGAAAACAGTGTTGGCAAATAACAAAAGATAGTGGAAATATGTTCCGATTCTGAAGTTGATATTGAATATAGCCCTGAAGCTGACTTGACCCGACCCCTTTAAAAAAAAAAAAAACAGAAATGGCTTTACTGTGTGGACTGCGAAAGCCAATGTGCCACTGAAGTTTTTTATATAAAATAAGTTCATTGTGAATTCCATAACATATTTAGATGGTCCTTCAAAAAGCAAATGTGTTTTTCGCTAATATAGTCTTGCACAGATACGCATTATATTGTTTTACGGCAAAACCTATACTGAGTAAGCTGGAGTCGCTAAGTCGTCATTAAGGCAATAAATAGCACTCCTGAAACAATGGCCAAGTTGAATACCAAGTAGGATGTGTGGTTTTAGACTCAGAAGAAGAAAAACCACTACATATTAATTGACATCTGCCTTCCAGCAGCCTGGGACAAATCAAGCAGAGGCGGCCTTAGATGGACCCCTCTAAATTTCACCGCTGCCCTAAATGCGCAGCAGAGCACGCAGATTTCTTTCTCTCATTTAGCGGGGAACTGCGCACCAATATTAGCATATGGGGGACGTTTTTCACCTTCTCGCTTTGAAGACTGCCTCTGAGTTAACCCCTTCCCCATTAATGGCTTGGTTAGGTTATGTTAAGTCATTGAATGCTGGTGTTCGTCGATTCACTGCCATCGCCTTGCTCCTCGCCAAGAGGCAAGTTTCGAAACATTGGGGCGGCTCTACAGTCCGAACAGTTAAGGCTTGGATGAGAGATTTAATGTATTGTGACACCACTAGCGATACTTATGCTGCATTGCAAGCACTCACCTCCAGGCCCCAAAATATCTGGCAGCCACTTTGCTTATTTATTACTTCATCCCGAGGAGACGGGATGAACGTGTGTTGGTTAGATCTGGTATGTTGGCCCATATATACATGTTCATGGAAATTGTATAAATGTGATCTCAAGCTGTGAAATGCAAGCCTTATACTGTATGATGTGATAATCTTGCTTTTATACGCACTCCTCCATAGAGACATGACATTTGGTAACCCTTCCCTCTTGACTATAGCCGAATTGCCCCTATACTGACCATGATGTGTTTAGTACTAATAGTGGTGCTAATACTGAAGCTCTAATGTGTAATTTTGGATATCCCTGTGTGGTTCTTCTTTGTTCTCCCTTCCTCTTTTTTGTCAATCCTTACCTGATATTTCTTGAAAAACTGCAATAAATTAAAAAAAATTAAAAAGCAGAACTGGCCTTTAGCATGTCTGAGCTGGGTCCACACCCAGGGCGCGAACTCAAGAGGGGCGCTACCGCTTCCTAGCAGCAGCCTTCCTACAATTAGGTCCAATGAAAAGTGTGGGATGGGGACAAAATGTGGTTTCGCACAGGACGCCCTCTAAGCAAATGCCAGCTCTGAAATCAAGCAAGTCTCAAAATTCAAATATAAACCAAGGACATGATGGAAAGGAAGAGACTAGACTAGTTAGTTTGTGCACATTTTTTGCCCTTATGGGAAACAAACTGTTGGAACTATGTATGTACAGGAGTGGTAGATTACAAAAAAAGCTAAACTGGATATGATTAAAGATAACGAGAGTCTAAACAATTAATGACAGACACGGACACAAACAACCTATCAGGGAGCATGATAGTTCCATACAACTAAGACAATACAGACACACATCAAGTAATATTTCTCTGGGGATTGCTTGCAGAGCACACGACCTGCGCGCCAAGATCAGCAGCACACATGGCAAGTAGAGCGATGAGTGAGAGGCACGCGTAGCTGAAAATCAATTTATTTCTGCAGCACTTGAGATCTTTTATTGTGTTCCCTGAAATGTAAATGATTACTCTCTGAAATTAAATGGAAGCGAGGCAGAGACATTGAGACGGCTACTTAGCGAGTGTTCTATACCCTTACGTCATGCAGCCTGCTGGGAGGACATTATCAGCAAGCCCAACTGAAGTGATATCACCCATGCTCAATTAGTCTAGATTACATCTCCAAATGCAAAACAATCAAGTGAAAGAAGTCATCAAGGGGTTATAAATATTAAGAGGACCTCTGATCGCATCCTCTTCCGCTGGCCCCAGCCCAGCAGCCTGGCAACTGGAAGCAAGAGTGCGAGCCCGCCCATTTGACTTCATGGGGCTGCAAATTGCTTTGCAACCATACCCGGTTTTGTACGACTGAAACTACTTATTGATCGAGCTGTTCGCTGATAAAAATGCTAGAGAGAAAACCATGAATTAAGCGATAATTATTTTTATTGCACCGGCGCCACTCAAGCTGCCAACTCCATCTGTATGGTGCCAGCATTTCCATTACAAGCCTATTAAGTTTCAAGTCTTTGAAATCCATCAGTGGATCGGGCGCCCAAAGACTACCAGTAATTATATGCATAGAAATAGTCAGACAATAATGAGTTAATGCTGTTGCATCAAGCACTACTTTCAGCTGACCTTCAGAAGAAAAACCCTAGGTCATAGTTTCTTATTCCTCAATGTGCTTATCTAAGTACAACTTGATTTGATATGATTTAGGACTCTGTACAAAGTATTCACTTCTTTAAATCATAGTCCAGCTTCCTGGATTGGTTTATATTATTTCTTCTAAACGTTTGATTGTCCAATTTAGTCCCATCCTTGGGTAATGGGTCTTCCCAACTTTGATTCTTCAGTAAATACTGCATAAATCAATGTAGACGGAGACCAGAGATCACAAACAAACATGAAAATTATCATCTCTGTCCATTACTGTACAACTTTCAACAAGTAACGCTTATTCATAGTTTGTTGATTGTTGTACGAAATGTCCCAATGAAGGCCTAAGAATGAGGCGTGAAGGCCGACATGAGGCGGTTATCATTTTTGTGATAGTATAAGCCTCACATTGGTATTTTCATCAATCTGATATAACACTGATCCATAACTATGGGGTAATTGTTGTGGTGGGTCCGTTTATATTTGAGAATGCGAGTCAGCCTATGATTGTTGAATGCTAACACTGAGTGATGTTTCAGGGTTTCCCAAAGAACATTGGTGAACTTTGCCCTTTTTTAGTTACAAAAAATTACTGCTCCAGAAAAGGTTTTAAATGAGGAGTAGTTTGCTTCAGGTTTGGAGAGGGTGAGAGCAAAGGGATTTTTTTAAGCTGTATGAATGCCATTCTTGTTCCCGATCGAGTATTATCTAAGAAGAATATTCAATGCTGTTTTTCACATTTTCTCTATACCTTGCAACTTATGCAAGTAATAAGGGGTCTTTTTCACATTAAAGCCTCACTTCAATTTGTTATGTTATGTTTGTCTTGTATAGCGCACGGCTACTCAAAGAGTGTCCCGGCGCTTTACTGTACACCTGTACCGCAACACAGCAAAGGAAAACAAAAAGAGATGAAGAGTCCCTAAACTAACAACCAGGCATTTTGGCACAACAATATTAGAGCACCTTTTTGTGGCACACCTCTTCATTTCTAACTGACCCAGGCACATTTGTAGGGCAGTGCAGGAGGAGGTCTGGGCACAAAGGTTTTCCATCACATCCTATTTTTTATGTTAAAGCATTTTCCCCCTTATTATAAAGAGTAAACACAATGGCAAAGTCAATAGGTCTCGGTATAACATCGCAGGAACCATCTGTTACCCTGCAATTGTATTTTAGCAGCAGCCCAGCAGCAAGAGAGAAGGTACTGCTTGGTATCGTGAATCTTATCCGTGACTTGGCAGCAGAAGAAATCAAGCTGCCGGAGTAACAAATGTGGTTACTTTGTATCCCAAAGTGTCATTCTTCTAATGGGAACAACACTACCACTAAAGGAACTGGACTTTGGCATCCCCAGCAACCGCAACCTGCCACAGAAGCAAGTCACACGGCATGGAACGGAGCGCATGGCATTATCAAAATCAATGGCGGTGTATGGGGATTCTGGCATAGGTGAGGAAATATGGGTGCAGTAGCATGAGGAAAGAGGGTGCGGTTATTTCATCAAGTGCTATAACAAACATTTTATGCCCAATCACCAAATCCTTATTAGAAACTCAATGGAACAAAGTACATCAACGCGAAATGCTGTTTGCTTGACAGACATCTTATCCAAGCAACGACAATCCTTGAAAAATACGAGAAAGGTAATGGATGAAGTGGGCTTACCCAAATACCCTCTCCCTATATTTCTTTTTGTTATTCTTTTAATCATTTATGACATGATCTCTAGTAGCAAACACCAAAAGCTGAAGAAATGTATAATTCTATCTTTGAGGATTACTCTGCTCGTGGTCCTGTTGCCTCAGAGGTCCTCCAAGCAAGCGGCATCCATCGGGGAATCTGAAGTGCGTTCGAAGAGCCTCTGACTGATCTCTGGAACCAGCAATGACAATCACAGTTGATATGTGACCTGGGTGCTTTAAATCACCAAAAAAGCTGCTCCCACAATCAACACCAAACATCTAATCCTCCAGTGAAGGTTGAGACTTTAAGACTCAGCTCTAATCTCACCAAGAACATGCTTAACTATTTATTTTTCTATCTCCCATCTAAGTGTGATATACATTATAAAGAACGGAAGCCTTAGGGTGGAGGCTCATGATGAAGGACTATCAAGAGTAGTTTCCTGTTTCATGATGTGACTTCTACCTAGCAATGGACCCTCAAAGAAAGTGAAAGAAGACTTGGGTTCGGAGGTCTTACACACAGGTATGGACTGAGGTTACTCCACAGGGGGGGCATTATCTAGTTCGCTTTCTCCTTTAGCCATCTATATTATTTTCATGTCAAACTATAGTTCTTCACATTTCATGTACATTTGGATATCTCTTTAGGCCCATTTGCACAGTCCCGCAAAGCTTTCGGAATTCAGGTGTTTAATAATCTTTCTGGGATACTTGTTGAGTGCAGTCAAAGTGGTAAAGTTATGCTCCACTCCGTTTGTTTCGCATTGTTTCGAGGACGGTCACATTGGAGATTGGCTGGAGGGTAGTACTGTTTAGTGATATATTTATGTTAAGGTCTTCTGCGATGGTGGCATATAGAATTGTGAGCAGATGTGGACGTGTAACAGAGAAGGGCAGAGGGCTGTGCTGTGCTGTGCACCTGCTGGTGTCAGATGTTGTGTTGAATGCCTACAATTGGTTTAGTGTGAAGTCCGAAACGAATAGTGCTATGCTGTGCTGCTAATGCAGCAAAGGCTTTGCCAACTATATTGCTTGGAGCTGTGTTACGAATGTGACGTGGATGTTATGTAAGGTAATACAATATTACTTACTAGAGGGTGTCTGGTGACACTCCCTCATTAATATATGCCTCGCCTCTCCCACCTTGCTCACCCTCGATGCCCTTGTAGTGTTCCTGGTCAGCTAAAGCTTAACAATGTCTATAACAAATGTTTTTGAAACAGCATAGGCATCTTACTATTCACAGACAATCATTTCAGCGCCAAACATATCAGACATTTTTCTCAGTAATAAACTAGCTCAAAGTAAAGGCAACACAACAAACTGAATCTGGATCAGTTCTCTGTTGCACCCAATGTATTGATTATTTTCTGGTTAAAATTCAAACTAGCAAAGATTCCCTTATCTGTGGTTCCACCTCTAATAGGTTTCTGGGGTATACCCAGTTCACACCCTTACAGGAGCAAGATAACAAAGATTTGAAAAAGATCTGTAAAGCTTAAGGCTCAACCCTTCATCTCTTTCCAGCACAATTCCATAAAAAACTATTATTAGCTTTACAATCTCATGTTTAGGCCATTATTAATTATTTTGTAACATCTGGTATTGTGCCAAGAGATCTGAAGAAAGCTCAGGTAGGGTAATTAAAAAACAAAAATCTACTCTTTAGTCGGATTGTCTGGACAATTACAGACCAGTGTCACAACTCCTCTACCTATCCGAATTACTTGAGGGGGGCAGTGTTTAATCACTGTTCCCAGTTTGCCCAACCTCAAAAAATACTTCACACGGTGCAAGTTTGCTTTCGTGCTGGCTGCAGCAGAGAAGGCCTGCTTATATAGATGATCTACGCCAGAGGTTCTTAACATTTTGACTTCTGAGGACCCCTATTAATCATTACTGGAAACCTGGGCACCCCCACTGAATCATTATTGGAACCCAGGGACCACTCCTAAGCCATTACTGGATGCCAGGGAACTCAGACTAAGCATTTTCAATGATTTGAAACGCAAAACAATACACAAACAATAACGAAACAAGCATTCAGAAAACAAAGACACAAATGATTAAATAATTTATTTAATTCTCAAACACATATCACAAAAATCAGAACTGAAATTTTAATAGGAGGGTTGCAGTATTTCTAAATTCAATAGATGCCACTCATTGTCCCTATCATTTTCTGTTTAATGCATTTGCGCTGCTCCCACAAATCAATCTGAGAATACTAACTTATCTTTTAGTCTCCAGTTTCAAATTTCTTCACATTTACAGAACATTTTGAAGTTTTGAATTGTACATTTAGTTTCTTAATTTATATACACTTTGTTAATCTGTTAACATTATTTAATTTTCTAAGCAGTCACGGACCCCTTGAGTAGGCTTTGCGGACCTCTAGGGGTTCCCGGACCACAAGTTAAGAACCACGGATCTACACTACTGTGCTGGACAGAATATGCCTGCAGCTTTAGTGCTACTTGACCTATTCCAGGCTTTTCATTCAGCTGACAATCATGTGTTGTTAAAGCGAATGATGGGCTTTGATATCACTGGAACAGTCTTGTCCTGGTTTAAAAGTTTTAACTTGGATGCAGGTTAAAATGTCTCCCAATGTGTCAGATCTAAAGCCTGTGTTGAATGAGGACTCACAGGGATCATCACTTTTATCACCCTTATTTATTAACCTTAATATAGTTCCATCATCACTTTTATCACCCTTTTCTATTAACCTTTATATGGTTCCACTGACACATTAAATTCAATCATTTGGCTTCACACTGTTTATCTATGCTGATGATAGGCAGATCATCTAGGCGGTTTACAGTCCTCCAAAACTGAAGTCCGATAAATGTTATGACTGCATGGTCAATGTGCAAAGATGGATGACCCAAAACCAACTCAAGCTAAATGGTTCAAAGACAGGAATCTTGACACCTTTACAGCAAACTACAATCTGGAGCCATCTTTTCTGGATAGCATCACTAGAACCAGAACCATTGTACGGGGTGAAAGGTTTGGGTGTTCACGCAAATAATCACCTTACAATGGAAGGCCGAGTAAATTCTTTGTCAATTCATGTTTTTTTCAGATGTGAGTCTTAAAAAGGATAAAAGATCTACAAATCAGAGAACTCAAATCTTCAATGCATGCATTCGTGTAATAAAAACTAGACTATTGTAACGCATTGTACCTCACACTTCCTGCCAAAACAGGACAGAAATTCCAACGTGTGCAAGATATTCCAGTTAGAATGACACTGAATTTAAGAAAAATTGATTTACTGGGATCTGCACTGACAAATCTACTCTGGCTTCCAGGTGCTCAAAGAGCTAAGTTCAAATCATTATGCCCTGTGACGCTTCATGACTCCCACGCAATTTTCTAGTAAGAATATTCACCTTCTGTAAATCCAGACAGTCTCTGAGGTCTGAAGAGCTGTTCTTTTTCAATATTTGAAAATTTAAATGAGTCTGCAAAAAGGTGGAATAATTTGCCTTTTGATTTATGAAAAGAAACAACCTTTTTAAATTCAGAAAGGTACTGAAAACATGGGTTTTTCTGTGCCGTAATATAAAGCAGCATTTTATGGTAGCAATATTTTCAGTCACAAATGAGTTTTTGCACCAAGGTACCTCCGGGTGAACGATGCACTTTATAAATTCCAAAAATAAATGTCATTAGAAGAGATTAATTATCTTGGCAAGAAGCTGGTTTCCAAAAGAAACAGTAAAATGTTTTTTCTTGTTGCAACATTCTCAAAGGACTGTGGAAATCTTTGAAACATCGGCGAGGTTTCAAAATGTTTTGCTTTGCCAGCTACACATGGAAATCATGACCTTTGCATCTCTTTGTTGCATGTCTTTATTTAACAATAACAAGATGGTTCCGCATGAGATGCGTTACACAGGAAACGGGCTGTCTTCTTTTCCTATGTAAAGCAAATGTGAGTAGACAAGCTCTGAAAAAAAGGTAAACTAACAGAGCTGATAAACGTTTGCTATTGTGCATCGATAAGTTTCACAAAGGGAACATTTGCGGAGAAAAGTTTTGTTTGCAATTTTCAGCTTGTCTGGGTTTCATTGGAGCGAAAATGATTTCGCCACATGAGGAAAATTCTTACAATGTGGTAAAAATTAAACTGCTCAGGTAAAGGTGAACTGGAAAACTGTGACAACTATGCGATGTGTGAAAAAAAATCGGGAACTTCACTGGTTAAAAAAAAGCACCCCCTGCATAGCCAAAGTGGAAAGCCGAGTACTCTAAGACCAGCGGTTATATTGTGCAGTAATCGTGCAAGCTTGATTTCTTGAATGCCTTAGACACAATAATTTCCGCGCTCCGGGTGTGCACTGTAACATCTGCAAAGCCCGATCACGCATGAAGCATAACAGCTCACTCTCCACAGCACTGCAACCACCTACCGTTCTACAAATACAGATGCTAAACAGGAAGTAACGTGTTTACATTCACCGTGGCAAGCTTCCGGTGCAGCAGTCAGGTGTGCTGCAGCTGAGCTGTCAGCGGTGCTTCAAACTGCTGCCTCATGCTATTGGGAGCGAGCTCGGTGACTGACCTACTTTCGAGGAAGCGCATTAATTTGTTGTGTTGGCAGGGTTGCCTGCACTTAACGTCGGAATGGGACAGAAAATAGTCCCAGGCACCAAAACCGAAGTGGCCACATTAATGAATTAGATAGCTAAAAAAAAGTGGCCCACGTTTGCAAATCAGGGCAGTTTTGAACTTGTAAGGACATGCATGTACAAGTGTTTTGCTAAGTGTGGGACACTAAGTATTTGTGCTTGCGGCAGGAAATGTCTGTAGTAATATCAGGGAAAATAACAGTAAATAACAGTAAATATTGGCCCCACAGAACACAAAACAGGCCCACACACTAACCTGTCAGACCAGCCCTTTGGCTATTGCCAGATTGCCCTGTTGGTCCGAACCTGCTCAATCTTAGCAGATAGCACACACATATTTAGGGCCTCACTGCAAGAATTTAGAATATGACATGATCTACAGTAACTAATGCAGATCTGAAAGCAGATGGAGACTTCTGTTGAAACTCTGGGGAAAAATGAGGTATCACCAGGGGGGAATTAGGACCTGAATTACTGATTGCCCCATAAATTCCTCAAAGACAAATATTTTTATTTGACGACATTTAAACCAGGGAGTAAGTCAGTTTTTACCACAATTGCTACAATTTAAAACAATGTAAGCATTTCTTTTAGGTTCAGGTTAACATCAGCATTATACTTAGGGTCAGAGCAAGGGTTAGTTTCAAGGTTAAGATTAGGTTTTGGCTCAAGGTTAGTGTTAGTCATTGGATCACGACACAAGGTACGGTGTCATTGTAAGGTTATCATTGTACTTCGGGCCAGAGCTAGGGTTCGTTTCAGCCTTCTCATTAGCCCCAGGTTTGGGATTAGTGTTAGCCTACAGATCATTGTGTGAAAGTGCCCTTTTTGTATGGTCACACCTCCCACACTTTTTGCTCCAAATGCTGATGGTCATGACTCAGATTGTTCACTGGAGTCTGCTAACAGACCCCAGTGCCTATGCTTCAGCATGAAGGAGGTCCCACCTCCCTTCTCCCAAGCAGGCTAGTGAAGTGGCATATCAAGGCAGTGAGCTTCAAAGGCTGCACCACCTCTGATATGTATCAGAGCTGATTCCCATAGAAGAAACAGCCCTCCCCTACCCCAGGCACATCTGCACTCGGGTAGGCAGAAAATTAACAACCTGGTCTGTACACTACAATTTCATGTCTGCCATATATGGGATGGCATAATAGAGGATTCTGGGTAGAAAAGGTGACCCACACCTCCGGATGTGGTCACCTCAGGGGCGGACTAGCTGCAGGAACCAGCTGCAATTGGCTACTAGCTCCCACACTCCTAACTCCCCTAAATCTAGGATTTAAGGGACCCCCTGACACCAGAACCTTGGTTCTGAATAACTTGCATCAAGGAAGGACCAAGAGGAGACCAGTGATGGTGACAACAGTATTTTGCCCATAGCACCAATGCAAAAGAGGGATCTTTTGTCCCTGTGGCAACAGCCTTGGCACTGCTTGATCGAGCTTCGTCTTTGGCTAAAATTTGGCACATACTGGCAGAGGGACTCCTGTGGAAGCCAAAACACCCTCAGACTCCCCAGGACTAGTGAAGCATGACCCCTGCAAAATTCAGGTAAAAACACTCACCAGATCTGAAGAATCGCTGGCCATCGGGCCCTTTGTGGGATTGCCGAAATCAGATGGTCGAGTGCATTGTGGGAGTTGCAGTCCTGCCCGCCATGAAGTTTCAGGCCGCTACCTCACTCCCCAGGACCCCATGAAGTGCCAGTACCTTTTCACTGGGCTTCCCGCTGCCAAGGCTTGTTTATGGCTTAACTTCTACTTTAATGACAGATTAGACAAACTGCACACCTATGTTTTAGATGAGAATTAAGCAAGAAGTACTGACAGTAGTCATAAGTTAATCAAAGGTGCTGCCTTTTTGTGGCCGGTGCAACCCCTACACAGGCCCTAGAAAATGACAAAAAATGTTCAAACAAAAGTTTGAAAAAGGCGCACTATCCACCTGCCCTATGAGGTGCAACTTAGTAGATCTATAAAAGTAAACAAGTGTATTTAGTACGTCACTCTATTAAACAAAGGTAAAACGAAAAGCACCTATGGTGCCTATTTAATTCAAGTTATAAACAGCATCTTGAGTGAAAAATAAAGTAAACTATACTATAGGTATGTTATGAAACAAATTTGACAATTGCAATTGAAAAAGAGACAGTAATGGTGAAACTTAGAGACAAAACAGTAGTTTGTGAATCTTCATGAATTTCTGAGATTCTTCTTTATTTTCTTAACGTATTCAAAAAGAACGTCAGGTGTCCCAATGCATTTCGGTGTGACACACACCTTCTTCAGGGGAATACTGTAACAATATATACATATAAGTATATAAGTCAATTCGAAATGAAAACAATACTAGTATCAAAACCAACTTATATGTATGTCCAACTGTAACATTAATTTGCATTTTATAACCCTTAGTATCCAGTGCTAACCAGCCATTGTGCAGCATGCAACTGCCGTGAAACTCGTTTTTTTAAAAAGAAGCGAGAAAGGAATGTGAAGAGTAAAACTAGAAAGAAAAGAAAAGAAGATTTTAATAAAGTTTATTGAAGATTGACAACCAAAAAAGTAAAGCTAAGAAATATCAGAATGACACCAGTGGGTTTTGAATCGTGATGCCTATCATGAAACGGTTAACTATCTCAAAAAGTGCCCGTCAAAGTGAAAAGTGGATTCTGGTGCATTAGGTGCTCAAGTGAAACCGAAGGAACCACCGTAACCAAACCATAATAGCCTGCGGAGGACTCACCTCCCAGCGTTCAAATGAAAAACGACACGCAAGAAAGGGTCCAGATCGTCACTCACACGACCTGTATTGCGGAAATAGAAAAGGGCGTTCTAGTGTTACCAAAAAATAGACTCGTGAATTAAACGGAAGGGGAACAGTGTGCCCAAATTTAAAGTGCAGCTTACTTCGCCTCATCCATAATGCGTATACATCCAACTTCAAAACGACTTGAGCGTAGCGATGAACCTTGTCCGAAAACGTCTAGGATTAAAAAATAGTGCACAAATGGTACCGTTAGCTAAATGCGTGCCGTGACCAAGATTCAAAGTGATTAAGGTTAACTGTGAAAAACCCATAAGTTGTCACTACTACACATACCTTTTAGTACAACGTGCTGTGCAATCTAGAAATGGTCACGTCTTCAAATAGCAAAGATTCGATGTGGCTAGAAGCGTGCAAGTGCATATTTAAAAGCTATGGATATCATGTGACCAAAAGGAAACTTGTGAACATCGAAAGAGGACTATATCGGGCGCCATGTCGGAACGGGTGCCTAATCATAAATACGGTCCCAGTGAAAGATAAAAGTAGACAATAGAGGGTAAAGAGAACGTGAAAGAACAAGAAAGAGAACATGAAAGAAAAAACCGTTTCAAAAGTATCTGAAGAAGTAGATGGCAAGAATGCCATGTAAGAAAAATTTACTGGAATATGCACGCCAAGTGCATAGATGAAATCACATTAACAAGCATGAAACAAATGTTAAACAAATATGAAAAAAATGCAATCTTCAATATTTAACAGTGAAACAGCTGTGAAATGTTGTTATCATGCAACCATACTTAATCACAGAAAATGTATCAGTTCTATTTTGTCATTCAAACCCCCAGGGCTCATGGTCTGTAAAAAACGTATCCAGAATGTTTCTCTTTGAGCCAAGTGCCTATTGGGGTCAGCATGTAAGAGATCGGATATCTGCTCGAGAACAGTGAAACGAAGTTGGGGTATGGTATGCTTGAGTGTGTTCCAATGTATTGCTAAACAAGATTTCTGATTAAAAGTGCGAATAGCACTTTTGTGTTCAGTTACCCGTATTTTTACTTTTCGGGTTGTTCTCCCCACATAAACTTGGCCACAGGGACATTTGATAGCATATACTACCATCGCTGTGTTGCAGTCTGAAGAATGTTTTAGCTTAATCGATTTGCCCGTATGTGGATGTGTAAAGGTATCACCCACCATGACATTCCCACAATGACCGCAATTGTAACATTTACGCATCCCTGAGTGTTTGAGCGTGTGTACATTGGAAGTTCTTTTGGCCAAAATCTCTCTGATGTTCTGAGATCTAGAGAAGGCGAAAATGGGTTTGGCATGAAAGACATTCGTGAAATCATTTTCTTGCTCTATAATCTCCCATCTCCTAAGGATACTCCGTTTAATCGCCATAGCTGATGTGGAAAATTTTAGAACACAAACTTCACGTTTGGACTCAGGTTTTTCAGTTTTTTTCAATAATTGCATTCTGTCCATACTGTACGCCTTATGCTTCGCCGAGTCCAGAACAGGTGCTGGATAACCTCTGTCTAGGTATTGTTGATACATAATATCGGTGTCAATTTTCCCTTGGTCATCATCAGAACTGATTCTGCGCACCCGAATAAACTGAGATAAAGGTAAATGGTTTTTCAGGGATTGTGAGTGAAAACTCCGAAAATGTAATGCGTTATTCCTATCGGTTGGTTTCTTGAAAATCCTGGTTGTTAATGTAGAATTGCGTTTTTCAATCTGAATATCCAAATAGTTGATGGTGGTGTCATTGATGGAATGTGTGAATTTGATTTGAGGATGACAGTTGTTCAAGCTTGAAATTGCATTCTCCAAAGCTTCTTAGGTACCCCGCCATAAAACCAAAATATCATCAATGTATCTGAGATACAATAGTAGATGTTCTGTCCAAGAACTGTTGTTCAAAACATGCTCGTCCTCAAATTTGGCCATGAAGATGTTGGCATACGTGGGTGCCCCAGTAAAACCCATTGACGTACCAGTCTTTGGCAGATAGAACTGTTGCTTCCAAGAAAAATAACTGTGGTATAGGCTGAATTGAAGTAACTCAAGCAGAAAAATATTCAAGGTTTCTGCGTAGTCATGTCGAAGCAACATCCATTCAACCGCCTCAATTCCTTCCCCATGGGGGATTGAGGTGTAGAGGGCTGTGACATCTATGGTAGCCAGGAGCACATCTTCTGTGTTGGGTAGCACGATTTTTTGAAGTTTGTTGAGGCAATCCGTGGTGTCTTGTACATAAGTTACCCATTTCTGAACCAACGGTTGTAAAAAATGGTCGATGAATTTACCTAATGGTTCGTGTAGCGAACCGCAACCTGCCACAATGGGGCGAAAGGGGGGGTCTGTCGGGTTCTTATGCATCTTGGGAAGCATGTATATGTGTGGCCTTTTAGGGTAGTTGTTACTTAATTAATTGATTATTGACAATACTTTCAGATTCTTAAGTCTATCTGCAAAAGACTGGTACGTCAATGGGTTTTACTGGGGCACCCACGTATGCCAACATCTTCATGGCCAAATTTGAGGACGAGCATGTTTTGAACAACAGTTCTTGGACAGAACATCTACTATTGTATCTCAGATACATTGATGATATTTTGGTTTTATGGCGGGGTACCAAAGAAGCTTTGGAGAATGCAATTTCAAGCTTGAACAACTGTCATCCTCAAATCAAATTCACACATTCCATCAATGACACCACCATCAACTATTTGGATATTCAGATTGAAAAACGCAATTCTACATTAACAACCAGGATTTTCAAGAAACCAACCGATAGGAATAACGCATTACATTTTCGGAGTTTTCACTCACAATCCCTGAAAAACCATTTACCTTTATCTCAGTTTATTCGGGTGCGCAGAATCAGTTCTGATGATGACCAAGGGAAAATTGACACCGATATTATGTATCAACAATACCTAGACAGAGGTTATCCAGCACCTGTTCTGGACTCGGCGAAGCATAAGGCGTACAGTATGGACAGAATGCAATTATTGAAAAAAACTGAAAAACCTGAGTCCAAACGTGAAGTTTGTGTTCTAAAATTTTCCACATCAGCTATGGCGATTAAACGGAGTATCCTTAGGAGATGGGAGATTATAGAGCAAGAAAATGATTTCACGAATGTCTTTCATGCCAAACCCATTTTCGCCTTCTCTAGATCTCAGAACATCAGAGAGATTTTGGCCAAAAGAACTTCCAATGTACACACGCTCAAACACTCAGGGATGCGTAAATGTTACAATTGCGGTCATTGTGGGAATGTCATGGTGGGTGATACCTTTACACATCCACATACGGGCAAATCGATTAAGCTAAAACATTCTTCAGACTGCAACACAGCGATGGTAGTATATGCTATCAAATGTCCCTGTGGCCAAGTTTAT
The DNA here is from genome assembly GCF_964204655.1 of Triturus cristatus. NCBI lineage: Eukaryota > Metazoa > Chordata > Amphibia > Caudata > Salamandridae > Triturus > Triturus cristatus. Next base: position 665,351,480 of record NC_140589.1, on the reverse strand, counting down.
GTGGGGAGAACAACCCGAAAAGTAAAAATACGGGTAACTGAACACAAAAGTGCTATTCGCACTTTTAATCAGAAATCTTGTTTAGCAATACATTGGAACACACTCAAGCATACCATACCCCAACTTCGTTTCACTGTTCTCGAGCAGATATCCGATCTCTTACATGCTGACCCCAATAGGCACTTGGCTCAAAGAGAAACATTCTGGATACGTTTTTTACAGACCATGAGCCCTGGGGGTTTGAATGACAAAATAGAACTGATACATTTTCTGTGATTAAGTATGGTTGCATGATAACAACATTTCACAGCTGTTTCACTGTTAAATATTGAAGATTGCATTTTTTTCATATTTGTTTAACATTTGTTTCATGCTTGTTAATGTGATTTCATCTATGCACTTGGCGTGCATATTCCAGTAAATTTTTCTTACATGGCATTCTTGCCATCTACTTCTTCAGATACTTTTGAAACGGTTTTTTCTTTCATGTTCTCTTTCTTGTTCTTTCACGTTCTCTTTACCCTCTATTGTCTACTTTTATCTTTCACTGGGACCGTATTTATGATTAGGCACCCGTTCCGACATGGCGCCCGATATAGTCCTCTTTCGATGTTCACAAGTTTCCTTTTGGTCACATGATATCCATAGCTTTTAAATATGCACTTGCACGCTTCTAGCCACATCGAATCTTTGCTATTTGAAGACGTGACCATTTCTAGATTGCACAGCACGTTGTACTAAAAGGTATGTGTAGTAGTGACAACTTATGGGTTTTTCACAGTTAACCTTAATCACTTTGAATCTTGGTCACGGCACGCATTTAGCTAACGGTACCATTTGTGCACTATTTTTTAATCCTAGACGTTTTCGGACAAGGTTCATCGCTACGCTCAAGTCGTTTTGAAGTTGGATGTATACGCATTATGGATGAGGCGAAGTAAGCTGCACTTTAAATTTGGGCACACTGTTCCCCTTCCGTTTAATTCACGAGTCTATTTTTTGGTAACACTAGAACGCCCTTTTCTATTTCCGCAATACAGGTCGTGTGAGTGACGATCTGGACCCTTTCTTGCGTGTCGTTTTTCATTTGAACGCTGGGAGGTGAGTCCTCCGCAGGCTATTATGGTTTGGTTACGGTGGTTCCTTCGGTTTCACTTGAGCACCTAATGCACCAGAATCCACTTTTCACTTTGACGGGCACTTTTTGAGATAGTTAACCGTTTCATGATAGGCATCACGATTCAAAACCCACTGGTGTCATTCTGATATTTCTTAGCTTTACTTTTTTGGTTGTCAATCTTCAATAAACTTTATTAAAATCTTCTTTTCTTTTCTTTCTAGTTTTACTCTTCACATTCCTTTCTCGCTTCTTTTTAAAAAAACGAGTTTCACGGCAGTTGCATGCTGCACAATGGCTGGTTAGCACTGGATACTAAGGGTTATAAAATGCAAATTAATGTTACAGTTGGACATACATATAAGTTGGTTTTGATACTAGTATTGTTTTCATTTCGAATTGACTTATATACTTATATGTATATATTGTTACAGTATTCCCCTGAAGAAGGTGTGTGTCACACCGAAATGCATTGGGACACCTGACGTTCTTTTTGAATACGTTAAGAAAATAAAGAAGAATCTCAGAAATTCATGAAGATTCACAAACTACTGTTTTGTCTCTAAGTTTCACCATTACTGTCTCTTTTTCAATTGCAATTGTCAAATTTGTTTCATAACATACCTATAGTATAGTTTACTTTATTTTTCACTCAAGATGCTGTTTATAACTTGAATTAAATAGGCACCATAGGTGCTTTTCGTTTTACCTTTGTTTAATAGAGTGACGTACTAAATACACTTGTTTACTTTTATAGATCTACTAAGTTGCACCTCATAGGGCAGGTGGATAGTGCGCCTTTTTTCAAACTTTTGTTTGAACATTTTTTGTCATTTTAACTTCTACTTTGTCATCTGATACTATGTTTTGGAGTAATCTTTGAATTCAGACTTTTAGTATATTTCTTTGCGGACTGTCATTTTAGCCTATTTTATTTTGTTTACTAGATCAAATACTGTCCTTGATAAAAGAACTAACTAAGACTGTCCTTCTACGGGGCAACGGGTTTCCTCCTCCAGTCATACTTGGTGGAGAATTTTCTCTATTGCTCCTCCTATCAATAATTATACACTGTATGAATTTGTCACTTAAATTTTCCCTCAGTCCTTTATTGAATATTTGAATGAAATTCCATCTATATCTGGACAGCCCTAGAAATAATTGGTATTAAATCTAGATTTATCATGTCATTTTCAAGAGCTCTTCCCGTTTGCAACTTGCTGAAATAGTAAGACTATAAGAAACTAGAGCAAAAACAACCATTAATACATTCCTAGGGAACCACTGAATTTAATATACTAAAATATTTTTTATTGTTCTGTGATCGTCATTTAAATGTACATTTATATATCCGTTTGTGTAGGGTGATAAGTTATTACTGTACTGACTGTACTAGTAAATACTTTGTTCAGAATTCTTATTGCCTGATTGTGCAAAACGCTTTGTAATCTGAAAAAAATCTGATAGATAAAATAACTTGTTCTATAAAAATGATAAAATTAGTTCGATCACAATAGTACAAAAGGTTTATAGTTCAGTCATATCATTGTATACCTCTAAATGGACTACACGCTTATCGCACAAAGGCATTCAATTCTTTAATGTAAATGTATGACATTAAGGAGGAACTCCAGTATGGATTATTTACTTTAGGGGTTGCTTTCATTTGTTTATATACCTTTCAAAAGTATTTGTGATAGAGGGGTAACTATCATCTTAGAGCCGCCTTGCGCTGGACTTCAGCTCTGTAATTCTCTATTTTTTTTATTTACTAACTTAGTAATGGACGGAGCCAGGCGCGCAACGCCCATTGGACTCAAAGGATTTCAGCCCCCCCCTCCCGCCCCCCTCGTGTGTGGCAGCCCGTGATGAGACAGCTTCCCGGGTACACACACAGCCGCACCCGAGTACTTCACAGGTCTTTAAAAGACCTTTTGCTTGTTAATGAGGCTTTAATGGTTTTCACCCCTGCTTAGAGCCCCTGCAGCTCCACTCTGCCTTTTGCTTGAAGAATCAGCCCCACCCCCCCGAAATTTTTTCTTAGCCCCCCCACCCCCGAAATTTGACTCTAGTTGCGCCTCTGGACGGAGCTATGCCCTGGAGGTGGAGAACCTTTTCTAAACCAACCCTGCTGTTTTCTTGACGTCACACTGTGACTCAAGTATTAATTAAAGCGGGGTAATGCCTTGGGTGGCTGGCTCGTGAAATGGGGTAGCTAGACATTTCTTTCGCTCTGCAGGGTGACATGTAATTTTACAGCTGCCCACATTGCAGCACAGCCTGAGGGTCCGGGGAGTGCCGCTTGCTGCTATTTTTAGACCTGAATTCATGGCGCTTCACGGCAGTCCCGCGCGCGCGCAGTGCAGTCCGCCATTGTTATCTGAGGAGAATGCTTCGAGCGAGCAGTGACGGCTGGGTTACGCGCCCTGCATCCTCGGCAGCACAGGACTCCCTGGTTTGACGCACAAAAGCGAGTTTCCAAGATTCTGATGTGGCTGTAAACAATAGGTCTAGAGGCACCTTTCTCAGAAAAATACTGGCCGTGTTGGTGTGTTTTGGGGCTCTGCAAGGGCCAGGTGATAGTACTGAAATATGAGTTTATGAAAAATCCTCATCTAGGAAGAATCTAAACAAAAGTACAATTCATTTGAAGTGTTTATATCTTATATTTGCGGGTTTCAGCTTTACAATATCAAGGGAAAAAATACCAGATTTTAACGGTTTTCTTGACTTTTCTACCTGTCTTAACACATACTGGTCAAGGCGGAAAATAACACTGTGCAAGTGGCAACCCAGGCCAGAGACGCGGCAATTCTTAGGGCTGTGTGAGGTTTTAAATATGCCAACGTACCCTTGCAGAGCCCCCAATTATTGGCCTACTCTTTCCTGCTTTCCCCACGCCTGCACACTCGCGTAGATTTTTCCTGCGAGCGTGAGTTCGCACCAATAACTCTATAACTTTTTTATGCGAGTGCATGGCTCGGTTTCTCTTGCGAGTAACCTGAAAGCATTCAGCACAAGTAAATTGTGAGCATTTCGTATGCAAGTGCTGGTTTTCCACGAGGCCGCTCCAACCGTGTCATGCCTGGAACCCGCAAGTTAATTTATTTGCAACTCCATATCTTGATTAGCTTTCCCTTGCAAATTGCACATAATGATGAATAAAATTTGTATCATAATAATAATACCCGGTACTTCATGTAGTTCTTTAATATTCCAGTTTAAAGAGATGTATCAAGAGCCTTTTGTACTACCGAACACTATGGTACTGGTTGCGTCGACTGTGAAAAGGTGAGAGGCTGAGTTGACCCTGCTCCGATGCAAATCAGTGAGTTTTTAGATTACATATGTTATGCTATACTGGTTATTAAGGATCCTGCATGGCAGCACGTCAAGACAATACAGGGAGGGTCACCACGACTGTCAGAACAGATTAAATTGCAAATGGAGCATAGGTGAAGAGAATAAGATAGCCTCTGGACAAAGACCTTCTACTCTTAGATATATCTTTTCCTGTTTCCAATTTGGGAGTGGAAACAACAAATGCCTAGCTACTCTTTTAGTAAGCAAGCTGGCTCGAAGACAAGATCAGATGCTGCATGAACGTTAAATTCATGCTTCTGCCCTGAGGATGTCAAACTATGCAAGATGCCCATGGAAAGCCACGGATGCTGCCATAGCTCCCGTCATAGTCATGGAAAGAGTATTTTCTAGAGTCTAAACAGAGATAAATTCCAGGTATGTACAAACAAACAAAGTCAGGATTATTGCCACCACACAGTTTCATGGCCACCAGTCACCGTTCTTACCTGCCTGATGGTGTAGCATGGAGGAACTTGTGGGACCTGTTGGCTCCCACAGACAGGTGTCAACAGTGCCATCCTGGGTACATGCTCATGTGGCCCAGTTAGTCAAACAGAATATCTACATGAAAGAGGGTGACACAACATGTCATTTGAAGCACTTGTTGAGACAAGGCCCAGAATCCACCACAAGGCAATCCATATTGGTTCTGCATAACCCTATAACATTTACCTCTAGTGCAGTGATGTACTGTATCCCATGCCTCAACTACTTCTCGCCTAGGAGCCTGTTCCTGAGTGCCACCTTACATTATACTTTTCCCTGCAGTTCGAACCTTGGTTGCTTCTCCAGGTTCCTGGTCAGTCACCCACTCCATTCCCACACCTCATTATCCTCCACAGCATTTCATTATTCAGTATAGTAGCCTCTGCAAGTGTGGCCTCCTTGGATAGAGGCCAAGGCCCATTTAATGCTTCTAGTCTCTGTGGGGGTCAGAAATGGCCAACCAGCATCCTGTTCAAGCAATCTGAATGAGTCCCCAAGTATGTGGTTATTTCTTCTGTTTTGGAGAATCCCACCTGTTCCATCACTCTAAATTGAATGTCCTACATATCCCATAGTGGCGGCTCACTTTCGCTCACCCTGAATTCTCATCTTACTATGGTGCCACTGAAAACATACTGCAAACCGCCACGCTTGTAACCCATCACTTCTATCGGTGTTTTGGATGCAGAGATCGGACATTTTGGGAAGGACTCAGGCCCCCTTGCCAGCATGCTTTGCTAGGACAACCAGACTGTAGTGACAAAGACCATATTAAAAGATTCTCTATTGCTGCAAACCCCGACCAACTGGTGAAGAGATTTCCATTTTTGTCTACAAAGACAATACACGTCCCGCCTTCATACTAAACCACCATGTTGTGGCCCTCATTTCATTCTGATAGTTTTACACCAAATGGCTCACTATTAAGTGTCTTCAATGTCTATAACTCCACTGGTGGGGCTCAAGAAACACCTGGTCTCAGTTTATTTAATATTTCACGCTTTCTCCCAACTCCTATTACAGTAGTACTTACACCACCATGGATGTGGAGACGAATCTGTAGTTTTTAGCCCTATAGCTTTTTTTCCGCCTTTGCTATTTAGTTTCTGTTCTTAGGTTTTGCCATGTGGGGAAAACTGAGCATCTACACTCTGTGGAGCCTCAGGTTGTAGGCTCTTGTGCTCCAACCTGTACATGGATTCAACGGGGACAAACTGGGGCCGAAGGGAGAAATCAGTGAGGGCAGCCACTTCTCCCACTGGAGGAAAAGGATAGTCATTCAGACACAATCTGGTCTTAGCCACAGGAAACGGTACAGGTGAAGATTAATAGAATTATACAGGCTGATTAGTGGTAAAGAACACACGGCAGGCATTCATATGAGGACTCTGGACCCAGTGTTCTGACATTCTACGCTATGGTTGGGCCTACTCTGAGACACCGCTATGAAAACAACATTCGTCAAGCTCTCTCTACATCTCCTGGGACTTCATTGACTATTGAAGCACCCAATACCAGGGGAGGCCTCCATGTCAGAGACACTGACACTGGCAAGAGAGGGATCCATAAATCTGAAACGCGAACAGCAGGAAAGAGGGAGGACTTGGTACCAAAGCTAGTGTCGCCATTTCCCTAGGGCACAATTGCCTAACCCGCCTCCTTTCTGTCCTGTCCTGCAAGGAAGGTGGGAGCTTACTGCGGGGTGACAGAGGGCTGAATATCGAAATATGGCAAAGAAAGCACAACATTCTGCAGACTTCTCTTCTTGGTTTGCTTCTTGTTTTTCCACTGAGCAAAGGTTTGAGGAAGTCTATTTAAGAGACTTGGCCGAGGCCTAAACTACGCAAAAATATAGTGTTTTTCAAATGTCGGATGTAGTTTTTCTACCTTTTTGACAGCAACACCTCTCACATCTACATTATAAAGTGTGGTAAGTTGCTTAGTCAGCCTCAATGACTGTTTAATAAATAAGGTTTTCCATTTTGCAGGGGTGAGTAGGACCAAAAAAAACTCTGAAGGCATCCTTTTCATACCACACAACGCAATCCTCTATTTCTAAAGGGCTAACGTGCTTGCTGCACTACTGTCATGTACGCAGATGGGCTTCTGCGATTGCTTCTGAACCCCGTGGTGCTGCTGGCTGGTGCAGCATGCCAACACCGCACACATCCAATTGCTAAATCTAATGCATATGTTTAGCAACTGTGCAGCAGGGGGAAATAAATAGCGCTCCTCTTTGGCTGGGCTTTCATATATTCTTCCCAAGGCCAGGAATATAGACTCAGAGGCCGATTCACAGAACTAATTTAAGACAAAATCCTAAACTTACTACTTTTGATATTCACGGAAGTTAGGATTTTGTCTTAAGTTTGTCTTAAGACAAACTTAAGACAGACTTAAGACAGACCTAAGACAGACTTAGGACAGACTTAAGACACAATCCTAACTTAAGTCTGTCTTAAATCTGTCTTGAGTTTGTCTTAAGACAAACTTAAGACAAAATCCTAACTTCTGTGAATACCAAAAGTAATAAGTTTAGGATTTTGTCTTAAGTTAGTTCTGTGAATTGGGCCCTCAGTTCTTATGTGTGGGTTAGGGCAGATAGAATTGTCTTTTTCTACCCCAAGTAATTTCCTTCTTTTGCTTCAATGCAACCTCTTCATACCAGGAGGATGCTGCTCCACAGGCATGCTGCTAAGCCACATCGACGGAGATGCAATAACTTGTCAGTTTGAGATTTGCACACCCATAAGAGCGCGTCACAAAGGCCCTTTTCAAATGTAAATGAGATGCAAAGCGACACCCGGAGGGGATACATGCTGATGGTTGGGAAAATCTATGGTAACGGTAAGGGTCTCTGAAACCCTTCATTGACGGGACTATATTTTCCTTTTTGTCACTGAGCTCGACTCTACTGATTCCTCCTACCTCCATTTTAAACATAACTAGTATGTTTAGAAGTAGGGTGCTCAGATAATCCAGAAGACAGGGTTTCTAGCAATAAACACAGCAGTGCTTTTTGGGAGCTGAACTCTAGCTTCACAATGTACCCACCTTGACTATGAGTCCCAATGTTTTGCTAAATCACAGCGTGGACCACGCAATCTGGTGCTTTGGGGTCATGAGGCCTTCTCACTCATGACTTATAACTGATGGATCTAGGCTCAGCAGGCATCACCATTACCGTCCTATACCTATGCTTTGTAGCCTCTACATATGTACGTACACATGCATAGAGGCCGAAACTCATGGGTTAAACAAATAACACTCTGTGAAAACAAGAATCTCTAACAGCAAAGAAAGTTCTGCTTATGCAGGGTCATAAAAAAGGCTCCATGATCACAATTTACAGTCTCCACTTAAGGCACCTTTTTTCTATTGGTCTTTTTTTTGCTCCTTCAACTGTGACTCCTGGAAATTAGCAGAGGAAAAAATGCACAGGTGCTGTACTCATTAGGTCGAGCCTACCAGACAGCACAGTTGACTGTATGCGCAAGACATATTGTGGCCTTACAAAGAACACACAGGGCTTGCAACCGACCCATTATTTACATCGTTGGCCTTCCTGTCACTCTCATTTACCTGCTTCTTATTCGTGTCCCACTTTGTCAGTCTTGGGTTTGTCTCGTTCATGGATCATAGCCTCTTCACCATGCCTTTTGATTGGCTGGCTTCTATGCTTTTACTGCTTGCTTTTCATTTAGATCAAGAATCCCAAGGGATTTTATGTGTTTCTCATCTGTCTCCCTCATGGTCTTCTCTCCCCCTGAATTCGGTGTTGCTCTCTGTTTCCCGTGTGCTTCTCCCCACTTCCTCCATATTCTGCACGCTCTTGTGTCCTCTCACTGTAATTTTCTCACCCCTGTTCTTCTCTCCCACCCTTTCCAAGTTGGTCTTGCGCCCATTGTTTTTCCTCCCCACCTGCGCCCTGTGTTGCCAATTACTGTATTTCAAAAAATGCTTTTGTGCATTTGTTTATTTTTATTTGCTGATCCAATTTGGATTGCAAATACATTTTGTTGAAACATGCACGTCTGTGAGGGCACATACAAACTGAGGCAAATAGCTGTATCATAGGCTTTTTTCCCCCTATTTAGCCAGGCTGCACAGTATTGAGAATGCTTGCAGCATGGCTAAAAACATTGACAAAGCCAACAGATCACAAAGGTGAGACTTATTGGATTTGCCAATGCTTGTTTATGAATACTTTCTATAAGCCAGCACAAATCCGGCAACTGAATCAAAGGCACAAACAAGTCCCACTGTGTAAATGGATCAAATACTTGTTTTCCAATAAGGCCATCCCACAACTGGTGCAGCAATACGCTCATGGGGAATATATCTGTGAGGCAGGCTGATCTATTTTCCTGCTCACACAGGATCTGACATTTAGGCAGGTTGCTCTGAAGGCTGCAACTCTTGGATACACGTTTCTGCTACCTCGCACTCCAATGCAGTCACATGTGCATAGTTGTAGTGGTTTGACTGTTATTTGCTTTATTATAGACCGTTAAATATAACTTTTATATGTTCACTTTGAAAAGGCTTCAGGCATTCCTTCAGTAAGCATGACAGAAGCGCGGTTACTAGATGACTATTGGTCAAGTAGCATGTGCGAAGAAAGGCCCTGCCTACTCATACTTAAAATCAGCCTGTTGTGCTTTTGTTCAACTGACAACACCAAGCCCAGGAGGAAGAAATGCTTGAAGTTTGATGGAGAAAAAAAATAGCCAGGAGGACAGGCAGCTGCCTGATGAGGTCGCTTGGTGTCCAAGACTGCTCTTATTCTCATGAGGAATTTGACGCTGCCATACGTACGTAAAAGAAAGTATATGCGCTACACAATTTTGGCATATCATTTTAAAGTACTCCAATCAAACGTATCAAGACAGTGAGTTCTTTGAGGATGGATCGCAATAACCTCATCTCGCTGGTCCACCTCTTGAATCGCTCAAGTTCCTCTTATTTTTGTACTTGACCACTATGCGATGACGTGGCTACCACTCCACGCAGTCGCGCTGGTGTCAATATATCTACCGTTGAAAATAGCTGCAAGTTACATTTAAAAAAAAGAAATCACTATGTACCCTATGTGTTGTCACTCTCTCGACACAGACCCATAAATCTAACAATAAAGAGAAGGATGAGAGTGGGCGGAGGTGTAGCTTAGGGGCTTCAACCTGCCAACTCACCCTCTTTCTAATCATATTCACCAATCCTGACACACGAATTGGGATCCCCTCTTAAAACATCTGACTTCACCCTCATTAGAGAGCAGCAAAACTAGAAGACCTATGTTCTAACCCCTTAAACCAACTAGACCAAATGCTGCTTTCTGTGGCAAATACGCGTCTTGTCTGCCAAACTGGTGCCGTTCGGCAACGGGCAACACCAAAGCCCATGCGAAGAGCTGTATTAAAATCCTGGTCAATGTAATGACGACTACTGATACCAGGCGAGTAAAGTTTCCATTCCTTATGCCCCTCACTTTTTCTGTAGTTCAGTCCTTTATGCCCGCTGTAGTTCCAAGACAGCCTAGTAAAGCAGGGCGTGAGGACAGGCAAAGGACACACACAGTTCGAATTGTCAAGTGAGATGAGAGACTCAAACACACCAGATGCGTCTACGTGTGGACTGACTGACTGACTGACTTGTACATGGGGCAGTTTTCAGTTTTAGATCATTTATCAGTTTGTATACGTCTCCAAGTTGGCCAAGCTTCCCAATTCAAGGCCAACTTAAAAACATACACACAACGTGTCTGGAATGTTGCATCTTTCCCACCCTGCAGCCAGGGAGCTTGGTTGCTGATCAATACAATGAAGCTAAAATATATTCAATGTGCACTGGTACACATTTACAACTGGCCCGACCCCTTGTTAAGAATAATATAAGGAACCACGGATATGCGGCACTATGATTGCAAACAGAATATATACTTCGCTCCACAAACACCATAAATTATTATATGGAGCTTATCGTACTCAGTAAATCCGGCTCAATAAAATCTCCAAACAATGTTATTAAATGTGTATTTCAGCAAAGCTTTCACTCTAATTTTTAAAAGTAGACGAACGCTACTGTGTGCACCTACTCGATAGACACATGAGGCCACTGAGGTTTAGTAGGTGTCCATTAACTGTTCAGAAGGCTTCAGAAGTTTTGTTCCAATTCTATCAGAGAACACCGTGTCCTCCAGGCAGCTGGCAGGTGCACCCGCCATGTTTTCGAGATTCACAGGCATATACCAAAGGCAGTATGAATAGGCAGTTCTGACAGCCAAAACGGGAAACATCCTGAACAACGACTCCGGAGTCACGCAAGCCGAACAATGACTTGCCCGAACAACGACTCAGTGGTTTAGGCTGAGTCGGTCTAGTGTACGGGCAGGGCGGAGTTCGGAGGAGTGTCGCAGAGGAACAGGTAAGAGGGGTTATGTATCAGGGGGTGGGGGAGTTTATGGTTAGATTTTAGGGGTATGGGCTTTCGTATTTATTTAAAAGGTGGGTGAATTAATTTAAAAGGTGTGAAGATCGTTTTAAGGCGGTGGGGGTGATCGTGAATATTTTTTAGGGAGGGGGAGATTAGTTTTATGGGGGTTGAGTACGTTTATTAAGGGGTGTGTGGGTGAACGTGTATGTTAATAGGGTGGAGGAATTAGTAATTTTGGTTTAACGGGGATAGTGTATAATTTAAGAGTGGGGCAATAAGGTTTTAGAGTGCGGGGTTAGTATCCAGGGGCTGGGGGGTTTGGGGTTAGTTTTAGGGGTTGGGGGTTCGTTTTTAGGGGGTGAAGGTGATCGAGATTGTTAAAAAGGATGTGTTGGTAATCTTGTATATTTTTAGGGTGGAGGAATAAGTTTAGTGTGTGTGGGTAATCGTGTTTATTTTTAGGGTGGCGTAATTCGTTTTTAAGGGGTGGAGGGATCGGGGAACTAGATGGGAAGCATTTTTTTTAACACGCAATCCTTTACCACAAAAAATCGTGGAAAAGGAATGCGTGATAAAAAAAATCGTGATTTAGACACGTCGTGGTTGCGACCTTGTTGTTAAGGAAGTCGTGCTTGGCAATCTCGTAGTTCGAACATAAAACCAGCAAAAAAATATTCTTGTCTGTTTTGAACCTTAGTAAAAAATGTTCCGAAGTCCAGGATAGAAAAGGTACTTACTCCTTTAGTCTGGTATGCTGGTTGCAGACCATTAGAATATTGTGGCAAGTTTGCACCCACGCTCTTATTCTGCCTCATGCTCATTTCGATGCATGGTTGTTTTTATGCACAAGAAGCGTAATATGCACAGCTGCACTCTGCACAATGACCTAATGGCAACAGAGCTCTATGATCCAAGGCAATCTACTAAAGTGCTATCCGTGGCCCATGATCCTCATGCTCAAATCTTGTTGCCCTCTATGTAACTGCACAGAGCTCCACAGTGAGAGTGGCTCCACTGTCGAGCACGGGGTGCTGGAGGGGGTTCTCAAACCCCCGAGTCAGGGGCTTCGCGTGGTGGGCAGACGGCTGTAATGGGATCAATAATGCACTTAGATCAATCCATCAATAAATCATAAATAACTTGCTCATGCTAAAAATGGGGGTCTTGGGGTCACAACACCATGTAACTGGTACTGGGGTCCCAACACTGTATAACCCGGGAAAAAAGTGTCACTTTAGTAAAAAGTTTGAGAAACCCTAATCTAGAGTATGGGTTATTGAAAGTCAAGCCAACTCAAGTCATATCTACTGGCGAAGACAAATTACTTAGTGAAGTACTTTCTTTCTGATGGACAGGGTCATTATTTGGGAAGGAAAGCACTGTATAGAAAGTTAGCTTTACCTAAAGGACACTCCAAGAGATAAAGGCTCCTAATAAAATTCAGCTTTCTTCTCAACTTCAATTCTGAAGATAACTTACAACCCGGCCACAACTCAGAACAAATATCCAACATGTCCAAACTCTTCCTGGTGTGAAAGCTACTGCAAAAAATTGAGAACATTTTGAACTTTTGGAAATGTTTAAGACTGAGGTTACAAGTACAAACCTTCCCAAAATTAGAAAAATATTTTGAAAAATTCCATGAAGGTGAGGCAATATCGAATTACATTAATATCTTAAACTTGGAATCATTTGGACTTTCAAGGAGTAGGCGACAGGGTGAGTTCCACGGCAGCAATGACTACTTTTTTATTAGTAGCAGCTTGGTGCCGGTCCTCTTACTCCAATGACAAGCTCACAGCACCCAGGACTTTTGGATTACATGTTGATTGAGAACTGTGCTCCCTTCCTTCTTTAGTTGTAATCTAAGGTCCAAGAACTGGAACCACTAAGAACTGCCATCAAAGCAGGGGAGTCATCATCTGTATGAACATATGAAGATCTAAGCTTAGCAGATATGACGTACAGTGAGGAGGACTTTTCTATAGTGCGGACATGGTGACAACATGATTTTCAATTTGGAACCCTACATGTATTCAAAGGCGGTAATGTTAACTTGTAAATACACAGAGTAGGAAAGCCACAAAACACAACTTCTGCTTTAACAATATGTAAATTCAGTGGGCATAAGCTCATGATCATAGTAACATATCAGGTTGCCCTTGTTTTCTGGCCTTTGCAGCTAGGTAGCGTTAGAGGTCGATAGTGGCTAATCAAGGTACACCGTCCATTTCCAAGCCAATATTTGGCAATGATACAGACTAACACAAAAACAAAATGTACTACATTAAAGGAAGACAGAGTTTTTTTCGTCTAAAACATGGGCTGACAGGGCATAGCAATATTTACATGAAAAAACGTCTTTTAGTGAAAAGAATGTTGGACTGATTTTCAGTGTTGCTGTAGGAAGGCTCCTTGTGTGCTGTTAGCACAGTTTCACTAAATGCATGTGCCGTTTTCTTTATGATGTTGCAGATTGCTTGTTTTCCTCACTCAGGTTTAGCTCTGTATCAAAGTTCTCCTTGACGCTTCTAACCTCCCTTTGGAAGCTATTCTTCCCTGAAACCCATGCTTGTTCCATGGTGTACTTCATCTAATACTCCCTGGTGGCTTTCTATTGGTTTGTCCACTGTGGGTTGGCCACTGTCACTTCTAGACAGACTCAATAATGGATTAAAAGCACCTCCAATGGATTGGGTCTTGATGCTACTAGACAGGCTCTCTATGTGGCCCACTGGTGGCTACTTGCGGACCGCACATAACACTCCCTGACAATTTAACAGTGTTTACTTTGGGCTATGCCCCTGTTGCTCCTGAGTGGACGTCAGACAGTACTTCCTGGTGGTGTAATCAGTGCCTCTAATAGAATGGGTTGTGATGCTGTACCCATATACTTATGCTCTATCTATATACTTTAGTGGACCTTCCTAAGCCACATCAATGTGGGTCCCATCATATAACACTGTCTGTCCCTAAAACTGCAAGTACCTGCATGTGTGACTGTATTTATTCTCACACACTTCTCAACACCCCATGCTTATGCACAACAACATTCAGCGCACCGTAGTTAATCCATGTTACTGAGCCATATGCACCTCACTAAATATGTCCAGTCTAGGCCAACCTACTAAACCCCTTTCAACTTTGCAGTACGAAGGGCACCCAGGGACCAAATGCAATTCTGGGCATAGACATTTCGAGGCAAGGGCAAAGTGGGCGATTGCCTAGGGTCTCCACCCTTCCAAGCGGTTCCCTGGCAAAGCATTTAGGATAATGAAAAGTCCTTTTATAATAACATTGTACATAACATCTGATTATATTTTATTTCACAGCTGGGCATGGTTCATGCCTACAACAGAAACCTAATGTGCTTTCCTTGTCTGCCCAATCTTACACATTCAGGAGGTTGATGACAATGAAATCAAAAATAATATTTCAGTGTCTTGTTTGACTTCTTACTTCTCCTTACTTCTCCTCATTCATCTAGTCTTGCCTCTCGCGCAATCTGTACACCTTCATGTATATACTTCCTGTATCTCTCTAATACAACTCTCTCTACCTCACCTATGTCTACCGCTGTTGTGCCTCGAGGATGCCAAAAATGCCTGAATGGCATTCCGGATTAGTGGATTTGGTGTGTTAGTTTGCAAGCCTAAACTTCTGAAAGGGGCATCTTAGGTAGAAAAGGTGTATGAGAAACCTTATTTATTTCAGTAAGCAATATACTTGCCTACTAGAATCCCTTATGTTATCACCTTTCTTCCACAGCACTCAAGAAAGAGGCAAAGTATGTCTATATCATTATTCTCATTCCAAGACGGTGGATGCAGTGGATTCCTATGGCTGCTTCCCAATCCAAGATGGCTCCTGTATTTCATGTGATGTCACTTCCTATTTCTTTGGTGGCAGTCCTCCTGAGGCCTGAGCCGGGAGTCGACCTACGATACCATAATTTTAGACACTTGATTGCATGTATTTTAGAATTGCTTAGGAACTTGAACTCTGATTTTTAAAGCGCTCACGTTTTTACTTGCCTATTTGCACTCACTGCTATTCTCTCCTGGGGTCCGCATTATCAGCGTGGGACTGCCATCTTGGGGGGGAAGGCAGGTCAGTGGACTAGTTGTTCGGTTCCCTTACGCTATTTAAGTAGAGGTTGGGGTGAACACGCTGGTGGAAGTCCTCCTGAGGCCTGATCCGGGAGTCGACCTACGATACTATAATTTTTAGACACTTGATCGCATGATTTTAGAATTGCTTAGGAACTTGAACTCTGATTTTTAAGGCTCTCACGTTTTTACTTGCCTATTTGCACTCACTGCTATTCTCTACCGGGGTCCACATTATCAGCGCAGGACCGCCATATTGGGGGGGAAGGAAGGTCAGCGGACTAGTTGTTCGGTTCCCTTACTGTATTTAAAATGTACCTGGCAAGGACGCGCAGCGGACGTGAGCAGTGGGCTCGCCAAAGGCGTGCCTAAGGCAAGCCCGTCTACGCCCGTCCGCGCTCGGCCCGCGCTTAGTGACAGTCTCCCTGCCCAATGCTACTCAGGTAAAGAGAGTCTCATTAGCTTCTCAAGCAATAATTTGCATGCCTTTAGAAACGCCATGACAGGATGTACGATTATCAATCAAGATGATGAGTCTTGGAACACTCAGAAGATATGCCCCTGCTGTGGAATCAATCTACCTGAGCTATTATTCCAACTACCAGACAGTTTGAATGATAGCAGCAGGGAGAGGAATGGTTTTTCTTGCACTAAACCTTGGAAATGTGTTCTCCTTAACGTTAGATCCCTGGTCAAACACAGCATTGAAAGTGCATCTCTGATCAAGGATAAGGAAATAAGCATTGCGTTTTTTGCCGAATCCTGGATGGACGATGCATCCGGTCCGGATATAGTTAAAGCTACACCCCCAGACTATTTGTGCTTTACGCTAAATAGACAAATTAGGAAAGGAGGTGGTTTGGCAGTTATTTATCATAACTCCATAAAGGCATCGTTCAACGCTCTGCCCAATAACGACTGTGAAGCTCTAGAATTTTGTTTTTATCTAACACCCCATTGCACTTTTAGAGGTACTCTCATTTATAGACCACCAGGCTCCAGTAACAAATTTCTAATCCAAGCTAGTAATATGGTGGAAATCGATCTTAGCGCTAAATCACACACGATATTGGGAGATTTTAACTTCCACTTGGAAGCACTCTCAGATTCTGACACGCTAAATCTCTGCGAACTGATGAATAATGCTGAATTAAAACAACTAGTGATAGGTGACACACATCAGGCCGGACACACATTAGATGGCATCTTCTCAAACAATGAACAGCTCATCTTTACAGGCATTCTCCCGGTAGTATGATCAGACCATAAGGCAGTGCTATTTGACCTTATCCCACCTGACGGTACACCAGGAAACCAATGAGGAAACGGGTGGTAAATAGAGCATGGAACAAGATTGAAACCAAGGAATGGCAGAAATACCTATCCCAGTTTTCAGGAACTGTTAAATACTTCATCAGTAAAGCTTCATTCTAATCTGGATGAAGCTACTTTAACATACACGAAATGGCAAGAAGCAGCAAGAGATAGGTTAGCTCCAGAAAGACTTCTTCACCCCGAGAGGGCACGCCCATCTGCCCCATGGTATTCATAAGAGCTCAAAGACCAAAAACTGATGTGCAAACAACTCGAAAGAAACTGGAGGAAGGAATACTGTGATAGCAAAAAGATAGAATATAAAAAGGGCTTAGGCCAGTATAAACAGATACTTCACAAAACAAAACAAGAATTCTTCGTGAATAAAATCAACTCGGCTAAAAACTCATCTAAAGAACTATTTAAAACAGTAACATCCCTTATGCACCCAGTTCCTCCCACAATCACAGCTAGCAAAGAACTATGTGATAAAATTGCTGAATTTTTCATGAACAAAGTAGAGGCCATTTTCTCCACTACAGCTTGATAAATTTGACTCTATAACAGCTCCAGAAATTCAGAACCTTCTGAGGGCAATTAAATCAGGCTCCCCATATGATCCATGCCCAGCTGCTATATTAAAACAAGCACCGGAGCCAGTCATAGCTGCACTGGTCACTATAATAAATGCGATGTATAATGAAGGGTATTTTCCTAAAGCATGGAAAAAAGTCTCAGTACAGCCTCTAATAAAAAAAACAAGTCTGGACCCCAAGGATCCCAACAACTTTAGACCGATCTCTAGGATCCCACTCCCTGCAAAAATCGCAGAGAAAAATATGAACTGTCAACTTAATGCATTTCTGGAAGAAATACAGGCATAGGATCAATCACAGTATGGCTTTAGAGGGGGACATAGCACGGAGTTGGCCCTGCTTAAATCTACAGAAGAGATCAGGATGATTATTGGCCAGGGAGGCAAAGCTGTAATGGTCATGTTTGACCTCTCGGTGGCCTTTGGTATGGTCCATCACGGATTGCTGATGGACCGGTTACAGGAAATTGGAGTCCAGGGCAGTGGCTGGAGATTACTAGAATCCTTCCTTTCAAATAGAACGCAAACAATCTCTCTGGGTGAATTCTCGGCCAAATCCATCTCATTGCCTTGTGGAGTCCCTCAGGGCTAGTTCCTGGGCCCGAGACTTTTTAACATTTACGTGTCTCAACTTGCACCTCTGATAGAATCATTTGGATTCAGCCTGACCTCCTATGCTGACGGCACCCAAATTGTGGTGTCGTTAAGACCAGGAAGGGCAACAGAAACTGGGGTAAAGATGGAGGAGTGTATGACATCCGTGAGAACACTGCCTCAAGCTTAATGCTGGAAAAACGGAGGTGGTGGTGTTTGGGAACGACCCCAGCTTTTGGTCCCCAGCTTGGTGGCCAGATTATTTGGGCCCACTTCCAACTCCCAGTAAAAAGGTAAAAAATCTGGGAGTTTGGATAGACAACAAACTAAGCTTCAGAGACCATGTAAATATGGTGGCTTCGTCATCTTCATACATTCTTAAAACTTGCAAAAAGGTAATGCCATTCCTACCCAAAGACACTTAACGAAAAGTGATTACGGCATTAGTCATGTCCAAACTAGACTATTGCAATGGCCTCTTCATCAATCTTCAAGGACTTATGAATAGACTGCTACGTGTGCAGAAGGCTGCCGCTAGGCTGCTTACGGGCATACCAAAACATGCATCAGTATCGGCGGAGATCCGTAGACGCCACTGGTTGCCCGTAAGGAAACGGGTCCAATTCAAAGCGCTATGCATGGTCTATAAAGCCTTGCAAGGAGCTGGACCCGAATATCTTAAACGACATTTTCACTGGTACATCCCAAAGAGAACACTGCGCTCTAAGGAGGCAAAGTTGGTATCAGTACCATTCATAACAAAAGCCAATTGGGGAGGAAGAAGTTTTGTCGTCAGCGTGGCTAAGGCCTGGAATGACCTCCCGTTGCATCTTAGAGGCATGACAAACCTCCTGGCATTTAAAAAAGGACTAAAAACACGGCTATTTTTAACTTAGTTCAGAAACTCTACTCGATGCCTTATGCCTTTCTTTAGGTCTTCCAACAGCGCCAGGACACCTTCGGGTAACAGTCGCGCTCTACAAATATCCATAACATTAACATTAACATTTAGTATAAAAGGCAGCTGAATTCAGAGTAAGGTGCTCTGCAATCCAACTGATAGTATTTGTCTTCATCCCTTTTTCTGGAATTTCGCCCAGTTGTTTTTACCTTCAGATTTTCCTTGGATTCAATACCTTTCTTCAAGTCTCTCCTGGAAGACTCCCGATTGTGGATTCTTCACTACTTTGTCCCAAATAGTTTAGCATCCCAATTTTCATCTTTGGATTAACATCTGATTTGTGTCTCTCAAGTTCATCTTACATCTGCCTATTTGTTCTGTCTGTGTGACTTTTCTTGAGGGCACCTTACCATGCACAGTTTTCTCTGCATGGGGGTAGAGTGGATCCAGGAAGTAGTTGTGCAAGCATCAGCCAGTACTGATGTTAAGACAGAAGCTACAGTCCAGTCTGGAACCTGACAATCTCCTCTCTCTCTCTCTCAATATACCTCTCTCTCATCACATCATTGGCCTTTTGCTCTCTACCACTCTCCATGCTAGCTCTATATACTTCACTCTCTATTCCTCCTCTCTGCCTCACATCTTTTCTACATCACTCTACCCTCTTTTCTTACTGTCATGTTTTTATCCCACCTCCCTGCAACTCTCCTCCTTCTAATTTACATCCCTCTTTACACCACCTCTCTATCAATCATTACATCTCTCTAAACCGCATATTTTTCAGCCTTGCCATTACCTCATCACTCTCCATTATCTCTTATATTTATGTTTCACTTTCTCTCTACCTAAAATCCCTCTCCCTATCTCATCTCTCTCTACCCTGGAGCTCTTTCACTCCCTAACCTCACAATTTACCTTGCCCTTCGTTTGCTATCTCACTGGCTCCCGCTTCTGTCTATTTTTACCTATGTTCCATCTATTCCGCTCTCTCACTAAGTTACTCCTTTATCACTTCCTCTATCTCTTTTCTGTACCTATCACTACCACTTCTCGGTCACTCACGTCTATCATTACCCTTTCCCTTCCTTTATACATCTCAATACCTCTTTTTTTTCTTTCTCTCTCTACTTCTTTATCTACATCACACCTGTCTCCATCTCACCCTCTCTCTTGCTTTATATCTATGAACCTCACAATTTTTTTTTACTTAATCTGGTTTTCTACTTTGACTATTTTTACACTAAACCTGTTTTCTTATTCTACCCTTCTCTCTCTTTCTAGTTCTCTCTGTCTCATTATTCCATTTCACTAATCTGTATACCTGACCCATCTTTATATACCTCTTCTCTTGTTGCTCCTCTTTAGCTGACCCATATTTTTATATCTCTGCCCATTTTGACTGTCTCTATCTGACCCACATTTTAATACCTTTTCTTATTTTGCACCTCTGTCTACCTCAAAGCTCTCTGCCAACATCACAACTTTTAAATGATTATTTCACTTCCGTGTCCACACAACTCTCTTTCTATCTTATCCTCTCTCTACCGCACCCCTTGGTGTACAATACTTCTCTTCCTCTCTTCCATTTCTTCTCCCCGACTATAACTCTTTCTACCTTTCTGCCTAACTCTAAAACCGTACAATTTTCTCTACCTCTCTTTATCTACCACTTCCTTTCTACCTTTACTCTGTATCTTTCCCTCTGACTACCTCATTGTTCTCTCTTTACCCTTTGTCTCTCTTTCTCTACTTATCTATCTGTCTACCTGGTCTCTATCTCCACCTCCCTTCTCTCCTTCATCTCTTTTTCTAAACTGTTCTATTTACACTTTTGCCCTTGTCCTATCACCTATGCCCTCTGGTTCTCTTATTCAGTAGAGTCTGGGGCAAATATCTAGCCAGTGAAGTGCAAAAATAGAAAGAGGAGAGGAGGGACAAGACAGAGGAAGAGAAACAAGGAGAAAAATATCAGATTTAACGCTATGCAGTGGTGAAACTCTTCACAGCAGAGCTTTGAGTTGCACTGGGTCAGCTAGAACACTTGTAGTGAAGGAGGATTTATTTGTCATTATGAATATCTGGCAACTAAAGCAAACATTTGAAGTGCTATGCTCATATGACTTATTTTAAAAGTATTCTGTAGTACACTAAACATCCTTCAAGTTACCCTTATCCTGTCCTCAGTACAATGGAAGGAACTGGCTAGTTAGACACTGAATTCTATGTAAAATATTATTGTTGCAAGTTAAAAATTTTTTAGATCCAAATGGAAGCGGAAACAGCTTTATCAATGCTTGCTTAAGCTTTCTTTAGTACTGTTGGGCTGGCAGATATCAGACAGCTTCAGTTTTTAGCAGTTTTTATGTGCCCCTTTTTCGAAAGTTTAAGGTATAGTTAAATTTTGTTTGGGATCATGAGGGCTTTGGTCCTAAATTCAAAGTTGTGCCAAACTGAGGGCCCCAAAATATATCTTGCCCATGGCCCAAGAATAAGCGGTCCCTGGATCGGAGCGTTTCACAACCCCTATTTGGTTTGAAGTGATAGATAAATAAAGGAGTTGGACCACCCAGATAGGTCTTTGACATCACACAGTAAAAATAAATAAATGTTTAATCATATGCAAATGTCCTTTTTGAAAGCAATACCTCTTTTAGAAAAAAATATTTGACCAATGAAGCAAGTTTCAGGAATTGGGTCTCTTCTAGAAACCGCTTTGAAGAAAAAGTAGAAAGCTAACAAAAATTCGAGAGTTTGGAGTGATCTTGAAATAAAGAGGCATGTATTTAATTTAAGTCATGAAAATTATAGTTTGTAAATTAACTGGCAAGTCTTCTCTTTAAGGAAGATTCTATGGTACTAACTCCTAAGTGTTGCTTTCATATCGGTTTCTAAAAAATAAAAAATAAATATTTTAGCTTACCTTCCTTTGAAACATTTATGGTACATGTTTTCTTTTAAAATGGTTCGTAAGATACATTATGCCCATTACCATTTTTCATTTAAAAAAAATATGAGATATGAACCAAAATACAACTCTGCGTAATATCCTGGAGACTGAAAATGCCATCTCTTTCAATAACAGCATAGTATTACTAAAACCTCCGACCAGAAGCAACGAGAAGCAGCAAAAACATCCATGCAGACCATTGCAGTACACCAAAATGGAGTATTTATAAGAAACTATGAAACAGAGACAGAGAGTTTCTCCTTCAAGCTATGCAAATGGTTATCGACAGTTGGACTCAGACTTCAAACATCTGTGCTTTCATCCTGCACAGAAAGGGCCATTGTCGTGGGCTCTTCCTGAGGCTATCACTACGGATCGCTTACTTGGCAACAGCAGATGCCGTTAAACTGAGCGCAAAAGT
Organism: Triturus cristatus; assembly: GCF_964204655.1. Classification (NCBI taxonomy): domain Eukaryota; kingdom Metazoa; phylum Chordata; class Amphibia; order Caudata; family Salamandridae; genus Triturus; species Triturus cristatus. The sequence goes on along the minus strand of NC_140589.1, from coordinate 665,329,201 downwards.
CAATTACGCCCACTCAGCACTGCCTTCCGTTGAGTGAAGGCGAGTGTTAGTTAATATTGGCATTGCTCTTCAGTGCAGGAGGGGTCTTGAGGCCCTCCAACCTGAAGAAACATTGTCTACCAGCCAGATCAATGGGGGAGGAGGGGCTTGGTTTCTTTTGAAGAAGGTGAAGAACATGGGAGTGGTGAAGGCTCCAATGAGGACCTCCTGCTACTTCGAACTGTGTCCACATGTGATAGGGTTTTCAAAATCTGATGAAAACCACATCAGCTCTTTCGTGCATCCTTACATAGTCGGAGCAACTAAAGCAAGAAGTAAGGTCCCTTACGCTCAACTTTCCTTATTGCAACCAGCAGCACCGCAACTATCTGCTGGGTGATAGTTGGGTAACACAAAAACCTGAAAGCATCTTTTGTAAATCAAGTTCCAAAAAAGGTTTACGAAATTAGTCTAGGGTAACTATGTTTATTAATGAGATTTCTTGAAAAGGTGTAGTGCCCAGAGACGCGAAGGCTTTCTAGGAACTCTGTCAAACTGGGCATACAACTTTGAGAGTGGCTGCGAAAGTATGATCTCTGAATTAAGTTGTAAAACTGTTCACACTATAATTAAAATCCTTCCCTATAAAATAAATTACAACTCTTTACACCCAGTACATGGGTACATTATTGTTCTGTGGTTGAACAAGATCCTTGCGGACTCTTGATGTGACACACAGGCAGGTAAAAGCTAGAGCAAGGCGGATGAAACATGTTGTTGAGGCCTATCTGCACCAGCCACGGCGGAGGAATTGTCCTCCTGCTCAAGACACACCCATTTGATTTTATGCAAATTAACGTAGACGCGGATTATAACAAAGCTACAGTAGCGATGCACCAGGTAAAAACAGGTGGTCGTATCTACAAAAACAGAACCTCCTGTATGCATTTTTGACCAAAACAATAAGCTCGCTTTCCACCCCCTCTTGGAAGTCATATCAGCTACGTACAACAAAACAACCTCGGCGGTCTGCACCGCGAGGGCTTACTTTCTGATAAGTAGGGTCTGACTGAAAAGAATACAAATGCCATACGTATGGAGGCGCGAAGCTAGGGACCAGTAGGCAACTGTAAACCGCATTATCCGAAAATCATGACTTTACCCATGAACACCAAAGCTTTGATTCCACCCCACAAAAACATAAGCAGAACAGTAACAAGTGGTAAATACAAGACCATCAAAAATGGGAGCTGGATAGAAATGGCATGGTAGCCCCTGTGCAATCAAAGGCAAATGAAGTAGTAAGAAACATTCTATTGTGAATATACTTCTTCAAATTAGGGTGCAGTGTTGCCCAGGAAAGCTGGCACATCCTCAAGATTAGGATAGATGAGGTTGTAAACAGTTCTAGATTCTACTGGTCACAGTCTTCCAACCTAGTTCGGTAGTTTATACAAGGTGGTTTAGAAAACCTAGCACCCCACGGTCTCTCTCATATCACATCAAATTGTCAAAATGAAATCCAATTAGATCTATCAATAATTTTTTTTTTTTTTTTTAATGAAATTTTATTGAACAATAAGTCAATTACAAGCATGGGCCTACAACCACCAGGGCCGGCCGCTAGATTCAGAAAGGATCATACAGTTGTTAAGGTAGTAGTAGACTCCCGGGGCCCAGCCCCGTACATGGCTCCGGATAGTCCTAGGGAAGCAGGATACATAGATTTAACATAAATAACAACTAAAAACAAAAGGCGAGGCATAAGGGCAAAAAGTGTGGGTCAGGCTACATCCGGGTGACTCTAATTCAGACCTTCAAATAGCTATCAAGGGGAAGGAGTACTGATAGGTCGGGGAGATCTATCAATAATTAATGTTATGTTAATGACATTTGTAGAGCGCGACAAATACCCGGGGGTGTCCTGGCGCTAACTAATTCCTCTGAGACTACTGGCCGCTGAAGAGTGGAAAGGGCGCTTACTCTTGAGAGAAGAGCCAGGTCTTTACTGAAGAAAATGTGTGCACTTTTTTCTTAGTAATATATAAATAACTGGTACACCTACTTGGAATGAATTCTGATTATTTGCTATACTATGAGAGTCTCAGGGCGTGCTAATATCCCTACATATACTCATATTAAGCATTTCCATTAAATTATCAGTAAACAAATCCTCCCACACAGCTAGAGTTTGTCACTTTTCTATTACGCTCCAAAAATGTTCAGTAAAAGTCCTTGTTTAAGTACTGGATTGCACTGTAGCATTTCTATGGCACTTTACTACAGCTTGTCAAGTCACCAAAGCACTTTCAAATAACTAGTTACTCCATTTGTTGTGTATTGTCGAGGGAGGGTGCTGGTAGAGGAGTCTACTATAAGTAGTGTGTTTTAGGGTTGCTCCTGAGGTCATACCCAATATATTACAATTCATCTAAATATTCCAAAGCAGCATAGCACTACATTGTCAGCTTCTCTCCAAACATAAACAAGCATTGGCAAAGCCAGTAGGTCCAGTGTTGCCTGACAGTCTTTTGGCTTTGTCAATGCTTGTTTTACTTTGCCGGGATTTACAAAACTTTATTGTTTGCAAAGCTAAGGAGCCCTCAGCAAACTTAAAGAAACATTAGCTGGAAGCAAAAATATTCTTTAGTTCACAGAAAGCGTGCATTGCATATCAGACCTTGGAACAGAAGGAGATGGCATTTTCTGTGGAGTTGCACCTTTTGAGAGAGCAGAATGCTGTCACTCACAGTGAAGTTAGCCAGTGGTTGAACTGGGCTGATCCCCTGCCCCTTGCTGTAAGCTTTAGTGCATGGAAGAAAAATATGAATGACAATATTAAAGGCCAATGAATGAAGAGGGCTGGCTAAAAGCCCCTATAAGTAAGTATAATACACTTATAATTCTAGTAAAATCTAAAGGCTTTGTCTAATGCCAGACCTACAACTGAATATGCATAAAATGTTTGTATTTGGGAACATTTTAGGAAGGGTTTCTGCTACTAGAAAATACTTGAAGGGGCTGATGGTCATGACACAGTGTTTGTGAAGTGACAGTCCTTGAAAAAACAGGGATCCGACAATCCCTAAAAGCCAACAACTGGTGTGAGTAAGCGAAATTGAGAGAGTTGAGGCACTACACAACAAGCATTTGCAATGCAATAGGTCTCGCATTCACACAAGTTTGAGCTATTGGCATTGTAAATGACAATGCCTTTTATTTATGTTTTGGTTTTTAGAACTTAAATAAAAGGCATTGTCATTTACAATGCCAATAGCTTAAACTTGAGCAAATGCGAGACCTATTGCATTGCAAATGCTTGTTGCTGATGGTGCAGCACTTCTGTCCAGAAGCATCGCCAGAGGACCTTAGTAGCACTGAGTTCCTAAAGCATTACTTCCTAGATGATCTTGTATGGCGCCTCTGCGGTGTTATTGTAACTAACCCTCCAACCAGTTGCCGATTCGTCGGCGAAGACGAAGCGCTGCCCTTTAACACTGGTTGTTTATAGTTATGATTGGACGTTTGGGCAGCGGAGAGGCATGCAACTTATTGTGGTAGGTTATCAAATGTGTAATATTGTATGGGCTCTCTTCAAGGCGCTGACACAACAAAGTATTCTGATGCTGACATCACTTCCCATCCTGGGTGGGAGAGTCATTTATGGGTCCGGGGACAGGTGCTTGAGAGGGGGTCAGCGCAGATGACTGAGTAGCGGGGCAGTGGAGGAAAGGAGGTAGTGGTGGGGGTGGGAGGGATGCAAATGTTAGAGAAAGGCAGAGGCAAAGTGCAGGAGAGGTACAGAGGGACTGGGTGGAGAGGTACTGTAGTGCTGGGAGGAGAGGTACTGTGGCGCTGGGTGGAGAAGTACAGAGGTGCTGGGTGGAGAGGGTACAGAGCGCTGGGTAAAGAGTTACAGGGCGCTGGGTGGAGAGGTAAAGAGGCGCTGGGTGGAGCGGTACAGAGGTGCTGGGTGGAGAGGTACAGAGGCGCTGGATGGAGAGGTAGAGTGCGCTGGGTGGAGAGGTACAGAGCACTGGGTGGAGAGGTACAGAGGTGCTGGGTGGAGAGGTTGGTGACTGACAGAAGAGAACGTGGGAAGGGTGTCCATGTGTCCACATAGAGGCGCTTCTAGGCGCTTTGCGGGCTCGCACGCATAAACAGAACACGCAGAGCTGAGGCCAGGGCAGGCGCGAGGTGTGGGCACCCAGTAGACACAGAATGCGAGGAGAGGAGGCAGGCAGGACAGGGCGGGCGTGAGGTGCGGGCACCCGGTGGACAAAGAATGCGAGGAGAGGAGGCAGGCATCGGAGAGAGGCAAGGACTGGCGAAATAATGGCTGAAGAGGAGACAGGCACTCGAGACAGACGGGGAATGAGGAGAAACCGGGATGTAAGCTTTGATAGAAGAAGAGAGACGACCTCTAAAGAGACAATGTGCGTTGAGAGGCAGAAAGGGTTAATCTATGGGGGAGACAGGCAGGCAGAGGAATGCATTGAACAAGGCGGAAGAGACGCGAGACGCCGTCCAGAAGTGAACATGGAGAAGCAGCCTCCGGTACGCATGTCTGGAAGAGACGCCGTGCGCGAGCGAAATCTCCAGCCCGGGTGGGCGGGGCCTAATGCCGACAGGGCGGACACCAACCCCACTTCCACAGAAGCCGGACACAAAAGCAACGACAATAGATCTCACCAAGGTGAAGCAGCGCAGGCGCGACCTAAAAAGGATGGTACTAAGCTGATAGAAAGGGCGGTTTGGGGAAGTGTGATTCCCCTAAAAAAGGGAGCAGATGTGGCAAAAAAACAAGCAGAACACAACATTGTTATGGTGCTCTTTACTTTGGAGTTGTTGTTTTGATACCTTTGGAAAAAAAATCAATAAAATGTTGGTAGTGGGAATGACTTTATTGCAGGCAGGTCCATTTCAAACACTAACCTCTAAATTACCTTTTTTGCAAAAACATTAAAGAGACATGATAATATTATGAGACGGGGCGGGGGGTAATGGCATCACTTCCCATAGCTTTGGCTGTATCTGCTCTGGATTTCCGGCACTGTTTCTTTCTGTGAGTAAAGAGAATTTGACACGAATACAGTTTTCCAATAAATCGATGAGTCATCCATTAATTAATTTCCATATTCTTCTTGGATATATCATCGAACATATCCCTTCAATGTATTAATTCTTTAAAATGTCAAAGCAGGGATCTTCTGTTTTACTTATAATCTGAATTATATCACATAATATTTTTCATTCACCAGTCAAGAATAGTGGCCTGAGTACTGGACTAACCTTTCTTATCCTAATTTGTAAAGAGGCCCGCAATTACTTGCAACCAATACACGTTAACTTATTTGTTTATGCTCATAGGAACACGCTGAGCTGCATATCTAGACTATCTTCTTCAGCCCTATATGCATGTGAAACTGATTTTTTGTCTATTTGCAGTGCACTTCTCCGACTCAATTAGAGTGTGTCAGTGTTGATCATCTGTAACCAAATCCTGACGGATTACGAAGCATGAGACTATGGAAACCTGTGTGTAGAAGCATCCATCTCAGAATCAGGAACAATAGAACTGCATTTCCATTTAAGGGGACTTAAACAACTGTGCTGAAAGGACAGGACTATTGAAACAATCTCCTACGAAAACAACTGCAGAGCGACTAGGCTGCAAAATTATGACATCAACACTGCGAACAAAGAAAAGACTCCATAGAAGCGTAGGGGCGATGACCTCCTACCTGCGAGCCATTACATCATACACATACCTTATTTACCACAAGTGGTTTTTTGTTCTCCTTTGAGGCGGGGCGGTACCAGGAACTGTAACTTGCTCTAGGTGTTGTTTATTGCACCAACCAGCTGGGGCTGTGTAACTTAACTGCGCATGTCAGGTTGGCCGGTATTTTGCTATAGGCCAGCCCGACATACGTAGTTCAGGCTTACCCAGTAAGTGAGCCGGAAAGCAGAGGCACCGCCTCATCTGTCTCGGATGGAGAGCTATGTTGATCTGCCGCAGCCAATACTCGCACTGCTCTTATGCTGTTTACTATTATAAACAGCATGAAAGTCGTGCTTTCATTGGCTGAGATGTGCGATGCTTTAGTTTCCCGTGCCGGCATTCTCGGGGCTTCAGTAAAGCCAGGCAGCGACGTGCGGGTGAATTTTGAAGAGTCGGCCTGTGGGAAGCAAGGAAGCGGATCGCCGAGGTAAGATTATTTTTTAAATTATATTTTGTAAAGTAATGTAACTGGTACTCATATAAAGCGTTCCAATAGGGTCTGTTAGAGTTTGAGCAATGTAAAAAAACATAAACCATGTAAATGCTTGGTTTGAATGCTAGACTAATATCTGTGTGTTAGTTAGTGGCTGTGTGCGCTAGTGACTTCATGACTTGTTGCCAGTTAATAACAGATAAATCTGCAGAATTCAAATATCTAGAATGCACTCAGATCCATTTAATCCTGAAATGTGGCTGACTCTGCCTAGCCCCACCCACTTCTCAGATAAAATGGTGTGTCAGAAACTCTGGAGATAGCACAACAGCCCAGCTGCCAAAGGCCTTAAACTTCCAGAAACTAACTCTGTATTGAAAAAATACAGCATTTTTATAATGCAAACATGGCTATTCCGTAATTTTTCAAAAAATGCTCCCCTCGTTTTTGGCGAAGCGCCTTGCAAATCGGCGTGTTTTACATTTGAGGGCGCACTTTCCTTTCTTATGTTAATTATTATTGCTTCTTATAGGTGGAGGGGGTGAAAGAAGATATATCTACCCTCTATATGAAAGACTGGGTGCAGATGTCAGAAACCTCTCTACTTGCTGCATCATCAAGTCAAAAAGACATTCTCTTACCCCTTTTCAATTGCTTGTGAGACGATACCCACATTGGAAAAGATTGACTCCTTCCTGGAGAGCCTCTCTTCGCTGTATGATGCGTCAATTGTGTCATGCGGCAATTACGGGATCAGACTTGACCGCTCCCGCTTCCTGTAGAGGTGCGCGGTCTAGTTGTTCTCGCCCAAGACGTTTTTGAATCGATAATGCGCCTGCGCGCTGCTCGCGCGGCGCACTTCAACCGAAGAGAAAATTCGGACAGCAACGTTTTCTTGAAGCGCGTTTCAATTCTGAGGAGAATTGAAAAGAACTTTAGTCGTAGTGGAGAGTTTAACTAGGAAAGTGAGAATAGCTTTTCTTTTGAGTTCCATGTACAAATAATTCTAACCTGAGGAATTTCTTTCACAGAAAAGATTCTAGTCAGGAACTGCAGGTTCATTTTCAGTCACAGAATTTTGGCAGTGAGAGCTGAATACGCCTGGTCCAGGGAACGTCTTCTGTGAAGAGAGGCGTTCCAACTTTCAAGTAAGCGTATGCAGTTCATTTCCTAATTGTGAGCAGGACTGTATTGCTATTTTGGAATGAAAAAACTATTTAAAGACTGAACGTCAAGAAAGACTCTTTCAAGAAAGAAAAAGGATAAAGTCCTATTCTGGAAAAGTGTGCACTCAGGAATTTTAACAGCATTCAGCGAAGGAAATATTTATAGTTTTGTTGTTGTCTTAGAGGCTATCTCTCAAGAACATCTTAAGCACTGTGTTCAATTGAGATAAAAGAAGTAACTACCTCTAAGCAGACAGCAACTGTAAACTCCGAATTCTTCCAGTAAATCAGATGATATAAGTATAAGACAAGAAGCACCTAAAAAATACAATTCAGGCAAAACAGAATAGGGAGGAGCAGTTTTCAGGACTAGCACAGGTAATAAGGCAAAAGGTACATGACAATATTTCCCGCCTAAGGAGTTGGGAGGGTTAACGTATTGTGCTTGCCATTACAGGTTTCCCATTCCAGACGAATAGAAGAGGAGCCAGAGTCCTGAAGCAGTCTCTCTTGTTTTGTCTTCCACTTCCCCTTTCCCCCGAGTTGAAGTTATTGGCAGTTGCTCTCACCTGTCATTGGCTTCGGCAGGAGGGAATTGAGGAACGGTCATCTGTTCCTGAGAAGATCGATTTAGTATCTAAGGAATCTGACAGATTGAAGTGCCTTCCTCTTGATTGAGGATTACAGATCTTCTCCTGAGCAGTATGGCGGAAGGATTAGATTTAAAGACCCTAACAAACATCTTAGATGGAATGCAGAAACAATTGAATAATGCTTTAGAAGAAAATAAAACCTTGAGGGAGGAAGTCAGGAGGTCTAGTCAAGAATCTACTCAAATTAGACAAAGACTAGATGAGCTAGTGTCTTCAGGTTCGTTTTTTAAGGGGGCCCAATCTCAGTCAAGTCTGCCATCCTCTTCTGACATCTCCACTCAGGTGATTCATGCTATCTCACCCATAATTCCCCTCGCCCCCCCAGAGAGGTTTGGAGGAGACCCTCAAAAGGCGTAGATATTCTTAACTCAGTGCTCCTTGCATTTTTTATGCAGACCAGTGATTTTTGTTGAGGATCAGTCTAAAGTGGCGTTCATTCTGTCGTATCTGAACGGCGATGCTGCGGCATGGTCAATGTCTTTGGTCACCCGAAACGATCCAGTGTTATATAATTTTGACGATTTTAAAATTGAATTTTTGCGAATATTTGATCGTCGTTCAGCCTCTCAAGCAACCGACAATGAGTTATTAGAGCTAAGACAAGGAAATAGAGACTTGGTGGGATACTTAGCACATTTCAACAAACTCATAGTAGAAACCAATTGGCCAGAGGAAAAAAGAGCTGCAATTTTTTACCGAGGATTAAAAGATGAACTAAAGGATGCTTTAGCTCAAATTCCTAAAAGACCTACTGAAGTATCTGAACTTATTGACTTAGTATTACAACTAGATCATCGTTTGAGTGAGCGACGCAATGAAAAGAGAAAAGAGATTCGCCCTTTACCTCCTCGTTTTGATCGGTTTAAATCTGAAGTTCACAAGGCCTCAGAGAATACCACAACAGAAGAGCCAATGCAGATCGGATCCACAAGAGGTCCTTTAACCAAGGAGGAAAAGGAGAGGAGAAGAAGTTCCCAGCTTTGTTTGTATTGTGGATTGGCAGGTCATTTTGTCAAAGAATGTCCAAAAAGACCCAAGACTTCTCAGCAGGGAAAAGGTCAGCTTCATCTGTAGAAGGGGTTGCACAGGTGAAAGCGAAGGTCAAGTCGACTCCAGAATTACAGCAAATAGCAAATACACTACAGTCAGCAGCGCCTCATTTGGTGGTATCTTTCACAATAAAATTTCGTCAACAAGAAATAAGCAAGGTCTCTGTGATGATTGACTCCGGGGCAACCGGAAACTTTTGTGATATAAAATATGCTCGGCAGATTGGAATTGAGTTCGTTAAGAAGAAGATTTTGGAGGCGGTTCGAGCAGTAGATGGAACCAATCTGTCATCGGGGCCGATCACACATGAAACGGAGAGAGTTCTACTGACAGGATTAAATGGTCACACCGAACAGATAGCATTCAATCTTATAGACGCACCTCAATTTCAGTTAATTCTTGGTCTTCCTTGGTTAACTGAACATAATCCACGCATTGATTGGAGCAAAAGGACTGTAGTTATGGATTCATCATTTTGTAAAGACCATTGCTTTGGCGGGCATCAAGGGCCCAGTGAGGAGTCACCAGTTCAGGGATTGATTCAATTTCCCGCTCAAATTTGTGCCATAGAGACCAAGGAAATTCCAGTGAGTATCAGGATTTATCAACAGTGTTTGATAAGAAGGAAGCAGAAAAACTCCCTCCCCATCGCCCATATGACTGTAAGATCGAGATTGAACCTGGGGCGGTGTTACCTTGCAGTCGTATATATGCCCTCACAGAGACGGAAAATGCCTTTTTAAAGACCTATTTGGATCAACATCTGGCCAATGGATTTATTCGCCCCTCCCAGTCCCCAGTATCCTCCCCCCTCTTTTTCATCCCAAAAAAGAATGGAGATCTTCGCGCCTGCATTGATTATAGGGCACTGAACCAAGTAACAATAAAGAATCGTTATCCTCTTCCTTTGATCTCAGTATTGTTGGATCAAGTTAAGAATGCCAAAGTGTTTACTAAACTGGATTTGCGAGGGGCATATCATTTGATTCGGGTAGCCCCAGGGGATGAGTGGAAAACGGCTTTTCGAACCCGTTACGGTTTATTTGAATATCAAGTAATGCCCTACGGATTGTGCAACGCCCCTGCCGCTTTCCAGCATTTTGTAAATGACATTTTGGGAGAATTTTTGGATCGAGTGGCTGTTGTCTATATTGATGACATCTTAATTTTCTCTGAGAACACGGAAGATCAGGTTACTCATGTGAGATCCATTTTAACCAGATTACTTGAAAACCATTTATATGTAAAACTGGAGAAATGTGCCTTCCATGTCAAGATGATTGAATTTTTAGGATTTGTGCTGTCCCCGGAGGGAGTCAGCATGGATGCGGCAAAAGTCAAGGCAGTGCAAGAATGCCCCCCCCCAAAAAATGTCAAAGAGATTCAAAGTTTCCTTGGATTTTCAATTTTTTACAGAGGATTCATTCCCGACTTTTCCCACAAAGTAACCCCGATCACTAAATTGCTGAAGAAAGGTGTGAAATTCATTTGGAGTGAAGAAGCCGAAGAATCCTTTCAATGTCTAAAGAAATTATTTACTCAGGCTCCAATCTTATTACATCCAAGAACAGAAGATCCATTTTATGTTGAAGCAGATGCATCCGATGTAGCCATTGGGGGAATACTGTCTCAGCGACATCAACATACTGGCCAGTTGCATCCAGTGGCTTATTACTCAAGGAAGTTAACTCCCCCAGAATGTAACTATTCCATCGCTGACAAAGAGTTGCTTGCAGTTAAAGTTGCATTTCTTGAGTGGCGACATTACCTTATGGGGGCAAAACATAAGGTCACAGTGTTCACAGACCATAGAAATTTACAATTTCTCAAGTCCGCTCGCACTTTGTCTGCTCGACAATTGCGTTGGTCTCTGTTTTTTGCGGATTTTGATTTTGTGCTTACCTTTCGGCCAGGTGCCAGCAATGCAAAGGCTGACGCACTATCCAGAATTAATTCAGATTCCCAAGAATCCGAGATGATCCCACAGACAATCATACCAAAGGAGAAGATCATTTCCACCACCAGTAATTCGGCTTTTTCAACAGAAATCAAGAAGGTTATGACGAAAGGTGAAATGATTCAATGGGCCCAAGAGCAAGGTAGCAGGGAGATTAGAAATGACCTTCCATATCAAGAAGATCGGCTGTTTCTTCCTACTGAGGAGCTTCGAGAAAAGGCCTTGAAGTCTTGTCATGATGGACTGTTGGCGGGGCATAAAGGTGTTCAAAAGACCATTGACTTAGTGGAGAGAAATTTTTGGTGGCCCAGGATGAAGCCGCAGATACGACAGTTTGTAGCCACTTGTGAGAGATGTTTGAGAGGGAAGACAGACCGAATGGCTCCACAGGGGTTGTTGTTGCCTATGCCTACCCCACCATATCCCTGGCATACAGTTTCAATGGATTTAATTGTGGATCTTCCCCCCAGTCAAGGTTATAATACTATCTTAGTAATGGTAGACACCTTCTCCAAAATGGCCCATTTTGTTCCCTTAAAAAAGGTGCCTTCAGCAAGCCAATTGGCTCAGTTATTCTCCCAACACATAGTGAGATTGCATGGAATTCCGAGAGTTCTGGTGTCAGACCGTGGCTCTCAGTTTGTTTCGCACTTTTGGAGGGCCTTTACGAAGAGGTTGGGAATTGATGCTCGTTATTCCACCAGTTTCCATCCGGAAACTGATGGCCAAACTGAGAGAGTCAACCAAGAATTAGAACAATACCTTCGACTCTATTTATTAGATCAAAAGGCTGAGTGGTCAGAGTTAGTTTGGGCAGCAGAATTTGCGTACAATAATGCGAAACACTCTTCTACTGGGAATTCCCCTTTCTATTTAAATTATGGCAGACACCCAAGTTTGATAGTGGATAAAGAAGAAGGCCCAGTCCCGGCAGTGGAAGAGTTTGTAAAAGAAGTACAAAATTCCTTGATGCGAGCCAAAGAAAATTTAATCAAGGCAAAGGTTTCTTATAAAAAACAAGCAGATAAAAAGAGGAGAACATGTCCAAAATTCTGTCCTGGCGATAAAGTATGGTTATCCACAAAAAACCTTAGAATCAAAGAAAATCGCAAGTTTCAGCCTAGATTTATTGGCCCCTTTAAAGTAGCCAAGATGATAAACCCAGTCACAGTTAAGATACACTTACCTTCTTACCTGAAAATACATCCCACATTTCATGTCTCTCTACTAAAAAAGAGTCCACCTAATGTAAGACTTCAATCATCACCCAAGCCAATTTTAGTAGATGCTGTAGAGGAGTTTGAGGTACACAAGATATTAGATTCAATTGTCAGGAAGGGTAAATTGTATTATCTGATTGACTGGAAGAATTTTGGCCCGGAAGAGAGATCTTGGGAGCCATGTGCTAATGTCCATGCCCCAAGACTGATAAGAGAATTCCACAGAAAAATCCCAACAAAACCAAGGTTGGGAGGACGTTTTTTGGTGGGGGGTACTGTCAGAAACCTCTCTACTTGCTGCATCATCAAGTCAAAAAGACATTCTCTTACCCCTTTTCAATTGCTTGTGAGACGATACCCACATTGGAAAAGATTGACTCCTTCCTGGAGAGCCTCTCTTCGCTGTATGATGCGTCAATTGTGTCATGCGGCAATTACGGGATCAGACTTGACCGCTCCCGCTTCCTGTAGAGGTGCGCGGTCTAGTTGTTCTCGCCCAAGACGTTTTTGAATCGATAATGCGCCTGCGCGCTGCTCGCGCGGCGCACTTCAACTGAAGAGAAAATTCGGACAGCAACGTTTTCTTGAAGCGCGTTTCAATTCTGAGGAGAATTGAAAAGAACTTTAGTCGTAGTGGAGAGTTTAACTAGGAAAGTGAGAATAGCTTTTCTTTTGAGTTCCATGTACAAATAATTCTAACCTGAGGAATTTCTTTCACAGAAAAGATTCTAGTCAGGAACTGCAGGTTCATTTTCAGTCACAGAATTTTGGCAGTGAGAGCTGAATACGCCTGGTCCAGGGAACGTCTTCTGTGAAGAGAGGCGTTCCAACTTTCAAGTAAGCGTATGCAGTTAATTTCCTAATTGTGAGCAGGACTGTATTGCTATTTTGGAATGAAAAAACTATTTAAAGACTGAACGTCAAGAAAGACTCTTTCAAGAAAAAAAAAGGATAAAGTCCTATTCTGGAAAAGTGTGCACTCAGGAATTTTAACAGCATTCAGCGAAGGAAATATTTATAGTTTTGTTGTTGTCTTAGAGGCTATCTCTCAAGAACATCTTAAGCACTGTGTTCAATTGAGATAAAAGAAGTAACTACCTCTAAGCAGACAGCAACTGTAAACTCCGAATTCTTCCAGTAAATCAGATGATATAAGTATAAGACAAGAAGCACCTAAAAAATACAATTCAGGCAAAACAGAATAGGGAGGAGCAGTTTTCAGGACTAGCACAGGTAATAAGGCAAAAGGTACATGACAATATTTCCCGCCTAAGGAGTTGGGAGGGTTAACGTATTGTGCTTGCCATTACAGGTTTCCCATTCCAGACGAATAGAAGAGGAGCCAGAGTCCTGAAGCAGTCTCTCTTGTTTTGTCTTCCACTTCCCCTTTCCCCCGAGTTGAAGTTATTGGCAGTTGCTCTCACCTGTCATTGGCTTCGGCAGGAGGGAATTGAGGAACGGTCATCTGTTCCTGAGAAGATCGATTTAGTATCTAAGGAATCTGACAGCAGAGGGGGGTGCAGCCCCTCAATCGAGGACATTATCACACTCTTGCAAGCCACAAACAGTCACTTTTGACTCTGTGAGGCAATCATCCCGGCCTGACCCCTTAGTCCAGACAAGAGATCCTTTTACCAGGTAACTGGGTTTCACTGCAATCACAACTGTCTAGCCACGGCCTTTCACTTTACAACGGCCACCATGGTCCAAAAAAAGGATCCATTGAAATAAAAACAAGCATTGGCATAGCCAATAGGTCTCGCTTTTGGGACCTTATAAGTATATTTACTTTTGCAATAATCGCAGCATGTAAAGCGCGGGTGTCGCGATTATAGCAGAAGTAAAGAAATAGAAAAAAACATCTATTTCTTTACTTTTGCTATAATCGCGGCACCCGCGCTTTAGGTGCCGCGATTATAGCAAAAGTAAACATACTAATAAGGTCCCAAAAGCGAGACCTATTGGCTGTGCCAATGATTGTTTACTTTTCGCTCAGGGGAGGGGGCCTGCAAGATTCCCTTGCGCTAGCGTGTGACCATATGGCGCCACCATATGGCGCCGCGCGCTCCTGCAAGGAAATCGCCAGACATGCACGCGTTGCCATTGCAAGCAATGCAACACGTGCACGTTTTTGTCCCCAAAGCTGTGCCGATGGCATTAGGTCTCTCTCCTATGCAGCGCATGCGCGCTGCGTAGGCGAGACCTAAAAACTACAACTCCCAGGGTGCATTACGTTTCTACATTATTTTGCATTGCACTTTATTTTGCTTATGCAAAGCGCATTCCTGCCTATAATGTGCTATCGAAGGGCTGTGGAGATGTTGTCCGTTTTGCAAGGTGGGACTTGTGTGCATGAAAATCCCCAGCAGGCAGATTCTTTCAACAATAAGGTGTGCAACGCTGTAGGAGAGCCCCGCACGCCTGCCGGTCTCCGTGAGAACTGCAGGGAGCATCATGTGTGCAGCCCCTGAGGCCGACCCGCTCTCCGCATTGTGACATTAGACACCCGATGGGTGCAACGACTGCAGCAATCATGGACCTTAGAGCCCTGAACTCACCATCAAGACCCAGCGCATTAACAGATTGCGTGAACACATCTTCTGTTTCGGTGGAGTGGGCAGAAAGAGATTTACAACATACATTCCTCTAGAAGGGTTTAGTGCTCAACCAAAAGCATCATTCCTTGAAGAAAATAAGGTCAGAGAAAAGGAATGACAATATCATGCTTTTAACATTGATTGAGAAAAGTTCTCGCGCTAATCATGAATAAGCATCACAGAGACCATATGAAACACATTTTGATAACCCAGTGCTCAGGAAGAAGAAAACACAAATAGCCACTCCTCCTTGACTACGAGTGCTCCCCTCTGCTAATGCCCAGCAAGGCAAGCAGAGCTGCCTTGAGTAAACAATGGCTGACAGAGATTCTCAGAAGCATTCACCCTTTTGTACCCTAAGGCTACTCCAATGAAATTTAAAAAAAGAAAATTGAAGAAGAGTATACTAAGGGCCTTTTATTGCCAAAATGAATATATCTTCTAGGATCTGGCGAAAGAAGATGAATTGTATAAAGAACACCCTGGCACCAGCACCAGGGAAGCACAGTGAGGCTGACAGCTTGTCATTCGTTGGGTGATGGAGGCAAGTGGAGGGTTCTGTTGACTGCTTTCAGTTATGCTGGTTTTTGAAGGTGCGGTCATACACACAAGACTCGTGGTACGATTTACACATCGGATCCAGCTAGGTGGCTTGACTGTTTGCCACCAGTGGCCAGAAATCCAGTACATGCTACACTAATCAGACAAGGTGCAGCACACACTTTTCAACATTGTTTGTAAACACGGGTCAAGGCGAGTAGGGCTGGGTCCGGTACTGCTGTGATATGTAGATTCGGAGAGAGCATCTCCGCACTACTAAGCTAGCTTTTTCCTCTCCTCCTCTTCCCACCTTTTTTGTGGTGCTTTTTAAGGTAAGTTGCGTTTGCCTGACTACACTGGCCTGTCAGCAGAGGTAAAGTTGTGAAAACACTTTGTATGTCAAATGCACTGGAGCCAATAGCCCATAGAAGCTGTTATTAACGCATGAGGCTCCCTGTGTATCCACTCAAATCTTGATTAAGGGGCATGGTCTCCAAATCATAGCCGCTTCTCTGTGTTTCCAGACTTTTTAATTTTTGGGGGGCTTGCAGAATATAGCCGCACTCTATGAAGACTATATTGAGAATCCACACATGCCATACAGGAGAGACCCAAAGAGTTTCCTGCAGCATTTTTCTGCTTCTTGACAGCTGACAAAGGATGGGCTGCAACCTAACTTCCTCTCCTCCTAATGCAGATCAGGAACTATCATCGACCAATCTTCATAGCCTGCGGTACTTGGTTTTGAGTCCCGGGCCAAGTTGGATGGCCTTGTTGCGACAGCAATTCCATGTTCCTCTCCCCTCTAACCATCTCTGAACCTTCTTCAGCCAGGACTCCAGCAATTCCTACCCATGAGCGTTGCTCAGATTCATGGATTCCTCCATTTGGACAAAGAAATTCAGGACACCAATCCCTTATAGCAGTGGAGCTCACACAACAGGCTCTTACTCTTCTGTGCTTTAGTCTACAACACCTCTTGTCTGCACTAACTTTGGTGATGCTATTTGAATAAAAAATGAAGCAGTAACCTTTCGTTCTTGGATTTTCATTAAGACTTAAGAAATTGGCGGTCCGTACCCGTTCGTCTCTGGAACGATATCCAGAAATTCAGGCAAATGCAATTTTATATATATATATATATATATATATATATATATATATTCACTTAAAAAACCATAGGTTTCACACATGTTATAGTTAGCTGGACATTTCACTCGTGAAAAACCATCGAAATTCCCCCGTTATAGTTAGTGCAGGCAACTATAACTCACGCGACCGCAATCTTCTGCTGATGACGTCAGATATTACATCACTGTATTTAGACACTTATTTACCCATGTCTTCTTCCATTAATTTTTAGCTATACATATATTACAAATATTTTTTTGTCAGAAAGACACATATGTCATCAGTGATGTAATATCTGTCGTCATCAGCAGAGGATTGCGGTCGCGTGAGTTATAGTTGCCTGCACTAACTATAACGGGGGAATTTCAATGGTTTTTCACGAGTGAAATGTCCAGCTAACTATAACATGTGTGAAACCTATGGTTTTTTTAAGTGAATTTGCAAGGTTTTTTAAATGCTAATTCCTAACTATAACGTGTGTGAAACCTATGTTTTTTTCAATGAATTTATACGTTTTTTTAAATGCTAAGTTATGTATTTATTTTATATTTTTTTTTAAGGTTTTTCACCGTGCGCGTACCGTGCGCGTACGGTAAGTTTTACCGTACGCGCACGGTGCGCGCTTATAGATATATATATGCTTTTAAATGCTATTTTCTCAGGAAATACTTAACAGATTTACACCAGACCTGCAAAAGGCACATCCCTGACCTGAGGACTACCTCTCTGCCAAATTTCAAGTAATTCTGTTCAGCCGTTCGGGCTGTAGCTTGGACTAAAGGTCCTATGGAAAAATGCATGGGGAAAACGCGTTTTGGGACCCCCACCTTTTTCTCAGCCCCCGCTTGACCAATCCCTCCGAGACTTTCAGGGAAGGAGCGGAGCGGAGCGCCCCACCTATTTTGAAAATTTCGCGAGGATTCGTCAATCGGCGCCAAAGTTATTCCAAATAGAATGTTGCGGATTTCCTATGGAAACACGATCCTAACTATAACTATCTACTGGCGACCGCCAGTAGATAATATATATATATATATATATATATATATATATATATAACGAAAAACATGTCGCAGGGTGCAGTTAGACAGAAACCATATTCTGCACAGAACGACTCTGCTCTTTTCCAAACCATGCTCAGGAAATCTGTGTAGTCTCCCGGCGCTGGAAGAGCCTGGCTCCAGCAGTGACTACATATGTGAAACTACTGTGTCCTTTCATGAACCCTTGAGCTTGCGGTGGTCTGGTTACTGGCAAACTAATTCTGGCCTGGACATCTCACACTGGATAAATCCACTGTTTATCTGCGCTCCATCTCTAGTCAGACTTGGCCGACTGCCTCTTGGGTCTTCGTCAAGAATATGGGTGCAGCACTCCTGACATATGTGGAGCTTTCTCTTCTAAAGAGCTAAAACTAAAAGGAGATTGCACAGTCAAACAACAGGCAGGTGTAGATAAACAGGCGCTAGGTCCCACTGCAGAGGTAACAGTCATACCAGACAGCAGGAGCAGCTATCACTGTCATTCGCTTAACAAGACACGTTTTGACCAACTGAGGGATTTTAGAGGCCGTCACCCTGCTTAAGAAAGGCCGAGGTATTCAAGATGAACTAACACGTAAAGATCAGATTGGTTGACACTCCAATACTCTCACCGAAAAAGGTCATAAAAAAGGTAACTTGCTGATGAGCGGGCAAAACCTGTTCATAAACATTTGCATATTTATAACAAACAAGAGCAACCCATATGTCCCTGTGAACTGGGTATTACTATTAAGTAAGAACAGTGTCCACAAGGAACTTATTCACAAAGATCCATTGACAATTTTGGAGTAGAAGTTATACTCCCAGCTGATTTAATCCCCAAGCCAAGGAAAAAGTACTTAACTAGTCTGGAGTACTTATTTACTTAAACAAAAACAAGAATAATTTATTGCACAATTCACAATTATATCAAAAACAATTTAGTTTTCAGGCACAAGGAGAAATGGTGAGAAAGGTGAAAATAGAACCCAGTGCGAATAGTAGTAGCCTACAAGGTGAAATAAGTGTATAAGAGGTCTTTTTTTTAAAAACAATGAGGAGCATATAAGAGTG
This sequence comes from Triturus cristatus, assembly GCF_964204655.1. Taxonomy (NCBI): domain Eukaryota; kingdom Metazoa; phylum Chordata; class Amphibia; order Caudata; family Salamandridae; genus Triturus; species Triturus cristatus. Next base: position 665,310,594 of record NC_140589.1, on the reverse strand, counting down.
TAACGAGTCTTTTTTGCTCTCCCTTTGTTGGAGTCGACGACGTTTCAACCCTCTCTGGGTACGGGGTCTCTTCAGGACATTATCTGGGGACTAATTATGTTCAATTAGAATTTGAAGATTGGTAGATGGTATATGTCTGACGAAGGTTGGAGCTTCTAATGTCTCCGCTGTCTCCGCAAACAATGGCAAGGCTTGACAATTACAAGGACTAATTTAGCCAGTCCGTATAATGATAGAACTGCGCGGCAGATTCGGATGCTTCAATCATCCAGGATTAGGATGCTTCACTCGTTTTCGAAAAAGTATTCACTACTGAGACATATTAAGTACAGTCAGAATTGGTTCACGGACATCCTGTATCCCTACAGCAGTTCTATCATTATACGGACTGGCTAAATTAGTCCTTGTAATTGTCAAGCCTTGTGGACATAAACATTTGCAGCCAGGCAGATCAAAAGAGGATGAAAGGGCAGTAGGTTAAGGGGTGCGCACATTGGGCCACAGACCTATTTGAATTTGACTGTGTATGTGTGCCAATATATCTATATTTAGATAAATACATATATAAATTGTCAGATTTAAACATTTTATGCAGACAACACTTAGGTCTCGCCTGACCCAGCGCATGCGCTGGTCTGGCGAGACTTATTGAGAGGGCTCCAAAAAGTGCTACCAGGCCAGCCTAAAGCTACAGTGCATGTGCGCTGGTGTGCGCACTCCGTTTTACCGCAATTACTTTCACTTTCGCGGCTGCAGGGCCGCTTTGATGTTGATCACGCTCGCAATCGCGATCACTTTCACTTTCGCGGCCGCAAGGCCGCTTTGATGTTGATCACGATCACCCTCGCGATCACTTTCACTTTCGCGGCCGCAAGGCCGCTTGGCATAGCCAATAGGTCTCGATTTTGGGACCTTATAAGTATTTAGTTACGCAACTGTTGCATGGCTAAACACTTATAAGGTCCCAAAGGCGAGACCTATTGGCTATGCCAATGCTTGTTTATGTTGCCTCTTGGTACATGCAGGAGCTCTACTGGTGGAGCACAGAGTTGGTGCGAACAAATAGAGTTGGGGAAGGGCCCCTTATGCCTCCCTCTAGAGACTACACAGTGCAAGAATCTGTGAAGTCTCCCGACCACTGCAGCAACAGTCTATTCCAAATACTGAATGTAGATGCTGAGGCAGCACTAATGATGCCATCTCATTAAAACGGATACATGTTTTACTACCCCAACAAGCCTCTTTTCAGGTTGTTTGGTATGTGGACTCATGACTAGCCAGTCTTGAGGTGTGTACTTTGGTTGCCAGTGGTAATTTTTCGGATATCAACCCTAAATCATGCTATACTCAGGATGCTGAATCGGTTATAATGACTCGGTGAAATACCCTGCTGCAGTTGGCTGGGTATTTTCAGTTTTTGTTTCCTTACTGCTTTCCTCATGAATTAAGAAACATTTCATGTTTTGAATGGTTACATTTAAGCAATCTGTTTTCAACCGACAGTAAATTTGTCAAGTTTGAATACAGGAGATTGCACTCATTGCTGATGTCTCATCCTCCTGTGTAATCACCACCCTGGGCGATTGGTCAAGTGGTGCCCTGACATCATGAAGCTACAGCAGGATCTCATCTGACATGAGGGCCAATCAATTGCCTTGTAAGCAATAGGATACATTGCTACAGAGCCAAGGATATTTTTGCTGGGACAGATGGGCACACCAAAGGAGATCTACAAGCACCTTCCATGCACAAGGATGGCTCATTCAACCTCCCATTTCCTGGTCGCCACCAGAGATATCGTCCCTGGTCGATCCCCAACAGATGCAACCATCGCATGCCAACCAAGGAATCCTGTCTGGTGGGAATGCATTGTAATGATATTGATAAGGGGTTTTCCAAATGGCAGTGACTAGTAATAAATACAGACCACCTTGACCACCTTTCTTCAATATGGGGATTCAACACTTTAAAGATATTTGATGATAGGTGTACAAGAAATATATAACAAGCACTGATAAAGCCAATAGGTATTTAAAAAATGACCGCCAAACTATATACTTTGCTAATAATTCCTTTATTTGACAACACCAAAATGGAAAAAAAAAATAACCACCAGTGTATCACCACACATGCGCACTCTGAGGTGGCCTTCTGGGAATGCTTTTATTTTATTTGAAATCTATTCTAAGGAGGCCACTAGTGTGTCCCGACACACATGCACAAATGAAAAGCCATTTTGCATTGGCTTTTATCATGCAGACAGCACTGCAAGATGGTCGCCCGTTTGTGCGCATGGATGGCCATCAGCTATTTTAAAACCTTCAATAAACAATAAGTATGCACAGGAGCACATAACAAAAGAAGCAAGCAGCCAAGTAGTAATTTATGCAGCTGGTGGATTTTAATAACGTAAAAGCATGTGTTTTTTAAAGAGTGAGGAAATCCATTGGACTCCCATGGAGTGCTAACAGACTAAAGAAAAAGGAGTTCCGTAATGTGAGGAGTGAAATTATACAATTTATCCAATCAAAATGCTGGTACAGAAGCTATTCTTCAGTGGTGGGCCAAACACAAGATAAGGGAGGAATGCCACCAAATTAAGAGCACCAAACTGAGATAGACAAAGCCATCAAAATCATAAGCAACAGGCTAACCCAAAGACCACTCCATGTATTAGTATATTGTAGAAAATGGCTCCTGGATCATAATCAGATACACCGCCTGGTGACCGGACCTGATAACATGTATGTGAAGGTTTACTCCCACATTTCCCATCCTCCCATAATCGTCCATTTCCTCATTCTTCTGTGTTTGCCTTTTTTTTGCCTGTCCATGATACCCTGGCCTACTCTTGACTCTTAACACCAACACCACCAAATTAGAGATTTGGATCTTTTTAGGTCTGGTGTTTGACAGTGCAGTTCGCAAAGAGACCTACTGTCTCTTATATACTTAGAATAGGGTTTGGGTCTGTCACTTTCAAATGTTGGCCTATTTCTGACTAGCCTCTTTCGGATGTTGGCTTACGATTTTGTCAAACATATCTTGGCCTAGGGCAGTATTTCTCTCCCATCTGATGCTGTCAGGTTGTATCTCCCTATCTACAATAAAGAGGTTGCACAGAACTGCATGAAGAGTTATTGGACATCTAGAGGAACGGCGTTTGATAGGCCTCTCTGTCAATTCCTCGATGTTTGTTCCTACATATTCCACTTCCCTACTTGTATCAGCTCCTGCTGGTTTCCTCTCATTTCCCTCTCCTCTTGTATCAGGTCCAGTAGGCTTCTTACCACCCCTCCCTCTTTCCTGTGTGTCTCGCTCCTCATTCCTCCTGCTTGCCACTAACTCTTATTCCTCCCTTTTACCTCTCCCTCTTGTGTCTAGCTCTTTCTCCCACACACTTCTCCCTTTAGTTCCTGCTTCCCACCTTCCCTCTTGTACCTGCATGTTTCCCTGTCTTCTATTCCCTTCTGGTAGCATCTCGGTAATACCACTTTTGTTAAGTATTTTTCATTTTCACATACACAGACACGAAAGGCTGTCTGTACTGAAGGCTCTCCACAAAGCCCTCTATGTCACAGAAACCAAAGCTGAACTATAATTAAGGCTTCCAGTTTTCTGTTTTTACTGATTTTCACAGATAAACACAGACAAAAAACAAGACGTTTCCTTGTCTATATTTATTTTTAAAAGCTGAAAAATACAGAAAATTGGGCTTCCTATGATTGACTCTCCATGCTGTCCTTCATGAATTTCAGGCCAACAGCTGAGCAGATAGACAGCATGTGGGGTTAAAAATACAGGATGAGATTACCTTAAATACAGACATATATTAACATATATTTATATATTATGCTAATATTTACCTGTGGATGTGTGATGTTTTGTTATATTTGGCTGCATAATTTTCGAAAACGGGACAGTCATCAAAGTATAAGTGCATGTTTATCAGTTAAATAAATGTGAAAATATACCATTTACGACTCCATTTATTTTCAAAACACAAAATACGTATGGATAAATACCAAAAAGATGAACCCCATAAAAATCAATCAATACAGACGGAAATCTTTAAAAAAAAAAAAAAAATACCATAAAACCAGGAGTGCTAACTATAATATATGATCTCTTGCCATCTGACCTTTATTTGACACAGAAACAATTACAGGAGTGGTTGAAAGGCAAAGCTTTTTCAATATAGACCGACTTTCATTTGTTATATTTGTATGGCTTTAAAATGCTTGTTTTAGCAGATTAAAACACATAACTACTGCCTTTGCCAATGCTTGTTTGTTCTTGGGTTAACAGATACCACATATACCAATTCGATGCAGCCCTTTATATTCAGGCCTATGAAGTAATAATGAGAACGAATGAAACCGTACACCTTTTTGACCAACGGTCGAGTATCTACTCCAAAAAACACAAACACCTCAGATGGCATTCATGTATTTTTCCTAATTTGACCCGTAGAAATTGGTTCCTTTAAGTGAAGATCGCCCATATATGCCAATTTTAAATCTACCCTGAAACTCGAAAGTTGTTACCGTTGGCTCAGCAACGGTTTCATAAGGCACATTAGTGCAGGGGGAAACATTGCTATTTTCCATAATGACTGAACTACACTCGGTGCCTTTGTGCGGCTGGGCCCGCATGATACATATTATTTAAGCCTATTAAAAGCCTCACTATTTGGCAACATTAGTAACTCGTCTTTAGGGAAATTATTACCTAAATCAGCGTGGTTCGAAGTACAAGTGTTCCACATTCCTCTGGCGGCTCTGCAATCCGCAGGTCTATTTTTAGCTGCACCCCCCTGCCAGAATGGAATAATCCTATCCTACGGCCGTCCACAACCTAAAACCCCCTTTGTGGTTGTAAACAGAAAAGGGCGAGTGCAAGGGCAGTTCGAGTGTTACGTTGAAGGGGTTTGTTGATATTTTTTCCACTGGTGGTGTGGGCGGCATTCGCTTTCCCGCTTTCTGCTAAAACCGTCTTTTATTCCCGCCGGACCTTGCCTTAAATGGCTCTCGGCCACCAGGCCTCGATTCCAAGAACGGAAGGAAAGACGTGTATCCAGACCAAGGGCGGAAGACAAAGCTGTTCTTTGAAGCACGGATGGGCTAGCAATTAAAAAATATACCATTCAGTCAGGCATTACGCTTGGAGTAAATGCAAGGCATCGATTTTACACCTTTTTCAACAATTGCTTACATGCAAAGCGAACATGGTGGTTTTTCAGATTTAGAAAAATTGTTTACAAGCAATACAAAGGAAAATCTTGATTTCGTTTGGCTTCTAGCAAGGCCTTTGTACCTAGGACAAAAGATAAATAGGCCTAAAACCAGCTACTAATGTAAGAGAACCTATTACACATATGTACACATATGATAGATATAGGCGGGGGAAAGGAAGGCTCGAGCCACTCGTCTGGCTCCAACTTGGCTCGAGGTTCTATTTGAACGCCAAGCCAGAGCCGAGCTAGCGCTGGTCTTTCTCTCGCTTCCCAAATTGTATTGTATTCTATTCTAATTGCATTTATATAGCGCTTACTACCCCTGACGAGGCGTCGAAGCGCTTTGGACCATAGTAGTGGTATGGGGTTTGGGATGAATGAGAGAGTGGATGTAGAGGATATATTGATAGATGCAGTTTTGTTACATTAATTGGCGTTGTTGCAATGCAGAATGGACATAATTCGAATCCGAAAGGTGTGTTTTTCTGGTTTCAATTCAATGACAGTTTAAAATAATGAAAATATTTTGCTTAAAGCGCGGGCTAGAGAATGCAGTCAAAAGTCCTTTGCACAGATCAGTGAAAGTCTGCAGTCTGAGACGAAACTCCCCAAGACATCTACAACTTCTCGATCTTGCCAATCCACTTTATTCTAAATATTGACAAAGAGCAATTCGTTTGCATGAGTCACGTTTGGTAAGTCAGGGGAGGCTAGTGATACTAGCACATGGATTGCTCAGTGTTCTTACACTCCACTCTGTAACGTGGGGAACAAAGCAGATGGGGTTTAACAGAGGTAGTCGGCTGGATGGAATTTTCTACGCTTTTTCCAGACCGCTAGTTGCAGTTGTGCTCTTTGCCATTGTAGGTTGGATCCCCATATGGTTTGCCACCCTTGTTTCCAAAAATATGTATTGTACTGCGTCAGGTTGATTTATGACAGGGTTCTCCAAAGTCGGTCCTGGAGAACCGGACCCAATCCAGATTTTTAACATATCCCCATTTACATAAATGTAGTTATCTTTGAAATCTGGCATGGATCCAGCCCTCCAGGATCGACTTAGGAGAACCCTGATTTATGAAGTGCTCAATATACTTTGCAAATCTGCTTGATTGAAAATAGTGCGAAAGCTTTGTGCTTTGTTTGTAAATGTAGTGAAAGGAGGCACTGCAATTTTGTATTTGTATTTTGTTTTTGTATAGCGCATGTACACCGACAGGTCTCTTAGCGCTTGGAAGAAGAGAGACAGCGTCCGGGCGGGGGTAGTCTCCATGGTAGTCGGAAGTGTTAGGTAGTGTCCCTAAAAAGAAATGTTTTTAGCTGTTTCCGAAAGGGAAGCAGACCAGGTTCTTTACGGAGGGTGTCGGGCAGCTGGTTCCAGAGTTGTGGCAGAAGGACTGAAACAGCTCCTTTTGTGTGTCTAATTTACAAATTGTGTGACATAGAAACCTCAGCTCAAATTTTGAAGATTATTATTACATTGCTGCATGTCATCTGTAGCACGATTTACCTAATCATTTATTTGATGGGTTTTACATTTTTGTTTTATGGTATAACTAGATCACCTGCTTAACTCGCCATTTAATGTTTGTGGCTCCTAGTAAATTATAATGAAGAAAACTAAGGTGAAGGATTCAAAGTACTTTGCATAACAAGTGCGGGTATAAAACAGCACCTTCTCTGGTCCAAATGATCACATACTCGTTATGAATCCTGTGAAGGCACGCTTGCATCGAAAAGACTTTAAAGTCAGAAAACATGAACTGACTCCTAATTAAAGAAGAAATGAAGCCAATTTAGAGACACATGTTTAATTATCAATTATGATAACACCTAATAGTGTATTCGTTGGGTCTGGCTTGATAGCACAGCTGTCTGCTTTTGACCTATTGTTACCAATTTACAAGTAAGCCATAGACACTGAACCCAGTCAAGATAGGTATAATATACTAAACCACCAGAAAGCTCTCTCTATTGTAAGTCCTTCCTCTGGGTTTCCAGTTCCAAAGACAGTAGTTGTTGAAAAGCACTTTCTAAAATGGGTTCTTGTCTGCATTTTGGGACAGGCTAGGAAAAATTAGACAATAGTTTAAGGGGAAACGTTGGACTCTTATCATACATTGGTGAAAGCAGATCATAAGACTGTTACAGTTGAAATGCTAAATTGGGGGTCGAAAACATTTTGCAACAATAGAGTAGAGTTGACTAGATAGGGTTAACACATACAGATATTTGGTTGTTCACACATGTGAGCACACTCCTTCATTGGTCTCAAGATTCACACTTGGCATCAAAACTCAGAAATTCAGGAGGGAGATGTGAGCTGGAGTGATTCGGCAGTCACCCACAAGGTGTTCAAAAACGAGTGCTTCTCATACTCTGCCATCGGTGCAATGGCCAACTTCTTGAACACCCGTAGTGGTTCTTTTTCCCAGAGAAACAATTACACTTATTCCACAACATTCCACAAAACAATTGTCACTTATCTGTTATACACTTTGGCATAGAAAAACAAATCTTTCTCCACCACATCCACCTTCTCCAGGACCTATACATTTTTTATTTTGCGTGATGACTATGATGGCTGTTGCTATTTTGATGCTTATTACTGCTTCAGTATGGTGTTTGTTGCCATTCATCCTTACTGCTTCCCTAATCTGCTTTAACTTACAATGTACATTTAAAAAACCTGTTTGTGAGCCCTCTGGCACCCCTGAATCTTGATTGGCACTATCTTAAACTGGAGGAAGAGGGGAAAAGTAAATAAATAGAGGCACTTGTCCCTCGACTTTTAAAATTCACCTTTTCAAGTTTAATTGTAAATTTATTCACCAACAAATTTATAATGACTTCTCAAACATGTCCCAACTGCTGTATAGAATATACCTTTCATCCAGATATAGTACAAGACACTTATTTAAGATGTCAGAAAAATTACAACCAAAAGAAACCCTGTAAAGAAGCTAGAGGGCAGAAAACCCAGTGGACATAATCCCATTTTCACAGTAACCATAGGGAGTTGTAAATTCCTTTTTTCCTAATACGCACCAAGTTAACAATACCCCATACATACACTTTAAGGGTCAAATATATAGCACAAGGAAATTACTGGGAGATGGCAAGTGGCGTTCTTGTGTAACTTGAGTCAACACAAGAGTAACACTCTAAAGAACCTTAACAATGGGAAGCCCAAGCTGGGTGGTGGCTTTCTTGCCTTTCTTCAAAGATAACAGTGGCTCATTCCTTCAGTTAGGCTGGCCTCCTCTTCGGAGACAGGTAGATCAGAAACACAAGAGAAAACTGAAACCAGCCCGAGAAGAAAGGTTCACGGAAGAAAAAGAGGGTATCAAACCAGAAAATAATCGAACATATCACTGACAGTGTTTAATAATGTTTTCAGCAAACAGGAGCAATTCTGAATAGGAGGCCAGCAGCAAAAAGAGATGAGGAGACTACAGATGGAATTACAAGTTGGCAGCAGCAGGCACAGATAAGGGCCTCCAGCTGGAAGGTTACACTCACAGCTGCAAGCAGAGAAGAGGGCCTTCAGCAGAGAAGGACAAGCAGACAGCAAGAGACACTGAGAAGTCAAGTTTACTGAGATTCTTCAGGCGTGAGATAACATGTAAACCTTACAAGATTTGTTTAGATGCAATGATGAGGATCTCATGCCCAAATAAGGGTGTATTGAATAAAAAAAAACGAATTCTATTTGAACTCCCAAGGGATATCATATACACAAATACCTTGAACCCCCAGGGACATGAAAACCGTCAATACGTGAACAGATGGTGGAATACCCAATTAGTCTATTAGGTCTACGGCTGATGTGCTCTAAATTTGCATGTCACATAAATAAAATGCATATAGGATTATCTACAGTTTATATATGATTCTTGTTAAATATAGCCTTTTTTCTAGACATTCACCCCAGACCAATTTTCTCAGGTTTTTGCTGGTGAAATCTGACAGGGAAAACCAGGAGAGTGGTAATTATCTCACTACTCTTAATTCCAATATGAGTGAAAGCTCTTGTTTACACAGGGATCAGAATTTTCCCCACTTCTCGGTATAGGCATATCTTTGTCAGACTCTTAATATATGTGGTTTATTTTACAACTTGCACAAGTTCATGCCGCTGAAAATTCCACCACAAGCCTCACTAGCCGCCGTGAGAATGGTCTCTTCATTTTCTTCTCTGCATACCAAAGTCACACACTTTGCTTGAACCCTGAAACAAGTGAATGAAAAGGATGTCCTTTGACCACTAAGACTTAGAAAACACGGCCTTAAAGAGGGATTTAATATAAAAAAAAAACCTATGTATGGAATAATCCTCCAATTGTTAGCGTGTTGCATGTAATGCATCCAGTTCAAACAGGTTGAATTTAACGCTGCAATGGTACCTGTTGTACTGAACAGGTGTTGCATAATGGCCCACAATGAAATGTGTGCAATGCCGTCACACTGCAGCACTAACAAGCTCATCTCCTGCTGGCTGGAGGTCACTATGAAAGATCTCACACAAAGCCACAGTGGAAGAGCCATCTTCCACCATCTCTCGCCAGGTGTCTTTCACAGTCAAAAGAGAAAGTATAACTTTTCCAGAGGCACAGTGAAAGATCACTTCCAGACCACATAAAAATTCCTGAATCCCACTACTACCTACCCTTCTAGTTGGGTTAGACTATTTATTTAAGACGTTTTCTAAAGTGAGGACTAGCCCATGTAAATCGTCTCCACGTTGGAAGAAAGTAATTCGAGAAGCATAGAGAATAAAATATGATAAATGTACAACAAAGGAAACCAGTTGGGATTAGGTAATGGTCATTGCAGGTTCATTGGAATTACATACCAAGATATTTGAATAGGAGACGTCTTTCAGTAGCTGATTGAAAAGGTGAAATAATGGGGGTAGCCTCGTATGCAAGGGCACGGTAATCTAGATTTGAATTCTTGTGCAAATATTTTTTTCCTGGAACCAGACTACGTTTGCTTCACCCTGTAGAACTGCATGTTAGGGTACTTGGGGGAGTTATTCAGTAGTTCATTTTCACAATCAAGAGCAAGAATACCAGGGATGGAACTGCCATTTTAAGATCAACATCGGTAGTGAGAGACTTCTATTGTTCGAGAAGGTTTAGTTGGTCGAAGATGTTTTGCATAGATTTTTAACATGAGGGTGTAGACAAAGATTTTTGTCCGGCATGAAATCTAAGGATTTGGCAGAATCAACAATTCTGGAGTAAAGCCAATCCCCTGGAAGGCATTTATCCAGCTGTTAATGGAACTGCATTTCTTGTACAGTGAGAGCATGAGTTATTCTGCTTTGATGTCACCTAGCCTTGAGTGTCGGGTTCACAAAGCTTTTATTTGGATAAAACGTTTTTCAAGATAGCTGTTTTCGTATCTTGTGTTATTGTAATCAGCAATTCTGTGGAGTAAGTGTATTGCATAACATTGAAGGAGAGTTATTTCATGAGGGACTCAACATAGGCGTAGGACCAGACAGAGGCAAGAAGGGAACTCTTCAAGGCTCTACAATCTAGTAAGCTCCTCTCTGAAGATGAATTGTTTATAATTTGAATGTTCTATTGGACTCAAATCTTTTATTAAGTTTCCTGTGTCAAAGGCAAACAGATTGCATAGAACGAGAAGGTAGATTTCATTGTTGTTAGCCTTGTGGAGTATGTGGTCAACATGTTTCAGGGCGGTTGTTCGTGTGCTGTGGCATTAGCGGAAACCAGACTGATTTCAACTGGTCTGAGAGAACCAAACCACAGGTACCTTTTTTTAGACAGATGAAAAAGGTTGGCTCCTTTTGCTGTGGGGGATTTTTAATGTTTTGACGGGTTGTGGTAGGTAAAGAAGGCTTTGAGATTTGGTGTGGCTGTTTGTTACCTTATAGGTTTAATTTCAAGTTAAAATCCCCTACAAATAAACTGTCTCAGCAGGACAAGGGGTGCATAAGGAAGTTTACAGTCTTCAACCTATTTCAGAATTTTACCAATACAATGGTACTGGGAGAGAAATCCAGTGGGATGTGTGGTATTGAGTTTTATTTAATTAAGAAGCCACTGGAAGGGCTTGTTTGTGGGATTACTGAGGATGGAACAGGTCAAGCAGGTCTTGTGGATAATATCTACTCTTCCCCTTTTTTCTTTTTTGTACCGTTAATGTTGTTGTAATAAGTGGCATCTTTCTGGGAGGCGGATGTCAGGTGAAGGGTTGAGATATCTTGGGTAAGGTCTCAGTAAGGAATAGACGATTCAGGTTGTCATTTTGAATAATATTAACTATCTATGCTAGAGCCAGTTAACAGTTTAGATTGTCAACGTTCAAGAGAGTGAGGATGTTTTGGTGGCCTTCTGGTTTCATCTTGTTACGATTAACAATGGGATACTGAAAAGAAGACATGTGCTCTCTTGTAGATGATATGGTCTGCTGTCACAACACTACAGTATATGTAGAGTTCAATCAAAAGGTTGCGATAAACTGACATAAGGACCCTCTCTATATGTACAGCACACCGTCTTGTTCGACGGCTATATCCAAAGGGCAGTCACTTGCTGTAATCCCCTTCACGATAAGGTTAACAAGGGGGACCCGATTAAGGTAGCTTAGGACCACGGGTATATCAATTAATTTAAAGAACAATGGTCCTTCGCCTAAATTCAATTAAAAAAGAAAGAAGTATTGCAACATAGACTACAATGAGACCTATGTGTCTTTTTCCTAAGTCCAGCCGGACAAAGGAACATTTATTCTAAGGTATTCATAGAGATAAGGAAATAAAGAGTAAATAAACAAGGGCACAATCCTGTACCAAGTTTTCAAAAGGGGGAGACAAGGAAGTCAGATTTGAAAGAAAGAAAATAACAGGCAAAACGTTTGTCGGAGCAAACAGAGGGCTTACAAATCAATAAACAATTCCAGTAAGCACAACCAAACAGAAACCACCAAACATTTTCACAGTGGATAAAAATTGTGGTACTGTAATAGAAAGTCGACGACGTTTCGATCCCAAGCTCCTAATAATGTGGGATCATCATCAGGACTAGAGTTTGAGAGGAAATTGCCTGGTATGCATAGGCAATGCCTGTTAACATGAATATTTGGAAAAGAAGGGGGAGAGAAAACAAACAAAACAAATTTGTTCCACAATTCTGTTTGACTTGCATTAAAAACAATTGTGAGGTCCAAGGACGTGCCTCATGCTTGTAGTGAGTGCTGATGCTTGTTAAAAAAGTTCGTGGTCGGGAGTGTGGAGGAAGAATTCATTTGCGTGGTGCCCAGGTCGCCGTTGATGTGGCTGAAGGTAGTGGTTCGTGTGCGTTGCCATCTAGCAAACAATTGACTAGATGCTGTTCATGCGCTGAGCATCGTTGGTGAATTAATTCCTTTTATTTGGAGGAGTTGATAAGGGCGAGGTAGAAGAAGTTGTAAGGTGGAAAACAAATTACAATTTGAAAAATAAACAATTACCTAAGGTATCGACGAGAGGAGAATTCTCGCAAACGTGCTCAAATGAGCAGGGACATCAATGGCAGTCGGTGGACACTGTGATTAGGGAGGGAGAGGGAAAGTTAGAGTATTGCAAGGAACGGGGATGGACCTGATCGAGTGGTATGTCCGCTTACCGTTTAAAAGTGGAAAGGTTCAAAATAGAGAGGGCGCGGTTAATCCCGGGTGTAGTAACCAATTTCTGCGTCTTTAATTAGGATATGCAGAGCTAAGGGGATAAAGAGATAAAAGGCGGGGGGAGATAATTAACGGGAGATGAGGACGAGGTGTCCTAGGCAGGGGATAGATAGTTACAGGCTTACCTGCTATGGTTGGCTCTGCAGGCGATAGTGCAGGAAAACGTCCAAGGGTAACAACGAAAACGTCAGCTACAATGGCTGTCCGTTACATGGAAACGAGCTGGGTGGGAAAAGATGAGCTCATTAGTGGACGTAGCTAGTGTTGGGGTAGGAACGGGTGTGATGGGCCAGTTATCGCTTACCTCAACAGAGTCTCAGAGGGACGTGTAGTGGCGTCCGGTCCTCATTGTGGAATGATCTCTGAGGTCCCGGTGCGTTTAAAAACCGCGCGAGAGTGGAAATGGAGGTGGGACTCAATGAAGCCCCGTGCAAGGGAGTGAAAATAGTAATAGGACTGTACTGGGAAGTGAAAGCAGGGGACATCTTGGAGTGGTGAAAATTAAATGTGACTGTTTGAAATACAGTTATACTTGTTACGGTCAACATTGGTAATTTGCAAAAAAAGGGGTTATTGTCAAAAACAAATTACGATTTAAAACAGCTGGGCTACCTTTGTAGATAGAAAACGGCAATTTGACAAAGTGACAACATGATCAACCATAAAAAACATTGGTCAAAACAAGTACACCCCGATTTTTGAGCACTATTAGAAACCTGGGTGGAACAGTTCAGTTATTACTTCAATGGTTATTAAAGCAGTGTAGTCCAATCTTCTGTCCTGTTCAAGCCATTACGAATAGAGTCATAGGTAATGATAGATTTAAGTTCTTCTCGGTTCAGTAGTTGCACAATGTCTCCTCCACGATGTGGCAGTTTCAGAACTTTTAAAACAGTCCAGCGAATGTCATTCTCGTTGTGATTAGCCTCTGTGAAGTGCTCAACCAGCGGCGCATTTGGAGTCCTACATCGTATTCTGCTTCTATGTTGGCAGATTCTTGTCTTCACTTTCTGTGTGGTTTGCCCAATGTAGATTTTATAACATGGGCAGTAGATGAGATAGATCACATTTGATGTGTTGCAGTTAGAAAAAGAGTGGCAAAGTGAAGTAATGTTATTAAAAGTGAAACTTTTACCCTCCACGGTGAATGCACAAACAGTACAACAACCACATTTGAAATGACCAATTACAGGAGAGAGGCCCCAAGCAACATCAAGAGTAGAGGCAGTTAAAGGACAGGGCAAGGAGGCTCGGATAAGATGATCTTTCAAATTTTTGTTCTTTTTAAATGCGAATAAAGGTTTCTCTAGTTCTAGATTGCCTACATTCAAGATCGGCCAATGGTGGAGTATCATCTTCCTCAATTTATTTGAGACTGGAGAGAATGTTGTCACACATGCTAATCTTTGTGTTTCTTTTTTCGGTTTGGGGGTCAGCAGGACTTCCCTTGGGCAATACCATGCGCGTTTTGATGCATTTTTCACTATTTTTCTAGGGTAACCTCTGGCTTTCAGTTTCGCCGAAAGGTAGTTTGCCTCTCTGAAATAATCAGTTTTGCAAGAGCAATTTCTCCTAATTCGTAAGAATTGGGAGTAGGGCAGTGAGTCCCTAAGGGCCCTAGGGTGATTGCTAGTGTAGTTCAACAATGTGTTGCGCTCTGTAGGTTTGCGGTATAGGCGTGTGAGTAGTACACCTTCATGGTGAAAAATGGTGAGATCTAGGAAGGCAATTGAATTTTTATCCGTCGTGATAGTAAAGGAGAGGCCTGAACAATTGTTATTCATCCAATGTACAAAGGCGGGCAGGGTTTCTGTGTTCTGTTTCCAAATGATAAAAATATCATCTATGTATCTACGCCAAAGGCTGATACAAGGAAAAAAAGGGTTTGAATCAGTGAGAATAACATTTAGTTCTAATTGGTCCATAAACAGCACTGCCAGATTTGGGGCAAAAATTGCACCCATAGACGTGCCTTTGATTTGCTGGTAAAATTTGTTTTCGAACCAAAAGAAATTGCGTGTAAGACAAAGTTCAAGGAGTTGTAAGATGAAGTGACTAGGGACAGCGTGTGGACGAGGACGTGAGTCAAGGGTCTTTTGTATTGCCAAAAGGGCAGCTGTCTGAGGTATGTTGGTGTATAAGGACTCAACGTCCATGGTACAAAGAGTTTCAGATGTCGGATTGTACGGATGATGTTCAATTAAATTAATCATAGCCATGGAATCTCTAACGTAGCATTGTGTATTGGGGACAAAGCCTTTAATGAAAAAATCTACGTATGCCCCTAGTGGTTCCAAAATTGAGCCGCAAGCCGAAACAATTGGTCGGCCTGGGGGGTTGGATGTGTTTTTGTGGATTTTGGGAAGTGTATAAATGACAGGAATGCGAGGAGTTTTGACATTTAGGAAATTGAACTCTTTTTTGGAGAGAAAACCAGCTTGCAGTCCATCAGTGGTTGTTTTCAGGATCAATTCTTGGATCTCTTTCGTTGGATTTTTAGCCAGAAGCATATAGTGATCTTTGTTGTCTAGTTGGCGCTGAATTTCAGCTATATAAGCTGTTTTTTCCTGAAGGACTATTCCACCGCCCTTGTCTGCGCTTTTGATGACAAGAGTGTCGACAGTTTTCAAATGGCTGATCGCTTGTTTTTCTTTTAAGGAAATATTAAAGGGAATGAATTGCCTTTTATTCTGTATTAGGGAGAGGTCTTTCATAACCATTTTTTCAAATGTCAATATTTCGGGTGGAATCATTCCTGCTGAAGGTAAGAAGGTAGATGGAGGTCGAAAAGGGGTGTTGCAAATTTGTTCAGGTGTGGGGTGTAGCTGAAAAAAGGCTTGTAGGCGAATGCGCCTAAAAAATCTAAGAAGTTCTGTGTGTAGTTCCATATAGTCAGGTGGCACCTGACTATATGGAACTACACACAGAACTTCTTAGATTTTTTAGGCGCATTCGCCTAAAAGGCAATTCATTCCCTTTAATATTTCCTTAAAAGAAAAACAAGCGATCAGCCATTTGAAAACTGTCGACACTCTTGTCATCAAAAGCGCAGACAAGGGCGGTGGAATAGTCCTTCAGGAAAAAACAGCTTATATAGCTGAAATTCAGCGCCAACTAGACAACAAAGATCACTATATGCTTCTGGCTAAAAATCCAACGAAAGAGATCCAAGAATTGATCCTGAAAACAACCACTGATGGACTGCAAGCTGGTTTTCTCTCCAAAAAAGAGTTCAATTTCCTAAATGTCAAAACTCCTCGCATTCCTGTCATTTATACACTTCCCAAAATCCACAAAAACACATCCAACCCCCCAGGCCGACCAATTGTTTCGGCTTGCGGCTCAATTTTGGAACCACTAGGGGCATACGTAGATTTTTTCATTAAAGGCTTTGTCCCCAATACACAATGCTACGTTAGAGATTCCATGGCTATGATTAATTTAATTGAACATCATCCGTACAATCCGACATCTGAAACTCTTTGTACCATGGACGTTGAGTCCTTATACACCAACATACCTCAGACAGCTGCCCTTTTGGCAATACAAAAGACCCTTGACTCACGTCCTCGTCCACACGCTGTCCCTAGTCACTTCATCTTACAACTCCTTGAACTTTGTCTTACACGCAATTTCTTTTGGTTCGAAAACAAATTTTACCAGCAAATCAAAGGCACGTCTATGGGTGCAATTTTTGCCCCAAATCTGGCAGTGCTGTTTATGGACCAATTAGAACTAAATGTTATTCTCACTGATTCAAACCCTTTTTTTCCTTGTATCAGCCTTTGGCGTAGATACATAGATGATATTTTTATCATTTGGAAACAGAACACAGAAACCCTGCCCGCCTTTGTACATTGGATGAATAACAATTGTTCAGGCCTCTCCTTTACTATCACGACGGATAAAAATTCAATTGCCTTCCTAGATCTCACCATTTTTCACCATGAAGGTGTACTACTCACACGCCTATACCGCAAACCTACAGAGCGCAACACATTGTTGAACTACACTAGCAATCACCCTAGGGCCCTTAGGGACTCACTGCCCTACTCCCAATTCTTACGAATTAGGAGAAATTGCTCTTGCAAAACTGATTATTTCAGAGAGGCAAACTACCTTTCGGCGAAACTGAAAGCCAGAGGTTACCCTAGAAAAATAGTGAAAAATGCATCAAAACGCGCATGGTATTGCCCAAGGGAAGTCCTGCTGACCCCCAAACCGAAAAAAGAAACACAAAGATTAGCATGTGTGACAACATTCTCTCCAGTCTCAAATAAATTGAGGAAGATGATACTCCACCATTGGCCGATCTTGAATGTAGGCAATCTAGAACTAGAGAAACCTTTATTCGCATTTAAAAAGAACAAAAATTTGAAAGATCATCTTATCCGAGCCTCCTTGCCCTGTCCTTTAACTGCCTCTACTCTTGATGTTGCTTGGGGCCTCTCTCCTGTAATTGGTCATTTCAAATGTGGTTGTTGTACTGTTTGTGCATTCACCGTGGAGGGTAAAAGTTTCACTTTTAATAACATTACTTCACTTTGCCACTCTTTTTCTAACTGCAACACATCAAATGTGATCTATCTCATCTACTGCCCATGTTATAAAATCTACATTGGGCAAACCACACAGAAAGTGAAGACAAGAATCTGCCAACATAGAAGCAGAATACGATGTAGGACTCCAAATGCGCCGCTGGTTGAGCACTTCACAGAGGCTAATCACAACGAGAATGACATTCGCTGGACTGTTTTAAAAGTTCTGAAACTGCCACATCGTGGAGGAGACATTGTGCAACTACTGAACCGAGAAGAACTTAAATCTATCATTACCTATGACTCTATTCGTAATGGCTTGAACAGGACAGAAGATTGGACTACACTGCTTTAATAACCATTGAAGTAATAACTGAACTGTTCCACCCAGGTTTCTAATAGTGCTCAAAAATCGGGGTGTACTTGTTTTGACCAATGTTTTTTATGGTTGATCATGTTGTCACTTTGTCAAATTGCCGTTTTCTATCTACAAAGGTAGCCCAGCTGTTTTAAATCGTAATTTGTTTTTGACAATAACCCCTTTTTTTGCAAATTACCAATGTTGACCGTAACAAGTATAACTGTATTTCAAACAGTCACATTTAATTTTCACCACTCCAAGATGTCCCCTGCTTTCACTTCCCAGTACAGTCCTATTACTATTTTCACTCCCTTGCACGGGGCTTCATTGAGTCCCACCTCCATTTCCACTCTCGCGCGGTTTTTAAACGCACCGGGACCTCAGAGATCATTCCACAATGAGGACCGGACGCCACTACACGTCCCTCTGAGACTCTGTTGAGGTAAGCGATAACTGGCCCATCACACCCGTTCCTACCCCAACACTAGCTACGTCCACTAATGAGCTCATCTTTTCCCACCCAGCTCGTTTCCATGTAACGGACAGCCATTGTAGCTGACGTTTTCGTTGTTACCCTTGGACGTTTTCCTGCACTATCGCCTGCAGAGCCAACCATAGCAGGTAAGCCTGTAACTATCTATCCCCTGCCTAGGACACCTCGTCCTCATCTCCCGTTAATTATCTCCCCCCGCCTTTTATCTCTTTATCCCCTTAGCTCTGCATATCCTAATTAAAGACGCAGAAATTGGTTACTACACCCGGGATTAACCGCGCCCTCTCTATTTTGAACCTTTCCACTTTTAAACGGTAAGCGGACATACCACTCGATCAGGTCCATCCCCGTTCCTTGCAATACTCTAACTTTCCCTCTCCCTCCCTAATCACAGTGTCCACCGACTGCCATTGATGTCCCTGCTCATTTGAGCACGTTTGCGAGAATTCTCCTCTCGTCGATACCTTAGGTAATTGTTTATTTTTCAAATTGTAATTTGTTTTCCACCTTACAACTTCTTCTACCTCGCCCTTATCAACTCCTCCAAATAAAAGGAATTAATTCACCAACGATGCTCAGCGCATGAACAGCATCTAGTCAATTGTTTGCTAGATGGCAACGCACACGAACCACTACCTTCAGCCACATCAACGGCGACCTGGGCACCACGCAAATGAATTCTTCCTCCACACTCCCGACCACGAACTTTTTTAACAAGCATCAGCACTCACTACAAGCATGAGGCACGTCCTTGGACCTCACAATTGTTTTTAATGCAAGTCAAACAGAATTGTGGAACAAATTTGTTTTGTTTGTTTTCTCTCCCCCTTCTTTTCCAAATATTCATGTTAACAGGCATTGCCTATGCATACCAGGCAATTTCCTCTCAAACTCTAGTCCTGATGATGATCCCACATTATTAGGAGCTTGGGATCGAAACGTCGTCGACTTTCTATTACAGTACCACAATTTTTATCCACTGTGAAAATGTTTGGTGGTTTCTGTTTGGTTGTGCTTACTGGAATTGTTTATTGATTTGTAAGCCCTCTGTTTGCTCCGACAAACGTTTTGCCTGTTATTTTCTTTCTTTCAAATCTGACTTCCTTGTCTCCCCCTTTTGAAAACTTGGTAATCCCCTTCATGCACACAAAATGTGGGCTCATGAAGCACCAGCACAGACAGGGCCTGTCAAGAAAGAAAACCATGCAGATGTGGTCTTCTTTAAGAGTCTGTTTAATCAAAAGAGGGAGGGAGAAGCTGAGATTCATTCGGGTTTTGCCTATAACTTTTCAAGGATACGATTGTTGCTCCTTTCGGGGGAGGATTCGCCCTATGCGATGTCTCGTCCGCGCTTGTGCCGACTCTGTATTTCATGCCCAGGTAACAGAGCAACATTCGTCTCATTGAAAAGTTATAGGCAGAAGTTGTACCTATAACACACATATAAATTTGAGTTTTGAGCTCACTGATGAAGAGGGGTAAGTGATTCACTTACTCATTACAAGCGACCTAAAAGGTAGCCAGCTTCACCTTTGGTCCTGAAGAAGGCCCACAGACCCATCAGGGCAAATGAGGGCTGAAACATGTCGACCTACCATGAACTAACACCAGGTGCGGTGGATCATTAACACTTCCACCATAGCACCACCCACCTGTTTTTAATATTGACCTTCCTTTGTAAATAAAAGACTGAACAAAGAAATGGTAATTTTATTTTTTCCCCACCTCTATTTGATAATTTTTCACTCTCTAATCACAACTGTGTAAAAACCAGACAGTCTCCTTCCAGGTGGAGGAACGCAGATCACTTGGAGAAATGAACACTCAAGTGATAAAAGACCCAATAATGATGCTATTCACCTAACCCATAGAGCGGAGAATCAAAATATATCGCACCCTGAGTTAAATGTGAATGAGGGTCTCCATAACACAAGATTGTAAGACACTGGCAAAAACAGGACATGTGATTCATTCCTGACTTCTTAAATAGTCATCATCGACAATCACATCTGGCAAAGCATTTGAGCTTTTTATAACTATGAATTCATTACAATTATGCTACAAATATAATAAAAAACTTCACACAGTTAAAATAAAAATGTAGGAGCAATGTTTCACCTGATGAATACATAAGCAAAACAGTCAAATACTTAATACCTTTAATATTCAAAAATTGGTCAGAATATGGGACATTTAATTTATATAGAATTACATAAGTAGAAGTAATGCAGAAGATAGGAATGCCCTTTTATAAATAGCAAATGTTCAACCCCTGGATAATGATTTAAAATTAGAAAGACTGTGCTACATCAGATATTTATGAAGGCACTAACTTTCATAGCAGGTAATTACAGTAATAGTATTTTAAATGAGTTGACTAGGAGTGCTAAAAGCCATAGTGCCTCAAACATTTACTTGATACGCAATTAGGGGATATGTTTAGAAAAGGGGTGTCCAAGGCATGTCCAGGAAGGCGAGATCTGTGACAGATATTCAGGATAACTGTTAAGTAAAATAATTTTCTTAAGAATCACTTAATGTAAATTTATTTTATAGTAATATAGTGAAAATCTGGCATGGATCCTCCTGGAAACAAAAGACGTTTACGTAATTTCCTCAGCTATGGAATTCTTGCATAGTTCTGTATGGCAACAGCTGGAGTAATTTGAGGAAACTTTAGGATTTAGCCAAGTACGTTGCAAGTTGGTGGGGTCTCTAGATTTGCACAAGTAGCGTCTTTAGGGCCAGATGTACAGAGCATTTTTCGGTCGGAAACAGTTGCTACCGAAAAAATGCTTTTTTAAATGTGCAAAATGCAATCCTGTAACTTGTTACAGAATCGCATTTTGCATTTGCGATTTGGTATTTGGAAGGGACGTGTTAAGGGGGTCTCTTCCGAAATTCTGAATCGGTATGGTATGATTACTGTTTTGCGACTGAATTCCGATCACAAAACAGAAAAACTTTACCACCAGTTTAAAACAGGTGGTAAACCATTTGCAAAAGGGAAGGGGTCCTATGTAAAAAAAAAAAAAAAAATTGAAGAGCAGGCAGTGGTCAAACAGACCATTTCCTACTCAAAAATAAAACTGTATAATCTCATTTTTTTAAAAAATACATTCGTTTTCGTTTAAGGAAAACAGGCTGCATTAAAAATAAAAAGGATTGCTTTATTAAAAAGTAACCACAGACATGGTGGTCTGCTGACCTCAGCAGACTAACCATCCCTGTGATGGCTGCAATTCCTAATGGGTCTCAAATTGCGACCTACCTCATTAATATGCATGAGGTAGGTCTATTTGCGACCCGCTAGGAATTACTAATGAAACTAAAAAGAGTTTCATACATTAGGAATTCGTAATGTTAATACATCTAGCCCTTGGTCTCTAGCAATATAATATGTTTGAGGTATGCTCTAAAAGACAGAGATACAGATGTGTGGCGAGCATGGTGTACAGATAACCTTCTGTGAGCACTTGAAAGATAACATATGAACAGTTAACCTTGTGAAAATAATGCGTATCTGAGAATCTAGAATGTGTTATAAAGAAGCTTACATAAATATAGGCAATACAATTCGATTTCTTTCTGGGAAGCAAAAACTGAAGATTTCCTCCAGAAAGGGAAGGCAAGGAGCGCAGTGGCAGCCAGACTAGATCTGGCATGGTGGGACGGGGGAGGGGCAAGGGGGTAAGTGTACAACAAGAAACATTCACGTACCTCCTCGCCGCTCTGTCCCATGTAGTCTCTCCTCCGCCGAACAGGAAGCAGCAAAGCTCCCCAGAGCCAATCACAACACTGCAGTGCAGCACTGTGATTAGCTCCCCTAAACCAATCACAACGCTGCAATGCAGCGTGTGTTTGGTCTGAGCGCTGTGGTTCGGCACTCAGATGGGAACTGGGGGCCTAGGCATGTTCTCCATGTGGGCTGTAATGCAGCCTGCATAGAGAACATGCTCAAGTGGCAAGTGCGCATGACTGTTTGGCCGGCCCAAGAGAGACAGTCAAAGCATCATGCGGCCTTAGTGTGTCTACCACTCCTCTCGTGCTCTGTCAGCAGAGCAGTCCCACCCTGCCCTCATGCTGCAGCAGCAGGGAAAAATAATATGAGAATAACATTGCGTTGTTATAATGAAATTTTCCTTTTTTTCACTGCTGCACAAGCTATCATTGGCTGAAGAGGGGTGAAACCCCGAAACCGGTCCTAGGATGCTTGTTTCCAGTGCAGGGAGCACCAAGTTCAGGCAAGGTTATCTAAATTATGTAGCACAAAATGCAAATTACGCTGTACATTCTCTGGTATTATTATTTTCATCCATTTGAGTGAGACATTTTTTGAGAATTCTCTAAACTATGCAAGTTATGTGGCAAAAATGCAGCAAATACAGTAAAGCTATACTTATATAATAAGCACTGTAGACGCAGAATTGCATCAATCTACTGCTCTCACCGTTGTCCATTGTTTTATTAACAAGTTATTTATGAAATGTAAACAAAACCTAAACATTTTAATTCCAACCAATGCTCAATGATAGCTGCACTTTGATTAAAAAAGCTTTTTCCAACCAACTACCCAAAATAAACACGTAACATATGAGATAAAATATACACTGCAATACATTTGAGATGTCATCAGTGATGTTACTGACCAGGTCATTAGTGATGTAATATCTGAGGTCATAAGCAGAGCATTGCGGGGGTGTAAGTTATAGTTAGCTCACGTAACTATAACTGCTGAATTTCACTGGTTTTTATGAGTAAAATCTGAGCGTAACTATAAGATCCCTGTAAGGCTGTATAGGTCAGTGAGTGGAGGTGTGCACGGCTGTATGGGTCTGTGAGTTAGTGTGTGAGTGTTTTGGTGTGCGAGTGGGTATGCGAGTGGCTGTATGGGCCGGTGAGTGGGTGTGTGATTGTTTTGGGGTGTTTGTGGCTGGATGGGTCTGAGTGGGTGTGTGAGTGGCTGTATGGGTCTGTGAGTGGATGTCTGACTAGTTGTATAGGTCTGTGAGTGGATGTGTGAGTGGCCGTATGGGACAGTAACTGGGTGAATGAGTGGCTGTATGGGTCTGAGTGGGTGTATTAGTGCGTCTGTGAGTGGGTGTGTGAGTGCCTGTGTAAGTGTGAGTGCATGTATGGGCCTGTGAGTGGGTGTGTGAGTGCCTGTGTTGGTCTGTGACTGCCTGCGTGAGTGGGTGAGTGAGTGCATGTGTGAGTGGGTGGGTGTGTGAGTGCCTGGGTGGGTGTGTGAGTGCCTGTGTGGGTCTGTGAGTGCCTGTGTGGGTTTGTGAGTGGTGCTATGGATTTTGAGCATTCAAATGGAGAACAATGGACTCTGCTCTCACCAGGAGACAACAAGAAAGAAACCACTCATCAGAGTCATCACACATCAGATTGTGCTCTAATAGATCAATGATGAATTCACCTCCATTATGGCTTTCATATAGTTTTTCAACGTGGAATACGAGAGTCCTTTACAGAAGTAGAGCTTCAACTGGGGCACCTGCTATGTTTGTATTTGTAAGTGCTTTCTGTTGAGGTTTAATTTCTGTGAAATGAGCATCAGGGCCAGAACAGAACCTCACCTGTCCGTTTATCCAACAAGAGTTCACAGTTTTGCACAAAATGTCTTCCCAACTGGAGTACTTTCTACAGGTTAATTAGTAAGTGCTACCTCGTTGGGTAAATTTCTAGTGCGTATTCTACACTACAGCTGCATAATGTACCATGAGGAAATGTCTCCAGTGACCTTGTGTGCCATTTGCCAATGTGATTGTTCCCCGTGCATCTTTATCCAGAAATCTGTGATACAAGAATCCTTCTACAGAGAGGACACTGGAGACTACAAAGAGGTAAATCTTCACCAAACAAGGGTCCTTCCTCGTAACTATATGAAGTAAGTTTTTTGTTTGGTGGAGATGTCCTCGTAGTCCTCGGCATCAAGAACATGTCACCAAAATAGGCGGGAAATGCGCTGTGGGGCCTTTTGTTAAGCTGTCCATCATCCTGCCAGAGGGCGGGAAGACCTTTACATTCTACTAAGGTGGACAGGTGGGGCCAAATGGGCAGGGCTTCCAGGTGATTTGTACATTTGCATACTCGTAGTAATTTAAAAGGAGAACCATGGACTCTGCTCTCACCGGCACAGAACAAAAATCTCACTTTTCCAACCATTGGGGAGAGGGGCCGCGGGCCGCCTTCCCCAGGCCAATTTTGGCCCTGGGGCTCCATCCCAGGGGCCTGGCCAAAATTCATGGGGGAGGGGGGGAACATGCCCTCTCCCTTTGTAGGCCAATTTAGGGCCCAGGGGACCTCATCTCCCAAGGCTCAGCCTCTGTCTCCTGGGTGCCCTGAATCTCAACCATTGTACTACGTTGGGGACTGCAAAGGAAGCCTCAATGCCCCTGTGGTCTCTGTCAGCTCCCTGCCACCAGTGGGAGCCGGCATTGCTCCCACACGTAGAAAGCAGCAAAAAAAGCTGTCACTGCATGTGGGAGCAATTCTGTGATCTGTTTTACTGCTGGGAAACAGAGGAAAACTCCGCTCCCAGTTTTCTGCTTCCACCCACTGGTAGCGGAGTTACTGTTTGCGCTCGCTTAGCTGGAGTTGTCAAAGTTTCGGGCAAGCAAGAGCAAACTGCTATCTTCTGTGGGTGGTCACCTCGGGAGATAGCAGGAACCGGCCCTGGGTGTGGACCCTAGGGCCATTAATGGCTCCTTTCTGTTTGAAGGACCTGCCCCGGGGAAGTGGTCGTCCCCGGGGCCATAAATGGCCCAGGAGGGGGCCACGCGGCCACCCTCCCCCTTTTAATTTCATTCAGGCCCTGGGAAGGTGATGGTCCCAAGGCCCTTAGAGGCAGAAGGAGGGGTCCGCACGTTGCCCTCCAATTTTCTATTAATCGCCCAGGGAGGTGCTGGTCCCCATGGCACTTAAAGAGCACATGGAGGGGGGTTAGTGTGGCCCCCTCTCCATTATTTACATAAAGCCCTGGGGAGGTGGTGGTCCCCGGGGATCAAAAGACCCTTAGGAGTGGGGCCGTGTGCACCCCCTTCAAAGTTTATTACATATGCAATGCCCATGGGACCTGGCCCACCCAGGGGCCAATCTTTAAACAACTGGGGAGGGGGGAAACCACACTTGTTTTTTATGTTTTTCTATTTTTGCTGCAAAAACGTGCGATTTCATGGCAAATCTTTTTTTTTTAAATGCTTTTTTGCCCTGGCGGGGTCCCTGGGGAACCACAGCATCAATGCTAGGGTGTCAGGGTATTCATACCCTGCCTCCTTTTCTTTATTTTCATGTTGTTTGTTTGTGGGACTCGGCTGAGGCAGAGTCCCAAGATGGCAGCCAACACTTCCTGGTTGAAGTGTTGGCAGCCAATCAGATCTTTGCACGGATTCGGGAGTATTCACAAAATATTTGAACCCCTAACATACAAATTTTGGATTTTCTTTAATGTATCCAAAACTACCGATATGATTTACACCAAATATCAAAAAGGGTTCTTTCCGGACCAAGAACAACCTTTCTGCCAAATTTGGTGTAATTCCATCCAGTGGTTTGGGCTGTAGTCATGTTGAAAATCCCATGTGGAATTAACATGGAAAACACACTTTATTGACCCCCCCCCCTTTTTCTCAGCCCCTGCTTGACGGATCACCCTGCTACTTTCTATGTACAATAAGACCCAGTGGGAAATGTTTTTGGGAAACTTTCGTGAAGATTTGTCTAATGGCGCCAAAGTTATAGGCAGTCAAAAATGCTTTTCCTATGGAAACTAGGTCCTAACTATAATTACGTACTGGTGACCGCCAGTAGGTACTATTAGTTTATTATATATATATATATATTCTCTATAAAAAACAGAGGTTAACGTAACATTAACTGAGGTGAAAATTCCAGTGACAATGTAAAATTGTAAACTCAAAAAACAGTGAAATTCACCAGTTGTAGTTATCTAAAGTAACATGGCTACATGGGCTGGTGGGAGGAGAGGATTGGCAGTAACATTCATCTCTTTAATGAACACATGGTGCTCTGGGCGAACTACAAAGATGATATTTTTATCATATGGAAGGGATCCAAACAGCTTGCAGTGGACTTTGTCTATGAACTGAATAGTAATGACTGTAATTTGAATTTTACAAGTCATATTCACAATACATCATTGGAATGTTTTGGTCTTGAGGTTGAGGTTTGCAATTCTAAGTTGGAGACTAGGCGCTGTTTCGAAAGAAAACAGCCTGCAATAGTCTGCTATATGCTTCAAGTAATAACCCGAAGAATACAATTCAAATTGCAGCTGCGATGTGGCATTTCAGAAAGAAAAGAAAGTCTTGCTTGACAGATTTAAAAAAAATGAGGATATAAACCTAATAAATTGATGAAAGCAGTGCAGAAAATGGACAAACTCAAAAGACAGGATCTATTAGTAGAGGGAACTAGGAAGTCAAACGAAGCAGAGTCTATCAGATTTATCACACATATAGCAATAAGGCACAGAAGGTCAGAGGGATTTTTCGAAAACATTGGTACGTTCTACACACCGATGACCTAGTATCTAAAGATCTAGCTAGGCATCATAAAATCTCCTTTAGGAGGAGCAAATGACTAAAGGATATTTTATATAAGAATATGATTTCAAATTAACAGAATGCTGATAAGAGACAGGCATGTAGATTCAATATGAATGTGAATAAATTCACTCTATTGCATATAAATCATTATTGTGTCCTTAAATGTACTTGTAACAAGTACTATGTAGGCAGTGCTGTCCACAAAGCGAAAAAACGGACCTTGTAACACGTGAGGGCTATCACCTGGCATGATGACCAATATCCGGTAGCTAGACACTTTGAAGAACATCAATCAAGTGATATTAGTCCACAGCAATTTTACGTGTTTGATAGGAATATTTGTGGGGCAATAGAATTTTATATTTGTGAAAGACTCTGTAAATTATTCACTTTAACACACTGTGCCCTTCAGGGTTCAGCCTGGATGAGGAATTGGCTGTCCATTCGGGTTGATCATTTTGTATATATTGCCATGATGTATTTGAAATTTTGTACAGTTATGGCAGTTACTCGCTAAATTAGAATGCAGGAACTTTAAATTATAATTGTTTTTGTTTTCAAACAGGTTCCCTTTGTTGTCTGCGACATGGATATGTGGTCTATTGAGCTAAGAAACCAAATTTTGTTTATCATTCAGTTCATTATTTGATTGATCAATTTTGATCCAATTTATTATGTTTTAATCTGTGAAATTAGGTCCAGTTGGGCTTGCTAATTGATGTATTCATGCACATGGGTCATCATGATTAATGTATAAAATTTGTTCACTTGGGCGTGAGTCATATGATCATTTTGATGATATGCCATGAGAATATTCATATACATGCAATTTATAGAGGGGATATTGTGCATGATGTATCATTACGATTTAAGTGATTTTTTATTTTGGATCATGTAGAGTGAATTGTCACTATGTACTGTATGATTAATTGTAACTAGACATGGGAGCACCATCAGGGTGTGGATTGGTAAATATGAATAATTGAGAAAAGTGATGCTGCAATATGTTCCGCGATTAATCATATCCGTCAGGGTGGTCCTCATTGCATCGAGAATATAAATTCATTAGTTGGCAAACTATTTTGATTATTTATGAACCGATGCCGCATGACAATGGAATGTTCTGCATTGTAATTTAATTTCTTTAAGTTGGCGCCCTGTTTTCCATAATATCGGACTCACTAGTTGCAGTCCTTTGTTTATTTTTCACTTGGGCGCTTAAAATATCTGTTTTCACTCTCTTAACCATCTCGTGATCAAGGTGGTCCATGCCAAAAAGTGTTGAGTTGGTTGCTGCCAACTAAAGAATTCATAATTGGATTTGCACTATTGAAGTGTGCATGCCTTTTGTCTTATGGAGTCAGAAGCTGTTTTGATGTATTTCGGGTCTCAGGAGTCAGAAGCTGTTTTGATGTATTTCGGGTCTCACTCCCGTGCCGCTGCCTCGGGGACGAAGGTCACTGTGAGGTGAAGCTTGTTTGTATGTGTAAGAAGCAGAGAACTCTGGGTAGTTCTCATGTTTAGGTGGAGAGCATCTCCTGTATAGGAACCCTTCAAGACCAGCAATCCTCTGAATCTACTGACCGCAAATGTCTGTTTTTCTAGAACAGCTTTTAATCATAGGATTAGCACAGTGCCCTCCACGCCGAGCTAGAATGGGACACAGTTTACTTTTTTGCATAATTTATGCAGCACTCTAAGCCTGAAAGGGTATTGTTTTGATATATATTTATATACATCATTTCTTCTCTCAAAAACACTAATGTTAAAAGTAATATAGTACTAAGGTGAAAATGTCAGTAACAATGTAATGTTGCAAACTGATTCACCCGTTATAGTTCTCTTAATTAACTATAAATAGTACCCTAAAGTAACTAGAGCTCACGCCCCCCATGATGCATAGTGGTATCATCAATGATGTCAGTTCAACTGTCATCAGTAACGCTTTCAATGATGTCACTGAACCGGTTATGAGTGCTGTAATATGTGAGTTTATAAGCAGTGCATGGTGAGGGCGTGAGTTATAGCTACTTGAGATAACTATAACTTGTGAATTTCAGTGTTTTTTTTCAATTTAAAACTTTATGTTGTCACTGAAATTCTCACCTAACGTTTATGTTATTTTAACCTTTGTTTTTTTCAGTGAATTCCTAAGAATCTTTTAATGTAAAGTAATATTTTATTGCCATACATCAGTCAGGTTATGGCATGGGGTTGGCCCCCCATTGCGCATGGTGCACAGCGTGGGGCTGCAGCCAGGCCCTGCATCCGATGGGCAGCCCTCCCCGCTGCACACAGCCACAGTCCTGAGCCCAACCTCCCACTGTGCTTGGATTATGTGCAGAGGGGGATGGGTGCAGGGCCTGGCAAACACATTCCAGTGGGTGCACTTGGTTAAATATAAGGAGTGTGATTTTAAGTAAGGCAGACCTACTGATTTTGTCAAAGGGTCAGACCACCAAAACATAAAAAATGGGCCAATTGGCTTTATGAAGGGGTCAGAAAGAATATAAACATATGCATTGTCCTTGACAGAAAATGACCATTAATTATAATGAAATGTATATTTCATTAATTCACTGAGTTCAATGTTTAATAAAAGTGATCGTCATTAAAAAACATTTATAACTTTGTTTTTTTTAAAAAGTTCATGCTTGATTTGAATAAAAAATGATGTCCATGTTTTTAAGTCTTTTTAAAACTGTTTTCAGGCTACAAAATGTGGCTGTAGACCCAACCACAAGGGGGCTCTGCACCCCAGCTGAAGAGCATAAAGCTCCATCTAGGAATGCTTTGAGGAAATATGGTAAAATCTTCTAAGGTCATGCATTTAATGAATCAGGAGACTTACTATCTTTTTTATGTTGCATAGCCTACAGCCTCACACAACATTAAAAAAGGCTTGGTGGTGCCCCTCTCTATTCTAGTGACACCACCAAGATCACAAAAATATTTTTTTTAAAGCCCTCACAAGTCTTTATGGGACACTCCTTCAAGGAGAAGTGAATAATAAATGAGTGGCTCCTGCCACTCTTTATTAATTTTTGTATTCCGGGGCCCATCTGAGATGCCCTTTTTATCATTATTGGGGAGGAGGGCCCCACCAGCTCCTCGCACACAGCTATGCTGGGTTCAGATTGGGCCGTCTTTGCTCCCGCCTGGCGGAAGCAGGTATTTTTCATTGCTCCTGCCGGGAGGGAACCAATCTGAGTTTCCCTGCCCGCAAGAGCACTGGAAGTAAACAAATGTCTGCTCTCACCCGGCGGGGGAAGACAAGATTTCCCTGCCCATGCTTTTGCGCGCAAGGAAACGGTGTCCTGGGGTGGGCTCCGCAGGACACCACAATAGTGCTGGCCCCGGAGCCATAAACGGGACAGGTGGGGGGGCTGTGTGCCCCACTTCCCTTGTATATTTATGCCAGACCCCAGGGGATGGAGACCTAAACCCATGATCGGCTTACGGGGGGCGTAGCGCACCCCCTCCCCACTGAATATTGTGATGGGTACTGAGGAATGGGGTCCCCAGAGCCGTGATAGTCTTAGGGATAGATAGTGTTCGGCTTCTTATTGATCACCTCTAGCATGTTCGTTTTTTCCATGGGTATCTGTTCGGTCCTGACTCTCCCCCTTAGTACATAAGTCAGTTCATAAAATTGTCAACTGGTCGCAAAAAAATACCGGTCACAAATTGCAACCAGTTTTTGTGACCAGTATTTCAGATTTTGGCTTTTGGTTATTTAAGCAGACATGGAGTAAAACCTGAAGGTCTACATACAGCAAGATCCAGATTGAGAAGACTCAGAAGATGCAGGTCTAATATGGAAAAAACAGGATTTGAATTTTTCTATGTAGTAATAAATGCAATAGCGGCAGGTACTGAACGGGCGTGGAGGCATTGGAGGGGGTGGAATAAAAAAAAACACACCTGGATGTGGCTTGCCAGCCAGCCAGACAGCCACCACCTCTCCTCCGTCCTCTTCTCTTCTCCCATGGCAGCAGCAAGCACGCAGCCCCACAGACTCCCCTGACCACTCACAACGCTGCCTTAAAGAAGCGTTGTAATTGTTCTGAGCACCGTAGTTGTTTTGTTTTGTGTTGCTTTTGTGGTTCGGCGCTCAGGCATGGGGTGGGAGGCTGGGCATGTTCTCCACCCAGGCTGTAATGCAGCCTGGGTGGAGAAAATGTAAAGTGTGCATTACATTTTGGCCAGTACGAGACGGCTGGTCAAAATGTCATGCGCACTTAGGAAGGGCCTAACACTCCTCCCCCAGCCTCTAAACAGCCCAGTTCCATCCCGCCCCACAACCTATTGAGCCAGTATGCTTAACCCCTTCGCCGCGGCACGAATTTTGCCACGGCGCTGGGAGGGGGGGGGGGGGTTTGGGGCAGCGCGGCGCCACCATGCTCGTGACGGAACCACTCCGTCATGAGCCACGGGCGCGCTGTGCTCATGACGGAGTGGTTCCGTCACGACTCCGCCCACTCGCGCTAATCGCCCGCACAGGCGGGGAATCAGCGCCGCGTGGGCGGAGCGGCCGCCAACGGCCGAAGCATGACGGAACCACTCCGTCATGAGCACACGGCGCCCGTGGCTCATGACGGAGTGGTTCCGTCATGAGCAGGGAAGGGGTTAAATAAATTGATAACAACGTTAAATTATTTACATTTTATATTTTCTGTTTTTAATTGCTCAGTGGAGTCACCACTGCTTAAATGGCTGAATTGCTGTTCAATTGTACGCTTTCTTCAAGTAACATACATATATCATGTTCAGGAAGCTGTGCTGTTCAACTCTCAATTAAACATCGTGGGAGTTCATCCTTTTCAGAGTTCTTGCAGTTAATGTTGTCTCCTACACTGTCAAATGGTGCACAGCCATCGCACTCCCCGCACTGCCCCCTCCCCCTTCAATCCCTCTTAGTGCTTCTCTATTCATGCTAACATCAAAAAGAACGGATTCCAATTACATCACTGAAAACCCCAATTGAATTTCTCCTGCAGTTGCACATTTCCTGCTAATGGAATCCTGTGCTGTCAGCAGAATGCCCTTCGCTTGGGAGCGGTCTTTTTGTGCTTTGCTTTTTTTTTTTACAACTTGAGTCTCCACATTTGTTCCACTCGCGCTGCGAGCTAGACATTACCTTATACAAGAATGAATCTGCTGCATTCCTCTGTCTAGCTTCCTCGCAGCACATTCCCCACACTCGCCACTGCCAGACCAGCAGAGGCCGCCGCCCCCTCCTGGCCTCCCCCTTCCTTCCTTTCCCTCGCTGCCCGTGTGTGTTTTTTTGTGTGTGTGTAAATGATCTCACATGACTCAACAAATCCAACTGCCTGCAGCAGGCCAAGTTCGGAGCCTTCCCAGGAGGGGAGGGGAGGGGCCGCTTTGTGGAAAGGACCTGGAGCTCTGCCCTTTCTCTGGCTCAGATTACCCGCCTGTCAGGCCTGACGGATCTGGCTAAAAATAAAAGGAAGCGGCCCTTGAAAAGCAGATGAATGAGCGCAGCGGCTCCCCCACACAACACGACCGGTGCTGCGGCCTACAACCTTCTGGAACATCAACTGCAAATGTTTCTCATTCATGCAGGTGTAACTGTGCAAAAGCAGGCATTCTGAGCCAACCTCACCAGGAAATGTAGATAGATAGATAGATAGATAGATAGATAGATAGATAGATAGATAGATAGATAGATAGATAGATAGATAGATAGATAGATAGATAGATAGATAGATAGATAGATAGATAGATAGATAGATAGATAGATAGATAGATAGATAGATAGATAGATAGATAGATAGATAGATAGATAGATAGATAGATAGATAGATAGATAGATAGATAGATAGATAGATAGATAGATAGATAGATAGATAGATAGATAGATAGATAGATAGATAGATAGATTGATTAAAGTACTGTTCTAGTTAGGCGAAAATCTCTGTTTAAATGCAACATTTTAAACTAGAAAAATACATTGAAATTCACCATTTGTTGTTATTTCAAGTAACTATAACTCAACTCCATCGCCATGCAGTGTTGTCATCAATTATGTCATTCCAGATTTCATCAGTGATGTTATCAATGATATCATAGAACATGTCATGAGTAAAATAATATGCGACGTCATAAGCAGTACATGGAGAAGGCGCGAGTTATAGTACATGAAATAATTATAACTGGTGAATTTCAATGTTTTTTTTCAGGGTAAAATGTTAATTTAAACTGACATTTTCTCCTAACCCTAATGTCACTTTAACCATTGTTTTTTTTCAGTGAATTTCTGAGTTTTTTTTTATTTTTTTTTAAAGAAAGTAAAATATCATTACAATACCTAACTATAACGTCACTTTGACCTTTTGCTTTTTCAGTAAATTTCTAGAGGGCTTTTTTAAGGTATGTTATTAGCATACATAACTGTGCCAACCCCCAAGCACAGCCATCAGCCATGCCCATTGTGGGATTGGGCACAGGGTGGGGCACAAGGCCAATCCCTATGCTCAACCCCTGTGGGTGGCCATCCACCCCCCCCACCATGCATGGCCTTCGGCCCTGCAAAGCATGAGGCTGATCGCACCTAACCAGCCCCCCCGTGCAGCCAATACTCCATCACACATGGACTTTGGCCAAATGCAGCGTGTGGCTGGATACAGAGCCTATAGCCTGTGGCAAGCCACTGAGCCCAAACCCAATGGGCAGCCAACACCACACTAAGCCCTCAGGATCGCCCCATCACTCCAGCAATTCAGGAAAGAATTCAAGACCAGGATGTTCAAATTGAAGACCACTAGGCAGTAGCCAAACTCACCAGCACCTCAAGACCCACACAGGTGATTTGCAGCAGTTTGTAAATCACTAATTGAGTGGTTGAATACACCGCCTTTGCAGCGATGGTTGGCTGCAAGGCCAACTGCCCATACGCGGCTAACCCACCACAGATAATCATGATCTCCCTCTTTAGGTCGAGCCTGGGTAGCGCATGCGCTGATGTGAGGCATGCAGTATTGGAGTATGGACTTGAAGCCCTGCTCACTCTCCGCCCATATTTTTAAATGGCTTGAGTCATTGTCCTTCGTAAACGCTGGCTTCCAATTCATTATTAGGCTTCTTAGTTCCTCCTTGGTACTGCCTTGTCTGCATTTGTTACCTCCCATAATGACTGGACCTTTTACTTGGCTTTTTACACATTATAAGTCGTTGAGCACTATTTTGTTTATTGAATAATGGGGATAATGGCGGCTGTTTCTTGTATTTGCAGCGCGCCCACACAGGCAATGGCGTCTGCTTCTTATATGGAGCACTGTGCCGCTCTAACTTTAAAAGTGGCTGCCCCCTACTCCCACAGTACTCACGGTACAATGGCAGACGCTTTTAGTTTTTGACCACTTTTAAGCTGAGCTTTCATTTTTTTTTTTTACTTTCATGGTAAGCCCACTTCAGGAACACCGTGCTCTGGTTAATTTTTAAAAAAATTTAATGGTAAGCGCGGAGCCCGCTTCAGGGACACCGCGCTCTGCAATACAATAGGTCTTGTTTTTGCCAAACTTTGACCTACTGGTATTGTAAATGACAATGCCTTTCATAATTATAAAAGGCATTGCCATTTACAATGCCAATAGCTCAAAATCTCTCAATTGCGAGACCTATTGCAATGCAAATACTTGTTTTAAATGGTTTTCCGAACTGCGGGACTCTGGCGGGAGTAGGGCTGGCGCCCACAAGAGCCTCCCAAGATCGCGGCAACCCAAACAAATTTTAGGATATATTTAACCCCACCACCTTATCCACGGGGTCAGGGTACCCTTACCCTGTCCCTTCGTACATTTTTTTCAGGAAACGTTATTTCACCCACAAAGTTATATATTTTTGCTTTTTCGTCTTCTGAATGTATCACATTTTCCTTCACTTTCGCAAATGTTTTACTCTGCTTGGTAACCTTACTCTCACCCTGATAGTGTAGCAGGAGTCACAGTTTTATCACAGATGTCTTGAACTGTAAACCAATGAAGCATTTTGCAGAGACCACTGAAAGGCTGCCTAAAAAACTTGCACACCTGTAGTAAAAGGATAAGATAGTCTTAAACCGCCACAAGACCACTGTCTGAGCACAATAGTCAGGCTTTTCAGCCTTCTTTAAAAAACGAATTGTCATCATTTAGTTCTATAAGAAGGAGAGAGCATTCCAGGGTATATATACAGCCTTGCTTATGAGCAACCTTCGCCTAAAGTCAGATAGAAGATGTTGTTGAAGGCCACACTTGTTCAGATGTTGTGGCAGCTGTGTCATGACGTTAGGACTATCATTTGTATAGTTTTGAGCTTGATTTCAGAAGAGCCCGAAAGAAAAGTCAGACATCAGTTCCCAAAGGATTACTCATAGGAAATTTTGAAACATGTTTCATGCTGAAACAGATTTCTGATTTGTTATGGTTTTACAAAGAATTATGAGAGTAATCCAGGAAATTCTACAGCAATCGAAGATTTCCTAGAATACTCTAAAACAGAACATTTACTCATGCAGAATTTATACTAGGTAGGAAATTCTCCAAGCACAAATGTAGTTCAAGTCTACTTCTTCATATGCAGCTTTCTTCTCCCTGAACAAATGATGTTCACTCTGTGAAGAAAGGTGCTCCTCTAACCGAACATTGAATATTAGGGTGTTCCATTCCAACACCCAATATGGAAAAAAGCACATTGCAGCCTTTTGCAGGAGCAAATTCTTATGTGTATCCACAGCCAGAAACTACAGTCCAAGGATATGTGAACATCTGTAAATGTATAAGTTAGTCGGTGGTACCTATTTTTGCCCACAAACATCCACAATCCTGCACCTTACCCAAACCTAGAAAAAGTGGCAATTCCATATTATTGCTACAATTACCGTATTCAGAGGTAAATTTTCCCAACGTAAAATTCAAGGGCACAGCCAGCTAGTGGTTGAGGTCGAAATCTTCTGCAAAAGTTCCAGTGATCCAGCCATGCTCCCTTTCTGAGACCGGATGATGGGTCATGGCAGAGCCTGACTGAGGGCATAAGGGGGATTTGAGTTTAATAGACATCCGATCCCACCGAAAGACTCATGTCCAGGATCCAATTAATGGCGACAGCTGCGGAGCCCAATTACTGGATTACCAAACATGAAGCAGAATTGTTGGTTAACCCATCTTCGTGGACACCCTACATTTACGTTCTACCAAAAATACACAGGGGTCCCCCAGCCTTCTGGAAGACTGTTGCTGAGCAAGTTCGTGACCACTTTCTACAGACACTGGTTGCGAAGACTTCCTAAAAGATACTAACTAGGGATGTGTTGAACCTTCAACGGGGCATCGGCTTACTGGTAACCTTTGATGTGGAGGCCCTTTATACAAACACCCCCACCATTGAGGTAATCGAGGTAAGCCTTTGAGCAGAAGTCTGGACTTCAGCCACTCCTATTGATTTGATTATTGAGTGTGCGACAATCACACTGGAAAACTATTTTTTCAAGTTTAAAAATCAACATTATCATAAGAAACAAGGGACCTCTATGGGCAGTACGTTTACCCTAAGCCTAGCCTGTATATGGCTAGTTTTGAAGAAGAACATATCTTCACAGACATAAATCCCTACAGGGCCAACATCCTGTCATGGTGACGCTACACTGATGATATTCTTATCTTTTGGAAGGACAACACCTGTCAGCCAAGAATTGTGCCTATGGATCAGTTATCTGATCCATTTCTGAGATGTACCCAACCTGTCTCAAATCAGGAATTACCTTTCCTGGACCTAGTGATCTCCATCAATGGAGGGTACTCTATCCAGCAAAACCTTCAAGCAAAACATGGACTGCAACTTTTGTTTGACAGCCACCACCACCACAAGGCCCTGCTGTAAAAATTACTGTATGGATAATTTCTCCACCTTCGGAGAAATTTTAGTACCATAAAGGTCTACGACATCCAGGCCTAGGATCTGAGCGCCAATCTTGATGTGCAACTACCCTACTAAAACCATCAACAAGGCCTGCAAGAGGGCATGGAATAACCACAGTGAGGCCGTGCTAGAAACCAACACTAGCCCCACAGAGGAAGTTCTGACCTGTGTAACCACCTTCACTCCCAACTCCAACTGCATACAGCGCATCATCATGAAATCAGGGTCCTTAGATATTCCACATTTATGCTTTGCCTTCAAACACACCCAGAATTAGAAGGATTGTTTAAAACACACTAGACCCAGGCCCAAACCCATACTAAAACACTCTCTCTGGACTCACCCACCAGTCAGGGGCTATAGCCCATGCGTTCTTATGGGGTATGCCATTTGACTAACTGCAACTGAACCAAAGACAGATATGGACACAAAGGAGTCACACTAATTGCAATATGAAAAATGGTGTCACCTGCTCTCATTACCTACAATATATGGGCATGACCACTATACCGGTAAAAACAAGAATGATTGAACATCGCAGTAACATCAGCTTCAAACGTAGCACAACGAAAATGTCTACCCACTTCGGCAATTCCAATCACACCCCTGATGATCTTAGGTGGCCCAATTTGGAGGCTGACAATTAATGGAGTAGTACAACACTCTTCAGAAGAAAGCAACAATGGGTGTTCCGGCTCTCCACCAATACTCGGGGACTAAATGATGATATACCGTGATGTGAGGTGTACCTAAATGTAGGACAGAATTCCCTCACTGTTGCTTCTGCAGAACCAACCCTCTAAAGAGGGAACTTCTAATGGACTACTGCCCCATCAACACCACTTCAGTGAAGCTATTCATGAGCCCATATACCACTTAAAGATCTGATTCACTAACACCTTCTGGGTTTTCTTGTGGTGAGTGATGAATGCACAAGCATCATCATGTGTGCTTTCAGCATATACATACAAATAAAAATTAATTTCTTGACTTTTCTTCTGCTATATATTTTGACTTATTTAAGCCCATACTGTGCATTTTATACAGGTGCACTTTGAACTGATTGGCCTTCAATGATGGGGTAATTTTGCCTAAACCCACTTAGATGTGGATACATTTATACACCGATTGTCCTCTCTATCAGCTTTCCAAAAAGGGGAATACACCTTTGGAACACCTTCTACAGTTGCATCCCTTTTGTAAACTGACTCTTATATTTAATAACAATTTTTTCAGACATACGAGCCACCACATATACGGTAACCCACCTCGGATGGTGCTCGGTCCATTTCACTGCTTTTAAATGACATTCCTTATATGGCGGCCTTTCAAACGTTGTTGTCCATTCACCAATCATGCGTCTTTGCCCATGCGCATATTGGGCCACAGTCATACTGATAACCCCTCCCCTTGGTAGGTAATTGTTTGCTCAATAACCAATGACGCATCATTACCTTTTATACCAATACGGTTAATTTCCCTTGAAATCACCTGTTACAGTCGCCCCAATGTAAATTTATCCTCCTCTTTTCTTCAATATTTAAGCCACCACATATACGGCCCCCGTCCCCATAAGGGACTCTGGCTGTTTCACAGATGTGCGCAACATACCAAACATGGCGGCTTCATTTAGACATTGTTGTCCGTACATCACGCATGCACCTTTACTCATGCACATACTGGGCCACAGTTGCACTAATGGATCTCCCCGGTTAGACAACTGGTCCGCGGCAGCGACGTCCACTCACAATATATTGGCCCACACCAGGGTCACCATTAGGAACACCTGGCTACAATTATGGAGGCTATCTTCACCTTAAATGCCTTTTGCGCGCTATACCTGCAGAAATGCCAAGATTCTGGTTGGACCAACAGGCGTGAAACATGTTGACCTCACACATACACTTAGGCTATCTTGGCCCATTGAGCCCTCATGACAACCCGTTTCATTTTTAGGTCGAATCTGGGCAGTGCATGCGTTGCTCTGTGAGGCATTTTGTTCCTAAAGTATGGGCATTAAGCACCGCCCATGTTTTCAATTGGCCTCTGTTATTGTCCTTTGTAAATGCCCTCTTTTGATTGGTGGATAGGCTTACTAATCCCTCCTTTTGGTCTTTTGTATCCTCCCATGAGAACTGCCCCTGTTACTTGTGCTAATACATATCCGGTTATTTCCCAAACTTCAACAGCACTCTTTAAGTGGTTGCACTGCCTCTACTCATGATCCTGACCTGAAACCTTCATTGCCGCTTCATTTTTTTTTAGCTTGGCCCATCACTTAATCTTTTAATCTCCTCGTGCCGTTCCCTACACCACCTCACCCCTCCCACAACAGGGCATGCCCTCCCCCCACCAGCTCTCTGAGGTCGCTGCTTCTTCCGACTCATGGCGGTGCTTTTTCAACTAAGGCGTCGTCTGTGCCATCTGGTCTGTTGCATGAGTAACAACATTTCCATTAAAAACACGGAACATCTATTGCACTCCTCAGATGTCACTGTGGTCCCATGACCGCAGCCCACTGCTCCTCTGTCCACTGTCGACGGAACTACTAATCACAGTTCACATCTAACCACTACCTATTCTAAATCAAAAAAATACGAGACCGGATTCCTTGCAAGCTCACCGCGGCAGTATGGATCCCGACGCCCACCAGTGCTTTACCCGAGTGTCAGTGAGGCTAGTGCAGATCTAGTCGCCGTGAGCCCTCAGTGCAGCAATAGAGCAGCTGCTCGCACGGCACCACCACAGTATTCATCC
Organism: Triturus cristatus; assembly: GCF_964204655.1. Classification (NCBI taxonomy): domain Eukaryota; kingdom Metazoa; phylum Chordata; class Amphibia; order Caudata; family Salamandridae; genus Triturus; species Triturus cristatus. Next base: position 665,271,014 of record NC_140589.1, on the reverse strand, counting down.
CGCAACTACAGGGACTGTGTAGTAAGTATAGCACTGTGGCCATTGCTTCTATGCTCCTTACGTTGCCCAGTAATTGCTTAGACCATTCGCAGTGCTTAACGGTATATGGCACTTAACTATCTGCCTTTAAGCGTCATTTGTCCTGGGCCCACATTCCTGCTGGGATGGCACCTCTGAGAATGTAAAAGGCATTGTCATTTCCAATGCCAATAGCTCAAACTCTTGCAAATGCAAGACCTATTCCATTGCAAATGCTCGTTTTTATCTTTGTCAAGGGAACCATCATATTAAAATTAATTAGGCATCCCTTAGACAGTTTTAATTTGTTTGGCACTTTATTTGCACTCACTCCACCCTACACATTCCACATCCTCACACATACCTTTGTCATTACAGCTAAATACTAAAAAGATCTCTGACAAAGAGCCCTTTTCCAGGGCCGTAGGGCACTGAATCATCGGCCCGATGAGGCGCACGCCCTATGATGAAGCATGACATCCAATGGGATGCGTGAGGGTACCAAGGAATAATCAAAAGGATTATCCACTTCCAACATAGCTTTCCTCTTTCTTTTCTATAGGAACAGTACCTTCTAGATTCCCTGTTAACAGACTTGCACCAGACACTCGGGAGTATAAGCAGAGCAAACTTTTTAAGTGGGATGGTAAACCGAGTGCTTTAGCAGCCCAGTCTCTAATAACTCTTTAAGATGGCTGCTATAGCTGCAAAGATGGCCACTGCGGTTCTGGCATCTCTGTGCCTAAAACACAAGGGGAACCATGGACAAATGTCCCTCCCTTCAATCCACAATATGGGACAAGAAAACTGAATGTGGACTCCTGGATTTCCTCTGGATGAACCAGCACCATGGGGATTGCCCCCTGACACCTGCAGGAGTGCTGTAATTCTGTATCTGATGTCCCCCATTTGTAACCTTAGTCAACTTATGGGACTGAATGGTGCTGTCAAGGAATACAGAGGCAAGATATACCTAAGCGTACATCGTGGGGCAGATTGGTCTCTTTGTAATTAAGCCACAAAAAGAAAATTAAAGGCAAAAGGCAAACAAGGTTATTCCACACTTAAGGGCACACAGAAAGGCAGGGGATTGAGGTACCTACATAGGAGTATCTCATGATAGCTCACTTTCTATAAGGGAACTCCTTCTCAATGAATTACAGAAAGTCTCAAGCGCCACTACACACGAAACACACCACAGAATGTCTGAGATCGAAAGTCACCTCGAGTCCTTGGACTCGAATCTCAGCAGGCACAAAGACTTGTGTCCAGGGACTTGTAGAGTAATTGGTAGCTCTGAAGGCCAGTGGTCAGACCCACAGTGAAGAAGCAAAACGAAATGAACCATTTAGGGAGGGAGCAATGTGGGCTGTTCTGCAAACAGAGAGAGACTGAATGATTTAAAATGTAATGAAGGCTCCAGCAATTTGCATACTTGATTCTTAACCGTTTCCTGGGTTTGAGTACCCTAACCTTTTGCCTCCTAAAAGTAGAAGTACTCCAGAGTGATCCAAGAACCTCATTAAAGATACGCAAATTCTGGAAGTCGGGCCTTGTCTGGTCCAGGAACAGCCTATTTTTAAAGCGCGGGGTGCCCGCAGAAGCACTTTAAAATATGGAAACGTTGGGCAGACTTCAGGGGTTTCCTACTAGAGCCTCCCCCACCACAACCTACAGAAGTGGAAACCATTTGAGGACCTGTCACAGGACAAAAAATGTTGCTACCCCAGATTATGACATATATGGAATGGCTTGATGGGCACGATCTCTGGTCTATTATTCGGTATAAGACACAGTCGTTTGTAATGTTAGGGGATGTCGTTTACAGACGCAAATTGTTTCATAAATGCTATATAGAAGTTACCTGCTCGAAAACTATTGCACTGATTAACCTATACTCTTGCCACTCTGTAACGAAAGTGACTACTTTATTTGATGACTCAATAAAAAAGAGTTTTGAAAAAAAAGATACGCAAATTCTTCTGCATTCCTATGAGAGGCCCTGACCGAGAGACTCCAGGAGCCAGTACTAACATTGTGAGCTTTAAAATTCTAATATTTCCTTGTTCTCAATTGAATGACTCAAAGGACTCAGCAAGATCTGTAGCCTAAGCAACTCAGCTTCTTTGTGGAGTATACTTTTTCACACCTGTTCAAGCTGCTAGAGACACTCTGGACTCTAGATGTGGGAAGTACTCCAACACTCACTCTGGGGGCTCTGTGACTTGATTGATGAGTTGTCTGAGAGCTAAAGTTTCCTTTCCTGTTGATGTTGCATTATATTTTGTGTCCCTTCTGTCTATGCCTCCCGCTTTCCACATGTACTCATCTTCTCCCAAATATGGGAGGGTGAGGATTTTGACCACTTTTATTTGCAGTGTCTAGTAAATCTAGATTATTATGTGGTATTCAAATGAGTGGCAATCTGAACAATGTGGTTACATAACTGGTATTTCTGATCAGCAACTTAATACAAAGATTTAAACCCAATCCAACACAAACCATTTGGTCATGCAGTCAGACACCTGGGTTCAGGGCCTGACTGTGCACCAGCCCCAGACAGCTGTGATCAGCCTTCATCTATGCACAGTCTAAGGCCAGGCACCTTCTGCAACTCTCTTTCAATGAAAACCACTACACATTGCTTTTAGCTGTATATAGTGACTTCTTGGCGAGCCCTTCGCAATGTGCCAAAACCTCTCCCATGCAATAAAGCTGCACAAGGAATTCTGCAATGCATAATAACTTATTGGTACAGGGCTTGGTCTACAATCAGGCACTGCATCGGCCCCTCTCCCATCCAAACCAGCAACACAATGCCGTTGGCCAAGTGCACCGGGCTATGGTGGTAGGGCCTGGATATACAGCCCATGTCCCATCTAAATCAGCTGTGCACAGCCTTTGGCGGCGTGCAAAAATATTAGTAAGCAGGGCCCTGCCTATAACCAAACCTGCCCTAGTCTCTTTCCCACCTAAATGAGTTGGACATGGCCTTCAACCTTCAACACAGTGCCGGACCAATGACCAGGCCCTGAATCCACTCACACTGAACCAGTGTAACTGGCCTTTGACCATGCACCAAGGGTTCTGGAGACACTTGCAAACCACTCAGTATCTGGCCTTGTGGTTTGTGAGTTCATCAGAATCACTCAATTGCAATATACGACCATCCCCTACTCAATACCCAAGGCATCTAAATGGCTAAACCTGGCAGATGCTTCTGATAGTCCACTACATTGAACATGAGGCTGTGTAGTCAAATCTACCTGTCAAAATATGAAAAGATGAGTGAGGTAGGTATGATAGGCAAAAACATGGCATATTAAACACCACAGGGGGCTGGGGCATGGCCTAGAGTTGCAGAAAAATGCCTCCGGGAGTTGTGGGAAATGTTTTCATTTACAATATTCGCAAATCTGGCTGACTTTAGGCAGACTGGTGCAACCACATGACAATAAGATCGAAAAAATGTTCCTAAATTTCCATTTTTAAAGGGGTAGAACTCTTCACCAAACTGTTTAGATAAGTTATTTGGTCGACTAGAATGAGCATAAGAGTCACAGGAACACGGGTTAAGAGGGCACAACTTGTAAGGAGGGATGTTCCTATTCCAGATTTGAGTGGAAAGTGCACGCCTGGAGCGTATATCCTGCGTATGCAGTGCACGAAAGCCAACTATGCTCTATGCACACTGCAGACGAGTCATGACCAGAGTTCATGGGCTCTGCACCGTACATATAGGGCATAGACTTAGGTTCGTTTACTGCAGGTAGGGCAGGTTTGAAGAATGTGCCTATTATGACTGGTGTAGGTTGTGCCTTGTGTAGTATGACTTATGCATGACTACGGTGTGTACCACACAAAGGGTTAGGCTCTATGCCCTGAGCGTTGCTTACTGCATAGAGGTACGTAGGAAAGGAACCGATGCAAAGTTCACAAAATCAAATGATTGAAAAAGCTTAAGGGGCGTCATGAGGTCCATACTGGGCACATATACTATCCTAAATTTAAAAAAATGTACATTACATGAGAAAGGCAACTGACGGGTCGCTAAGGCTGCAAGACAAACATCACACACAACATTCGCAGCCATAACTGAGCCACTTCCACCCTCGGGCCAACGCACGGCTCATGACCTCACACAGAATACCACAAATGCTTTTGAAAAGAACTCCACTTGTCATGTTGCTCCGTAAGGGTGAGCCAACGTTTTGTTGATCTGGGGGCGTGGCGATGTCGAAGGTGCTCAGGAGGGTTCAAAGGAGTCGTGTCCTTTTGAGGGTCGTTCTAGAAGGGACTCTCTATATCCAGTCAGCTGGTGCTTATGACAAAAGTGTTGTGGGTTAGTAAAACCTAATAAAGCTAATTACAAGGACAAAGGGGAGGGTGGGGTCTCTGTCTCTCTCTGAGAGGGGGCGAGAGGCGTGGAACTGAGAAGAGAAGTATAGAAGGCGCCACAGAAAGAGAGATCGATGCTTCACCTCCGCAGGCTCGCGCTGCTGCTTACACTGCAGTTTCGGCGCGAGGTCCTTGAAAGCCGCGCACCGCATGATGTCAGATCCTCGCGCACTGCCAGCGCGGGGCTAAGCATCGTCTGTGTGTGCCGGGTGCCCGCAATAGGCATTAAGCACTCACTCTGGCAGTGACATAACGATCCGTAATGAGAAGCTTTCCGCACAGCCATGGATCCGAGAGACATTTTTTTCTAACCATTAACCATATGCTTGGCTTCGCCGCCATGGAGCGGGGCGTTCCAGCTCGCCATCTGGTTCCCATCCACATACGCATCCGTGAGGCGCACTGCATTCCCCCTTCCTAGCCACACTACCGTCTCTCTCTCTCCCCCCAATGCCTTCTCATTCACCCCGTTCCATACTTACAATCAAAACCTGCCAGGTACCGTTTATTTCAAGTAATCTATTTACATAAAGGTAACGTAAGGTACTTTCGCTTTGGTAAAGCAACATACGGGCCGGATTCACTTTCGTGCAAGTTTAAAATTATTTACAATTCACAAAGGGATTTATGAGTACTTTCTTTACGATTGCGGAGTCCCTGCACATAAATAGACCTCTGTTTTTATATGTGGAGACCCCGCACTCGCAGTAGCGGTTCCTGGAGGGAGCAGAGTGGGGGGTAATAAACTACCGCATACGGCCGAACGGAGGTAAGTAAACAAATAAATAAATAAAACAAATTTCTTTGCGCGCGCTGCTTCACATTTGGCAGTGCAGCGTGTGCAATTAATTTTGTTTTATTTATTTATGCCGTAGTTTACTACCCCCACCCTGCTCCTCCCCGCCCCGCCCCGCCCCACCACCCTGCAGCACTCCCTCCAGGAGCCGCTACTGAGCACTCGTAAAGATACTACTTGTACTCGTAAATCCCTTTGTGAATAGCAAGCACTCGTAAACTTACACAAAAGTGTACGTTTGCCTTTGTGAATCAGGCCCATAGTCTCTACTCATCACAAACTGTGCACCATGGATGTAGGGCTGAGGCACACATGGCTCAATCACGCGTGCCTCTATCACGCATCCCAAATCACAAATGTGTCTTAACCACGCATTCCTTTACCATGCATGCCTTTACCACACAATTTCGTTGTAAAGGCATGAATGGTAAGGGAGTATGCATGGTTAACTTTGCCACTACTCCCCCCACTCTAAGTCCTAAATTACAAACCCCCTACATGCCCCGCCCTGAGGCCCAAAACCTGCCCTGAAAACTACCACTTTCCCTCCCCCTGCCAAGAGGGCTAAAACCCTACCCCTTAACATACACTACTCTGCCCCCGCGTGCTATCCCTGAAACTACCCCAACACCTTCCACTACCCTGAGGCCTAAAACCCTGCCCCCAATTAAAAAAAAAACTACCCTGGTCCCCGACCTGAGCCCTAAAATCGCCCCATTCCTAAAAATAATTACCCAAACCCAGCGATTAAAACTCCCCAACCTCCTGCCCTAAGCCCTAAAAACCTGCCCCTTCTTAAAAGTACCTCAACCCCTTACCCAAGCCCTAAAAACCGGCCCCCTTCCCAAATGTACCTCGACCCCCCCCTACCCAAAAGCGACCACCAGACCCACTTACCTAGCTGCATCCGGAGCTACCTGTTCCAACGCTTCTACCCAAGTCCCCGCCCATCCTGAACACTAGAGCGCATCTGTCTTACCCACGCATATTAATGGTTAAGGCAGATGCGTTGTTTGGGCCAACGTGGTTAAGCTTGCAGTGGTCCAAGATGCATGGCTCTGGCCGATTCGTTCCAGACGTTTCTTGCGTGCCATTTTAATTGTTCACTGGTTTCAAAGAAAAGTTTGTTGGCGGTGCTAGCCCAATCTTAAGCTATAAAATAAACACCCCAAGTCGCTACATCTTTTGTTGGACCAACAAAAAATGAAGTATGCCAAAGTAGTTTAATGCATAATCTTTACGGAATCCTTAAAGCAACTTATTCACAAATACACAACCACAGTTTCAAACACATTTTACCTCATAGAGCGCTAACCATGCCCACCCTACCCCATGCCATTGCTATAATTACCCAAGAATGCATGGCTGCAGGGCTGTAGTATAAACAAGGAGAGCAGGCTGGCATTCCTATTTGTAGACTGCACAAGCCAAGGGCTCGCTCCCTTTGCATCAGATAAGGGAAGCTAGCCGGCCAACCCGACACTTGATCCCGGGTGTTTAAAAATAGCAGCACATTCTTGGTACATTCATGGGTTGCAGTGGCGCGCTTCATACTCCTTTCGCATTCTTGGAACTGGACTTCCAGAAAAAGTAGGACAGCTTTTAGCTGGCAGTACTTCTACTCCCAGGGCATGGCACTTGAATTTTGAGAACCTTTACAGAACCACTGTAATAACCAGTTCTTGGCACGACCCAAACCTGTAGGGGTCTGATGTCAAGCCATTATCATTACACCTACTCTTGGCGTTATTCAACAATGTTCATTCTAGCCAACCGGCCATACAGAATTTGAATTCATGAGTTTTTTTCCAAAATAGAAATCAACAAGAAAAACATTAGAGAAAATAAGGCGGGAAATATGGATCACGAAAACTAAATAATTGGAGGTCTTTGTTGGGCAACAAGGATTAAAGTAACTAAGATGCATTTTGTTGCGTAGAACTGGATTAATAGTGCCAACCACTGCAGTTCTAAACTCACTTCAATGCTTTTCATAAATACCAACTGAACAGAAGTCATTGCTTAAGTTATACGGCAACGCTCAATATAGAACAGTAAGCGTCAAATGTCGCAGGTCAAGATAAATGAGAACTCAATGTACATTTAACCAACATCTCAGCATAACATATGAGAAGGGAACAACGTAACACATGCCATCAAGTGTCACAGCTTTACATAGGACAACTCACAGTCATATATCTTAATACTGGAAAACAAAAATTGTACTTCACATAGGGTGACAAATGTCACTATTCAACAAACGTGTAACAAACAAGACAGCTCAACAAACGTGATTGCGTATCACAGTTCAAACACATCAACATTTGTCACAATTTACCATAAATTGCAATCCCAAAAGAAAACAAGGTATCACTTCAATACACAATATGAGATTAGACATTACTTGAGCAACGCCAAGCGTGAGGTGGCAAAACATTGGGGCGGTAGAACGGCCCCCACGGCCGGGACATGGCTCACGTCTATGGCTTATTGCAGCACAAATAGCGAGATCTACGCCAGTCTCCTCCCTGCAGTGGCGCGTCCCAAGGATATCTGGGGCCCCTACAAGACCTATATCGCTAACCTCCCGAGCTCTTCCCCACCGCGAGCCAGTTCCGGAATAGTGCCTACGGGAGTGGGGTAGCTCAGGTAGTCCTCCCTGTTGGGTAATGGGGGGATGTGCGCTCTCGGGGCGGGCTGCATTGGGGGAGCTGAGCCGAAGATGGGGGTGCCCGCTGCACATGGTTGGTGTGTCCTGACTGCGTCATTCCCCTTTGGTGGACACGGGCGGATGAGACGGGTGGGCTCTGGATGGGGGGTCTTTCTATGGTCTGCTGCCATGATGTTGAACTGCTGTTTGTATATGAGGGGGGAGTGTAATGATGTATCTCCGCACTTGTTCCTAAAAATCTGCACAGCCGATATTCTCGCATTGTTATGTTTTTCAAAACTAAATAAAAAAAAAGTTTAAAAAAAAAAAAAAAAAAGACATTACTTGAGCAATACATTCCTAATACTTTGTATCTTTAAGACCAAACTGAACTTGACAAATTCATAAAACGTTAACTGATAAAGGTACAGAAAACGTAACTGTTGCATGCACTTGTATATGCCGTGAATAAATATTTAATATACTTATTTGCCCACAGCACATTTAAGAAGGTAACAAGGATAATTCTCAATTCCCAGTTCTGGAGTAGGACTACAAATATCTGCTTGTACGTCATAATGTAGATTTTTTTTATATTTTCTCATGATATTGCAACAAAAATATCAACGACCAAAATACTGAGGCAGTAAGTACAGATTTACTTCACTTAACTCAACATCTATGTATCTATAGTGTTAAGGTATACATATGTGGAGGTAAGTATAGTAATCCCGTAATTACCTTATCAATATTTTGGTTGTCAATTTATTTGGTATGAAACTATGGTAGCACGACTTTAAAGACTCACTATTATGGTCCATTAAAAACATCCAATACAATCTGTAGGGCAAAATTATCTGCAGCAAGTGGGGACAACTTTCTCTAACTGTTAAAAAATTCATACTTCATCAAGCAGTCAACATGTACCATTGATCTAAGGACACATATAGTGCTCACAGCCAAGATAACTAAAGCCACATTAAAGAATACTGATGGTTCTTTGGAAGATCACACAGATCGGACCTCCAGATACGGTGAGCCTTAGTGTGTCAAACTGAGATTTAATAGTCAAACTTGAGTACTGAACATCTGCATATCTGGATCCGGGAGCTGGTTTAGGGCTTCTAGTTTCTTGGAAGAACAGAAAACAGAGGTAGCTTATCCCAGGATCTTCCTCGTTGAGACGTCCATCAAGTGTAGAAGGGCATCGTTTAAAAAAACAAAAGAAAAAACTTCGCCATCATCACGATGGATGAGATAGGAAAAACTGCACTCTTGAAAGAAACCAGTGATTGTGGTCCCAAGAAGTACAGAAGCATCGTCGGAGGTTGATGGTTCACTCTCCTAGGAACAAAGATCTTGAATTATCTACCTCAAGACTAGGAGTCAGCTAAATACACTTCTTTAGCGGTCTCTCCAACACATATCTTTCAGCTGATCCTTCACCCCTCCACTATATGTTGCTGAACTGATAAGTAATTAGTAATATTAGTAAGCTGCTGATAAATTTCTCCTTATTTGCTTTCATACAATTGTGCATACCTGAACAACGAGAACACCGAATGGAGTTACTCCATATCGTTTGCGACTGGAAGACAAATAGCACTTAGTGTATAATAAATGCAGTCCATTATCGGGGCCAGGGTACTTGAGTATATTTCAGGACATCAGCTTACAATGAGAATCTAAGGCGGCACACTGCCACAAAGGGCCCTCCCGACTCTTTGTAGTTCGTTTTGCTGGCTACATGTACACTGTGCTTCACACCCACAAGCTCCCTGGCTCTCCAGAACACTTCATGATCCCCACTGCTCCTGCAGTCAAGGGGTCAGTTTAGCGGGTTCTATGCAACAGAAAGCCATGAATTACACTTTACAAAAGTGATTCAACAAATGACGCACAAGTAATACTTTCAACTCAGCAGGAACACCAAGTTGGCAGAAACATTCCACTCACTCCAGGGAAGCTTTGTGTGGGCTTAAGGAGAAGGCCATCTCCCAAAAAGTTAAAAAGATTTTTAAAAATTCCCAACCTTTTAAGTAATTGTTGTCTAAATGCCATTTTTGAGTGCAGAAACAAGGAACCCCGAAGCTAGTCTATACATACTGCAAACTCAAGACTGACAACATAATAACAATAAAATGCAAGAAGACCGAATTGAGGAAATGCTGTATTGGGCTGTAATGGGCACACATGGAAAGAAGAAGACATTGTGTGTAAGCTGAAAGCAAAACAGTAAAAAACTAAGAGAAAAAATTGAATGTTGGCTAAAACAACTTCAGTGTTAATTTTCAGGGCGACGGGAAGGTGCAAGATAATGTGAAATCTGTGTAAATCAAAGCAGAGTAGGTTAGTGTATGACAATGGAAAAATTATGGGATGGGGAGGAAGACACAGAGAAGCAAAACTTGAAAACCAGAAGCAGGCAGAAGTCAACCTAAGGACGCGTGATCCAAGCAGAGTAGACAGGTTTCAAAAGGCCGTCCAGCCGCAGGCCTTATCAGTGGGGCAGGGAAACAGCAAGGATGAATCTAGAAGAAAAACTAGGACACAGTGAAGGTGAGATTTAATTAAACCTTCGAGATTTGCGGTACTCGAGAAAAGGTCAGGGAAGATTATTTTTTATCTAAATTGACTGAGATGGTAAGTTTTTAAGAGACTAATGAAATGTCCAGATAAAGGAAGTCTCTGAAGCAATGTCAGGGCACTGAGCAGTGGACGACACAGCGACAGCATAAGCAAACAGGTGAGCAAGGGACATGGACAGAAAGGGTCTTCACAAAATACGAATGTGAAATCGAAGGGAATGAAAAACAGAATATGGTAAGTTTGAGAACCTGATCTCCACAGGCATTAGGGGTACTGGAATAGGAGAAATATTTTAAACAAAGGCATCAGAGTTTAACCCCTTCGGTGCTCATGACGGAACGGTTCCGTCATGAGCCACGGTTGAGCTGTGCTCATGACGGAACCGTTCCGTCATGACCACGCCCGCGCAAGATTCCGTCAGCACAGCGGCGGAATCTGCGCAGCATGGAAGGGGTTAAGAGACAAGAAAAGAGAAGTGACTAAGACAAAAATTCCCTGAAGAATATAAAAGAAAAGATACTGAGGAGGGGAGGGAGTGGCCTTTCCTGTAATGGACACCGTGAGGAGATTGGAGAAGAACCAACGGAGTGTGAGAAATGAACATCAATGCGGATTAGAAAGGTGTTCCATGGGGTTAGAAGCATGAGTGATAGGGGGAAAGTGTTGTATGTGTTACCATGCATGGTGACGGGAGTTGGAGATTCATGGGCTAAAAGCGTGTAAAGAGTGTGCGACTCGAAACAGAACGGATAGGGAAAGGAGTGAGGATGGCTCAAAGAAGTACAACAAGTAGTGACGAATATATTTCAGGATCTTGAAAAGAAAGTTCAAAAGAGAAATAAAGGGCAATGATACGAGTAAGAGTCTTAAATTAACTTTGGGCACAGTTCGAACAGGTAGATACGACCTGAACCCAAGCGCACTGGGCCACCAATGTATATAAAATTAGATACATGACTGAGCGATCCTCGTCACCAACAAAGACTATGTGAGGATACGCTACTGTGTATAACTTAATTAAAACAGGCTTAATCCTCTTCTACTATTATTGTGTAGTGTGTTTCTGTTATGGATGAATGGCATGTCAACTCTTATCACCCTCCCTCCCCTTTCCCCATCTGGCCTAGGCTGATCTTGATCTAGGCAGTTAAATATGGGGACTCTGCGTCAGCCAAAACTGAATAATGTACCTATGGGCTGAAACAGGTTTGAAATTAAACAGGCAGTTCTGGATTGTGTAAATCTCACCGCTGAGCCAAGGATGGAGTATTATTTTTATCCCACTGCGGGGAGTCAAATCTCACAGCATTTAAAAAATGCATTCGATCTTCTCATGGTGTCACTTCAAAGCAGATGCTGGCTTATTTTAGTGAGCGTGCTGCGATTTTCTTTAGAGCAACCTCTTCTGTAATTAATTTTCAAAGAGTTATATCAAGAATCTGCTAATTCAGAGTAACTTTTCCATTAGAAAGAGAGTTTGTTGCCATGTGGCATTGCCAAAGTAAGAGCTGTGTCAACAAGGAAAGAGTTTCGCTTGGTAGAGAGCTTCGAATCAAAATTAAATGTCAGGAAAAGTCTAGGGTCAGCGTTAATCGGACACATTACCGTGACTGTGTAAAATCAACAGTACACAGAGAAAAAAAATCTATTTAAATTTCAATTTGACTCTCCAATTTGATAGTTGCAATGAGCCTCTTTGTTTTCTATATCATAAATAAACCAGTGAAACAGCACTGTGTTCTTTTTTTCTCCGTAAGCAGAAAGTTGAGTTCCTTTCTTCCTTTAAACATACACACACACTGTACAGGCCAAATTACCTTAATGTGTACTATTCAACAAATAAATGGTTCAACTCGTGTACTGGGTTGTTATTTTGCAGTAATATTTACTTTAGCGCCAATCTGAATCATGTAAAAAGTCACCTCTTATGTGAGAAGAGTTTAATGTTGCATGCATCTGCCAGTTACAGGCTCTTTAGGGCTGTTCCTGACATTTGTGTTGGTGGATGTGGGTTTGACCCCTGAGGGTCGTCTGTGGATGTCCCCCCTCTCCCCCTGCCCCCCCCCCCCCCATCGCTATCTTACCGCTTCGTGCTATGTTAAAGTTTGCATCACGCAGGGTAGTGGTTCCAATGAGATTATAGGGCTTCAAACAGGTCTTTAATGCTGCCTGTGTTCAATATTCAACATTATCTTACAGTTATTCTGCTGAGTCCATGTTTCTGAGGCTAGTCTGCTCTTTTTGAATTTCACATTGAACCTACTCCCCCCTCTCCCTACTTTACACCTACCCACTTGCTGGCCTACATTCCTGAACCAGGACTGTGCCCTGCTGCACCTTCGTAGTGTATAAAGGTATAGCTGAAGTTCAGGACTTCTACTGTTATTCGTTAGATGGAAAGGCGGATAGGGTCTGCCTTTAAGGGACTTCGGAAATATCGCGAGAAATATCAATGAAAAAGGATGTCTGTGACACAGCCTGTTGACTCCTTAACAAACGTCCCTTTTATTTTCAAGGCCTAAAAGGCCTAAATGTTTCAACAAGTCAGGATTTGCATATGGCAGTGCCTCAGAAGTTAATTTTATGACATGCCACCGGTCATAACTAACTAGTAAATGACGTGGGGCAGTAAAGTCATAGCATCAAGCTTCATAGTAAGTTCAACGACTGCCAACAACGAAGGTCACGGGCTTCGCCTTTCGTGTCCCTTCCTGATTCACCTCGGCACATGTATACCCAGAGCCAGATAGTGTTTTGATTTGGAAATATCTTACTCCCTGCGTTTGGAAGCTTGAAGCATAATCTTTTCTTAGAGAGCAAAAAACATATTCTTATTTTTGAGTGTCACAAATATTTTCCCTGTAAACCGTGGGCATGCTTTCCAGCAAGCCGTGCTTTCTTTGTAGCTGGTAATTTGCATACATTAAGCAATATATTTAAAGCCAAGCTTCAGAGCGGTCGACAACAACAGTAGAGCGCCTCCTTGCGGCATGTCACTGCTAGAAGCGCGGGTGACAGTTTGGGAAGGCCGCTGTGTACCAGCTACGCTATTTGCATGCTGGCATTATTTCTGCGAGTATATGGTGTAAAACATACTAGGACGCTGCTTATCTGCTGGTTTGACAATGCCCACGAAAAGAACCTAGCACTGCGAATTGCTGATCGCCAGGGATTCCCACAAAATAGTCAACTTACTGCCTAAACTTGAAAACGGATATTTCCACAGTGGGCAACACCCCATGGGGCAGTTGTGAGCTACATTTCAGGGTACTTGTGCCTGGATTGATACAGCGCTTCATCGCCCTGGAGATAAGGGAAAGAATGTTGAGGAATAATGTGGCTTGACTGATCAAACCACGTGGATTGGCTTGAGGTTTCTATGACCATCCTACCAGAGTGGATAGAATGTTGAAAGTGCCATAGGTGGTTTAGCACCGATTGGTCGGAATGTAGGCTATTATTCGCTGGTTGGCGGGGTGAGAGAGAGGCTCTAAGGGTAGGAGTAGTGTGTGGAGATTGTAATATAGCCTTTTGTGTCCACTGATCTCCTCAGAAAGTTGTCTGTCCTTTTAGTTCAGTCACCCCGAGGAGCCCCGCTGTTTCATCCTCTCACAAAGGCTTGACACAAGGAAGATGGCGCACCCCACCATGAGCCTGTTGGTGGGCTGTGGCTAGCCTGTTACCCGGTCTGGTCAGGCAAACGAATGCAACGAGAACAATATCCTTTGGAGATAAATGTACAGTACAAAACAGCAATCCAGGCGTGAGAACAGATGCCACGTCTACACCAACGGCCCCCCCTTGACAACAAAGGATGCATTTACAGTACTCTCTGTAATCAGGACTCCAGACTTAATGCTAGCCAATGCACACATTCAGACAAGTGATCTGTACAATCCGGTCTCGTGCTTTTTTTGCTACAGTCCTCAATGACAAAGTGAAGGACCCACAATATGTAGAATAAGTGACATCACCTGTTTCCATAGCAACAAACTGATGTCACGAACAAAGGGTTAGATTTTTCATTAAAGGATAAACCAGGAGAAGGTGCTTTGCAAGCGAGGGATTTATTCTGAGAAATCATCTTCAACGCGCAGAAAAAAGAAGGGAAAAAACAGGTCAAGGAGCTTTGTTTAATTGTCGCGCGACATTGTAGGGCTTGAGCTTAAACAGAGGATCTGTCATATGAACCGTCCTTGTCGGGCGGCTTCCCATGTGCTGATAGCGCTCTATCTGAGCACATGAATTACATTAGCGCGCGACACAATCTGCACTCACTTAATACGTCACCAGAGGCTCGAGCTCGCTTCCAAAGCACTACCGCGCGCGCCAGTGTGCCGGAGGCCCGTGCGCTAATGGCGGCTCGGTGGACATTGATGGAATGTTGGCCAGCCCACCTCACCGCGCCGCGAGGAACGAGAAAATGAGAAACACTGACTGTCAGGCCACCAAACCCAGTGAGATGGTGGAGCGAGGGGTTATTACAGAGACTGCTGCGCTGAGGCCTGTAAGCAACTCGGGGCTTAATTTGTAAAACAATAAGTGCCAGGGCCCTTGTCAGGAGGCCACTGCATCGCCCATTTCACATACCAGTATGGCCAGTGACAACTAATGACCATCGCACTCCTCCTACAGGTGTGACAATTCGGACTATTCCAGACCCCCAAAGCCATAAGAATGGCTCAGGCAGCAGATAATGGTCTCTTTTAATGTATATTGAATTAATAAACAACTGTTCTCATGCTCATCTGTCAATTAGACAAGCAGTGACATCATTCAGCAGACTGCCCAGAGTGCTGGTGCTGACAATTAGATGCCAGTGCCAAGCCCAGTAAACCATCAGCTCAAATTAAGCACTGAAGCAACCTCAGTTAGCAGGTGAGGCTTAGAGCTGGGGGCAAGAGACTGCGCTGAGGCTGGTCACCAAAAGCAGGGAGACGGAACAGCATAGGACTGGGAGAAGAGACTGCGCTGAGGCTGGTCACCAGCCGCAGGGAGACGGCACAGCGTGGGACTGGGAGCAAGAGACTGTGCCAAGTCTCTAACCACAGTGAGCAGACTCAGCTTGGAGCTGGGAGTGAGTGTGCGCACTGCAGCAGGTAACCAACCACAGTGAGCTGGTTCAGTGTGGCTCTGGGAGCGAGAGGCTGCACTGCAGCTGGTCACCAGCCACAGTGAGATCGGGCAGCATGGGGCTAGGCGTGTGAAACTGCACTGTGTCAAGTCATTGGCCACAATGAGCTGGGAGTGGATGAAGAGGAGAGTTAACTGGTGGTATTTCTCAAGATTATTCTTTTAGGAGTAGGTCAGGAACATGTCATGGAAGTCAATTCTGAATTGCCCTGTACTAAGATGTATATGAAAGTACATCAAGGAAGGATAGATAACACGTGTGAAATACATCCCCGCAAAACTAAAATCTTTCTTGCAAGCAGAGGGAGTTTTTGAATTTGTGCAACAGGCCACTCCTGGGTGCAGATAAAGATGCTCCCTTGAGAGAAAGAATCATTATCAGGGATACTGGAATTACGCGACTGTGTGCGGTGATTTTCGCATAATTATATATTTGCTGCATTTGCCACATAATCCATCGTTCTGCTGCATAATCTGCAGATTTAAACAAAAAAAACGTAGTTTCTAGCCTAAACGGTTACTTAAAACGCAATGACACGTCTTGCTGTGCGATGGAAGGCCCTTTGTAAAGGTTGACTGGTCACCTTTCTGCTGCTTGTTGCTATATTTGGGTGTTAGACTGGCACTAATGAGGTGCACCCAATGCCCAGACAGTGTTAACAAGTGTAAAAAATGATAAAACAATGAAGCCATACTACCAAAAAAGGGCCACATTATGCCGCATAATTTGCCTGGTCTTTCTGCATAATTTCCTCAACCATGCCGCATATTTTGGCCCTCCCGTGCCGCATAATTCCAGATCATTACTAAGTCTCACCATGGCCTCGAAGCAAACCCTCACCAAGGTACAGGCACAAGAGGTGTTTTGGCAGCCAGCAGTGCATAATGGCGCATACTTGCTTATCGATAGCACTTAACACTATACATCTGAGGTTGGGATGATTGAAAGGCCCGCAGTGAAAGGGCAATCTGCAGTGGAATTTACTTGGCCATGGGATGTTCTCATTCCACAGTTCAAATATGCAGCTGTAAAGATGTTTAATTATAGCATATGGACAGAGGTCAAGTGTCTGTCTCAGTTTACTACAGAGATCACTTGTGATTTTTGCAGAAATATTCACATGGGAAGGTTACTCATAAATTACTGCCTGTGACAATGGAGGTGAATTTGTGTCATTAAGTGATGAGAACTAAGCATGTAATGCCCTGGGGAATTAAACATACGTACACTTTTTCTTGCATACCATGTTCCAGCTTTTTAACTTAATGGAGCCCTACAAACGTTTTATGGGTTTAAAGGTACCGCGTCTTCAATATTTTCTGCACACCTGCAACCAGCTCACAAGTCAGGTGGACATCAATCAGCCGGCCATGTTTTTTCAGGAAAAAGCACTGAGCAAAATGGGAACATTTTTACTATTATATTTAGGGCCTAAAAATAATGCCCTTAGGTGTAAAACCAGGAAAGGCTGAAAGTCCCCCTCGTAACGCGAGTTCAGTAGAAAACGTGTTTATTCTCGTGGTTGGAAGGAACGAACAACGTTAAGCATGGGTGAACGCCGCTCGCCTGCAACCCACTGAACTGTTTACAAAACAAAGGAGCATGAAGTAACCATGACTCATGCGTACAACCAGGCTTTCTCTGCTCTTCATTCAAGAGCCACCCACTCTTAGAATCCAGCGCGGGCCAGATTAGCGCATGCGCGCACTAGTTGTCGACAAGAAACAATGGACCCTTTTATGCCCCGTTGCATTCTGGGAAGAAAACTGGGCCACCACGCCATGGGAAAAAATATGAAGGAAACACCAGCCCAATGTATGTGGAAAACACTGCTTACATCATGGGGGAGGGGAGAGCCAGAGGAGGAGGGCGGAGGGCAAGGGTTTGAGATATTCATCAACTCACACTGGTAAAGAAAAGGACACCCTACAGGTCGGGCAGCCACTGCCATCTGGAATTCCATATAGTGTTGTTTTTTGCCGAGTCCACAGAACAGTGGATGAGATAATGTGGCAATTAGGACATGCTGGCACACAAAGAGCACAAGATAACAAAAATTTAAAAATGACATCTCAACCTGCCATCAGATTACGCAGAGATAAACATACTACGTAGCACTGATGTTTGATCGCCAAACAACCAGCCCAATCTTATTAAAGCAATTGCACAAATGCATACAAAATAAGCAGAACAAATAAAATAATGGGGTAAGACATAATTCTTTCTTGGAAGAACATTAGGTTGCAGGTTTATTAAACAAGCTAATGGGTTAACTAACTGGCGATACAAAAGCAGCCAGGGATGATACACCCTAAGCTGGCTGCCAGCCTTATTAACCAACAAGCTTCACCTCTACTAGGTTTACCCCGCACTTGAAGACCATAGTCCAGGAAAACATAGCTACCACCAACGGAGGAGCGATCACAGCTGTCTAAGGGAATATAGGGACGCCATTGATTTCTCTGGGGCCCACCCAATTATTAGAGTGCGATTGTCATGACGCCCATTCTTTTGGGCACATTTTCTTGTCTGATTTGGAGTACCGTAATTGTTGGAAAGCCAGGTGACTCCACCTGCAACACATAAAACTGTACACATAACTAGAAAATCAAAATCACAGAGAGGAGGCACATTACGTCTTTGTGGGCTCGCTGAGGATTCCAATGGGGCTGGACCAAAGTCTCAGTGTTAAGCCTCCAGGCCCCAATCTAAGTGACCTAACCAGGAGGAGCGGTCAGAATGGTCAGAGGGCACAATTCCAGTCTTGCGGTAGCCCCGTTCCCCATTTTTGTGCCATTCAGGAGAGGTGCAATGGGAATGAAGCGCTAAGCTGCTCTCAGCTAACTGTGTCTCCTTGCGTGAGACGTGGGTAGCCACAAATGTATGAAGAACAAAAAAGCTCATTTGGTGCAATTACCAGGCTTTTTAGCTTTAATGTGCTGCTGAAGAATTTGAAAACATGACCATTCGTTGTAGAGTACAATGGGTAAACCAATACGTTTTCACTCCACCACAAGTACCACAATCCATACTTGTGTCAAGTGTAGAAGCACGTTGTGGAAAACGTTCTGTCAGTTCATGTGACCAAACCAACACTGGTTTTATTAAACCTGTCCCGCACTATGGGGCACATGCATCAACAATGCCATTTGCGATTCCTTATTAGCGAAAAATAAGGAATCGCTAATAAGGAATAGCAAAAGGCTATGCATGTAGGAATCGCTATTCAAATAGCGATTCCTTAACTTTCCTTAATTGCGACTAGCAAATTGCGAGTAGCAATTAAGGAATGCCGTCCCAATCATTCCTATGGGCCTCCAGGCCCATAGGAATGAATTGGAGATTGCATGAGCAAATTGCGAGTACCAGTAGGTTCTCGCAAATTGCTCATGCAATTGCAAGGGTGTCAAAATGACACCCTATTGCACCCCTGAAATTGATATGTGCACATATGTTGCACACACACATGCTCTAAGGGCATCGCAACATGAAACTTTGAAAAATGCACAAAAGTGCATTTTTCAAACTTTTAGCAAATTACCATGCAGTTCATCTTCATGGTAATTTGCTCCCCCTATTAGCGAATTCGCTAATTTTTTAACTTTCATGCATTGCATTTAAGGAATCTCAATTTGGGATTCCTTAAATGCAATCGCAATTTAAGGAATCGCTATTTAAGGATTCCTTAAATAGCGATTTTTGTATTTGGGTTGATGCATTGGGATTAGGTTTTATTTACTCGCTAACGGGTGTTATTAGCGAATCGGTATTTTACCGACTGGATTTTGGCTTGATGCATGAGGCTGTATATCTTTTATATTCATACCTCCTTCAGATCGTTATTAGAGTGTTCAATGGTGGCTGATCACAAATGGAGGTTACACTCCAAGTTGTCACAGCTGAAGGTACAAGTAGATATGGCAAGCGTGAGATGTACTTAAGCTCTGGTGTCAGTGCCTTTTGGGATGGATTGCCACAGACAGGTTTCTTTTGATTTGCTCTGTTTGGTGGTAACTTCATTGTTTTACCCTTTGGGGGACCGCGTAATGATCTATCCAGGCTAATGGAAAATGGGTCTGAACATTCAAGGAGGCTTAGTTAGAAAAGACTGGTTCCAGAGCATGTCCTGCTGACGCTTTCACTAACTGAATTAGCGGAATGGCTTCCAAATCACTGACCAGAGAAATGGGCGCAATGACCAGAATCAAAACGTAAATATAGATCTCAAAGTATTTCAAAATTGGCTGATTTCATTGTGTGTGGTGCAATAGCCTTTACCACGGTTTCTAAAAACTTATTTTCCGGATGGGGGTGATGCACAAGGACTCCAGAGAAAGTAAAGTGTTTAGAGTAGCTAATAGAAAATAGGGTGCTCTCACAGTCTGGGATAGTAAACTGCTCTAGCGTGCACACATAAGTCTCTTTACAGATTATGGCTATACCTCCGCCCCTTCTACTGGATTCTGTCCAGCCTCCTAATGCCGTATCTTTCCAGAAGAACAAGACCTGCATCAGGGTTGCCCGTTGGATTAAGCCATGTATATGTTACAAATAAACTACCAGAACCATTGCCCATAATGAGATCAAAAATATCTGCTCTATGGCTAACCAAGGATCGGCAATTAAGACATAACATAACTGGCGTTCACGCCTCCATGGCCACAATCAAAATTAATTCAGGGTTTTAGCAAAAAGTCACGCACATTACACTGATTTTCCCACTTGCCAGGATTGTAAGAGGATTGTAGAGTGCCTACAACCTGGCACCAAATTAGGGTGAAGTGCATGCAACTGAGCAGAAATCTAATTTATGTTGTATGTGGGGAAGCAGATATAACGCCTGGCCACTGGTGCCATGCGGTCATAGACAGGTGTAACTGGCTTCCCTCTGGCACGTCCGCTGCATGCATCAATGCATCAGCCTTCTTTTTAAGGGCATTGAGGACAACTAGACCGCACACGAAACAAAATGTCACTCCGAATAGGAACAGCCAAAATGGCTGCTTTCGCTCGGACTCTCTTCGCATCTGACGCAGGCCAGGGACAAGAGCAGAATGTGACTGCACACAGCAGCAAACAGGTAAAAAAACAGTTATCAATGTCTTGCCAGAATCAAATTACACACAAAAAAAATTCCCAATGCATAAACTATAACCACTTGTACAACATCTACCTGCCTCACCTCCGGTAAAACCCCTTCAACCATTGGCCATCGCTGAGTAATAACTACAGGAATCTAACATCTAACAAAATGAAGAAAGTGCAGTGTGACAGTATAAAACCCACACCTCTTATTACAGAAGGAATAAATTGATGTATGTGTGTATGTATGTGGTTTTTGCATAGAAAGAATCTATTCAAAGGCAGCAGATCACGTTACAGGTTCAAAGGCAAAATCAAGCTGGTGATACCCATGGGGGGAAGTTGGAACTTGAAACTTCTATGACAGGATTAACAATTTGTCTTCGTCTAAAATGTAAAAGAGGAAGCTTGACATTTTTATATAATTGCCTTGACTTGCGACCTTGACAAAGCATTAGTCAATGTCAATAGTATTTTTCTCCCCGTTGCTGCCTTACCCTCAGACCAGCGCCTAACCCCATTCTGTACGCCCTCTGAAGCGCATGCAACTGGACAAGCAGACCAGTCTAAGTGTTAAAAAAACCTGATACATCAACATGACCCAACACGGCGTAGGTCACTCAAGAAGATGATCTCTAAAAACAAACCGACTGTCCAACAGCCAGCATGATAGTGCCGGGGGTTAAGCACTAGCGGCTTACATCGGTCCAATCTGGAAATAGTGATTCAAACTCCGACATAGAAGAGTCATTCACCCTTCCCAGAACAATGAGCGGCGTTAATAGTATTTTAACAATATTAACTATCTTCCACAATAAAAACCAGGAAAAGAAAAATTAAGTAGGAGTAAGGCAATAGAGGAAATCACTGGACGCGTTGTTTAGTCGCGCAAACAAAAAACATTACATACATATCTGAGCCGCGAAAACCAGTTATCATAAGGTTCTACACGTGCTGTTCTCTTTCTAACCTCGACATCACTCGCTCAACTGGGCTCTCACTTAAGTTGTGTTCAGATGACTGCCCACCCTACTGTGAAAAAGGCCAGATATTGCAAACGCTTGTTGTGTTTTTTTTTGGATAATTCGCATTATCTTACTGAACATCTGGCTTCAAAAACCTATTTTCATAAACAGAGGCACGGGCAGGCAGGGACTGCCATGAAAAACAAAGCTATCGTTCACCTGAGGGCTTCTGCTGCCGTGAACAAGAGACTTGAAAGGTCGGGTAGGTTTGAAGTGTGCACACCACTCCAAAAACAGCACACATTTTACTTCACAGCAAATAAAATATAAATATTTTGGTTAGAATTAGGAATGTTTAGTTAACAGGGAAGGGAAAATAGGTAGGAATAAAAAACACATAGTAAATGAAATCATAACCCTTGCGGCAGGCAGTAGTGAGAACAAGTTTTGGCGGTGCCGTCAGTTTTTCATGCTATTTTTTTTTTTTAATGGAAGTTTTTCTGTGATTTATATTTCATTTTATGTTTTGTTCGAGTTGCAATGTTGGACTGGTTTATGTAGCATGAGCTTTTGGTATCGGGTCCAGGGTAACATAAGTGCAGTGACTTGCAGAGGATTTTGTGCTCGACGGGTCACTGTCTTAAGTGATGTTTGCCATTTTAGAGCTGTATGTTGTAGATTTTGTTGTTAGTGCTCTGTGGTGTTCTGAGAGGAAGAATTGAGCACTTTACTTTAACACACCACTGTCTACCTGCAATAGGAAAGCTAGTACATGCCACAAAGCACAGTATTTCAAGCCTAAAAATAGGCAACTGCTTCATTTATTCTGGTTATGAGCAAGCAACAGGCATTTCTGCAAGGAAGAAAAGTCATATGATCTTTCCTTTTGCTATGGTTTCATTCCAAGATGGCCAACATATAAGTACTCCACTCCAACCTGGTAACTGAACACAAACACAATTTCGGTATGTACATTTCTGAATACAGCTCCTTTGTATCCGATGATTCCTGTTCTGGGACCAGCCACTTCCTGTCAGATGGTTCCTCTTCAGAGACCAGCCCCTTCCAGTCAGGTGGTTCCTGTTTAGAGACCATCCCCTTCCTGTCAGGTGGTTCCTGTTCTGCCAGTATGTAAGAGCCTCTGATCAGAGTGTTCCAGTGGGTTGCCACACCCCGTATTTGGACTCTCCACCCCCGTCTTAGCCCTGTTTTCACCCACATCCAAAACTTCAGCCTTGCAAGATCTGGCTTACAAACAGAATCCCAGCACCTTGAAGGAATTTCGTTATTTGTTTTTGGGCTTATTTTTTGCCGGATGCTTTAATGAACTACTTTCCAGAGGGCATCCTTTCTGTATCTCATGTTACACCTGGCGCAGAAAGGGTGGCTATAGGAAGCGGTCGCCATTTCCTCATAGCTTCAAACAAAGTGGTGAAGAATCCATCCTCTACATCATGCCCTTGACATCACTGACTTTGAATGATTGAATTAAGTATTGCTATAGTGCACGTCGACTCAAAAAAGTGTCCCAGCGCTTTTAGGTATGCAGAAGGTAAGTAGAGACGGAATCAATGCCTATACTTTCAATACAACATTATAAGTGAGACAATAAAGTGAAATATTTTATCATCTCTATAGTGTTGCAGGGTTTCTGTGGGTTAAGGCCTTTTCTCTATAGTTTTTCGAGCCTCGTATGTTTATAAAATAATACTGTTGATCACGGTAATGTACAAGCAGGTACAATGAGGTCTCTGGGCTTTAGTCTCACATCAGTGGAAAGATCCCTAGGGGTAGTAAGTCAGATTTTCTGCTGCTGCTTCACCTTGCCCAGAGTAGGTAGTATCACATAACAGTGGGTACCTAAGTCTTATGCACCGATTATGTGTTAAGAGGTTTCAGCAGCTCACAGTTGAATAAGAAAAGGCGGCCATTTTACCAAAACAACATAAAAAGTGCTGGCATGGCCTGGCCTCTCATTTAGTACTGGGTAACATATGCACACATAAACAATTTGAATTTGATAGAGAAGGTGAGGTAGTTGACAAAGGGGTACAGAAGGGGGAAGGTGATTGAATCTACATTATCACGTGAGTGAAGGTGCCTGGTAACACAAGAAACAAGAGAAGACAAGAGCATCACATGTACTTAGTACGATAATCAGCATCACGATAAGTTCTCCCGTATCACAGCCCACCACAGGAAAGATCCCGCAAACCACCCTAAAATAACAAAATGTGCTACCACCGCTGTTCTCCCCTTCCCTGCATCATCTTTACGACACATAGTACGGCTGCACCTTTGCTTCAGTTTTATCTGGCCAAAAGAATATAACAAGTGTACACTTTAGGTCCTGGTAAAAGTAGCCTGACAGTAGAAAAATTACGTCACCACCATTCAAGAAGCCAAGGTTCAAAACTCACAAAAACACAGAAGAGCCCCATTTCTAAAACAGAGAGGGTTGTAATTGCTTTGGCCTATTATCAAATTCCTGGTGCCCTCGTGGCCTGACCTCTCTACCTGCATTAATTTAGCAAATAACCAAAAAGGTATGTACGCTTACAACCCAGAGCCAGTCTCACCCCAATCCATGAGATGCCTGAACATTACTACTCCCCACATAGCATTGCGCCTACTCAGGACTTCTGCTATCCCCACAATTCCCCCAGCACCTCACACCCCTCATCTTATGGCTGGGCTAGCTTCACTCTCAAACACAACCTGCCACACCACAGAGGTTTCCCCCCTTCATGCCAGTGTGCTCGAGTGTTAAAGAAACAAACCCACACCAACTTTCCCCAGAGATTCCTTCACATAGCTCTCTACCCAAAACACCACATGATACCAATCCCACTGTCCCCTCTCAGTGAACCTGACATTCAGACAGCTCCTGATTAGATTACAGGCATGAGTTATCTGGAAAACACGCCGGAATGCAGCCACAGCCCCGAGTGAATTAGGCACAGTTAAAAAATGATAACCAGAGCAGACCGACGTAACGGTCAAAAATATCAAAGAAAAGGAATACAATCTTCCCTTCTCCCAGCGTGAACGTCTCAACTTTTCAACAGTTCACACTTTAGAGGCCGGCGCTTGAATACTGCCGAAAAAAACCAAAGGGAATGGGCCGGGTTCCAAGGAAAAAGTAAACCAACACAAGCTTCCCGCTACGCCGTCACGATGCAAAACATGGGAAACCCGCATTGTCCGTTCAGCCGCCATTTTAATATTCGACATCAGTAAGGATGTGGAAAGACGTTTTAATTACACCAATCAAGCCGCCTTAAATACAATGATGTAAAAAGAGCCTTTTGGCTATCGACTACATAAAAAACGCGCCCCCACCCACCCTAGAATCGTGTGATTTTTTTTAGTTCCGCAGCAAACGTAACGATATTTTGTCGATGGTTTTTACCTGATGTTGAGCTCCAATGAGCACCTCTCCAGCTCAGCAGCAGAACACCCAGCGCAGCCCTGCATTTGAGTCCTCTCCAGGCCGATGTCTGCAGTTTACCACCAAGCATCACCTACAGAAAGGAACAAGAGGTTAGAAAGCAGCTCTCACTTTACCTTCAACAACTGAGTAATCACACGGGTATCACACACGGTCACTGCAAATGAACCCTAAACACACTGACGAGCAAACTTAGTGGAATCCACAGGTCCCAAGTTGAAGTGATCACACATTAGACTACGCCAACATTAGAACATATTCTGGCCTCGCAAGTGCAAACCATCCCATATGCTAACCACAAGGAATGTGCCCCCTTTAAAAATGTATGCCATATTATTTACAGAAATCACATTGCAATAGTTAGTTTAACCAGGCTCCCATAGCCACTTAAGCATGGCTGCCTCAGAGCTCACAACATGAGCCTTCCTATAGGCTGACATTATGTTGTATCACGGTGCGGCAGTGCGCAGCACTTGCATACTTCACCTGTGCTTTCCTATACCATGTAGGAATCATTTGTATTGGGTTCAAATATGGTATCTGTCTGAAATCTGGCAGTCACCTGAGGCATCCAGTTCGATTGCTTCATTTCACTTGTTAATGTGGTGTTGCAAGGAGTGTAGGAAGTTATGGGGAATCAAGTAAAAGTATCATGTTTATTTTGTTTTTGCAAATGCGTTTGCACCTTTTAAAACACCCGTTATGTTGTTCGTTTTTTCAGAAGACCAGTCATTTACTTGTCAGTCTTTTGCTGAAGTTTCCCCTGTAGTTTGAAGCTCAGCATAGAACCAAGAAATATGTAGTATGCCAGAAGTCGACAGGATGGCAGCGTGTTGGTTTGAAGGTATTCCCAATCCAGGGTGTTTAGGGTGTGTGGGAAAGGTCCACTTAACAATAAATCCAGGAGCATCTAAGGATAGTAATGGAGTTAACCATTACTTATTTGTGCCCCCTTTTTCAGGGTAAACCATGCAGGAACTGCAACGACACAAAACTTCATAAATATAGATTCACTTTTGGTCGATGCTGCAAAGTTTTGCACAGATTGGTCAGGGAAGCAAAATGTTATGGGGACTGGATTCCAAAACACAAAACAGAGACGTGTCAACTCATTTTTTGTGTTATTTTTTGTCAAAGGCTTGCGGAAAAAAACAGCAAAACATAAAGCTAGCAAATTTTACATATGCACAGATGTCACTTTCTTCTGCGTGGTTTCTGTACCACTGGTCACATTGAACACTTTTTCTGCATTTACATATACGCAATGCTTGTGCATCTGGCCAGGAACAGCAGATATTCTGCAAACATCCACAGACGTCATGAGGTCCTGCAGGCTAATTTGCTGCTTGGAGATGAAGATTGCTTTGACTGATCGTGTTTAAAGAGCTGGACTAAAGTTCTCAGACGTTATCTTGCATAGGGAGGTATGCCTGGTACATAATCACTACAGAGGACACCAGGACACACTCCAATGGAGGAAAATGCCATAATTCGTCACAACAAGGACCCCCTCCATGTTCTTAGGTCTGCGGATATCAAAACAAAAGGCCAGATGTTAAAAGAATGAACATGCTAAAGATGTTTCTGATCGTGCACGCTCTTTTACCGAATCCATTCTGTTTTTGCAAACTGACCTAATTACTAAGTCGGCTAGGTAAGCTGGCAAGAACCCGATTTGTAGTGGGCCATAAACTAACCTACTTCATGAATATTAATCAGGTAGGTCACAAATTGCGGCAGACTATGAATGCCTGACATTACAGTGACGGTGGCCTGCTCAGGCCAGCTGACCGCCATATTTAAATAAAGCAATCATTTTGCTTTAAACGAAACCGGGGCGCTTTTAAAAGAAAAGTAAATGTATAACATGTTTTAAGAGTTAAAAGTATGTTTTCTCAAAATGACCCCTTCCAGTTTGCGAATGCCAAACCACCTCCTTTTAGTTGCAGGTAAAGCATGAATGTTTTTGCCACCGGATTTCAGGCACAAAACATTATCACATATTAATCATATTCGGTATTTGGTAGGGGCACCCTAAACACAGCCCTTCCAAATATCGAGTCGGTATGTAGCCGCAAAACCAAATTGCAATTTGGTAATGTGATATTGAATTGAAATTTTAGTTTCTTACATATCACGTATATTTAACAGCCGCAAACAGCCCAATTCTGCGAATCGGGCCCTTTGGGACCAAAAACAGCCTTCGTTACTCTAGCCCAAAGTTTGCTAACTTGGAAAAATGACAGGATATGAAAGTTTACTTGAGGACTTTAAATGTTACTGTGATTACATACTTAAAGGGATACTACACTTTAAATGTAGCAGTGAGGCTGGCATAAATGTATCACTACCAAACTCAGCACTGAAAAAAAAGAACATACGCCATGCCATGGTCATTACATTTTAACTCTAACGCTAAAAACAACCGAAATGGACTCACTATGGTTGACACACACAGCACAATACCCATGCTATGAAAGCAGGTATTTCGAGAATATAGGCGAGGTGTTGGTGACAACTAGACAGAGATCTTTTGAACTCACCTTAACCACCTTTAGTGTATGTTTCATTCATAAACACACACTATACCATACCTTACCAATGCAGATACATCTAGTCTCGAAAAACAAACTATTTGGAACAATCACTCAAAAAATACACATTCACAAATTCAGATCGCACTGCAAAGATCGAATTCATTGTTCATTCGTTTAATACAAGCTAGCTAACTTGAGACATCATTTGCTGGCTCAAAAAACAATCCCAGGTTAAAATAATTTTGCTGAGGAAAAGCACTGGGCCCATAACCACAAGGGCTTTTTGATGAGATATGGTCTCATTGTACGCATGTAATCCCTGGGGCAGTAAAACGTATTAATCCCCTTTTTTGCCGCTAAATTTCCACACATGAAACAGCAGCATGGAGTAAACCAGGGGACTCCAAACTTGTCTCTAATAGGAGCTACTTATGCGCAATAAACACTATCCCATGCTACTAGTATTATTAGTGCTGGAATCGTGATCACAGCAGGCAAGATTCACATTAGAGCCCACCTTCGGCATGATTACCATAGTGATCACCTCACTGCATCAGGCAGACCTGCCAGTAATAATGTGAAAACGCGTTAGCAAATTGGGATGCCTGAACGTGGGGGAGGCCATAGCTGCAATGCCGTTAGTACCAAGGTAAGAATAGGAGTAATAAGTCTCCCCAGTGCTGCACAATTTATCCCTCAAATATCTGCTTTAAATATATTTTGGGAATTCAATCATTGTTCTCTAAACATCAGCTGTTGAGTTCTGATAATGCACACATTTTGGCCCTGAACACATGCTTTTCAGTTTTGATATGAATGCATTAATTCAATCAAGCAAAAACGTCTAATTTAGACGGCTGCTCACAGCAGACGTAGTAACAGGGAGCTGGCGAGCTACCAGTAGCTCCCAAGCTACTCGTTGGAGAAGTCTGGAGTAAACCATATGTGACCATCCGCTAAGAAAAACATGCAGATTATTTCCAATATTGAAGACAGGGGCACCATGACGTGCTCAAGGCCACCCTCGCACTCAGCAACGCTGCTAGCATATTGCACTCGGAAAATCTGCCTATATACTAATTTATACACACAGACATTACAACTACACATTACATGCTTCAATACATTTACAGAACGAAAAGCAATTATTTTTAAACCCATATTTCACAGGAAAGATCATTTGTGGGGGAAAAAAAGAATTGCTGTGACTTCTGGAACTCATCCGAAGGGAAGCGAAGCCTCAGTCTATCTTGCTTCTGACCCTCTAAAAAATCTCTAAGCACAACAATGCCTATAAATGAAGAGAGCATTACAACACACTGTTAGCATTGTTAGCATTGTTTTCATGAAGGGTGACCAATATCCTGAACATCCTATCACAATCAGCCCATTGTTAACTGAGCGTTGCAGACTGCCGCTCCAAAACCTTGCAGATCTACAGACAAATGGGCTCAACACAGTCAATAGATTTAAAAAAACGAATATAGAAACCAGAGGGAAACGCCTTCTTATCAGGAAGATAGAATCAAGGCCATTCATAAGCCTCAATGCTATTCCTTAATCCTAGGATTCCAGATGCAAGAACATAGCACAAATCATCTCATTGGTTGCCCTTTGTGTCGGAAGGAATCTTAGAGAGCAGTGGCCAGTTTGGATTGAAGTCTTTAATATGTAATGCCAACATCCTTACTGCCAGAATTTGGATTAGGCAGGTTTTGCCGATTGTGCAATTAAGATAAGATTGTGCCTGAGGGCCAACATGGCAGTCATTGTTGTGTGATGCTGCCAGGGCTCTTAGCGGCGGTGTGGACTTGATATTTTCCATGTCCGCGGTTTTCGAGAGAAATTTTATCTGTTTTTTCAATATACTTTTTACTGCAGTGCGAGTAAGTGATGAAGTGTTTAGAGCAGTCAGATCTATTTGAAGAGTGGCTGCTGCCGCCATTAAATAAGTTGACCAAGGGTTATTTTTATATTTGAATATATTTTGCAGAATAAATTTCAACGTGCATTCAGACAGGTCGAGTCTTTCAGAGCCGAATCGTACAGCTCTATGGACACGCTTTCCGAGTGAGAGATTACCGATTTGGACAGATGTTTCGATTCAGATTGCCTGAAACGAAATGCTTGTCGGAATTTGTCTTTGGGGGCAAATAGCAGGCCCCCCTTCACTCGGGGCCTTCTGAATCGGGCCCGTGGGGGTACCCAAGGGACCCCCCTTTCCAACCATGCACAGTGTGGCAGGCACCATGGGGTGCAGGCCACAGGGTGCCCGATTTTCCTCAGCAACCCCTTTTTTCAATGGGAGCCTATGTTCTTGTTTGGAACACAGGCTCCCATTGAAGTCAATGCGAGTCTGACCGAATCGTATACGGAAGCATCACGATGCATTGTAATCGGTCGGTTGGACTAAGAGAACCCAATTCGTTCGGAAACGATTCTGAAACCGATTCGGTTGGAGGGGTTTCCTAACAAGATCGTAATCACCCCCTATGTAGTTATCCATCCGTAAAGACGTTCTTTATTTGTGAAGTTGAGCATCACCAACACACAGAGGAGGATAACACAGCATTCAGACACAGCGAGTCTGCACTTGACAGTTCCCCTCACCTACTCCGTTAACTGCCCTTCATCCAACATCCCAGAATGCTCAACAGAATATCGAGAAATTTGAAAAAAAGGCTCAGTACGCACTGCTCTAAATCACTGGTAGAAGGTGGACATATTAAGCTCATATGTGAAGGATTAAATTGGTTGTGACTTAGTTAGAGTGAATCAAATTTATAACGGAAAGAGAAACTAATTACAAAAAAAAATATCAAGATGATGCCTGCAAATTAGACGATGTACATTCTATCATGAGGAAATAATGAAGTGCATGCTTTACAAACAGTTAGTGGCTTAATAATCAACATCTGCTAGTTGACGTGGTTGGCGCAGGAAAGAAATCACAGGAAATTAAAATCAGAAAGGTAATATAAAAGTTAAAGTGGCCACGATTTTCTTTCAACAATAAGTTACCCTATATAAATAGAAATAATAATTTCCTAAAGGATTGTCTTTTTGTATTCATACAGCAAATACACGGCAGCAGCAGAATCATTATCTGCTATAGTCTGCCTGGGTCTGTCTCAAATCGTGAACACCCAATAGGTACGCTGACTTTTAATGAAATGTAATCTTCAAGCACAAACATTAACTGGAGGGTCTTGAAGAGGTGTATAGAAGATGCTATACTTCATCTTTGCTATCTCTTTATAGGCAGATCTATCTTAGAGGCATGCATGCCTGACTTTGGGAAGAAATAACTTTTAAATCACTGATTTATTACAAATCACTTGATGGGATTTATGGTTCTATTCTTTGGTCATTCTATTGGCCATCACTTCTATTCTCTGAGCACTGTGTCTAAACTCTAGGCACTGTTTCAACGTGATACACAATGGACAGTATTTTTATGACAAAATCCTTGGTACCTGTTAGTCTAGCAAAGCATCATAATTATCTGAGCAGGTATATTAACTCTAGACTACATTGTTGTCTATTTTTCATTTAGTAACCACTGTGACGAAGTCCTGACGAAGGCCTATGCCGAAACGCGTGTAGTTTGTCAACATACCGCCAGTCTCTGCTCATCACTAGTTTGATTATTGGTTTTAAAATATTGATTATTTGGTCATCAATATCGCTGAAATGTTTGCATTGAAACAATGACATGAAAAATGTGAGAACTGTTTATGATCTTTTGACAATTGTTTATCAGAGTGCAAAAAACATGTATACTAGAAAACAATCTCATTTTTTGAAAAAAGTGCTAGAATTAGGACATATATTTTTGTATAAAAAAATAAATAAAAAATGAAAAAATAGATCAAGTTAACATATACCAGTTCATGTTTTGTCTTTAACAAGCTAATGTTATCCATACTGATGGTTTAGAATTGATGTGCCTGCTCTATATGATATTCACCGTGCCCAGGTGTGTCGTTCCCCATAGTTGTATTTTCCCTGTCAGGGTACGTTCATCCTATATTCGGGGGCCCCGTTCTTTCCCAAATAATGCTTTACAAACAAGAACATAGCACAAGCAGCACAGGAAGGTGAGTTCAAAGATGCATAGTATCAGTAATTAACAGGAGTGAGCACCTGACACTGAGCCAGCAGAATGGCAACCACTGCTGTTGCTCCAATGAGGAGACACGTATGCATGTAGTTCTATTACCACATTTTAAAGAAAAATAAATATATACCAAGAGAACCCTATAAAAATCATAAGTTGTCAAGGCATTAATTGGGATGCTCCACTCAACATTTGTTTGGGCACCGAACGGCCCAAAGTAAAAAATCCCAGAATCATTCCGTTATTTGATTGTTTTCAATGCAACTTTTCAGGTGAAAAGTTAAACCTATAAAGCCATTATGTTTCGGTCACATTATTATTTTCTGACGCATGTCAAGTGAATGAGAGGCACATGTTTTCTATTTTAATTGAAGCACTCACCCCAGTACATGGGAGATTCAAAGCACGTGTAGAAGTTAGCCATTTTCATAGGTCTTGCGCCTCTAAGTTTCATGTTAAAAATAAGCGCGACAAAACAGCCAAACTTGACTGGGATATAGCACTTTTTTATTTTTTAACTTTCAGCCGTGCTGCACCTCAGACACTCAGCTGTACAATACGGCTTAAAAAACACAAAGCCAATAAATAGATCTTGCCTAGGAGAGACCGGCTTTGCCAAAGCTCGTTTTAAGTAATTAATTATACACCATAATGCACCGCACAGAGTGGCATACTAACATATCCCCTTCACCGCTGTATATGCAATCAATGGTCCGGTGGAGGAAAATGAAGTGTGTTTCAGTTATAGGTCAGATTGATGGGACATGATTATGACAGACATTAACCTCTTAAGGGGGCAGACTTGGGCTGGGCATGAATGATTGGGTACATGAAGAGAGTGACTGACAACTTCAGTTTTTGAGGTCAAGCCTGGGCAGCGCATGAACTGCTCTGCGAGGCATGCTGTATTCAGGTAGGGACTTGAAGCTCCACCCACTCTCCGCTCATATTTTTCATTGGCTTGGGTCATTGTCCACTGTAAACTGTGGCTGTTCGTTGGTCAATAGGTTTAGTAGTCCCTCCTTAGTGCCGCCTTGTCTCATTTTGTAACCTTCCGTGACGACATCCCCTGTTACATGTGTTGTTACTCAGTAGGCTTTAAATACAGCCTCTGAGCACTATTTTCTCAAATAGCTTTGTCCTGACTGCTGTTGCAGGCAGGATACTCTGTCTCCTTATACTTTACGCTTATTTTTATAGCACGGGCCCGCACGCATTCGCATAGGTCTAGCATTTGCGAGGGTTTAAGCTATTGGCATTGTAAATGACAATGTCTTCTATTTATCTGTTTTAAAAACAAGACATAAATAAAAGGCACTGTCATTTACGATGCCAATAGCTCAAACTCTCGTAAATGCGAGACCTATTGCATTGCGAATGCTTGTTAAACAAGGCAGCAACGATGACGGGAAAAGCAAGAGAAAAAAAAAGCGCAAGTGGAGCCTACATCGGTTATTTAGGCCACATTTTATTTTATTGTTTAATTTACTGTGGCTCCACACACGCTCACTTTGAATTATAGGTCGGTATAACTAATAAAATAAACATTAGTAAGCACAGCATTTCACTTAGTGGGTCCACACAGCGTAGTCATTGCAGCAGCCTTGCTACATAAAATTAGAAAAAACGAATAGTACGCAGAGGGTGCCCTCTGCTGCGCTGCCATTAAATTCAACGTCCAGACCAGTGTCACTGAAATGCACTATTTAAATGCAGTGTATTCTCATTTAGGGGTGTAACACGATTGTAAACATAAAATATAGTCTATAAGGTAAAGGTAGCTTTGATTCTGCATAAATAGGGAAGTGAGCAGCAACAAAAACAATGGAACAAAAAGCAGCCACAGAACAAAAAGTAAGCAACGACAACGGGGAAAGGAAGAAAAAAGTACCTCAAGTGGAGAATGAGCAGCGGAAGGACACTAATAAAGAAATGAGTCAGTACTTGGTCATGCTGCATAGGGTAAGACAAGCACACGACGAGAAAGTGAAACCGGCATACGCTAACCAATAAGAACCAAGGAAATAAGAGTGACTATTTAGCCAACCAATGTTAAAGTAACGGGCTGTCTCTAGCCCCATTTAAGGGTTAGTTAACAAAAGGTCATGCAAGTGAGAGAATCCTCTGCCTCAGGTGAGACCTAGCAAAAAACATGCAATGAGGCCGACTATACACAGAAACATGTTTGTTATAGTTTGGCGAAGCTGTATCCCGAAGATTTAAAATGTTGTGTTTCGTAAACTTGAATTAATCTCAGCCACTGGTAATTACTCTGGGCAGCATTCTAGGCCATTGTTTGTTCACTGCGCTACTACATACGGGAACTCACCATATGCAAATCAGCCTTGAACACACCCAAAAAAGATGCACTATCCCAAACTTTTAGACTGCCGCCCAGCTGTAAGGAAATACAAATAAGTCTTGAAATGGGGTTACTCAGTAAAAAGAACAAGAAAATGATGAGTGGATGAAATGTGTGAAATAATTTTGGGCAAATGTAATTATTCTAGGCTGCATTCGAGTAAAATTATTTTTTTCACCCCAGTGCCACCAACAGACAGATCCAGCAAGGCCAAAAGATATCTGAGGCTGCTTGGGCTCCTGTTCTGAGTGAGGCTTGGCCAAAAAACGTATGTTGGACCGCTGCTTTAAAGGGAGGACAAAAAATAATTTGCAGAAGGAACTCTTTACAGTTCAATAGTGGAAAAACGGAGGTGGTCTTGTGCTCGCCATCCAGGATACCTAAACATCTTCCCTCTGAGTTCAGACTTACTCCAGAGGAAGAACCTCTGATTCCGGTCAGCAAGGTACGCAATCTCGGGGTGATTATTGATGATGACCTCCAGATGGTATCCCAGGCTAATAAGACCGCTAACGTTTGCTTTGCCCTTCTACGTCTGCTACGCAGCATTCTACCCTTACTTCCTAGGGAGTTGCGAGCTATGGTGGTACGCAGTACGGTGCTAAGCAGGCTGGACTATTGCAATTCCCTATATTGGGGGGCCCCGCAGTATATCTTCCAGGGATTGCAAAGGATCCAGTCAGCTGCAGCCAAATTAGTTCTTGATAGGCGACGCAGCTCTTCGGCTACTGGAGCACTGAGGGACCTACATTGGCTACCTGTCAAGGAAAGGGTCTCCTTTAAGTCCTTGTGTCTGGTTTTCAGAGCAGTGCATGGACTGGGTCCAGTCCCCCTACAGGCAAAGTTTGCCCGTCATCAACCCATCAGGCAGCTCCGTTCATCCACAGCTGGGCTATTGGTTGTCCCGAGATTTAAACGCTCCAGGGTGGGCGGAAGGGCTTTCAGCATAGTGGTTTCTGGCATGTGGAATAAACTCCCTCAGAATCTGAGGCAGTGCAATTCCCTGCTCGAATTTCGCAAGGGGCTTAAAACCTGGCTGTATCCCAAAGTCTAAACCTGCGCCCTTCCCTTGATTCTCCCACTGTCCCCTTGGTATGTTTCTCCAGTCTAAAGCGCCAGGATGCCCGTAGGGAGACAGTTGCGCTATATAAGTTTCACATCAATCAATCAATCAATCAGATGGTCGGTGTAATGCAATGGCACACGTGAGCTAAAAGATGATGAATTTTCATGACAAGAAAAACACAATGAAGTATGCAGTCTTGCTAAGCCTAAAAATGTTAAATCAGCGTTCAGATATAGTTTCACACAGTAGACAAGTTAACAGACTTAAGATGGTACTCTGCGCGATGAATTACGTAGTTGACAGGCATCACAGAGTCCTGAGAAAGGGAATGCCTTCTGAGGAAAAAGAAGCAAACCAAAGGGTGCCAGAGTAAGGATGGGTTCCTTGGGGACTCTAGAAGATAAACTAGAGAATGGCTCGTTGGCAAAAAATGCCTATTGCCTACTGTAAAGGATATTAAAAACTGCCCTTCCAGAGGAATAACAAATGGAGGTGTGATTTCTAAAAGTTAGAAGATTGGTTTAGCAAGTGTGTGTTGGTCAGCTAGGTGGTTAAGGCTTTTTTTTCATTTCAACAAAATTAAAAAATGAGCTGGAAATTGAAGCTCTATATAGGCACAGCCACATTTTCTTCCAACCACAGATAAGTCACTCACCCACACAATACAGGAATATCATAGAACAATTTAACATTATTTCCCCCCAAGGAGACCTCATTAGAATTTTGTATTCAGAGGCAGCACAGGAGCCAGTCATGCTGGGGGTAGTGTATCCTCTACATCTATTGAGGTCTGCCAACACTTCACTGCAGGGCCTGGGCATTGAATGACCATAATACGAGCAGTGGAAGTGACATCATGCGCTGATGACATCCCAGGGTTGAAACTTTGCTCCACGCTCCGCCTCCTATAGCTTTCCATGGACAAAGATTGCTAAACATGAAAATGGAGACCCCTATACTTTCTTTTCCTGATGCTGCCTTTGTGAGCCCTGATGCTAGGGGTAGCAAGGTCACTTGCCGGGGTTCCAAAGGGCGAACTAGGTGTAGCATATGCTATCTCCGTATATATATATATATATTTTTTTATTTTTACGTTTTATTAGTTTTGCAACAACATTGCATCGGTACACATTACACATTAGAACATTATTCACAACGTTCCCCCCTGTTTCGGAGAGCTTTACATTCACCTCTGAGGTAAGCAAGTGGTATTGCTGTGCACAGTCCCCAGCGATAGGCCCACCCAGTGCAAGAGAAATTAGCAAATAAAAGGTTATACCACATGACGAAGGGAAGGACACGAACAGGAGTCTGAACATCAGCTAATTGGAAAGGGAAGGAGACCCTACCTCTGCTGTCATTTGAACCATCAAAGTTTGTCGTTCTCTCCGCATCTCTACCATAGGGGAAATGCAAATATTTCCTCTGTACTTGTTCCACTTCCCCCATTTATGGTCCCACTTCCTAGGACAGCCCCGTCCCTTAAACACCGTCTTTTCGGTAATATCTCTGTATATTATTAACTGTCATCTGCCCTGAAGATGCCTGCAGAAGAAAACAGGTCAATACCAACTGGCAAGGTTTCTCTTCTTAAGGGCCACAAAAACATAGTTCCCAGTCGAAGTTGGCTGAGGAAGGTATTCAGAGTGGTGGGGACCATTCAGTGGCTTATTATTTTTATTTTTCAAAGCAGTTCCCCCTTCAATTGTCAAAGTTATCATATCTATTTGCCTTGAAAGAACTGTACTTCTGATTGCTTGTAAAATAATTGTTCACAGCAGGTAACATGACCACTGTCCTGGACCGCTCCTCTTTATTTGGTGGGTGTTGTGAAGCCACTATGTCTATGTGGGATGTAATGCCACCTCTGTACTTTCACTCATCAAGCTGGCATCTAAGACTGCCTTAGATGTGAGCTGGAAGCCCACTGCTCGTGAAAGCTGGGGTGGAAGTCTCTTTTTACTGAAAGATTTCCAAGCATCCATCCTATCTAGGAATCTCAGAATAGATGTCTCATTCTTGTGGAACAAAGACACACTAGCAAACACAACAAGATGATGGACGGAGTGCAGAAACTTTTCAAACACTCCACCCCTCCCCCGCCCAGTCAAGCGATCTGGGTTAAATCCATTGTTCTTTGGCTCACCACACTACCTCAGTTTGGACCCAGCCATATGCAAATCAGTCCTGACCCTCTCCCCATGGGAACAGTCCAGACTGAACTGCCAGGCCAGGTCCTCCCTAGACTGGAAACAAGCATCCTGGGACAAGTTTCGGGGATTACGCCTCATCAGCCAGGCTAGCTTGAATCCAGTGTCACAGCAAGCAACCTTTACAGAGGGAGAGGTCTGTTTGAAAGCAACTTGCTTTTGATGGCATCTGACACAGGAATGCAGGCCATGGTAGGATTAGATCAGCGTTATCCAAACGTATATAGGAGGGCCGGTTTCATTCGAGGTGTCCAGGCGATTCACTTAACATGCTTTCACACACATTTATCCTAAATGGAAGCCCTTAACTGAATCAGTGATTATCTGAATTAGATCAGGTGCTTGTGCTGTATTAGTGATTCGACACAAATAATGATGTGGTTGCTTTCTTTAATTCAAATCCTTTTATTGATATTTCAGCAGAACAATAAAACATGTGGGTAACACGAAAACACCCAATCCCTTCTGTGGAGCCCCCCCCCCCCCCACCCCAGAACCCCTTTTGCCCTTTTCTCAGGTACACTCTTACATATATTGTCTACTCATGGGCAGCTCTGGCCCAACATATTGCCCCCACCCCAGCCCAAATACCTATAGCAAAGCAATTGTGGTACAGATGTCAACCCATTACATAAACAATTGCAAGGCCCTTTATCTTAGGTGGAGCAAAGTGTTGATGATCAAGATCGGTCGACCTAGAAGTTGGGGAACTGGGTTTGAGTCTCAGCAGGGACACTCAACATCCTGGGATTCTGGGCAAATCACGTAATCTCCCCGTGCCCAACACAATGAAATTGTCCATCTGGTGCTCATGTAAAGCTCTCTGATACTCTCAGATCGAGTTAACGCTATATAAAACTCCCCCCCCAAAAAAGTCTGGTTAAATACCCAATCAGCGCGGACCATATGGCTGCAAACTGCTTTTCTGCATGGCTCAGATCGTGTGTTCACTTTTTGAAGCCAAGAGTCTCCACAGCTTTCCGATCTAATGCGCCATACACGGCATGGTACTCTTTTTCCAGAAGGTAGCTGATAGGGTGCCTGCCGCTCCCAACAAGAGCCATAAGAACATATCGCTAAATGCGGCAAGTTCAAAATGTTCCCCCTGAAGGCCCAACAGCACTCCCCCTGGATTAATGTGGTTACTTTAACATGTCACCACCATGTTGGGAACAAAACCACAAATGTTTAGAGGAGAATCTCCAATTTGCGTCACAGAGCTATATATAGCAGGGCCCTCTAATCGAAAGCAGCAATTGCAAACGGTCTTTGAATAAACCGTGACCACTCAGGTTCCTAACTGTCTGTCTAGGACGTCCCGATAATCCCATTCATTAGCATTCTGTCATTTCCCGTGATCATTCTCACGCATTATTGCACGCTTGCAACCCCAGCAGAGATTTTCATCTCTTAGGATACAGGCAGAGAACCCTGGCATGCATATACATATGCAAATTCCTTTACTAAGAAACGCCCACATGTGCTTGGAAGTCTGCTTTAGAAGACAGTCTATGCATGTTAAGAGCTCCACGTGTTAAACGGCATACTGGCAGATGGCAACGCATCCTCCCCCGGGTCTAATGGAGTATTGCTAGAAGGAAATCTGGGAGCTGGCTCACACACCCTTCCGTCAGGCTTCGAGTTGTGGGGCGGAGGCTGCCGCTCATTATGCCAGGAAGGGACAGCACAAGGTGAAAGCCACCCTCCGCCGAGTGCGCGGAGGTCAACATGGGGGCAAACTGTGGAAACACCAACACAGAATCACAATGCATGTGAAGCGCCTGCGGAAGATACGACACAGCACTTAAGTGACGTGGGTGGGGGCACGAGGCCGACGTGAATGCGTAGGACGAGGAGTAGCAAGCGAAGAAGGACGCGAGAGAGGAGACGGCCGCAGGAGGCCCTGGCCAGCTGTCGAAGTCAAGGGGCAGCGAGTGCTAATAAACCGGAATGAAAAGGGGGTTCTGCTTTTGGACGAGGGGTAGCGTTGGGAGATTAAGGGGGGAGAGGGGGGCAATCCGACACCAAACACTTTATTGTGTGTGAAAAAGGCCGCTTTATTGAAACAGGTGCATATCACAATTTAACTCCTTGGCCACTGCCTTACAAAACTAACGCCTCGCTATACAATAACCTCCTGACCCCTTGTGTTTTCCCCCCACCCCTACGATCCCCCCATCATTTCCCCCATCCCCCAAAAATACAACATAACATTCCTAACCAACATATAACCCAATCCTACACCATGTAGCCTTTCCCAACTCCCAAACTCCCCTGACCGTAACCCCTACCTGCCTTTAATGCAACTGTAACTATCAAACCTCTAATCTAAACTTATCCAACCTGTCTACCCTTTACCTGTCCCTGGACCCACATTACCAAACCTCTAACCACAAACTCTAGCCAATCCCGGCCAACTGTCAACCACCCCGCTTGCACCTGCTCCAAGCGACAATACAACCAAAACGCCCCTATGTACCTGTTCCAACAAATGCTGCCCCAAAACCCGCAAAAATGCAACCCCAACACCCCCAGAACCCGGACCCCTAAACCCCACAACCCATAGGGAGGGAGGGTGGGAAAAACTTTTACACTAGCGCACCCAGCCACCAGGTCACCAAGTCTAAAATGGTGGCTGGGATATCGCGCGTTTTACTTATATACCTCTTGGGCTACTGCCCCTGGATTTGGGCTACATTTGGGCTATCCCTCAAATGTAGCCCAATTTACTACAAAATGGCCGTTCGGCCACGCCCCCCTCTCCCCCCTCCCAACCTGCCCGGGCGGCAGACCTCGCGGTGCTCGGCTGCCCCCCAGGCTCCCATTGGGAGATTAAGGGGGGAGAGGGGGGCAATCCGACACCAAACACTTTATTGTGTGTGAAAAAGGCCGCTTTATTGAAACAGGTGCATATCACAATTTTAACTCCTTGGCCACTGCCTTACAAAACTAACGCCTCGCTATACAATAACCTCCTGACCCCTTGTGTTTTCCCCCCACCCCTACGATCCCCCCATCATTTCCCCCATCCCCCAAAAATACAACATAACATTCCTAACCAACATATAACCCAATCCTACACCATGTAGCCTTTCCCAACTCCCAAACTCCCCTGACCGTAACCCCTACCTGCCTTTAATGCAACTGTAACTATCAAACCTCTAATCTAAACTTATCCAACCTGTCTACCCTTTACCTGTCCCTGGACCCACATTACCAAACCTCTAACCACAAACTCTAGCCAATCCCGGCCAACTGTCAACCACCCCGCCACCCAGGAAAAGGGGGGAAGTGTCGGCGACTGCGCCTCTTCCTCCCCTTTTTCTGCCCCCCCACGCACCGCGACCCCGCAGGACCTAACGCCTATAAACTCCCAACAGACGCGCCAACACTTCTCTCAACTCCAAAAGATACAGAT
The DNA here is from genome assembly GCF_964204655.1 of Triturus cristatus. Classification (NCBI taxonomy): domain Eukaryota; kingdom Metazoa; phylum Chordata; class Amphibia; order Caudata; family Salamandridae; genus Triturus; species Triturus cristatus. Next base: position 665,230,218 of record NC_140589.1, on the reverse strand, counting down.
CCATTCCCATCCGGGACAAGTGCACCCCGTCATCCCTGAACATCTCCCGTGCATCGTAACGAATGTCCCCGTGTGCTACGCGGTCAATCCCCAAATGCCGACAAAACCTCACCATCTCAGTATTAAGTTTTCGCCGCGCCTTATCTACCGCACCTGGGTTCACCGCCCCCCTCCAACTCCTCCGGGGGACGAACTCCGTCCACACAATCGAACCACCCGCCCATCGCTCTTTGATCAACGCCAGATCCTTCTTCATCGCCCGCATTAGTGCCAAACCAGTCTCCCTTACCATGTCGTTCTCCCCCAAATGAAGAACCAATACATCTGGGCACCGACCCGCCCGTAAGATCCCATTCAACACCGGCACCAGTTCCTTCCAACGCATCCCCCCCCTACCCCTCCACCCCACAGAGAACACATCTTTATTAAAACCCAACTGTTCCCCAAAATAGCTCTCCTGCGCCTGCAATTGGGCCCTCCTCACGAACGAGTGCCCCACAATCCAGATAGACATTTCTCGGGCCAGGGGTCCCATAACCGAACCTGAAAAGAAAAACAAGAATGAAAACCTATCCACAACCTCTGAAAAAGCTCCACTGTCCTGTGTAAAGTCCCTCTTTTGCCTGTTTTTTTTTTTTTTTTTTTTATAATGGCGCCCCACCCCCCGGCTCGCTGCGCACATAACGCTGGTAGCAATTTGAAGACCATCTTCCCAACTTCATGATTTCGTCCCTGTCCCAGCCCCTCGCATGCGCCTCCGACGCTGCCCCGATGCGAAACGAGTGCGTGCCAAAACCCTTTTCCTCGACCCCCAAAGTCCTAAGTGCTTTCCTCAGTACTGCCAGCAATTGTGAAGCTTTAACGCCTCGCCCCTGCTGATGGGAGAAGACCAGTCCCCCCAGACCCCCAGCGCACGCCCTCCACCGCATACCCCAGCGGAACGGACACACCCCCGGAGATCGCCCTTTCTTCAACGTAATCCACTTCCCCCGACTCTTCTGGTCTGTCTTTGCCTTTCGCAGCCAAATGCTCACTACCCGATCCCCAAATGATACCTCCTCCCAGATCAAACCCCGGTCCCCTTTCGACCCCAGCAGCTCTGATACCCGAAACGCCCCAAAAAACATCCAAGACATGAGTGTGGCGAACAGCAAGGCCTCCCCACCGTCCCAGCACACCGCTGGCAGAACCCCTATCACCCTACCTAATAGTTCCCAGGACAGAGGCCTCCGCACCCTGGCCACTCTCCCACATTCCCGCGCCCAGCCTTCCAAAATCCGCGCCCCCAGCTCCCCCGCGGATGGCGCATAACCCCACAACAATTTGCCGACGAACGCCACCCCCGCCAATTTGCCCACTATAGTCACCCTTGTCAAACCCCTCTCCACCAAATCCAGAATAAATTGCACCACGTCCTCCCGTCTCTCCGCCTCCGAAGCCCGCCATCTCGCCCCTGAGTGAACAAACTCCTCCCATGCCGCCCTGTATGCTAGTTTCGTTGACCGCGCCAATGAACCTAGAACCAATTGTAGCATCCGGTATTGCCTACTTCCCAGAGTTGGTTCGGCATCCTGGTCGGGTTCACGTCCGCGTCCTTGGCGAGCCCACGGAATCTCCCCCACTGTGAACGAGACAAGGCATCCGCAATGTCATTGTCCACACCTGGCACATGCACCGCGCGAAACGCAATATCATGCCTCAAACACCCCAGCACAAAAACCCGCAACAGCTTAAGCACCTGCGCATCCCGCGCCGACTGCCTGTTCACCACCTGTACCACTGCCATGTTGTCTATCCTGAACGTGACTTTTTTGTGTGCCAGCAAAACCCCCCACAGTGTGACTGCCACCACTAAGGGAAAAAATTCCAAAAACGCGATGCTCCTGCCTCCCTCCAACCAGTCCCCGGGCCAGGGCTCCGCACACCATCTCCCCTGCCAATACAAACCAAATCCCTTGCTCCCCGCTGCATCCGAGAAAATCTGTACGTCCCATACCATGTCCACTTCCCTCATCAAAGGCACCCCATTGAACTGGTGCAGGAAAAACTGCCACATGCGCAAGTCCTCTCTCACCCCTGCTGACAACCTCACATGATGGTGCGGAGGCCTCTGCCCCTCCAGTGCGCGCCCCAGTCGCCTGCAGAAAGTCCGCCCTACTCTGACCACCCTACAAGCAAAATTGAGATGTCCCAGCAACACCTGTATGTCCCTGACCGTCACCTTCTGTCGTGCCAACACCTCGGTCAGCAAACTCAACATGTTCCGTTTCTTTTCCTCCGGGAGGCGCGCCTCCATGCGTACCGAATCCAACTCAATACCAAGGAATGCCAGTGCCGTACTGGGGCCCTGTGTTTTTTCCGGGGCCAGCGGCACGCCCATGTCCCCCATGATCTCATGGAAGCTGTCCAGACCCTTCTGGCAGTCCGCGGAGTCTGAGGTGCCGACAAAGAAGAAGTCATCCAAGTAATGTGTTACACCTTGGTGACCCGTTCGTTCCGTAAACAACCATTGTAGGAACGTGCTGAAGCATTCAAAAAGTGCGCAGGACATGGAGCAGCCCATCGGCAATGCCTTGTCCACATACCAGTGACCGCCGAATTGTATGCCTAACAGATCCCAGTCATCTGGATGCACTGGCAGCAACCGGAAAGCTGACTTGATGTCGCACTTTGCCATCTGAGCCTTTGCGCCCGCGGACACCACCAGTGCCATGGCCACGTCAACCGATGAATAGGACACAGTGGCCGCGTTTTCCGCAATAAAATCATTGACCGACTCACCTTCTGGCCATGACAAATGCTGAATGAGGCGAAACTGGCCTACCTCCTTTTTAGGTACCACCCCAATGGGTGACACAATCAGATTGGGCAAGGGCCACTCGCAAAATGGTCCCGCCATGCGGCCCTCTTGCACCTCCTTGTCTAGTTTTGCCTGTACCACTTGTGGATGCTCCCTTGCTGATCGCAAATTATCTGCCCATCTCCGGACCCTCGGCCCCTCGTACCCCAATCTGAACCCCTCTTGAAACCCCAATCTCAGTGTTTCCGCCGCCGCCCTGTCCGGATAGGCCCCCAACGCCCCCATCAACTGCTCTACCCTAACCGGCGTATGAGCCCTTCGCCCCAGCCCCTCTCGCCCCCCTCCCTCCCCCCCCCTGCTGTGACAGCTGCTGGGCTCCAGCCTTAGGGGCTCCCGACTGCCAATGCTGCCCGCTCTGGCCCGGACCTTGTGTCCCCCAACACTTGACCAGCGGGTGTCGCTTGCCGCAGCCCGAGCATTCGTGCCGAAACTTACAATATTCTCTCGTGCATAGGCCTTTGTTAAAGTCCCAGCAAGCCCCTTTGTCTCCTGTCGTCCCTCTGCCGGCTCCCCCCACCCCCCCGCGGGTGGGACCCCCTCGAAAGGGCTGGTACACAAGCGGCAGCCCGCTGGCAGTAAAGATAGTCTTCCCCGACCCCGCCAGGCCCATGGTATGCTGCCATAAATCCGTGTCCAGCTCTCCCCATTTTGCCTCCGCATCCCATGCCATGCGTGCCCTGAATTCCTCATCATACTGAGCCCAGGCATATCCACCCCCCGTAATCTGTGCCTTCCTAATAACGTCCATGTATTTGAACATGGCCACTGACCTCTCCGGAAACTTCTCGCAATACACGCTGGCATATATCAGAAAAGCCGCTGTCCAGTTTTCTATTGTCAGCGGCACCTTAGGCCTCTTTGCGAGCTCAAATTCCTCTTCCTTCGAACCCTCTTTCGCCCTGACCTCCCTGTGCAGGAGTTTGAGTATCTCCACATACTCCCCTTTCCAGATCCGTTCCTTTGTAGTCAACATCAAGTGCGCCCCCAAGGGCTTGGTCACTCCCATATATGGTAACCGCTTTACCTTCAATTCCTTACTCTCCAGTTTTGTCTCCTCTGCCTTTGCGTCCCCTGTTCCCTTCTCACTTGTCCCCTCCTTCTTGGTCTGCCCGCTGTCGCCCTGCCCTACGCCGTCCGTGCCCAAAGCCACATCAACCACATACGTACCTTTGCGCAATCTTTCCCCTACGTCCCCCTCCGCCCCCACCCCCCCCACCCCTCTCGACACCATCCTTGGCCGCCCGAGCAAATGTGCATTACCTGGCGCCAATGTCTCCGTCCGTCGCTCCTCCCGGCGTCCAGTCCTGGGGGCCGAGCTGCTTTCCCACCTGGATGTCCGACCCGTGGGCTGCGCCTGGCGTCGTGACACCTGTAAGAAACTATCCACAACATTACTCGGCCCCCCGTCCCTACCGTCTCCCACCTCACGCAACTCTCCTTCCTCCATACTCTCCTCCTCATAGTCCAAAGTCTCCTGCCCCGCACCCTCAGCGCTGCCCGCTGGTGGTGCCACCTGTCTCCGTGATACAAACAAAGTTTCCTCTCCAGCGTTCCTCCGGCGCTGTCCCCCGGGGCGCTGTGACCCCGTGGGTGTTGGGGCTGGCGAGCCCGTCACGGGCCTACTTGTGCCAGCCGCGGCGGGATCCCTCGCCGGTACTGGGCACGCCGCCCGAGGCTCCACCCTCCCTTCTCCTTGGCGTCGCCAGGCCGCTCCCAGCCCTGCCAAGTCCGGTACCCCGCGATGCTCCTGCTGTCGCTGCGCTACCTGCAAAGAAAATGAATGGTCTGGTGTGCTGGGCCGACCTATCTTCCTTCTCCCATCCCATCCCCGCTTGCCAGCCCCCGACGACTCCGCGACCCACGCCTTGCCCACCGCGCTCAAATCCCCCACTTCGACGTCCTCCCCAGCTCCGTCGTCCCCGTCACTCCACTCCCCCTGCCCACTCCACCCCAACCCCTGCCCGCTCGGCCCCCCCCCCCAACCGCGCCACCCCCTACGCCTCCCCCCCCCCTCCCCCCCATCTCCCCCGTACCTGCGCCCTCGGCCCCCACCCCCGAGGCCCCCCCCAAACCCTCCGCCCACGACTCAAAAATATCCAAGCCGTCCCAGTCCCTCTCGCTGCCCTCTGACTCAAATAACACGGGGGATTCCCCCCCTGTCGCATCCCCCCCCAGGACCCCCCCTACCGGGCCCCACCCTCCGTCGTCGCACTCCGCCAGGCCCCTGACCCCTATGCTCCCCCCCACTGAGCTCCCTTCTCGCCCCCCCCGCCCCTCCCCGATTCCCCCCCTGTCGCCTCCTGTCCCGACGCGATCGCCCCCCCACTTAAGGCCGCGCCCCCCCCCCTCCCCCGCCCCGCCGCCTGCCGCCTATCCTGCCAATCTACTCTATTCCCAGCCAGACCCGAGCCGCCCCCCCCCCCGCCCCCCCACCACCCTCCCCCATTCCGCTATTTCCCAACTCGGGGCCTCGTGTCTCCCCGCTGTGTCTGCCCCATAAACCCCTTCCTGAGCTGCCGTCTCGCCAGGGCCTTCCCCACACCTTCGATCTCCCTCCTCCCGCTCCGCCCGCCCCCGCGCGCTCCGCGATCCTGTCATCGGGCCTGCCCGGCCCTCGCTCGAGCGTCTCTTCGCCCCAGCCGTAACCATGGCAACGGCCGCTCCCCGGCTCGAGGAGCGGCCCGCGTAGGACCTGGGCCTCTCACGTGAGGCGTCCTGGGCCGTCCCCGGTCGCGCCGCTCGTCCCCGCCCCCTCCCCGCCTCCAGGCCCCTAACACTCCCATCCACACCCGACGCAGACCCAGAGGCGGCGCTCCTGGCATATGCGCCGCCTCGAACACTCACCGCCACACGCGACGGACTCCCGGGTGGCGAACAAGCCGCGACGGCGGCCGCCACCCCCGCGGACGCGCGCCTCGCCGGGCGCTTCGTCCAATTGGCCTCCTGGACCAGCAAGTCCATCCTCCCCGCCTCGCTCAACAACCGGATAGCCTCCAGGACACGGTAGTCGCCGCAAGACATGCCTCCAGGTACTTTAAATACACCTACTCTCACCTACTAATACACGCAGGAAAACTTTTACACTAGCGCACCCAGCCACCAGGTCACCAAGTCTAAAATGGTGGCTGGGATATCGCGCGTTTTACTTATATACCTCTTGGGCTACTGCCCCTGGATTTGGGCTACATTTGGGCTATCCCTCAAATGTAGCCCAATTTACTACAAAATGGCCGTTCGGCCACGCCCCCCTCTCCCCCCTCCCAACCTGCCCGGGCGGCAGACCTCGCGGTGCTCGGCTGCCCCCCAGGCTCCCATTGGTACGATATAAACAGACTGGACCTCCACATCATATTTCAAGGTCAGAATTCACAGACCAAAGTATGCAGTTTCGACTTGGGGTCAGCGTGTTTAAGAGCCTAGCTGTGAGGGAGGGGAGGGCGACCACTCAGTTCGTGGAGCCCTGGTGATCGTACTTCCGAGCCCGAGAAGTAGTCTTGCTTGCCATTTTAACCATATTAACACTTTCGGTGACAGATTCGTCTTTTTTTAGTCCTTGCCTGAGGTTCAATTACACTGGACTTCAGAATTTGACCACGAAGCACCACCTCAAGGGAAGCTGTGTATGGTTAGACCTGCAGGGAGAATGCAATCGGGGCTGCCGACTCAGCTGGCTTCCCTAGATGTTGGGATAACATGCAGGATCTCCAAGGCAGGGAAAGAAGGTTGGACTGTTAATAAGAAAACCTAATAATAAGAAAACCTGATTGGTTTAGGAATAAGCAACATTAACACCACAAAGTTACCTAGAAGTACCAGCATCCCGGGCCTTCGCCAAGCACATCAGGGGATGAAGAAGCAGTTGTTCGACCACAAGAGCTGGATCGGACCCAGTGGAAATGACACCTTAATAGTTGGTAGGGGAAAGGGGTGAATCGGGCGCCACCAGTATTCAAGATAGTTGAGATGCCAAGTCACCAGGCAACACACATCACAGAAGCATGCACAGTAGGTATATTTTTGGGGAGGGATAGTCCATCAAGAGGTGGGTTGAGAGTTGAGGCTGAACCATCAAGCTACAAGGTGAGTACAGTGTCTTAGGTCCCTGTGGGACTAAAGTGTTGTCGTGGACTTAGGGAGGTGTGGTCCAACCTTCGGACACAAGAGCAACCACTGGAAGGTCTAGCTGTCCTAAGATCTTGGATGGAAGCCTGATGCAGGTGGAAAAGGGAAACAAGTAACAAGAAGGGTATAAGCTATTTAGTGGACATAAAGGGTAGAAAAGAAAAAAATACAATGGTTAAAAAAGAGAGTAAATAAGGTAGCAAGAGGAAGAATGGGCCTTTCAGAACCATGGTACTTGAAAAAGGTGGTGATGTAGATTTTCAACTTTTCTCACACAGGGTAGTAAATGCTGCCATGTTTGGAGCAGAATGACATGCAGGTCTACACAGCAGAGAATGGTTCATGTGAATTGAGCAAAAATATGGTAATACAGCAGTGCAGTATTTAGGGCTTTGTTACAGACAGCTTTAGCTGCCTGTTGTTGAACACCTGCAGTGAACAATACAATATGTACAAGCATTGGCACATCCAATAGGTCTTACCTATGCGAGAGCTTTGGCAATGTGTTTTAGGCATTATGTACACCAGCATAGCTAGAAATCAGTGACGTTGGGTGGGGTAGATTGGAGTGGGGTAGAGAGAAATGGGGTAGAGTGGAATTGGGGTAGAGTGGAGTGTGCGTAGATTGGCATAAAGTGGAGTGGGAATAGAACGGGGTAGAATAGAGTGGGGTGGTTTGGGGAGTGGGAGAATTGGGGAAATTAGTGGGGCAGATTGAATTGGGGTAGATTCGGGTGGAGTAGGGTAGACTGGTGGAGTGGGATAGATTGGTGTGGGGTAGATAGAAGTAGGGTAGAGTGAGGTAGTCTGTGGTAGAGAAGAGTGGGATGCATTTGGTTAGATGGGAGTGGAGTGGGCTAGATTGGGGAAGAGTGGAGTGTGGAGGATTGGGGTAGAATGGGGAAGAGTGGGGTTGACTGGAGTGGAGTGGAGTAGATTGGAGTGAGATAATGCATTTGGTTAGATTGGAGTGGAGTGGGCTAGATTGGGGAAGAGTGGAGTGTGGTGGATAGGGGTAGAATGGGGAAGAGTGGGGTTGACTGGAGTGGAGTCGGGTAGATTGGAGTGAGATAATGCATTTGGTTAGATTGGAGTGGAGTGGGCTAGATTGGGGAAGAGTGGAGTGTGGTGGATTGGGGTAGAATGGGGAATAGTGGGGTTGACTGGAGTGGAGTCGGGTAGATTGGAGTGAGATAGATTGGGTGGATTATAGTAGGGTAGAATGGACTGGAGTGCGGGTAGACTGGGGTAGATTAGGGTGGAGTGGGGTAGATTGGAGTGGTGTGGGGTAGATTGTAGTGGGGTAGAGTGCAGTGGGGTGAGTGGAGTGGAGTAGATTGTGGTAGATTGAAATGAGGTAAACTGGAGTGAGGTCGACTGAACTGGGTTTGATTGGGGTGAAGTGGAGTAGACTGGGGTGGAGAAGGGTAGATTGGAGTGGGGTAGATCAGGGTAGAATGGAGTGGGATATACTGGGGTAGACTGAGTGGAATGGGGTAGATTGGGGAGGAGTGGAGTGCAGGGGATTGGGGTAGACTGGGGCAGAGTAGGGTAGACTGGAGTGGTGCAGATAGGAATGGGGAGGATTAGATTGGAGTGGAGGGGGGTGGAGTGGGGTGGATTGGAGTGAGATAGATAGGAGTGGGTAGTTTGGAGAAGGGTAGATTGGAGTGAGGCAGACTGGCGTAGGGTAGGTTGAGGAAGAGTCTGGTAGGGTAGATTGCAGTGGGATGGATTGGGGCACAGTGGGGAGGAGTGGGTTAGTTTGGGCTGGAGTGGGGTAGATTTGGGTGGCATGTGATAGACTGGAATGACGTGTAGTGGGGTAAAGTGGGTGAAGTGAAATGGACTGGTAGATTGGGGTAGAGTGGGGAGATTGGAGTGGGGTAGATTGGGGTTGAGTGCAGTGGGGTAGATTGTAGTAGAATTGGATGGAGTTGGATAGATTTGAGTGGAGTCAGGATTGTAGTGGAGTGAGATAGATTGAGGAAGAGTAGAGTGGGGTAGATTGGGTGGAGTGTAGGGGAGACTGGAATGGAGTGGGGTAGAGTGGGGTGGGGTACATTGAGTGGGTTGGATTGGAGTGGGGTGACGTTACAGTGGGGTGCAGGGGAGTGAGGTAGATTGGGGTAGGTTGGGATAGATTGGAGGGGAGTAGATAGGGGTAGATTTGAGTGGTGTGCGGTCGATTCAGTAAGGCTAGATTGGGGAGAGGTAGACTGGGGTGGATTTGGCTAGAGTGGAGTGGGGTAGATATGAGTGGCGTGTGGTAGACTGCAGTGAAGTGGAATGGGGTAGATATGGGTAGAGTGGAGCAGAGTGTGGTAGAGTGGAGTGGGGTAGATTAGAGTGGAGTGGAGTGGAATAGGGTTGATTGTGATAGACTGAAGTGGGGTAGATTATGATAGATTGGAGTGGGTTTAGACTGTGGTGGAGTGGGGGTAGATTGAAGTGAAGAGGAGTTGGATAGATTGTAGTGGAGTTTGGAGTAGAGTTGGGTAAATTGGAATAGAGTGGGGTAAATTGGACTGGGGAAGATTGGAATGGAGTAGAGTGGACTTGAGTGGAGTGGGGTAGATTGTAGCAGAGTGGGGTAGAGCAGGGGAGGGGTTGATTGAATTAGATTGATTTGAGTGGAGTAGAATGGAGTGGCGTGGGGTAGACTGGAGTGGGGTAGGGTAGATTAGGGTGGTGTGAGTAAATTGGGGTGGGGTAGACTGGAGTAGAGTGGGGTAGATTGGGTGAGTGAAGTGGGATAGATTGGAGCAGAGAGGATTGGAGTAGATTGTAGCAAAGTGGAGTGGGGTATGCATGGTGTGGTAGAGCACTGCCACTGCAGACAATACATTTTCAATTGAAATGACCGTTACATTTGCATTGAAATGTGGTTTAACTACACACAAACGATAATGTATGCAAATGTCACTCATCACATAGTGTTTTGATAGTATTCAAATATTTGTTTCCATCACACTTCAGAATTACAATCACATGTGCTTCGTTTGTTCTATTTCTGATATATTCTGAAACAACAGCACAGTTCATTTTTTTGTGCTAGGGGAAAAAACATCCAACACCATCTCCTCATACAAAGATAGTCAGCAGTTTTGTCACATCAATTATCTCCCTTTGAAGTCAGAGAAAGAAAAGTAAACACCAAGCCCCTTCAGAAAAGAGAGCTTGGCATTTGACCATCTGCCTTTGAATGCACAGCAAATGTGACAAGATAAGAACAAGATTTAAAGGCCTAAAAAGAAAGCAAGTTTGTGAAAGCATACAGTAAAGAATGTTTGGGCAACAGGAAATACAAACTCAAGCTGGACAGCCTAACGCAAATAAAGCCAGCAAATAGAAAGCCATAAAATGTGAGTCACAAATCACAAACCCAATTGTATGGAATGGGCGGAAGGGAATCCTAGGTCAGCTTTCTGAATGTCCTCTGTATGTCTTTAGCTGTCTGGTAGGCTGCGACCAAAAAAGGAGGGCTTCAGGGAATCCCCTATTTTATGATTGGGCATCTTCATAGGCTCTTAATTTGATGTCTTTCCACCTTAATTTTGCCCCTTCCTTGGACAACGGCTTACCATCCGTTTGATATTGCATGAATTGTATTCATCTACTCCTAACATTTTTTTAGTCCTCCATCGGAGAAAATGGTTTTCCCTGCTCTCTCTCTATCTTCTCAGTCTGCCTCACATTCCCACCTCCTGTCTAGATGCTGGCCACCTCTTGCTCCATCCTTTGGTACCTAGCCCTCACTTTCCTGTACTGTACGCTCATCTATTTAAAACATTTTTTTTAAACAATTGCTATGGTGAGGCCCTCCTGACAGCTGTACATTACTGCTGGGCTGCTCACTTCTTTTTCATTGCATTGTGCGTTTATTTTTTTTTGTTTTGGGATGAACAACTTCTATTCTAAAATGGCTGCTGGCTTTCTAGGAATAAAAAATTATAAGTTTAAAATAAAATACCAAAATGGCCACTGGTGCATCACAATGCATAGTCATGCCCGGGTGGCCATCGTTGAAGGTTTTTTCTTTATTACGAAAGCCAGTCCAAGATGGTCACTATTGCAGACTAAAATATCATAGGCCACCTTGAAACAATTCTTCTCATAAAGAAAAAACATTCCAAGATGCCTGCTAAAAACTGACCTTGCACTGTGAGGCAACAAAAGATATTTTGGATTTTTACTTACAGCAATGGAGACAGGCTTTGGCAAAACTAATAGCTTGGCAATTGTCTTTTAAAGGTGAGACCTATTAGTTTAAACAATGAGCTATTCCCTTTGCTGATGCTGTTGTCAGGGAGAAGAGAAAAGGATGAGAAATGCACCTCACAGTTGAAGGATACGTATTTGGAGTGAAAAATCACTCCTAAGAAACAGTAACTGGAAGTGTGGCAGGTAGGTAAATAAGCAGCCCTGCCAAGTACCACGCATCGAGCATTAGACTAACGCATTTCAGTGTGGTGGTCCGCATCACTGCACTGAAATGTGAAGTCACGCATCATAGCGCCTCCTGAGTGATCAGGGAGTGCTAGTAAATCAATATAATCAAGCACCGAAATTGGAGTGGCAGCGTGCTGATCGCGGTCCTCCTGGGGGGCTGGCTCAGAGTACGCAGCTCTCTCAGCTGTTAACAATGTAAAAAAATATAGGATCATTGACCCCTCCCCCCACCCAACACCATGGGTCGTATGCATATTTCGATACATAAAATTCCTGTGAGTCTGAGTGCACAATGGCTCCTACGTAGACATTAATCACAGCCTGGGGGTGAGGTTTGTGGCATACACAACAGGCGGAGGTGAGGACACGTGACATCCTGCTCCGCGGCGGCACGACCAGCATACAGTTTAATTGAATAAAGTTTTGGCAAACAGCGGCTGCACTGGCAATGGCAGCGATGCTCCTTCCACACCGCGTTAATTGTTTAAAAATGATACAGCAACCGAAGGGACCTGTCTGACCTACCAGAGTCTCCGGCGGCTGAGTGAGCAGCCTAGAGCACAAGTTCACACCACAGTGTAGCCAACGTTGCTGAGCCAGGTCCAGAATCGTGGCCGGGCCAGCGCTTGCCATGGAGGCAATCACCACCCCCATGAGGCGGACCGCACAAATTGCCGCTCCCACCCCTAGCCTAAGCAAAACCAAGTAAGTGAGTGCTCCACGTAATATTTGCCCAACCATAGCGGCAGCGTGCGGCAATCACACCGGCACTGGCCTAACCCTCCGCACAGCTGGGAGCAGCGTCATCTAAGAGCCCGGAGTTTGTAGTGACCTCATGACAGCCGTAGGCCGCCGGAGCGATTCGCAATGCGGGCCTGGGCAGCAGGCAGTGGCGCACTCCACAACTAGGCCAAACTATCCTGCCAGGCCACAAAACCACTTGCCACAATCTTCCGAGCCACTGTGGGATGCAGGCTCGAGCTGCACAGCGATTTATAGAGAACTGGCCTGAGAAGCCTCCTCCCAGGACTAAGAGAGCTCCAGAGCCCCAGACGGCACCAGCGCACAGTGACAAAACTGGTGCCTGTCAACTTTCAGCTCGGCCGGCGTCACTTAGTCGAAGTCAAGAGCCTGGTGTTTGTAGTAGCTGTGTGACAGCCGCACTCGCATCCTACTGGTAGATCTGGGGCTGGACAGCAGGCAGGGGTGCGCCGACTGGGGAAGACACCACTCAGGAGTGCGGGTAATCACTTTTATATGGGTTGAACAAGCAGTACTATAGTGTAGTCTAATGCAGCATCCTGACTGGCTGTAATGTGTGCCTCACTCTCCTGATTTCTGGTGCTTTGCAGTAGTTTTAAGATCTTAGTTTCTCGTTGCTCAAATGGGTGTAAGTTCTGATATTTAGGTTTCCCTCATCTTCATTGCTTGATTTGTGAGAAAGTGTCACTCATAGTCGTTGAAATGTCACTCATAATTACACTGAAATTATGAAAATGTCACACATAGCAATCTGAAGCCTTAGCAGCTATGATAAAGCTTTATTCGGTTTTGCATGAACCATAGAGCATACAAACATTTAAGATTTAAATACATACATTCAGAGATATGTGCAAAATATTATCGGATGATAATAATTGGAAGTGTGGTTGGTCCATCATGACACTTGTTGCTTGAGAAATTACCGATCTTGGTACCTGGCTTGCCATAAAATCACGAAGAGGTTCATAGATTTTATCAATGCAACATGGTGCATGACAAGAGCATGGTAAAACACATGAATATAGGGATGTACCGGCAGCTGAATGTTCAGCAGTGTAGGCCAGGGGCAGTGCGGAAACTTTGCATCAATGCAGTAGGTGCCTATTGAACACAAAGATGCGATGTAAGAGGAATCTTCAGAACAGAAAGGTGGCCTGCAATAAAGTTAACAAGCATTGGCATAGCCAATAGGTCTCGCCTTTTGGACCTTATAAATGTTTAGCCATGCAACAGTTGCATAACTAAATACTTATTAGGTCCCAAAAGCGAGACCTATTGACTATACAAAGCGGCCGCGAAAGTGATCGCGATAACGATCAAACATCAAAGCCAAAGTGAAAGTAATCACGGTAAAGCGCCCGCGCACATGCACTGTAGCTCTAGGCTGGCCTGATAGCACTTTTTGGAGCCCTCTCAATAAGTCTCGCCAGACCAGCGCATGTGCTGGGTCAGGCGAGACCTAAAAAGGATGGGGTATTAAAATGGCACTTTCAGAGTGGGCGGATAGGTTTGGTCTTGCCGAAGAGATTAAGTGGTGTGAGATAACAACGCGATACAGGTGGTGCAATGGAATGTTTATCAACCCTAATAGAAGCAGAGGCCATTGGAATTCTACACATCAAAGAAATCATAGGCAGCCAGGGAACATACCAGTGGAATCGGGGATTCTGAAGCAAATGAGTTTGTGGAGAACTGGAGGCCTTTTTAATAAAATACTGTCCCAAATGTTGTGTCATTGCTGAGTTTCCCACCGAAAATGGAGCCAGTGAATTCTGGATGATACTCCACTTGCGTCACTGGTAGGGAAACTCAGTACATCAGAGTCTGTATGAGGTAGACTGTCCTGTGCTGTATACTATTCTTTTGGTGAGGCTGTTGGAAAGGGGGGGGAAGGGTCAACGCTGTGGTTGTGTCAGGTTTCAGGTAATCAGTTCAGGCTTGTCATGTGTTGTGTTTTTGTTTAATAATCAGAGATTTCAGTACCTTCCTAGAGTGGTTGGAATTAAGGAAAGCTTTATTGTTTGTGGAGAAGAAAGACTAGGGTGTGTGAAAAGCTATGGGATGTCATTGGCACCAGAAAAATATAAGAGTTCTTTAACTTGTTTGTCCTTCCTGAGAATCAAGGGTGATTCGAGTAATTCCGTGGGCAAGGCAGCGGCTTCCAGGGATGCTTTGTCACGCTGCGTGCTTGCCAAGATGGTGGCTCTGAACCAAGTGCAGTCACTCAAGGGACACATACGAGTCACAATAAGGGACACCCTCGGGATCCACTTGCAAGAAGACAGTTTACAAAAATGATGGGACTGCAGCAACGCTCGCACTGAGCAAAGCTCCAGATGTGGAATGGGATCCTATGGGACTTCATTGTTGTTGAGCGGAGAGAAGATGAGTAACAAAGAGTTAAGGTTACAGATGAGGCTGGCGGCCTCGACAGTGCTGGGAAATAAATGATATATAGTGAAGCCGCCTTACTGGCTGAAGAAGGGGGTGTGTATGGACCAACTGCTCAGCTTTTTCAGAGCCCCGCAAAGAAAAGAAATGGACTTTGAAACCAGGACCATATCAGGCCCTCTACTCCAGTCCTTCACCTCCTAAAGAAAAAAATGCACTCTCGCAGGGAAATGCCACAAGGGAGTCCTTCTCTGACTTTGGGTTAAGCCAGGACTAGATGTCAATGTACTGGACCATATCTACTGGTGGCGGGGTGCTGTCTCCTCGCCCATCCGAGTGAACTTGAGGTCAGATGTGGCATCAATGCACCCAAGTGATGTCGCCGTACCCTTATTTCCTTGCTGGGGAGGACATCCTTTGTGTGGTGCTGCATCCCGGCCAGCAAAATAACTCAAAATAGTCTCCAAGGACACTGGGCTGGATAAGAAGTGAATTTACCAGGGCATACTTTAAAATGCACTATAAAGGAATAAAAGGCAATGCGTTGTTTAAATAGCATATTCAATGCAATCTGAATAAATTGCACATTGTTAACATTAAAGCATGTTTTGGTGTTTAGCCCTTTTAAGATTCTTTGCATCATATACAAAGCTTACAAGGGCCAAAAAACCTAAAATAATTGCCCCACTAAACACTGCTGCTCTGAACCCTACCTCCAGCAACACGGAGTTAGTCTGCCAGACACATTGTGTGAAGTAAGGTGCAAGCGAAAGCACAGTGAAAACACTAGATAAGAAAATACCTTTGTTGTAAATGTCTCACAGGGAAACCCTTGGGGCACAATGTCACCGCTTTAATTTTTCAGGGATTCCTTCAGCATACCCGCGCATAGGAAGGCCGAGATAATGCACAATGATGCAGTAACTGGTGATGCCCCTCCCCCCATGGCAAAGAGAAGATCACATACATTTTAACAAAGACATGGGAAGAGAAAGTAACCCAAGGAGAGGCAGCACAAAGAAATATATATATATTTTTAAATTCACACTGTCGCCACCGTTCTCATGTATCGCTAAAGGTGGCGCACCAAAAACAGTGTTTATTAACTATACGACATTACTTGTTGACATGTGTATAAGGAAGTAACTGTAACCATGGTACACGTAACCTAGAGAATAATTCACCTGTCTTAACAACCTGAGGCCAAGGCCACGCAGCGAAAAATAGAAATGTGTGCTGGATAGGCACATTTTCACAGGTTACCATAGAAACAAGCCAGGTATAAGAGCTTACATTACATTTGCTGAATAATTAACTTATTGGATTGTTTGCGTAAGATGATGGAGGATGCATTCACCCCCCTCTAGCCACAAAGCATGTTTTAAATAGTAAAAATCCGTGTATTTAAAAAGCAAATTTCACATCCACGGTTATCTTCCGCTGCAGGACAACATCAACAAAACAACCTCTGCAGCGTTGTTAAACCGATAAGACTGTGCTGTTTCAGTACTGCATGCACATGTGAGCAATAATTGCTCAGGCAGTAAAAAACAAGCTGAAAAACAATTATATTCAGTGACACGGCGTCCTTACGTGCCATCACAACATTTTTTCAGCTGTGCATAAAAAAGAAAGTCACTTAGCTCACAGCAAGCCGGAAATGTGAATGCACCTGGCAGTAAGGACCAAACAATATCCTGCCTCTTTGAGACCGGCGGCTTTTCTCTCTAACTTAATGTATCTTCCAAAAAACAAAGTTTCCTCTAATACTAAAATTGGTTCCTGAGCAAAAACACAGGTCCCTGGTAGGCTCAGAGTGATTTTTCACCTCATGCAGAGATATGTGTGCAAAAAGATTAGCAAATAACAATTTGAAGAAAATCGATAATGTGTAGATATTAATTGAGACAGTTGGCAGTAGTTCTATTATGATTTTACTTGCCCCCGAATCACTGGTGAGCTCAGTAACATCAAATGACTCATGTAGCTGGTAACTGCCCCAAAGTTAAATGACCCCGAAAGCAAGGGTCATGGCCAGCTCCATGATGGAGAGCGGTGACGGTCTGCCTCTTGCACTGGACAGGGTTATCTATTACCTACCTTGCACAACAGTTCCAGATACTCACTTCAACTGCACATCTTATTCACAGACTTCAACATAGTTAGTTACACAAGCATTGGCAAGATTCATATGCATGGCATTTTAACTTGCTTGTCTTACGACAAAAGTAAGACCCTTCATTCAGAAAGTCTGAAAGCTATTTTATATCATTTGACCAATGTGGCCAGACTAACAGAATAGAATGAAATATTTGTAACATTTTTTTTTTTTAACACGCACACCCAATTCTAAGCTTTTATTATGTGAAATACTGTGACTTTACATACTTAACATCATGTAACCCAGGATCATGACCAAATAAGGCATTGTGTCTTCTTGCTAAATTGACTTTTTTGGAATTGAGTTATCTGATGAAATTCATTAATAAAATACAATTTTGTATAAACAAAACACTGACTATGCTGAACAATGTACAATTTAAAAATAGCTATTCATTATTTTTATACTGCGAACCCGGGCGTCTTATAGATTAATCTTATTTCACCTGTAAACTTTGTGAGCAATTCAGAAAAGGTAGGCAAACCGGTCAGAAGCAGGGTTGGTCGTAACTTTATAGAGGCAGCATCTAAAGATCCCTTCCACAATCAACACAATCATATTTTACTGCTAAACTACTTAGCTGGTCTATGCTTTCGTTCTTCCATTCTCATCACAGTGTCCTATGAACCGGAAGCTGGCAATGCCGTACAGAGGTCAATAGTGGAAGCTCAGCAAAATGGCTACTCTTGTAGTAAGTGTGGGAATGTGAGAAAGCGGGAAATTTAAAAACTCGCATTATGCCTGGCAAAAGCTACTCTTTTACTGCAGAACCCTATCTCAAATCTGAATGATGCTGTCACACAGTAGCATAAACTCGCCTGCTGAAGGAATGGAGGGCTGCATGACACCCCAGTATATCTCTCTATACACTGAAATTCTTTACTGTTGGCTGCTGCTTGAAACGTATGGATATATGAGGGAGTGTCACAGAGTATGGGCACTTCTTCAATTAAAGAAATAGTAATTGTCTCTTAGGCCAACATTACAGTAACTAGTGGAACTTAGAGAAATCAGCACATTATGTTCTCTCACCAGGCTAGTCTATCACACGTCTTTGTCTAAGACTGACGGGTGGCACCCAGAATCCCCAGCAAGGTGATAACCCCCGAGTAGGATATGCTAGTGAAGGGGTCTAGCTTTGTCCAAGCTAAGTGGTACCTCTTCTGAACCCACTTGGCTTTGGCAATGTTTGTATGAAAGGTGGAAACTTGTAATACTGTTTGACAAACAACACCTAGAGCGCCACTTCATGTCTCCAGTCATTCACATTTTACACACTTAAAAAGTAGAAATTCTATCACAATATACAAAAAGTTATAAAGCATGACATTATGTTAGTAACTTTCTGGGCATATGGTGCAAAGAATAGAAATAAAACAAGGAAAATGTAAGCATAATAATGCATTTGATACTTGGACAAAATTTAAATGGCTATTTCTCCTTTGAAAGGGGTACAGATCGATTGACTGTCTATTTTGTTGTATTTGGTAGGGCAGTTGGCGTTGTCCCCAGTTACAGCTCTGGACTTTGCAGTAGGCAAAATGGTTGTTCACAAGACAAAAAGAGGGTTAAAAATCAAGTTGTCCAGTCAGGTCTTTGCCCTGCACGATGGGCCAAAAGAAGCAGCAATAGGAAGCACTGCACCCATTCGCAGACAGATGAAGATGGCATGGGTAGGATGGCTCGGTTTCCCGTGGCTAGCACGAAGTCAGCAGCAAGATCCACTGACATAGACAAAAGCTATCCTGCCACATGCACAAGCCTATGCTCAAGCAGATACGCCAGGGAGGCGACTTCACTCAAGCAAGGAGACCTGAATCATGCAATGATGGGAACATTTGTATTTAAAAATGTCTTCAGTGATCTAGGCATCTGCATTCTGCCACTGGTGTTCTCAGGTCTCTCTAGTTCATCTGGGATCTTACATCCGTGTTGATTTCGGAAAGCTCTGCCTGTCAATTTGCTTTGCCTCTTCCCTTCCTGTGCAATAATGATCAGACCCAGGCATTCAGTTGGACTCATATTATAAAAAATCTACCTACACTACTAGTGTCAGCTGTGTGGGATTCCAGCTCAGAATTGCTCTTGCTAATTATTTCCTCTTGTGCATTGCTGCACTATTGCTTCTGCCAGGAAGTAAATGCTCTTCCAACTTGCCAAGTTTGCCCTTTTGACTTGCGTAGGCACGTCGGCATCCTTCCTGAATTTTTCTTCTTACCTCAGCTGCAGTTGTCATCATACCGAACATCTCTTCAATAAGTCGCTGGACTTTTGGTCTCAGCCATAGTCACTAGCTGCAAACTAGAAGCACAGTTTGTTGAGTTTGTTGCCAATTACAACTACACAGAGCCAACTTCTTGAGATCCACACTCTAAATTCTTTATAGCTTTCCCTATGCAATCCTAGGACACCCTCCTATCTTATTCCTTTCCTCTGGGGTAATCTTTTGTGTAATTCCAGGCTTTAGAGGATGAGTAATAGGAGTACTGGTTGGCATTAATCACTGGCGCTAACTCTTGAGTGTGACCTACAACATGGGGGTTGGAGAAACAAGATGCCAGAACGGAAACTCCTATCATGTGGCTTGTTGCAAGAAAGCTTTATCTTCTGTGCTTCTTTGCTTAGTCACAGTAGTCTAGTAAAATAAATTAATACTTATACCCAGAAACTGAACTTGAGGGAGACTAGTCCCAAATACGCAAAAAAAAGCTTTGCAAAATAATTATTTCTAAATAGAAGTTTGTCACTGCTTTAGCTCAATCTCAGCATACGAAAACTCTGAATCACAACAGCGTACTTCATACAAATAGTATAGTATGCTAAGGTGATCCAAGTGTAAGCTTTCACATTTTTAAAGATGTCTTCAGGTGTCAGTGTTACAAACTCATAGCTCTGATTTTTAGCCAGTAACTAGAGGAGTGGCTTTGATATATCCACTGTGTATCTTCTGGACATGGGTAGATACCACATTTCCAGGTAGTACCTGGTGAATGTGGACTTTAATTAGACACAGCTTCCACACTATCCTCTAGCGGACTGAGCTTGGGATCTGCTTATCAGCACCTGCAGTGCTTCTAGGCATTATGGTTCATTCAAACCAAGCCGATGCACCTATTCAGGCATAATCACGTACCCACTTTCGACTCTACAACGGGCTACAATGGAAAACACCTGTAAGAACTGTTACTATTTCCTTATTCACATTTACACCTGTAATCAAAGATATTACTCTAAACTTTAAAATTCTGATTACTTTCAAATACGTTACAAAAAGATGAAAGAAAATTAATGAAAGGAAAAAAAAACAAGTTTTCCACCTTGCTATTGTTTTTAGCCGAGAAAATACCCAATTTAGCGGCAACACCACAAAGCAGCATTTTCCGGTGTGGTATAGGAATATCATTACCAGAATATAATTTAATGATACTATCATGTCCTAGATATCACCTACAGAAATAACACCCCATTGGAGTTAATAATACAAAACCTACACCAATGGGCATGATATTTTTGTAGACAATATTTAAGATATGGTATTTACGTCGGATGATATTTCTGTGTGCAGTATTCTGAGATACAACTCATTTTTCCTTCTGCATATCTGCTAAGAGGGAGGGCAGGGGAAGTCAACGGAGCAAGAAACTCAAGAGGTTGTGTGGAAGTAAAGGGCAGAGTAATCTGCCTTTTCACCACAAAATGAACCAAAAATTATGATGCTTGGGGGCAGCGAGTGGATCTCCATCTTTCAAAAAGAACAGATGAAGCAGACTACTCCTGCAGCCACCCACTAAAGTTCTAGTTTTTACTTCAATTAAAAGCGTTCGAGTTATTTAAGGCAGACAATGTTTTTATTAAGTATTCCAACATAGATCAGTTTTTTTTAAAATAAATATGCCAAACACTTAAGCCTACACTTTGAAAACTGCAAAACCACAGCTATTTACAAATTTGCGATCCAACCAAATTAAACATGAAAAATGTTCCTCAGAAGAACGAGCTTACGTTAGGATGCTCTAGGGTTCTTCTAATGGTTTTCCCATTCTCTGGTCTTCTAAAGGTTAAGATTCCACTTCACATCAACACTCGTTTGTTTAAGTTGTACATAGACTTCACCAAACAGTGCTTTAAGAGCTTCTTTTTTTACCCCAACGTGCCAATAAGCTAAAAATTTGTGGACAGCCGTAGCTTAGAAACACAAAACATACTGGAGGAAAAACACACTAAAACCGTACAGCAGGCTTAATGTATAAAAGATTCAGAAAACTAGGGAACAAGTGGCAAAATTATCTTAAGAATGTAATCTGTAGCTCTGCAATGTTATAAAATGCTAGATCTCTGAAAATTACAAATCTTAGCGGTGGATTTATTGTCTTAAATTGTTGCCTCAGAATGTGTTTTTCGGACTTCGTTTGTTAAAATGGTCTTTTCAACGCCAAACATTTGCCTTAATGTGGTTGATCACAATCAACAGAAGAATGGTTCTAACTCCCACCAGATAAATACTGTAACAAGAGGGTGTCTTCCCAACCATGGCAATTGATTTAATTACGCCAGAACTCATAAAATCACAGAATAATCATATGTTAAATTAATAATTAAACACTGGGTAATGAACTCTAAATCAGGACAATTATTTAACATCAGTTTATTACAACCACGTAAACAGATCGGTGCTCCAATTATTTAATTATCTCAGCAATTTCACAGTCACAATAAACGTTTGTCAAAATTGAGAAACTTGCAAAAGCCTCTCACAAAGTATATTCAGCTTTCTTTTATCCCAGTGAAAACCCTATCTGCTTAAACAGCTACCTTTGGGCTGCATTCCAAAACCTTCAACATTTGTCAGATCTGGGTTTGTGTTTCCAGGCACCAGTCATTTCATTAGCTGGAACCTGAACTAATGAGAAAGACACCTACTGATTGATAAACCCTCTCTCTAGCCATACACAAATCCAAATATTTAGGTTTTGCATCCCAGAAATGTTGTTGTTATGCAAAACTTTAAATATCTTACAAGAAATAACCTAGCAATCCCTCCAATAAGAAAGCCACCGCATTTATCTTAAAGTCTTCAAGGTCAGCAAATACATCAAGCTTCCTGTAGTAAAGAGTGAGTTATGACAATCTCCCAACTGATGGGAGCTGAGCAATTCCGCACAGATCACCACAGAAAAAGAATGCAGTTTTGCTGTAGAGATAGAAGAGTCAACACAATGTTCCATAAAGTGCATGGTCCATGTAGCAACCAAATCCAATTCCAACTGTATTACATCCATTGCGGAAGATTGCCGCAGCTAACACAAGCTTTGCAGTTTCCCCACTTAACCAGGTGAAGGCTACTATACAGTACACGCACTGGTACACATAGAGACGGGAAGGTCAGTGATTAATTCGATCCGGTGGGTGCCGGTGAGGGCCACCAGCACTCATTTTTGGGGACCGACAGATATTTTTCTGCATCAAACATTTACAAAGCGCAAGAGTGGAAAAAAAACAAGCATACAGAAAGACGGAGGAAGAGAAAGACAGAAAAATCATCACAAACAAAAAGAAAGCAGGAACCTGCAAGAACTAGATAAAGTGGCAGAGAGTGTAGTATTGGATTAAAGAGGCATGGAGTAGATTGAAGATGGTACACACTTGGTATTGGGCATGCCAACATTTAATTGCACCGACCACAGCCTGCTGAGCAGAGCTTTGGGCACCAGCACTTATTCTTTTACAGATTAAGCACTGGGTAAGATATTCATATAATGCAGCTACATCAGAGTATGTATGGTATCACCACCACATTTGTAGCCACATATCCAAATTGCCTTGTTCAACTCAATACCAGAGCAACATTTTACTCGAAAACATGTTTTTCAATTCAATTTATTATCTATATTATCTTATATATCAATATGGCTTCCAAAGGCTCCTATAATTTGGAAACCCTACTAACTGCCCAAAAATCATTTACCTGTGTATTCTGTATTTTGACTCTTAACTCTTTCGATGGGCTTACTCCATCAAAGTGTTTAGTGCCACAGCAGTCATACTGGGGTAAAATTACAGAGGATGATGCTAGCTGTCCAAAAACTGTTCCATTGTGGTGCAGTGCCATTTTGAGAGGGTTCAGGCACACTAGTCCCTAATCATAATTTATGTCAAATGCATAAATATTAAAGCTGTGCTGGCTGTAGATCAAACAAAACACAGGGTGGTGTGCAGGAGTAGGGAAGCAAGCTGGAAGGGTCTGGGGGAATTGGGCTTATTTTGTGTGTTTTTAATTGCTTTTTAGTCTGTCAACACGCTAAGACTCATTTTTTGGAACAAAACTTTAAAATGTAAAGATTAAATAGGTGCACTGCACTGATACAGATGAGCCCCATACAATCTAATTGCTAACCTGATCTAGTCTTATCCAACTTCAGGCAGAAGCTCAGGCATGTTTCTGTTCATATCTGTTAACAGTATCAAATGCAGAAGAAATACCCACGAAAGCCTAGTACAGAGGATCAGAACCACCGTCAAGGTTTCTGCTAGCCATCATGGTGAGTGCCACTACAGATCCTAATTAACCTAAACATGAAGTGAGTAAACAGAACAACATTGATTTCCTCAGCCCAGGTACAAAGACAGTCCAGTAGAAGAACTGTGGCAAACGATACACATTTCTGTAGTTGGTACTGTCTGCCTTGCTACTTGCCTGGCATGACATTCTGCCCTCTGCTGAAAATAAATGTTACTACCTTTCTGAGACTCCACATCTAACAAGCTCTTGGCACGGTTGATTATTCAATCCTCCTGTACATGATTTATAAAGATTAGAGCCAATGCATTCATATGGGTGAATTTGTTCCCGAAGAACCAACAGCAGAGTTACGCTCAAGTCAAGTTCTTTCTAAATTCGCCTCTGTCCATGGGGTTTGTCACAATCTTACCTTCTCTCAACAATAATTTTTATTGTGTACCTTAAATCACTGCAGTGCCATTCACGAACATTTTCACAGATGAAAGAGCTTTATTTGAAAGTAACCCATTAAGGCATGCAAATCCAGATCACTTGATAAAGGTTCTTATTGCATCTGAAATTGGGGCAGTGAGATATTTGTGAAACGAAATGTGTCAACGTGACCAAAGTCACAACTGGAAGAAGTCAAATCAGATCTCCCTACCCTCACAGACAATGACTTTGTTTTCAGCAAACAGGATAAAAATCTATCAACCATGTGGCGACGCTGAAAAATATAGTTGCTTATATTACAAAAAAAAATAAACCGCTGGAAAATGAAACTCACACCACAAGACCTGCAGTTGGTCAGTAAAATCCTAGGCATGTTTTAACACAACTAGTAAAAAGACAGAAAAATACATGAGTCAAACTTTAAACACATGCGTGATCTGCTCCACGTCCATGACTGAATATTAGTTCTAAAATGATGTTTTGCCTACAAAGCTGAATGCAGTTTTTATTAGCTGGCCACAGTTGTGGAGCACAATGATAGAAAAAAAGTTTAAAGCTCGTCTGTTCCAGCACCATTTATAAAGGTCTGCGAATATGGCCGGTTCAGCGACACAAGCGCTTGGAGAGAGTGAGTTTGAGGTGTGCCCTGCATGACCACTCATATCAAATCCAGACGAATGTCTTTAGCGCCAGTTTCAAGAATTTCATGTTTAGTTATGATTTACAAACAGATTTTAAGATGTCAAATTACATATACTCCAGGCAGCAGCGGCATGTCCATATGGGCTGGGGGACCAAACCCCCCACATTTTTCCAAGCAAGAAGAATGTCAGTCAGGCTGATCAAAGGTCAGCCTGACAGACACTTTTCTTATTCAGGTCAGAAAGCCAGGAGCTAGAGCAGTGGCGGCCCTCAGAGGTAACGCTGTGGGCAGTGACGCGGGGCTGGGGCGGATCAGGGTGGGGGTGTAGTGGAGTACAACATACGACGGAAAAGGTGAAAGTAAATAAATAAAACCACTTACCTTGCGCTCGCCACATCGCAAACTCGGCAATGCCGTGAGCACAAGGTAAATGGTTATATTTCTTTCTTTCTTTAATTTAATCTTTGCCATCGTATGTAGAACCCCACAACCCCCCCACCCGCCCTGCGCCTGCCCCACCTAACCACCCCACAGCTTTACCTCTGTGAGCCGCCACTGAGCAAGAGATGTGCTAAATGCGCAGGCTTCTGGCTGCCTGAGCAGAAATTTGCCTTTCTGAAGATTTCCAAGCAAGATGTGTGACCTCCTCAGCCTGGCAAAAAAGCCTCTTGGATCTCACCCTCATGACGCCGGGAGAGTCACTGATTGCCTCGGGCCTGGGTGCTTCAGTTTTAAGCCCTGAAGTGCCCAGAGCCAAGTGTCTATCAGTGACACCTCATCACAGAGTGGGGTGGGGTCAGCAGTCTCACTGATACCATCCTACTCTGTGAAGAGTGAGAGACTGCTGCCTTCTCTCATTGTCTGACTTCAGATCAGCCAATGAGAGAAGGCAGCAGTCCCAACCCTCCTGAGACCTCCGAGGCATCCTTCTCTACAGTGAAGGTAAGTTTTATGTTTTTAAAAAATGTTTGGTGCATGCATGTATGTTTGAATATATGTGTATTTGTTAGTGAGCTTTGTGAATGGGTGTTTGTGTGCATGAATGGGGATGATTTGGTATGTGTGCGTGTGCAGTAAAATTACCAGCTGCCACTGAGTTCTGGAGAATATAGAGGAGGCAAAATAGATAGAGTCCCTAAATTAATGACAGCAATGAAACATTTTTAGCCCCTTTTTTAATCTTTTAGAACTGACGCTCGAAGTGCGCATTTCTTTCTTTCTGTCCTGATGATGAACTTTTGATTATTTCAATTGAGCTGAAACATCGATAATGCAACTGACCAGGATACATTACAATTGTTACTGTTAGGAGAGTGTCACACTCGACACACTGAATTATCTCTGATCTCCTCTTACATCAAAAGTTACTCAGACAATGAATTTATTGTGATTATTATCTGGGCCGGACTGGGAACCGAAACCCGCCCTGGCAAACTGCTACGCCGGCCCCCATGGGGGGAGGTGAGGGATGCGGCCGAGCTGTTTGAAACGGCTGATTTCGGCCGATTTTGTTACGGGGGTCGATATTGCCGGCCCCTCGGTAACGAACACGGATCCCCAGGGCCTAAAACCTGCCCCCACCCTGGCAGCCTACTGGGGAAATGCCCGGTGCCCGCTATGGCCAGTCCGGCCCTGATTATTGTTCTATACAGAAGACCTTGGGAATAATAATATTATAACACAATAGCTTCAAATTGTTAATGAATATATGTTTGGATTACAGGTCGTGGTTTCCTGTTCAATAACCCATTACACGATTCCCCTCCATTTGAGCATAACACATGTCGACTGGGCCCAAAATACATAAGTAACCCATAGAAACATGCACATACAAGAACACACTGTTAGTTGTTCCTGCAAAGATTGAATAAGTCTATTGGGGCAATTGTTGTTCCCTTCACTCTCCGAAGCACAACTAAGGCAAGGAAACCACAAACACTTTCTTTATTTCAGGCTGCCTCCCCATTGTCAAAATGATCTGGCCACCCGTGAGGGCCCTGGTCCCGCTCCCTCATGGACTTGGCACATAAACACATTGCCGTGTAATGGTTCCCACTCTGACAGACAAGCACAATTGTGCAGATTTGTTCGCTCACTGCAGTGAATGTCAGCATGGAAGACCAAGACTATTCTGATCTGTGGTTTCAACAGCATTGGACGGCAATGGGCTTCATTGAGCCATTCACGTCAGCAGTTTTGTTTTTTAGTATTTTGTGGGGGTTCCCCTGAATCACATATGGTTTTTAAAAGTTCAAAAAATCCAGAGAAAATAAAAACGTCACTAGACAAAAATCAAAATGAGCTCTGCTTTCAGGTATTGTCACCTATCAAGTGAAAGGATGGTATACATTTTCTTACTACAGCAAGAGAACCAGATTAGAACAAGCATTGGGAAAGCCAAAAGGTCTCACCTATCTGAGACCTATTGGCTTTGGCAATGTCATGTTGTTCACCAGTGTGGCTGCTGTTCAGCATAGCTAAATGTTAGTGGTGTGGACTGGAGTGAGGTAGATTGGGGTAGAGTTCAATAAGCTAGATTGCAGTAGAATGGAGTAGGTAGCTTGCGGTAGGGTATGGTGGGGTAGAGTGAGGCAGATAGGAGAGCGGTAGATTGGGGTTAAGTGGGGTAGATTAGAGTGGGGTAGTTTGGAGTAGGGTAGATTGGAGTGGGATAGAGTGGAGTAGGATGGAGTGGACTAAAGTGATGTGGGTAGATTGGGATGGGGTGTAGTGGGGTAGATTGAGTGGGCTATCTTGGGGTACGGTAGATTGGGGTAAAGCAGACTGGAGTGGGGTAGACTGGACAGAAGTGGAGTGGGGTAGATTGAAGTGAAGTAGAGTGGGGTTGGGTGGGGTGGGGTAGGTTGGAGTGGAGTAGATTGTGGTAGATTATAGTTAGGTAGATTGGGGTCGAGTGGAGTGGAGTTGGATAGATTGGATTGGGGTAGACTGGATTGGAGTGGTGTAGATTGGAGTGGAGTGGGATAGATAAGGATGAGTGGGGTAGATTAGGGTGCAGTGGAGTGTGGTAGATTGGAGTGGAGTGGAGTAGATTGGTGTGGAGTGTGGTTGGTTGGAGTGGAGTTGGATAGAGGGTGTAGAGTGGGGTGGAGATTGGAGAGAAGTGGGGTGGATTAGGGTGGAATGGAGTAGATTGGGTTTATTAATATAGGGTAGATTGGAATGAAGTGGGGTAAATTGGAGCAGGGTAGATTAGAGTGGGGTAATTTGGAGTGGGGTAGATTTTGGAAGATTGGAGTGGAGTGGATTGTGGTAAATTGGAGTGGGCAAGATTGGAATTTAAGTGGAGTGGGGTAGATTGGAGTGTGGTAGATTTAGGGTAGATTGAATTGGAGAGGAGTGGGGTCGATGGGAGTGGGGTGGGGTAGATTGGGGTGGGGTGGAGTGGGATAGATTAGGATGGAGTGGAGTGTGGTAGATTGAGTGGAGTGGGATGGGGTGGCGTAGATTGGTGTAGTCTGGAGTGTGGTTGGTTGGGGTGGGAAGGAGTGGAGTTGGATAGACTGGTGTAGAGTGGCGATTGGAGCGTAGTGGGGTAGATCAGGGTGGGGTAGATTGGGTGGGTTGATGTAGGGTGGACTGGAATGGAGTGGGGTAGATTGGAGCAGTGTAGATTACAGTGGAGTAGGGTAGACTGGAGTGGGATAGGTTGGAGTGGGGTAGTTTGGAGTGGGGTAGATTGTGGTAAATTGGAGTGGAGTGGGGTAGACTGGAGAGAGGTGGAGTGGGGTAGAATGAAGCTGGGGAGCTTGAGTTGGAGTTGATAGGAATGGGGTACATTAGAGTAGAGTGGGGTAGATATGGGTGGAGTAGGTTGGAGTGGGGTAGATTGTGGTGGGGTAGATTGGAGTTGGGTAGATTAGAGCGAGGTAGACTGGAGTGAGGTGAGGTAGGGTGATTGGGGTGGAGTGGATTAGACAGAGTGGGGTAGACTAGGTTAGATTAGGGTAGAGTATAATGGAGTGTGGTAGATTGGGGAAGAGTGAAGGAGATTGGAGTGGAGTACATTTGGTGGATTGGAGTGGAGTAGATTGGGTGGATTGGAGTGGGGTAGATTGGAACAGAGTGGGGTAGATTGTGGTAGATTGGAGTGAGGTAGACTGGGGAAGATTGGAGTAGGGTAAAGTGGAGTAGGATAGTTTGTAGTGGAGCGTAAATTGCAGTGAGGTGGGCTAAATTGGAATGGAGTGGGGTAGCTTGGACTGGGGTAGAGTGGAGTGGGGTAAATTGGACTGGGGTAAATTTCGGTAGAGTGGGGTTGACTGGAGTGGAGTTGGGTATACTGGAGTGGGGTTGATTTGTGTGGCGTGCAATAGTTTGGGGTGGCGTCGGGTAGATTGGTGTGGGGTAGACTGGGATAGTGGAGAGGGGTGGGGTAGAGTAGAGTGGGGTAGATTGTAGTGGAGTGGTGTAGATCAGGATAGATTGCAGTGGAGTAGATTGTTGTGGGATAGATTGGGTTGGAGCGGGGTGGGGTTGATTGGGTTAGACTGAGCGGAGTAGGGTAGACTGGAGAGGAGCGAGGTAGATTGTAGCAGTATACATTGGAGTGGAGTACATTGAGGTAGATTAGATTGGAGTGAGTGGACTGGGGTAGATTGAAGTGAGCTAGATTGGAACATAAGTGGAGTGGGGTAGAGTAGAGTGTGATAGATTTAGGGTAGATTGAAGTGGAGAGGAGTGGGGTAGATTGGAGTGGGGTGGATTGGGGTAGATTGGTTTAGACTGGATTGTAGTGGTGTGGGGTACATTGAAGTGGAGTGGGGTAGACTGAGACGGATGCGGTAGATAGGAGTGGAATATATTGGAGTGGAGTGGGGTAGATTGGAGTGAGGTGGATTGGTGTGGGGTAGAAGGGAGTGTAGTGGATTGGGCTACACTTGAGTGGAGTGGGATTGGTTTGGGTAGATTGGAGTGAAGTGGGGTGAGGTGGAGTGGGGTAAGTGATGTTGAGTGGGGGGCATAGAGTGGAAGGGTAGAGAGTAGAGGGGCTTGGATTGGAGTGGTGTAGAGTATAGCGGTGTGTTGTGACAAGGAGTGGAGGGAGGTGTCGTAAAGAGTCTTAGAGTGGGGGGACGTAGAGTGGAGTGGCATGTAGAAGAGTGAAATATCATAGAGTGGAGGTGAGTGTTGTATAGTGCAGTGCTGTAAAGTGGAATGGCGTAGTATTGAGTATGCATGAAGTGGTAACCTACAGGCATTACAGACAGCACATTTTCAATTGAAATTACCATTACATTTGCAGAGACATATAGTTTTACTGTGCACAAACGATAATGTGTGGAAATGTCATCAGCTAATGTACTGATGTGTTTTGATCGTATTCAAATATTTGTTTTTACCACACTTCTGAACTATTAAAAAATGTGCTTCATTTGTACTGTTGTAATTCTGATATATTTTGAAATATTAGCACAGAATGTTTTTGGTTGGGTGTTAAAAAAAATACCATCTTATACCGTCCCCTCTCACCTGCATACTCAGCAGGATTCTCACATAAATTCTCTCCCTCTGAAATCAGACAAAGAAAAGTAAACACCAAGCTCCCTCAGAATACAGAGCCTGCCATTTGACCTCTGTCTTTTAACGCATAGCACAGCAAATGTGACTAGATGAGAACCAGATTTAAAGGCTTGTTTACTGAAAACAAGTACTCGGAATGATACAGTAAACAAAATATGCTCTTGGGAGGGACAAACCTAAGCTGGACAACCTAAAGCAAATAAAGCCAGCAAATAGAAAGCAAGCAACTGTGAGCTACAAACCACAGAGCCAATGTTAAGCAATTAGTGAAGAGCATTCTTAGGGAAACTTTCAGAATGCCCACAAGAAGTTTTTAGCATGCCAGACAGAGGCTCTGATCTAAAAAGTCAATTAAGGGCAAAATAGAACATCTCTATTTATTAAGCATTGAGAACTAGTTCTGAAAAAGGCAAGTGTGAGAAAGTAACTCTATGCTCACTATAAAAAAGATAATCTGTTTTGAAAAGGGCAACCAAGTAGAAGACAATAAATCTTTACTCATTTTAGCAATGAAAACCAGTTTTGAAAAACGCCTCTTAGGTTTGAGACACAATTTTCCAATGATCAGTTTGAGGCATCAGGAACTAACAAGCATTGAAAATGCAAAAGGTCTCGCCTTTGATTAAGTTAACGCCATTGCTTTGCTATAGAATAGAGTGACCCATTCACAGTTCTTGTATGACATGGCAAAGGCATCATATTCTGAAATCCAGAACTGAAGGGCCCATTCCTTCTCAAGTACTTGCACCCAACATGATTTCACATGACACATACAATTATCATATCTTGAACGTAAAAATGATAGCACACCTATTCACTGCTTTAATCTTCATAAATTTAAGGCAAACCACTTAGCTTAGGTTTAGTAATCACAGGTTTGAACACTGACAACATAAGATTGTCTTTTAGAACCAAAATTCTCCTAGAGGTTGTCCCATAATCTTTTCGTCCCAGAATGCACTGCACTATGGATGATGCAAATACATTGCAAAACGTATTTACAAATAGTTCTTTCCCTCATTGTAAAAATGATGCGGCAAATGCTGGTAAGGCATGGTATCATTTACTATGCATATGCAGGAAACAGAGAGTGCACTACAGATTCACCAAAAGTCTTAGGTGGGAGCAATACTACATACCTAAAATGGCAGTCTCTCTCTCATATGCTACCTTGCATCCAGGATTTCAGAAGCAGCTTGAGGAGGTGCAGATTAATACCTAGAGCCAGTCCAGAAACCAGAGTGATTCTTCAACTTCAGTCCATGGAACACTCTCGCTCTAGAGAATGAATCTCTTGCCATCTTCTCTTGGTAGAGAGTTGTTTCTAAAGGACAAGTCTTTGTTCCAGGCCGCAGCCCAGGTCCCGTAAATTACTATGCCAAACGCTGCCCTGGCGCGTTGGGGAGCAATGATTGCGGGATCAGGTGCTGCTCAAAATTGATTTAGGAAGATATTTCTGGATGATCTTTAATTCTCCACTCGTCATTGGCTACTCACAATGCTGATATTTGCAAAAAACCTGAAACAACAAGACGCATCTATAATCCTAGATATTTCCAGCTCATAGACCCGTGCTTTCTTTGATACTCATTTTAGAGACGGGAGTGAAGGAACGGAGGGTTGGGTGTAATATAACAGAAGGTTGTACACAGGAGTCTGTAAATCATACATTTTTCAGCTACAGTACAAATTCGCTCTTTGGGCTATCCAATGACATTGGTGATTTTAAGCATTTTAAGCTTAAGTAAATCTATTAAGCTAGACAAAAATTGATTCTGCTCCGTTAGATGCAAAAAAATGTCACTCAACATGAGCAACATCACCACCAAAACGCCTAGATTGAGTAGTGAGTCATCTGACAATATGGTCAATATACCATGTTTTGCTAGGTGTGAGAAACCTTCTCCCTCAAATGAGATCACGTTACATAGAAGTGGTCAAAGAAAACAGTGCAGACACCGGCAACTATAAAAAAGCGCGCTTTCTTGCATTCTCGTTTTTCTAAATTTAAAAAATGTGTTTGCAAAGAGATTTATAAATAGTGCCCCTTGGTTCTCACAGAGAATGTGCATGTGAAGATGATAAATGGGAACTGTTGGCATTGCCAGAACGAAAGAGGCATGCGAGTACATATCTTCTGAACATGAGACATGTTACATAATACTACGGTGGCATCTCTGAATACATTTCGTTAGAGAGACAGATCAGTGGAAGCTAAATGGAAAGATTTTTTTAGCTGGGTCATTGTTGGTATTGACAGAGAGACTTGAATGTGGCAGAGTGAAGCAGTAACCAAGCTATTTTAAGGGATGTAGTAAATGCCCATGAAATCATAGTTCATGATTATGATGTTTCGATTATAATACTTTCACCAAAATATGAACTGACAATTTTTATTAGTTTCTTTGATCAATTTAAGTATAACATTGTCTGATTTTACTTTGTGCGCCTTGGTGTTTGCATAATTAATGTTACAGTAAATATAAATGTTTGTATTGCTTTAACAAACAATGAACTATGCACACACACAATAAAACCCCAAAATTCTAACATTATTCATTCAATAAATTTGCTTTTCCATCTTCACATTCTGTTTAATTTTACAACCCATAATTAATTGTTTTTTGATGTTGTCTTTCTCATGCATTATAGCCCAACCTTTAAACTCTTGAAATGCATGGTCGTGGAAACTGGATGCTGTCTTGCAGAAGGTTCACCTCTTTTTTTTTTTTAGATCAGTTGAAGGCTATTGTATGTTTTATTTATTGCTTGATTATCTTTCTATTTAAACCTTTTGCTACTGAAGGCAGCTGTTTGTAGTTATTTGATAAAAAGGTACACAGGATGATTATTAGATAAGATGGCCTATATATACACACCAACTAGGCGAAAACCCCGGTAGTGTATACTTAGGTCATCTGACTTAAAATTACACTGGTATGGGTTTTCCCAGCATCTAACACCCACCAGCATGATGGTACATGTTTTGTGCAAACAGATGACCCTATTTGCATTGTTACCTCTTCTGCTTTTCAAGAGCATAACTCTGTGACAGCTATGGAAAAGAAAGTACCAAAATTATGGTGTCATAAGATATGCTAGTTATTTTATCACTTCCCACCTACACAGCATGGAAATCAATTATTTCTTAGTCATTCAAGTAGTGGACACCTTACTGTCATCTGCCGAGTACTATTTAGAGGCATGTGTGTCCCTACTCTCGATGTTGCGTACCTCCATGCCAGGATTTAACAGTACTGGAAAGGTGCAACGGATCCTGTATCTGGACTGCTGAGTGGCAGTAGGCATGTGAAGCTCTACATCGGCGATTGAGCTTTACACATATATTGCATGTTTCGAACTATGTAGAAATACCAATTAGATGCCAATGTGCACACGTGATATATATTAAAAAAAAATGATTGCATAGTACGTTTTTAGTGATGTGCTTCAAACACCATGGCGCCTGTCCAGAGGCGTCGCTAGGGTAACATCCATACGAAAGTGCAAGAAGAATGAATCCTTCTGTTGGCGTGAGCACTGTTGCAAAAGCAATGGTATTGCTTTCTTCCAATTATTCTAATAAACCTTTGTAAATCACTCTTGAGGCAAATGTTCAATGACTTCAATATTTTATTCTCAAATATGGTGCATTAAACTCCAAGCAAAAGTAATTCTTGGCAATCCAATTATTACGAAAATCATTCTTGGCAATCCAATTATGGCATCAATATTTGCAAACCCAATGCATTTCGGGTCCAATCATGACCCTTCATCAGGGGTCATATATGCCAATACTGTAATGCAAAAAAGAACAAAAGGCATTTTATCTTACAGTCCTTACTGTAACCACTGCCAAACTATTATTATACAACGTGCTCAGGTTCAACAAAACGAAAAACAAAGACGTGTTGAATAAAGCAAAACGAGATAAACATGCTCATGGCCAATGGATACATTGAAAAAAGAGTGTGGTTAAACTGCATGGGAGTTGACTGACCAAGAACGCGCAACTTGGTTTGAACGGAGAGAAAAGTGAATACGGGAATGCTCGCGGTTGAACTCAACCACCGGTGGTGTTCGGCTTGAACTTTTTCTTATTCTTTTGAGTTCAACCGCGAGCATTCCCGTATTCACTTTTCTCTCCGTTCAAAACAAGTTGCGCGTTCTTGGTCAGTCAACTCGCATGCAGTTTAATCACAATCTTTTTTCAATGTATCCATTGGCCATGAGCATGTTTAGAAGGATTCATTCTTCTTGCACTTTCGTATGGATGTTTCAGACTATGGTCAGGCAGTGTTCAGATTGACAATTCTGACAAAGGGGTTAGGGCACTAATGGCTGAACTTGATGAGAAGAGGAGGGAACATTACGTCATCTTTGACTTTTTATTGACATTCATCAGCAAAGCACAAGGGTCTGCTGGCTGGTGGCCCACCCCAATTGAGGCCTCACCCACACTTAGTGTGATATGGGGCAGCAGCCACTCAACTAAGCAAGGAGAGATGGTTGGTAGAAGATGATTGCATGTAACCTCCGGTGGAGAAAAGGCCAAACTGAGTCTTTTCTGTAAAACTACCTTTCTCATACTTACAGTTTCAGAGACACTGCATTTTACAGTCACAACGGATGCAGTGGTGGGTCTATAGAATGCCCCAGGTCACGCAGATGCAGCACCTCACCAAATAAGCACCATAATCGTGTCTGGGGTTGGATAGCTAAGCCTGCGAAAAGTGATCCAATCTTCTGTTTTTTGTGTCTTTAGTCATTTTTGTTTACTTCTATGCTTTTTTATTTCCAAATAAAAGACATTTCATATTCTAAGGTTTAGCTCAGACAGGAGATTGAGTTTATTGAGTTTATTTACTAGTGTCACACACTATCCAAGTTCCAAATCCTTTACCATCTCCTGAAGTAAACTATCGATGTTGGCCGATGCTAACCGAGCATAGTCAAGAGAATAACTTGGCTGTCCAACTGGAGAGAAATAGTACCGAAGGCCTTCCGATGCCAGTAGTAACAATAGTGTATACCATGGGCTCTGCCCTGCTTCAAGACACTGAAATGCTCCTCTTTGATGTCATTCATTGCCTGCTATGAGATGCCTAGCGCTTTATTACTGGTCTGCAGAAATGCAATGAAAACCCATATTCGTGTTAGTTTTTCGCAAACGTGCTTGGAGATTAGGCCATTGTCCTCCATATAATAGGGTACAAATAGTGTATGAATTAGGCTTTCATATTTAAAACATGCTTATACTTTGAATACTGATTATTTTTTTGTTGGTATAGTTTCTTTGCAAATTCAAATGGCCCCCATACCGCTTTTTATGGTCTCGCTTGACAGCGCAGCTGTCACTAGACAATTATGTGAATATCACTAGAGAGGGGATTTGGCTCTGCCCACAATTTGGGTGCCAGGAGTGCATGTTTTGATTTCGAGGAAGCTGTGTGCTTCCACCAAAAAAGTGTTTGCCCTCCACGCCGCTGTGATCATTTTGCTTATTTATTCAGCTGCCTAGACTTGAACTTTCAGGGGCAAGCACATGCCATTGGAATGCTATTAGAGCGTCTTAGATAACTAGATCATTTATGTGGGTTTTATCTGGCAGCAGCATAAATAGGAGGTGGGCAGCCCTTACCCTATATGGATTCTCAGGTCTAGCCCGACAGTACAACTGTCACCTGATCTTTTAACCTACAGCAATATTATTCTATAGTTCTTTACTTCCACACAAATGCATATCGATTTCCGTGCTTTTTACTTGTAATGTTTCACATTACCATACAGCATTCCTTTAAAGTCAGACCTATTGCATTGCCAATGCTTGTTCTTATTTATGGCAGAAAATGCCCTCCACCCCGCAGTCTAGTGCACTTTTCAAATAATTCAAAACTAAATCTCATTCTTAGGGCAAGAACGACTGTGCCTCCTGCCAAAGCATTGGCAGAGATTTGTCAGAGAACAGTGCCACGCCCATCCCAACTACCTGCTAAAATCAGTGTCCTCCTGACAGCCAGACAGTCACAGCTTGACCCAGGAAAGAAAAAAAACACAGGGTGCAGACTTTAGAGTGAGTCATAGAACCAAACCGGATGCACACAGCAGCAGCTTTTTTATGCTCATGAACTGCTCTGTTCTGTATGAGTGAGTCGTCTATGGGCTGGTGCTCATGGTTGCACCGCTTCTTCGGTGGAGGATTGAAACAAGCACCTGGGTTCATTCATGAATGTCTAATCATGCTGCCGTTTACCAGAAGTACACTAGACGTTAGTCCAGATGCGGTTTACTCACAATGTGTTCGGTTTTCATACTAGTATGTGATGCTTCTGTATAATCAGTTCCACAGGGACTCGAAGGCCAAATCACTGTCATACATAATATCGAATATTTTAAAAGCTATTAACCAACACAAGGAGTTCAGTGTGTCAAATGAGATGCAAGTTACAATGGTCTATCGAGAGTCTAATCAAATATTTTAGTGACACAACCCCATTTTTTCTTAGTAGTGTTGTGAACCTGAGTCAATTATCAATATTCCCTTATGATAGGTCGGGTTGTATGATTTTACAGCGCATTCCGTTGCAACGCATGCCTTTACCACGCATGCGTTACAACGAGAATGCCATTAGTACGCATAATCTTTACCTCGAAAATGCCTTTACCACGCATGCTTTTACAACGTTTTTCGTTGTTAAACCATGCATGTTAATTGCATTTTTTTGCTAAAGGTTATCTTCGATCCCTTCCCCTTCTCCATATACCGCTCCGATTCCCACCCACAAACCCTTTTTTTAAATACCCCTCCCTTTAACCCTAATATTTTATCCCTTCTCTACACAACCCCCTCATCCCTTTTTAAAAAATAAATAAATACTAATATCCCCCTTACCTCTCCAAGTTCTTCCGATGTCATGTCGCACGTCGTAAAGAGGAACCGGAAGTGTCTTTCCGGTTCCTCTAACGCCGTGGATTGCCTCCACATCGCGACTTCAACTGGTGACTTTTTATGGGGGGGGGGGGGGGACCCCCCAACCCCCATTTTTTTCTCCTGTTTATTTTTTTTTTTGGGGGGGGGGGGGAGACCCCAAGCCCCCTTACCTTTACCACACATGCCTTTACTACGTATCTCATAGTAAAGGTATGCGTGGTAAAGGCTATTGTGGTAACCACGCATGCGTTGTAATGCATGCGTGGTTACAGTTATGCGTGGAAACGGCCGCGTTGTAGTGGCCGTTTCCCGATAGGTCGACTTAACCCAACAAAATTACACAAGATGACCCCAGCAGCCTTCTGTCTTCCCACCTGGCGGTCATGACCTGCTGATTTAAGAAGCTCATGCATGGAACACAATGCCAATCACCAGAATGGGAAAACAAGAAGGTGATAGGTGACATCCTTGAATTAATCCAGCCAGTGATAGTTAACTTATGCATCATTTCAGTGCACAGACTTTTGCAATCTCAACAGAGACTAGCTATATGACAACCGGGCTTGGCCCTGCTGCAATACAGACAGGCCATCCCAAACTGCCAGCTCCGCTCTCCTCTAAGTGGGAACACAGGCAACCCCAAACTGGTTTCTGGCCTACATGGAGATAATCGTCCTGAGAAATTCAGACTAGAATGTTCCTACCTACTGGAGCAGCACCAATGCTGATTAGCATGTGGCTGGTCTTGATCGAAAGAGGCATGGGGGAAAGAAACAATGGATTGGAACGTAGCCCGGGTATCTACCAGTGGCTGAAATTAATTCACACATTCCAACCATCACTTTTTTATTTTTCTATTTGAGATGCCCTAAGTGTGACAAGGTGTATGGGCATGGTTCTCAAGCTCCTTGTGCCATTGTCTTCAAGCTGTACCTCACTGGTGAGGCACAATAGGCTAAAACTGGTCTCAGCTCTGCCTGTCTGGATTAGAACCAGGTCTGATTTTCCTGATCGGTCTTTGTTTAGTGTGGCATGGTGGTCAAATAACAAAATCATGGACTGTAATGTGGCCAAGAATAATTATCAGTGCTGAAATTAATTCAACCATTCCATACATTCGCTTTTTGTTTTTCTAAGTGAGGCAGTGTCGAAATGGAGTAACTGCATACACGAGTTCTAAAGGGGAAACAGCGTGCAAATGGTCGGCCACCTGGACCACTTTATCTGAAACCAAGAAATAAAAACGTGGACACCTTGGACATTTTTGCAGAAACTGAAGAGTTCAGTCAGAATGAGCTTTCATGTAGAGACGAAGGTCATGAAACATTTCCAGTTTGACACCTATCACCAACCACCCTGTCCACCATTAGGTCTTGTATTAAGAGCAAACACGGCTTTCTGCACTGGAAGTGAGAAAGTAGTTGACAGAGACTCTTAAAATTAAACTGGTTCATATTGTTAATAATATAGTGCTAGCAGAAGCTAAACCTATCCTTAAGTGTCCCACATTTTTATAGTGTCCTCGTTTTCAGAAGCGCTTTCTCGTTCATCATTGTATTTCAATTTCTTATTGCCCTTGTTTTTCTATTGTTGTATACAGTAGCTGCTGTTTAAGTTTTGCTTTTACAACTGCTAACAAACCCAGAGCTCATCATGTCACCTAAATACCAAACGCGGAGTCTAAGATTTGTCAGGATTAAAATATTTGATAAGGTCATTGACTTTGACTAGATCACTGATTAGAATATTGGCAACTCTGTTGCATACACAGTACCACTGAGTTGTGAAACAGTAAACATCTGTCATTCAACATCAAGATGCCAACGGGTGAACATGCGCTTTACAAATACATGTTATGTTATCTCCTAATGGCACCCCGGAAATAACTCAATTACTCCACATTTCATAAGCTCCTTAAAGCACATTTACTGAGCAACCCCCAAATACTGTGAAGGAACGGGGGACAAAATGTGCCCTCTGGCCTCCGATCTACCTCATGCCAGAACGTGGCACAACATCAACACTCATTCAAGTCATGCACCACCTGTAATGAACATTAAATAGATGAAAAGGACTACATTATCAGAATTTGAGTTTAAAATGAGCACAACGGCCATTCCCCCCAAAACAAAAATTATTGTGAGATTTCACTCCAGCTGTGTGTTGCGTCTGGCGTAATAAGAGGATTTACGTATTCTGCTCATCAGGATCCATCAGTGTCCTCAGATGTGTCAAGAACACCAGTTTTTATTTTATCGAAGTTTATCGATAGTTAAGGACGCATTGTGAAAAAAAAACACAGATGTTGAAAAGGTGGAGGTCTGATACAACTCCCTCTGTGGAGAACTGGCTCTTGGATGTAAGAAATGTTACTATAGAAATGTGTCACTTTTGGATAAATATAATGGAATGATTATTATTTTGATAGAACCACATGCATAGTGTGTTTTTGTGCATATAATCTTTCATGCTTAGGTCTGCCTAAAGACCACTTTTGTTGAAAGACCTATTCTGTACACTGCCAATGCTTAAAGTGGGCTTTGGACCAGACCACTGCTTAGCATTGGTTGGCTTGCTTGACAATCCTATTTGCTTCTTTCTTATTTGATGGCTTCCCATCCTCTTCTTGTGTATGTCCTTCCCTTGGAGCATAGCTTCTTTACAATACTTTTATATTGAAGGACTTTTATCCTTTACTGCTTCACACTGAGGGAACTCCTTTTTTCTTTCTCTTTTAGCACTTCAGGGGAGAGTACACATGTTTTAGTTCTCTCCCTAGTGGCCTCTTATGCTACTTGAAGGATTTTGGTTGTTTCCTAAATTGATATTTTTCTGTCATTTCTGTATCAAGAGCGGGTATAACTAAAGGTACATTGTTTCATGTTGGCTACATTTTGCTCGTTTGGCAAATCTAACAATGAAAATATTCAAGAAGTTATTTCAATATGAAAGGTGTGAGAAAATGAATGACTTGAATGTGAAACAAATAGGCTTGGAAAAACCTGCTGGAAAAAGAAAGTGCATGCCTTACCAAAGAATTCTGTGACATGCACAGAAGCAACGACAGCAAACGCCTGCCCCACGATGGCTCCTGTGAACACCTCCTGGCATGACGAAATCCCCATTAAAGCTACAGCACAAATCGCCATTTAGCATGCATTCCTGCTTCTCAATTTACCTTGAACTGCACTGCCGATAAAGCCAAATATAACACATATAATAAGTTAACAAACATCTCTTTATCACATTCACTGCGTCCAATCTGTAACAAAAGAGAAATACAGCCATAATGCCAAAAGAATGAAATATTTCTTAAACGGGGCTAATCTCAGCTTCAGTCTACTGAAACCATAATGCAAAGTGAAGTATCATTGGGGTAAAAACAGACATGCACAGCTGGTAGATGCTAGTACCTCACCCGTACATGAGAACCAGTGCCATCTGAACATTGCACAGGATAGCGGCACATCCATTTTCATTGAGCAGAACAGTGCGCAATCTACATCAAATTCAATCAAGATTTGCCTCACTCTCTGTCGCTCGCTCTCTTATTCCAATACCCTCCAAAAAGTGCTGCTGAGACCTAAATTAATTGACCCTAAAAAACACACTGAAGTTACAAGCAACCAAGCTCTGGAACTGACTACCAGCCGAGATTGGAAGCATCCAAGAGTATTTACAGTTCAGAAGAAGATGGAAACAAGGTTGTTTCCAAGAAAACTACCCCATCCCATAACCCTGCAATAGAAATCATAACAATCACTCCTTCAAATGAAACCTACAGTTACCAGATATGGGAAAACCCAACTATCATAGTCTCTTCCTACTGGCAAACACTGCAACAACGTCTATGTCAAGGTAAGTTCTGAAGTGCTGACCGGAGTCGAGCTTGGATATTATAGATTAAGGTAAATTCATACATGAAGCAAGGGGTGGGCGTGCGCCAGATAATGAAGTCCAGAGATTGATATTGGATTTTGAAAGAAAGTCTTTATTATCAATTCTTCATTTTCTTACGATATAGAAACATTAAACTCAGCTTCGCATAGGATCTGGATCACAGAGGCGTCACCTGACGGTTGATGCCAGGTCTTGTTGCGCAGGACTTGTAATATATTTGAAACTAGCGTGAGGTGCAGAAGCATTAGTCCGCCGTCGTTTTCTCTTTGTTGTATTAAATTCATATATGACCCTCCTAGCCATCACAAAAACAAATACCATGACACTTGACGGTCGAGCAGCGCACTGTAGTTCAAACAAGCTGCAAATTAATGCCCTTATATTGTTGACCCGCTTAAACTTAAATAAGGAAGAGCCAATACAGGTCATGTCTGGCAATACTGTACCATTCCAAAGCAACAAGCCACCTATCATCAACTGAACAGGCATGGAATAACTGAAGACACCTGCCACATGCCACTGGCTATGACGGCAGGTTCCAAATAACTACATACTGGGACAGCTTCACCACATCTCACTATGACAATCATACAAGGGATGACTGTAATGAAGTTCGTATCAGAAGATCTCCTGATCACCTCTCTGTCCCACCGATGCCTGCTCAGGACCAAAGCAAAATCTCAGAATGGGCAACCCAGTGCGTAACCAGCTTTGTGGGCAGCTCAAAACCGCCAGCTTCCTGAAAACCATAAACTGCATGTCTCTCTCCAATACTTCTTTACCCATCACACTG
Organism: Triturus cristatus; assembly: GCF_964204655.1. Taxonomy (NCBI): domain Eukaryota; kingdom Metazoa; phylum Chordata; class Amphibia; order Caudata; family Salamandridae; genus Triturus; species Triturus cristatus. The sequence continues at coordinate 665,188,707 of NC_140589.1, read as the reverse complement.
GTAAGCACTGCATACCATAACATGATAATTGCACCAGAGTAGTCATTGCTCACAACATGGAAACACTTCCCACAAATTAAAAAAACAAAGACAACACTTTTACAACCACACACTCTACCTGGAGTAGCATACTACCCATGTAAGCAAGGGTTTCAGCGCCAAACACAGGGGCAGTAAATGTGATATAAATATTACAGTATGATACACATGTTCAAATAAAGCTGGGATTCAAGTTAAGTTTTGAGAAAGATTAACAGGTTTTATTGTTTGTATTTGCCGTATTTGAATCGCCTAATAAGCAGGAATGCCTTGCCTAAATATTGCATTTAGCAATGTATCTACTGTTCAGAAAGAATAAATAAGTCCTCTTTTTTTCTCACTGTTTAGACTATCCAAGTCCTATTGATTCCTTACTTTTCTTGGACTTACCTTATGCACAATATTGTTTTTACTTTAGTAAATCTGGATGCGGAAGACAGTAAACAGTAAAAATGAACCAATTTTCTCTGCTGGCCCCTGTGACACGTTGATGCATAGAGCAGTTACCCAAGAGGACAAGAAAATCCAATTTGCCCGGATCTAAAGCGCCAGGAAACCCAATTTTCCAAAGAAGAATATGTATGTTCCTGCTTGAAAGAAGAAAATGTAAATCTGGCGACGAATGACGTTTTGGAAACGCCACCCCAGAGGGAAGGCCGAAGAGGCTTCTGCGTTCAGACAGGACTTGAATGCGGAACACAGCTATAGCCCCCAACGGAATACTTTTACCGCCCCCCCTCCCCCCACCCCGTCCATTCTACATCGACGGCGGAAGTGCTGGTGTGATAGAGCTTGGTCTTTCATTTAAACCACCTTTCTGTGTGATATTGCTTCTCCTGAGAAGTAGATGATGCCTCCTTTATAAATCGCCTGAAAAACGCACTAGCAGCTTAAAAATCATTACTCAAAAAGTGGCGGGGTTTGCCCGGTGAACCACAGGGAATATGGATCAGAAATCTTACATTTTCCAGCAATTTTGTGTAGCATTCTAAATTAACATTTCAGCCAATAAAAAAGCAGTTTGGAAACCGGTAGAACACAGCACAAGAATTCCGGGATAAAGTAGAAATTACGGGGTACCAAAAGGTGGTCGCATAAGGTGGATGGAAGTACAGGAGAAAGGGTCAGGCAGGAAGTAAAGAAGGGTAGTTGATGGGGTAGGAGTGAAATTGATGAAGATGGCCGAAAACAGTCCAGGGAAACTCAATAAATGTGAATTAGCGTAAGGTGGGGACAAGGGAGATGGAAGTATACACTGGGAGACCCACAGAGGAGTTGCAAGACATGAAGAAAGAACAGTAGAAGACAGGAGGCTGCAAAAATCAAAGTGGGCTGAGCATTGGAATTAAGCTGGACAAGAGAAGATAACAGGAGGCAGTAGGAATTAGGGAGAAGAAATATAGATGGGGAGAGCAGTGGGCCAGAGAAATCATGATACAGAAGGAAAAATGAATTTTTCATAGTGCCAACACATCAACTAACAGAGACTTCAGAGGCCTGTGTGGCAATGCAACATTACAGAAGTGACATATGACAGAGCAATCATGAATGCCATGCGCTTGGCTACACAAAGTATGTCTCTGCTTCAAGGGTCATAGCTCATGTATTACAGTTAGTTTCAATGCACTCTTGAATGGATTCCTATAAAACCAGCAGCAGCAGATTTTGATGACCTTCAGGGAGACCCATTTCCAAATTTCCCAAAAATAGAAAAACAAACCGATAGTTTGCAGTCTGATTCTGAGGATAACCATCATAATGATGGAAATAAGTTGAAAATGATTGAATTAAAACGCATGCCCAAAAGAAGAAAGGGGGGAAATGGACAGAGGTTCTCCTACTGGATTGAAACGGAATAAACCACTCAACGTGGAGGGAATCGTGAATGAGGCCTCATTTCCGATTCACGACGTTTTTTGGCCCTTGCTGGCTTCATTCCAGCACCCACTACTGACTATTGCAGGTTTCCCACACAAGTCAACTTTGGCTCATGGACCTGTTACTGCCTACTCCACCCTGTTCACGTCTTCGACACCCAGACCAGGAAACTGTCCTTGGTGCACAGTGCGGCCACACCTGCTGCTCTCTTCAGCTGATTTATTCCGTTCTGACTTTGGAATTCTTGGATCTCCATCTGGGACACTGCAGATGTCCAGCATATTTACCGCATGTAATATGCTCCTTCAGTTTCCTTCAAGATAGCTCATAGGTGGACTTTCTGTTGTTCTAGTTCCCAAAATCACCTCCTGCTTGAATGATAAGTGACACAGGATCAGCTCAGTGCTCTATCATGCTCTCTGTCCTGATGATGGAGTGTTGAAACACCACTGACATTTACAACCACAATGACGTCCTTCATGAACTCATTCAACAGAGAGCATAAGGATTATAATAATTTGTACTCAATTTCAAACCACGCTCTGACAATCATTCCCCTTTTTTACATTCTGTCTGTGTTACATGCTTTTATATTATGTGCGCTCTAATCACATTTTCGGACTATGAGCTTTTTATGCCATCACTAACACTGTGCGTTCACCATCACATTTGAGCACTAATTTTCATGTCTGCAGTCTGTTTCTTGTTTATTTTTTAACTATAAAACTAATATGTTTCCCTCTATCTATGGCCTAATCTGCATTTTCTTCACATTTGGTGCATTGGGATAGACTTCTTTGGACTATCCCTTACTATGAACAATTGATTTATTTTTGTTATATTGAATGTTACCTAGCTGGACCTTGTTGTTATGATACCTACCTAGGTCCAACTTGCGTCTACAAGTTGCTCCTGTGGTTTTTAGGTCGAGCCTAGTGGCAGCGTGCATGCACTGCTTGCTTTGCAAGGCATGCTGTATTAGGTTATGCAGTGCAAGCCCTGCCCACTCTCCGCCCATATTTGTCATTGACTTGTGTCATTGTCCTTCGAAAATACTGGCTTCTGATTTGTACATAGGCTTGTTAGTCCTGCCTTGGTACCGCCTTGTCTGCATTGGTTAACGCCCATAACAACTGGACCTGTTTTCTTGGCTCGTTACACGGTCTCCGTTATTTATTGGGTGAGCACTATTTTTTTAAATGGTCTTTCCTTATTCCAGCGCGGTCTACTTTCACTTTAGCGGCCGCGCTGCTTTATTTAATTAATTCAGTGCGCGGTCCGTATCAGTTCAGTATAGCACATACAAACAAGCATTTGCAATGCAACAGGTCTCCCATTAACGCGAGTTTAAGCTATCAGCACTGTAAATGACAATGCCTTATATTTATGTTTTGGTTTTTGAAGCATAAATAAAAGGCATTGTCATTTACAATGCCAATAGCTCAAATTCACGTAAATACGAGACCTATTGCATTGCAAATGCTTGTTATATACTTCTTAATATGGGATTACTTGGTAGGCAAAAGCTGAAGGTGTGATCAGATCATATAGCCAGCACAAAATATGATGAGACTGCGATGAATGGGGATTGAATTGACATGTACGTAAGTCTGGTATGCATTGCACGTAAGAAAGAAACGTGCCTTTCAGCTAAAGGAAAACTTTGAAACCGATTTACCGACACCACCGAGAAGTTAAACTACAAAAAAGCAAGTGTTTTCCAAAATGCCCCAAATTGTAGTTGAGTCATTAAAAAAAGGTACAGACATATAGTACTATGATTGTTTTGTGAACTGAACACACAGCAAGATGTTTGGGTGTGAGTCAAAACACGCTATTCAGACACAAGAGAGGCATGGGTTGGTCGCCTTTATCGTTATCAAAATGAAAACGTCCTGTTTATTCACAGTCTTGTGAAGACCCGGTGCGTTCTGAAACAATAAGATATTTCTTACAGGCAGGTTCTTATGCCACGGAGCTGTGACAAGCTGTTACAGTACATATAAAGGGGGTTTTATTATAATGAAAACTTTTAAACATTTTACCAAGCCCAGTCCCTTACATCAAGGAGAATTTATTTGGCAGAGAACTCTTCGACCAAGTACAAAAAACAAAGCACAGTCCAATACAAACAACTAAAATCCTTTCTATGGAAAGCGACATCATAAAATGCGCCTTGGCGGTCCATGAAAAAGGCAGTGTTTCGAGCCCGTTCCAAGATAGATTTCATTAAGGAACTGTGAGGTAGCAGATAACACTTTCACACTTTTGGTAGTGGATAACAGATGGCAGCCTCGCGTGGCTCTCTAATTTCGTAATCGTTTCAATTCCTTCCATAATGATAAAATTGGTGCATAAATAGAAAGTAATCTGTGACTTCTAGGGGTCTCCGCACAGCACAGCAGGACATATCTTCTGGCAGGAGCGCCAGATGGCAGTTGCTATAACCAGATTTGAGTGACAACCTTCCTCGTCTGGCTAGGCGTTTACTTGGTCAAGGCAACCAACCGGGCTTGTTGCGCGTTTCATTTCCTTCTAACAGCTGCCATCTTACTCGTGAGTAAGAGGTGTGGAGGTGTGCAGCTTTCCTCGTGCAAGGGCTATAATAGGTTTTCTTGGCTAACAAAACATAACAACTCTTCAATCCCAACTATATCATCTTATCCTGCAATCAATCAATCAATCCAGGTCATTCTTAATGATGGAAGCTAAAGAAACTCCTAGTGTGCTCTCTCACTTAGGCAAGAGTTACTGGTTTCTACCATGCATCCAACAAGGCCTAGATAAACTGCATAACTGCCTATCACTGTAGCACTTGCCACCAAGACACCGACAAGGCTCACCAGCCTGTCCACACTTTCATCACCCAGGCAAGATACCAAAACACGTATCACAGATGTTCTTCTCCCATACCTAACAGATTAGTGACCCAAGTAATGCAGGTCTACTCAGGTCCTGGGATACATAGGACCACTAAATTATTTGGCTTAGGCTCAAAAAGTGCATGTTGACGTGTCCTTTTGGCACGTTTTCTCGGTGTACTGTTTCTCCCTTTATATACCTACAGGGATATACATGCGTGAAAATATGCATGTTTGCTGCATTGAGGAACAAACATTTGCAAAGCCAACAGGTCTCACCTTTCCGTCCTAACAGCTTTGCACCTGCTATTTCCGATGCGCCACAATATCGGGGAATAATTCTTTTTTTTAAAAAATGTGCAATGAAGTGACTGCTGTTGCCAGTCCCATCATGCAGTCGGCACACACATGCATCACCACGCATGCACACCATTTTCCTCTTTATGGTGTACTAGGTGGAGGAGGTAAGGAAAAGCAGCACACGAGGAAGAGAGCCACACAGGAGGCAGGCAAATAGGTACCAATAGAGAGAATAGCAAGGAGCACATGGTTGGGGGAGAAGTACACTAGAGAGAAACTGAGCAGCACACAAGAGAGAGAAACAAACGGGGTGGTAGAAGAGGCGCCAGAGCGAGAGAGATCCACACAGAGGGCAGGGGAGTTTGAAGGAAGAAGCATATGAGATAGAGAGAGAGAGCAGTATGAAGGTGGGGGATTAAGCACAGGAGGAAGGGAGGTGGAAAACACATTCACTCTCATGGACTGCTTAACCAAAGAGAACACAGCCGTTTCCTAAAAGTGAGCGGCAGAAGAAGACGAGTAAGCCAGTCAGGGGTGGTAAGGAGACTGTGTTTGATAGGAGGAAGAAACACCAGAAGAGTTAGACAAGCCAACAAATAAGTAGCAAGCAAATGAGAGTGACTATAAAGCCAACCATTGATGGTAAGCAATGGGTGGGTTGAAAGCCCCAGCATAAGTCCTTTATAAGCCTACGACAGGTCTTTCACAACCAGACAGCTTGGGCAGTCTACTAGGCAAGACCTTAAAATTGATGTTGACTGCTTCAGGCACAGAGTAAATGGTCTTTTAGGCTGGGAGATTATCTGCAACTCTTAAGGAGATAGAAAATGAGAACGGGTGCAGCTTGAAGCTAGTGTGATCAACTAGGGTCAAATGAGGCAGCATGTTTGAAGCACTATTTGCATCATAGGGGTGAGCGGGAACCCTACCATACAGGGTTATATGACCTCAAAAGAGAAAAAGCACCATTTAGTCGGCTAACTCCATGACTAAACAAGGAGACATTATAACAGCACTTAATTTATTTTTCAGTGGACAACAGGTTTTCCTGTTGATATCAACTCCTGTAGCTACACATCACAAGCATTGTGGTGGAGCCTAATATAAATGTCTAAGCATGTTCTACTCTGGCAAGATAAATAGCAACCCCACAGGTTTTTTTTTGGGGGGGGGGGGCAAACCAAATCAAGCTCGAAGTTGGACATTTATGTAAGCTTATGAACATTCATGGGGGATCCAGAAGGTACTTCAAGAAGACTGTTGGAACAAGATGGAACTTAAAAAAGGTGTTGCCTCAGGGTCCACCAGAACTGAGGTATCAGGGAAGATATTTATTTTGCTCATGCACTTCTTCGAGACAACTATCTTCACCATAGACACACAAGAAGGAGCTCACTATACCTTTAATCCATCAGTGATCAGCATTCCTATTAGTACCTCCATACTGCTCAATGTGAAATATTGATAATATGACAAAGACTGAAGAATCTATATAATGAGGTCGGATGTACTACCTGTGAACTACCTGTGAGTAGCGAGAATATTAATTTGTGCCTTGAATAAGCACGTTTTTTTCTTGTGAAACATGTGTTTGCTACGTTGTATATGTTGATCTGTTTGGATGTATTTTGCAGACGCCAATAAGCTAGAATCGCAGCTGTTTTGCAAATGTTCGAATGATTGGTTATACGTAGCATATCAAAGAAGCTAACGTTCAGGAATTGCAACTTTTTGGTTGTTTGTTGAACACCTGTGACAAAAAGGGACTCAAACACAAAAAAGATTTTTTAAAATATTTTTTACATTGTCTTACGGAACAGAATAACTCACAATATATAGCTTATACTTATATGATGCTGCTGCAAAACTGTTTCCTTACATTTGAACATTAATGTTATGAATCATGAAGATCCTTTCGCTAGAAAAACAGATTAAACACATCTTAGCTCAGAAAAAAGGACTTGAAGCTCAAGGAAATGGCTCTCTCCAGGCACATCATGCTCTTTGGAACATTCAAAGAGTATCCGGATGGTACTTGAAGAACTATGATGTAACAACATTGAACTAAAAAAACTGGTTGTCTCAGGGTCCACCAGAACAGTGCTTAAAACAGGAAGGGACAGAATTTCATATTGATTTGCTGAAGACAGGATCTTCTTGTGTGTCCCAATAATAGGCTGCCAGGCACTCATGTGAAAGCTGGCATTAGCTACATGCAGGCAGAAGGCCATCAAGCAGACTGTCCGGTGAGACCAAGTGGACGGCATATTGTGAAATGGATGCCTGCTTCAGTGATGTGGTAGGTCATCAGCAGGGACAAAAAGAGCTAATTTAGCCCTTGCTATAAGGCCGATACTGTGGCCTGATGCCTTTGAGTTAAACACTGAACAGACATGAACTAGATAACAGAAACAATATCCGGGTGAAATGGTGTCCAGAAACAGCAGTGGTCTGTGAAATGGAAACAACATTCTTTGTCAGTCATCTAGGTAGGGGAGTCAGTGTACCTCATATGGTTGATGTGCACTGGCAAACCAGCCAGTACTTTGGAAAAGACACCTGGAACAGACATGATGGAAGGACCCTGCATAACAGTGTGATGGTGGAAAGATCATGTATAACAGTGTACTACGTTTTTTCCCTTTTTGAACTTTTTTACAAACTTTGGAAAGCTCACAAAACCTGTGATGTATATATTTTGGGAACTTTTTTGCACAGTGGCTTTAATGCAATATTTCACATTCAGTGGGATATGCCTTTAACAGAATAGCTTTGGAAAGAAAACTGTTCTACAATCAATGTTTTTTGAGAATTGCAAAAATGTGCAAACCTCATGGAATGCTAAGTGTGGAAATTCCACCGGGTTTTACAGCACTTATATAATGAAAGCGCTGGCTATCTGCCTTCTTTATGGCTTAACCACAAATAGTGCTATTACAAAACTCATTCAAACCAGTGCTTTTAGCTCCAATTATGAGTGGCTACAAAAACGCCCAACTTTTTGCGTCACCAGAAAAAATGATGGACTGCCTAAACACTACCAGCACATACCAATGGCATTATGTGTGCTATTCAAATGGCGTGGACTATGCAACTGAATCTCATTTAAATACACAGTATGAATAATTAACTGTTGTGGCTAGCTTGAGAACCCGGCGTCAACGTTGCCCCTGTATTGTTTCACTGTGTGTGCATAGTTGCGATAAACTGCACTATGTTGGAAACCCGTAGCGCCAACTGCAAACTAAGCTGTTCCAAGGCACTGCAGCAGATGCCAAAACTCCACCGGGAAAAGCTAGCTTTGCCGCCTGGCTGGTTTTTTACCGCCACCACCGGTAGTCTCAGCCGTCACAAAAATAAGCAGAATTACCTACAGCCAGTATTTTTACCCCCCGTCTCTGTACATACTTCAAACAGCAAATATAAATAGAAAGTCCTTCTAAATGTGTTCTAGAGCTGCAGAAATGAACCTGATTAATAATTGAAGTAAACCAAGGCAGAAAAGTCCTATTATGAATAAATACCTACGATTTTGATTAAAGTCCTATTTAGTATCATGTATGGGCCTCTTCAGACATCAGCCGGACGGTATGTTTCTCGTACAAAGGTAACAACCCTAGGATCCGCAAGGAGGCAGCCGTTCTAGAACATATGGGCTTTGAGGCCTGACAAATGCTCATCAGAGAACGAATTTTGAGGAGGAATAGTAGCAAGACATTCTACAGCTGTGGTTCGGCGACATCTGCCTTCTCTGGAACATCCAAAACGAAATGATCAGCAGAAACACCCGACCAGGTGTTTAGCGCCAAATATTCCTTTAACAAGTTGCGACTAATTCACAAAGACATTTAAACGTCAGAGAGAGTAGTTTAGATTCAACTCACGGACAAGGTGGTAGACAACTAATCGATCTAAGGAAGGCATGAACAAGATCAGACTGCCCGTAGTATGGTCTTCAATAAACAAACCTCCAAACTCCTCTCTGAAAGTCTACCGAGCTTTGCTCTCAAACAGGAAATACCGTTTTTGGAATCCATCTTTATAAACAAGTCTTCCTCACAATGATCTATAAATGTCACCACCTTCCCCGCGCATCCCCCCTTCCGCAGTACGTTAACAAGTGTTTTCAGTCCAGTATCAAGGTGCAAGCAGTGAGTATGAAGCGTAGTGTTTACGTTCTAGGCATTTACGCGTAATGGCATCAAAGGGGAAACGTCACGTTCTACCACGGCTTCACTTCCGGAAGGTCTCCTACAGCACTGCACGCGGCAGGCTTGCCGCCAGCGTAGCATCTTTTACTTCCGCTTTGTTCAACTGGCAGAAAATTGCACCTGTTTTTATTATTTCAAACAGCATGGGGTACCCGAAACTTGCCTCGTGAGATTATCAGGGCATCCTGTTGTTCTGTAACAAGCAGACTATTACTGAATGTGTTCAGCTTTGTAAGACACGATGGCGACACCTGCAGCTCTGCAATGCACCGATAGAGGCACTTCATGTACACAGCTGATCTTATGTTAGCATGGTGGGCTGGACAGAGAAAAATACCGCCCACTCAATAGTCTCTTCAGTGACCAGAGTTTGCCAAGCTTAAAACATGATTGTTTACGTTTTGTGTTGTGCCCTCAGTGTGACTGCGTAGCTTCTTAGCCACTAAGGACTCACCATCATCCACAAGAAATTATTTTGGAAACTCCAATAGTTATAAACAGGGACTGCAATTTTCTTCCACTTGATGCTCAGTCTCTTGACCCATTGGTGAATCTATGAAGAAATGGAGAGAATATAACACTCCATTCAGCACTAGCAAACCCCCATCGGTCCTGTGCCGAAAAGGGATAGGCAATGATAACATTCAATATGTGTACATCTATAGCCAAAGTGGAGGTGAGTGGCTAACGCATGAGTAGGAAAGGTGTGAAAGGTGCACTAAACAACACGCAGAAACATTCTGGGACCTTACTCTACCCGTCTCCCACCAGTACTGGGAAGATGGTACAAACCTGTCAAACTCTAGCTCTCCGGCATTTGATGATTTCCTATCAATCTTCATGTGGATCTCTGATCTCCTGCAACCGTGGTCCACGGTACACAAGCAATCTGTCCTTATGTATTCAATTTGTGGCAAAGTGATTTGTACCGGAGAGAAGGTAGGGAAGAGCACACTGCGCTGCATGTTCTTAGCCACCTCTAAAACAGAACTTCAGTTCATATAGATTCTCAAAACGTCCCCTCTCTGCAGCTGCTTAAGTGCTGGTACATAGGGGTCTGCCCTCTCCTTTTCTTCCACCTGCTCAAACACTTTATTGCAGCAGCTAAATGTTTTGTCAACTAAAGAACCATTTCATACGCTTAGCTAGATTTTATATTTGAATCCACTTACATTGCTGTTTTATCCTTGTCAAATTGCAAGCTTGATCACTTCAGGCTGTCCAGCAACATTTCTTATTTAGTCAGGAGGCCCGAAATACGGTAGGAAAAGAGAATGGGGTCACACCATCCATCCATCCTACCGGAGTTGCTAGTAAGGGTGCAAATCTACAAATCGCCACCGCCAATAACTCACTCACAGAACACAAGGGCTCTCCGCTAAGCAAATCCTGCTCCTGCACCATGGTGCTGGGGATGGGTAGCGAAATGCCCTACACACTGGAGACTCTTTGCTGACAGCTGTCTATCACTTCTGGACTAGGACGAAAAAATGCAGAAGGCAATGAAGAGCAGCAGGTCAGGAGGGATGTGGTTTGCAGCGCGGGATGGGCCTGCTCAAGGCAAACCTTTGGTATACAAGATTTGAAAAGTTTGCATGACTAAATGTGTCATAATATTCAGTCATATAGCCCGTTCAGTAATGCTAGATGAAGACAGACCAGAAACCTAAGCCACAGCTATTCTGGTTTCCACTACATACGGTGCGGTGCTCTGTTAAAAGCAAAAAGTAATGTATTTGTCTTAGAACAATGAGCTTCAAAGACCTTCCTGCATATATTTGGTGGAATAAATTAATTCAATTATCCTTCCACGGAAATATGAGCTCTTTATTGGCACTTCCCTCAAGAACCACGGAGAGTTGTTTTAAAGGAACGTAGCACAGAAGCATGGGTTGGTGGCCCATCGGGCAGCAGCAATGTGTAACAGAAATGTAGTCTCACAAGCAGCAATGTGGCTGCATTCTAAAGGAACTCAGGTCACAACTGGGTGTAACTAAACAATATCCTGAGTATTTCTCACAGGGAGTATGGCCGTAGAAACCACCTTGAAGCATGGGTGATTCTCATCGCAATGGGGTACTTGAAGTTGGAGGCGAATGAATGCTGGCGCTCTGTATCCCGCCTTAAAGAGGACCAAACACAACCCCAAAGTCATTGAAGGAAGAGGCCAGAAGTCCCACTGTCAGTGCTGGTTGAGGACCTGCAGATAGAACATATTTTCTTTGTGAAGAGTCTGACCTGCCAAGATACCGCAGGCTGTAACCTATCCATGCTGGTGACACACAAGAATTTTGCATGACTTTGGGGCTACCTAAAGCCTCCTTCGTTCGAAGCATTGTGTTTAAATATGTACTGGTACACAGCACTTGAGGTGGCAACATACACAAGAATAAGGTACCTCAATAACTGGCAGAAGATATTGGACCCTGGATACACAATTTAGGCCTTAATTGAACTTTAGTGTGCAATCAGATAAAGCACTATTAGGTTGACTGTTGGTGCTAGAAATAATGACTTATTGTATTGAATCAGCTTTAATTTTAAATGTTTTTTTAGAGTTTTATATAGCGCGAACTAGACCCGAGTAATCGGGTATCAGAGTGCTTTACATGAGCACCAGTTTCATTACAGATGGACACATTCATTTTTAGGTCTCGGCTGGCGTAGGCTGCGCAGACATGCGCAGTCGCGAGATTTAGTGTTAGCAGGGTATTTTCAGTAAGGGACTTTAAGCCACGCCCCTCTGTTCCATTGGCTGGTGTCACCGTTTATGCTAAACGGTGGACTGCCATTGGAACAGAGGTGTCTATGACGTTTTTGCTTTGCTTTTCGAGCCGTCCCATTTAGACAGACTCGTTTGCTTTACTTTTGCCGTAAAAGCATTTGTTATCGTTTTATTGCGATGTTGATGGCCGCCATTCCGTGGAAACTACCACACTGATGCCGAGAAGAACGTTTCCTTCATGGTGAGGGGGGCGGAACCAAAGCCTTGCCGAAAGGGGCTAACTACACATGAATATTTACATCAACCGAGAAAACAGCCACTAAATTCAGACATTTACCATTTACGTATATGAAATTACACGACGACACAGTTTAATTCCGTGGAAACTACCCCATTGATGCCGAGAAGAACGTTTCCTTCATGGTGAGGGGGGCGGAACCAAAGCCTTGCCGAAAGGGGCTAACTACACGTGAATATTTACATCAACCGAGAAAACAGCCACTAAATTCGGACATTTACAATTTACGTATATGAAATTACACAACAACACATTTTAATTGTATTTTAAAGTTACGAGTCTAATCCCTACAAATAATTATTCAATAATAAAGCAACTTTTTACATAATTCGTTATTAGGGCATTACGGCATTGTCAAAATTTGATTTTTAAATAGGTACCTATAGTTTCCCAATTCATAATGGAGCTCTCGTTCTGCACTGAGAACAAATGTAACTCTAAAATGGCCGTATAGTGTCTAATGTTTTATGAAAAGGCGTATTAGCTTGTCCCTCCTTTAATTTTAGCTTCTACCGTGGGAGTGCGGTGACGTTACATGCTGGCGTTTGGCGAGCGGCCATCTTTCGCACCCTCTGTGTCTCGCTGGTTGTGTCTTTCGGGCAGCGGTTGTTGCTGCAGAGACCGGGCCTTGTGCAGTGGAGCGGGGGACCGCTGTACAGTAAGAACAGCAGGGAAGGTGAGGCATGTTTAGGGGTACATTGTTGGGGAGACTGGAGTTATATTAGGGGGTTGGGGGAAGAAATTGGCGAACAAGGAAGGAGGCCCTTGAACCCTCTGTGACTTTTAATCAATGCCCATCTCTTTTGTGTCGCTTGTCATCTACTTCACGCTACCTATCCCAGCACTCACTATCCTTTCACTGTGGCGTGCCTGTTTATCTTTGTGTGTCACCCGTTTGCCGTCATTTCCACTCACCTTCACGTCTTCGAAAGATGCAGGTATGCGATTGTGAAGAAGCCGGAAAGGTTCTTAAACGCTAATAGTCATCTTCTTGCTGCCGATTACCTCCCCCCCCCCCCCCCCCCCTTTGGTCACAGTTTCAATTAAGACATTATCTGCCAATCTCTGAAAGTGATAAGCACGTGACTGAAAGGTGTCAGTGTGTGTGACTGTTGAGCATCTTTGGCAGGTGCTATCCTTTACGTTTTGGTTCAAATTAGAAGCTGCAGGCACGTTCAGTGATGATCAATGACGAAAATTTGACTCTCCTGCATATGTAAATACAACTCCGTGGCATCCAGCTGCTGATAAAGCCAGAATAAAATGCTACGGTCTGGGGAACAGACTTTAAAAATATCCTAAAACAAATAATTGGTTCTCTCTCAACCTTGGATGATAACGGCTTATTTGGGAAAAGGGGGCACAATGGCCCGTTGTGTCTACCTATAGCAGCCTATAACGTCTTCCCTACCCTGACTGAGTGCTTGATTGTGCGATGTCATAATAGACTAGAGACCAAGCCTTCACGGCCTATCAGAATGTTTGAGTATGTGACGTCACAATGGGATTCTCCTGCGTCTTCACTATCCGGTCTGGGCACATTTGACGTCACAGTGAAACGCTCCAGTAAGAATGTTTGATTGTGCGATGTCATAATAGACTAGAGGCTGTCCAAGCCTTCCTGGCCTATCAGAATGTTTGAGTATGTGACGTCACAATGGGATTCTCCTGCATCTTCACTATCCTGTCTGGGCGCATTTGACGTCACATTGAAACGCTCCAGTAAGAATGTTTGATTGTGCGATGTCATAATAGCCAAGAAGATCTAAAAGCTTTTCTGTCCTATTATGTTTGACTATGTGACGTCACAACTTGATCTCCTGCGTTTTAAGTATACTGTCTGAGTGTTTGTGACGCCACAGTGAAACGCTCCTCTGCTTTTACTATCCTGACTGTGTTCACGTGATGTCACACTGAACGCCAATCCTCCCCCTCCCCATCTTCCCTATCCTGAGTGAGTGCTTGATTTTGCGATGTCATAATAGACTAGAGACCAAGCCTTCACGGCCAATCACAATGCTTGATACTGTGACATCACAATAAATGGGTTGCCCTCCTGCCTTCACTGACCTAATACTGCGATTGATTGTGTAATGTCGGCAGCATCACTGTAGGTGTCATCAGTTGCAGAGAGTCCTTCTAGCTGCCTCATTCCCTGTGAGGTTCCTCTGACATGGAATCTGTAATAAATGTTTCAAATGTGCTTGTTTTCCTGTTGGTCCTAGAAAGAATTCAGTGTGTTGTGAAGCTTCTTTGTGGCGCTGCGCACTTTCACATTTTCAGAGTCACACCGGACCCTCTATCACACGTCTCTGCACAAGATGATGGTCTCAAGTGCTAATGAAACAAGCATTTGCAATGCAATAGGTCTCGCCTTTGCGAGAGTTTGAGCTATTGGCATTGTAAATGACAATGCCTTTTATTTATGTAATTTGAAAACCTGCAAGCGGTGTGTAAACACACACTTTGTACTTTATAGTTGTTGCTTACAAGGCTGGCAGCAACTGCGCCTCTTTTACTGCCAGCTATTAGTACAAACTGCGTGTTTACGGACCGCTTACCGGTTTTCAAAACACATAAATAAAAGGCATTGTCATTTACAATGCCAATAGCTCAAACTCTCGCAAAGGCGAGACCTATTGCATTGCAAATGCTTGTTTTGTTAGGCACGGGGGGATTAAGCGATTTGCCCTGAATCACAGGATATTGAGCGTCGTTGCCAAGACTCGATCCCGGTTCCCCAGCTTTAAAGTCGACCGCTCTAGCTGTAAGGCTACGCTACATCCTCTGCCCAATGTATACCATTGTGTGGAAGTGTTCAAGAATTTGTAAAACTGAACTTTTCTGCTGCAGGAGTTGTGAGTGAGATTCACTGTCACACCGCAGTTTTGTTGCTATAAAACAATTAGGTTGTTGAAAAAAGAGAGAAAGAAGACAATTTATCAAAATCATAAATACAAAAAAAAATGCACTTAAATCTGAATTCTGGTTCCAAGGATGAGGAGTCTGATCATACCAGCTATTTACAACATCATAAAAACAGAGAGACACAATCAGTGTTAATGCAGACCTACAAAAAGCAAACAACTGCAGGTTAGAAGAAGTGTGAGGCCCCGATCAGGGATAGACAGTTTAAAAACACAACAAACAATCTACAACATCAGCGTCTCAAAGACTGTCTTAATCACAATATGTACAAGAACATTCCTTCCTTTTACAAGCCATCTTAGTAGAGGACATCATTGTTTCTCTCAAGGCACCTAAAAGGACTCCAAAGGTGGAGGTGCATTGACTTCTAGGGCCTTTGAAAGCATGCCCACAAGAAGACAGATTTCACACATGCTTTAAAAATCCTGTCCATTGACTGTGTGCAGATCTTAGCATTCCAGGAGTATGAATAGGGGATCTTGAACAATCAGAAGTACTAATCCACGCTTGAGCTATTAGCACGATGGTGGCCTGAAATATCTTTATACTGCCAGATACAATGGGCATCAGACAAACAAAGGGGGTAACCAACACACATTTCAATTTAACAGACATTGGTAACACTACCCTCGCAAGGAGTCTTACACTGGCCATATGCGGGAATACATTAAGGACATTTGCAGTGTGCAAAAAAATTAAAAAGCACCACACAAAAACACAGAATTGTCTCACTGTCCCATCTCATAAAGTATGCAGAAACACAAAAAAACGTCCATAATTGTAATAAGGGACTGCACGGCCAACAAAAATATACAGCTAAGGCAGGTACTGTCTCATTACAAAATCACAATATGTCATAACTATAGAGCGAAACAGAAATGCACCTCTTTTGCATACCTCTATGCCTATTCTATTCACAATTCTTTCAGATGATGAATTATTAGTGAGTAATCAATATTTCTACCATACAATTGTGTTCCTTTTCACTTTGGATGACGGGCTCTGAGTCACTCTTATAAATCCTGTCCAGGCTCAAAAGAAGTCTGCTTCAGATGCGGGTTTTTTGAGCCTAGCACCCATACTCTCAAAGGTGAACCTGTAATTTTGATTATCTACATATTAATGGTTGTTTATGTGTAATGCCAAGTGAGTTGGGCAGTAGCGGCTCCTGGAGTGAGTGCTGCGGGGTGGTGAGGCGGGGCAGTGGAGGGGCAAGGTGAGGGGTAGTAAACTCCGGCTCACGGCCGACCGGAGTAATGTAAACAAATAAAACTAATTTCATTGCGCGCGCTGCATCGCCATTTGGCATTTCACCGCGTGCAATGAAATTCGTTTTATTTATTTATTTATTTACATTACTCCAGTTGGCCATGAGCCGGAGTTTACTACCCCCCACCATGCCCATCCCCCACCCCACCCCACCGCACTCCCTCCAGGAACCGCTACTGGTGTTGGGTCTCTACTCAAGAACTCAATGAAAAGCACGTGGTCATCTGTTATGCCATCAACGGCATCCTTAAGAAGCCCAGGTGCCAAAACCTGCACTTCTTCTCATCCCAGACCAGAACAATTGGCAGCCTACCATCTTCAGAATCAACTTCATGCAAACCATTCCTTTGTGCTTTCCGAGGGGATCTGCACCCTGGAGGATTCAGGATGAGGTTCAGACAGAGAACCCAGGGTAACAATATATAGAATTCTAGTTAGTCCCATTGAACATCAAGAGATAGAACCAGGTTGAGAAACTAAAGTTTTTGCAGGCTCGAGGCACACTGGCGGGTTAACAAGGACGCAAGTCAAAAAGTGTGCCCCAAATAATCAAATGGGGTATATCTGACGATGCTTTATTATTGCTTCAGAGCTCCGAAGTAAGATGACAACTGGTGCATTAAAAACACCTAAATAATTTCAACATCCTTTGCGCATTTACTACCGGCCTCTAATTAGCTTAAAGTGCATTTCTTTCGAGATTATGGACACTAAGTTTCCCATCACTTGAAAGCAACTGCTGCTTATCCTTGATATTGACGCCAGCCCTTCTGTCCTTGCCAACTCTCCTCCTCATATGTGTTCATTACTTTTTTAAAGTAAAGTATGGCCTCTCATCCAGGCCCCTAGGTAGCCACTTAACCCGGCTCAATTCCAGAGTCAGGGTATTACTACTGGAGTTGTAAGGAAGCCAGGCCTTGGTGATGGTGAATAGAGGACTCCAAAGCAGAAATTAAGGAAAAGCAGCAATCATGAGAGTGTTAGAGAGAAAACACACAAAGATGTGACCAGTCATGGTAGTCGATCCTAAACGAATAGTGCTCAATATTCTGGTGACAGGCCAAAGAAAGATTATGTTAGTCACTCAGATTTATTGTCTTTGGCACACAAGTGGCAACGGAGAAGACCTCGAGATATTGTGAGCTTGAGATATGGCTAGCTAGCGGTCCTGCGTGTGCCTACAAGAATAGGTGTTCCTTTGAACCTTTCTTCGTCCTGCATAGATTTCAGCTTCTTAACCATTTGGACTATACAGAGATGCTTTTGTGGAACCACCTGATTCTGTCACTTTGGAACAACAATAAAACAGCCATGCCACCCCCTCTAAAGAACTGGTAGTCATGGAAAGCCAGGGCTAGTGTTGGTGGCAAACACCATGTTTTTTTCTGGATGTCAGTTCATTTACCACGAGAAGACCTGGTAAAGATCTTTTTTAATTGCTACTCTCTGAAGAAGGCAACATACTCTGACATAACACCTCACAGATCCTGCTTCTTGCAGCAGAACTTCTAGAAAAAGCTTGGCTCAATCCTTTCCCATAAGATATTAAGTTTTTACTCATGTTCAATAGTTGGGGGACTTCACTTTTTTTGCAATCTGAGATATGGGGATCGGCGTTTTTTAAATTGTTGAGGAAAGCTTTTAAAGTCTGCTTTGACAGCACAGTTGCCTGCAAGACCTACTGTAACCCATAGAGTGGTACTTTGCTCTGACCAGAGGAGTATTTCTGTCTCACCTCCTGCTGTTGGCTGATAGGTGTATCATTCCCCCTCCTATGTAGTGTTGTGCTAGCCACTGTGAAGCCTAAGAGACGATTTTACATCTCATAAGTACACAGACTCATCGTGCCAATTATTCGCTCATGAGTACATTGTAATCAGAAAACTATCATGTTTTGTTTTCTTTTTAAACGTTGCAGCCTGGACTCAAAACCCAACACAGACTTATTGGCTTTGCCAATGCTTGTTTTAGGATCTGCCATGAATGCTTCCCGGCTCAAATGAGAAAGGGTGGTGATCTGCTTATTTTGTGCCTGTTCAATATGTAGAAGCATAAACTTAAAAAAAAATTTTTTTTAAAGGCATCTTGAATACTTTAAGTGCATCAAACAATATCGACCAAATAACTCAAGATACAGGTTAAAGTTAAAAAAATAACACCTTTAATAACATTTATAATACAGAAGACAGTAATGACAGTGCTTCCAAAGAAAATTCCAATATGTCTGAAATGTTAAATGTGCGTTCTTTGGTGCCATTAACACCATCATGAGTCACAAGATGACAGTCGCGTTTTTTTGTTCTGCTTTAAAACAATGCATCTTTGAAATACCAAGGACAAATGTTCAAAAGGCTTGCTGAGGGTAAAACAGGTAAAGAGAATAAAAAAACACGAACACTCCAAACCATATCTCAGATTTCCATACCTAATAACAACCATACTCAAAAGCCCTCGACCTAAAGCAGGCAGAGGAACAGTGCGTACCGCAAAAGAGGTCATGAAAAAGCTCGAGCCGTGAGCGTGGCTTACAGTACGTCACGGTGCGCGCGGCGCAGGAAGTGGGTGCGCCCCCTCTGTACTGTAACAACAACAATCCCTCTGCCCTCCTTAAGACCCCCCTCGCCGCGCCTATGTGACCACCTGCGCCGGTCTAAAAGGCAGCAGCCGGGCCCAGCCTCAAGGGCCACCCCTAGCCACACGCTTCACAAACTCACATACATACTTTTCAGGGCATCGTTGCTCCGTCAGGCAACAACTGTGGTAAAAATAGGCTCTAAAAATAAACGTACCAACAAACCAGCACCATAAAAAGCGTACTGACAGTTCAATTCCAGGCCACAGCCAATTAAAGAGTTCACTTCTCACACACACTGGTAAACAAACACCCGTCTAAATGGCTCACTGTACAGGGCTTAAATTTGAGCCACTGGCCCCCACCGGCCCTTATTTACCCCCATCAGATGTTTACCGAGTGCAAAAGCACAGATCGAAAAGGCGGAGGAAGAGAACGAGAGCAAAACCGTCACAAAGGGAGAAAAACAGGAGTTTGCAAGAGTGAGAAAAAGGGACGGAGTGTCTGGTGGAGGATTAAAGACTACCAGCCTTGGGATCTGGCGCACCGACATTTAATTTCACCGGCCGCCAGCTCCTTAGCAGAGCCTGGTGCACCGTCAC
Organism: Triturus cristatus; assembly: GCF_964204655.1. Taxonomy (NCBI): domain Eukaryota; kingdom Metazoa; phylum Chordata; class Amphibia; order Caudata; family Salamandridae; genus Triturus; species Triturus cristatus. The sequence goes on along the minus strand of NC_140589.1, from coordinate 665,169,024 downwards.
TGTTTCTTTCACAAATTAAGCATTGGAATTGCTTTGCTTATTATGGAAAACCCAGATAACAGTGGTGGCTTCTCTGCTAAGGCGGAGGAGCGTCACCCCACTACTTTGATACAGCAGAAGAAAGGAAAAAGTAAAATGATAATAACTAATGTTATTAGCATTTTATTTAGTCCTCCTGTTGCGGCAGCTTGCATGAGGAGGCGGGGGTGCAGAGCAGGGGTGGAGGGTACAACCCTCCTTAGTGCGCAATGACTGTTTGGTTGGCCCTCTCGGGCCGCCCAAAACAGTCATGCGCACTTTCCCTGTTTTCCATGCAGGCTGCATTACAGCCAGCATGGAGAACATACCCACCCTTCCAGCACCTGGCTGAGCGCCGTGTTATGGTGCTCAGAACAATCACAACGCTGCATTGCAGCGTTGTGATTGGCTGCGGGGAGCGTGGGAGCCCTGGCGCCTCCTGCTTCCTGTTTCTCCCAAGAAGGAAGAGGACGCAGGAGAAGTGGCGGCCGGCCGGGAGGTAAGTGATTTTTTTTTGGCACCCGATCCACTTCCTTTACCCGCCCCTTCTCCCCCACCCGCCCCACTGCAGTTGGGAGGTAGCAGCTGCTCGGCTGATAAAACACATAAGATAATTCAAAATTAGAATGTTAGCTGATTCCGTGGGCGTTCACCGATAATTAAAGGAGTACTTTGGGGAAGCTGTAACTGTTTCAGCTTTCTAATGATACTCATATCCTTTGATAGTTATAAACTCTTAAATAAAACAAGTGTCCATGTATACATGCCTAAAAATAATGCACTTTAAACATTTTATTTTTCTTGTTCCTCCGTGATGAAAATATTTTGCCATTGAGATAAAATCCCTTTCCTGACACCATCACAAAATGTGAAGACATGTCCACCCTGTTCCCACCCTGCACAGGGACCAGCTCCTACTCTTGCCGGGAGTAAATCGCCCCTAGGACACACAGTGGAAGTGTGTTGGCCAAACGTATTTTGGTAGGTAAGCAGTCCTTGAACACCCACAAACCACCTCGAGCAGATCTGCCCAGACTTTATGCTACATTATACTGGTGTACCCCTACATGTGAGCAAATTCATTTTCAATATTATGTTAAATTTTTTTAATAAGAAGTCAACACTTGTAAATAAAAGCTGTTTGTGCACTAATGTTTATCTTAGCAGGGCATATACCTTTGTGAATTAGTTCCTACATGGCTTAGACCAAACAAAATATTGTCGCCACCAAGAAGCTTAAATACATGAGCTGAATCGTTTTATGGCCACCATGTAGTCCTCAAATGAGAGGTCACATCTCAATTCCAGCTGAAAATCATTAGTCCCTAAAGTGGCGCTTTGTGCTAAAGAGCAATGGGATGAGTTGGCATAGAAACAAGACAATATTTCCACCAGAAAGAGAATGCTTCTGGACAGAGGGAAGCACCGATGGTGGAGTGAGGGAAGGCTTCTCTGTTCAGGATTATTTGCCAGTTTCTATGGAAATATCCGCACACAACTTAGCTTGTGGTCTGCGTTATATTATAAAATTATACTGAATTATTTGATCATTCATCCATCACTGAAAACGTCCATAACTTTAGCTCTTACCTTAGTTCTGAGGTGGAGAAAAAACACAATGTAGGGATAAAGATGAATGCTGCGGTGTCCTAAAATTCACAGGCAGGATTTGTGCCTACTCAATAACCCGAGACAAGCAACTCATGGAACACTGCCACCAGACCATAGCTAGATATTTAAGGCAAGTCCCTAAACAGGTTTAACATCACCGAATATTTTCAGACAGCTGTATCATAGCATAATTGTCTCAAACACCACTCTGATGTACCTGACTTTAGAGCCACGCACAATGTTGTGTTTGCAATGGAAAGTAAGCGCTAATCTCATAAAATGGTCCAAAGGGCTTCCCTGCAGCATTTACTTTTGACCATATCACAACACAACCTACTGTGAGCGCGCTCACCTTGCTTCTGAAACCCCAACGTACTCACAAAAAGAAAACGGGTGCCAGAGCGTTCTCGGCTATTGCACCCAAGATATGGAACCGGATGTCCGCCTAATATCCTCTACCTCCTCCTTTTCCAAAAAAGAAGCCAAATCTTTTCTACTGAAGAAGGTTTTACCTTAAGACAATATACCGGTCTCACTGATAATGTATAGTCAGCAAACTCTTATGGGGATTATCCCCTCCTATTACTGTCTTTATTCTAGACGAATCTGTGTTATACTGTTATACTTTATGATTTGTTTGATTCTTCACGCATGTATTTCTTGGTTTTAATGTTTTTGTCAGACCAAAGGTTACACTAATCCCGGTCATGTAAAGCGCTCTGATACCCACTAGGGTCACGCTCGTGCCATACAAAACTTTATAAATAAAAAATAAAATACTGTGTCAAAGCTTCTTGTTTCCTTTGTACAACGATTTCTGTATTACAGAGGACCACAGACCAGTGGGCTTCAAGCAAATATAAAAAGCTCACATTTGTATGGAGTCTGCGTTTGAAGAGAACTAACCTGGCACAGAGACGTGCTACTGTTACATCAGGCGATGTTGCCCACCGACTTCTGTCACAGCAGCCAAAAGGGGTGGGGGGTTGGGGGGGTGCACATTGGCCTGTTCCCATTTTCCCCCATTTACTTCAGCTACTAGTCTTCGGTGGAAAAGGCCCCGATCCTGGTTCCTTGATCTCTGGCTGAAAAGCCGAGGACTCACTGATCTCGGGCAAGGATCAGACAATTTTTACATCTCAATACCTCTCATTCTTGGACAAAGTGTCACAGAGACCCAAAGCATCTCAAGGAGCAATTGCACAACTCTACGTTAAGGCAGAAGAGACCAAATCCATAATGCTCCATTCACAGACATTTCTGCCTTAAAATTTGAGGTTGGTGGGTTTGAAGAAGCTGAACATAGCTTGTGGTAGTTTAATATTCTGGACAAATACTTTTGATATACATTACATTATGCATATGTTCATGCTTGCTCTTCCTCTCACATGCATATATTTATTCATTTCAGTGATAAACCTCTAGTCTCTTTCTCAATCGAACTTAGTTGAGGGTAAGTCCTTATTCAGGTTTGCACTTGCTAGAAATCACTCACAGTTCTATTCTACATAACATTGTTATCATCTGCATTGTTGACTTTCACCACGTATACTGACAGAGCAGTACAGGTGGGGCTAAGTGACAAAAATCATACATTTTTAGGTTCGAGTTGAAGATCACCCAGATTAACTAGAGCCAAAGACAAATTTGAACATGTACCTGAACGGTCCAAATAGCCAGCCATGTCGATTTTTAACTCAATACCACCTCTCAGGGGCATCGAGTACATATTTAGACTGGTTTGCTAGGTTTCTTACATGTTTTTAAATAATTATGCAATTTCAATTGCAGGAGATGTAGACTTGTTGCTTGAGGACATTCACATTAACTCTAATAGGACATTTATGACACCCAAGAGGTATTTGGTTTCTATCTGCCTAAACGTATCACACACTAAAAGACAGAAATCACATAAGACTGACCAAAGAAAGCAAAATGGTGATCACTGCCCTTACCGTTTAAACCCCTATGGTGTCATAGGATATTTGCAATAAAATAATGCTATTTCAGCGATATGCTTATAATTATGTAAATTTAATACGATTATTGGCGGGCTAAAGGACTCCAACCCAGAGGTCACTTGTTAAGATCATGGCACTTTTAACTCAAACTTTAACCCTTCTGGTACAGATAAAATGAGTAATATTCACTTGTATTTTTGTTAAAGTAAATTTGTTAGAGCTGCAGACGTTATTCCAGATACTTGTGCATCACCTGATTGGAAATTCACCGGCTGCTGGAGGGCCTGACTGTGCCTTGGCATATTGGGACATCATAATCAGTACACAAAAGAGGGAAAGCCTTACAACTGATGGACTCCTAGTGTTTTAAGAGGTCAAATTAATTTATGGCTCAAGGTGGAAAGGGATCTGCACCCAGGTGAATCGGTGCAACCCTTGCATCACATGGCTAGATTAGTAGGATCCTCACCCACTAGTACCACCAGTGGCATGTTTCACCATCGGATCCTCACCCATTGCACCTACGCGGTTTGCAAGCGGAGCGCTTATTAAAACCTAAGTGCAAGCTAAAAAAACCCTCAGGATCCTAATTCTTGTTTATTAATAAGGTCCTTTATCTGGACTAAAAACACTGTGATGTTCTAGGAGTGCAATGACCCCTAACATCTATAGCTCAGTAGGGTCGACATTTTACAGCCTGTTACAGGTGCCACCCTGGGTCAGCAGGCTTTCTTCAGGACTGTTAATGTTCTTTACAAAAAATGAAATGAAACCATCACTCCAAATTGCAAATTTTATAGCATTTTATGCAATAAGTACAATATTCATAAAGAAAAAACATCAGACAAATGCCTTGTTTCTCATGTGAAAACGAACCACCCTAAAGCAATGATATGGATATGTGTATATGATTGGTCAGTATATACACAAATACATCTTATAAGCCTGATTCAGGAACAGGCTAAGGCTTATTATTCTTAAGGATCTAAAAAAAATACTTTTTAGTTGGTTGTTTCTTGGGGAACACACTTTTTGTTCATTATTATTTGGGTATGTTTTGATTGTTGCTTTAGGGTGGTTAGTTTTCACATGAGACACAATGCACTTGTCTGATGGTTTTTCAATTAAGTCAACCAATGATAAGCAATACACGGCCTGTGGGTCCCCTATAAAGTAACAAACGGTATCACAAGAGACATCACATGCTCGCTCTTAGGCGAGGCCTAAAAAAGGGTGCAGGCATGATGTTTTGGTGGCTAGCTCAAATTATAGCAACTCCGATTCTATGTGTGTAGTAACATCTGATAGTTCTATTCTATTTTCCTTCAGTGATGCTGTAGAGATCCCATTTCTGTGTGTAGGATTCATGCATTTTGAGAGCTGGGGGAGGGGTCGAGAGGCTGGGCGGATAAGGTAGGTATCGCCTGTTCTGCTCTTCTGCTGCTGCTCCCCCTTCCATGACTGCTCCTGCCATTATTTGGGGGCTAAGGGAGAAATTGTGAGAAATGTAACTTCTAGTAGTTGCCTGTTGGGCCAGCTCCCTCCTAACCTTTTCTATCTCCCTTCCCCATTCCAGTTTCCATCCTCCTCACAGGTTAACAAATGCAGAGTGTTTATGGAAGGACCAAAAAAACATTGATAATCTGTAGTCTGTCGTCTTTAATAGGCCACACTTTCACTGAGGTACAGTGATTTCACTGTCTTGCCAGGAGAGCATTATGTGCCAATGTAGACTGATGGGGTGTCCCAGCTGTGTGAACATAATACTGTTCACGCCTGCTGAGGTCTATACTGAGTATCATGATCAGTGCTGTACAGCAGTGGTCGCCATAAACAAAGGGTGGTCGGGTAGAGTCGCGCTGGGGTTAGAAATACATTATTTTTAAAAAACGTACCTTTTGCCACTGGCCGCCTCCAGTGTTGCGTCACGTTCGCCGCCTTTCCTCTTCCTGGGTCTCAGCAGCCCCTGGGACCCAGACTCTAATCTAATCCCCGTGCTGCAGAGCAACGCGGGGATTGGTCTGAGCAGGCAGGAAAGACGCCGTGCTCAGATCAGGGAGTCTATGGGGTTTCTCCAGCCTAGCTGCTCAATCCAGCTGGGCTGGGGAAAACCTAAGTGCACATGTGTGTTTTGGTCGGCCTGAGACGGCCGGCCAAAACACATATGCGCACCTCCTCCCCCTCCTATGCCTAGGCTCTGCCATTCCCAACACTGCTGGCTAAGAGCCGGCAACTGCAAAATAAAACGATGCAAGAACATCGTTTTATTTTACATTTGCTGGCTCTGAGCCAGGCAGTAGGGCAACGCTCCTCCGCCACTGAGGAGGAGCCGCCACTGGTGTTGTACCAATCTTTGGCAAATGGTTTACTATTCAATGGGTGAAGCACAACAACAAATTTGTAGGTTGTGGTTCAAAATGACAATGGATAGATGTGATTTAAACGTTTGGGCAGTCGTACACTGGCTGCACAAAAGCCAGATTAAATAGATATTTGTGGAACAAATGCTATTGAAGGAACATATTACACAGTGCACGTTTTAGTTCACAAACTTTTAATTTTAGCTTGAGGTTCAACCCTGCACCCACGCAAATCATATGAAATATATATACATATAGCTCTCCAGCGCTTCAGCTAGATGGAATTAAGCGGGGGGTGAACACTGAGAATGAGGTGTCTATGCCAAACTTTCCCTTATTTTTAAAAACTACTTCCATTCGTTTGACCGAAAGCCCCATAGATGGAAAATGTTGTGCACAGATTTTCTACGCTCCAGAAGGCAGAGCGCCTAGAGGCCCTGTCATAGTGCAGGCAGAGCTGGAACAGTCACGCTGAGCCATGAAAACAATTCAAAGGCCCTCTAGCTGCTGCGAGGCTCGGAGGTGCGAAAGCTGAAGAGTAATATTTTCCAACCTTTCACCATGTGCTGGGGCCCAAACCACACACGTTAAAGGTCTTGCACTATTTTATTATTAGAAACAGCGACTCTATTGATACTCATGAGTCACCAGTATTGGCGGAAACTGAAAACACCATGTTCTTCAAATGCTAACACGGCGCTCAGTGCGGTTTTTTGTTCACCACTATGCATCAAACAGAGCGAGAGAGAAACAAAACAGAGGGGAAGATCAACCTTTATGCACACCGGATGCTTAGTAACCTTTGACTCGTTTATACAACCAGGGGGAAAAAGGATACTTTTGTTGCAAAAAAAGATAATGTTAATAAATGCACGCTTTTGAAAATGCAAATTTACGTTCTGACACTGTTCTGTGGGTGATGCAGCATTACTGTGCAGATCAGCCGTAGGCCTTTACATACAAGAGGGTTAATAGGACTTTAGATAGTTTTCATCAGGTCCCTCTAAGAATAGAGCCATTTCCAGATTTTGTTTTGCATTATAAAATACATCATATAGTACTCTTCCCACCGGCGCTGCCCCAAAGATATGGAACTCTCTTCCACCGGAAGTACGCAGAATCTCCTCAACGATGGCTTTCAAAGTGGAAGCTAAAAGATTCTTCATGAATAAATTCCTAACTTAATTGGGCTAGGTTCACCTACTCGAAGTCACTGATCCTACAACCATTGTACCATGATTCGATACTGCTCTTCTTTACAGCACTCCTGCGTAGCTCGCTATATACTTGATCATTGTATTATCATCATTTTAATTTAGTATTACTCCCCTGATGTCATTTGCCCTGTAATTGCGATCATTCCTGTTTCTTACTCCTACTCGATGTCGATATTGCATTTATGGCCTCCTTCCATCCTAATGTAAAGCACTCTGATATCCTTCGGGATCTTGTTCACGCTATATAAATAAACTGATAACATTCTAGAACTGCCCTACCTCACAATAGGGCGTGCTTTTAGTAGTAATTGAAGGTGCTTTTTGGTGACTTGGGGGCATGGCTTTAGGTCTCTCAGTGCGCTGCACTTTAAGCTGAGGTATCTGCTGGGACTGGATCCCGTGTGAGGGCATGTGTCCCTCGGTTTAGGTTATACAGCAATGACGAAGAACGTAACACAAGAAATAATTGGTTGGAGCTCAACAATGTGTCCCTTTTTTCACAGTAATTTGTAGTGGAGATTTTGCGGAACTTGAAATAGTGTGATTTTCCCTTTATCTTTGCCGATCTAGTATTACCGTATTTGACAAAATATAATGCACAAACACTTAAGTCTTTGGACAAATTTTGCTGTTTGCACCTTAAAACTTAAATTTTAAAAACATTAAAAATATAGCGTAGTTTTGTTTGAGTTAGCAATGACTGAACCCTTTTGGCTCCTTATGGATTAAGTAGAACTGTGACGTAAGTGTTAGAGCGTAGTAAAGTGAATGCAGGTTTAGAATGTTTGGTTTGCAGTTACAAGCAGACAAAAAAGACGTGTTATACAAAGTCTGTGTCTGGCGTAGTCATTAGCGGGTACCCATGGTGGGGAGAATGCTACAAATGGCGACGAAAAAGGGGATAAGTGACAAAGAGATCGACAGTGCTCTGCCAGAGAGTTTGCCGTGGTCCAGCGAACTGCTTGTGCATGCCACGTGCCCCTCCTTCGAAGTGCAGAATTGACGTTTGGTATATGTGGAGTCGAAGCGTAACTCCAGCCTGTGAAATGCACTGGAAGATAATGAAAGCTTCACTATGAAGTCTACACATAGTTGGCCAAGAACCGGCTGGTAAGGCCGTAAAGAGAGGTACTGTGCTACTGCACAACCTAAAGCTATACATCATACAGAGATATAACATTAAAGGTAGAGATCAACTAGGTGTCAGGACAGTACAAAGAGATGCCTAAAAACAAAGCAAAATGAATACAAGAAACGATTCTCTGCTTAGCAGAACCGAGTAAAGAGAGGCATCATACCGGAGAGGCAACATACCACAGCGTTGGGTGGAGTGGCCCCCTAACAAAGTCCCTTGTTGTGCTTACAGAGCTGTCTGTACCCGAAGTGGTACATCACCAAAGCTGCTGGGTGGTGGCTCAGAACAACTCCAGAGGTCTCCAGAAAAGTGAGGAGCTCCAATGAAGACCGAGAGAGAGGTCAAGGTTCCACAGACTGTCCATGGTGACCCAAAGGCCAAAACAGCACAGGACCTTAGAGATCATATGGATGAAGCAGGTCCTAGCAGACAGCTGACAGTGTGGGAGAGAATTCCACTCTCAATGCCACAGTCTTCCTGAAACTACCACCATTCGATAGTGCCAAAAAGCTGACTATTGGCGAAACATGGGCTGATGGATAGAGACATTTGATGATTTCATTGATGCGCTAGAAGAAAAAGATAACTAGAAGATTATCAAACACTATAAGAATTTAGCTGGTGATGGTGTAAAAGAAGGCATAAAGAAAATGATGTGAGATGATGACATTACATACCTTCAAATCAAAGAAGAGTGATTCTAAAATTCAATCAAAAGTTGAATATAGTTTATGAAAGGTACATGTTCAGTGAAGAACGACAAAAAGTTGGTGAAACCATCAACAAATTTGTTGAGAGACTGTATACACTCAAACACTGTAAGTTCAATGGATTTAATGATGAGGAAGCTATATGTCTCAGAGTTGACGGATGCCGATCAGATTCATTCAGACGACGAATGCTGAGAAACTCTTAGTCTGAAGCAAGTTCTAATGGCTGCCAGAAGGAAGAGGGACACAGAGTGATGTCTCCACAGAAAAATAAGTTGTGCTTCAGGTGTGGATTTTAGTTACCACATGAAGGCAATTATTATTATTATTAGAAAGTCTTATAAAGTGCTCAGCTGCCCACACGTGGTTTCCCAGCACTTTAGCAGCAGGATGGGTCTAACCAGGCCCCACTGACTCAAAACATCCAGGCCTCAGCTGTTTTCAAAAGATGGTCAGCCAGGTGCAGCTTCTCACAGCTTGGGAACCTGGTATGTAAAGGACTGGCTTCCCATGTGTGTCTGTTTGACTTTGGGGACAGTGCACAGGGAGAGGTCACTAGAACACAGGGGACGAGCTGACTGATATGGTCTCACCATTTCACGAAGGTGTAGAGGGCCGACCCCTGATCTTGCTCTGTGAACACAGCACAAGGCTTTGAATTGAATCCGTAATTTTCCCGCCATTGGACAGGTTTGCCAAGGCTGCCGGAAGGAGAACCATCCAGTAACGATCTACAAGGCAAAGGAAAAAATAAGTGTGTCACGGTGCGAAGACAAAATGGTCGCCTGAACGCTTCAGAGGCGACGTTCGATGCACACCCACAAGGCCAGGCGACCACAGCAACTTAGGCAATCAACACCAAACGATTCAATCGTTGTCTAAATCATAACTTTGATTATCAACAGTAGTGCATCAATACACAAAATCCCTGAGGAGAAATACAATGCTATCTTTGCTGCCACAGCTTACACCATCAAAACTAAAGTGTATGCAAGGGCTGCATCAACGCCATTAAAAAGTCAAGGTTCATTTGGAGCAGCGATGAAACACAGGAAAACTGAAGTAAAAGCACCCATTTCATGTACTTCAAGGTACGGCGTCAAGTGACTGTTTGCGCACAGCTGCTGATATTGGACTGATCTAGAACATGAATGCTCATCACAAAATAGTAAGTCAGTTCCCTTCCTTGTTTCATGGGTTAGGAAAACTCAAGACTGTGAAAGTGCAATTACACACTAATGAAGACGTGCTCAAAGACACAGACAAGCTGCATTTCATTTACAAGAAGCTGTTTAAAAAGTACTCGAATCACTGCTCAAAGATGATATCATTGAACCTTCCACTGGTCCAATGCCTTGGGTTTCCCCCATAGAGGTAGTGCTTAAAAAAGACATACAGGAGCAGTACGCATTGATATATATCAAGCGAACAAGGCAATTGCACGAGAATGACATCCAGGTACGAACATAGCCAACATGACAACACAACTGAATGGCGTGAAGGTCTTCTCGGGCCTTGATTTGAATAAAGGAAATCATCCATTGGAACTTGAGTGCTGCACGTACATTGCAACGTTTCTTCACATATTGGTCTATTCCGAAACAAAGGATTACGTTTCGATGCGTCATCAGCTGCAGAGCTGTTTCAAGATATCATTTGACGTCTCATACAGCCTGTCATGAATGCGTTTAGTTATCATGATGACATATTGGTTTTCGGAGCTACATAGAATGGGTACGATAAAGCTCTCATACAAGTGTGTTGTTTACTTGCAGATGCAAGTTTGACTTTGAATGCCAATAAATGTGAGTTTCAGAAGATAAAACTACAATTCTTTGGCCATATCTTTCCTGATGGGGGTATGACACCAGATCCAGAAAAGTGCAAGCATTGTCAACTGGCAATCCCTGACAAGATATTTCCATGTTACGTTCATTCCTTGGCATGGCTAGGTACTTTTGTAGATACATACGAGACTTTGCCACCGTAAGTGCTCCTTTGAGAGACTGGATGAAAAAGAATGTTTCATTTCATCGGTCACATGAATGCGAGCACATTTTCAAGGGAATCAAACAAGGTATTGGGAATGCTACTAAAATGGAATACGTTGATCCAAAGCTCCATACAGAGGTTGTTATTGAAGCTAGCCCAGTCGGGTTAGGCTCAATCCTTGTACAGCACAGCGGGTGCCCAAATGCTCGAAGACATATTGTGGCATATGCAAGCAGAAGATTGTCCCAAACTAAACATGCTTATTCACAACCTGAGAAAGAACATTTAGCAGTGGTGTGGGCTTGTGAACATTTCCACATATTCTTATATGGAAAGCCCTTCACTCTTGTGATGGATCATCAAGCATTGTTGACCATCTTTAGAAATCCAAAGGCCAAGATGCCTCCTCTTATTGAACATTGGGGTCTATGATTGCAAGAATACAACTACAGAATCGTGCACCGTCCAGTGGAAGATCAAAATCCTGCAGACAACTTCTCACTAGTGTCTCTAAAGCGCCATGGTACTCTTTCCAAGACAGCTGAAGCCTACATAAATTTTATGGTGAAATCAAGCACACCAGTTGCCTTTTTGTTGGAACAAATTGTCATTGCCACAAGTCAATATAGTGACATATTAACAAAAAGACATAATTACACATCAGTCTTAGAACCGGCACACCCGACCTCGTACCAGGGACAGTGAATACCAAAAGTTTAAAAATGTCAAAGATTAACTGTCTGTTTCTTAAGAAGGCATTATCAGGAGAGGTACGAGAATTGTTATTCCAGAGAGTCAGCGACAAAAGCTAATGGAAGTGGCTCATGAAGGACATTGTGGAATCGTTGCCACAAAATAAGCTTTTAGAGACCGATTCTGGTTTCCCCATCTCGATGAGAGAATTGATAGAGAATTGAAGGCCTGTCATCTATGCAACTGCCTTTCATCAAAAACCACTCAACACACCGTAGACATGTCAGAGTTGCTAAAGCATGTATAGGAAAGAATTGTCGTGGACTTCTTCATCCTCTTGACAATCAAAATCACCTGATGGCGATTGTTGATGAATACTCCAGTTTTCCACTGATAGAAGATCTTTCATCCATCACTCAGGAGAGTCATCGAGAGATTAGATGGCATCGTTGCGACATGGGGTGTTCCTGAGATCCTATAATGTAACAACGGCCCACCTTTCACCAGTTGAGAAATCAGAGACTTTCTCAGTCCTCTTAATGTGAAGGATAAGAAGAGCACACCTCTTTGGCCACACAAGTACTATCAAAAAAGCTGTTCAGCGTGTTGTATTGGAAAAGCGCGTCCTTAAAACTGTCTTGGATGTTACTCTTCGAGCATACCGTTTCACCGCTCACTCGACCACAGGTGAAAGGCATGTAACCTTGATTTTCGGAGAGCCATGATGACCAATTTACCTCAATGGACCAACAGAAGAAACCCATATAGAGACTTCGATCATAAAAGAAAAATGTAGGTCTATGCAGACAAGCGTCAACACTTTTACTAGAGGAGACAGAGTGCTTGTTCGTCAGTTTAGAAAATATAAATATGATGCTCCCTTTGATGTAGAGACGTTTCATGTTGTGGCCAGCAAAGAATCCATGGTGACTGCCCAACGTCCTGGAAAGTCCATTGTGCAAGATTCCTCGCATTTCCAACATGTGGCTCATCCCTCGTCACGCACTGATGTCAATGTAGAGTCTGGGCCTGAAATGCCAACTGAAGATCCCCTGACTGCTGTTGTTCCTACATCGCCAATGCAGATCATGCACACTTTGACTGCTGGTGCCGTGTTTCCAAAGACACGTTGGGAAGTGTGATCAGAGCGCCAGGAATACTCATCGGAGAGCTATGATTGTATATATTTGTACGAATTTTTTTTTACTTAACAGAGGAGGAGATGCAGTGTTGTGTGAGTTAGCAATGACTGAACCCTCTTGGCTCCTCATGGACTCCGCAGAACTGCGACGTTAAGTGTCAAAGCATAGTGAAGTGAATGCGGGTTTAGAATGTTGGGTTCACTGCTTACACACAGACTAATGAAGACATGTTATACTAAGCTTCGTGTGTCGCGTAGTCATGAACGGGTACCCAGGCTGGGAAGGACGCTACAGATAGGTGTTACATGGCCACAAATTCCACTCTTTTTAAGAGGTGGAGCGAGGCGGTTTTAAAGGACACCAGCTTACATGAAGGTGCAGCCGGCAGGCCAAAAAATAAAGCAAAGTAAAATAAGAAAACCTTTTCATTAAATAAATATACTACAAAGCTTCGGTTTTAGGGCTGTCTTATTAGGAATATTTTTAAATATCATAGCTTCATCTTCTTACATCAGCTTCGGCACACACATTCCTACTATATATGCATGCTTACTACTTGCTCTCATAGCTTTGCAGTTTTTGAACTGTCTACAATTCTTTTGGTTTTGCAAGCTTTTAGTCTGAATTTCTTTTTCTTCGGCTAGAGCATAACCTTCTCGTAGCAGTAAGCATCCTGCTTTTTTTTTATTTTTTATATTCTGCTTAACTTCATAGGGATTTCTTTAATACAGCTTTTGCTGAGACAGGTCACCCAATGATCTGATCGGGCTCCAGAGTGACATTCAGAAGGACCAAGAGGAAGTGAGCTATGGAACTCTAAGATAATAAAATGATGCCCTCCATACAGTGACAAGGCATGCCATTTCATGAACAAAGGAAGATCCTTTAATCCATTGTCTATCCGTTTGGACCTGCTCATGTGTCTTCTCTTACAGAGAAGTGTATGGTTCACATATGTGTTACTGACTTGTATTTTGAAGCAAAGTTTTTATGGTTTAGTATGTGTACAATCAATTAAGCAAATACTTCACTTACCTGAACAGGACACGAGGAAGACAACCAATGAAAAATAATAAACCACAGCCAAATGGTGTTATCGCCAGAATCATAGCTACTATTAAATCCAAACTGGCCCAACTCAGAATCCTCGTTAATGTTAAGCTATTGGTGTTTTTTAGGTTGCATTAACTAAGATCATTCTTCCGCAATGTTGGTAGTGTTAACTGCACAGGAAATGACCATTCATATTGAAATGAATATTAGCCAACTCATTACTTTTGTAAGTGGATTTAAAGAGGGGGCATCCATTATGAAATGTACTTCTACGTCTCTGTTGCTTATTCCGATTACCACAGTTTAACTCTCAAATAGACAAGAGGTCTTTATTGATTGCCCACCTGCTCTGCCTCTACCATCCCAGTTATAAATAGGAACAATATTTACAATTCCACATGGGTAAGTATCAACAAAAGAGATGTGTTCCAGCAGATTTCCAAGTGACATCAGAGAAGAAAGGAAAGCTTCATTTGATAACATCACGCGGTACCATGAGTTTGGATATTATCCCCCATGTATAGTTAGTCTATTGCCAAGCAGCCACTTCACAGCACTTGAAAGTTATTTGGAGAAGGATATCACAAGTTCTCTCCCTTCCATAGAGTGGAAGAAGTACGGTTTAGTGCAAAAAGTTCCCATACTTTGAATGGTCCCTCTCTCTCTCTCTCTTGCTCTCTTCCCCACTTTCTCACCTCCATGAGTTGTCCACCTGGACAAGCAATGGAAGGGGTAAGGAAAGGAATCATGGGGTGTCCATAAATATAGAAAAAGCACCTAGTGCCTCTGGTTCCTTTATCCCACTGCTAATGTCCTATCTCCATTTGCAACATTTTCTCAAATTCCTTCTGGTTTGTGGGAACCAGTGAGCTGTAGTGGAATGGCTTGCAAGCCCTGTGATGTCACAACAGGTAACAATCACTTTGGTGGTTAGTGGGTGTGACGGTACAGTGATTGACAGCAGCCAGATTCTGCTGTTTTGCATGATAGATCTCCATTAAAGCAATGCATAGCTAATTATCTCTCTATGAGAGCTTGACTCGCCACCATCCCTCCAGCCTAGGACAAAACTGAGTAACTAAACAACGAGTGAGTGCATAGGTGCTTTCTTAGACTATTAACTCATTTCCATGTATAGTGAGTGTACAGGGTAAATGATCTGGTCAAATGAAATGACTCAAGACTCCCCTCCTAAGTCTGAGTAGGAAATCATTACGCAGTGAGTCTGGATATAGACGATCTTTGCTAAAGCCTATTAATTCGAAGACGGTGGGACACTAGATTTAGCACAGAAAAGTGGCCACTAACCATTTTGCCTCTGGGGTTGATTTGAGTGGATTAAACAATGATGGATCTTCATAAACGGTCAACCTCTCCACTGGACTACAGATTACCCCAGTCAGCTTCCCACACCAGCACCCAGGGAAAAAAATACCAGTTGTTGCAATGGAAATTGCAGTGGACAAATAAAGGTCATCTACTGCTCCTCACAGTAGAGATTATATCTGCCTTAGGAAAGAGATTCATTGTCATCAATCCTAACTCTGTTTTAACAATATATATCTTCAAGGTGGTTAGAGGTAAAGTTAAGTACGGCAGATCCATACTTGCACATATGTACCTGGCTTTGTAGTGTAGTGGTAGTCAATATTTTGTTGTTTGCTACCATATTTTGCAGGGTCTATATTTTTGCCCTTGATGACATAGAACCATATTTTATTCCATACTTTTCTTACAAAACTTGGGATCTTTACCACCAGAGCCACATAACTGAGTATTTTCGCATGATAAACCCTGGAGCAGGCCTGAGGTGTTAGTCTTACCATTGGGATCCTTTGTCTGCAAAAACATGTTAAGGGTTCCTTGAATAAGAACCAGTCAGAGGATATTCACCTACATGGACACTTTGAGATGATCATAGATACACTTCATGACTGATGGGAAGGAAAGAAACAAAACCCACGAGGCAGTGGATAGCAGGCCCAGTGCCAGAAAATAACAAAGGGTGGTGAATACTAGACCCTGTGCCCATACTGGTTAGTTCTTCATCTATAGAAGCACCGTGAGCAAAAACATAACTCGTTAGAACGTGGCCCAGGGTATTTACCAGTGGTTAAGATTAATTGAAATATTTCACCTAACACTTTTTAGGTATAGATCCACTACTTTCCATTGGTTTGCATTAATGTCACACTCATTTGCTCACTTCTTATTCAATAACTTGTATTGTCCATCTTCTGTTTGTCCTCCCCTAGAGCATATCCTCTTTACTTATGTCATTCCACTGCTCCCTTTTAACATTTTTTTTTCTTTTTGCTTAACCACTCCTCAAGACTGCATGCGTTTTTCAGCTGTCTCCCTCTTGTGCTTCTATCTGCACACCCATGCTTGTGTTGCTCTCTCGCTGGTGTGCTTCCCTGCGCTCTCACCCCTCTACCTGTGTGCTTCTTCCCCACTCCCAGATCCACACTGCTGTCTCTCCCAGTGCTTCTCTGGCTCTCCCCTAATTCTAACTCCATGTTGCTCTCTCTTGCCCATGAGCTTCTCCCCGCCCTCCTTGTTGCAAAGAATCCACAAGCCGTTCTAAAATGTTCTCCATACGATCATGGTCACACCTTATACTAAAGTAGGATACATGAGTGCAGAACTATTTTTGATTGGTTTATGAGATGTTATTTTGCAATCTACAAACACTGTTATTGCCTCTATAAATAGATGGTTAATACATTAATTCCTGGTAGTCTAAGATGCCTGATAGGTAAAATATGGGATTCTCAGAAATTCTCCTCCTGGGGAACAAAATCACCCTTCTTACTTTTCAACTTATGAAGGGATTTCTCCTCTATATACACCACAGTGATTTATTTAAAAGTGGGGTTTTAATTAGCAGTAGCTTCACTGATTCTCACCTGTCTGCACCAGTAGATTTTGTTTGTCCACTAAACAATATGCAAAAAGTAGTACCTTTACCAATACACTTTTGCAGCGTGGTTTAACCATTAAATGCAACAGTATGAACCACAGGGTCTTATAATGAAGATGTATTTTACTTGCAGTTGCTTAACATGGCTGCAATTGATTTCATTTGTGTATTTTCTACGGAAAGTCCATACAGAAGCGTCATACTCAAAAACATCAGACGCTGGTTGTATTATTTTTTTTTAACCAGGAGTTACACGCTAGCTGTGCTGATATGAAACACGGTACAAAAAGCAGGATGTGATAAACCTAAGGTATTTCCCCAGGTGGCAATTCAAGCCTTTTTTCCATCTGTTTTCATGCACTACCCTCTAAGGGATCAATGGCTGGGGCAGGTTGCGTGTCGCATTACACTGCGCCTGCAAGTAGAAACACCCTTTTTTTTAACACAAGAAAACAAAGAGAAACCTCTGTACTGTAGTAGCCACATCTGGAGAGCTTTTACAATTCTATGATAGGCAGTATAAATGAAAAAGCATCAGTTACAGAAACCCCCAATGTCATGAGAAACACCATGCTTATTAAAGTGAATGCTTGTCTCTACGTGCGCGTTTTTTGGGTGATTTATAGGGCCCTACATGCTGCAGTGACTCGGCTTTTGGATACAGCAATTTGGTTACTGTACTGGACGACTAACTGGCCAGCTACAGGGGGAATGGTGTGCGGAAATAAAAGGCAAAAATATTCTATGGCATTGGCAAATAATAGGTACTTTATAGGGTGTTGAATAACAGGCCACGGGTTAATGTGCAAGCCCTGCACTATTAACAACTCCAACACAATCAGTAAATCCGCACGGGCTTTTGCAATTTTCTGCACAGAGACTCAGGGCGAAGACTCACTTGTTCAAGAATAGTAAAATTGTTTAAACTATTTGTTTAACTGAGGAATCCAATTATTTAGCAAAGATTTGACCCATGATAGAAGCAAGTTCACTCTTTTTTTAAAAGGCAAAAATACCATTGCGGCATGGTGTTGCCAACTCAAGGGCTTTTCAAGGATCAAGGGAAATTTGTCATCAATTTTGGACAGGTATGTATGCCATCTCTGTGGCGGTGCTAGAGGGGACTTTACCATTCAAAATGAGCCATTTATCATGGGTGTAAAAATATAAAAGCTTTTATAACATTTGGAGAAACAGCCAACACAAAGCATGCTGTACAGCGATGGGGGAGGCACATCTGTTAGAATATCCCAGCCAGCTGGCAACCTGTAGGGATCAGGATTAAAGGAAACCCCATGTTTGTTTACAAGCAACAAGCACAACAAAAGAAACACCTGCAATGTGAATGGCGTTTATTAATCCAGCTACAGCGGTTATAACAAATGGTCAGACAATGTTTAATAAACATAGAGCGCAGTAAAGCGGAACGCAACAGTGAATAGTGCACAAGACACTCTTAATAATAAAAAAATGAGGAACAAAAAAAGGCGCCGAATTCGACAAAACACGAGCTGTAGCAGAGGGCAAGTGAGGTAGCAGGCGGCGGACAGAATGATGCAACGTTCCCTCGGCTGAGGGAGGAAAACAATGGTCTGGGAACAGAGAGATATTTTAGGGAAGGGAAGATGGAACCGCGGTGGGGCGACTGCAGGTGGCTGGAAATCCTATGCAGGCGGCGCATTTTCCCACCCCGTGCTTCCTGGCCGCCGGTGGACACCGTAGAGCGAGGGCAGCGCCAGACACGTGAGTCAGCAGCAGCGGCGGCGGCGGTGGAGGCGGGAAACTGCTGACAGAAGAGCGCGCGCTGACAGCCAGCGGCGCTGCGCGCGCCTCAGCCTTGCACCACCAGCCCGGGGAGCATGCTAATGACGGCGCACAAACGCCTCACCTCCACGCGCGGTTCCTGTTTTCCTACTCAAGGGTGAAATGAAAGCAGAACGCATCACGAATCTAAGATTTATTTTTCCTCAAGAGGAAAGTCGCGAGAGGGTAGGGGCAGCTGCGTCCGAACCTCAAAGGATGCAGTGTAGCTTTTGCCGAAGTGGTTTCATCTGTGTTTCCTTCCCTAAAACCGTAGGAATTCGTTCTTCTCTTGACCGCAATTTAATGCGTAGTCACACTCAAAAGCAGTTCCTGTTTTTTCAGAGGGGACTTTTCTCGCGCAACCAACAAAATAAATAGAAAAGGGAAATGCATATGCATCGTAGAGCTCTTGGACGGAGGAGTACTTTAAAAACTGATATTAAAATTGAATAAACTGTTCCACTCAAGGTAACTCTAAGAATATATTATACTGACTCAGAGGTACCATAGCAGCATGCAGGCTTCAGGCTGTTTTCTTTAGACAGTAGACAAACACAAAAATAGAATATTTCAAAAAGTATAGAGGTCTGCAGGTAAGTGAGAGCTATGCATCTTGAGCACAAGCAGTTCGTTGAGATAAAAGTGCGCACCGTGGTGTTCTCAGAAGTACTTTCAAGGGAAATAAAAGACAACTAACCATCCAGTGTGTTCGCTTCCGTACCTCTCGAAGCACCTAGAAGCCCTCTTTTCTCTCCAGCTTTATCTTAGCTGTCTAAAAAGTGTCTCCAGAATAGGACTGCTGCTGCTCAACCACAAAGCAGATGCCTAACCTTGCACCACCTGCACCTTACTTGCCATCTCAGGAGACTTACAGTCGTGTACCTACCAATGACCAGGGTCGGATTGGGAACCGAAACCTTCCCTGGAAAAGAGCTCGGCAGGGGTGCTAGCGGAAAGCTTTGTGCCGCTTTTGTTGCCTGGGGCCAATAACAAAACCTGACACCCCAGGGGTCTAAAACCGGACCCCACTCTGGCGGCCCACCAGGGAAACGCCTGGTGCCAGCTACGGCCAGTCCGGCCCTGCCAATGACTTTTATCTCAGCTATTTGATGCTAGCCGCCCACATCAGATCTGTCAGAAGCGCCTACCACCAGGGCTTTAAGTGGGGTGGGGTCTTGCTAGATCTCAAACCCGGCAAATATTAAAAACTAACTTTGAAACAGTTCCCCAACAGGCTCTATATTAGTGTCCTTAACTTTACTGGCAAAAATGTTATTTGTCAACAATGACTGTAAAAACTTTTAAAGTATGCCATATCAACAAAGCAATCTCGGTTACGTCATTTGTTTTACTTCATAGTTCATTCCCAAAGAATATTTCCTTTTTTAAAGATGTGCTTCTGAAGTTTTCTTTCAAGTAAAGATTGACTCTTGTATAGAACTATGTCGCCTCCAGGCGTCTGAGTGAGTTTAGGTTGTGGGTGAGTGTTCATGACGGCATGAGTGAGAGCTGTGGATTTTAGGCATAAGATTGTGCAAGTGTCTCATAGGGCATGAGAGTTAGTCATGAAGGAGTTCAGGCTACATGCACATCCAATTGTTGGCCTCTCTGCTGAGCACACAGACTGATGGCCGCATGTGTGGCAATTGCAACTGTGTAAAAGTGTAAGGAATGGTGTGGGGGAGAGAATTGGCACAAGTGGCTAACAGAGTGAGATACTGAGGTAGAAAGTGGTGTGAAGCAGTGAACTGGAGTGGCCGATTCACTCCAAAGACCTCTACACTCCCAGAGACCTCAGTAATGATTAATTAAAAGTCTCAGATTTTCAGAGTTGGAACATTTTCAATTATTCTCAATACAATTGTTGTTTTTTATTTATCTGATACTGCAAGCAAGCACTGGCACAACCATTACGTCTAGATTGTTTTTCGCATGTGTTGGTTGTTTGGTGACATTTCTGGATGCAATAACAGAAACCTTGCAGAGAGGCAACCACATTCTGGTCAGGTGGCATGCTGTGAAATGTTCGATCTTGAAAAGTTTTCCTAGTTAAGCTTCTTTGGCCACACCCATTTTAGAGACCCCCTTCATCCCAACCTTTTCATCCCTCTTAAACTACTGCATACCACTTTCTCCATCTCCTGTGGTGCCTGATCGCTATTATCTCCCAATATATGCCTACTAGCTAGGATCTCCTCATTGTCTCCAAGCCATGCATATTTTGAGGATGAGATAGAAAACCATACTCTTGGACACAATTGTGAAGTCCTATTTAAAAAGGAAAAACACTGGATAGGAACAAGAAAATATCAACTCCTGCCAATGCCACCATGAAAAGGCAGAGAATAAACTTGCAATACATTCTCATCTCCAGCAAAGACAGGGGGCAGATAGTCCAGCATGTATGTTCTAGACCAGAAGGGTAGATGGTGGTCTTAGTTTTACAACCCATTCAATTTCTCTTGAATGTCGCCCTCTAGTTTTTCATATTAGTGGTGGATGTTTGGCACTTTGAAGGCCTCCTATTTAGGCTTATATAAGGTGAGGAAGGGCGGTCTTTACATGGATTGACTTATGGGAACACTGTTTTAGCTGTGTGACTTTAGAGATATTGCCTTAGCGTAACTGCAGTAGTGGCAGCCACCTTTGCTCAGTGCTGAATCAATGCAACCAGGTTGTGCCCCTCTCTGATGTATAAAGCATCATTATCATGTCTAGCATCTAAGGCGAGAATTGTCTCATAGAATGCTCAGCTCTGAAAGTTTACATTCTAGCATCAGTTTGAAGGTCGAGCCTGTGCTATGACACACTTCCGGTTTCTGCCAGCAGTAAAGTTCTTAGTTTGTGTTTCGTCACATGATCTCCATTGGAGTCCTGAATATGAAAATGTATACATTTGCATTCTGCTTGTATCCTCATGGGATGCAGAGGTATCCCCTTCTCCCTAAATTGTTTCACAGAATATTTGTTGTTAATAAACATTTTCAGGTCAATATGAGCGCAGATTTCTTTCACAGCTGTTATAGCAGCCACAATTTACAGTTGCACCCTACAACACGCCAGAAAGAGGTTTCACAAAATGTTACTTTAATAGTTATGTCCGAATGGCAGCCATTTATCCAAGGATACTGTAGTGCGCATACCACGACCAGACCAACCTCTAGGCGCTCTTTTAATTTATACGCAGTAGGAGTGCAGGTTATATAAAGAGTGGTAGATGTCAATTCCTTTCTCGTACAAAGTGGTCCTTGACTTTAATTCTGTTTAGAAAGGCCATTCTTCTTATTTCAGATTTTAATGATCGAACCAGACTAAAGTGTTTTTTTGTTTTGGCAATATACGTTGTATGTCTCTCTCCAGAAAATGAAACATTAACATCCAGTTTTTGTAGGACTATAAATAAGCTAGAACCCAGAAGATTGTCAATAAGCTAAAACCCACAAACACCTTCAACTTGAAAGTAGTGTGATGCTAGACATAAAGCAAGTCACATGCCACCCGCCTTGACTCAGGCAGCCATCTCCAATCTTCAAATAAAGGCGCTTCAGACTTCAAAGGGGGGCCAGGGGGAAGGGGCCTGCTATAGTTAGACAACAGAATGTCCAGCTCGGGCCCGCCTGTCACTCAGACATGGAAACGCTAAATTGTTTCCAGCCTCTTAAAATTCCTCTTCTTGACAGGCGGTAAAAGAACTTTGAACCTCAGCTTTTACGTGACTCAGTGAAAAGCATTTTCCGTCAAGGCTCGAGGACAGAATTCCTTCTGTTATGTGCTTTGTGCTGCTACTAAACGTAGCCTGTAAGAAATTTCTACCAGGCCCTAAAACAAGGTAACAAGGCAGTTTATCCAATTGCACATTCTCTAACAGCAGGAACACTAAAAAGGGCTCCTTTCTTTCCAACTTGAACATCTTCTTGACCTGCACTATAAGGGCACAAACTAAATCTCTGGTGATCAAAGATAGAGCTCAAAACACTAATTATTGTGCCTAAATTTACATGTTCTCGTACCCTTTGAAAGATAATTACAAATAAAAATAAATGCAATCCACAACAAACGTCTCGGACCAAAGTTCCATATAGCATGCCGATCTGCTCCAGACACAAATGAATAAACAAATTTATTAATTAGGACGTTCGCTTGGCGCACACAATCTTTATCAAGGTCTCTTGGCCATGAACTGGTTTTGAAATAAGGCGGGAAAAACTCCCATCATTGAATGTCTTTCAGTTGCTGAAGGGCACAAAGAGACAAAAAAGAAAGTATGTAGAATAGGGGAGATCTGGGCGAGCATGCGCCAGCTACCTCTTTACATAGATAAAAGTGTTGAACAAAGACCCTAGGTCCTTTAGGTGTAATTAGATTCGGAGATTTTTTTTTAATACTGATCCAGAGAAAAGTAAATAAAAAAAATTCCTCGTTGTAAACCTTATGCTGCATTTAGAACTAGAAGAAGGAGGATGTCCTATTCTGATTCCAGAATGTTCTGTTGGCAGCGGGCAGGTCAAAGAATCTCTTAAAGGCGTGGTATCAAAATATTGTTGTCAAAATATCGTCTGACATGAAAATAGAGACCTAAACATTGTCAGCAAAACGTTTACCTCACTACAGTGAATAATATAAAAGCTACAAAATATGTTCGTAAACAATATATAAGACATGCTGTTTATTTCAGATGATATTTCTGTGCATAACATTCTGACATACAAAAGGCTTGGTCTGCAGTAGAGTGTTACAGAGACGAGGTTTTGTCATTAGTCATGAGGAACCAGTGTTTCATGCATGTAAAATCTCTAGGACTAGCAAGTTTTGTTTAAAAGAAAACAGAAACATCCCTTCCTGCCAGCAAACAATGGGAATCCAAACAACGGCTCATCCAGCTCAAACTCATAAACAGGAACATCTACCCATGGACTTATTTTGGAATAATACATTTACGAAGGAACACATTTACAAATCAGTCCCTTTGAAGAAGCCTCAAAATAAGGATTTAAATTAACTTTAGATGGACTGCAATACTGAAACCTCTACAATGCTTTCCTTTATGAAGATCCATTTAAACCCCCCTCACCCATACAAACACCTAAACCGAAATTATTACAGTTACATTTGCACTAATCCAAAATGTAACCATTAATCTAACTATTAGTAACACAGTCCATTTTAATTTAACCTATGCAGCACTTTGTTATGTTGCTTTTTATTGATGATGGAAAAATATTAATTGTGACTTTTTTCTCTCCATAAATTAAATGTTTTTATTCTGTTTTAAAAAGTATGCTTTAAAGACAAGTGTCTAAACATTAATAAAATTGAACTTGAAAATTAAATGTAGCTCCCTTGTCTGACTGGAATAGAGACAGTGTTAGTTGCCGCGCCACCATCATGCTTTCCAGCTAATAATACTAAACATAAAAATGTGGACATACACACACACAGAGACTCTCTTTCAGTCATTTGACTTCAGCACCTGAGCTGGTGTGCCTGGATGTTGGCCAAACGTTTTTGGATATTGCATAGGTTTGCAAAATAATGACATACACCACAGTGACATATTCTATTCACCTACGCCATGCCTCTTTAAGAAACCATATAACTTGGCTTTAAGGACATAGACCATCGCCACGAGTAATTCAACAGCGGGGTGTTTCAGAGCCCAATTGCTAACTGGCAAAGCATGTCATTGATATACACTGAATGGTGGCAGCCTGCCTGCAACAGAAACCAATGGAGGTAAACTCTCCCCTCAGGGTGCCCAGGCTCTTTGAGTTGAAATGATATGCCCCAACGACAGCCCTGAAAATGGGTGCAAGGGTATTTATGCCAGAAAAAAAATGTTCCATACAGCATACCTCTCAAAGAAATATAAAGGGAAATAGATTCTCACGTGGGGCAAGCAGCACATCCGGAATAAATAGTTTGGGTCTAGATATTTTAGGTCAAAACAAGGGAAAGGCTAAAATTGTGCAGAAAAGGTCAGAATGGGGGCCTAAGGCAATCCCTTTACCCCCAGGACAGCATGCAACCAGCAAGGCTTTTTATCAGCATAACATATCTTTCCAGGCAACATATGTGCAATATAGAAGTCAAGCCCTTTTCTGAGTTACATACAGGAATCAAGATCATATATAGAATCATTTTTTGTGCCATGTTTATGCTATATGGGCACACAGGTGCACTTTCGAAATGTAATGAATTGTGTTTAGTGAATTAAAAGAAGTGATATATTGCAAAACCCAGGAAAACAATAATAATTGTATATTATTTTGTCTCAAGCTGTGGAATCTCCCTGTTGGGTTTGGGGTTAGGCTGCTTGTAAGTACTTCCAATGCTGGGAACTAAGGTAACAAGGGCACAGAGCAAGAAAGAGACTTGCCAAAGGTCACAAAAGTTAGTCTAGTGGAGGGAACATGGTGCTAGCTCTTAGCTTGTAAGGTATAAAAGTCATGTCTCCTGGCACACAGTATTCACTATTAGATCACGGTCATTGTTTTCATCCCAACATGATCCCGGGAATCCAACCCCATTACCAAGACGCAACAACAGAAGCAACAAACCACACAAAATACCACTCATTCACAGGCTTGGAGAAGTGACTGCAGGACACACAAAAACAAAGATCCCCGGCACATCGATTACACATGGACATCAGACAGCCAGATAACATGACAATCAATGCAGCCAAGTGACAACCTGAATGGTAGAAGAAGATGTAGGAAAGACAAAACTCAATGGCAAAAACGTTTACGTTAGACAGCTTTAGAAATGAATCGAATAAATGTATGTAGAACAATATGTTTAAATTCGACAGTTTAGATGTGTTATAGATATGCACAAGGAGAAATGGACAGATTTGATGCATGTTTTAGACAGATACAGGGGGTAAAGAGTTGGTACATCACTAACATAGTTGGATGAAGGCATGATGATGCAGAAGCTTAACTACTATTGTATGATTCAGCGACATTACACTAAAACTGTGCTGCCTCTACTCCATGTGACCTTGATGGACACTCACCACTCACCCCTCCAAAAAGTCAAAACATTACACTGCTACTTAATTTGCCCACTCACTCGTCATGGAAAGCCAAATCAATGAATTAAAACCTCTCTATACCTTTAAAATTTATACCTTTTACCAGAAAGAAACACAAAATAAGGCAGCAAATCGAGACTGCCAAACGCAGCCGCTTTGCATATTTCATCCTACTCAGGGCCTGCCATGGGGCCAGGTATGGAACCAGATGACCTGGAGTGGGGGGTACTTTATGAAGGATTGCACTAAGAATTTTTTTTAAAACCAGGGGATAATATTGTGCATAGCCAAGTAGCTGTTGACAATTAATGATATTTATTTATATTTCTAGTGACAAACACAGAATACACTTAACACCTACCTCCCTTCATATTTTCCAACTTTTCCACTGTGCACAGAGCAGTAAAGTTGTCATGGACCTCATCGAAGCTTTTCTTAATCAAATTATTGTGTCGGTCTCCACCACTTCTGCTGGGAGGTTGCTCCAATCGTTTTCATTATGTTAAACATTTTTTTTCTACTGCTATTTCCTACTTTCCCCGAGAGTTTCGTAACAGGGTTTTGAGTTGTACGAGAAGTCTGTTACGGAAAAAATATTTGCCCAGGACAAAAGAATAGCCACCAGCCAAAAAAATATTAACTTTTGCGATGACAGGTGAGCGTTTTTCCTCAGAACACAAAAAACATACTGTAGTGTATAACTTCAGTCACTTTAAGCGGATAGGGTCCATCTCATAAATTGTTTTACAAACAAAGGTCAAAGCATTAATCTTAGTTCTCAAATCTATCATCAACCTGTGTAATTTCTTCAGAGAAGGTGATTTGTGCTCCCATTGAAGCAAGTTAACCATTGCATAGGCTGCTGACCTGTGGACAAATGGCCTTTGGTGTATATTGTCTATGGGAGTACCATTCAAGAGGGCATTGCTATAATCTAGTGTTTGGCCAAAGAAGGCCCTTGTGGTTGTGGAGATGTGGGCACCCATTCCTGAAACACTAATGCAAGCCCTTAGGGATTAAATCATTCAGGAGTTTACTAGCCCGTCTCTCTGGCCATGTTTGAACTGTATTGATCTTTCCAGCAATGTGGCCGACAAAACTTAACACAATACATCAGACTAAGACTTTACTTGCTATGAGTAGCATGTTAATCCCACATCCCTATGTTTACTGAATCGGCCTCTCACTGTTCATCCCAACATTCCTATTGCTCTCTTAGTGACTTTTAATGTTTTAGACACTGTTGGATGATTCAGCATAACATCAAGATCTCTTAAGTGTGCATCCCATCTGGTTCTGGTCGACAGAATGTACATGCCCCAATGAATTACTTTTCATGTACATCGTCAAGCTGGGCGGCCATCCCCTGAACAGTGCTTTAATTTTTCAACATTGCGTGTCAGATTATCCAGTCCATTTGTGTTATCAATCTGTTGGTATGCCTTTATCTTTTCTGACATTTTGAAAACGTCACTTCTCATATTCTTCTCCGTTGTCTCCTTAAAGACAAACCATTTAGATACCATGTTAGGACTCTTCAGCACTAAAGAAGACAGACCGAACAAAAAGATTCCCAGACTGCTACAAATAATAACAGAAACAATCACAACCAACATTAAAGACTCAAACTACCCTTTCCAACATGTAATCCACCTATGTGGTACTCAAGGATACATCAAAGCTGAGCTACAGAACATGGAACACAATATTCAGGCATCTTCCAACAATTATGAAAAGCTTCATGTCTCCTTCCAAATCAGGAAGGCTGACGGACTCTGCCACCAACATGACAACTGTAGTCCCCAAAGTAGAAAAACTTAACAAAAGATGTGATCAATCTCAAGCCATGGCTTAGAGGAAAGGAGCAATATCTCCTTTGTCATGGGCAGAGTTCCACACCACGAGCGCCTCCAGTCTTGCCACAGCCATTACCTAAAATCAGGGCCCAAACAACAAACAGAGGCCCAAAAATATTATGCAAAAGAACAAATCTCTGCCAAGATAGACTTAATTTTGGTTTGGCAAAACGAGATTAATAGTGGAGAATTTACAGAGAAATTATTACATTTTATCCGCAGTGTGATCGTTTGTTTTTTTAACAGCAAATTTTATTTGTTCATTTTTCAATATATCGGGCCGAAGCCCCACAGTGGCATAAATGAGCATTTGGACAACATATGCAGCGATAACTGTTACCACTAAAATAAATGGCCCCTACCAAACATGCAGATCGACACAAAATAAAAACAATATGCAGACAGTGGTCAGATCCCCAGATTCAGTACATGATGCAGCAAGTTTCCTAGAGTCATCCCAATAAGACAATGATATAAGCATACGATAAGGTTGGGAGCGTTGTAGGGCGGGGGTCGAGGGGCAGCCTTTATGGGTCATCCTCAGGGCAAGTCTATTCCGGATATGTCGGCCATCGTGTCCATATCTTACGGTGTTTCCGGGGGCAGCCCCGAGCTTCAAAAACAGCGATCTACGCCCCCATACACTTGTCAAGTGCGGCCTTCCATTTACCTATAGTCGGGGGACATGATGCCTTCCAACACTGCGCTATGTCTCTTTTGGCGATGGCGAGTGCAAGGAACAGTAGATGCTGTTTATAGCGATTCCCCTCAATGTCATCTGTGGAGTGTAAGAGAAACAGCCGTGGGTCCAGTGGAAGCACCCACCCCAATACCTCATTGAGGCATGATCGAATCCTGTTCCAAAAGGGTTGCAGGGCAGTGCAGGTCCACACTGTATGGAAGAAGGACCCCTCCTCGCTGACACACCGCAAGCACACTGGGGACTGAATGACCCCCATTCGCCACAGACGTACCCTAGTGTAGTAAACTCGGTGCAGATATTTAAACTGGATGAGTCTGTAGCGTGTGGAGACAGCCGCGCCCCTAGGGCTGGCAATCGCCTCAGCCCAGTCGTCATCCGTCAATTCAGGGATGTCAGCCTGCCAGGCCAGTCGGGTCTTGTCCAAAGTGGTGGGGGGGTGTGTCGTCAGTGTTTGATAAATTTGCCTGATTTTATGCAATCCGAGGTCCCACATTAATAGACGGCCCTCCAAGGGCTGGAAATCCGGGAGGGTTTCCATATTAAGGATCTGGGGGGAGAGTGCGTGTCGGAGCTGTAAATATTTGTAAAATTGTGACCTATGAAGGCTGAACTCCGTTTGAATGTGATCATTTTTAAATGTATTTGTAGTGAGGCACTAAATAGACACCAGTAAATATTTCCTGAAAATTCTACAAGTAAGGCGTAAACAGTCGCTTTAGAGCTTTTGTAGTTTACGGTCTATATTTTAAAAAAGTCTTATTTTGTCCTTCAACTCAGATTTTGTGACTTTAACTGTCGGAAAACCCCTCATCTTACTTTAGCCTTAACACATTACATAAAACGAATACTCCTCAGATGAGGTTTCAGGCAGCTATCATGTAGCCCACGCACTACTAACCACTAGGTCAAAACATACACATGTACAAAAGAACATATCAGTCAGAATATCTTTCATGCAGCCAACTAAGTCCAGATATGCCATATAGTTGGGTATCAAGTATCAACAGCAATTGATAAATATACACCGCATGCAAACCAACCGAATACCAGGCACACATCCAAGATAACGCTGATAGGTCATACAGTTAACAACTGCTGTACTCACAACCACACTGAACCAGAAGTGTCACACACATCTACATCTGCCAGGCAAAGGCCAGGCCGAAAGCTTGAGTAAGCAATAGACGTCAAAGTAATACACCTGCAGCTCATTGAATAAGACACAGTCTTCTAATAAAGCAATGCACCTGAACACAACATCAGTAGCACGCCAGCACACGTTGAATAGGAGTCCATTTTGCAACCGAATCTCTAAACCATATTTGAAAGTCACATATACTGACAAAAATGCGACAAGGCCAAACCAAAGACAGCGCATACGTTGTACAACTTTCACTAACATAACTGTTGCATGCGTGTGCTAAGAGGAGCAGGTGTTCCAATAAATATATTACTGAGCGAGAAACCCAAGGGCTCAGGTATAAATAAGCATTCCTGCAAACAGCTAATTGCAATCCCAAAGGTAGAATGTTTATCAGCAGTGTTTATTGGGAGAGACAAGAGCAGTGCATGGAACTAACGTATCAACAAAGGTTTCTTGATCCAAAAGACGCCATTCAAGAATTGTAAAATATAGGACTGCAGGACATTCAGGCTACAGAGCACCAGACCACCCTAGATAATGGATACACATAGCTCAATTGCATAATTGGGACAAGGTACAAATCTTGCCACAAAGGCATGGGGTTTTTTTGGATACCAAATGTGGGTCATGATACTGTGATTTTCAAGAGTACGCCAATAATTTACGTGCTCGATTCAATTTTACATTATGCATGCTCCTTTGTAGAACTGTGAGGTATGCAAGATCAGTCTAGTCTGTGATCCACTGAAAACTGATAGTGGCAAAAGTTATTTCTGAACATTTACTTAATAGAATATGCTCAGCCCAACTATGCAGCCATCTGGTTAAAAATGCCATCTCAAAACTTGAACAATTTAATGGCAAAATAAATGCATACTGCTTACCCTCCCAATCAGACTCTTAAAGATTGACAGTAAACAATGAACACCGTTATCTGACCAAAGCAAAAAGAACTGTTCATGGGCGGAATGCTGAACAATGTCTAACATTCACCCCCAGTACAGAGATCTGGACCTAAATCCATCGTTTTTTGCTCACCATGCCATTCCAGTTTGGACCCAGCCATGTGCAAATCAGTGTTGACCCTGTACCTCATGGGAACAGTACAGACCGAAAGCACACATTACCTGCCAAAAAAGCTATCCTAACAAGATATAGATGCCACTCTTTTTGGGACACACACAGATTTCGTAAAAAACTCAAAACTGTCGATAGTTCATGTAAAAATAGATTAAAAACTTTTTAATGACTTCTGGTGAAGTGCTTTCCCATTAAATTAAAAACTAAAAGACAAATTTTTCCTCTTCAGATGTCTCGACCATCAACAAAAATAAAAGGTTACATGTGTACTGCTCAGATAACTAACTTTAATGCGAGCGGCAAATTCTTACAGCTACTCCTCACAGGGCAACTGCAACAACCTAGCAGCTATTTTTGCTTGTTTTATGTTTTACATTAGGCTCCACACTGTCCCAGACTGTTTACAAATCAGTTATAAAGAAGAATGGGTTTCATAGTGGATTCTGATTTTTGTTCCCCCATTCTGCTCCCCTTTTACCCCAAGGAAGTTATATGGCCGACCCGGTGGCACTGAAGAGATGAAGAGAGCTTAGAGAAAAGTTATAAATGAGGAGCAGATTAAAAATGTAAACAAAGATTTCTCTTTGAGCCCTACACGCTGGTCACTGAGTGAACTACTACATGTGTTTACCATTAACCCCTTCCCCACTCATGACGGAACCACTCCGTCATGAGCCACGGTCGCCGTGTGCTCATGACGGAGTGGTTCCGTCATGCTGCGGCCGTTGGCGGCCGCGCCGCCCACGCGGCGCTAATTCCCCGCCTGTGCGGGCGATTAGCGCAGTGGGCGGAGTCATGACGGAACCACTCCGTCATGAGCACAGCTCAACCGCGGCTCATGACGGAGTGGTTCCGTCATGAGCACCGCGCCACCGCGCTGCCCCCAAACCCCCCCCCAGCGCTGCGGCGGAATTCCCGCCGCAGCGAAAGGGTTAAGGCCTCTTTGTAAACAAGCGTGCTTCCTAAACCAAAAAATAGCGAGAAAACAAAAATAATATTGAACACAGTGGCGTAGCTAGGCCTTTTGCCTCCTGTGGGGGTCCCAGCCTTTGCCGCCCAGTATCGGCAATAAGAGCGGAGAGAGGGGTGTAGAGGTCGTCGCCCCCCAAAATTCCCCCCCCCCACCCCTTGCTATCCCACTGTTGGAACACCAACAAAGCAGTTTTATCCATCAAGTACAACATATTAACAGTGAGACTGTACGCGTCGTTTAACTTTCAGCAGTATCCACTCCCTTGTTAATTTAATTTAAAATTACATTTGGCCCACATTTCTAAGATGTCCAGGGAAATGGGATCTCGCCATTCCGTTTTTGAAGTATTGCTTGTTTTATCTGTTGTATTTAGCAGATATAGTGGTGAAACACTGAAGGTTACAGGGCAATTCAGCAGATTTGAACTGGTTGGTGTGAATTTCATAACAATGAATGGAATGTCTACAATGGGTCAGTGTGTGAACCCGAGAAGGCAACAAACAACCCTTATGTAGTTTGTGTTACACTTTCCAGCTTGGCTTTTCCTTGTTGATAGTTTCCCAAGAAACCCGAGAATGGATATGTAGACAAGGAGCTACATTTTGAAATGTTAATAGTTGTAAGTTTAAACGATAGACTCTGAAAAGTCTACACATGTTTTATTGAATTAAACATACACTCATCCTTGCGTAGTTTCTCTCTCAGTTCCTAGTGGATTCTTTTTTTTTTTGTTTTGTTTTGGAGTTTACACTTTTAGTCGTTTGTTTTTTTTTGCAGCTCGTTACTGATTCTTGAAAATCATGTCAATTGAGTGGGGTGACCTCGCTTGCCCCCTCTACT
The DNA here is from genome assembly GCF_964204655.1 of Triturus cristatus. Lineage (NCBI taxonomy): Eukaryota > Metazoa > Chordata > Amphibia > Caudata > Salamandridae > Triturus > Triturus cristatus. Next base: position 665,136,774 of record NC_140589.1, on the reverse strand, counting down.
CTGAAAGTACCCGCCAAAATGTTTAACTTGAATAACACATTATGACTCAGGGGGTAACTTCAGGCCCGGAGGCGGGGGGACGCAAGTACTCTCTTATTATTTCGTAAGGGCATTGCTGCACCCACTTGATGAAAAAAATAAGAAAATCAAAAAATATTTTTACCATCTTAATGTCAAAAGTGAGTTTCCTGCCTTCGCTACAAAATTACACAATGTTGCACATTCAGTTATTGCTATTAAACAAGCTTTCACGGTTTACATAAAGCCAAAATAAATGTGCTGCTTTCAGTTACCTCTTAATAAATCTTAAAGCAGCAGATGCAGGCACTTTTTTATTTAAAGACGTTGTGTATTGCACATAAATTTGGAAACATCCGTAAATTTGAATAACAAAATGTTTGGCATTCAGAAAAGCAGAAACAAACCACCTGTCTTCATGGCCATAGAAATTAAGAAAAAAGTAATGAAAATGAGATGTGCAATTTAAAACAAACTTAAACTAATCAGCCTTATTTAAATATTTTAGAATCTGATACAGACAAAAGCGCCAAATCACAACTGCGATGTATTCTATGAGCTACAACTTCAATATCAATTAGCCCCTGAGTTGCAGAGTCGCAGATTTAGACCAGGTCTAGTATGTTGTTCATATTTAACTACTAAAATCTAGTACATTCCAGCGCAGCTCCTGACATTGCAAAAGGCCAGCGCTTCTGACAGACACAACAGTGACAGGCGGCGGGAGGGGCGGGGCCTGTGGAGCGCTGAGTAAGCTGCTCCCTGCACGCTCTCCCGCAGCCACAGTGGGTCAGAGGTCACCGGTGCCCCGCGAGGCCTGGGAGCTGCGCGCGCCCTCTCCCACACTTGCTGCTTCCCGCATCACGCCTCTCTGGCGTTCATGGCCAAAAAATGCAAACCCGCTGTTGTTTTTCTTGCGCAAATACGAAATAACAGAAATAATAGCTTTATGTGGCAGTCCCCTACAATAATACACAAAAAACCGGGGCCAGGGAAGCCGACTCCATGCACCGGCGCTGAGGAGAACCGATACTTGCAGAACCCAGTGGAAATCAATTAACTACTCTATAAAAGACGTAGTAACGGAAGATTGTTTCCAGATGTCTGCATTAAAACACGTATAATAATCACATATCCACGTAAATAAAATCCCATAATCCATATGTTACCAGTTCATACTTCTATTGTGCCAGTTTGTTATTTACATGGAAAAACAAGCAGTCTAATTAGCACTCTTTTCCCTATGCATACAAATAAATCTATAAAAATAAACACTGGTATGTGAAAGGGCGTTTTGCGTCTCTTCAGCTTGAAATGTCGCATTTTCGCGCCACACTGGCGAAACTGAACGTGAGCGGTGAAATCCTATTTCGCCAAAGATATGGCGCACATCTGCCCACCCATGCATCGTTGGCAGCTGCCAGGAACAATCTGGGCCAAGCAGCCCGTGTTGCAGCGAAGAGTGCAGCATCATCGAATGTGTCCCTGATGTGTAACGTGCCAGCGCAGTCACAGACCTCCTTGTATGGGCAGCGAGGTGCAGATAGCGGTGCACTGCCTGCCGAGGCACGCGCGGAGCCCCGCGTGCCGCTTACACTGCACGCCCGGCGTGTTTGCGCGAGGTGCGGGGAGGCGAGCGCGCGCGCTGCGGGCTCCGGTTGTAAGAATGAGAAGTAAAGCGTAATCCCCGGGCTGGGGCGAGCTGCCGGCTTCGGGATTGGACGGCGATGATCTCACGCTCACCGGAGCCTGCGATAGAGGCACCAAAAATAGCCTGATCCTGAAAAGGAGAGAAGATGAGATGTTGCACAGTCAGCCGCCGCAGAGCGCGGGCACACACACACCACACACACATTGCCACTAGCGTGCATAGGGCCGCCCGGGAGCACGGGCACCGCCCAGGGGCTTTAGGGGCGCTCAGCGCGGGGACCCGAGTACGGTTTACTGGACAAACAGCACGTTCAATTTTCAAACCGCTTCTTGCATACATACCGCGCAACTGTAAGCAGGGGCAAGCAGGATCAGGGAAAACACCCCCATAAAAATACGTTTAGAGCAATATCCTCGTAAGGGTAAATAAGAAAACGCGGGCACATCTGTTTTAGATCCGCAAAACAATAGTGTGCTATTCTTAAAATTACATTTTAATGCAGTGCAAGAAAATAGCTCTTTTAAAATAACCCATTGAGTTTGGGCGTGTGTACACGTAATATCTATTTAGATTGTGTGTACATTCAGATGCGAGCGGAGTGGTCTGTGGGTGCAATGCTGCGTTGCGCACCCCTGCGGGCTGCGGCGCGGTCCGCGCTGACCTTTCAGTTTCCGTGCAGTCAGCACGCGACAGGTGCAGTGACGGCGCGGTGTCAGAGCAGTGCAGGCTGCAGCCTCATTCCGTGATCCAGCACTCCCGTCCATGACACAGCTGAAGGCAGCCCGGGAAAGGATGCGCCCGCACACACCATGCCTGCCCCCGGGGACAGCGTCCGCGATGCACGTGTCCGGACATCGTAAACAACAACACTGCACACACCGCCACGGCGTGTAGGATCCCTTTCAAATTATGACCTCGTATCAGATCCCAGTCCCACGCACTTCAGCCATCCATAGGCAAGTGTGACCCGAAGAAGGGCTGTTGTCAGAGATCCATGCTACACATGACCTGCAGGGCGATGTAAACAAAGCAGCGCGAGGCTGGGTAAGGTGGGACGCTGTTAACCCGGGCAAAAACGGACCAGTCTATTTCCTTGCAAACTGACGAATAAAGAAACCAAAGCAACAACCTGTTTCCTAACCGTGATTTTTCACACCGGATGTCCGTCCCATCACGAGCTCCCGTGCAAGCCAGGTTGTGACAGATCAGACAGCTGCCCCAGACTATGAATAGCCAGCATGATCGATCAGCATACTGTAGTGCAGGCAGGGTGGCAATGAACTCCATGGGGGGGAGGGGGGGGGCAATTCTGTTAAAGGTCTCTCGATCTGACAGCTGCTTGCACCAGAAGCACACAACAGGAGGCAGGAGCACGCCCGAGTTATTAATGCGTCGCCCCTCCCCCTGCTGCTCATGAAAACATCCATCAGCATGCAGCACAGCAGCCAGGGTATCCCTAGCCGCCCCCATACCCGCAGGCCCGGTCCGAGCAGCGCTCCGAAGACCTGCCCGACGCTAGGGCACCACCGCGACCGCACAAAAACAAGCACGGGCAACACAGCCCGGGGAGAGAATTTGGGCTATAAATCAAATACATAGGACTATAAACATCCAAACTGCGGGGCGTTTTTATGTTTAGAAGCCTAACACACCGAGTGAGGTGACCGCGAAACTTGCATAATTTCCTTCAAGCGCCCACATGAAAAATCCACCGAGACCAGAAAGCAGTGCTCAGCAGCGTCAAATTCATGCATAACATTTCTGTCTTCTAGCGGCTACTCGCGCAGAACCCCCCCCCCCCCCCCCCCCGCCCCCCGGCATTCCCATGCCCCACATTTCAGCACGCCCCACATTTCAGCACAACACACTGCAAAAATAAAAGGAGGCAGGCGGTACTCACCAGCGACACAGCCTGATTTCACTTTCTGTTCACACCCTGCTGCTGTCCGCGGGGCTGGCGATGGCCGGCGGCGGTTTATATTTTGATTGTTTTTGGTTATTAATAATAAGAGAAAGACCTGGTCACGTGGCAGTGTGTGTCTGTGCGTGTGCATGCCCTCTACAACCTCGGGGTGCGTGCTGTGCCCTCAGATGCCCCCTCCCAGCCGGCGAGAGGGAGGCTGCAGAGCTGCGGCTGGTACTCCTCCCCTGTTGTTGTTTGCCTCCCCGGTGGCGCTCACTACGGAGGGGCTGCGGCTGCTGCAGGGCGCTTGTTGTTGTGTGTAAATGGTGGCTCGCGCGGCCGCTCCTCCCGCAGCGCGTGCGGATCCTCTCTGATTGTTACTCTCGCTGCCCGTCCCTGCCGCCCTCCCCCGGCGGCGGCTGAACACGCCTTCCGCCCGCTCCTCAATCGCTACATTGTTGACATTCGCAGGGTGACGTCACCCCCGCCAGCGCTCCATTCACAATAAACTTTACGCTCAAAAGGGGAGGAGGAGGGGATGAAGCAAGGGGCGGGCGAGAGCCTGGGTGGGGCAGAGTTGTGGAATCAAGACTTGCATCGGCGGGCCAAAAAGGGGGAAAAGACTGAGAGCTCGATGGCCTTCTTGAGCATAAAGGAGAGGAAGGGAAGCTTGCTGTAATACGTACAAATATCCATGTTTCGAAAACGTGAATTGAATAGGATCCATTTTAATCCAATGCTTTAAATATCATGCTGATTTAAACATCAGACCGTGTTTCAAAATAATTCCGCTGTTAAAATGTTTCGAAATAATCTGATGATATCCTTTTAATTCATTACTTTTGAGGAATTTGTTCTACAGCTCTTTAATCTTGACATGTTTCTTACACTTTAACCGGTAAGCGGGTCATTCCAAGATGGCCGTAGCGGTGAACAAGCCTCTAAGTACTTTGCACGTGATGTTCTTCCACAGCACCTCACTTCGCCTGTACGAGCCCCTGCCTCTCCTCTGCTTCGCGTCAAACTCACCGTTCAATGACTCAAAAAAAGTCCATGACGCGAACAACGACTGCTTCTATAGTGCCACCAAATGGGGTTTGTTCCTGGCCTAGGTTTTTTGAGGATCTGTTAGGGAAGAAGCATTACAGAATGAGCGAGTGGAAAACTTGCGTGTTTTGCCACAATTTGTTAACTTTGTAAAGTTGTGGAGATGTAGAGCAGATTTCCTCTAAAGTCCCAATACCCTCGCAGCTTCCAACTTAGCATTCTAAGGACATTTGTGGAAGTTAAGTCACACAACCTTTGCCATCAGTGATTACAACACATTCTGCATTAGTGGAATATCTAACCCAGTAAATGTGCAATGAATAAAAGAGCATCAAAATCTCAGAAGACCATACTAATACATTACAAATGAACTCAGTGGATAATGTATACGGAAGTGTACACTAATTAAAAGTACTGAGGGATTTTTTGGTTGACTGTGGTAGAAGAACACGGGCAACCTTCTAAGGTCTGAGTAACTGCTCTGGACAGTTGTGTATCCCTCTCATTGACTATCAATGTAGAGCCATCCGTGCTGCAGAGGCAATGCAGGGTCACACTCTCGTCTTCAACCCATTTTACCAACTCCTTTTGCCACATTGAGACTTTTGGTGGGTTGTGAGATTTGCACTGCATTGCAATATTTATTTTTATGGATAATAGAGCTAAACCTACAACGCTGCTTTTTTGATTTAGAGCTTGGCAGTAACTCATTCGGACAGCGTTCAGATTTAAAAGCAATTGCTCCTTCCACAAGATGCAGGATTTATCTATGAGGACATGCGTACCCAAGTACAGAGGGGTAGGCCCATACAATATGTATGAAATTGTCCTCTGAGGTGACACACAATGGGCATTTGAAGAACTGTGGCTTGTAAGTTATGCAGGTGACCCATGCTATTCAACTTCCCCTCCTGAACTGATCTATGAATTTGGAAACCGCAGCATCGCTATGGGACAGATCAAGTGTAATGTATCTATTCTTAAATTTACCATCCAATTCCCTTTCCTGTGTGTACTCAAGTTGAGATTCCAAGAATAATCTGTCCTTCCTGAGTATTGTTTACCCAAAGTAGTACATCTGATCAAATTGGAACTTACTGCATCTGTGGTAATCATGCTTATGCGTGGCTTCCAAAGGGCCGGCCTTATGTTAGGCCTGTTATCAGATATGTTGCTATGTGACCACTTGCACTGCATGGGAGGTGGACATGATGGACATTTCGGTAGCTGCTCTATTCTTGCCTATCTTGACTCCAAGCTGCAGAATTGGTCCATCCAGGTATGAGATCCTACGATTTACTAAAGTACTAGATGAGGTAGCGAATTTAACTTCAAATGCCTCTCAGCAGCCAACCAATAAGGTGGTGACTCAGCTACTTGTGATCATACAAAATCGAACGGCCCTTGTTTTAAAAAAAAAAAGAATATAAGGAACAGGAGCAGCCCATGTAAACCACTTGGATCCAGGGACAATTGACATATTTAAACCATGGTTCCTAGTGGACTAGGACACAACATAAACATCTTAGAATAAATCAAATGAATCAATCAGCAACACAAAGACATTTGGTCGTAGCAATATTTATATAAAGAATGAGAACTACCTGTCCATACTATGTGCTCAGTGTTCCTTTGAGCACAACATGCAGAAGAAAAAGTTCAAACAGAATCTTGATGTGTGTATAGTGCAAATAAGGCAATGGTACCCAAGTATTGTCTTGACGTATTTGGTCCTACAAATGGGAACAGTCCTTAGCATTAATACAGCAAAATCAATGGAAGATGAAATAGTAATTTTCCAAATAGGTGTCAACGGCGTTTCAACCCTGCTTTGTGGTTTTAGAGTCATTATCAGGACATTATTAAATCATCAGCCGAGCAGTATTTTTATCAGGCTCTGTATAGTACAGTTGTTAAAGCCGGGAGTGTCCCAGTCCAAAGACAGGCAAAAAACGTTCGGAAGAAGGAGATAACGGTAGAGCAGTCCTCCAAACATTCATTCAGTAGAATCATGGAAATAAATACATGACAAGATGGCTGCACTGTAATTGCTGCAGAAAACAAACAGAAAGCGTCAGGACACTATTCTTCAACAATGTAACATTATACCTGGGTCATGCTATAGGCTCTTGTGGTGGTGACCAGAAAGGGAGGCAAAGAGAAACATTCTGCTTCTCTGGACAAAACTCCTGTGATGCACAACAGTGCCAAAGGCATACGTGTGGAGTCAGGTTCAGCTTAGAGATACTGGGAGGCAAAAGGGGAGTTGATCAACCTCTCCAGATGAAAGCACAGGAGAAGGAAACTCCTAATCACTCAGCAGCACCAAAGGCATCCGCGTGCAATCTAGTACAGGGGCTGTAAGAAGTGGCATGCGTGATTGAACTGGAACTGAGGGCTGTATTTTCATCCTCAATATTTCTGTGAGTGTTCATGAACCAATTGTAACAATATGTGAACGTGTCAAAGATTTACACTCTATTAAAGAAACTTGGATTCTGAAGGTTAAGAGCTCTTGTCACAGTTGAAAAGCAAACGAGGGGCAAGTTGGTCTGTGTATGTTTTAGTAATTTCACCTGTTGAGCCGTATGTACATGAGGCCTTGTCAACAGAAATATCCTCTTTTGCCAGTTTACGGTGATCTATTATGCTTCATTTTACTAGGGGAAGTCTGTTAACTCAATCAATGAGTTCCAAAGCAACTTCATCTTGTTAGACCCGGCCCTCGTAACATAGCCAGACCTGACCCCTGCACCTCACACCAGCCCCCGAGCCCACGGCCTAGCCGATCCTTCCCACCAGAACACACACACCCGACCCGGACTTCCCCCGTCCGTGGCCTTCCTCCTTTCGGCCACCCCGGGCCCGCGTGCCCACTTCATGCACCAAGATGGCCGCCCGGCCCCAGCGCGACCCTGGCCTAGAGGCGCCACTCCGGCTGGAGGACATCGCGCTCCCCTTGGGATGAGAAAGGGAGGAGCAGTTTCCATCACACCTCTGCGCTTCCCTGGGAAGGTGGGTTTCGATCGACCCGCCGGCCTCCCCGAAGGCTGGCTCCACGCCTGCTGGGTGTCTGGGACTCCTCCCGACCCGGCCCTGTAAGGATCAAAGGACAATGGCAGGAAACCCCAACAAGCGACCCCCAGGTGACAAGATCCCTGCCTGCACAGACTCCGGACATCATAGAGGAGTCGCCCTATAACAATGGGTGCTCTGGGACTGTCCGGCAGATTCGCCTTGGAAATACCTGAGCCCTGCTGAGTGACTCGCGGCTCCCTGAAGATCGTAAGACCTCCGAACTTGTGCTTGAGCCCTGCTGAGTAACTCGCGGCTCCCTGAAGATCGTAAGACCTCCGAACTTGTGCTTGAGCCCTGCTGAGTGACTCGCGGCTCCCTGAAGATCGTAAGACCTCCGAACTTGTACCTGAGCCCTGCTGAGCGACTCGCGGCTCCCACAGACTCTCTTGGTCCCGCCGGACCCCACGACGACCAGCGTATCCCCCAGCTCGAGGATTGTGAGCTGTGCGCCGGGTACGCTCCTGCATCTGATCCTTATCCCCAAAAACTGTCCCGCTACCTCCTAACCCCCCTCCAAGACTTTGTGAGCCCGCGCTCCACTTGTATATATTTGCCTTGCTGATCATAAAGATCCTACAAACTCCGATCTGATAAAGATCTATTCTTAAGAACTCTCGGTGTGGTGTCTCTTTGTCGTGTGGTGCCGAGTGTACGATCCTAGATACGAGATTTCTCCCCTGAGGAGTCTCTCGCCAGTGCCCGGCTACGATACCTCGAGGGTGGGTCTCAGGACCGTCAGGGCCCCCTCCGGGCCCCTCTGAGGTCGCCTTCTAACATTGGTGGCAAGCGACGGGATTCGGGCCCATAATCTAGAGATCGTACCGTGAACGGCTGACGCACTACCGACAAAGATGGCAGAAGGAAACGCCGTGGTTCTCACAGAAAACGACACCAGTACCGTGTTCCAGGTGGAACAGCTGGAAGAGTACACGCACAAAGAACTGAAGCAATTCTGTAAGGAACTCAGAATCGCTACCACTGGTCTCAACACCAAAGAAGATATGCAAAAGGCACTGAAAGCTTGGGTGGATTCTGGAGCCTCCCGCACAGAAGGAACAGGGGAGCCCCACGACGAAGCTGGACCCTCCCAAGGAGAACGCAGCAGTAACCAGGTGCGAGGCCTCGTACCAGACGGGGGCCTATCCCCGGAGGAACTCGCAGACAGAGAAAGAAGTCGCCATCACGAACTCGAATTAGCCAAACTCAAAATTGAGGGCGAGTTGAAATTAGCCGAGAAAAAGCTAGCGGTGGAACAGCTGCGAGTGCAGGGAGAACTAGAAGAGAAGAAACTCCAACGGGAACACGAAGGAAGGAGACTTCAACTGGAACATGAACGCAGCTTGAAGGAAATGGAGCTGAAAGCAAAAAGCGAAGAAGCGCGGCCCCCGGGGAACCGAGAGGCGGCCTCCCCAGCGGAGCAGAAGGTCCACATTCCCAAGGATGTGGTCAAAGAATATTACAAAAACGATGACATTCAACAGTGGTTCCGAGCCTACGAGGTCGCCATGACCTCCCATCGGGTCCCGCAGAAGGATTGGGGGGCCGGGTTGTGGGGACGATTCCTGAGCGAAGGGAGAGACACCCTGCTCGACCTACCAACCTCCATGCAGACCTCCTATGACCACATGAAAGCGGCCCTCCTCACAAGGTACTGCCTCACCCCGGAGATGTACCGCCAGCAGTTCCGGGACTGCAGGAAGATCCCGGGTACCACCTGGGTGGAGTATGTGAATTTCTTCAGCCGCGCCTTCGATGGGTGGATCAAGGGCAGCAAGGTAACCACCCTGGAAGAACTAACAGACCTTATGTTGTGGGAACACCTGGCTGCGAACTGCTTTGTGGAACTGCGCCAGCATCTGCTCGACAGCAAGCTCACGGATCCGAGAAAGCTGGCCGTCGAGGCGGATCGCTGGACCAACACCCGGGTCTCCCGGGGCCCTGTAGGAGAGTACCCCCGAGCCAGTCAGGGACCACCCCGCCAGAGAGGGGGGGGGGGACCAGGGAGGGCAGAGAGAGTCCCAGTCTAGTCCCCCGAAGTCCCAACCTCCGCCTTTCCCGGCACCTCCACCAGCTGTATCCGTCCCCCCCCCTGAGACGGGGGCACCGGGTGACCATCACTTGTTTCCGTTGCCAGAAACCCGGGCATTACGCCAACGACCCTGAATGCCCCATGGCCCCACACACCACCCAGGCAGCACCCCCCGCTAGACAGATAGCCAATGTAGCACTGGGGGAGGAGGTTGAGGAGACCGAAGAGTGGGAACCCGCAGCCATGGCCCTAGTATCCTTAGGAGATAGAGAAATGGTCCCTGGAAGCCTCCTGCCCTCCAACACGAAGAAATATGGGCAGCTCGTAACGATCAATGGCCACCAAGTAGAAGCCCTCCGTGACACCGGGGCCAGCATCACCGGTGTCCTCAGTCATTTAGTCCACGAAGACCAGGTCCTCCCCAACGTCTTTTGCCCGGTCATTTCCGCCGACAACACGGAAAGCCTATGTAAGGTAGCCCTGGTGCCTTTTGAGTGGGGAGTGGTGGTCGGTAAACTGAGAGTCGCAGTGAGAACCTCCCAGCCAGTTGACTGTCTCCTGGGGAACGACCTGGAAAGTTCCCCCTGGAAACAAGTCGAGCGCAAGACCCACCTAGGGATGATGGGCCTCCCTGAGTGGGTGTGCGCCACCACTCGATCCATGGCGGCCCGACTGACCCCCCTGAGGGAAGTCGACGACGCCCCGACCACTGAAGATAGGATGGTCCCTGCCGAGGGTCCCCACATCCCCCCACCAGAAGGGTCGGTCGCCAGTGACGAACCCCCGCCTTCCGACTCCGCCCAGGTCACCGAGTTAGGCGATCTGCCCGAATTGGCCCAGTAGCACCACAAGGGGGGCCCCTCCCGAGAGGAGTTCTGCCGAGAGCAGGCTACCTGTCCTTCCCTGGTCGGGCTCCAGCAACATGCAGAGGCCCAGGCCGCAGGCGACCAGACTGGGACGCACCGGGTGTATTGGGAAAATGACCTTTTGTACAGTGAGCAGAAGTCGGTGGAGCTAGGGTCCGGCCGGGTGCTGGTGGTACCCCTACGCTTCCGAAACCTCCTCCTGGGCTTGGCCCACGACGTTCCCCTCGCAGGCCACTTGGGCCAGGACAAAACCTACAGTCGCCTCGTGACCCACTTCTACTGGCCCAGAATGAAAGCAGATGTAGAAGCCCACTGCAAGTCCTGTTCCACGTGCCAGGCCAGTGGGAAGAGCGGAGGAAAGCACAAGGCTCCCCTCCAACCCTTCCCTGTCGTCAGTACCCCTTTTGAGCGGGTCGGGATCGACATCGTGGGGCCGCTGGACCTCCCAACTTCCCAAGGGCACCGTTTTATCCTCGTCCTGGTGGATCATGCCACCCGATACCCTGAAGCCATCCCCCTGCGCACCGTCACAGCCCCCGTGGTGTGCCAGGCGTTGATGTGAATCTTCTCCCGCATGGGTTTTCCCCGCGAGGTCGTGAGCGATCGCGGTACCAACTTTATCTCCCGTTACATGAAGTCCTTATGGCAACAATGCGGGGTGTCCTATAAATTCACCACCCCGTACCACCCCCAAGGGAACGGCCTGGTAGAGCGGTTTAACCGGACTCTGAAGGGGATGATCGCGGGCTTGGAAGAGCCCCTCTGGCGTAAGTGGGACATCCTGCTCCCCTGCCTCCTATTCGCCTACCGAGAAGTTCCCCAGAAATCCTTGGGGTTCAGCCCCTTTGAGTTACTCTACGGACACCCCGTCAGGGGGCCCCTCAGCCTGGTCAAGGAAGGGTGGGAGGCGGCGCCCCGAGGCCCCCCCCGAGATGTGTTCCGTTACGTCCTGACCCTCCGAAACCAGACTAGGAAGTTCCGAGAGATGGCCGAGGCCAACCTGGAGGCAAGCCAGGAGGAGATGAAGCGCTGGTATGACCAGAACGCCACTCTGGTCGAGTTTCAGCCGGGCCAGCAGGTATGGGTCATGGCCCCCGTGAAACCCTGCGCCCTCCAGGATAAATGGACCGGGCCCTTCAAAGTGGTTGAGCGGAAGAGCCAGGTCACGTACTTGGTGGACGTCCAGTCACCCCGGGACCCCCTCCGGGTCCTCCACGTGAACCGCCTCAAGCCCCACTTTGTGCGGACGGAGCTGAGCCTCCTACTGGCCACGGATGACGGGTCCGAGGAGGAGTCGGATCCTCTCCCTGATCTCCTGTGCACCAAAGAGAAGGACGGCTCCGTAGAGGGAGTGAACCTCTCCCCATCCCTCACTCCCCAGCAACGGGAGGATTGCCGCCAGCTCCTAGGGCAGTTTTCTGACCTCTTCTCCCTGGTCCCCAAGGTCACCGACTGGTGTGTCCATGACGTGGATACCGGGGACAGCCCACCGGTGAGACACCGAGCCTACCGAGTCCCTGATCGGGTCCGGTCCTGTATCCAAGCCGAGGTCTCGAAAATGTTGACCCTAGGAGTGATCGAACCCTCAGACAGCCCCTGGGCCAGCCCCGTGGTCCTGGTCCCAAAAGCAGCTGCCCCCGGTGTCGCCCCAGAACTCCGCTTCTGCGTGGACTACCGGGGACTCAATGAAGTCACCCGAGCCGATGCCCACCCCATTCCCCGAGCCGACGAGCTCATTGACCGGCTCGGTGCTGCTCGGTTCCTCAGCACCTTCGATCTCACCTGCGGCTACTGGCAAATTGCGCTCACAGAAGGAGCCAAGGAGCGGTCCGCCTTCTCCACCCCGGATGGGCACTATCGCTTTCGCGTGATGCCCTTCGGGATGAAAAATGCCCCGGCCACTTTCCAGCGACTGGTAAATAGAGTCCTGGCCGGGCTGGATAAATTCAGTGCTGCATATCTCGGCGATATCGCAGTTTTTAGCTCTGAATGGAGTGAGCACCTCCAGCACCTCCGGAGGGTGCTAACCGCCCTGCGCCAGGCAGTCCTCACCGTGAAAGCCAGCAAGTGCCAGGTTGGGCAAGGTTCGGTAACCTACCTGGGGCACCAGGTCGGAAGCGGGCAGGTCGCCCCTCTACAGCCCAAAATCGACGCCATCCTAGCCTGGGAACCCCCCACTACCCAAACGGAGGTCCGAGCCTTTCTGGGCCTCACGGGCTACTACCGGAGATTCATCCGGAATTACGGCAGCCTGGTCGGTCCCCTCACGGGACTCACGTCCAAGAAACAGCCCAAGAAAGTGCAGTGGTCCCCTGCCTGCCAAGAGGCGTTCGATGCCCTGAAAGCGGCCATGTGCACTGCCCCCGTCCTCCAGGCCCCCGACTACTCCAAGGAGTTTGTGGTACAAACTGATGCCTCCGAGCATGGCATCGGGGCAGTCTTCTCCCAGGTGAATGACCAAGGCCTAGACCAGCCCGTAGCCTTCCTCAGCCGAAGGCTGTTGCCCAGAGAACAGAGATGGAGCACCATCGAGCGCGAGGCGTTCGCCGTAGTCTGGGCCCTCAAGAAGTTACGCCCCTACCTGTTCGGCACCCATTTCAAGGTCCAAACCGACCATCGCCCCTTGCGATAGCTCATGCAGATGCGAGGAGAAAACCCCAAGCTACTGCGGTGGTCAATCTCCCTCCAGGGGATGGATTTCACCGTGGAACATCGCCCTGGTACGGACCACGCCAACGCCGATGGCCTCTCCCGGTTCTTCGGCCTCAGCGAAGAGAATCCCCAAGAGGATGGGTAGTTCTCTCCGGCTTTCAGCTGGGGGGGACGCGTGTTAGACCCGGCCCTCGTAACATAGCCAGACCTGACCCCTGCACCTCACACCAGCCCCCGAGCCCACGGCCTAGCCGATCCTTCCCACCAGAACACACACACCCGACCCGGACTTCCCCCGTCCGTGGCCTTCCTCCTTTCGGCCACCCCAGGCCCGCGTGCCCACTTCATGCACCAAGATGGCCGCCCGGCCCCAGCGCGACCCTGGCCTAGAGGCGCCACTCCGGCTGGAGGACATCGCGCTCCCCTTGGGATGAGAAAGGGAGGAGCAGTTTCCATCACACCTCTGCGCTTCCCTGGGAAGGTGGGTTTCGATCGACCCGCCGGCCTCCCCGAGGGCTGACTCCACGCCTGCTGGGTGTCTGGGACTCCTCCCGACCCGGCCCTGTAAGGATCAAAGGACAATGGCAGGAAACCCCAACAAGCGACCCCCAGGTGACAAGACCCCTGCCTGCACAGACTCCGGACATCAAAGAGGAGTCGCCCTATAACAAGGGGTGCTCTGGGACTGTCCGGCAGATTCGCCTTGGAAATACCTGAGCCCTGCTGAGTGACTCGCGGCTCCCTGAAGATCGTAAGACCTCCGAACTTGTGCTTGAGCCCTGCTGAGTGACTCGCGGCTCCCTGAAGATCGTAAGACCTCCGAACTTGTGCTTGAGCCCTGCTGAGTGACTCGCGGCTCCCTGAAGATCGTAAGACCTCCGAACTTGTACTTGAGCCCTGCTGAGCGACTCGCGGCTCCCACAGACTCTCTTGGTCCCGCCGGACCCCACGACGACCAGCGTATCTCCCAGCTCGAGGATTGTGAGCTGTGCGCCGGGTACGCTCCTGCATCTGATCCTTATCCCCAAAAACTGTCCCGCTACCTCCTAACCCCCCTCCAAGACTTTGTGAGCCCGCGCTCCACTTGTATATATTTGCCTTGCTGATCATAAAGATCCTACAAACTCCGATCTGATAAAGATCTATTCTTAAGAACTCTCGGTGTGGTGTCTCTTTGTCGTGTGGTGCCGAGTGTACGATCCTAGATACGAGATTTCTCCCCTGAGGAGTCTCTCGCCAGTGCCCGGCTATGATACCTCGAGGGTGGGTCTCAGGACCGTCAGGGCCCCCTCCGGGCCCCTCTGAGGTCGCCTTCTAACACATCTCAAATATGCTTTGAGATTTGTTTTGGAGGAATATAGTTGTGTATAATTTTCAACAAATGCCGCAAGGATGTCCTTGTGAGTGTAGAGTTTAACATTTTGGGATGTACATATGGATGAGAATAGATCTCATGTTGTCTGGGCGAATTGTCCATGCAAAGGTTCTACTGGGTCATTTTCCTCCACCTTAGCTCCTAGCCTGTCTGCGCTTTCTAGTAAGTTAGCCTCCCACTCTGTAAAATCCCTGTTGGAGGTCAGCAGTTCAACAATTTCTGTCTGGATGCCTAGACTCGAGATGGTCCCTTGTCCATGTTGAAGGAACATGATAGTCCGTGTATTGTAGCTAATGGATTTCAAAAACCCTCCATGCGTTGCTATTACAATTCCACTTATGTAGGTCTTAAACACCATCCAGACCATACGCTGCCTAGTTACTGAGACTTTATTTATGTCAAAGAATTCTGTAATATTGGAATGTAACTCTTCTTGAAATACAGCACCTAAGAAGGCTTTTTAGGAAACTTCTAGCCTCAACAGGATGGTACACTAGTCAGGATGACAAGAGTCAAAGCCACACGTGAGTGGTCAGAGAGGGTACGTGGTAGAAAGTCCATGCCAATCAACTAAGTAACATTCTGTTTTGGGGAGGAAGCATGTGCCAATATGTGAATATGAGTCATGAACTGTCGAGCTGTCGAGTACTACGACTATTGTCTCCTCTGACCAAATTGCTCCCTCTACGCATCTACCAACTTAAACATGTCAACAATCTCGGATAGTGTAGTTACAAGTGGGCGTGCGCCAGGCAAAAGAAGTCCAAGGCAATCTTGTAGTATGTAACGTCTTTATTTCCAATTAATATTTCCCAAACATTACTGACACATTCAGCTCAGCTAACGCGTTTCGTTCTCTCACACAGAATTTCATAAGGGGTGAAAATCACATGTAAAAGGACACCAAATCAAAACACAAAAATTACAAGTAAAATACAGTACAAAAACAGTACAAAAAAAGCACAGGACTTGGACAGAAACCACTATGAAACATTTAAATAAAAAGCACACTTTAAGACACTGGTAATGAGACATGTGATAGGACCAAAAAACACCCTTACATGAAAAGTGACAGTTAAACGGATAAAGACACATCCAAATATCAAAAGGCGTAAAAAATGCAGACAAAAGTCGCAGAGAAATTACTAACGTGATAGGTTAAAAACCTTGTGCAAATGAATCACAATAGATGGTTATCATATTATGAGACAAAACCCCTCTCAATTGCATTGGCACTATTGTAAGCGTATTGTCAGTGAAAAAGCCTAAAGGTTGCATGTGCCGTGAGGCAGACAGACATAGAGTTAGAGACAGAGAGCATAGACAAAGCAGGCAAAGCAATACATTCCATGCTCTTTGCTCAGGGGAGAGCCATGAATTATCAAAGTACATTAGGACCGTGACCTCACCTTAAGTAAAGCGTAGCGAAACCACGAAAACAACAAGCAGATAGGGTCCAAAGTAAGCGCTCCTGTGTATTGCGCTGGACGCACAAGGACTAGGAAGTGCCCAAAGCCGAAGATCTATTGTATAAAAACAGGGGCTCTAGTTCAATAGTGATTTCTAGTAAAATTCACTAAAAACAAAGTAGTCCGTCTATTTATCAAAGTGCATGAGGACCATGACTTCACCTTAAGTAAAGCGTAGCGAATCCTTAACAACAACAAGCAGGAAAGGTGTGCCAGGGTAAGACTATGGCAACCAATCATGGAAAATGTAGAAAAAATATATATTCCTAAAAAAGGGGGTAGGGGATGGCAGTGATTATATTGAGGGAGGCAGTCCAAATGGTCTATGTTCCAGCACTAATAGGACCACTTTTCGTCTGGCACTGTTAAAGTTATTTGGTTTGATACTAGACCATGATGGGGACCTATCTCTCTTTATTTTTATCGTGTGATGACGGCGCACAGTAAAGGCCTATGACCTTGATGTCCCATTACATTCTAATAGACAGACTACTTTGTTTTTAGTGAATTTTACTAGATACCACTAATGAAATAGACTCCTTGTTTTTATAGAATTAGATCTTCACTTTGGGCCACTACCTGGCCCTGGGGATTCCCTTGTGCGTCCAGCGCAATACACTGGAGCGTTTACTTTGGACCCTATCTGCTTGTTGTTGTTGAGGATTCGCTACACTTTACTTAAGGTGAGGTCACGGTCCTAATGCACTTTGATCAATAGACTACTTTGTTTTTAGTGAATTTTACTAGAAATCACTATTGAACTAGAGCCCCTGTTTTTATACAATGGATCTTCGGCTACTTCCTAGTCCTTGTGCGTCCAGCGCAATACACAGGAGCGCTTACTTTGGACCCTATCTGCTTGTTGTTATCGAGGTTTCGCTACGCTTTACTTAAGGTGAGGTCACGGTCCTAATGTACTTTGATAATTCATGGCTCTCCCCTGAGCAAAGAGCATGGAATGTATTGCTTTGCCTGCTTTGTCTATGCTCTCTGTCTCTAACTCTATGTCTGTCTGCCTCACGGCACATGCAACCTTTAGGCTTTTTCACTGACAATACGCTTACAATAGTGCCAATGCAATTGAGAGGGGTTTTGTCTCATAATATGATTACCATCTATTGTGATTAATTTGCACAATGTTTTTAACCTATCACATTAGTAATTTCTCTGTGACTTTTGTCTGCATTTTGTACGCCTTTTGATAATTGGATTATGTGTCTTTATCAGTTTAAATGTCACTTTTTATGTAAGGGTGTTTTTCGGTCCTATCACATGTCTCATTACTAGTGTCTTAAAGTGTGCTTTTTATTGAAATGTTTCATAGTGGTTTCTGTCCAAGTCCTGTGCTTTTTTGTACTGTATTTTATTTGTAATTGTTGTGTTTTGATTTTGTGTCCTTTTACATGTGATTTTCGGCCCTGATGAAGCTCTCCGTGCGAGAACGAAACGCGTTGGCCGAGCTGAATGTGTCATCAATATTTGGGAAATAGGAATTGGAAATAAAGACGTTACATACTACAAGATTGTCTTGGACTTCTTTTGCATGACGCACGCCCACTCGTAACTGCACTTTCAGGATCTGGGACACAGAGGCACCACATAACGGCTGGTGCCGGGTTTTCAATGCGCAGTACTTTTGATTTGAGGAAACTGGCGTGAGGTGCAAAACCATCAGTCCGCCCTTGAAGCTTTGTTCTTTATAATCTCAGATAGTGTGACAGTCGCTTTTGACAATTGTATGTCAGTCGTACTCAATCTATCAATGATTGTGTCAAGCACAAAGGTAAAATCCCCACTCCAGATCAAATAGATAGCATCATATTTGCTGCATAAAGTATAAATTACATCAAAAACCTCTAGGGAGTCCACATTCTATGCTTAAACGTTGATCAGTATGACATGGGTGTCAGGCAATAAACCTTTAAGTCCAAGTATCTGCCTTGTGGATCAGCATGGGTCTCCTGTGTTTTAAATCATACAGCTTTGCATATTAAAATTGCCACTCCGTAGGCATAGGTGCTAAAGGAGGAGAAGTAGCAAACTGGATACCATTGCATGGCAAATTGGGAAGCAGTGCCAGGGACTATATCGGTTTCATGAAGAAACACAATCTCAATCCCATACCTGTCCAGTAAAGCAAGTGCCATTATAGCCTTCCTGTGATTTTTAAGATCTTTCACATTCAACGAAGCTAACTTGAGTGTGTACTTCATATGGCTTATGTCAGGCGTATGTCAACAGCCTGACAGGGATGCACATACTGCACCTGCAGGTGAACATCTAAGCATGCCTAAAATCGTGTTGTGAAAGGATACGAAGAGAACAACCATCCACACCCACCACCCATACCAATTCTCTCAACTGTCATTGCTAAGTACCCACAACAGAGCCCGACAAACAAAATAAAACAAGTAAGTGACATACATACATAAGTGCGGGTCATTGCAGTCCCCTCACATGTCAATAATCACAAATTAGCGCCTCTGTTGGTGTTAAAACTCCAAAAGAAAGTAAATACTAAGCACTATGACATAGCAGTTGTAAATTGCACAAATGTGACGACAGAATTAGCCTAATTCTACAGGACCTCTTGTGGGATAGACATTCCCACCGCTATAAGTGCCCTTTGACTCATCAGCAACCTGGATCACAACCTAAACATACAGCAAACAACTGGATATTTTTAGTCATTCACACTATGATTTCCCTCCTCTGGTGACTTATCAAGGGCATTGAGCCAGGATCCTTCCCCGTATTCCATGTCTAGATAAAAAAAATTTTAAAGTGTGAGACAACAGCTGGGTTAGTGAAACAATGTTTTTTTTGTCAATGTCTACTTTCAGTTTAGCTGGTTGCAACATGGTGTATTTGATTTCAGCCGCCATGAGCTTCCCCAGCCATTTTGGCTTATCTAGCATCTTGGACTCCTGTAATGAAGTCCGGAAAATGGAGCGTTTATTTCCTTGATTCTGCTGTCTGTTCATGATCAGGTTAGTGCTAGTGCCCAGTGGTGGGTTCGGAACCACCGCCCCAGAAGCTTGTTCCACAAAACATGTGCTGGAAAGTGTATTTTCCACAGAGATCAATGAGAAGGGATTCCACAACAACTTGACCCTTCCCATGGCAGCGGACTCAGGGATCCCTAACTCACCTCACAATCACCTTGGCCAGGGTTTTTCCAGTGTTTTGAATGTTGCTTGTGGGGTGTACAAGTGTTTTCTAAATCTGAAATCCTGCTTCTGATGTCACCCTATCCCTTACTTTGTGTTCAATTATGAGGAGGAATAGGTATGTTAATCTTTCTTTGAAGATTGCGAAATTAGTATTTGATGAAAGGCATATTGCCCTTCGAGCTCATTTTTTTAAGCCTGTCAGATTATAGGTGTTACTCCCAACCTGTACTGTTCCACTATACCGAAGATCTTAGTAGACATACAGGGCCAAATGTACGATGCAAAATAGCGCCTCGCAAATTGCGAGTCTTTTGCGACTCGCAATTTGTGAGGCGCTATTTTGCATGTAAAACAGTGTGTTGAACACTGTTTGCGATTCCCAATGGGGTCGCAAATTGCGAGGCTCATGAATATTAATGAGCCTCTCGCAATTTGCGAGCCCATTGGGAATGACAGGCCCTCCCAGGAATGGTGGCCTGCTGGGCTCAGTAGACCACCATGTCTGGGATTGCTTTTAAATCAAGCAGCTTTTTTTTTTCCATGCAGCCCGTTTTCCTTAAAGGAAAATGGGATGCATTAAAAAAAAAAAGCATGAAACATTTTTGTTTAATTTTTTGTGGGCAGGCAGTGGTCCCTCGGACCACAGCCTGCCCTCAAAAATATTTTTGAAGCCAGTCACAAAGGGGAAGGGGTTCCCTGGGAACCACTTCCCATTTGCAATTTCATTACCACTCTTGGCGAGGGCGGTAATTTGCGAGCATTTTGCGTTGCAATTGCGGTTGCAAAACATTCATACATGGCTCTGTGGTCGCTATTAGGAAGGGAACGTCCCTTCCTAATAGCGAGTCGCAATAGACTATTTTGCGAGTTGCAAATTATTTGCAACTCACAAAATAGTGTAAGCACATGGCCCAGACTAAAATTGCATGCGCAACCGGGTCACAAACCCGTTTGCGCATGCAATTTTACGTCGTATATCTGGCCCACAGTGTCTAAAAGCTTATACTATCCTTATTGTATTTTAAGAAAAAAAGGGACAATCATGGAGAGCAATAATACAGTTAATTACATTATCCAGAATGGTCAGACATATTTTGGTTTCACTTTACTATGAACTGTTATGGTCAGTGGTCCAAATATGTCATGCCATGCCATGGATATTGGATTATAGACAGATTGAATACATTCACCTTTTTCATCCAGGATGTCCTAAAGAACAATAGTCTGTTTTATATCAATCTTAATGCGATTTTATTAATGTTAAGTTTTTGGGAAACCAACCTTATTGAAGTTTTCTGAGTTGGAAATGTCCCCCCAGGCATCTTGTGAGTTGGCATGCTCCCCCTCATCTGTGTTGGATAATGTGTGAACCACACAAAAAGTCTCAGTTCATTTTTGCCTAAATGCTTTGATAAGGCCAACCTCTCAGACTAAGGGTCTATGTAGCTTGTAACTGCCACTTAAGTATGTAGGACCTTTTCAGATCAAAATACCACATGTAGTAGCTTTTACAAGAACAGCATTCCAACTGTATGATAAGAAGTATGTGTGGGTCAGCATACATTAGGGAACATACAGTAGTCTCTCTATGTGGGGATAGCTCGTTTTAATTAAAAAAATACATCAAATAAATTATTTGTAATGTCTTTTTTAAGTCACCCTAGGTTCCTGTTGCCCAATTAAGTAACATGGTCTTTCTATTCTCTTTTTCTCTAAGGTTGTTGATCAGTGTGCAGTCCCCTGCGGATGCCCACTTCAAATGCCAGGACCCTTGAAGAAAATAAGGTAAGTGTTAGACCTGGCATCCTTGGTGTGGCTTTCCCTGACTTATTGCCTCCTGACCCCCTGTTTTGCTGACTTCATTTTGCTGGCTTTAGGATTCTGGGCACTTTACCACTGCTAACCAGGGCTAAAGTGTATATGCTTGGTATTCTAAATATGGTAACATTGGCTTATCCACAATTGGCACATTTGATTTACTTGTAAGTCCCTAGTAAAGTGCACTATATGTGCCCAGGGTCTGTAAATTAAATGCCACTAGTGGGCCTGCAGTACTGATTGCGCCACCCATTCAGAACCCCATTAAACATGGCTCAAGCCTGCCTTTGCAGAGCCTATGTGTGTAGATTTAAACTGCAGTTTCGGCCCAGCAAGTTAACTTACTTGCCAGGCACAAACCTTCCTTTTTATTACATGTAAGTCACCCATAAGGTAGTCCCTATGTAGCCCCATGGGCAGGGTGCAGTGCAGTGCTTAATGTGAGCCGTGGTTTCCGGTGCTCGGCACAGCACTTAATTGCCGGCACCAGCACTTAATTGCCAAAACCTGCACTTATGAAAGCTGCCACATGGTAGCTCTGTTTGTGCAATTTAAAGAAGAGCAGAAAAACTGTTGTTTCTTAATTCAATATACAATAAAAACAACTAATACTTGCCACCCAAGTCGTTCTTAAAGCTTTGGCTGCCTGGAACAGTATGAATTGTCAACTTGTAGTAGTGTGATGGTTAGTAGTTGTGGAAGTGCAGTGGCAATGTGTAGTGCAAACTGTGGTGGCCTCCTGACGAGGGCCCGGCACTTATTGTTTTACAAATTAAGCACTGGTGCATTGTCTTTAAAAAGTAGGACATGCACTTTTAAGGTTAACATGTCCTGGTAGTGAAATACTCTTTTTCACTACTGCAAGGCCTATCTCTGCCATAGGTTAACATGGGTATTGCCTTAAAACATCTTTTAAGTGAAATTTCCCATTGGGCGGAGATAGAAAATTGGAGTTTGGTGTCTCTGGACAATTTAAAAACACATCTTGTGGTAAAGTTGTCTTTTAAATTGCAGGTTTGAAAATAACACTTTTAGAAAGTTGCCATTTTCTTACTTTAACTTTGTATCTGCATGTATCTGAATACGTGTCTGGGTTGGGTGACAGCTGGGTTTTGTGCATTCCTTCTAGACAATCACACAAAGGAAGCTGGAATGTGACAGTTGCATCCTGATGACCCATCACCAGACTAATGGGCATCCCTGAGGTAAATTGGGAGGGAGGAACATACACTTGCACCTGAATAGGGATGGGCCCAGGGCTGGAGCGGGCACCGGGTGTTTCCTGGTGGGCCGCCAGGGTGGGTCTGGTTTTGGCCCTCCGGGGAGCTGTTTTTGTTACCGGGGCTGGCAATATCGGCCCCCTGTAACAAAACCCGATGAAACCGGGCCTAGCAAACAGCTCGGCTGCACCTCCCTCCCCCACCCGGAGACCGGCCGAGCAGTTTGCCAGGGCCGGTTTCGGTTCCCAGTCCGGCCCTGGCTGGCCCTGCCCCACACAGAGCTGCATACCCCCCTGTATTGTGTCTGGAGCCAGAGCAGGCAAGGCAGGGGCTTTGTGATCTTCAAAACCCTCTTTAATGTCTCTCCACTTCAAAGGCACATTTGAGTATATGTACTGGACCCCTGACACCTCCAGATCACACCTCTACTGGAACCAATGACATTCTGCCTGGAAAGAGGGAATGCCATTTTGCTACTTGCTCTGCTGTGTTGGCCTGCTGCCTGTATATCGTTGTGCTACAGGAGGAACTCCCATTTTCAACTTGCTCTGCTGTGCTGGCCTCCTGCCTACTGCATCTTTCCCGGGAGTGAGAGAGACGGAACCTGCTCTCTACATCCTTGAACCCAAATTTCTCCAAGGGCTTGCTGGCTTTCCTCCTGTTTTCAGAAGTCTCAGGCACACACAAATTCTTACAACTCTGCTGGTGCTGCTGTATTCTGAAATCTGTGATTCCTACCCTTGCCTGAGGTGGCCCCTTCGGTTCTGGGCCTCAGAAGTGGGTCCTGCTGTTGATTTCTGCAAAACCAAAACATTGTCTCGTCGGTGTGAGAATTTCTGGCGCATTGCCCTTCGACCCAGAGGCTGCTCGACTACAAGTATCGACAGCCTGCACGGCTCGACGTCGATGCTCAGCGTGGCTTGATGACAACGTATTGCATTCATTTCAACTGAGCTCGACGATGAAGTGGGACCCCCTTGGTGCTTCTTGATGACGACGCAGTAGACTCCCGACGTCGACAAAAGCTCCAGCCAAGGTATTTCTTCATCTGGACCTTTCTGGGTCCTGTAGCAGTCCTGCTGTCGCGGTCGGCTTGAACTTTGGATGTGCACCTGTCCCTCGTGACCTTAAGTAACCTTTTGACAGCTAGTGACTTCAAAGCACTTTTTTCACATTTCATCTTGAAAAAAAATCATATCCCAAGTTCTACTTATTTGATTTTTGTTGTGTTGGTCTTGTTTTAATAAGACAGATATTCTTTATGTTACAAAACTGGTGTGGAGTCTTTTTGTGGTGTTTCACTGTTACTGTAATTTAAGGGTTGCACAAATACTTTACACATTGCCTCTTATTAGGCCTGACTGCTCTGTGCCAAGCTACCAAAGGTTAAGCACAGGTTAATGTAGGGTGTGTATCTGATTTACCCTGACTAGAGTGGTGGTCCCTACTTGGACAGGGTGCAAACCTCTGCCAACTAGAGATACCATTTCTAACATTGGTGATCAGTGGTGAGTATAGTACTTGTGTTGGTGCAGTACCTTACAGTAATTTGGTTCACACTGCTACTCACAACTAGAACACTTCCAATCAATTGTCTCTGATCCTAATTGGCATTCCTTTTTTACTCATCAATTGGCATTTGTAAGTTTTCGATTCTCCCGGATTGTCATTTTTGCTTTTTCCTAAAGTCATGTCTCTCATTGGTGGTTCTGCATCTGCACTTGCAAAAATGGAGTTTGAGCTGGCCAGAATTTAAGTTTACATTGTGGCCCAGCTCAACGACTTCTGCAAGGAGTTTGAGCTTCCTGTACAAAGCACCACCAGAAAGGTGGAGCTGCAAAGGCACTAAAGCCTATTCAGAAGCAAATGCTGCATTAAATGAGACCCAGGAGGTGGGTGAGGCTGAGGAGGTGCTGGATGAGGAGGATGACTTAGACCATGGTCTGAGAGGAGGCCTTGAGCTGCTGTCTATGGGGAAGGAGAGCAAATTACAGGCAGGAATGAGAGCCCCTTCCAGGGCAGGGATCAGTGTGTCATCCAAAGACCTGTCCCAAGAGGAGCTGTAGGACAGGCGGGAGGAGAGAAAGTTTAAATTGGAGCTGGCTAAGCTCAAATTGGAGAGAGAGAAAGCCTTAGAGGAAAAAAGGCTAACCATGGAAATGGAGGAGAGTAAAAAGATATTGGCCATGGATAAGGAAAAAACAAAGCCAGGTTGGCCCTTTAAGAAAATAAATTGATGTTGGGTCAGGAGTTGAGCCTGCAAGAGCTGAACATCAAAGCCAAGCAGGTGGAATCCAGCAGTAATGGTGGCATAATTTCTTCCATGCCCTTTCAAAGGAGTGTCCATATACCCAAGGGTGTAGTGTCTGATTTTGTGGTGGGAGACAACATAGAATAGATGGTTTGAGGCCTATGAAATTGCATCCCAAATTCACAAGGTCCCTGAGGCAGGTTGGGGGACTAGTCTTTGGAGTCATATCCCTAGTGAGGGGAGGGATGCTCTACTGGCCCTAGAAGGAAATGACTGAATGAGGTATCCCCCATGAAAGAGACCTTGATAAGAAAGTTTTGTCTGACCCCAGATAAATATAGACAGAAATTCAGGGATAGTCAGAAGATTTACCAACAGACCTGGATGGATTGTGTGGATTTTTTTTGTAAGGCACTGGATGCTTGGGTGAAGGGCAGAGAGGTAAAAGATTATCAGGGGCTGTATAATTTGTGTACAACAGAGCACTTGTTTAGTCTTTGCTTTCCAGATCTGCGGCAAAACCTTGTTGATAGTAAGCTCACTGACCCCAGAGAGTTTGCTAAGGAGGCGGACTGCTGGATCAGCACACAGGGTCAAGAGGAAGGTATCAGCAAGGGCTCACCACAAGGGTGGACAGGGTCCCCAACAGAAGAAGGAGAAGGGGTCAAAAAGAGCAAGGAGTTCACTTAAGGGCCCCAAAATAGTTTGTGGGTCAGGGTTCCCAGCCTCTGCTGAAAAGAAGAAATGGTTTCTTGCTAGTAAGCCTACAGGGAAGGCTCCCGTGAAGTGCTATGAATGCCAGCAGGACTGGCACTACAAAGGGGATGCCAAGTGTCCCAAACGGGCACAGCCACCCACCAGTGAGCAGTCACTGGGCTTGGCTAGTGTAGTACCTGAGGAGGAGATGGCCCTAGATAGTGCTGGGGAGAGTGTACAGCTAACCCTAGTGTCCCTGGGTGATGGAGAGATGGTACAGATAACCCATGTGTCTGACAATACCAGGTAGTATAGTCAGTTGATGTCCATCAATAGGGAGAGGCTGGAGGCTCTGAGAGACACAAGAGCCAGCAAGACTACCATCAAGTGTCATCTGGTGTCTTCAGAGCACGCAGTCCCTAACACATTCCACCAAGTTGTTGCTGCTGACAACTATGAGAGCCACTACCCTGTGGTTGTGGTTCCCGTGGAGTGTGGGAGGGTCTTGAGTCTGCTGAAGGTAGCTGTGAGTCTGTTCATGCCTGTGGATTGTCTGCTGGGCAATGGCCTGGAGCACACCATCTGAAAGGAGGTGAAGCTTAGGTCCCACTTGGAGATGATGGGGTTGCCTGAGTGGTGTGCCTGACTTTACAGTCCATGGCAGCTTGTGAGGGTGGTCAGAAGAACCTGAAGCCTAGAACAATAGCCCAGGTGTCTGCCAAAATGAGGAAGGGTAAGATGCGTAGGAAACCCACTCTTTAAATTCCCACGGTCTGGGACGTGGTGGAACCTGAGGGGGACACCCTGGTACCTACAGAGGAAGATGTGGTTGAACTGGGGAACCTGCCAGAAACACGTGTCTAGAGATTTAAAGCACTAACCTGCACCAACTTTGGTGGAATACTCGAGTAAATATTCAAGTAAGCATTTACCATGAACTGCATCGAACATAATGCTAAGGGGGAACTGTGCTGGGAGGTGAAGCATTGTGCTCCCACCCCCTTCTGTCTGAGCGGACCAATTGGCAGCAGGAAGGGGGTCCCTCTTAGGAAAAGTTCTGCAAAGAGCAGAAAGAATGCCCTACTCTTGTGGGTCTTCGGCAGCAGGCTGAAGCCCAGGCAGCTGGTGATGCCTCTGGGCAGCACCTGATCTACTGGTAGAGTGATCGCCTGTATAGTGGGCCTAAACTTCCTGCGCCTGGTGCAACATGAGTGTTGGTGGTACCCAGTGCTGTAGGACCTTCCTTCTGGGTCTGGCTCATGATGTGCCACTGGCAGGTCATTTAGGGCAAGACAAGACAGTTGACAGGCTTATCACCCACTTTTATTGTCCTCAAATAAGGAAGACTTCAGATTTGTTCTGTGGATTCTGTCCTCCCTGCCAGGCAAGTGGCAAGTCAGGTGAAGGTGCAAGGCCCCCCCTGCAAACGTTTTCTTTCATTAACACCCCTTTTGAGAAGGTTGGCATCAACATTGTGGGGCCTCTGGATCCCAATACAGCCATGGGCAACTGATCCATTCTGGTCTCGGTGGACCATGCCACCCAGTACCCGGCTCTGAGGATAGTGACTGCACCCATCATGGCCAGGGCACTGATGGGGACATTTACCTATGTGGGGTTTCCCAAGGAGGTGGGATCTGACCAAGGTACCAATTTCATAGCCAACTACATGAAGGCCATGTGGAAGGAGTGTGATGTTACCTATAAGTTCCTAACTCCTTACAACCCCCAAACCAATGAGTTGGTTGAAAGGTTCAACTGTACCCTCAAAGGCATGATGATTATGGGTTTACCTGAACCCATGAAGCGGATGGGGGATGTCCTCCTACCATGCCTTTTGTTCGCCTACAGGTAGATTCCACAGAAGGGTATTGACTTCCGGCCTTCTACATGGATACCCTGCGAGAGGACCTCTCGGTTTGGTTAAGGAAGGCTGGGAGCAAGCACCTAAGAAGCTGCATCAGGATGTAGTTAACTACATACTGGCATTCGGCAACGAGGCAGCCCACTTCCTGAAGTTCACACAGGAGAACCTGGAAGCTAGCCAGGAGGACTTGAAATGCTGGTATGACCAGAATACCACTCTGGTTGAGTTTCATCCTGGGCAAAAAGTGTGGATGGAGCCCTGTGCTCTACAAGACCACTGGTCTTGGCTCTATGAGGTAAAGGAGCTGTACAGAAGAAACAGGATGGAAATGAGAGTGTCTACCAGTGATTGGCAAACACATTTTAGTGGCACAAGACTACTGGTTGTTATAAGTGGCTTAGTTCAAGTAGACATTTGTTGCATTTGAGTGAGCTTTTTTCTCTGTTTCTTCTATAGTCCTGACTGAGCTCTCGATATAGTTATTGGGTTGGATTACATTTCTCCTTTTGGTGGACTTGTTTGTAAGGTTATTGAGGGAAGTCTTTTGACTGATTGTAGAATTGGTAAAGGGGCAAAGACAGTGTTTATTCCAGTTTAAGTGTAGTTTTGCTATTACTACAGTTCTTTGTTTTTGGGTGAGAATTTCTCATGGGACGTTTTTTTTGCTAACTTCTGGATTAAATGGCTGTATCAGACGGATCTTCTACATCAAGATGTGACATGCAGCTACACTTAAGTACTGAGGTTAGTGCTAAGTTTGAGTGGTTGTTGCAGGTGGGGCCCACCAGCACTCTTTTTGGAGACTTGGATTTATTTTTAATTATTGGGCTTTGACCCAGAACAAGAGAGTAAAAAGCAGAAATGCATGGGAAGAAGGTGGAAGAAAAAGATAGACATAAAGTGGCAGACAAAGAAAGCAGGGATGAAAAGGAACCTACACAGTGTGATATAGGGACAGAGATAGTATACTGGTGGATGAAAGGTGGCAGACAAAGAAAGCAGGGATGAAAAGGAACCTGCACAGTGTGATATAGGGACAGAGATAGTATACTGGTGGATGAAGAAGAAATTAAGTGAAATGATGACTAGACAGTCTTGGCATTCAGTAACCCTGACATTCAGCAGCAGCGACATCCCCAGGTTTTCTACACACTTTTCCAAGCAAGCGTGGATTAGCATGCTTGAGAGTTAGCATGGTGTACTATTCATCAGGATTGTCTCCGTGGGATATACAGCAACTTTAGAAGAACAAGAACAATGGTTCATCTATTGCTCCTCTGAAACCTTGGGTGGTCCTGTCTGGTTGTACAACACATATAGAGGTCGTCTGTCAAATTATTGAGCCCACTAATGGACAGATACAAGATGGATCCCATGCAGGTACTGCTGAAACATTTTCAGGACGTACATATTCAGGTTGCTATCCCACATGGGGAGCTTGTGGAACATATCAGTCTATTAAAAGCAAAGATCACCCGGAGGACTGGCCTCCATCAAGCATTGCAGTGAGGCCATCTAAGGTGAATCTTTCCAGTGTGACATCCACAGGCACGCTCCACTCCTACTTTAATGTGGGCATGTCCACCCTGCTTTTCCAAATTTTGTTTTAGGAATTCAGAAGCTTTTAGGAAATTGTTCAACCAACGTAAATTGTACTTCATGTGTAAAACACAAGCATTCCCTAACACACCAGCTAAAGATGCATGTTTTTTACCTATCAAGTGGGCTAGCTGGAATGTAAAAAGTGTGCATAGAGTTGGGGTAGTGAACCATTTTGACAAGTCATCCCATACATGTATGGGGAAAAAATGTTCTAACCCTCTCGGTATCGTCCAGCTCTTCCTCAGGAGTGAATGTGCCTATCCTGCACATACACGGCTCCACAACAGGGTTCGGACTTAGCTAAACTGAGCAGCTCTTCTCATCCAGTCAGATTCCAAGTTCATACCCACCTGCCAATTATCAGACATGTTCTTGGGCTGGCTGGGGAGGAGAGGTGAGAGACAGGGACCTGCATTGTGTCTAAACAAATATTATGGGGAGACAAATATAAATGGGTGGTGGCCAGACTCCCTATGGATTTCTTTGTGTACCAGGTATCTACACACCCAAGGGTCGTGACATGCACAAGAGAGGCTAGGAACAAATGTCATGCTTGGGGCCTTTTGCAAACCTCCCTGAAAATACTCTTTTTCTATATGAAAAATGACAGCAAGTCAGTTTAGGATGAAGAATGTCCCATAGAAAGAGTTCTTTGGGTGTGTCAAATTAAAAATGTATATGAAGGTTTGCTATGAGTGACGTGCCTGACCCTGGCACGCTGGTTTACAGCCACATGCTTCCACTTAAGTGAGAGGGTGAACCCATATCTAGTTTCTCCTATGCGGATGATCTCATGAGCAGTACTCTCTGCAACGTTACAAATGGAGCTAAAAACCCTAAATAAACATGCATTACAGAATGAATTAACTGTGAATTTGAATAAA
Organism: Triturus cristatus; assembly: GCF_964204655.1. Lineage (NCBI taxonomy): Eukaryota > Metazoa > Chordata > Amphibia > Caudata > Salamandridae > Triturus > Triturus cristatus. The sequence continues at coordinate 665,107,175 of NC_140589.1, read as the reverse complement.
AGACAGCTTCTGCATTTTGGACACGTGACTAATGTTGCCATTGGAAACTGAAAACACTGAACATTGTCATAGAGTGTCATTATCTGAGCATGGTGCTGGATAATAATTCATCAAGGGGGCGTTGATTCAAGGAAAAAAGCTCACTGCTTCATGTCTTAGATTCAGGGCCTCTGGAATTAAGTGATTCTGCTTCTGTAACGTTTGCTGCATAATTATGGATTTACCACACTTGATAAATAGTGCATCATCTACAGTATTTTTTTGCACATATAAACAAAAAAACATTTTCTCGGGCAAAAGAAGCAAAGGTAACTAAAAACGCGTCCGCACCAGCTGCCACACAATGACATGCCCTATGAAACTGTCATCTGGTCACCATTCAGTTGCTAATTGCTATATTTAGATGTTAAACTGATACTAATTAGGTAAAACATTTGTTCACGCAGCGTTAGAATACAGAACAGTGACAAAAGAGTGAAGCTCTACTGCCACACAATGTGCCACATTTTGCCGCACAATTTTCCTTTTCATGCTGTAGAATTTGATCAACCCTTCTACATAGCTTGTTTTTTGCCTTTGCCACATAATTCCAATGGCTCTGCTTATATCAACTTAGATATTTCCTTACTGGCAGTAATGAGTGCCCATCATTTAAAGGTATTGTCCGCATTGGCAGAGGGGGCGGCTAAATTATTCCTTAGTTAGTACCAATCTTAACCCGGTTAAAGAGGGCACTCTGCCAAAGATTTTCGAATCCGAGTAAATCGACCTCTTTGCACATTTATATGAATACTCTCTCAGTTGCTTTTCTGCCTGCAATTGTAAAGTGAAATTATGGAATTTTATTCGTATTGATGCAGAGTAATCGATTAGGTTCATGTAAAACAAACAAGAAGGGAATTGTGGCTGGCTGTGGGAATCACTAAAACTATTATGTGTTGGTGGTACCTTTTTAATTTTCCCTTTCAGAATTTCAAGATTCTGAAGGGGAAAAAATGTTTATTCTTTGGTTGCAGTCATGATGACCACTGGAAGTATCATCTTCTTAAGAGCATGCTCTAGAATTTACAAAGGGGTGGAAATGGAACAATGAAAGAATGCGGAACAATTGCACATAATTATTAAAATGCAGCAGTATTACATTTTTTGTGGGAGGTATATTTAGCTTCGACGGGGAAGGAAATGAGAGTTTAAACGTGGATGGAGGCGGATGTAACAGCTATCCATGTATGGAATGTAGGCAGTGTAGCTGTCACTTGATCAATTTGTCTGTACATTATTTACTGAATTGATTTCTGAGAAAAAAATGGCGTGTCATCTTTATGATGAGCTTTTGGGGTACGTTTTATGTTGAAAATATAAATTTTGTGATAACTCACTGTTCTTTGTTTTTCATAAACTGGAACTTGAAGTGTAAAAAAATGCAAAACGTTTCCCAGCAGACACAGATTAATGTCGGGGACAAATGATAGGCTTCGCAAACCAGCATTTCCACCTGAGTTCCTTCTAAAACCGCCCAAAAAAACTTAATCCAGATCAGCACCTGTGCAACCCCCAAAGTTTTTGAAACCTACAGATGCCTAGTGTCCAGTGGAATAGTAAGGGTGTCATGGACCCCAGTGCAAGCAATGAAAACACCCCCTCCCAACTGTTGATTATATAATAAAATACAGCATTCATCAGGGGTCAGTGCACGACTCGGGGCCCTTGATCCCGGTGCCACTGCACCTGCTGCACCACTGGTAGCTATGCTCCTGCTAAAATCCCCACGCTCAGGCGACTCAAGGGAAAACCTATGCAGTTTGACGCCGCTATACATTGGTTCCAGTGTGATTTTCAGGTGAAGTTTGTAGAAATGCTGAGCATAGATCCCTCACCATATGCGGTTTCAGAGAATATCATTTTTCTAGGTTTCTTTTTCTTCCAGGAACTGATATCTGTCGCCAAAGCCAGGAACCCTAAAGCAGCATTTCTGCTGGACTGCTTTCTGAAATGCACTTACTGGACTGAACCAGGTTAAATGTTAGCTGTCATCCGAAATATATTGAATACATATACACATGCTCAAGAAAACCAGGAAAACGCCTGTGTGGGTTCACTGGGGCTTCCAACTTGCTCTGTACGAGGAAGTCAGAAGAGAAATGTAATGCTTTGGAAATATTTGCATATATTCTGAAAATGTCAATTTTCTGCACTGTCTTCCAGGCAGTCACTCATGATGATGGATATTGCCATCCACTGATAGATGTTTTAAGGTCTGGAAAATATGAAAGCATATGTTTCCCTATCGTCAATGCATTGAAAACTGTCACAAAAAGATATGAACCCCCAAACCAACATTTTTGATTAAGTTCTTTCTGAAATCACCCGCCCACTCAAGGTCAGGTTTATACATATTGGACATATTGAACACTTGTACATATCTTGTATCCTCACAATCCCGAGTTACAGGTCATGAGCAAAGCGGGGCAGAAATGTGAGTTATTTGGAATGTCACAAAAAGACTTCAAAATCTAATTTTCTCAGCCAGTGAGTCACGGCAAGGAAAGTCTTTCATGCGTTTTTAGATTCCTTACAATATCCAGACTTGAAAATATATGGCTGTGTTGTGTTTCCCTATGTTCCATTGGCTGAAATCTGTCACCAAACAGCAGGCATCCCAAACCAACATTTCTGCTTGAGTTCCCCATTGAAGTCTGCCACCTGTAATACATTCAGTTTAGCACCCCAAACCTATTTATTTATATTTGGGTTTTGTAAAGTGCTCATTCATTTGAAGGCTTCCTGGAGTTGTGCAGAAATGGATACGGCAGAAAGTCATCTGTGTTTATTTCATGGGGAAGAGACAGTTTTTAAGGCTTTCCAGAATTTCAGTGGTTTTCTTTCTCATCTAATGTGGCATGGGGAGTTTATTCCTGTGACCAGCAGCTACCACTCTGTAAGAACCAACTCTGAGATTTTAAATTTGGGGATTTGTAGCATGCACTGATTAGCGGATTTAAGAGATGGACATGGTTATACCACATGTGACAGAGGCATCAAATGATTACTGTACCATTGTTATGTGTGAGTAGCACAGTGAGTTATGGTATGTTATGTTGATTTGTATGGCGCAAATTTATCACCTGTGAAGGTGATCCAGGTGCTGGAGCAGAAGCATAGGCCGGGCAGAGCTCCTCGTTGAGTAGTGAAGTAGCTGACATGGTGAGTTGAGGAAGTTCATTCCAGTTCATGACAGCGATGAGGTAGAGGGCGGGTCCTCCTGACTTGCTTCTGTGAATTCAGTGGACCCGTGCGAGGGTGAGAGAGGTAGATCGTAGCTGTCTAGAAGTTGAAAGAGTTGAAGTCGGTCGTTGAGGTACGCTGATCCGATTTTGTGGAGGGCTTTGTAGGCGTGCATGAGCCTCTTGAATTTGCAACGTTTCTGGATGGGTAGCAAGTGTAGTTCAGCGAGGGTGGGAATGATGTGTGCACTTCAGGGGACGTCTAGGAAGAGTTTGGCTGCTGTGGTTTGGATGGTGTGGAGTCTTTGCATGAGTCGGTTGGAGATGCTGACATAGAGCACGTTGCCATAGTCAAGTATGCTGGTTATGAGGGCCTGGGTGACCGTGCGTCTTGTGTGTGTGGGGATCCATTTGAAAATCTTGTGAAGTGTTCTGAGAATGAGGCAGCAGGATGGGGTCACAGCGTTGACCTGCTTATTCATCGTAAGTTTGCCTTCTTAGATGATGCTGACGTTTCTGGCATGGTCTGTGGGGGTGGTAGCTAGTTCTGATGACCACGAGGAGGAATCCCATGTGGAGCTCTTGTTTCTGAAGATCAGGATCTCCGTTTTGTCCGTGTTGTGTTGTAGGCAGTGCTTTCTCATCCAGTTGGCCAGGTAGGTCATGCAGGAGGTGAAGTTAGTCCTGGTGGTGATGCAGCGGAAACAGCGGTAATATTTTTCAAAATAATGACAAATTTTCATAACCACCTCTCTTTCCCCGCATAAACTAAATTTGGCCTATACCTTTCACCACTTGGTCCTTTGATGAATATTTTGAGAATTGATCGGGACTGACTATTGTCAAGCTGGATAATAACCCCCTTATGAGGACCTACAACAAAGGGAATATTCTACGAACAAAATACTACAATGGACAAATCACATTAACAATAATCATCAATAATGACAGACCCTGATTACTTATCAATTTGCTTTGATCTATTTCTTAAGCATATGAATGGTCAATCAAACGACACTGCCTTGAATCACATATCATCACCCAAGAGAAAGTAAACAATTCACAATAACATCTTGTTTAACAATCGTGAGTGAGTGGATAGGAGAAGAGACAAAAGAGCATTGTAATAAGATCAATGTAATTACAGAGTTTCATATGAACCTAGAGAAAACTATAGACCAGCTTGCTAATAGTTTGAAGAGCTAACCCTCATGCTGGAAGCGAAAGCTGGGCAACCTCACAAAAGTATGAGGAGCAAAGTTAAAGAGTCAGGCCAAGCAGCAGCCAAAAGAGGAAGATTAAGGAAACAGCTTCACTATCGCCTCGACACTCAAAGACGCTTGGTCTCAAGAAAAATGCTCGGCCACAAGTAGATCCTAACACTAGTAGTTATACCCTAATTTGTTAAAGTCCATCCCTAATTTGCATCAAAAGTCCAAGCATTTCACAATTCTCATTGGTCCAGGAAAAAAGGGTGTTCAATCACACCACTTCCATCATACCTAACTTTCAAAAGTTATTTGTTAGAGCCATGCTGTTATCATCGTCCTTCAGCAGAGGAAATCACGATATTCTCCTTCCGAGCCTCGCGCACATTTTATAATGCTTGCAACATTTTACTAGAACAGTCATCCACAAAACTAACATTTCCTCAGACATTAAGGACGTTCCGCTATTATCTCTTCCACGTAGCCATCGACAAGAAAAATAACATAACAATCATTACAAAGGACAAATACAATTCTTTTGCAGCCTATATTTACAAATCTAATTAATCTTAACAGTGGTTTGAGGCCTTTTCTGAACTTAGTTATTTGATCACATAAAAGAAAACTCCATTACATTAGTCATTTTAGTCTTCTATTTTCCTAATGTAAACGCAATATTCTCAACAGGTATTTTATGCAATTAATATCACTCACTTAATGCTCAAATATTTGGAGATTATTTCTCTGCTACCTTTTGTGCAGAGATCATTTGTGGCCTACAAAAACATTTTTCATTTTCTCCTGCATATTACTTGATTCCCTTTCCAAATACCCCATGTTAATATTTTTCTCAGTTAATTTTCATGACTCCTGCTCTATCAATCCCCCTTTGATGGTGACTAAAGCCATCATAAATCCCAAAATCTGATTACAATCTGATGTGCCTAGAAAATTGCCGTTCTTATTTGTTTCAACCTAACACCATCTATATATTTCATTACTTCATGATAAGCTCTTTTCGTACCTTCCATTTCTATTTCTTCTCTCTTTCTCTTCTTGGCGCTTCTTTTTGTCTCTAGTGTTCTACCCTTACATTTGCACCATTTATATATTAGACACAGCATTAGTATTCCAGTAGCAGTATCAATATTTAGGTGTGTGTTTGTTACCAAAAGTTAAAAACCAGTATCCTACAGAGGAGAACCCCCAAGCACCATCAACCTTCAGTTCAGTCAGGTCTTCCCGTAAATGCGTAATATTAGTAATATATCCCTCTAGATTCTTACTTTTGTCAGGAATATATGTACAGCATTGGTGAATTTCCAGCATGCTACAGACTCCGCCCCCTTTTGACAATAATACATCAAGAGCAAGCCTATTTTGAAAAATCATAGACCTTATAGCCACCATTTCAGTATCCATCTTTAAAAACCCACCAACAGTGTCTGTTGATAAACGATCAACCACTGTGGACAATTTTCTAATTTACCCCAACTGAAGGTACCAGTGCTCCAAAAATATCACCCACAATCTCTGCAGCACAAATTCCTGTTTTACTCTGTATTTGTCCACTCTTACCCTTTTCATTGTTCCATGATTTTTATCTGTATGGTAGATTTTCGGAAAGACAATCCCCAAATATCAACACCCATACCAATATGCTGGCAACCTATAATAGGCATTGTTACCACACACATAATAAATTCCAGGAAAAACAGGATCCGTACCACCTTTTAATCCAGAACCCCCTGTGATTAGGAAGATATGGTCACATTCACTAGAACCAATGAAATAATTGTTATAGTCAGTCTTTTGTCTTAGTAATCAAAGCTTTCCCCTATGATGCCATTGCAGCATATTTCTCACCTTTCTTGTAAGACCCCTCCCTATGAGCCCAAGGAGGTATATGACTCTTTTTCTCAGCAGACTTAAAAAAAAACTCTTCTACCCTCCTCAACATGTATGGATTCAATTTCCTCACTCTGTTAAATACAGGTTAAGTTATTTCTATAGGCTTATACAGTATCTATTGTTTTAGTAGTTTGAAAAAACTCTCCAAAATACTCTGCATTATTTGCACTACTTACTATATTCATGTTCTTTCTAATAGGAACGTCAGAAAAAACTAAATCAAAATTTGACTATAATACTGTAGTTGTCCTTTTTCATAGAAAAAACTTGTTAGTACACTACACAAAATTCCATATGTTAAAGGAATGTGGTGATAAGTCACCCCTTCTGACACAGAAGACAGTAATTGCATGCACACATAACAATCTCTTGCATTCATAGTATTAACATATTCGTATAACAATTTAGTAAAAACAATTAACGAGAAATCATTAATAGAATTATCTTGGTGTAAGTAATTCCCGGTTCATCTCTTAATGTTAGTCTGTGGGTCTTCTTTAATATCTTCTCCCACATTCATCTTTATAGCTACAAAATCATTAGTAATATTATTTTTAGTATGATACATAAAGTAAGGCACGAACTATTAATATTAATAAAATAAACATTATTAGTAAGACACATATAAAGCAAGCATTAATACATTAACGCCTAGTTGATCCCTGATTCTGATTACCAGTCTCCTAAATCCTAGCCATTCTATAATTCTATAATAAAAAAAATAATATTAAAAAACCCAACATTTTTAAAAACAAAAATTTGATAAAGTATGTCTATCCAAACACTTTTAAGCCTCAGGCCTTCTCAGAACTTCTCAGGACCTTTGAATCCTTTGAATCCGAATCCCCTCTCTTTTTTATATTTAATTCTTCTTTAGGGGCCTCATGTAGGTAGCCCAATACCGGTCGGTAATGGCCGATTTTCGGTAAATATACCGTTACCGACCGGTATTCAGGCTTTTGAGATGTAGGGGGATCATTTCTGTATTCGGTAATTTACCGAATCGGTAAAATTACCGAATCGGTAATTTTACCGATTCGGTAAATTCCGAATACAGAAATGAGATGTAGGGGGAGTGTGTGGGTGTTGTCTGGAGTCGGTATTTACCACCAACTAATAGTTGGTGGTAAATAAAGAATGGATGTGTAAAAGCATTTTAAAGCGCTTAGAAGTGTGCAATGTGGCAGACATACATGCCCTTAGGGCATGTATGTGTGCCACATGTGCACACATGCAGGAATCAGGGGTGCAACAGGGTGTCAATGTAACACCTTGCCACCCTTGATTGTGCTCCCCCCATTACCGAATCGGTAATTGCCGATTCGGTAATGGTAACTGGCTCCCCATTGATTCCTATGGGCCTCCTGGCCCATAGGAATCAATGGGAAGCCAGTTACCATTACCGAATCGGTAATTACCGATTCTAAAATACCGACCCATTCCGATTCGGTAATTATTACCGACGGATTACCTACATAGCATTTACCACTTCATAAATACCGAATCGGTACAATTCGGTATTTATGAAGTGGTAAATGTTAGGCTACCTACATGAGGCAAAAACCAAAGGAAATGATGGACGGAGTGTTGAACATTGCAAGCACTCACCCCCAGTCAATTGATCTGGGTTTAATCCATCACCGTTCTTTAGCCCACTCTGCCACCCCAGTTCAGACATGGCCATATGCAAATCAGTCTGACCCTGTGCCTCATGGGAACAGTCCAGCCCGAACTGCCAAGCCATGTCTTCCCTGGACCGGAAACAAGCTTCCTAGGACCGGTTTCTGGCATTCCAGCCGTCTTCAGCCAGGCTTGCTTGAATCCAGTGGCAAAGTGAGCAAGGGACTCACGTCTGAGCATACCCTGCCAACTTATGGCGAACAAAGCAAAAACCAAAGGAAATGATGGACGGAGTGTTGAACATTGCAAGCACTCACCCCCAGTCAACTGATCTGGGTTTAATCCATCACCGTTCTTTAGCCCACTCTGCCACCCCAGTTCAGACATGGCCATATGCAAATCAGTCTGACCCTGTGCCTCATGGGAACAGTCCAGCCCGAACTGCCAAGCCATGTCTTCCCTGGACCGGAAACAAGCTTCCTAGGACCGGTTTCTGGCATTTCAGCCGTCTTCAGCCAGGCTTGCTTGAATCCAGTGGCAAAGTGAGCAAGGGACTCACGTCTGAGCATACCCTGCCAACTTATGGCGAACAAAGCAAAAACCAAAGGAAATGATGGACGGAGTGTTGAACATTACAAGCACTCACCCCCAGTCAACTGATCTGGGTTTAATCCATCACCGTTCTTTAGCCCACTCTGCCACCCCAGTTCAGACATGGCCATATGCAAATCAGTCTGACCCTGTGCCTCATGGGAACAGTCCAGCCCGAACTGCCAAGCCATGTCTTCCCTGGACCGGAAACAAGCTTCCTAGGACCAGTTTCTGGCATTTCAGCCGTCTTCAGCCAGGCTTGCTTGAATCCAGTGGCAAAGTGAGCAAGGGACTCACGTCTGAGCATACCCTGCCAACTTATGGCGAACAAAGCAAAAACCAAAGGAAATGATGGACAGAGTGTTGAACATTGCAAGCACTCACCCCCAGTCAACTAATCTGGGTTTAATCCATCACCGTTCTTTAGCCCACTCTGCCACCCCAGTTCAGACATGGCCATATGCAAATCAGTCTGACCCTGTGCCTCATGGGAACAGTCCAGCCCGAACTGCCAAGCCATGTCTTCCCTGGACCGGAAACAAGCTTCCTAGGACCGGTTTCTGGCATTCCAGCCGTCTTCAGCCAGGCTTGCTTGAATCCAGTGGCAAAGTGAGCAAGGGACTCACGTCTGAGCATACCCTGCCAACTTATGGCGAACAAAGCAAAAACCAAAGGAAATGATGGACGGAGTGTTGAACATTGCAAGCACTCACCCCCAGTCAACTGATCTGGGTTTAATCCATCACCGTTCTTTAGCCCACTCTGCCACCCCAGTTCAGACATGGCCTGGCTGAAGACGGCTGAAATGCCAGAAACCGGTCCTAGGAAGCTAGGCCTGACCCTGTTCCCATGAGGCACAGGGTCAGATTGATTTGCATATGGCCATGTCTGAACTGGGGTGGCAGAGTGGGCTAAAGAATGGTGATGGATTAAACCCAGATCAGTTGACAGGGGGTGAGTGCTTGCAATGTTCAACACTCCGTCCATCATTTCCTTTGGTTTTTGCTTTGTTCGCCATAAGTTGGCAGGGTATGCTCAGACGTGAGTCCCTTGCTCACTTTGCCACTGGATTCAAGCAAGCCTGGCTGAAGACGGCTGAAATGCCAGAAACCGGTCCTAGGAAGCTTGTTTCCGGTCCGGGGAAGACATGGCTTGGCAGTTCGGGCTGGACTGTTCCCATGAGGCACAGGGTCAGATTGATTTGCATCTGGCCATGTCTGAACTGGGGTGGCAGAGTGGGCTAAAGAATGGTGATGGATTAAACCCAGATCAGTTGACTGGGGGTGAGTGCTTGCAATGTTCAACACTCCGTCCATCATTTCCTTTGGTTTTTGCTTTGTTCGCCATAAGTTGGCAGGGTATGCTCAGACGTGAGTCCCTTGCTCACATTGCCACTGGATTCAAGCAAGCCTGGCTGAAGACGGCTGAAATGCCAGAAACCGGTCCTAGGAAGCTTGTTTCCGGTCCAGGGTAGACATGGCTTGGCAGTTCGGGCTGGACTGTTCCCATGAGGCACAGGGTCAGATTGATTTGCATATGGCCATGTCTGAACTGGGGTGTCAGAGTGGGCTAAAGAATGGTGATGGATTAAACCCAGATCAGTTGACTGGGGGTGAGTGCTTGCAATGTTCAACACTCCGTCCATCATTTCCTTTGGTTTTTACCTACATGAGGCCCCAGGTCTTTTAGCACAGTTCCAGTCTCGATTCCAGTCTTTCTCCTTTTTTTGCACCTTTCAGAACAGTTTTCAATCTTTTGCACCCCAACTTTTAACTCAGTTCATTTAGGGTGGCTTATAGAAATGTCTGTGGCTTGATTCGACAATTTCTTTTCCACAATTGGCTGTTTCAGCAACCAAATACGTCTAGTCAGGTGATGTTTATATCTTGTATGGACCTCTTGCTCTTTCTGTTCTTTGAATTGTATCCTCTTTAAAATCACTTTGTTTAGAATGGCTCGATACTTCAATTATTGTATTTGGAACATGTTTATTCAAAGTATAGCTCAGTCTTTTGACTCCTTTTGGCCATATATCTCCTTTTTTGCTCTTTTCTTTTGAACACTGCCACTTGATTCAAGACTTGACTCAAAATTCCTGTTAGTTGATTCCTTTTTCTTTTCTTTTCTGTTTCGTTCTGGAACCAATTTTGTTACTGCATCGATATTGACAGTCTCATGAGACCTAGTAGCTGGTGCCCACTTAACTCGACTTTCAGTCTGTTCAGATTTTCCTTGATCAGTTTCTTTTCTTCTTTCTTGATCACTTTCAACCGATTCAGTACTTTCAAGTGGACTTGTGACTCTTCGTGTGTGACTAGCATGTATCCAATTTGGCAAGCCTACACACTTCACTGCTGTTGTTGCCACCTGTATCACTTGATATGGCCCATGCCAATGAGGTTCTAAACACGATTTTCACACATGCTTCTTGGCAAGAACCCACTCTTCAGGGCTCAAGTCGTGTGCTTGTTCTTGCTGTGTTGTGGTTGTAACTTCTCCAACCTGATGAAACACAGAACGCACCACATCAGCCAATCCTTTGCTATAATCAAGCACTACATCATCAGTTATATGGGAGACATCGTTTACTAGAATGCGCTACAACGCATTCCATTACAACGCGGTCGTTACAACGACCGCATTGTTTCAACGTTAACCATTACATTGCAAGTCGTTTCAACGACTTGCTGTAGGGGGCGCACTGGTGTTGGATTTACAATCCAACACCTTCCCTGCTGTTGCACCAACTAAAGTAGGAATAGTAAATAATACTATTCCTAAGTCCTGCACGCCCCTTAAAGCAAGTCGTTGTAACGTCTTGCGATGTAATGGTTCGCGTTGAAACAACCACGGTGTAATGGAATGCTTGAAAAGCGCATTTGTAGTAAAGAGACATATTCCAGTTATATTCATCAGTTGATTCACTGGAACTATTGGCTGTCTCATTTCTCTGCCCATGACAATTCCATGCGGTGACAATCCAGTTCTTCTATCAGGGATACTTCTTAGACTCATCATGACTAATCGCAATGCACCTGGCCATTTCAGTGTAGTGAATGCACACACTTTTGCAAGTTTTGACTTAATTGTGCCATTAACCTGCTCAACCACACCTGATGTTTCTGGTCGATAGGCACAGTGTAACTTTTGTTGAATTTGCAATGCTGCATAAATCATCTGAATTATTTCATTATCAAAATGTGTCCCTCTATCAGATTCTAAAGAGAGTGCAAATCTGAATATTGGAATAATCTCTCTAAGAAGCAATTTAGCAACACTTAGGCTATCATTGCATCTTGTTGGGTAAGCCTCCACCCAACGGGATAACAAACATACAATCACCAGTACATATATTAGTCCATTACATGGTGGTAGTTCTATGGAATCAGCCTGCAATCATGTAAATGGACCAACTGCTTTTCCAATTGGTCCCCAACTAACAACTGTCTTCCTCCCTGCATGTTCCTGCTGACAAGTAACACACCTTTGGCAAAGACTTTCTGCAATGACTCTGAATCTGGGATTGAACTACGTCTGTTTGAACAATCTAATCATAGCGTCTCTACCTATATGTGTAGGACCATGATAAATTCTGGCCATCTGGGACAACAAACTGTCTGACATGATTGGTCTTCTATCAGTCTTGATCCACACTTCATCTTCTGCCCTACGTGAACAACCTGCCTTGATCCAATTTTCCTTTCACACTTGCTTCTTCCAGTATCTGCCTAATTTCTTCCCAAGTTTCATCAGGTGAGAACATCAGATTGCACAATTTATCAGATCTCTGTATTTCTTTATTGATTGAAATTGAATTTATTGCACAGTAACGCGCAACTTAATCAGCATACCTATTTCCAACTGCGATATAATCACTGCCGTATTTGTGTGTTGAACATTTCACAACCCCAATTTCTTTGGGCAATTGTAGTGCCACCAATAGGTCTCTTACACATTCTCCATTTCGAATTGGTGAGCCCGATGAGATAAAAAAAACACTTTGTGACTACAATTGCCCAAAATCTTGCTCTACCCCAAAACCATATTGACTATCAGTAAATATGGTTATTCTCATGTTTTTTCCAAAGTAACACGCCCCTGTTATTGCAACCAATTCTGATAATTGTGCAGATGCTACTCCCCTCAAGCACGAAGCTTTGATGACAATAGCCACCGTACAGATTGCATAGGAAGCTCACGAGGTACCCATTTCATCTGTCAAACAAGATCCATCCACAAACATCACACTATCTGATTCAGGCAGCGGAGTATCCCTTATGTCAGGTCTTGGCTTTGTACACAACTCAGTCACGTCCAGACAATCATGATCTGCTTCATCCACCACCACTTCACAATTCGGATTGGGCAACAAGGTAGATGGATTAAAATGTGTGCATCTTGTCACAGTCACATTCTCAGCTTCCAGTATCACTCGTTCATATTTTGTCAACCGACTGCTTGTAAGGTGCTGTGTTCGAGTACGTATCAACAAAATGTGGTACATACACTTTCAATGGATGTCACAATTGCTTCACTCTGTTCCAAGCTCACACATGTAGCAGCAACTGCCTTTAAACATCCTGGCAAAGCTGCAGCTACGGAAACTAATGTGGTGGAGGAGTATGTCACAGGACGACGTGCTGTTCCATGCACTTGCGTTAGAACTGAAAGTGCACATCCGTCTCTCTCGCAACAGAACAATGCAAATTTCTTGATGAAATCTGGCATTCTCAATGCTGGTGCTTGACAAAGGCTGTCTCGCAATTCAACAAATGTTTTCATGCATTCCTCATTCAATTGATTCGGGTCTGACATTTCTTTACGAGTCAATCTTTGTAATGGCTTTGCTGTCAATGAAAAGCCGTTGATCCACTGTCTGTAGTATCCAACCATACCCAAAAATATTCAAATCTCTTTTTGTGTCTTGGGTGGATTCATTTGCAAAATCACTTTTATTCGATCTTGTGACACTTTCCTGACTCCTTTTTCAATTTTGTGGCCTAAATAAAGAACTTCTTTGTGGCAAAATTGCAGTTTTGCTGGTGACACCTTATGATCACCTACTGTAAACTGATTCAGTAGAGCAATAGTATCTGTCACACAGGCTTCTTTTGTCTGTGATGCAACAAGCAAATGCTCAACATATTGCACCAAGAGTCATTAGGCATTACTAGTGCTAAGCACCGCTTCAAAAGCTGATTGAAGATTTAGGGGCTCCCTGTATATCCTTTAGGAACTCGGCACCATGCCAAAACACGGTTTCCGAATAGGAATGTAAATAAATATTGACTTGTCTTTTGTATGAGATGCTATTCCATCGGGTTTACAATAGATGGTGCAATTCATTTTGCATAACAAGTCTCTACCCAATAGGTTAACTGGACTTGTATCACACACCACAAAACAATGCAAATCTCGGAAATCTCCAATCTGTACTTTCATTGGTTTTGTCACTGGAGGATTAACCAATTGATTTGAAACACCCATAACTTGGATACTATCTTCCGAGAGGGGTAGGTTAGGAATTTCCACAGTTCTCACAATGGAACGGGTAGCATTTACCATTTACCATTTACCTTCTACTTCACCATCCACAAAAGGACCACACTGATCTACCTCTAGGGATGCGCCAAGCATGCACTCCTCCTCACCCTCAGGCACAGTCATTGAGATGTATCTAAATCACTCTCTTGGCACTGCAACCAATATTGTGAAGCCACTTGTACATTTGAATTAGCTGCTTCATCTGTGTGTAAACCCAAACTCGCACTGTATCTCTGCTCTTGACATTCATATTCTGATTTGTCAGCCTGTGGTACCTGTCGCTGTTGACTCTTATTTATTTCAACCGGCATCTGCTGATTCAGATTCTGATTCATTTCATTATCTCCTAGCAAAGCCCTACACTCGCGCCTCCAATGTCCCAACTTGCCACACGCATGACACAGATATTTCTTCTTTAAATCGTCTGTGTTACCTCTGCCTCTTCCTTGTGCAGAAACATCACCATTTACCACAACACCTCTCATAGCAGTAGTTTTTTGACCATCCTGAACATTCTGACCCTTTCCCTGAAAACCTGTCTGAGAGAAATCTACAAGACCACCTTTATATGTCACTTTCATCTGAGCCCACATAAATGTTTCTTTCAACTTTTTGTGTCTCGTCTCAATGTCATCACTACAATAATTTGCATAACGCAATATTTCTTAAATTGTCTTACTTTGCCAACAAATCAAATGCTGCTGAATCATACCACTAATCTCTGGTCTTAAACCAAACACAAACCTATATACAAAATGACCCATATCTTTGTCAGTAATGTTTTCAATGCCACTATACTGTTTAAACACTTGAAGAAGCCTTTCACAATAAGCATGCACTGCTTCCTTCGATTCCTGAGTAGTTCTATCTATTTTGACCCAATCTGTCTCTTTGGGTGAAATCTTCGCTTTCAATTAATTAATGACCTGAATATATATTTTCATCACTTCATCAGATGGTGCTCCAGTTTTGGCTTCATTTGTATATTCTTCTTTTGGCCAATCTACAGCAATTTAACACTTGACCCACAAATCAGCTGCAACTACAATATCAAACAAACCATCTAAGTATTTCCACAAGTCCTTTGAAACTTTCACAAACCTTTCTACCTGTTTGTACCACTCCACTGGTTTCTCTCTCAATTTGGGAAATCATTTGTAGATGACAATATATCCTGCCACGACCATGGGACATGAACATACCCACCTCCTGGTACTTCTCTCATGGGGTATATTTCAGGTACCTCTACACCTGTTTCTCTCACTGGAAACATTGGTAAAACTCCTTGATTCACAACTATTTCTTCCTTCTTATAAGCCCATCTGCCTTTCCAACGATCCAATTCATCCCAACATCTCAATGTACTAATTAACTCCTTAATTTGCAATTGCATTCAAATTCTCCAAATCTTTATCACTCAAATCCAATCTGTATGCTTTTTTATAAAGCCTTCGATTTTTCTATATCCACACCATATGTCTGTGCAACTTCAGCAAACCTCTTATGAAGATTTATCGCTCTCATCGTAATGGTAATGTTCTTACACAAGAATAACAACTCCTCTTCCTGATACCTACTCAATCTCTCTGGACTGATCGTACCCAAAATCATCTCCTTAAAATCCACTTCAAATTTACCCACATCCATGTTCGTTCCAACTTTATTAGACATCAGTCCTTTAATCCACTCATCCATTTCCTCCGGCGAAGGCCCTAACGACCCTCCTGATGTAGGTGTCACTCCCTTCATATTCTGCAACAATCTCCTTGGATCTATTTGTACACCACGTTTTGGGGTTTCCACTGACCGCTCTGAAATATCAATAAATGACTCTGTTTTACTTGCGCCAATATTAGTTCTATCATTCGCTATGGGAACAAAAGTCTTATCTAAAACTGCATGCACTGTTAGAGCATGTACCTGTGAAATACTTTGTCCATCACAGTATAGTGGAACAATAGGACCAATAGTCATGGGAACTGGCAAAGCATCTGCATTCAAATTCAACTGAGTAATTCTTTTTGTTAAATCATCTTTTGCCTGATTCACTGCATTTGTATTTTTCCCTTGAGGAACTTCTATCTGTATCAATGGAGCACTTGGTGAAGGTCTCTCTTGTTCCTCCTGGTATGGTGGTAGTCTATTCAATAACAATTCATCCAATAACTCATCATCCACCTCATTCGGATCTGTCTCTGGTTCTACAACATTCTTCTTTTTGTTCTTACACTTTTCTCCTTCCATATTCTCCACTATCACAACTGGATACATTCCTTCACCCATTGCCACTATATCCCGTCTCCATTTTTTCATCTGTGCATCCCATTTCGCTTCTGAGTATCTACTCACAGCATTTCTGTATCTATTCTCAGTTATGTCGCTGTCTCTTTTGTATGCCTCATGTTACCATTCTTCAAGCGCTTCATACTGCATAGGTCTAGGACTTGGTCTCAACTCATTCATTTGATGTCTCAGATTTTCTAAAATTCTAGTGTTAAATGTACCATGTTCTGGAAACACTAAAATACCATCTCCTTCTGTATACTTCACCCACTTTTCCAACCATGCACACGTATGGTAACCCCTTTTCAATGACATATAAGAAGCAGGCGTACCCTCAGGAGCTACAGGGATTTCCTCTCTAATGGGTACAGGCTCATCCTTTCTAAACAAAGTTTTCAACATTTTTAGTAACTTCATATTGTCTTGTTTGCTAAAACCTAAACAAGCACTCCATCCGTACTTCTAACAATCTGATTCGTTCACCCTGACAAATACTAGCACGACTCACACCAACCAACCAATAGCAACACAGTACTTTTGTGACGACTCACACCAACTAACCAATAGCAGCGTAGTACTTTTGTGACAATGCACACTAACTAACCAATATCAACGTGTCTCTTTGTGACGTCAGTATAACTCCTGCGACTGACCCTCCCTTTACAAAGTTACCAGCAGCAATGTTTTAAGAACTTTTAAGACAAAACAAGACTAGACAACATGAACACGAACCAGCTTGTCTGCTCCACTAAAAGAAAGATAGATACGATTCACAGTAAGAATTCTTCCACTACCAGCAGAATCTTAACCAGGGTGATTCTACTCTCAATCAAGTGAATGCTTTCTGGACTTCTCCAGATGTGCATTCCGAAGGTACCCAAATAAATCTCCACTATACTAACTTCAAAGTTCCCTGTGCAATACCAACCATTGCTCAGCACTGCATCAACAGCAGGCAACGCAATTCTACTTAGTGTATGCCACACTAAGACACGCCCTTAGGCTTATTCCGGGATCTTAGGCCTGTTCCGGACCTGCTAACTCAATTCCTTTAAGGTCAAACGGCAGATCACAATATATAACAAAGGTACGTAAACAATATTAATAAAAAGGAAATGATTTCTGTCTTAATCAATTGTCAATATGATCTATTTAAACTAACCATTACCAGTATAATCAATCTGACCTCACCATACGAATTTTGCTACAAAAAATGGATGCAGCGGAAGCGGGGGTAATATTTTGTATAATTACGACAAATTTTCATAACCACCTTTCTTTCCCCGCATAAACTAATTTTTGTCCCATACCTTTCACCACTTGGTCCTCCAATTAATTTTTGAGAGTTGATAGGGACTGTTAAAACTGAGGGTCTCTAGTTGGCTGAGGTAGGTGCCTTAGTCAAAATAGGGACCCTTGCTTCTAGTCAGGGTAAGGAGGGACACACTCTTAGATAACCCCTGCTCACCACCTGGAAGTTTGGCACGAGCAGCCAGGCTTATCTCCAAGGCAATGTGTAAAGTATTTGCAACCACTCTCCCAGTAACACAGTGATAACACCCCAAATGGACACCACACTGTTTTTTATAAAAATAGCGGTATCTTTATCAAAAGGAATACCATGAGACTAAACGATAGAAATCCAACATACGCGTATTCGTGATCTTTCACTTTGCCGGTTATTAGGCCAGCAATCGCTTATAGGTTCTTTCAGTATTAATGAGCAGTTCACAATGATCTAATGCAGTCCTAATGCAATTCTATGCAGTTTTTAAGGTAGTAATAACACAGTCCTTAATGCACCTACTAATGCAGTTCGTAACGCAGGAATAATGTGATTCGTAATGCAAGAATAATGGGATTTGTAATGCAAGAATCAGGCAGTTCGTAATGCAAGAATCAGACAGTTCGTAATGCAAGGAATAATGCGTTCTGTAATGCAAGAATCAGGCAGTTCATAATGCAAGAAATAATGCGATTCGTAATGCAAGAATCAGGCAGTTCGTAATGTAAGAATAATGCAGTTCGTAATGTAAGAATAATACAGTACGACGATCTGCGCGGTCAACTCTGGCCCCCACTAGGCCCCAACACCAGGGACAACGGTCATAAGCTTAAAGGGGCGGCCCCGGTACTGCTGGGCAGGTACGGGCCGCTCGGAGACTCAGCGCGTCTAACGCGGTGCAGCGGGAGAGAGCTCGGAGCACTCCTGTACTCCTCCTGCATGCCTCCCCAGGCCACACACGCTTGTGGCTCCCGACCGGAGTCCAAGCCTTACCTGGGGGGGGGGGAAGTGCACTGCCTCGCTTTCTCTCTCTCTCCCCGCTTGCCTCCGTTGTTAGGCGACGCTGTAGCCGGATGAGTTACGGCTCTGCCTTCTCCTTCGTTGACGATCTTGGGCAGATTCCTCTCGGTGAACAACGATCCTTTTCACCTTGCGGCTTTCTTAGCTTCAAGAAATCCTTTAGCACATTGCAGCTCGGGCCGACGGCGGTGATCATTACTCACAGCCTCAGTTATGATGACGGGTCGGGCCAGAAACAGCAATACAGCAGCGTAGACGATGTTTCACGCTGCTGGGGCAATGCAATCACAGGGCACCTTGTAAACAGTACCACGGACCACATGGCAGTCTTCCAGAAATCCTGTAGCACGTTGCGGCTCGGGCCAGTGGCGGTGATTCTTCCTCACAGCCTCAGTTACGATGACGGCTCGGGCCACAAACAACAATACAGCAGCCTGGACGATGTTTCACGCTGCGGGGGCAATGCGATCATGGGGCACCTCGTAAACAGTACCACGGACCACACGGCAGTCTCAGGCATGCAAAAGCACCACGCGCCAAGCGTCGCTGAGACACGGTTGGAAACTTTTATGCTCCTGAGTTTCCACAACAGGAGACCAGCTCTCCTCGGGCCCTTGGAGACATGTTTCTTAAGGACACAGCACACAGCAAAGTCCTCACAAGCAGGGGGACACAGCACACAGCAAAGTCCCTTGGCCTCTCCTTAGTCAAATCAGCAAACTGCAGGCCAGCCCCAGAACACACAGCAAGGGCTGTCCTCTCCAGTCTCTTCAGCTGTTATTCTTTGGCAGAGGTTCCTCTTGATCACAAAGTAGGTTCAATCCTTTTCAGTCTGGATTTCAGTCTTGAGTTCAGAGGTTTCAGCTCTCACATTTATACCCCTAAATGCCTTTAAAGTCTTTGTGTTCAGGGGGCTCTGAGCCCGGTCCAAACCAGTTCTGGGTGTCTTCCTGCCAGTGCACACCCTCTTGCTTTGATAGTCAGGGTCTGGGGCCCAGATGCTCAGCAGGAGGTGGATCCATCCTTTTGTGGCAGCAGCACAGCCCTCTTCACATCTAGGGGGCTACTCCTCCCCCACATCAAATGCAGGCCAGCCTGTTGCTGTCTCACCTTCTCATTCCTGGGGTAAGGACACTTCCCAGACCCTGTCACATCCAAACCCAGATGGTCAATACACAAACAGGTAGAGGCACACAGGATGGTTTAAGACAAGAAACCAGCCACTTTTAAATACGTAAAAAGAACAATTGATGGGCAGAATGCAGAACATTCACCCCAGTACAGAGATCTGGGCCTAAATCCATCGTTTTTTTGCTCACCATGCCATTCCAGTTTGGGCCCAGCCATATGCAAATCAGTCTTGACCCTGTGCCCCAATGGGAACAGCCCAGCCCGAACTGCCAGGCCAGGTCCTCCTTGGACTGGAAACAAGCATCCTAGGACTGGTTTGGGGCTTTCAGCCCTCATCAGCCAGGATAGCTTGACATCAGTGGCATGGAGAGCACGGGACCCACGTATTGGCATACCCGTCCCACTTGGGGTGACAAATGCAAAAAGAACAATTGATGGAGAGAATGCAGAACAATGTCATACATTCACACCAGTACAGAGATCTGGGCCCAAATCCATCTTTTTTTTGCTCACCATGCCATTCCAGTTTGGACCCAGCCATATGCAAATCAGTCTTGACCCTGCGCCCCAATGGGAACAGTTCAGCCCGAACTGCCAGGCCAGGTCCTCCCTTGACTGGAAACAAGCATCCTAGGACCAGTTTCGGGGGAAGTAGGAAGGGTATGCCCAGACTTGGGTCCCATGCTCACTACACCACTGGATTCAAGCTAGCGTGGCTGATGAAGGGTGATGCCCTGAAACCGGTCCCAGGATGCTTGTTTCCGGTCCAAAGAGGACTGGGCTTGGCAGTTCTGGCTGGACTGTTCCCACAAGGAACAGGGTCAAGACTGATTTGCATATTGCTGGGTCCAAACTGGGGTGGTGTGGTGAGCAAAAGAATGATGGATTAAACCCAGATCCTTGTGACTGGGGGTGAATGTTTGTATTGTCCAGCATTCCGTCCATCAATTGTTTCTTTTGCATATGTCGCCCTAAGTAGAAAGGGTATGCCCAGACGTGGGTCCCGAGCTCACTACACCACTGTATTCAAGCTAGCCTGGCTGATGAAGGGTGATGCCCTGAAACCGGTCCCAGGATGCTTGTTTCCGGTCCATAGAGGACCTGGCTTGGCAGTTCGGGCTGGACTGTTCCCACAAGGAACAGGGTCAAAACTGATTTGCATATAGCTGGGTCCAAACTGGGGGTGGTGTGGTGAGCAAAAGAATGATGGATTAAACCCAGATTCTTGTGACTGGGGGTGAATGTTTGCATTGTCCAGCATTCCGTCCATCAATTGTTTCTTTTGCATATGTCGCCCTAAGTGGGAAGGGTATGCCCAGACGTGGGTCCCGTGCTCACTACACCACTGGATTCAAGATGGCCTGGCTGATGAAGGGTGATGCCCTGAAACCGGTCCCAGGATGCTTGTTTCCGGTCCAGAGAGGACCTGGCTTGGCAGTTCGAGCTGGACTGTTCCCACAATGAACAGGGTCAAGACTGATTTGCATATAGCTGGGTCCAAACTGGGGTGGTGTGGTGAGCAAAAGAATGATGGATTAAACGCAGATCCTTGTGACTGGGGGGTGAATGTTTGCATTGTCCAGCATTCCGTCCATCAATTGTATCTTTTGCATACTTTTAAAAACGTGGTTTCTAAGCACACAATCTAAAAACCATCTTCACAAAAAGGTGTGTTATTAAATTCTGAGTTCAGGCACTCTAAACTCCTTCCCTCCATCTTATGCCTATGGGAAGATATGCTGGAAATATGGGACACAGCAGTCCCTATTCTGTCCTATGGGCAAGATGGCCTTGCAACAGTGAAAAACGAATTTGGCAATATTTCACTGTCAGGACATGGTACACATCTCAGTGCATGTCCTACCTTTTACATATACTGCACCCTGCCCAGGGGGGTACCTTGCGCCTACTATAGGGGTGTCTGATGTGCATATAAAGGGAAGGTAAGGCCTGGCAAGTGGGTGCACTTGTCAGGACAACAAGGTAGTTAACAAACTGCGCACAGGAACTGCAGTGGCAGGCCTGAGATCTCTTTTTAGGGCTACTTGTGTGGGTGGCACAATTAGTGCTGCAGGCCCACTAGTAGCATTTGCATTACCAGCCTGGTTGGCACACATAGTGCACTTTACTAGGGACTTTAATAGTAAGACAAACATACCAATTATGCTCAACCAATTGCCATAACACTTTATACAGGGAGCACTTGCACTTTGACACTGATCAGCAGTGGCAAAGTGCCCAAAGCATCTAAGTCGACAACAGAATGTCAGAAAAATGTATAAAAAGGTATAGGAGGAAGGCAAAAAGTTTAAGGAACTTTAGCCAAAAAGGGCCAAGTCCAACAGGGACTAACTATTGTCAAGACGGATACTATCCCCCTTATGAGGAACTACAACAAAGGGAATGTTCTACGAACAAACTAAATACTACAATGTACAAATTACATTAACCATAATCATCAATAATGACAGACCTTGATTACTTATCAATTTGCTTTGATCTATTTCTTAAGCATATGAATGGTCAATCAAACGACACAGCATTGAATCACAGATCATCACACAAGAGAAAGTAAGCAATTCACAATAACATCTCATTTAACAAACATGAGTGAGTGGATAGGAGACGAGACAAAAGAGCATTGTAATAAGATCAATGCAATTACAGAGTTTCATACGAACCTAGAGAAAACTATAGGTCAGCATGCTAATAGTCTGAGGAGCCAACCTTCCAGCCGAAAGGGAAAGCTGGGCAACCTCAAAAAGGTACGAGGAGCAAAGTTCAAGAGTCAGGATCAGACAGCAGCAGCCAAAAGAAGAAGCTTAAGGAAACTGCTTCACTCTCGCCTCAAAACTGAAAGACGCTTGGTCTCAAGAATAAAATGCTCTCCCACGAATAGATTCTAACACTAGTAGTTATACCCTAATTTGTTAAAGTCCATCCCTAATTCTTTATCAAAAGTCCAAGCATTTCACAGTTCTCATTGGTCCAGGAACATAAGGTATTCAATCACACCACTTCCATCACACCTAACTTTCAAAAGGTCATTGTTAGAGCCAGGCTGTCATCATCGTCCTTCAGCACAGGAAATCACGATATTCTCCTCCCGAGGCTCGCAGACATTTTTATAATGCTTGCAACATTTTACTAGAACAGTTATTCACAAACTAAACATTTCCTCGGACAGTAAGGAAAATCCGCTATTATCGCTTCCATGTAGCCGTCAACAAGAAAAAAAATAACAAAACAATCATTACGAAGGACCAATACAATTCTTTTGCAGCCTACGTTTAAAAAGCAAATTAATCCTAACAGTGGTTTGAGGCCTTCTCTGTAAAGTATGCAATTCTCTAGGAAAAATAAACAAACTTAGTCATTTGTTCATATAAAAAAAACTACATTACATTATTCATTTTAGTCTTCTATTTTCCTTATACAAATGCAAATATTCTCAACAGGTATTTTATGCAATTAATATCACTCACGTAAAGCTCTTTTATTATTGCATTTTATTTATTTTGCACTCTTAAAGCTCAAATCTTTTAACATTATTTCTCTGGTAGCTTTTTTGCAGAGATCATTTGCGGCCTACAAAAATCATTTTTCATTTTCTTCTGCACATTTCTTGATTCCCTTTCCAAATACCTCATGTTAATATTTTTCTCCGTTAATTTTCATGACACTTGTTAATAATTTCCACACAGAAGGAGGTTTAATCCGAGCAGGTTTATTTTACGAAAATCCTGCTCCATCAGTGGTGTTGTTCGCGTTGGTGAGGGAGAAGATAAGCTGTGTGTCATCTGCCTAGGAGACAATGTTGATGCCATGGGCTCTTGTGAAGTGGGTGAGGGGTGCCATGTACATGTTGAACAGAGTTGGGCAAAGGGAGGAACCCTGGGGGACTCCATACACGAGCTTCTTGGGTCAGAGGTGTATGGGGGAGTCTCACTTGTTGAGTTCTGTTGGAGAGGAAAGAGGCGATCGATCTCAGGGTGGGCCTTTGAATTATTGAGTCCTGGAGTTTGGTGATGAGGGTGCCATGGCAGACAGTGTCGAAGGCCGCCGAGAGGTCGAGCAGTATGAGAGCGGCAGTTTAACCTCTGTTCATGATTGACCAGATGTCGTCTGTTGCTGCCACGAGTCCGGTTTCCGCTGTGGTTGCTGTGGAACTCTAACTGAGTGGAGTCCAGAAGGTGGTGCTATTTAAGATGGGGGGAGAGTTGCCTGTTGATCGTTCTCTAGGACATTGGATAGGAAAGAAAGGAGCGAGATGGATCTGTACTTTTAGAGTTCTTTCAGACAAGATTCTTTGTGCAAAGTTCTCCGAGCTCGGGTAATGTGGTCTCCCTTTGATAGTCCTGTGCCCATTGTTACAGCTACACTCTTAATCATATAGAGCCTTCCAGAAGCTCTATATATAATACACTACAGTAATCAATGCATACTGAGATGATAGCATTCCAGATCATTACTTTATGTGGGAAAAAAGCAAATGAAATATTATTTTCAAAACACAAAGATAGAAACGCAGGCACTAAGCCCCATACTGACCTGGGTTGTGGGGTTCAATACTAGTGTGATAGCAATACTATTGGGGGCAAATGTCTCGCGAATGTGTATTTCTCATGCGAAGAACAAAGGTGTCTGCATAGAAATGAGAACTTCCATAATTCCTTTTTATCCCAAGGTCTAATTTTCACCATCTGATAGGGAAGTGTTGGTATGTCCATCTAGTTTCTCTATGTTGCTCAGTGAACGTTGCCAGGGCAGTATGTGCATTGGTGACTGCTTTGAAAGTTCACACATTTTCTGTATTGACGAATGTGTTGTGCTAGAGAAAAGTTCACTGTTCATGTAGAGCAAGCAAAACTTTGAGCCAGAAGGTCTTTCACGTTTGCTACAGACATGTTCTTGAACATAGGAGGCTGAAAAGAAATGTGTTCTTTTGGAGAATGTTTCTTAAATTCTGAAGAGTGCAGCTAGTCTGCATAAGGAAAGTATTCCACCCAGTCAGGGCTTTAAGTGGGATGAAAAAACTGGGGGGGGGTCTCTCAAAGGGGCGTGGCCAATGTAATTAAGGGCGTAGCTTAAAAACACGTAAGCTAAAAATCTGTGCTTAGTATAGTGAGTCGCCTGACTTGTATTTTGCTGTTTCTATCATTGCATCCAGATATATGATACAAGTAACATCGTACCCACAACAAGCCAGGACTATTGGCTTTGTAAATGGTTTTTAGTTGCATAAGATAAATAAGCAGCAACTATGGCTTGTATATAATATTGAAAAAGCCCTGGTGACATCACCACAACGTTGCTGCTCCTGTGTTTTAAAAAGAGAAGGGAAATCCAGAGAGAAAATAACTCTCTTTAAAGGATTTCCCTTCCCCTGCAAGGCTCACCTGGCATGACGTCATGCCGTAACTTCTGCACTAGTGAGAAGCGAGCAGTGTGAGCACGCGCACATCAATGTGCCTGCCGTCACTGCAGTCTGGAAAAAATGGACCGCCTGTGACAGGGCACAAATCAGAGCCCGATAGAGACCCGTTTCGAGGACTCCTTTAAACAAGCATTGGCATAGCCAATAGGTCTCGCCTTTGGGACCTTATAATTGTTTAGCCATGCAACAGTTGCATAACTAAATACTTATAAGGTCCCAAAAGCGAGAACTATTGGCTATGCCAAGCGGCCGTGCGGCCGCGAAAGTGAAAGTAATCGCGGTCAAGCGCGGTGCGCACGCGCGTGCACATGCACTGTAGCTCTAGGCTGGCCTGGTAGCACTTTTTGGAGCCCTCTCAATAAGTCTCGCCAGACCAGCGCATGCGGTGGGTCAGGCGAGACCTAAAAACTGCCAGTGCTGAGCACAGGTGAGACCCGGCCCACTTGAAGCCCTGCGCCCAGAAGATTCTAGTGGCGACTGGGATCAAAAATATATGGTTTTGATAAGATTCCCATCTTTTGTTATGTTGATATCTAACACCAAACAACAAGATCGCCAAACCAGCATTACTGTTTGAATTGCTTCTGAAATCCCCATAATGCCTTATATCCCGTTTAATGCCATTTGCCACCCCAAACCTACTGAACATCTATATTTGTTTGATAACCTGGGGCGTAACACAGGCCCCCGCAACCCCCACGGTGCGGGAGTCCCCGAGCTCCAGGGGGCGCCCTCGTCACAGCACTCTGGCCGGAGAGCCCCTGATTGAGCCTGGAGGGGGCCCCTATACTTAACTTGCAGGGATGCCCCCTCAATTTTCGTTACGCCAGTGTTGATAACTCTACGTGCAAAAGTTGAGGGAAACACGTGTGGATTTCCCATAAGCATAGAAAAGATCTGCAGTGAAGAGGCACATAAGAAACATGATGATTTGTAAACGTTTCCAGAGATTCTGAAAATGTCTATTTTCTTCAAGGTCTTCCAGCCGGGTCAATCAGGAAAAGGCCTTTTGTGTGATCCCTCACATTGGCTGAAATCTAAATATACAGGGTTTGATAATACCGTCCAGAATGTGTGTGACAAAAGGACAGGAGCTACAATCTAGCAAGTATGGTGGTTTTTATTCTGAAATCTACCACTTTTATTGTGCCCAGCATAGTACTACACAGGGACCCGAAATTTACTGAAAACCTAAAAATGCCTGCTTTCATCATGTTCTGGAAACCTACATGGAAAGATGCGGGTTTTACTTACGATGTCCACAATTTGAAACAAGCTATTTATGTTACATACGTGTCTGGGGGTGATATTTGTAATCAGCCCAGTTTAGAAAACCTTGATTCGATGTTAAAAAAAATCATAAAACTACAGTTGCAAAATACATCATACCTAAAACTACAAAGTAGCATACCTACAGTGATAATAAAGTGCATACAAACTATACAGGAACAACTTCCAGCTGGGCAATTCCTGAGTGCATAAGGTTGAATAACAACAAAGTGTTATAAAGCATCCTATCCTGTCTGCTACTCAACAATTCTGCTAACAGAAACCTCTATAAGCCCAGTAAGTAACAGAGTTCAGTTTGAGCTTATGCAGGAAAACGTTTAAAGGCACAACTATTTGTCCCTAAGCCAACATATGGGGCAAACCAGCTAACTGTATGCGTAGAACAAGATGCAGAAATAACACAATTAAAATACCGAAATGGAAAGTGCTAATATATTTGTAATCAAATGAACAGTGCACCATAATTAGCCACTGTGCCTTAGTTCCTGATAAGTGCATATATTATGTATAAGGATGTGAAGACCGTAAGCCAGTGGAAAAATGTATTAATTATTGGTACGACCACACCTGGAACACTCAGAACAACAATTCCCTGTGCCAGGACCAGATTAGTGTGTAATAAGTGGGGATCAGAGGCCACTCTGTGCAACTATACATACACTAATGTAAAGTTGCAACCCAATCCAGAAAGAACACTGAAAGAAAAACTTACTTTTTTCTACAGGAGGCCCTGCGGATAAAGATGCACATGGCCGAAGGTGGCGTGAAGTTGAGGTTGGATGCGGTGGGGATTGGTCTGCCGCAGCATGTTCAACACAGGGCTTGACCATGCCCTGTGGACAATTCCTTCAGTGCACTGGTTGGTTGCCTGCTATGGTTAGGGCATAGAGCTGGGTCGGAGGCCAGCGCCTGTGGGCTGTCTTTGGTGCTTTGGGCGGAGGGTAACCTCTGCTGCGCACCCCCAATGGCCGTGCATAGCAGGAGTTTGCAGGCCATGGCAGATTAGGCACATGGTCTGTCCTGGTGCTGCAGTCAGGTGCAAAATAAAAACAAACTCATGAAATTCACTGAAAAAAACTAATGTTAGAAATGGAGTTTTGGTTCTGGCTCAAAGTAGACAAACCACAGAAATCCACTAGTTGTGATTTGCAGCAAAAACCATAACTCATGTAAACCCATTGGGCTGTGCATGACATCACACATGACATCATTGATGACATCAAAACATCTATTAAAATAAATTTTGAAAGACAAAAACATTGAGACAGAGACAGATTGCAGTTGTTAAGCAAGTAATATAACAAATTCAATTCAGTGCAAGAAACATTGTAGCAAGCAAAAAAGGTGTCAATTCAGACTCTAAAAAATATAATACGGTATAACCATCAAAAACAACATCAAAAAAGAGAACCACAAGCCAAACAAAAATAGTAGACTCCTATGATAAACACCCTATAAATGAAAAGAAAATGTGCACTTCATAGCATATATAGCAGAAGTTGACTAATAAATTACAGGTGGTGCTGAATGACGCAGCCAAACTTATCTTTAGGCTGCCAAGACGGTCCCACGCCTCCCCCCTGCTGCTCAAATTGCACTGGCTTCCAATCAGAGAGCTAGATTTAAGGGCCTCTGTATCGCCCACAAGGCAATCCACGGCAAAGCACCGGCCTACATAAAAGAAGGCATGAAAAACTATATTCCGGGCTGCACACTGCGGTCTGCCGAGACCTGCCACCTGGCCACTCCAGGCTACAAAAATGCATCCAACGGGGTTCGAGCATTCTCCAACCAGCTCCCACAACTTTGGAATCAACTGCCCGATTACCTGCACAAGGAATCGGCACTCCTCCCATTCAGGAAACCGCTTAAGACGCTTCTTTTCAAGGAGGCATTAGACACGGCTTAACTGGCCTACTATACGGCCTACTATACAGCCATGCACCCGTGACCCATGACGACCTCTGGTAACTCTCTCTAAAGTGCTTAGAGACCTGCCGGTGATTAGTGCTATAAAAAAATCAGTTAACAATAACAATATATACGGAAATACAAGAAACACTAAAGTGCTTTCATAAACACACAAAAAGTCTACTTAGAGGGTTTTAGAAATAAAAAAAATACAAAATAAATTATAAAAGGAGATAACACAAACCACGTGCAAAAAACAAGACTACAAGACTACAAGAAAAAATAAACAGAGCTAACTCTTAACACTAAATAGTCAAGCAAAGATGTTGTTTGTTCTGTTTGAGCCAGAACCAAAACTCGAAGTTTTTTGCACCTATTTATTGCCTATTACCAGGCTCTGTGCCGTACCTGCCACCGGTGCCCAACCACTGCTGCCTTTGCCGGAGCTGACACAACTTGGTGACCAACCCCCCATTCTGGTCACAGCGGGGTTTATCCACATGGCCTGGCCTCCAGCCAAATCCTAGGCCCAACCACCTGGCTTGGCCATGTTGAGTACAGATTGCCTCCAGGGTCTGGCCTTCGACTTACAGTCAAACAGCAGTTGGTGACAAAAAGCCCTGCTGCACCATGGGAAGTGGAGGTTGCTCAAAGGGCTTGGTCTCTGGCCAGACCCTTCAACCAACTTGCCACATGTTATGCCGCACCCTATCCACCATGGGCGGCCAATCCCCGGCATGACGAAGACCCACAAGATTTTGTCCCTGTCCAGGCCCTGCACCCACACATACTTGTCTGTGCCTAGCTGGGAGCCCTGATGCTAAGGAACATTCCAAACAGTGCCCAGCTCACTGGGGCGCATGCACATATCCACATACACATATATATTTTGGCATTCCAGAGATGTGTCTGGCCAGTGCCTAGCTCCTTGGTGAGCTCAGAAACACGTCTATATCTGGGGTCGTCCAGCATTTAAGGAAACTTACTAACCCCAGACATTTCTTTAAAAACGAAGCATGGGGAAGGGCCCTAGGTGGTGTGACATGCATGGATATCACCACTTTTTCTTATACAGAAGGTCAAATATTGGATATAAAAACATAATTACCTCACATTTCCGTGATAGAAAAAAACTGTAATTTGTGGGGAACAGCAAAACTCCCACCATGCACTTCTACAATAATAACAGTACCTCACATGGATTGCTCGGTCTATCATAACTGACAGAATCTTTATTTGACACGTAAACCTACATTTAGACACCCTTTGAAAGAAAACGGCAAGCATGCACAATTGATGCTATGTTGGTTATAATGAAATTTAGTTACTGCATTGTAAAAGCATGCAGACAAAGAGTAGAGTAGACGTCAAATTGTTCGTTTGAATAACATTGGTATGTACTTACTAAGATTCTATGCTATTCTTCTAACATGGATTAGAAAATGTGAGTGATGACACACGTGTGAAAGTATTTTTAAATAGTTTTCTGTAGATAATGATATATGTCAAGAATTAACAGAAATAAATGCAAATTAGATGACATTATATAACGATTTGAAGAGTTGTTTATTACTATATTTGCTCATGTTAAAGTGTGCATCAACCGAGAAGAAGAAATGGTGTTGCACATAGATGCTAATTCTAATTTCACTGAAACTTTCACAGAATAATCTTTATACATGTACTAATGTAATATGCCTAAAACAAATTTTATTTTTAAGATTTTGAGATAAAGTTACATGTTGGTACTTTCAAAATGCAGTAGTACGTTATAGTGAAACATGTTATTTCCAAGCGACTAACTTATTTTAAGCACATATTTACACCACAAATCATATCTAAATGTAATAATTCAGAGTGAAAATGCATATTTGAAGGCTTATATTCTTGCTTATATTAGCCTAAATTCAAATAGGCCTGTCTGCTTTCTCATGTATATTTTCCCTTTTCCTCTTTTCTGACTCTGTCTCCATGGACGAATATCTCAATATTACAATTGCATTGCATCCTGTATCCTGTTCTAGAAGTTCTCATGGGCTTACAAGGGCCATTCGATACAATTATTATTACACCAGGAACATCTGCCTGGGAAACTGCCCTTTCAAACTTGTTTATGTGCTTTGTTGAAGGATCTTTGTTTAAAGGTCCCCCTCCACCAGATGATCCGATCATTTACATGACCTGGAACGCATATATTCCCGAAAATGTGTCTTCTTTAATATGTCTTATGACATGCGTCCTGTACGAACTGACCAATAGACTGAGCGGTCTGATCTGATGAGGTAACCCAAGAGGTGCCACTCCGGAACTTGAAAAGTTATATCTTATGAGGCCATTCCTTGCAGACATTATTTTGCTGTACATATAACACATTCCTTTGCCACCTTTCCCATGTGGATTGCTTCCAGAGACAGCTATCGGACTGACGGTCTCTCCTGGCTGGTGCATATGGTGTGTGCACTAATCCCAGACTTCTTCCCCCTCAAGGGAGAGAATCTTTGAGCTGACATGATCAGTCCTTTCCTGAACTCTCCTCATAGGACTTTCATAATTGATGGCCCAAAGAGATTACATTGATTATTCTGTGTTCTTAACCTTTAATGCCTAATATTGTTGCATTTACTTTCTAAGTTGCTGATAAAATGTAATCATTTACAAATCCTGTTTCCGTCTCCCTATGACTAGTCTCCAAAAATTGATTGTGCATTTCCAAACATTAAATGAGGGATGGAAATCCGAATAGCTAAGCCTTGAGTCAACAGGTTCCAACGTTACAATTTTGTATAGCTTTAACTGAGTTACTTGTTTGTATGATTCAAAATTTCTTTAGGGGTAATAATTCTGTATTTAAATAATGTAGTTTTGCGAGTTATATATATGAATCTAATCACTAGCTTATAAGTCAGTTATTCAATTCCTGGTCCCCATTGGATGACTGGATTGGATCCTCTACATCCGACCCCTCTTGGCACGGTTCAAGATCCATCGGAGGACCAATGTAAATGACGCTGAGGTGTAGTGCCAGGAAAATTAAAGTGCCATTAGTAAATGTGCCCAGTGGTGCTAAAGCAGTTTGTGGTCTAAATTCAGAAGAATCTTTGAAGTAGTCAAATTGTTTACGAACACTGTAAAGACACATGATGGCCAGATTTGGAGCAAGAGTAGAGTTGTTGTTGTACATCCTCCACAGAGGAAAGATGTACTAAGCAATGGTCATTGTGATGTCAACAAGGATGGGAAGGAAGATGGTCCAGAAGCTATGGGCTTAAAAGAGGGACTCACATCAAGGAGTCTCAGAAGGAAGAGCCAAAGGATCAGAAAGAAGCTCTCCTGTTTACAGGATTGTTTTGACCAGTGACAACACTTTTCTTATTAGGGATTTTGGGGGAACAGTTACAAGTCTGTGCTCCGTTCCTTTTCAATGGACATTATTCTTTCATTTGTATTTAATTTATTAATTGTTCGTTCTTTGGCATTTATATAGAAAACATTTGTATGTACATGTTCTCCATTAGTTGTGTGCTCATATTTTTAATATGTTCTATGAGCTGATAGGTTATTATAGATATAATTTTCATTTTGGATTTATCTTGAATTCTAATGCTTATATTATGGGAGGTAGGTGTGTAGCATCTTGGCTTATTTTACAGTGGCATAAGAGAATGGAATGAGATGATGTAGGTTACTTGGAATATTGGGCATGGTCAGTTGGGAAATCAGCAGTTGGTGGCTGATGTGCTGTAATAAACACCTACGTGCACTTATCTGAGTGTTAGCAGTTCCCTTAAGGGTGATACCACAGTAACCATGGTATGGCAATCAGCGTTTTTATGTAGCAAATGTTTTTGACTAATTACATTCTAAGTACAAATTGCTCACTTTAACAGCTCCTGCACTGGGAGTGCTAAGTTTCAGTTATACCATCTCAGTGAATGTTAGGGGCCAGCAGCCGTGGTATGGGAATCAGCTTTGTCCAGCACAAAATGGGCTAAGGAAATATATCCCCATCCATTCCCTAGTCCACACCCCTGGTGAAGCCTTCTGTCTTACAACCCACAAATGACAAATGTCTGTCAAGAGTAGGCTAGAGGCCTGTCAAGGCAAGCCAGTAAGTCATTGGGAGCAAGAGTACTTAGGACTACAAGTAAAAAAGCCATTCCTGTGAGTAACTGATGCTTACTGATAGATCCACCCCCAATTCTACCAAACTTTCTAAAGGATTACAAAGCATTTCCTGCTGACTGACCTGAGGAATTTATTAGAAAAACTCCACTGTATTTTCAGATGGTTGTTCCCACCTACAGTCTATGATAGATCAGCGTTCCCTGGACAAATGTCAAATGACTGTCTCCAGCTTCAAATGTACACAGCAGTTGAAAGATGTTTCAAGCATCAAAATCACTTCAGGCCTTATTTAGAATTGGCTCAGAGAACGTGTCACCAATGATGGAGGATGGTCCTCCCTATACAAAGATTTCTTTGGCTGGAAGGGAATGCCGGCCATGTCTTGATAGGTACAGACACAATCTTTCTTTCTTACTTTACTCTTCCATTTTATCCCTTTTTTCCCCAGGGTCTTCATATCCAGGGACTTGATTTAGACCGGGAGGTCCT
The DNA here is from genome assembly GCF_964204655.1 of Triturus cristatus. NCBI lineage: Eukaryota > Metazoa > Chordata > Amphibia > Caudata > Salamandridae > Triturus > Triturus cristatus. The sequence continues at coordinate 665,074,106 of NC_140589.1, read as the reverse complement.
AGACACTAAGGAGGCTTGGACCCGCATCAAAAGGCTTGTGTTCAGTTGTACTCCTCACAAAAGGGCACGGCAAGTGCTCTGACTCACCTGTTTGAAGCCAGGACAGGAGGAGAGGATAGAAGGATACCAAAACCACATGGTGCATAAGATCGAAAGGGAAGGAAACAGGTTTGCGACAATCTGGCTATCTTAATTTAGTAATAATGAAGATGGGTTGAACCAAACAATCAGAGGGTTGGAAATGAGGAGGGAATGGGGTTGGTCTTCTGAAGGCAACACACCTCAGCACAGCTGCAGGGGCCCTTCTAATAGTAAAAAACGTCACGCAAGGCCAGAAAGAAACCTTTTATTTTTGCCCAAACAACGGGCATGGACAGAGTGGACCTAGAAAAACCCAAAGTGTAATCTGCTGAGGAAAATGGTGCCAAAGAACCTCACACAAGCTAAGTGCCCGGGGCTCAATTGAAGGCAATATGTCTTGAAGGATACATCAATAGCAAAACACCACAACTTTGGGTCAGCAAGAAAATTGCATAGATGTAGGATTACCACTTGAAGAGGGACCGGAATTCACCAAAGCCATAGATGAATAGGGATAAATGTATAAACAATAAATGTGGCCTACAGTGTTCAAGTTCCAGTACAGCCTGATGCAAAAAGCCTGGGAGGACCTCTCATACCGAGTCTTGCAGCCAGACTCAATCTGAATCATCTGAGTTGTGATGAATGAGCAGAGGGTAAGGGAAGCCCCCCCCACAGAGTGTGAGGGTTAACCCAAAGGCCACTAAATGCCTTTTGAGGAGCATTCCAAAAGAACAGTCACCTTGCAGCCACAGAGGGTTTCAAAGTTATGTAAGGGGCTGTAGCCATGCTTGAAGATAGCCTCAGCTTCACAAAGGCAGCTCTTACTTTGAAAATAATAAACATATAAGCGCACTGGCCCAAATGTTTTCTCAGGTGCTTGCTGTGCCAATGCTACCTAATCTTGATTCCACCTCATGTCTATTTCTTCCAACACCCAACACTTCCTCTCTCTAAAATACTCTCTTGCAGGTTCTTTTTCAACCCTGATTTCTCAATTAGCCAAGTTTGCTTCTCTTTTTCTTCCTTCGCCCTTTTCTGCCTTTCCCTAGCTTCCTGTGAGTCAAAGTCAGATGAAGAAAAATAGGTCTCGGACCTGAGGAACTTCAATTTTCGATCACGATCGAATCGACCCGCCATTTTGTAACCCGCCGCCATTTTGTGTTGCCATCACTCAGGCAGCACGGCGAACGAAGTCTATTCTGCCTTTCCCGTAGCTTGGTGTCAAATACATCCTCGGCCTTGTTTGCGAGGCTGGTGTTTGGACTAGCCGAGTACACTAATCCATGTCTGGCTTGCCTAATCCCTGTTTCAACCATCTGTAGGCCCACACCATTCTTTCCTGATCATATCTTATCGACTGGCCTTCACTGTCTCCTGCTAGCATTCTCTTGTGTCATGCCCGTCCTCCAATACATACAAACGTATCTCACCACCTGCAAGTCAGTTGTATTCTGTTAATGAATCAGTCCGGGGGTGGGATGACAAACATAGTTGGAGGAGAGGACTCTTCGAGTCATCTGATCTTTTCGTTTTCGAACCTTTCTTACTGGTTCTGCTTTGTTTTCCACTTACCCTATTGGCTCTTTTCTTCTTTGCTTGGGGCGTGTGTTCTGTTAATAATTCTGTATTGTATAGTATTTAATCTGATGCGCCACAGAGTGAAGTGGCAGTCTCCTGAGAACCTACTTTGTGTACTTCTAGGATAACTGTACTAGCTGCAGCTAAATAAATCCAATCTTCTAACGCCGACAGAGTGTCCCGTGTCTCTGTGTAACGAAGCAGGTGAACCCAGAAGACGGAGGGCGTACCCTGCGCCGCCAGGTCCAAAAGGTTCTGGTTCTTCAATTGGCGCCCAACGTGGGGCGGCTTCAGTGGTACCGGTTCTGCTCGAAGGTCGTGAGGAACCTCGCAAGAAAATTCCGGAGGGTTCGCGAGCCACACTAAGCGACCCCTGTATGTCGAAAGTGGTCCGAAGGTCTTTTGCAGCGTGGTTACTCCTTCCTGACGGCTACTGGCGACCTCTGCCCTGACTGCTGCCCTGCTTTGGCCCATTCCTTTGGTGATGTATGGTAAAGTGAGACGGGCCTCTGTTGGTGGAAGAAGACGTCCTTAGTTAAGTTAAGTTAAGTATTTTCGTGGGTCGCGCCCACAAATCTTGGTTCTTTGTTTGATGTCCTTAGGTTACTTAGATTTAGTTTTTGCAAAGACTAAAGCCGAGGGTAAGTGCATTTGTGCTGCGTAAACTGAGTTTTACTCCCTTGAAGTTTGTGAACAGTCCAGAGACATTGTGAAATGCCTGGTCTGACTAAGTTTGGAAGAATTTGTTGTCTTGGTTGTAATAGGGACTCCCGACTTGAGGACTCTTGTCTGATTCCTTCGGTTGGAACTCCCACATATGAGCTCTATTCGAAACATAGTATCGGCCCCATTGCCTTTAACGAGACATGGACTCGATACACGAAGAAAGATGGTGTTCTTAAATGGCCAGAAAATGGTAGTTTTGATCCCGATGTGCTAGATAATTTAGAAACAGTTTTGTTCAAAAGAAAAGCCCGGCCGGCAATGTTTGACTCTCTCCGCCTTTGGCGTAAGGAAGCCAAACAGAAAGAAATTAAACAAGCAAAACGAGCTAGGAAAACACAGGGTATGACGATTATACAGGCTGCTCAACAGTTCAAGAATGATGAAATTGACAATGCGACTGAAATCTCAGAAAGACAACATCGTATGGCGATAGATAAATGCTATCCGGTGTTGCCCGTTTCTCCTTCTGACAATAAGAAAGATATAGAAGAAGATCCCCTAATGTCTCGTTTATTGAGATTGCCTCCGCCTTATGCACAAATAACTAATGTGCCTCAGCCGTTACAGCCTGCTCAGATGCTGGTAGTACCTCCGCCGGTTCCACCTCTTCAGCATTTGCCTCCTTCAGTACTACCGCCCTTGCCGGTTTCATCATTAGTCTCAGCTTCTCAACCTTCATCTCCTTATCTTAGCTCTCCTTTGCCTTCTGCTCCTCCTGTAATTTCTAGTTCTTCTCTTGATAATTCTCCTAATATTCTGTCTCCAGTTCTGATGTCTAATTCACCGTCTATGCGTAAGCGTCTCACAGATTCCGTCACTAGTATTTTATCTCCTTTCTTTGGAGCTCTTAATGTGTCTCCGGCTTTTGCTCGAAGACAATCACGTAGTCAGTTCCCAGATTTTGAGGAACGAGAGAAGTTAGATTCACTTGCACGAAGATGGATCAAGAAGGGTCCACAATATAGTATGTCTGATATTATGCCTACCTTTTTGCAATGGAATGCACCTACACAAAGGTATGTTTTTAATGTAATGTGCAATATTCTCATTAAAGAATGGGAGATGTGAGTTCGAGTCCGATCTCACAAGATTTATTAGATGTCCAAGCCGATTTTGAAAAAGGACTTATTGTAGGTTCTAAATTTGAGGAAGCTGTAAGGACACTCATCTCTTATAGAACCTTATTGTTCTCTCAGATTTTTCTTGATTCTGATCCGTCGGTTAAACTGACATCGAAAAATTACCCTATGAGAGAGGTTCCTCCAGTTTGGAAAGAGGAAGTTGCAGCCGCAGGTGCTAATCCAGCTATTCCAGTTCACTTTCAGCGTATATGGATACATGTACCATGGAAGAGATCTGAAGTTTTGGCCCTTAAGCAGACACTACCAGATCCTCGTAAGAACCCTGCAGGTTATTATAAAGAATTATCGCAGACAATCGATGCTTGTATTATGAATCTGGCAGATATTGATATGCTAATGGGTAATGTAGTCCCACAGACAATATGGGCTAAGATTCGTAGAGAGGATCACGCACAAGAACTGGGTGCTACTTGGGATGCCATAGCTGATACAGATAGAGACCAAGTGGGTGGTGCAAAGCCTGACGCTTTGATCTCGGAACTTCCTGGTAGGATCATTACATTAATGAAAACTATGATGCCTGCTTTGAGAGTGAATTGGGATAAGCTAGCAGCATGTAAACAAAAGAAAGATGAAAGTGTCTCTGATTTCTTTACTCGCTTCGAGGAGACATTTATTGATCATAGTGGTCAAGACATGGCTACCGAAGGTGGACAGCGATTATTCGTGGACAAATTTGTATTCAATTTGCTTCCCGAGCTGTCACACAAATTAAAGGATTCAGAAAGTTCTTGGGCTGTTTCTTCTTCTGCCCAGATATTGGCTACTGCACAATATTACGAGAATAGGGACAAAGAAGAAAAAGAAAAGCAAGAGAAGAAGACGAAAGATTTAAAAACGAAGGTTCTCTTGCAACAAGCTTATCCGCCACGTTATGTTCAGCCTCAGACTCAACAGCCACCGCAGTTTCAGAGATTGTATCAGAAACCTGAGCCATACATTCTGCGACCTTTGTTAGGTCCTAATCAATGTGCTTATTGTAAAGAGGAAGGTCATTTTAAGAATAGTTGTCCGATTTTATTGCAGCGCAATGGAGCATCATCTGCTCCACGAGGTCGTGCTGGCCTCCAGTCAGCAAACAGAGGTAGAGGTCGAGGTATGTTAACTCAAGAACAGCGTGCCCTTCCTTCTCCTAATTCCATGAACTACTTTGATCAGCAGAATGTGGGATCCACTCAATATTATAATGAGGACCATTATGTTGAAAGCGAGAATGAGAGTCTTCATGCCAACTAGGACAGCCATGGACAAAGTAGAGGAGTTGTGCCAATCCCAGTAGATCAAAATGGCCCTTATGTCAACGTCACTACAATGGGTGTATCAGAGCCATTCCTTCTAGTTACTGGAGCAATGAGAAGTTCTATTATTCATTCTAAACTCCCTCGGGCACCTTTGTCTGGCTTAACGAATGTTTCTGTAGGATTCTCTGGCGCCCCTGTTCGCAATCCGGTTTCTTGCCCTTTGCCAATTTCAGTTGGTCCTTATGATTTGGAAGCTTCACTTTTGTTAACGAATGGTTGTGGTGAGAATCTGTTGGGTCTAGACCTATTGAAAAGAATGCATGCTACAATATATTGTTCTCCTTCAGGCGTACATCTCACCTTCGGTCAGAAGTTGATCTCCCCAATGTATCTGTCTAAAGATCAGTTCCCTCCTGAGTTGCTTTCTCTTCCGACAGCACTTTGGGCCACGGGTCCGAACGATGTGGGTTGCCTTGAGATACCGCCTTATGTTGTTACTCTTAAGCCCAATGTTGAATTACCACGCATCCCACAATACCGAATCTCTGCAGAGGGTGAAAAAGCGCTTTTGGAAATCATTCATGATCTTATTCGGAAGGGTGTGGTCGAAGAAACGAGAGGCAACACATGCAATAGTCCTATTCTTCCTGTTCTTAAACGTACTGATCCTTCACAACCTCCTGTGTTCCGGTTTGTAATTGATCTGCGAGAAGTAAACAAAATTGTGATTCCACATTTTCCTGTTGTTCCAGATATCACTGCCTTGTTGACTATGATACCTTCCACAGCGACTTGGTTTTCTGTTATTGATCTAAAGAATGTCTTCTTTAGTATTCCAATTGCAGAAGAGAGTAGGGACATTTTTGGTTTTTCTCTTGGAGGCCGAAGCTTCCGATTTAAGCGCGCACCCCAAGGGTACTGTGAAAGTCCCTCCATTTACAGCCAAGCTTTGAAATGCCATCTTGATACCTTTCATTTGCCGTCTGGTGCCGCCCTTATCCAATACATGGACGACTTGTTAGTCGCCGCCGATTCAGAAGATATCTGCAAGGACGTCACTATAGCACTGTTGCATCACTTGTTCAAGCTGAATCACAAGGTTTCACCTTCCAAACTACAGTATGTTTGTCGAGAGGTTACCTACTTGGGTCATCTCCTATCAAAGGAGGGATGACGATTGACACAAGAACGAATTCATGCGGTTGCTCGAATGTCTGTGCCATCCACACAAAGGGAAGTACGTGCTTTTCTGGGAATCACTTCTTATTGTAGACAGTGGATCCCTAACTTCTCTTTGATCGCCAAACCTTTGTTGGCACTCACATTAAAAGATACGCCTCAGCCCCTTCCTTGGACTAACGAGTGCCAAAAGAGTTTCACTGATTTACGCACTGCTCTGTGTTCTGCCCCTGTACTGGGTACCCCAGATTACACTAAGCCTTTTACACTGTATGTTCACGAGAAAGAGGGTTGTGCATTATCAGTCTTGACACAGCAATTTGGAGATAGACAGCGACCATGTGCTTATTTTTCGGCTACGTTAGATCCCGTAGCTAAAGCATTGCCTAGTTGTCTCAAAGCCACAGCAGCCGCAGCGATTTCCATCCGACAGTCCGCTGGGATAGTGTTAGATAACACTCTCATTGTCATGGTACCACATGCAGTGGATACCTTACTAAATAGAACAAAGACAGAACATCTCACTAGTGCACGTTTAACTGGTTACGAGCTGACGCTATTGGCTAGTCACGTACACATCAAACGATGCAATACTCTGAATCCAGCTACTTTGTTGCCCCTTCCTAATGAGGAGAGTGTTGAGGATCAACATGACTGTTTCTTCCGTACTGAGGAAGAGACAAAAGGAAGAATTGATTTGAGAGACACACCGTTAGAGAATTCAGATGGGACTCTATGGGTGGATGGTTCTTGTTTTAAGATGCATAATGGGGATACTGTTTAAGCCTATGCTGTAACTACCTTACATACGATTGTGGAAACTGCGCGTGTTAGACACAACTCAGCGCAAGCAGCAGAGTTGATAGTACTGACGAGAGCTTGTGTACTATCAAAAGGGAAAAGAGTGAACGTGTACACTGACAGTCAGTATGCCTTTTGTGTCGCGTTCAATTTTGGGCGTCTCTGGAAAGAGAGGGGTTACCTAACTTCACATGGCACTAAGATACAGCATGGTCAGTTAGTGACTGATTTCCTTGAGTCACTTACTTTACCTGTCCAAATAGCGATAGTGAAGTGTAGTGCTCACAAGAAGATTATGGATGATATTGGACGGGGAAATGCATTTGCTGATGAAACAGCAAAGAAAACAGCGAAAGATTCAATGAGTCGAATGTATATGGTAGGTCCTGCGAATTGGGTCAGAGAGAGAGGAATGTGTGAGAATACAGTGGAAAGCATGAAAACGATTCAGAAAGAGGCTACAGAAAGAGAGCTAAGCAAGTGGAAAGAAAGTACGGGAATGTTAGATGAGATGGGTTGTTGGGTAGAATTATCCGAACATCAACGTTGGTTGTTACCAGATGCTTATGTACTCCCAGTGGTTACTATGGCTCATGGTCCAGCTCACCTTAGTGCAAAAGGCAGTTGTAAACTTCTAGCTCCAGTTTGGCAAAATGAGAATATCCCGAAATGTGCAGACAACGTAGTAAAGCATTGTATTGTTTGTCTGATGTATAATCCAGGAAAGGGAACACCCACTCCAGCAGGTCACTTTGCTCCTCCGACATACCCATTTGAAGTGTTGCAAATCGATTACATTCACATGGATCGATGCAATAACCTCAAATATGTTCTGGTGGTAGTATGTGCCTTTTCGAGATGGATAGAAGCATACCCTTTGAAAGCCAAACAGCTTTGTCCACAGCCAAAATCCTTCTAAAAGAATTCTTTCCCAGATTTGGATTGCCGCGCATTGTCTGGAGAGACAATGGGAGCGAATTTGTTGGCTAAGTCATGCAGAAAGTTTGTGCAGGTCTTGGAATCAAGCAAAAGTTCCATGCGGCGAATCATCCCCAATCAGCAGGTTTAGTAGAATGTTACAATGGGACCTTGAAGTTAAAGTTAGCGAAAATTCAAGCAAGTACGGGACTTAATTGGCCTGATGCTTTGCCGTTAGCTCTGCTATCCACCAGAACTGCAGTACACTCTCGTCTGGGACTTAGCCCTTACGAAGTGGTGTTTGGCCCTCCGGCCAACATATGGGGAATACCTCGTCCTAAAAAGTTCTCAGATTTGCCCTACCCACTGTTGATTGACTATTTGCATGACCTTACAACTAACTTGCATGTCCTTCATCGACAGGTTCAGAGTGCTTTACCGGAGGCTTCCACAGATCCAGGTCACTCCATCCGTCCAGGTGACTGGGTCTGCATCCGCAATTTTCAGAGGAAGAAGAATTTGGAGCCCAGATGGCGGAAGCCCCGAATGGTCCTTCTCACGACAAGGATAGCAGTTAAAGTTTAAGGAAAGAAAAATTGGATTCACGGTGTGCACTGCAAGAAAGTACCTTTGCCCTTGCCTTTTGATCAGTGGGTTCGTAGAGGGGTTGGTGACTGTGAAGGCGAAACAGTTCCACGATTCATACCCTTTAGCGATGCACACCTGAATGGGACATTGTCTGAGAAAGAGGACGATGACATTTTACAGGAAGCGATTCCATTGCCTCGTCGCTTAAATACGACTGAACCAAGAACTTTGTTTCAAGATCAGAGTGTTCCTGGAAAGGAGCACTACAATCTTAGGGCCAGACAAAATAACATTTGAGACTTTCTTCTCCCTTGTGTAGTGTTCTGTTTAGGTTGCAGGGTCACGGTAGGAGTCTAGGTCACGACCTGAGTAGTGACAATAGGTCTGCAGGATCTTTCAGTGTCATAGGACGGTTGAGCATCGTGACTTTAGTGATTGAGGAAGATTGCCGTGAGCATCCACTAGTGAAAATGGAAACTACACCAAGTATTGAAGAGAGAAGAAATGAAATAAAGAAAGCATCTTGTAAAATAATGTACAGTCGTTACAGTATAACCCTATGTATTTTGATATCATTATGTATTGTTTTGGCGATTATTGGTTGGATAGCTTATGTTTTGCAGCCAAAAAACACCTCCCCTTCCTCCTCTTTGCCTTCTTCTACTATTTCTCCACACCTTTTTCATACTTTTCCTTCCCATGAACTTGTCAGAAGAACCGAGTATTACAACAATTCCTTTGTCCAGCTACTGCACCAGCATCAATTAGTGGTCAACACAACTGATTGTTGGGTATGTGGTCTTATGCCGCATACTACTGAGAATTTACCATATTTAGTTCTCCCTTTCTCCTATGAGGGTTCCGCTTGGGCATTCTTTGTTATTTTCTCAAATGCATATCAAAGTCAATTCAGACGGTCTGTTGCTTCACAAATTAATTATGCGGACTTTTGTCATAGTTCTTTGATTAAGGGTATGGTAGTTATGGCTAAAATTATGGAGAATAGCAAGATTTCTATCGATGAAAGAAAAGCCTACACCAATTGGAATGTCACCCAATACATGTCGAGTCTTAGTAATAAAATGGGAAAGGAGAAATCCTCACCAATCTGGACTATACCGCACCAAGGTAACTTCTGTTTAAAAATAAACGATCGTTCTTCTGACACTGCACCAAAGAGTAACTGCTCCTACACCTACATTTATTCCTCTCTGAACTCACCTCCTCTAGTACCGTCTCAAGGCACCTATTTCATTTGTCATGATAGAGCTTATACCTGGTTGCCAACGGGTTTCTCTGGTACCTGCTACATAGCTTTCCTTCTTCCTCCTACTTACACTGCTTCTGCCAATTATCACCGAACCCGTCTCAGCCGAGGAATTATTGACTCCAAAGACACCACAGGACAAGAAGGAGGAGATTTCCTTAAAGGTTTTCTTCCTTTCTGGGGTCCAATGGCCAACAGCAGAAATATAAGGCAACTGGTCCGTGTTGTAGAGACTACGATAGACATCACTGTAGGAGCCTTGAGTAATATCACGGCGGAACTACAGGCGGATCGTCTTATGACCCTACAAAATCGAGTTGCCTTAGACTTTTTTCTTGCCGATCGTGGTGGAGTGTGTAAATTGATCGGGTCAAGCTGTTGTATTTTCATTCCTAATGACGCTCCGACAGTATACCAAGCGATTTCCAAGTTGCATAAGATCTCCGAGTCTATTCATCAGGACGAAGGAGATTGGTCCTTAATGGAATGGTTTTGGGGACTACTGTCCAAATGGGGTTGGAAAGTATTGATATTTCTTGGAGTAATCTTGACAATCATATTTTCCTGTTGCCTTTGTATGCACTGTGGTCCCGCTATCTGTGATCTTTGTGCCACTATGTGCATTTCAAGACCCAAACCTCAAGTAACGGAAAACATAAGGATGATGTTACAACAACAGCTTGATGATCTCATGGCTATTGATGTGGACTCAGATTAACGTGAGTCTATCTTGCCTGAGTTCTGGCAAAAGGAGGGTCTGAGGAACTTCGATTTTCGATCACGATCGAATCGACCCGCCATTTTGTAACCCACCGCCATTTTGTGTTGCCATCACTCAGGCAGCACGGCGAACGAAGTCTATTCTGCCTTTCCCGTAGCTTGGTGTCAAATACATCCTCGGCCTTGTTTGCGAGGCTGGTGTTTGGACTAGCCGAGTACACTAATCCGTGTCTGGCTTTCCTAATCCCTGTTTCAACCATCTGTAGGCCCACACCATTCTTTCCTCATCATATCTTATCGACTGGCCTTCACTGTCTCCTGCTAGCATTCTCTTGTGTCATGTCCGTCCTCCAATACATACAAACGTATCTCACCACCTGCAAGTCAGTTGTATTCTGTTAATGAATCAGTTCGGGGGTGGGATGACAAACATAGTTGGAGGAGAGGACTCTTCGAGTCATCTGATCTTTTTGTTTTTGAACCTTTCTTACTGGTTCTGCTTTGTTTTCCACTTACCCTATTGGCTCTTTTCTTCTTTGCTTGGGGCGTGTGTTCTGTTAATAATTCTGTATTGTATAGTATTTAATCTGATGCGCCACAGAGTGAAGTGGCAGTCTCCTGAGAACCTACTTTGTGTACTTCTAGGATAACTGTACTAGCTGCAGCTAAATAAATCCAATCTTCTAACGCCGACAGAGTGTCCTGTGTCTCTGTGTAACGAAGCAGGTGAACCCAGAAGACGGAGGGCGTACCCTGCGCCGCCAGGTCCAAAAGGTTCTGGTTCTTCAGGCCAAAAAAATAAGTGCTCATGCCCATCATCTGCAACCACCTGCACAAATTAATCATGCACTGCACTCACACCTGCAGTCTTGGATGGCACCTCTGGACTCTAGCCAAAGCACACCAGATATTTAAAGATAAACATGTCCCCAGAGGCCTGTTTCAAGGCCAGCAAAAACACACATCTCCATCCACCTGGATAAGTCTTGCACTAGTAAAAGTGGAATCACAAGTTCCCCTCTTGAGAACAACTGTTTCTAAACATCCTGAAGGCAAAGATCCTGGTGGAGAAATGTTAAGAGAGGATGTCCAGAATATCTCTTATAAAGGATGTTTTCTAGACATGCTTGAGTTGGTACTAGATGAAAATTCAAGAAGCAAAACCCGCCAAACAAAAATCAAAGGTCAGGAAACCATGCATTAAGCAATGGGACACTATAGACAAAGCAGTGTATAGAGACCTCAAATGGGCTATTTTCATTAAATCTAAAATTGCTCGTGCAGTCGATAAGAGCACATATTCTTTTGCTCCATGAACTGCACCAGAGCGATCCATGCCTTAAATCTCCATATAATATCCAGACTTTACATCTCAAATGAAGTTGCAGTGTGGTTTGACTAACTAATGTACCAATTCTATTTAAAGGTAGACCACTGATCCGCCAGTGCCATTTTGTACCCACAATTGCCTTTTTTGTTTAAAACATAGTCAAACCTATCAACTGGTCAATTGTAGCCCTGCAAACTCCTTGCAGGGATGCCCAACTTTCTATGAACCTGCACATGAAAACTCTGACAGTTCACAAAATGAATGCCACATTTTTCAGTGAACACAACTGTAAATTGATCATGAGGTTTTACCATTGCTGTGTGAATAACAGTGTCTTTCTGATGCCTAGTGTACATAAATGACCCAGTAATACTGGGAATCTGTTGCAAGCCACAGGGAAGTGTATGAACGTTTTGCAGTAATGTTTCTGTTTTTTTGTAGTTGTGGGAAATGTTTATGCTATTGTAATACCATGTCCTAATGGTGGTTTCATGCTTGCCTGGCAATCAAGAGACCAAAGGAATTGTTACAATGTGCTGGTTTCACAAACGATTACTGACTGTGATAATGACTGACTAATATCAGTGTTAGTGGTTTATACATTGGTAGAGTTTCAGGTCGGAAAAACTACCATAGGAGACACACGTGTATTTTTAATTTTTTCATACAATGAATGTTAAATGTTAGTGCTTTTAAGGGTGTTATTAGGTCGCTATTCATGAAAAAATATGTAATACATGTCAGATTAATTCTAGGTTTAAAAAGAAATTATGTTTTCACTTTTTATTCTCATTGAGGTTCGTCAAAATGCAAAAAATGAATCATAATGATTTAATTTGAAGACACATTGAGCAGTCACAAAATGAAGCCAAGAGACTCATATTCGGATGATCCCTTTAGGAATATCGAAAATCTGTTTATTTTTTTAAATTTTCAGGTAGCCTATATTCTAAAATGGCAAGTGGATTACTATGCAGATTGTAACATTTCTAATAATGACCGTCTTCTGCCATTGCCTCAAATGGCTGAGAACAGGTACATTGTATGTTATGCTGCTTCTCTTGTCCTGGAATCCATCTTATGTGCCATTTCTAACACCCACTTCACTTTGCAAACTTAAACTTGCTGGATCTCCGGACCACTTAAGAGTGACGAATTTACTATACACTTCCCAATCCCTGAAGAATTTAAAACTTGCCTATTCAGACAATAAATCTTACTTAAAGCAATTACGCCGCTACATTAATATAGTAATCAGATACAGAGAGAAGAAGTCTTGGTTAAAACATATGATGCTCTCAATAGATGCTTGTTTCACACATACTTTCGTACTCTGCAGTCTGGAGGTCGGACTTTCACATTTCGACAGCCTCTTAAACTTTTTCATCAAAACATCTGACATACATCAGTGCCTTTTAATTGCCCAGATAGCTGTGAAGAAAGTCCAGTTTTGGACATTTTCCAAACAGGTGTTGTTTACTGGCGTTTGTGGAGTCCTGGGTATTGGATTTCTAGAATGTGAAAGACTTGTTTAATGGGGCCATTAGCATTCCAGCCTGGCTATCCGCATATTCTGAAGACTAGACTGCCTCGCACCACCCAGAAAATAGCACCGAAGAAGGAATTTGAGCTGATATATTCTCACTGATATATACCACTCAGCCCTTCACTAAAACTGGCTGCACCGCACAGCCTTTTAAATATGCGGAAGGCATTTCCTAATTTCTCTTTTCAGAACCACTTTTTGTATCAATCACGCACTTTGTTGCATGGAATATGAACCGAAGAACTGATGGTCTGGAACTGTTCCTCATTGCTATGTTTTGAAGTGTTTCACCTTCATACAATAACAGACGAAGGGCCCGATTCACAAAGGCAAACTGAGACGAAAGTCTAACTTTACGACTTTTGGTATTCACAAAGGGCATTTACGAGTACGCTTTCTGGTTTTCACAAAGGGCATTTATGAGTAGTAAAGTTAGACTTTTGTCTCAGTTTAACTTACGTTTTGGTCTTAAGTCTAAGTGAGACCAAAACTTAAGTTAGACTGAGACAAAAGTCTAACTTTACTACTCGTAAATGCCCTTTGTGAATACCAAAAGCCGTCAAGTTAGACTTTCGTATCAGTTTACCTTTGTGAATCAGGCCCATTGGATTTTAGTTTCAAGCTTTCTATGAAAGACGGATGGACATGTAAGTAAGGAGGCCTGCTCTGCTTTCCTTAGGGGCTGACGTGGATAATGCACCAGCGTCAGGTCATGCAGACTATCTGCAGACACCCACTATATATAGTGGCTGTTTACGGTTAAAAATGTTGGTGGGCCAGTCCCCCAATAGAAACTGCCAAGTCAAACCTGCTAGGCCATGTCCACTCCTTACAGGAGCAAAAGCAACCTTGACTGGTTTTGGCCTTGTTAGGACTCATTGAACAGGTAGCATGAGACCCACCTCTGGGCATACTCTTCTCTTGGGGCATCTAACTGCAAAAAGCAAAGCTGTTGGAATACATGAAATATCTGCCAATGGCAGTCACTCTGGCCAGCTACATCACATTCATTTGTTTTTACTCATTGTGACTCGACAGACAAGGACCAACCTTATTGAAATCAAGCCTGGCTCTGCTCCAATAAGAACAGTCCTGTCCAAACTGCTGCACCACGTTCCTTGTGTTCAAGACCAAAAGTAAACAAAGACCTTTTTTTGCCTTCTTTGGCCTCTTCCTTTAAATCCTCGTTGTGTCCTGAAGCACAGCAAGCCAGAGACCCTCTCTCAGTATACCCATCACAGTTATGGCATCTCACTGATAAAAACTCAAAACGGTAATGGGTGCAATGTCTGAATTAATCTGAGTCACTAGCAGCTACTCTAGGACACAATTCAGTCCATGTTTTTTGTCCGCTGTGACAATACTGACACAGTCTTACAATATGGAAATTAGCCTTGGTCCTGCTTCAGTAGGGCCAGTCCAGTTCGAACTGCCTGGCTACGACCCCCCTCACCTCCAGGAATAGGAAGAAAAACATCCCAGGACAGAATTTGGCCCTTCAGCAAGAATCAGCTGAGTCCTTATCCATAGCGAGCACAGGTTCTGTGTCGAGGAATACCTGTACCATATAAGGCCTCTCACTGAGAAAAAAAATATGGGTGGAATGCTTGAATTAATCTCAACCATGGTCCAGTCTATGTTTTTGTCTACTATGCCATTATAGACCGGGATCAGCCTTACGCAGATCAGCCTTAGTCCAGGCCATAGGACTCACGCTGCACCTCAGCAAGGACGAACCCAATCTGAGGTAGCTTTTGTTATCATTAGAGGGGATATGTCCTGGCTGTTCAAGTCCTGTGCTGTCTAGTCCTCTGCCTGTTTCCTTCAGGTTTCTGGACTGGCGGCCCCATGTGTGTATCCACATCAACGAGAGAACAGCACAGCTGCACCCCTTACTCTCGAATAATCAGAACAGACACAGAAGGAAAGAGAGAGAGAGAGAGAGACAGAGAGAGAGAAACCCTGCCTGCAAGCCACTGTATATATTCCTATCCCAAGGACCACTTCAGGTCGTGACAGCGATTGCCCAGAAAAAGACTGGCATGCCCAACCAATGCCAGCGGTGTTCACCTCTTAGAGTTGGCTAGTCTTGGACGTAGCATTCTGGATCGGGCGGGTGATAGGAAAGTACCTGACATCAAGAATTATTCAGGGAAGGCTGCTCTGTTCCTTTCTCTATCCATTAGTCTTCACAGTGATGCCTACCCTACACCGGGACCTTCCTCGTATCATGGCCTCAGGTAGTTGTCCAGCTTGCCCAGGGAGTTATCGTGATGGGTGGGTTTGTTCCACCGCGCACAGAGCAGTCGGAGCAGCACCAGAGATGTCACATCTCCTGGGGAGTTGAATGGGGAAACAGCCTATATACTTCAGCTCGAACCAGGCTATGCCTTAACAGCGCGGTATGAACCAAGGATGTGTCTTTACAACGCATTCCTTTATCACACAAGTCGTTAAAGCTACTTGCATTAAGGAAAGCGTTGTTGGATTGATGTAGAGCTTCAAGCCCAACACTTTCCCTACTGTTGCACAGACTGGAGTTGGAATAGTAAGTTATACTGGAAGGTACATTTATATAGCGCAGCTATCACTCCAGGGAGCATCTTGGCGCTAGATGTCAACATAGATGGAACATGTTGGCTACTGCTGTTGTTCGAAGGATCTTGTGCATATTATACTAAGGCTTTGTATGCAGTGTCTGTTAAGAAGAAGACCCAAGTCTTCAGGGCTTTTCTGAAGGGTTTTTCTGTTGAAATTTGCCGAAGCTGCGGTGGCAATTTATTCCATGCACTAGAGCCGATTACAGCGAGGGATTTCCCGCCCTTGCCGGAGAGCCTGAATTTAGGGATCACTAGGAGATTTTGATTAGAGGACCTTAGGCTGCGGGCAGGATGATAGCGCCTGAAGCTGTTCGACAAGTACCTGGGTCCTCGCGAGTGAAAGGCTCTGAAAGTGATGACCAGGATTTTGAAGAGGATACGCTTATGTATTGGTAACCAGTGGAGAATAGTAAGGGCTGCCGAGGCCGAAGACTTTCTAGGCCAGCCCAGGACTAGACGGGCGGTTGCGTGCTGGACCATCTGTAGTCGGTGGAGTACAGATTTATTTGCTCCTGCATACAGGCTGTTACAGTAGTCCAGCATGGATGTTATGAGTGCAACCGCTACCACTTTCCTTGCTGGAAGGGGAAGGAGGTCAAAGAACTTTCTGAGGGTTCTAATGATATGAAAGCAAGTGCCTGCCATGGCCACTGCCTGTTGCTTAAATGATAAAGCATCATCGAACTTGATGCCTAGGTTACGGGCAGAGGAGATGGTGTTTGGGGGGGCTTCGGCGTCTTCAGGCCACCATTGTTTGGGAGAAAACAAATTTTGTGGGCCGAAAGGCAAGATTTCTGTTTTCCCCGAGTTGCATTTAAGATGGTTGCACTTCATCCACTCAAAAGTGGCAGTGAGGCAGTTTTTAAGGTTCTCTTCAGCTCCAGGCAGCTCTCTGTCCAACACCAGAATGAGCTGCGTATCGTCGGCGTATGAGATTGTGCTGATCTGATAGGAGGAAATCAGCTCGATTAGGGGGACCATATATAGGTTGAAAAGTACAGGGCTAAGGCTAGAGCCCTGTGGAACCCCTGCGCTGATGTATTTTTCCTCGGAACTGAATTCCCCAGCACTGTAACTTGACATCTGTGCCCAAGAAAGTTCTTGAGCCAAGTCAACGCCACCTCTCTTATTCCTGAGTTGAAAAGACGATCACTCAGGATGGAGTGTGAGACCGTGTCGAAGGCTGCCGACAGATCAAGCAAGATCAGGACAGCCTTCTTCCCTTGGTCCAGAGCCGTTCGCAGGGTCTCTGCTGTGAATAGAAGGGAAGATTCAGTTGAATGATTAGCCCTAAAGCCAGATTGGTTGGCATGCAAGATGTTGTTTTTTTCCAAAAATTCTGTAAGTTGTTTATTGACAAATGCTTCCGTCAATTTAAACAACAGCGGGAGCAGCGAGATGGGACGGAGGTTAGAGAGGATGGTCGGATCAGGCAGGGGCTTCTTTTGGAGGGGCTTGACAGCTGCTAACTTCCATTCACTGGGGATTTCAGCCGAGGAAAGTGAAGAATTAATAATGGTGTTGATAATAGGGTTTACCTCGTTAACCAAAGCTTGTAGGAACGAGGGGGGGCAGGGATCAAAAGGGGATCCGGATTTACTCAGGAGAATAGCCTGATGAGACTCTTCTAGGGAGATGGGGGCAAATACATTTAGGCAGGGCATGTTGATATTTTCCTGGATTGACTCACTCATACCAGTTTCTACGGCGGTCAATATAGGTTTTGGGAAATCCTTTACCAGATCTTGGATTTTCTTTTAAAAAACGTTGGCAATGGAATTACATAGACGCAGGGATGGTGGGATTTCCTGTGAGAGGACCTTGGGGTTAGTGAAACTGTTAACAATTTTAAAAATTGCTTTTTGGCCATTCTCTGAGGAGGAGATTGCCTCTAGGTAGTAGGCTTTTTTAGCCCGCTTGATTGAGATATGGTACTGTCTCCGTGCTGTTTTATAGGTGAGACAGTCGTTAGCCTCATAGTTTCTGCGCCAGCGGCGTTCCAGTGATCTAACTTCGCCTAGTTCCAATTTTAGCGCGTGTGAGAACCATGGGGCACTCTTTTTGTTTTTGGTGGATCGGCGATTATTGTTTAAGCTTGTTGGACCAGAGGATTTGTTAAGTGAGATTATCCATTCACAAAACAACTGATTGTCTATTGAGGTGTGGCCAGTTAGTGTTGGTTTGCTACTTGTTACTTTCTCTAGGAGATCAGGCTGGATAAGTGTTTTTTTCCAGTCAGGTTTAGAGCTCCTGGTGATTTTCCTAGCGATTAAGCTGGAGGCATTGTTCCCCAGTGACAAGTCAAATGGGACAAATTTATGGTCTGACCAGGTTTGGGTACGGGGGGGTTTAATTGTCATAGCATCAGAGTTAGAACAGATACAGTCCAATATATGTCCCGCAGTATGAGTGGGTTCCCGTGTCAACAGTTTCAGGCCAAGGATGTTGATTATATCCATGAAGCAGGCTACTCCTGGTCCTTCCGGGGAGTCCAGATGGAGATTGAGATCTCCCAGTAGCGTAAAGTGAGCGAATCTGACCATAAGCTCGCTCAGAACGTCACCAACGCTATCCAGGAAATCATTAGGTTGGCCCGGAGGACGATATATCAGGGCACCAGAAAATGTGAAAGAATCATGGATATGTAAGCAGAAGGCCAAGGCCTCTGCTCCCTTAATGTCTGGTAACTCAAATGTAGTACATTTCAGGGTATCACGATGGATGATGGCCAGGCCCCCTCCCCGTTTATTCTGTCTATCCAGATGTTGAATCAGAAAACCTTGCGGGACGGCCAGTGCTATATCAGGATTGCACCATGCCTTAAGCCAGGTTTCTGTGATGAGGAGCCAATCTAAGTCCCCCTCTGTGATCAAGTCATGAATGTGCAGGGCATTTTTACACAGTGACCTAGCGTTAATGAGCCCCCCTTGCAGGACAGAAGGCCGTGAGTTAACATTGGGTACTGTTCCGGGGCGCATATGGCTTTACAGTACTGACAGCCGACGGGGCCTACCCATGTGTCGGGATTAAGCGCGTTGTTGCAGAGTGTACGGTGTTTGTTAAAAGCAAGTACGCGTTCCCTTGACATACCAGGGTGTGTTTGTTGGTGGGAAGTATACCTGGGCCCTGGCGTCTTCCTGGCGCTGACGGGCGCAGACGGGCAGGACTCTGCCACGACTCCAGCGCGGACCCGGCGCGACCGCTGCTCACGTCCGCTGCATGGAAGCATGCCCTTCCTCTTTTATACTGTCCACTGGGGAGCGTCTGACGCTTTCCCAAACCAAAAATGGCCGCCGCGGTTTTAATCACGCCCGGGGATGGAAGGTGTCCTCAGCGCCTAAATCGGCTGGGACAGACCCGGCAAGCGTGCAGATCTGGAGGTGAGGAGGTGCTGAGACCGCGCTAGGGGGTCCAAGCAGGGTGGGGGATAGCGGATTTAAGGGTTCAAAGTAAAAGGCTTTGTCAGTCAAGCCACACGTTACACACACAGCAATATAAAACAAGAGCATACAAAAATTACAAATGGCACAGCTACCTCCCGGCTTCCGCCTCAGGAGGGAATCGAACGCGCAGTGGAGGGCCCAGCACGGGAGCCTCTTTTATAATGTCCACTGGGGAGCGTCTGACGCTTTCCCCAACCAAAAATGGCCGCCGCGTTTTTAATCACGCCCGGGGATGGAAGGTGTCCTCAGCGCCTAAATCGGCTGGGACAGACCCGGCAAGCGTGCAGATCTGGAGGTGAGGAGGTGCTGAGACCACGCTAGGGGGTCCAAGCAAGGTGGGGGATAGCGGATTTAAGGGTGCAAAGTAAAAGGATTTGTCAGTCAAGCCACACGTTACACACACAGCAATATAAAACAAGAGCATACAAAAATTACAAATGGCACAGCTACCTCCCGGCTTCCGCCTCAGGAGGGAATCGAACGCGCTATACTATTACACTTTACAATTCACTATTACACTATTTACTATACTATTACAATTCAAGCGCTTTCCCTAGGGCAAGGCATTGTAATGACTTGCGTTGTAACAGAATGCGTTGTAAAGACACATTCGTTGTTCGGACCTTGTTATTAAGGCAGGCATGATTAATGCCTGTGTGGTTCCAACATACAACCCTTTGAATGACCTCCAGTCTTCTTGTGGCCCTTGCTCATCCAATAGAGAAATAGGGGATGGGAATCAACCCAGGCTCCTCAGACTTGTCCAGAGCTAGGCCGCAAACTAGATGGCGAAGAACCAATTCCCGCAGTTCAGATGAGAACCATGAGACTGTGAGATGGCGGCAGGCTGATGGAGCTGGCCGGGGACAGATGCTCCTCTCAGACGGTAAGTATCTTCAAGGGACCACAGGAACACCCTTTTACACATTCTTACATGTACAATCAAAGCTTTGAAAGAGTTAAACTGTAGATTGCATTGCAAGACAAACGCATTTGTTTTACAGCACCTCTTTTACAGTTTCCTTCTGCCTTTTATTTGCACTTCCTGAGACGCCTCTTCAAATCTGAATTACAGTTCCTACGGTTTTTTTTCTGCACGCTAAACCCGTTTCTATTGTTACCACAAGCGTTGGTGTGTGCACTCAGAGCTCGCGCCTCAACTGTTCCTCCATGAAATGTCAAGTGCGATATATCAGCCATCATAAGCAGTTTATCGTGTTTTAGCCACTCTGTAAAGATCTCGTATCTTTTGCCTCCTGGAGTCTTTTGTTCGCACCTATGTTCTGGCTTTCGAGCCACCATACCTTCACTGGACAAGAATCCACAGAAGACTCAGAAGTTGAACGCCTGTCACATAAAGTGAGGCACACTCCCAAAACCGCACCGCCGCCTCGTGCTCTTTGCTGCTCGAGAGTCCAAGACCAGGGCCGGTGGTCTAAGCTCTCCCGTGTGAGCTCAGCAGGGCCTGAATTATAGGTTACTGGTCATGAACGTGACGGATATACCGTCCGCCGTATTACAAGTGCATTATATCCAGGGTCACTGCAATTATGTGGCACTGTTTACTAAATTATGAAGCAAGAAAAGACAAATTATACGACATAACCCAACACATTTTGCTATAGTGTATTTACATAACTTTGTCATTTTTTCACATGATGAAACCTTCTGGGCAAAGGTTTCACCTCATTCGTACCAGTTTAACACCCAAATGCAGTATTAAGCAACTGAAAGATGGCCAGTTAACCTTTGCATAGGGCCTTCAACTGGGCGGCAACACAAGTCAAAGCGATTTTAGTAACTTTTGATCCGTTTGAGCTAGAAACTATTTCTTTTTGATAAAATCAGCAGATTTATACAGCAGATGATGAATTCTGTGGTATATCCATATTTATGCAAAAAAAAAAAGCCTTGGCCGCAAAATCGCATCATTCTAGTGACCCTAATTGTATCCAGTGGCACTTGTTATATGGTGGACGCGACATCCATTATTTTTGTGAAGGAGTAACTTGTCCCCCTAACTGTAAATCAGACCCTCTGTTTCTATTCTTTCCCTCAAAGCAGAGGAGAGGGGTAGAAATATAGCCAAATATTTGCGGAAAGGAGCATTTACTATACTGACACCCGTCGTCTAATATTTCGGGAAGGTGTGTTTTAGGGTCTCTTGTCATAGTATCAGCAAGCAGGGAGGGTGAAAATGTGGGGATATCAGTGCACATGCGTGCAGTGCATTTGTACGCTCAGCAAAGATGGTAAGACACTGAAAGGTAGCCTAACCACAGGAATACCTGGCGTTTTAACATAAATTTGGAATCCAAAGAGACTCAAAGTTATGCTTGTAGTAAAATCAGGTGTGCTAGACTTATGTGGCAGAGGAAGACCAGATTGTGCAGCAGGGTTGGCTAGATTATGTGGCAAGAAGAGACAAGTTAGGCAGCATAGTGCAGCAAATGTTGTGATAGTATTTCTTTATTATTTCATTTTTACAAATGCTGATACTGTCTGGGCAAAGTTATCCCCTCATTAGTACCAGTTTAACTCCCAAAAAGAGAAATAACCAACAGAAAGGTGACCAGTCAAGGTTTGCGAAGTGTCTTTCAATTCCTGCAACATGGGTAGCAGATGTTTAGTATCTTTGATCTGTTTGAGCTAGAAATATTTTTTTTGTTAACATCTTTAGATTATGCACCAGGGGCAAATCCATAACTATGTGGAAAACGCTGCTGCCACAAAATGACTAAATTCCAGTGCACCTCAGTAAAATGTGTTTGTGCTTTGCAAGATAGTACCATAGAAAATCCACAGCAATTTGTTTGCCTTTTTTTTTTTTTTTTTACAAATGCAGATAACTGGCTTTGTCGTAGAAACCTTACTGTGGGAAGAATAAGATCTGTGCGGTGCTAATCCCCCAGGATGGTCATGCCATGAGTTTGCTCCACGCTAAACCATCTTAGCCTTCCATCCTTAAGAGGTTGGTTCATTGTGTACCAGTGATTTATATAATAGTGCCACATTACAGGGCTTATTGGCAGCAGAAGCGCTATACGAAGCACTGTAATAAAAAGCAGTGTATTAAGGAGAGTAAATCACAGATGTGCCTGCAGGCCTAAACTGAGCTTCAGAGCACAAAGCAAAACATTCTTTTCTGTAGCCTGTGTGCAGGTTATACCACAAAGTAAGGATTGTCTCACAGTAGCTTTGGGTTTGAGCCGATTTATAATTGTAGTGTTTGTAAACACAGCTCTACCAAAGCACCCAAGTAAAGATCTGCAGAACTCTCTGATCTGTCAGACCTGTTGTCAACAAACAGATCTAGCACTGCACCTATGTCCTGATCTACAGCACCTGTGCGGTGCCAGTACTGGGATCATGCTGCTTTATCAATGCACCACAGTCCTGACCGACACCAGCCCACCACTATGCCATTCCTAGGAACTGCACAGAGCTGATTATTTGCCTGTGTAAAAGCCTACTATTCTAAGACTGGGCTTCACACATCCCTGCTGATGCACCTCGCCAACGCCTTGCCGTGGCCTACTCGTACTAGGGCCCGCACCAGTGACAGCTGGTGAAACTGGAAAGTGGTAGGGCAGAAAGAAGTGATATATATTGTTCTGAGTGAGAAAGTGAGCTTGATTTTAAAGGCGCGTGCAAAGTTTGATTTATAATTGGCTGGGCATTGAGGATTATAGGGACAGTTACTGTTATTAACCTGATAACAAAAATCTCTGTAAAGGGGTAAAACCCGATAATGCAAACTTTCAGGCAGAGGATAAATGGACGTCTGCAAAAGAGCTATGGACAAGGGAAAGTTTCACACATCATCTACTCACAGCGTAACGCTCAATCACCACACACTCATCTAGTCTACTCCCGGAAGCCACCACTACCACCTACTGAACCATCCAGATACTGTACTCAGTATCTCCCTCATCTCCCCTATCACCTGCAACCATTCAGCAAGTCCAAAATCTACAGCACGCAAGCCACCAAAGACACATAACCAATCCCAAATCCCTTTTACAATCTTCTTCAAAGAGCCGCAATTTAGTCCATGCGATACATTTAGTAGAAATCTAAATGTACACTAACCCCTGAAGGAATTATTTAACACTAGAACATTTCATTACTTGGGTAAAAGGTACCTTCAGTATCCAATCACAAATATCAAATCCCCTGCTTTCACAAAGAGGCGTATTCAATGCATAAATATTCCACAGTATTTAATTCATAATAACATCTTTGTTAATACAATACTTCTTTCAATTTCTTATAACAAATAATGTGTCATGGGTCATCTGAAAGACACAATACGACTGACTGAAAAGTAACTAAGTTGCTTCACAATGTAGTGGTGACTACATTCAGTTTAGGAAGCCACCCAACCAGTCTCAAAGTCCATTAGTAATCAAACGGCTTGTAGTTAAATTCCATAAAGTCCACCGAAGTAGAGTTGTGGTGGGCTTATGTGGATCTTTCAGTGTTAACATATAGTACATGAGACCATTATCAGGGCAGGGCGTTCATCAAAGACCCAAAATCTAAAATTGATATATGCAGATTAATATATTTATACTTCTCTCACCTGAGTAGATGAAAAGGTCATGACCAGGCCTTGTTGTCATCTTTTTGTTATGATAGACAATTATTTTCTCTGGTGCCTTGGACTAGAGCACAGAGAACATCATAGATCTGTCCAACAGTGAGCCGTGCATCAATGGGGTTGTGGTGTCTTTGTTGCAGCAGTTTATGTGCCCCTTAAGCTTGTCAGGAATCATGGTCTTGTGGGACAGGTAGCTGCAGCGTGTCCATGGTTTGCCATCTGTTGTACCCAGGTGTGGCATGCCAAGCACACAGGAGGACTTTCATTGGTGCTGTATGACTTGTAGAAAGGGGAGACCTTGGTATTCATATCTTTTAGTGCCATGTTGTCTTATGAACAGGCCGTGCAGCTTCATGTGCAAACCATTGGATTCCTTCTATAATAACACAGACATTACCTGGAGCCCAAGAAAAGCTAGCTATCGACTCTGCACTATGATCCCCTCTCTTTTGCTCAACCGTATACTGTGGATAACATTTTGCAAGATGGGCAACGTCTCACAGACTGGGAATTCTTGGTATCCATGTTACCTGGGCCTATATATATATATCCCAAGTCCACGAGTCCACGCTGTGGCTTACTCATCCAGCGCATACAGCGGCACCAGGAAGAAAATACAGTACCGAAAAAAATGTCCTGCAGTAAAATTCCAAAGTTTATTACCACCTCATGTGTTATGTTATGTTATGTTAACGGGTCTTGTAAAGCGCCTGGTTACACTAGGAACAGTGTGTCCCCGCGCTGCGGTGGGGCAGCAAAAGCAGAACTCGGTCTATTTGTGGGGGAAGAGGAGAGTCTTTAGCTTCTTCCTAAAAATACCTTCCGCTGGTTCTAATCGGAGGCACACAGGTAGTTTATTCCAGGCTTGAGCCACCAAGAGCCGGAAAGACCGGCCCCCCATTCTGGCTCTTTTTATCATAGGGACACATAGTAGGCCCAGTCCCTCAGATCTGAGGCGGCGGGTGGGAATGTAGGGAGTGAGAAGGTTACGCAGGTAGGTAGGAGCGGTCCCCTGCAAAATGCGGTGGCATACACATAATGCCTTAAAACGAGCTCGTTCCCGGATAGGGAGCCAATGAAGAGAGGCTAGAGTCGGTTTAGAGGGAGCTCTCCTGGGACGCTTCAGGACTAGACGGGCCGCTGCGTTCTGGACGCATTGAAGTCTCTGAGTGCACCTTTCTGTGGTCCCCAGAAGGAGGACGTTGCCATAGTCAAGGTGGGAAGTCACAAGTGCATGGACCATGGTCTTCCTGGCTGCAGTGGGCAATATATCAAGGGTTTTCCTGAGATTTTTTAGTATTCCGTAACAAGTGCCAGCCACCCGCCTAGTGTGGTAATCAAACGAGAGGTGGGTGTCAATCCAGACCCCAAG
The DNA here is from genome assembly GCF_964204655.1 of Triturus cristatus. Taxonomy (NCBI): domain Eukaryota; kingdom Metazoa; phylum Chordata; class Amphibia; order Caudata; family Salamandridae; genus Triturus; species Triturus cristatus. Next base: position 665,048,968 of record NC_140589.1, on the reverse strand, counting down.
GTTTTTAGCTTGGGCACAAGGTATGGGAGTGGGTCCCAAATCTTGCGGCCACCACGCAGATGACCAGACAGAGGGGGCTTTCCCCACTATCAGCACCTCCGTCTTGTTGCCATTGAGCTTTAAGCAGTTAATATCCATCCAGGCCGCAAGTTCCTGGAGGCACGCCACCAAGTTGGGCGCTGCTGTTTGTTGGTCTTGAGTCAAGGACACCACCAACTGGGTGTCATCGGCATAAGACACCACTCCAATCCCAAAACCTTCAGCAATCTCGGCCAAGGGAGCCACGTAAAGATTAAAGAGGGTGGGGCTTAAAATTGAGCCCTGGGGGACTCCCTGCTGCAGTGCCATCACTTTGGAATAGAATTTCCCCTGCTTCACCTGGAAGCTACGGTTGTTTAAGAAAGAGATGAGCCAGTCCAAGGCCTTCCCAGACACACCTCCCTTCTTCAGACGATCGGCCAGAATCTTGTGGGCCACAGTATCAAAGGCCGCACTGAGGTCGAGCAGGATTAGGGCGACAGTTTGGCCTGCGTCCACATATTGCCGGATGGTCTCAGTGGCCAGAAGAAGGGCGGATTCTGTCGAGTGGCATGAGCGGAAGCCCGACTGGGTGGGATGGAGGAGGTGGGAATTCTCAATGTGCGTCCTGAGCTGCTGGTTGACCACTTTCTCTGCAATCTTGGCAAAGTAGGGGAGCAGAGAAATTGGTCGTAGATTCTCAAGGCGATCAAGGCCCAGGTGCGGTTTTTTGGGGAGGGGGAAAACGACTGCCTCCTTCCAGCGACGAGGGACCGTGCTGGTATTAAATGAGATCTCCAGGAGGTATCTGATAAAGGGTTCCAGAGTTTCTAAGCATCCCTCGAGTTTTCTTGGGGAGGCCTGGTCTTTGGGAGACCCTGATTTAACGCTCCTGCAGATTTTTATCAGAGTTTCCGGGGAGGGAATTGAGAAGTTCTCAAGCTTTACCTCCTGTGCAACAATAGTGTGGCGAGAAGTAACCCATCTATCTTGGTCAACCAGAGCCACATCAGGAAAAGAAGAGTAGATATTAGTTACCTTCTCGGAGAAGAATTCCGCTATTTGGTTGCAGCGTTCGGTTGACCCTACAACAGGCACTGCTCTTGAGTCTAAAGAGGAGATCTCTCTATAGACCCTAAATAATTCTCTTGTGGAATTTTCAGCAGACCTGATACTTTCTTGGTAGTATTCAGCCTTGGTTTTCCTGATAAGCCTATGATAGGCTTTCAGCGTAGTTTTATAAACATTTTTCCCTTGCGTAGAGAAGTTCATCCTCCATAATCTTTCTAGGCGTTTACACTCTGTTTTGGCAACTCTAAGAGTATTATTGAACCAAGGGGCAGATTTTTTTAATCTGGTTGGAGTTTTACATGTCCATGGAGCAGTTATATTAAGGGCTTCCTTTATCATCCCGTCCAGTTCAAGACAAGCACTATTAGCGTCCTTAGCCTCGGGCTGGATCAAATCAAAGATACAGGGTCCATAAGAAATAACAAAAAATCCGGGCGAACGTGTTTCGGCTACACGCATTCTACTATACAAATACATACACTGCGCCACTCTGGTTCTCAGTGCTTCACATTGAGAACCATAGGATCAGGCAGTGGTAGCGATGGTGTGTTCCAACTAAACACACAAGGTTCCTGTTCCTGTCTCTAGATTGCCACTGGGGTATTTGTGGCCTGCTGTGCTGCTCTGGACAAGGGCTCATCTCCAACCTCAAATAAGTCTTGATATTTTTTACTGACTAATCTTGAAACAATTTGTACACACATGTGAAACAAGTGCCATGCATTGTGCTGTGGGATACACTAGTTTATTTTGTGAGTTTTGCTAATATTTGCTAGATCCTGCTAGGAGTAGAATGCGACGTACCAATTGTTTTTAAAAGTTGGGCATACAAATTGGGAAAGTTATCGGAAAGACTGAAATGCTGTGCAGTTAACAGTATGAAGTGAATGATTATCTATGTTATGTTCTGCAATACTTCCACAAGTCCTCTCGGATTGATGACTCTTTTGTTATTTGTGTGGAAAATTATATGAACATCAAAGGCAGAAGCACACAAGGGCTCTAAATAAGACTTCTATTGTGATGGCTCCATCTATATAAACATGTCCCCAAAGGTCTAATGAAAGCTTTCATTAGGGCACTGAAAAGGATACAGAGCTCCCCCTAGGTACGGAAACATACCCCCAAAACAAAAGTAACTTGCCATTGGTGGAAGAGTAGTGCACATTCATAACTCCTATCCCTGTTATGTGTTTTAGGTGCTACAGTATCACCATTTCCAGATTTTCAGGTTATCTAGCTATTCCAAAGGAGCACAAGACTTGGGTAACACGGGGTCAGGTAGGGGGTCTGATTCCATATAGAACATAGGAGTCATTACTTTTGTTTGATTTCTAGCACGTGAACACACAACTTGTCCTGCTATTATTGTTTTAGTTTAATGATGGTCCCTGGCCCTTTTCCTGGGGTCCCTTGGCTATCTACTGAGTAATGTCAAATTCAGTGGTGGTCCAGTGGTCACTGGGTATTGTAGGATCCTTGCTGCCTCTGCAATCTTGTACAGAGATTAATTCGTTCCTACAGCTTCGAGAAGTGGGACACGATCGGAATCAGCACGGTGGGAGATCTCTGGACGAGGGGGGGATTCAAAACTTTTGAGACGCTGCAGGCGGAGTTTCAGCTGCAGGGCAGTGAGTACTTTCGGTACCTACAAGTCCGCCATGCGCTGGGCTCCGTCTTCCCGGACGTCGCATCCATTCCGGAGTCTTCCCCCCTGGAGGACAGAGTGCTGGACGGCCATGTACCGGACAGCACGATCTCCCTCATATATAAAAAACTGATCAACGATAGATCGTGCCTGCTGACTAGTCTCCGCGAGGCCTGGGTTGCCGACGGGCTGGAGCTGGACGACGAGGATTGGATTTCCGCGGTGGCCTCCCCGAAAGAGGTGGCCATCCCGGCTCGCCTTCGTTTCGTCCAGCTCAAGATCCTTCACCGGGTTTACGTGACGGGGCCAAGGCTTCTGCGTATGGGTTTTGCTGGTGACGGACTGTGTAAGCGTGGCTGTGGTGCGCTGGCGACTTTCATGAATATACTGTGGGAGTGCCCGAAGGTGGAGCGATTCTGGCGTGGTGTGCATGAGGTCCTGCGTGTGGTTACGCGTGTCGCGCTGCTGCCTGAAGCGAGGAGATGCTTGCTGAATGTATGGGAACCGAATGACTATTCGGTCCCGCAGACGCGGTGGGTGACTCTGGGATACATGATAGCTAAGCGTGACATTGCTCAATTGTGGGGATCCCAGAGGCCCCCTGCGGTATCGGCCTGGAAAGAGCATATGGATTGGTGTATGTTTCGTGAAAAGGTGGTGTATGTGGCGAGGGGTAAGCCTGGGGCGTGGGTGAAACTCTGGGGCCCCTGGAACGCCTACCGCGGGGGTATTTGTGAGCCACCACTGCTACCGGCTGCCTCACCTGCTCCGTCTCCCTAGACGGCCCCCCTCCCTCGGCCGCGGGCGCGCGGTCCCCCCAGTCCCTGACCTACTCCCATTCCCCTCCTCAGAGTTCTGCTGCTGGTTTGGATCCCCCACTTATGGAGCACGTGCTGTCACTTTGGATCGCGGGTTGCCTTGCGGGTGTGGTTTTTTGGTGTTGTTTTGTTTCAAGAAAAGGGAACCGTACTGTGGGCTTGGAGCTGTGTGGCCTGCACCATTGATTACTCCTGTTTCACTGCTCTGCACTGCCGAGAGACTTTTACTGTATGTATGCAATATGCTTTTGTCATTCTAGCGGCCGGCCGGGTGGTTGTAGGCCCATACCTGTAACTTTTACATCCTGCAATAAACGGTTTCAAAAAAAAAAAAAAAAAAAAAAAATTCGTTCCTACATATGTACTCTAACAAAAACTGCAACTTGAATCCCATGTCCACCTTCCTTTGCCTCCATAGTTGCTGGTGATGTCTGTAGAATAAATTGGCACTCATCGAAGTTGCTTGAGGTGAGAAGTCTCAGTTCTTCTAACCTCACTGCTCATTATTATCTGGGGCCATTTCTGATTAAGTGTCCTTAACATCAGATGAATTCACTCTGTTCGAGTCTGAAGAGACTCTAGTTTTCGCCCCACCAGGAAATGTGTGCAAGCAATTAGTTATCCTGTTTGGATTCACCAGAAAGGGACAAAGGGTTCTAATTGTCATGCATTGACTTGAGAAAAAGGAGTAAGAGAGGCACCATGTACCATTTAAGGTGCCTCCTTCAACATATGGTTCCTAACCCCAAAATATAAAACCTCTGCTGTGAGGGTTAACTTCACACACCCTTTCCCCAAAATAAATAAAAAGTAGTCAAATGTCTTGTTGGATTCCCTGCATATTATGCTGTGTTCTTCTGTGAAGGAGGGGCATATGGAAACACGATTTTGAAGCATAGAATTTGGTAATAATATTGATTTGAATGTAATAGTATTTGAAAACACTAAGTGGAGGGGGATACGTTTGCCCTCCTCTGGGAAAAGTCGTTTTTGGTACTGTTAAATTGTGCATTTTGTAGCAAACAGGTATTTTTTACTGTCAAATTGTGCATTTTGTTGCAAACATGTAATAGGATTAAAAGCAATTTTGTAGAGGCGTAGAGGTCCATTCACCTTACTCCAGAAAACTATATACTGCTACTTTCTACTCTAACTGAAAGGACCTATTTCCAGTTTCATATTCCCCAGAAATAAATATTGTCAGTCTGCATGCCTAATAAAGTAGAAGTCCAGTTTCCACAGGGCCAAAAACCAGTTGCTACTAGTTAGCAGATACTCAGAAAGCAAATATTCTCAGCATAACGTTTAACAGCTGCTCCATTTCAAATCATTAGTTTAATGTAGACCAGTTTAAACATTCCAATTTCCACCCACCGCATTTTTTGTTTTTTTAAGTGTGATGGGTATGCCCAGACTGGAGTCCCATTCTCACGGTACCATTGGAGTCAAGCTGCACGTCACTGTCAAAGCCCAAAAGGCCACAACGGAGGGCGTGCTACTGATCATCTCTGGGTGGACAGAAATTGCAGTTCTGGCTGGGCTGTTCCTATTGGAGCAAGTCTGTTTTGTATACGGCTGACCTCTGTCTAGAGTGTCTTGATGGTCAAAACAATTGCAGATTGGAAAACAGCCAGAGTAATTACCAGTGGCTGAAAATACATAAACCATTTCACCAATAACTTTTTTGTTTTTCTTATGAAATGGGTATGCCCGGACAAGGGACCCATGCTGACTGTGTCATAGGCCTCAAGCTGTACTTCACCGGTGAGACCCAAAAGATGACAACTGGTCTGCAGGTGAAACTGGTCTTGCAATTTGAGCTGGACTTTTCCTGTTCCAGCAGGGCCAAGACTGATTTACATATGGCTGGTCACTCTCTAGAGTGGCATGGGGGGCAAAAACAATGGTGCTGAGTAATTACCAGAGCTTGAGATCAATTGAAGGATTCTATCCATCACTTTTTCTTCTTTGTATAATATATTGCCAGTTAGCACTCACCCAATACATGACATGTTTGCAGACAGCATGCAGATGTTGCCAGTTTTCACATGCTCTGTAAGAGATGGCCCCACATAATCCGTGGAAGAGATAAGGTCTTGTGAATATGTAGGCTGCTTTTAAGAAACCTAGCCTACTCCATCCTGTTTGAATGACATGCCCGCATCACTACACAAGTACACAGTAGAGTTAACATTAGAAATGTTAAAATGGTATATCGCAGAGCTCGACTTTCCGGTGCTGTGATAATTACTAAGGACGAGGCCCACATTGTTTTGTTCTCAGACTTTTTGCTGTGTATAAAGGTGGAATCCAGTAGAGGCTGTTTATCAGGGGCTTCAGGACACAGCCTTGCCTCCTGTGAGGCACCACTAACTGATTCTTGCCACAACTGCTAATTAATGCATTGAACAGCTTTCATGAAAACACGACAGTGCACAGGTCAGCACTCTCGGTCTCCTCTCCAGGGTCCCGTTGACTGGCAGAGGGGGGCTGAAGCACAATATAGCTATTTCCTGTTTATAAAACTGCACTCTGTAGGTAGATTTAAACAAACAAAGGGATACGGCACTTCACTCAATAACAGAACATATTATAAAGTAACAAAATTTCAGATCCATCAGCAGGTCTTGTGTAACTTTTCTTTATTCAAAATCTTCTTTAAAAAGGAAACAACAGTAGCCAAAGCGTTTCAACCCTAAGGGCTTCTTCAGGGCTACAAACAAACATATATGAAAAAAGTTTTAGACTATATGTACAGTCGTATTTACAAATATATATATACAAATTAAAACCACCATTTATGATATAGCTTTGTTATAAAAATATGAATTTTGTTTAACTTGCATTCAATACAGCATAGTTTTATATCTACGGGGAAGGCATTAAAATTCCCTTAATGCATACTATTCAAACATGACCTGCTGACAAACACATATCTAAATTACATCCGGTTTGATGATTCACATTGAGGGTCAGATTTCTATTTTAACATTCATATATCAAAAGCACCTTGACTTTCAATTTCATTAGTAGCAGCAATCACCATGACTTTCAAATTCACTAGCAGCCGAAAAAGGAAGATGGGCAAAGCACACTGTTTACATCATCATCACCCTCTGTCCTAAGGGATATCTGTCATCATGCAATATTTTGAGAATTTCTTCATTTCTGTGTCCTGTAATAATGGTGTGCAAAAAGATCATATAGTTCATACAGAAAATGCCACCCAGCGGTACTATAAATAAGCTTACCCAATATATTTCCAATGTATCTGTTTCTATTTTCAGAAACGAGAAAAACTTGCGCTATGTCAGACACTTCCAGAGAACCTCCTATATAGCGAAAACTGGAAAGATGGAGCATTCATTAGTGTCGCGGTCCTATTGTTGAAATAGCTTAAACATCGTTTTTTGACTGAGCAAGCATAGCTCAGTTAGAATAAACGTTGTTTTGGGTCCCAAGCGTCAGGAACGTTATTTGTAATGCGCTCACTTTCTACATTCATTAGTGGTGGAGGTGCGGCATTTAGCGACCTATAAAGATAAGCAGCCTTCAGTTTATTTAAAAAACAATGCAAAAAAAATCCTATGTATAGAAAAGGCCCAGTGCAATAAACTGGACTCAAATCTATGGGTTGGTGTATACCCTCTTAACTGTACTTGACCCCCTCCACTAGTCCCAAACAGCGAGTTTTTTATGGTGAGAGATAAGAACATAAAAGTTCGTATGTACCCTCTTAAATAATCTAACACCCAACATATTAGTGCCTGTAGGTAGATGTCTGGTTGTATATGTCTGAGGAATGTAGTTCAACCACGAACCCCTCAGGCAGGTACAATCCATTTTATTTAGCAAACATACTGCATGTGCCTCAGGCAGCACAGTATATGTGCTAAAATGTGGCTGTCAGGCAGCACATCAGTGCATCCCTGAGGCCAGTGAGAAGCCACACAAAGCAGCAGGGGCAGGATTCGCAGCACTGTTGCAGCTTCTTGAAGGATTGTGCGTATAGCCCTATCAAGAAGATGGTAGAAGGATTGAGATCGGTCTCCCCCTTTTCAAACCTGGACATGCTCCTCTCTCTGTCTCCTCGTTGGGAATCATGGCTTGCTGGTTCAAATGTCCAGCCCAGATTCCTGCTCTGCTGCTGCCATCGAGCCTCCAAGTTGCCAGCAAAGGAAGCAACGTAAGTCCAAAAAGTTATTTTCTTTGTGCATGTGTCTATGTGTATGTGAGTATGCTTGTGAGTAAATGACATTGAGCAAGAAGGTGTGTTTGAGGTTGTCAATGAGACTGAAAGTGAGTCAGAATTTGAGTTTGAGGGAGTGTATGAATAAATGAAAGATCAGTGGATCACGGCAACCAAGTTGCTGTGATCCTGACAGATGCGGTATGTGCACCAAAGAGAGGGATATTCCCTTAACTTTCTGGCCTCTGTTCATCGCCCCAACTTGCTGCATTGGGAAGTGGCACACATGTAAGGCTAGTATTTGTTTGAGAGTGATGCAGGCAAAGGGTTGGTGACGTAGGGCAGTCAGGTTGTCTGTGAGGTAGCACACGTGCCAAGGTTTCCTTTCCCCTATCACTATGAAGTGATTGGAGATGGTAGACTAAAAGGTGGGGTTGGTTTTCCATTGGGTGTACTCGTGAGTCTGAGAGAAGGTGATTGGTTCCTCTTCAGTGTTCGAATGAGTCTGCCAAATGGATAAAGACCTTTAGGTGTGAGTGCTGGAGCGGGTAGTACAACATTTTGTATACCCCCCATTCTGCATGTTTATATTAATCTGAGTAATCAATTAATGGTAATATTATTAATCCGTTTGAAGTGATAACTCACCAAATATATTAACGAAAGAATTACACGAAGGATTTGCATTTTGCATGGCTAAACTAATTGTATACTAATATATGTACGCATACTAATGGTAGAAAATTAGAATATTGTATGATATATGTTGCTTTTGTGACGCAATTGTAAGTTGCACCAGATGACATCACTGGGTGAATATGAACGCTTTGAATGTTGCTATCGTGCTAGATAATTACTTATACATAGGGGAATTAGTAAGGGTTTAACAATTTATTAGCCATTTCAATGTTTTATTTACGTTTTGTGTTTGTTTTACTTAAGTTGACCATTTGGGCCTAAGAAAAGATGGCTGACTGAGACACACGACGTGACTGCTATCGTTTCACGAGGTTTTGGGTGAAGTGCGCCTGCGCCACCGCCAGCAACAGTGGCCTTGTCCTGACCCCAGGCAAGATGTACCCACCAAGGACACCCTGGGAGCTTCGCCAAAATCACGAAACAAAGGACTGTCTTTAAAACCGGAACCAGCAAGTGTGATGACTTAATTTATCTCTCCTGTGAGAACGGATCAATGAAGTGTGAGTGTTGGTGTTATGGGCCCCACCAATTGAGTGAATGTGCTAGTGATATTTGATCTGTGAGGAAGGGAAGATTTAAAATTCCACGCTGCATCATGAGTGCCAGACAGTGCCAGACAGAGGCAATAGACAGGTGTATGGTTGAGAACCTTCTCTTTACCAATGTATACTCACATGCTAAGGAAATACATAATCTGTGCCAGGTTTTATCCTTAAAAGGCATGAATGTGAGTGTGGAATAGAGACCTGTGGCATGGGAAAATTCCCTAGGTGAGACACGGAGGTGGATGAGTGGTAGCATCCTCATTCAAAGTTATGGGTAAGTCTAACAGTAAGGGGAAGTTAGACAAGGCGCAGCCCGAAGAAACGCCAGCTCATGAAATGTTGAGAAAGGTTGGAATGCATGCATGTTTGTGGTTGAAAGAATGGCATGAGCTCAAGAAAAAGGGTCCACAATGGGCAGTTTTCTAAATAAATTTCGTTGGAATAGAGACATTTGAATTATTTGTGTAAGTGTATGAATGAGTGAAAGAAACTGTTTCGACTTGTGGAGGTGGAGGCTTTCAATGAATGGTAGCAGCGAGTGATGGACAAACTAAATGAGAGTAAAGTAAAGGGCAGGTGCGTAAGGTGTTGCATGCTAGGTGAAAAGAGGTGTTACAGAAGGGAAAGGATTTAGGGGGAGAGAATGCTGTGAAAGAGACTGACTGTACCACTCCCTTTTGGTTCCTTTGGCTCTGTTAGAACCGGAGAGTGATGAAGTCTGTCCGATGGAATATTTGTTGAATGTTTGCCCACTTCCTCCATATTTTCCTAGGAAGCAACTTGAAATGTTACCAGCGGAGAATGGGAGGCCCATGGAGTCTTACATCGGACAGCAAAAAAGAGGGCTAGTACAAGATTGTTTGAACAGAAATGGACTGATCAAACTCATAGCATATGCAAGTGATCTAGCAAGGGCAGTGCACCACCAGGGTGTTAGAGTGGCTGGAGAAATGAGAGTTGGTTTACAGAAGGAAAGAATACACACGTCACACAAATGCATTTGAATGAATTAGATTTGACCAAAGAAAGTCTGATGGCTTTGTGGCATTGGTTTGAAGGTTTGTTAGAAAAGATAAGGAGATCTGAAGGATCAAAGAAACAATGGAGTAAAGAGGTGCATGAGGATTAGTTGAATGACATCTGGAGATGCAACTGCTCACTGGTGTGGAACTGAAATCCTCGTTAAGGAAGGTACCGGGACGGTGCGTGGCCAAGCAACATGGCCGAAAGGACGTGAGCTCCTTCAGCTCCCGACCGGCCTGTCGCTAAAATCCTGTTTTATCCTTCGCCCGGATGCCTACGGCTGCTCTGTGACCGAGGCTGGGGCCCAGCAACCGCTGGGGGCCCCCTGTGAAGGGGAGGGCCCGATCCATGACCTGATCCCGGCCCCTGGGGCCGAGCTCCCTGGTGACTGCGTGAAGAGTGGACTGCGTGAGGCCAGGGCTTCAGCCCATACCCGGCTGAGTTGCAGCTGGCATCCGGCGACAGCGATCCCACACTCGGGTGCTCCGAGGACCCTGGCGGAGACGGAGGAGGTCCCCATTGACATTGGGAGCATCCCAGAGTGCGGTGGGTCCCCTGCATCATCGTACCTGCACCTGAGTGAGACTTGGGCCGGGGGGGGGGGTTCGCCGCGAGACATTTACGCGACAGAGTGCCAGAGGGGCCTTCATTTGCAGTGGCCATCCCTGGGAATCGGGCGGATACGGCCTACACCCTGTCATGGAGGACTATGCTGTGAGGACGGATCACGAGAATCGAGCACGGTTCCCTGCCGCAGGCGGCGCGAGGCCATGGCATGCATGTGTGACCGAGGTGTGCCGCAGCTGGGCGGCCGGAGATCTCTCCCTGTGGAGCTCCTGGGGAAATTGGTGCTGGTACTGGGGGTCCCCCTGGGCATTGGGAGCCCCTTGCGGGGTGAATCTGGGGACCCGTTGGTGTAGAGCTGGTGTGACCCTGATGGTCTGGGCCCACCCTATTGTCGAAGAGACTAAACCGGCAGAGACTGGCCTCTGGGACGCTCATTGAGGCGGCCTGCATTGCCTGCCTCCGCCTAATTGAATGCCCCGGAGGTACCCGACCTCTGCGGGGATCCTGGAGTTTCCTTACTGGTGGCATAACTGGGGCGGGAGGCTTTCCTGCAATGCCGCAACTGCAGCCTCCGCACGCCCGAGGATTGCATCTGAGGCGGGGGCCGCGTCGGAGTGAGCTGCGGGTGTCGCTTCCGGCGAGCAGAGTGAGCGGATCGCCGTTCTGCGGTCAGCGGAGCAGCAGACATACTAGGTGAACAGCCGCTGGGACTCTGTGGGACCCTAACGGATGCCTACATTTTGGGGTATGCCTGGGCTGAGGTCCCCAACTACACTGGGTGAGGACGGCTGCCCTCCAGCCGCTGACTAAGACTGCCACGCTATCTGGACTCATGCGGAAGAGTTATAAATCCGCCCCTCCAGTAACTCGGTACGACATAGAGGGGAATAAGTTGCGTAACGCCGGTATTTTGGGGGCCTCGGAGAGAGTCCTACAGTCTCGAACCATGGGTAAAGACAAACTGCCCTGCGCCTCCAACCCTAACACAACTACACAGTATACTACCCAACGCCTCCCCATGCAACGGATCAACCGGCAAACAGGCCTGGCGGGGGATGGCGGCGCCACTAATAAACCATCCCAAGTGGAGCTCCTGGAAGCTATACAGGGGTCCCGCACTGCTTTGGAAAAGCAGATTGAAATGGTCTCCATCGATGTAAATTTGCTGAGGGCAGACCTGCGGAAAGTGGCGGACAAGGTCTCAACGGCAGATGGGGACATTGTGCAGCTTCTGGGAGAAGTGGCGTCTCTGAGGCAGCAGGTTTCCCAGCTGACTAATACCACCGGAGCGTTGGAGTGTCGAGCAGAGGAAGCAGAAGGAAGGGCCCAACGCAGCAATATCAGGGTTCTGGGCATTCCGGAGCGCGCAGAGCAGGGCAACGTGGAGCGTTTTCTGGAGAACTCCGCCGCCGCCGGGGCCGCCCCCCAGGGCCCTTATAGCCAAAATCCTGAAATACCGGGACAGGGACTGTATTTTGAAAGCTACGAGGGAAGCGCAAGATCTCACATATGACAATGCAAAGTTTCAATATATCCAGACTTTACCCGCCAGGTACAGGAACAGATGAAATCTTTCCTCTGCATCAAGCAAAAGCTTTGTGAACTACACCTACAGTACATGTTACTGTACCCCGCAAAACTAAAGGTGATATCCCAGGGAAAAGCTCACTTCTTCGACTCCCCAGAAGAAGTGTGGGAGTAGATAGAAATCAGAGGAGAGGCGATCCCCGAGCAGGAATGGAGGGGCTCCTGGAGCACATGGGGGACCAGGCCCCCAAGGAATTGGAGGGGCAAGCGCAGGAACCGGTCTGCCAGCAGTTCCCGAGCGGAAAGACAAAGAATCACGGTGGGGGATGATGGAGCCATGCGAGTGGAATCTTCAGACTCCGGCGACTCTTCTCCACAAACAGTGACGGACACTCCAGAAGTGGGACTAGTGCTAGAGAGTCTGAGTCCGACCAACCATGTGGCCCCAGAAACTGTTATGGACCCTCTTAAATCCACTCCAGACCTGCCATGAAAGCAATGTTCTTTTCTCTTCTTTTTGAGGTATGGGGGTTCTAGATTGATAGCCTGGTGGCAATTGACTCTCTGGGGCTCTGGTGCTGCGCTTCTTAGATATGTATCTCTGGGGAGAATCTTGGAGGGAGGATCGGGGTGGAATAAGTCATTGCTTGGATACCCCGTACGTTCTGTGGACTTTGAGAGGAGGACTGGCTCTGATATATCAGAAACATAGAAATGGGTGGTTCTGGGCATTGATGCCTGCTTCGAGGCGACTGGGCTGGGTTGGGTGTTAGAATTAGTTTTCTCTTTAAGGGTAGTTTTCAGCCTCTGTTGGGCTGATGGGGCAGCTGTGCACGTCCTGGCACCAGCATGGGAAGAGCATTTATGCATATATAGTTGTAAGCACATTGCTCGTGGGAGGGTGTTCATGGGGGGGTCTTTTTTTGGTTTATTTACGTATTGTTTGTGAAGCATATGGGGAAAAGGTTATATGTAGCCATTCAGAAAGGGAAACGCATAGAGGCCGGCTATAATACCACCAATGGGGTTTAAATTCTTAAGCTGGAATGTGAGTGGGCTGGGTACATGTGCCAAAAGATATAGGGTGCTGTCCTTTCTCCGGAAACATCAGGTCTTGATAGCATACATCCAGGAAACCCATCTCAATGAAGAAGGAGCTCAGAAGCTGGCGAAGAAATGGCGGGAGCAGGTTTTCCACTCCTCACTCTCTACTTATGCCAGTGGAGTCCTTGTGTGGGTGGCCCCGGGGACCCCATTTGCCCTTCAGTATATGGAAGGTGACGTTCATGGGAGATACATACTCCTCAGAGCTAAGTTAGATGGACGAGACATTGCAATATTGAATACTGATGCCCCAAACATGGACATCCTGGACTTTTTTCAGGCCCTGCAGGAGGTCCTGGTGTCCGAACTAGAAGTCCCATTGATAGGGGTGGGAGATTTTAATTGTGTGCTAGATCCTGATCTCGACAGGTTCCCACCTCGTAAGGGCACGAAGCCGAGGATGACAGTGAAGCTCCTGGAGGTTATGGGGAATAAAGGGGCCCAGGATGTATGGCGTCAGAGACACCCAACCCAGAAAGTGTACACTTGTTTCTCCCCGCCTCACAACACTCACAGTCAGCTAGACAGGATTTTAGTGGTGAACTCAGACATTGTTATGTCCTTAGAGCTGACACATCAGGCGCGTTTCCTATCTGATCACTCCCCTGTGGCTTGCGTGGTTGATTGGGGGCCACCCCCGGACTTGGAGGTTACCGGCGGAGGTACTCGAGGACCCGGTAGGGAAGCAACACATAGAATCTGCAATAACTGACTGTATCGACCTAAACTGGGAGGGGCCCGACTTGTCAAGAGCCACGAAATGGGACGCCTTGAAAGCCGTGGTGAGGAGTGCCTGCTTGAGTCTAACATGTGGGGTCCGCAAGCAGCTCCAATGGGAGCTGCAAGCAGAGGAGCGAAACCTCCTGGAGGCACAGATCTGAGACGCCCTGGGCGCAGAGGATGGGACTAGGCAGCGCGGCATTCGAGAGCGCATTCATGACATTTGGGACAGGCTCGACAAGTACACCCTCACACAATACAGACAACACCTCCATAGGGAAGGGGGCAAATCAAGTCGCTTGTTGACCTGTATTCTCCGACGAGAACAAGCCCCTGCTGCAATCGTGGCTCTGCGGGAGCCCACTGGTGGCCTGATCCACTCTGAGGTGGGGCTACCGCGAGTCCTGACATCCTATTTGCAGATAGTATATGCCGCGGACCCAGCAGTTAGTGTGTCAGCTTATCTCCCTTATCTGCACGACCTGACTCTACTGTCTATCCCTGAAACGGTACATAAAGAACTCGACGAGCCCCTAAAGCTACAGGTGGTGCACTCCCCGCTGCAGCACTTACCAAGGGCTAAGTCCCCGGGGAGTGACTGGTACCCCCCTGAGATTTATCAGGCCTTTGCGGGCACACTCCCCCGTCTCCTATTACAGGTGTATCTGGAGGCCTTTGAACGCGGTGATCTTCTACCCAGCATGAAGCAGGAGGAGATATGTATGATTCTGAAACTGGGAGGGGATGCCCACGAACCCTCGTCATACCGGCCAAGGCATTTGATACGGTAGACTGGGGATATCTTCTGGAGGTGTTATGGGTCGTGGGGCTGGGACCCAAATTCTGTTGCTGGATTCGCATACTGTACACGGAACCTCGTGCGAGGGTTAAGCTCGGGGACGTGCGCTCAGAAGAATGGTAGCTGGATAGGGGCACTCGCCAGGGGTGTCCACGTTCGCCCCTATTGTTCGCCCTGGCCATAGAACCATTTGCGGTCCAGGTCAGAGTGGAAATGGATTGTGGGGAATTAGAGTGGGCGACACGAGCCACGTTGTTTCCCTGTATGCCGATGATGCCCTGTTTTATTCGGCCTCCCTCTGGGATGCGCTGCCTGAACTGCTGCGTCAATTGGATAGATTTGGAGAGGTGTCTGGATTGCGGCTCAATCGTAATAAGTCACTGATCTTTCCATTGGTGGTACTGGCCTCGGTGCCCCTGGAGGGTCTCCCGGACCTGGGGCTGCGATGGGAACAGGCGGGTTTCCGATACCTGGGGACACAGGTTGCGCCGACGGACACACAAGCGCTGGTCAGGAACATAGACTGGGTACTCACATCCCTACAGCATTCAGTGACATTTTGGAACACCCTTCCACTGTCGTTGATGGGTAGGCTGGCCATCTCCAAGATGGTGATTCTTCCCAGGACCCTATATATCCTCCAGAATTCGCTATGCCCCTTAACGCCGTGCATCTTCAGGACCCTGAATATGAATCTCACGTCCCTGCTCTGGGCCGGACGGCGAAGTAGGGTAGCCCTAAACACTGTCATACGCAGCTATGAAGAGGGTGGCTTGGAAGCTCCACGCTTTGATCTATATTATTACGTCGCTCAATTGCAACCTGCGGCCCACTGGCTGACTGACGCGGACAATTGGGAAAAACACCTTCTGTCAGGCAGGGCGGATACCCTGGCACTTCAGACGGCGCTGATGCAGGGCAGGGGAGCGGAGGTAACTCTCACCTATGTGGTGAGACACACAGTCGACATGTGGCAACGGTTCGTTGAGAAGGTCTTAAGGAAAGCACCATTTCATAGGGAGATACAGATTTGGATACTGGCCCCCTTTACAGACATGGGAATGCATATGTCGTTCCAATCCTGGAGGGAGGGTGGCTGTGCAGTTCTTGCTGACCTTTTTCCCAATTAGACATTTTTCACTTATGAGCCGGCAGAGGAGAGCCTTGGACTCGGGTAGGGGCAATTCTTACACTATAGAGGTATCCAGGAGTTGGTAAAGGTCACCTGGCCACAATACCCAGACATTCCACATCCGACACAAACATTAGATATCCTGCTTACGTGTGGTGCTGGTCGCAAACTGATCTCTCTCCTCTATAAAGCCATCCAGGGCTGCCTGGGAGAAGGATCTAGGCATCCAGTTGGAAGAGAAACAGTGGGCATACATAGGCACCCTCAAAAGCACTGTCTCCTACAATTCCCGATTTAAACTGACGCACTTCAGTTTCTTACATCGCACCTACTTAAGCCCGGTAACATTAAAACGCATTTCACGTGACAGGGATGATAGATGCCCAAGGTGCGCCATAGAAAAAGCGGGCTTTCGGCACTTGGCGTGGGAGTGCTCAGTAGTCAGGCAGTCCTGTACGAGGGTGGTCAGTAAGATTAGTGAAGCCACGGGCCTCGTTGAGACCAGAATCCTTGAGTTGCCTACTTGCATCCGTAAGGAAGCCCAAGAAAAGAAAAATTCCATATAAATTGCTACAATTAATGCTTGTGCTAGCTAGGCTTAGGGTGGCCATAACATGGATGGGTCAGAGAGGCCCGGAACTGCCTGTCTGGCTTAAGGATGTGCGAGAGTGGTCTCTAGCCGAAGAAGCACATATGAAACTTACCTGTAGGGACGAGACACTATAAGCAGACCTGATGGACTGGCGAGAAATGTGTACCTTGGGGTTGAAGGAGGGAGAGACCTCCTCCCACAATACTCTAGAAAGTGGGGAAAGCGGGTCGGATGAGGAAGACCAGCCTGATGTTAATGGGGGGCGAGAGAATTGATTCCAGCAGTCACGGCCGGTGTGTGTTTGGTATATCCCATGCTTGTACCTCACTGTGTTATACTCACGGATGAATATGTACCCCTATTGTGCCTTGCTATCTCAAATGCTTCCACCTGTACCGAGTATTACCAACCACATCAGAGGTATGCCCCTATATGCTGTATCGTTGATGATATCTTTTTGTTGTTACAAAATGAAAAATAAAGTAAAACAAAATAAAGGAAGGTACCGGGACAAGATGGACCACATGTGCATATTCATGTGCCCTGGAACAGATGTGACTTGTGGTCTTTTATTAACACTAAAGACTTTCGGAATCTGTGGGCGGGAAGCTCCTGAGAAGTGGTACACAGCAGTAGTGAGAATAGTGGAATTGGCAAAATTGTTGTGGGTAAACTGGGATGCTTTGTTTTCGATTATGGTACCTACGTATCTATGGGACGCTTGTAAGATGGCCGGAGGCTGAGCCTACATGGTTAGCTCCAAAATATGAGCTTTCCCAGGTGTTGATGGATAAGTACATAAGTGTTATTTGGTGTTGCAAGGAAAAGGTACTAGTGAATCATGTAAATTGGTCCAAGATTATGATGACCACTCAAGCCACAGATTAAAGTGTACATGCTTATTATAAGAGATTCTTACAGGTGTACAAAAAGTATAGCAGAATAGAAGATGCTAATCCGCATGGGATACCAGCACCAGTGCCAGCCTTTGTATTGAAGCCACTCCACACTATTAGTACCCAGATACAACAGTATGTGATGTGTTGCCAAGGTAAGCAAATTGAAGAAATATTTGCTTATGCACTCTATTGTAATTAATATCTTGATTGGAAATGAAAGTAGGTCAAAGATATACTGATGATGGTACAAATGGAATTTTTCAAACAAGTTTCCCTGCTCCCACAGGTGGGGGCGGGGGGATACTGGGACTATTGAGATAGACTTTGAGGAGGGGGTCAGGAGGAGAGAGGAAGGGAAGGTGGTGAAATGGGAAATCAACAAAATATTTCCTTCAAGTGTGGGAAGCTTAGACACTGGAATAACGAGTGTCCAATACTAGGGATGGAAGGGGTGATGGGGGGAGCATTACATATTCAACTTGCTCCTTCTGGGAGGTTAACTGCCTTGGCCCATCCTACTGCTCCCGCCCCCTCAATTGTGTCTCCACCGCAGTTCTATCCACCAAATCCTCTCCCAACCATGATGCCTAAGAACCACTCAATATCTGTATTGAATGATACATTTTCCCATTTTGCCGCAGCTACAGGGGTATTGACGGGCCCTAGCACTACAATCAATCAGGGGTTTGTAAAGTGCGCTACTCACCCGTGAGGGTCTCAAGGTGCTGGTGGGGGGGGGGGGGGTTAAGGGGGAGCAGCTCTGGATCAGTCGAAGAGCCAGGTCTTGAGGTCCTTCCTGAACGTGTGCAGGGTTGGGGAGCGTTTGATGTTCACAGGGAGATCGTTCCAGGTCTTGGCCGCGATGTAGGAGAAAGCTCTTCCGCCAGTTTTGTTTCTGCGGATGCGGGGGACCTCTGCCAGGGCGAGTTCGGCAGAGCGGAGGTTCCTCTTGGGTACGTGGAAGGATACTCTTTTGTTGATGTATTTGGGCCCGATGTTGTTGAGGGATTTGTAGGCGTGGGTGAGGAGCATGAAGGTGACCTGCTTCTCCCTGGGGAGCCAGTGGAGGTCTCGTAGGTATTGGGTCATGTGTTCGTGGTGCGGAGTCCTGAGGATGAGTCTGGCAGCGGCATTCTGGATGGTTTGGAGTCTGTGGAGAAGGGTTCTGTTGATTCTGGCGTATAGGCGTAGTCGAGTCTGCTGGTTATATGAGTGCGTGGGTGTCGTTCCTTCTGCAGTCAGGGGGGATCCATTTGAAGGTCTTGCGGAGGATGCGTAGGCAGTTGAAACTGGTGGAGGCGACGGCGTTGATCTGGCGGTTCATGGAGAGGGTGGAGTCAAGGATGATGCCTAGGTTTCGTGCGTGGTCTGTAGGGGTGGGTGGGTTGCCGAGGGTGGAGGGCCACCAGGTGTTGTCCCAGGCGGTGTTGCAGGGTCCGAGGATGAGGACTTCGGTCTTCTCTGAGTTGAGCTTCAAACAGCTGTCTTTCATCCAGGTTGCCACGTTCTTCATTCCTTCCTGGAAACAGAGTATGGTGTCTTGGGGCTTCTTCGTGAGTGAGAGGATGAGCTGGGTGTCGTTGGCGTAAGATACAATGCTGAGCCCATGCTGTCTGACGATGGTGGCGAGGGGGGCCATGTAGATGTTGAAGAGCGTGGGCTGAGCGATGATCCTTGGGGTACTCCACAGTTGATGTCAGCGGGTTCGGAGAGGAAGGGGGGAGTCTGATCCTCTGGGTTTGGGTTTGGCCAGAGAGAAAGGATTTGATCTGGTCCAGGACGATTCCTTGTATCCCCGCGTCGTGAAGTCTGGCTGTGAGTGTGCGATGTGAGACGTGTCGAAGGCTGCGGAGAGGTTTAGCAGGATGAGGGCCGCAGTGTGTCCCTGGTCGAGTAGCATGCGGATGTCGTCGATGGCTGCGAGGAGGGCGTTCTCGGTGCTGTGGTTGCTGCGGAATCTAGACTGGGAGGTGTCCAGGATGGAGTTCTCTTCGATGAAGGCGGTTAGTTGAGCGTTTACGAGTCTCTCTGTGACTTTGGCCGCGAAGAGGAGGAAAGAGATGGTAGTTTTTCAGGTCTGTTGGGTCAGCCGTTGGCTTCTTGAGGAGGGGTTTAACCTCAGCCCGCTTCCAGTCGTCTGGGAAGATGCCGGACATGAAGGAGGCATTGATGGTCCGTCCTAGTTTGGGTGCGATGGCGGCGGAGGCCCTGTGGGAATATGTGTGCTGGGCAGGGGTCTGTAGGGTTATTGACGGGCCCTAGCTATGCACAATAGGGCTGTCCAGGAGGCATGGCTACTTGTAAGACTCTATGCTTTCAGTTGATCAGGTAGGTCCTTATGTACAGAGTAAGGTAAATGGACTCCTTTGAATTTCCTAGTTGATGCTGGAGCTGCTCAATCTACTGTGAGTCCAACAGATGTTCCCCAATTCCCCCTCTCAGGATAAATGGTGCAACCATTCAGCATTTCAAATCCTGCCATTAACCATCCATTTTCTGCCCTTGTACCCATTACTATAGGTCCTGTTATGGAAGAAAAATATTTTTTGTCAGTCACACCAGCCCTGTAAATCTCTCAGGGAGAAATCTCCAATTTAAATATAGCTGTATTATGTATTGTACCATTGAAGTTCTGTTCTTATAGACAGGAGACCCTAATGCATATTTTAAAGTGATATATCTATTGAAAGTGAGAAGTCATCTCTCTTCTGAGCCAAGTGAGATTCGGGAAGTACTGTGCCAGCTGAGCTTTGGGCAGTGATGTGAGGAGAGATGAGAAGGATGAGGAGTGCACAGTCAGTGCAGGTGAAATTAAAAGAGGGAGCAAAGTTGCCCATGATCGCCCAGTATAAACTGTCTCAGGAGGCAAATACAAGACCTACTAATGCAGGGTATTGTTAATAGGATAAAGGCAAGCCCCTTCAACACTCCCCTTCTTTCCACTCAAAAAAGGGATGGTGTTTCTTGGAAAGTGGTGCAGGATTTAAGAGCTATTAATGATATTGTGGTTTCAACTTTTCCGGGTGCCCCTAATCCTGCTGTGATCCTATCTCAGATCCCTGTTATAGCACAGTGGTTTACAGTTGTCGATTTATGTTCAGCATTCTTTTCCATAACCTTGCATGGAGGACTGTCAACACTTATTTGCATTCAGATATAAAACAGTGGCGTTCTGTTGGGCAGGGCTTCTTCAAGGCTATACCGAATCCCCCTCCAACTTCTCCCAGGCTCTTAATAATGGTTTGCACTCACTGCAACGTACACATGGGTCTGTACTGGTCCACTACAGTCATAGTTCATTGGTTGCTTTCCCTACCAGAGGAATTTGAAAGTAGGATACTTTTGCATTGATGGACCCTTTGGTGAAGGTTGGACACAAGGTCTCTCTTTCAAAGTTGCAGTATTGATAGAATAAAGTGAGTTATTTGGGACATGAATTAGAAAGGAATGCAGAGGGTGTCCCAGGAGAGGACATCAGCCATTTTGCAAATTAAACCACCAAAGAGAAGTAGGAGGTTTCTTGGAATAGTAGGCTATTATGGGCCATGGCTTCCAAATTTTCTTTTCACATCTAGGCATTTTCAGCAATTGACCTGTAAAGATGTATTCAACCCCTTGCCCTGAAGATGAGTGCCAAAGCGTATTCTTGGAATTAAAACATGCCCTGGGATCCCTAGACCTAAGAATGCCTGATTATGATAACAAATGTCCCCTATATTTTACAGAAAGGGAAATGTGCTCATTTTCTGTACTGACACAACGTTGTGGGGCTCAATAACACCCAGTTGCATATGTTTCAGCTATTCTGGATTCTGCTGCAGTAGGCCTCTGGTGTGTCTAAGATCTGTTGCAGCAGTGGAATTTTAAATGTATGATATTATTGTGTTGGGACATCCCCTGACATTGTGTATGCCTCATTTAGTTGAAATTTTGCTCACCCTATGTAAAACCCAGAATTTGCCTGAGGCCTAGGTTACTCACTATGAAGTAATATTGCTGTCTCCTCTACAATATCTATTAAAATATGTGCTGTTCTGAATATTGCCTATGTCCTCTCAGTGGACGGGGGGGGAATAAGAAGAACATATAAGTATTCAGGTATCAGAGGCGTGTACCAAACCCTGACCAAACATTACAGATGAACACCTGAAAAATTTGATTTATGTGCTATTTGTAAATGGCTTCTGTAAGAGGGACAATGCTGGAATTGTGAGAGCCGCATATGGTGTTTGTACAAATGAAAATATTACTGAAGTTTCTTTTATGACAAATGTACGATTCACACTGACAACTAAACTGATAGGTCTCACAAGGGCCTGATGCTGGGCCAAAACTGTCAATGTAACAATTTTTACTGACTTAAGTTATGTTTTTTGGAGTAGTCCATGATTTCGGCCACTTATGGTCTCAGAGAGGGTTCTGAATTTTTCTAGTACACCAATACGCAATGGCCTGAGAGTGTTGGATTTGTTGCAAGCTCTGCAAATGTTGGCCCAAATAGCTTTTGTGAAGTGTTGAGCACATCATGGAGGGTCAGATTAAATTTCAAGCTGTGCTTGCTTTAATGCATTGAATTCCCCAGTGGAGTAGGCTGATTTATCTGTGGCATTGACAGTCCCTGAGGTTTCTACACAAATGTTTGAGGAGATCATGAACATATAGGAGAATGTAGAGAAAGAGAGGAATAGTGAATTGGTGAAGAAGGATTATAAACACAATGAAGTGAGAGTGTGAGTCAACATGAGAGGAAGGATACAGATGACTAAGTTGTTCCATGGGCCAACCCGCTTAAAGATGCGATGATGGATAGTTTTCAAAGCATATGGTCAAACAAAGATTTTCAGGAAGTTGCTCAAGATTATTGTTCATAAAGCTTATTGTACCAGCAGGATAACATAGGGAAACAAACTATGGTTACAGTGAGTCATTCTCCTCTAGCATATGGACTTTCTTGAGTCTGCAGCTTGATTATGATGAACTACCTCCTGTCATAGATACCACTATGTTCTGGTGGTAGTGTTGTTTCTCAAAGAACTGATTGCACAATAGCGCATCCCAATGTATGTAGAAAGTGATCAGTGTAGACATTTTAAAAATGTGATTATGAAACTAAGTTGTGAGGCCATGCACATAACCCACAGACTAGATTCTGCCTGTTATCCTCAATATTTGAGCCCAGTGGAGAGACTGAACAGAGTGATTAAGAACAAATTGATAAAGTTATGTGCCGATCCACTGGAATTATGTGGCATGGGAGGATCAAATTATGTGGCTAGTTTGACTAAATTAAGCATCAAGAAAAGGCATATTAGAATAACAGTGTCTCCACAAAGTTTTCACATCATTAGTGCCAGTTTAACACCCAAATATGGCAATAAGCAACAGAAACGGGACCAGTCATCCTTTGCAAAGAGTCTTCTACTGTGCGCCAACAGGTGTTGCTGTATTTTTAGTAACCTTTGATCTGTTTGAGCTTGAAACCATATTATTTTTTGTTAAAATCTGCACATTATGTACCTGTACAGTATGTGGCAAATGTGGGAAATCCCAAATTAGTGGAAAACACAGCTGCTGTTAAATCACATAATGCCAGTGGCCCAGAGTATGTGCATCTACTACCTTCGAAATGGCCAGATGTTCTTTCTCTGGTGCTCTTAAGCATGTGTTGCACTTATCTGTGTTTGTGGCTCATCTTTCTGGACCTCTATTGTTGCATTACTTTCCATGCAGGGAGGCAACAAAACACGAGAAGTAACACAAATAACCATAAAATATGTAGTTTTTGGGGACAGATTCTCTGCCATTGTTGAGGGAAGTGGTCAGAGGACATTTTGTGCCTGCCTTCACCCTACTGAAGAGAAATCTTAAAGTGTGGAAACCACCAATAAGTACTACATACACTGGCAAGTATTTTGCCATTTCCATTCCCATCTAATAATAGCACTATGCACCTCCAAACCACACATCAAATGACCATTGCCCTTGAGAACCATGGGAAGGGAACATCTATTCATTTTGTGCTCCAAGTGCTAGCAGAAGGCGAGGATAAGATGATGGGTACAATTGAGGTACGAGCATGCGATCGGCAAAAGAGTACCATTGGTTGAATGCCTACCTAACACTTGACTACAACAGTGCCACCAGACCTTCCTCCCAACTCCTCACCATTACACTCCTCCCAGCAAGTTTCCCCATCACATCTGCCCATATCGCCTGGCTCACTGGGCATCAACAAATATAAATTATAAAAATAATAACAACGTGATATAAAGTTAACGTGAGGTGTATAATTTCGAGTATGCCGATCAAGCTGCTCTGTTTTAAGAAAGTTAAAAAAGGAACAGAAATATTTAACAAGAATGTAATGGTGAAATATTTGACAATCTAAAGAATGCGAGAAAGAGTTCTTATCATCTAGCTGTGACAAAAAACTCAGAGAAAACATGATAATTCTAATTTGTCATTCAGACCTCTGGGGTTCAATGTATCCAGAGATCTAATCCAATGAGATTCACGTTGTGCTAAAGTCTTTGCCTGGTTTCTATCCTTATCATGACTAATGACTTCAAGGACAGTAAAACGTAAATGAGCTATTGTGTGATGAGTCTCCTTCCAGTGAATTGCCAATGGTGAGTGCAATGCTTTGGTTCTTATGCAGCGTTTGTGTTTAGTAATCCTTGTTCTAAACTTTATTTCTGTCTTGCCTACATAAAAAAGCCTGCACAGGCATTTAGTTATGTAAATAACAAACTATGTATTACAATCCGCTGAATGGTTGAGTCTGATGTCCTTTCCTGTCCATGGGTGAAAGATACTCTTTCCTACACGCACATTATTACAATGGGTGCAGTTATAACATCTTCTCATGCCTTTCTGTGCTTCATCATTCGCTGTCTTTGGATTTGACAATAATTCCCTTAAACTGTTGGATCTTTTGTAAGCAAATAAAGGGGGGGTTAGCAAATAGTCCTCCAAAATCCAGTTCTGTTTGAAGTAACTCCCATAATTTTAAAATTATGCTTTTGAGAGCCGGTGACATAGTGGAAAATGTAGAAACTAAAACTTCCCGATTCTTTATCTCTTTAACATTTTTCTCCAGACGTTTTGCTCGGCCCAGTTGATGTACTCGTTGTATTGCTCATTCCATTACATCTCCTAGTATCCTCGTTGAAAGAATTGAGTCTTGAAAGTCTGTATAAATGACGTACATTCCTCTGATTTTATCCTAGTAAATTGTGAGAATGGAAGATGTTGTTTGAGATACGGCAGGTGAAAACCGCTATAAAGCAGTGCATTATTTCTGTCGGTAGCTCTTTTGAAGATCTTTGTCTTGATGTATTGTCTCAGAGATCATGACTTCAACATCCAAGTAGGTAATGCTAGTCTTGTGTGAACTTAAACCTGGAATTCTTTGTGTTGAGGTCCTCCAACAGATTTTCTAACTCCCATTTGTGACCTCTCCAGATGAGAAAAATATCATCAATGCATCATCGAAAGATTTGCATAGCTGGGAGCTCCTGAGAATCCCATCGATGTTCCATTGATTTGTAGGTAATAAGTTTGATCCAATAAAAGTAGCTATGATAAAGACAGAAATGTAATAGTTCTAGTAGAAATATCCTGTTTGCTTTCATCTCTGGTGCTCTAAGCATGCCCACTCCGTAGCTTCAAACCCTTCTCCATGCGGCATTGAGGATTAGAGGTCTACGACGTCGACAGTACACAACCAAATCTCTTCTGGTTGAGAAATTAAAACATCTTTTAGTAAGTTCAATAGGTGGGTGGTGTCTTGTAGATAAGAAGGGCTCGCTTGTACCACAGGTTGCATAAAGTAATCCAAATATCTATGGTATGACTCTTTCCACTGGATTATGCTTAACAATTCAAGGCATGTTGTAAAATGTCATCCTGTCAATATTGCACATAACATCTTGAGCAAACTGAGATGTCGCCAAAAGTTTGCTCAAGAAGTTAAGTGCAATATTGGCAGGATGGCATTTTACAACATGCCTTGAATTGTTAAGCATAATCCAGTGGAAAGAGTCGTACCATAGTTGATGGGTTGTTATCTTAAGCAATTTTGCATGGCAATTACAATTCATGAATCAGAGGTCTGTGTATTTGGATTGTAAACAGCTCTTTGTAGTTCACGTAACCTATTTTTGGATGGACGTGTTATGTGTGAATTTCAGCTACATGTTGCTATATAATCACCATTTCAAGACCCCTCCAATTGAGGATATGTATCTATTTGTTTGTAGAACTTTCGTGAAACTTTATCGATATCCCAAGATTGTACACTGTTTTTGGAAAGTCTGTCTTTCCTTTCCTTTACTCCTTGTAGAAGTTTGTCTTTTCTTTCCTTCGATCTTTTACATCAGGGCACGTACTTCACCCAGTATGATCTCTGGCAGCCCTTATTTTATGGCGTTCTTGCGTTTGGTTTATTGAGGCACCTGCTCAACACACGTTTGTGTAAGCTCTTCGTATCGGGAACCACGAGGTTAGTGCATATAGAGAGTTTACGGATGGGATATTTTAAGAGCACTGTTTTTTTAAATTTGTTTTTAGACCGGATTATGTATTACTTTACTTTTGTTTGTTTTTTTGATTAATAAGAGATCCAGACACTTTTGAACTGCGGCTTTATGCTTATTATATCTGCCTTTCCGTGATCGCTTTAAGGTTAGAGCTTGGTTTCTCGTTTATAGGTCGAGCCTAGGCAGCGCACATGTGCTGTCTGCAAGACCTGTTGTTATCACCTCTATCGGCTTTTGGCATGCCAATGAATTGCCATTTGTTCATTGTTGTGCCATTTAGAAATACGGTGTTTTTATTGGTGCAATTTCACTCATTGTTTGCTTGCGTTGGCCATCCCAATATGTCCGCGGTTCCTCATGGTCATTCTGATCTGCCTTTTTATTTTGTAGGCTATCAACATCGTTTTAGGCTTTCAGGCCGTTTCACAGAGCAATACTCTGTTCGGCACCTACGAAGTGGCCATTTCTGTCTGATAGCTGTTGAGCTATGCCAATAGCTCTAACTCAAATAAATGAGAGACCTATTGCATTTCTAATGCTTGTTTTAGCATGTTTTCTTAGCATGTCCTTCACTGGTCACAAACCAATCACTTGTTTATATATTTTGATGATTATGCGTTTTCTTTGCATGATCAAGAGCATCCTTTGTTTTCCAAGTTTCACACTATGCACAGTCGGACAGGTTCAAGTTTCTCTTTGGTGGTAAGGGTTTCACCCGCAGTTGATGTGAACAGCAGTTTGAGATAGAGAAAGTACCATAACTTATTTGCCTTTCTCTATTTTTCACCATTCTCACTATAAACACATGGTTCATAACCATATTGGCCTTTTGAATAAGCAATGACTTTCATGATATGAGGTTATAATTGTTTAAAACATTAATTCTTTCAAAACATTAGTTGTCTTTAATAGGTTCAAGGCTTAAATGGTGTATTTTTGTTGATAGATAACCCTGATGAAGGGCCTTGTAGTGGCCCGAAATGCATTGAGTTTGAAATGATTTGTCAATATCGATGAAAATAAAAGAAGCACCATTGAATTGGATGAACTATCAACAACTACGTTGTCTTTGTAGCATTATTTACTGGACTATTTTTCGTTTTGTTCATTCTGTTCTGTACATTCTGGAAACGGTTTTGCTTTACGTTTTGTTACTACTGATTTTCACTTTTGTTGACAGCGATTAATTGAGTTACACCACGTAAGAAACCCTCGAGGGGGACTCTGTAGTGCACATGGTGTCTAGACCAGTGGTTCTGGATATTTTCAATTTGAACAATAGGGAGTAGGGTGGAACCCCTTCACCAAGTGCACAATAAGATTTACAAGCACGAATCAATAGTTTAAATTGTTTGTGGTTAAAAAAGTATAAAAACGAGTGCATCACGACCAACATTCATTACTCTGGAGGGGTGCAACATGTTCCCACCATTCTCTGCCATCATACATTTGCCCATAATGAGGCAGACTTCATTTGATCCCCAGGGAACTGCAAGTATCCTTTCATTTGAAATTGCATGTGTTGGGTTATCAGCAGATATTCTTGCCCATGTACTAATTTCAGGGTGTTCCATTTTGTACTTTCACTTGCATTTTGCAAGTAACTTTTTTTCCCATGACAGTATTTAGCCCTGTGGGATACTTACAGTGGCACTTGAAAAATATAGAATTGCCTTTTGAAGAAGAGGTCATGCACAGGCTGTCATTGGATTGAGGCATACATGGTTTTCTGCTGACAGGGGACAGGCCTAATGCCAGTGCCAGCCTTCCATGCATTGTCAATGGTAGGATGTTGGAGCTGGTAGATGTCCACGCCAATCTGTGTTGCAAGTGCAATCAACACACATCCCGACAGCCCGATGTAACTGGCCCTTCTGATTTATCATGGGCTGGCATGCCATGTAACACTGGTATGCTTCATCTTCTTTGATCTGATTTTATGTCACAGGGTTTCAGATTGTAATGTATATAGTCAGCAGTCCCGCATGTTGTGTGTTTGGTACGCGCTGTTGGCTGAAAGTGCATACATGGAGGTGTGGACACAGTGTATGAGCTAAATTATGATTGCCACAAATTTTGGCCACGGCGTCACTCTCTCATGAGGACATACCGGTACATTGGGAGGATTCATGTTGGTACCATATGACTATGGATTATGGGTACTGTGCTACAACGGTTGTTGTTGTGGGTGTAGGTTATTTAAATTTTAGTCTTTTGTTGGGATCATCACTAAATGTATTTGTTTTGTGAAAATTATTAATATGGTACTGGTACTGTGTTATTTTGGTGTGAACTATTTGGAGCTGTATATTCCAATTCTTTCCACCTACTCTTTGGCTTCACAGGACTTACAGGGTATTTCCCCATGTCCTACGTGTTACCCAGCATCTTCGTATGATTTTACCACATGCCTCATTTCACATGATATTTACGCATGGTAACAACTCACCAGGTAACACCCATATACTTCATGAGGTTTAATTTCAGATGACAACAACTTGTAATGGCCGGTGCATAATTACTCCATGAAACTATGCACTCATTTTATTTGACACAAGTGGTAATCAGGACCATAGCTACTTGATGCCAAGTAATCAATGCCAAGTAATCTCTCTAACATTCCTTTCTTACAAATTTATTTTCAGAGTCCAGTGCAAAATCTTCAGGCACATGAGACTCTATCTTCTTATTTTTCTCCTTCCGCTACCAATAGTTAAAATTTGCTCTCTTGATTTCCTCTTGTGTAACATTTTTTTTCATTTTCTAGACTTTATCGTACTTTTGTATAATTTTAAAACCTTCCTTTGTCATTCCCCTCAATATTGAGTTGAGGGTTCTAGAGGACAGTTGTAAGGAAAAAGACCTTAAGTGTAACTTGGCTAAATCCAAGTTAATTTGCAAAGCATTATCAACGCAGAGCACCTCCACAGTTCAAGTTACAGACTGATTGACTGGAAGAAATGTAGGTGTACTCGTAGTGGGCGTCCAAGTGGAAAATCCCTTAAACTGAAAACAGCAATTTCAATCTGGAGAGATGAAAGTGGAAGCAGCAGGAAACTCGATTACCCACTTTGTTAGGAGGAATAGAGTAACTCTCTATAACCAGGTGGGCAAAACTTTGTTGGCAAAGTATTGCAGTCTCAACTGTAATGCTATCAAGAAAGTGAGGAACGGGGGAGGAGCCTAGCGCGCATCCAAGATGGTCGCGTGAGCGCAGGGCTCCCCGGACCCTCGCTGCTCCTCGGAATTTATCCTGACAATATCCTGATTTGGTGTATGGAATCTGGGAGATGACGACCGGCTGAGCACGTATCTCCTTTCAGAAATTTAATCGGACCCGGGAATCCTGAGTTATCGTTGTTTGAGCTTTTGGGACCCACCCGACGGAGGTGCCCGGGGCGAAGGTGAGCCGTGGGGCCGTGTCGCAGTTGAACAACAACGGCTGCGGCGCGGTGCCAGGGGCCGCTCGGCCACTTTCGGTTTCACTTTCAGACCTCAGGGGGCTGGCCGGTGGAGCGATTGAGGTGGCGGGGTGTTTCCCTGACCTCTGCACAAGGCTTTGTCACCACCTGCCACTAGAGTGCCTATCGCCTTGGGTCCCCCCGCACCGTCGTACTGTGGCCTCGGGTGAGGCGCTGGTTTCCAGGGCCGGTATCCCAACTACTTTTGTCCGGCGGTCCCCCTCGGAGTCCGTGGCCTCATGGGGGGCAAGGGGGGCCCCGAGGGGCGCAAGACTAAATCCTCCCTCCGTGGAGGATCGGTCCAGACCAACAACATGGACCGCTATACTCAGGGCAGAGGCTCTCCTGGAACGGCCGGTCCCCCCTCAGACGTCGCCGGTGGTGGCACATCCGTCTCTTCGGAACTTTCCCTACAGGACATCATGGGCGCCATTGATGGCATCAGGGAGACCATCACCACGCAATACGAGGCCCTGGCCCGCAAGATCGATACGGTGGCGATTGATGTCACCTTAATACGGGCGGACCTCTCCAAAACAAACGAGAGGGTTCAAACTCTCGATGCGCGGACCTCCACCCTGGGTGCGGATGTGGCGGACCTGCAGGCCGCGCTCGGCGACATCAAGGGGGTCAATGAGCAGATGGCCCGGCGGCTGGAGGACTTCGAGGGACGGGCCCGACGCAACAACATCCGTGTCATCGGCGTACCGGAGTCCTCCGACGACCGCACGGTTGACCTCCTGGTCGAGGAACTCATCCTCCAACAGCTGACCCCTGCGGGCTTGAGTAAATTTTTTGCCGTTGAACGGGCTCATCGAGTTCCGGGCGGGCGGCCACGGCCGGGGGCCCCCCCGAGGCCTATCGTGGCCAAACTGTTTTACTACAGAGACCGGGATGCGATTCTGCAGGCCTCGCGGGTCCATGGCCCGGTTCGGTATGAGAACTCATCCATTAACTTTTATCCGGACTTTACTCAACTTGTCCAGAAACAGCGGATGGGATTCCAGGGGGTGAAACGTCGTCTTCGTGAGCTGGGCCTAAAGTACTCTATGCTCTACCCTGCCAAACTCCGAGTGGAACATGAGGATCGGACTGCCTTCTTTGACTCTCCTGTGGCCGTGAGTGACTGGTTGGACTCGCTGCCGGACAGAGGTGGCCGTCCCGGGCCCTCTGCGGGTGCCAACGGTGACGGGTCCCCTTTGGAGTGACTCTTGGTCCTTGATTTTGCCAATTTGCACTGCTCAGCTGGGTTGTACTTCTTTGGTTCAGTGTGTTTTGCTAGTACCTGTATGGGGGGCGGGCGGGGACGGGTCCCTCTCCTCCTCCGGGGTCTTTTTGTAGACTGGGGTTAGTTGGGCGACAGGCACACTGCAATTTGGGGGGGTTTTTTGGCCCGCAGGGGTGCAGGGTGGGGGGAGTTGGGTGTTGGGGGGGGTGGGGGGGAAGGAGGGGTTGTTTTGTAGTGTGGTTTTTGTTTGCAGGGCGAGGTATTGATTTTCTGCCACCTTTGGGACTTGTGCTGCTTGCGGGGGGACCTCTGATCTATTGGAGGGGATGGGGGGGGACGGGTTGAAGCTGATGTCATGGAACGTCAATGGGTTGGGGGACCGTATCAAACGGGGTGTGGTTCTGCAGTATTTGCGTCGTCTGACTCCTGATGTGGTGTTTATCCAGGAGACGCATTTGGTTGGCAATGTCTGCCATGCAATGAACAGGGGGGGATACCGCCTCGTGGCTCACTCTGGTTTCACAACTGGCTCCAGGGGGGTGGGCATTCTCCTGCGATCCTCACTTCCGTTGGAGATCACGAGGGTGGTCTCAGATGACAGAGGGCGTTATGTTTGTCTGACTGGGAGGTGGGAGGGGCATCCCCTTGCCCTGGTCTCAATTTACATCCCACCGGGCCTCCAGAACTCCACCTTCGCGGACTTGGGTCGACTGCTGCTTGAACTTCTGGATGGCCTTTTGCTTATGGGCGGGGATTTTAACTCGGTGGTTTCGGGGGACCTGGATCGTCACCCACCCAGGGCCCTCCCCGCTGCCCAGGCTTGGCTAGGCGGTCTGTTGGAGACCTTCGGCCTGGTGGATAGTTGGCGATTAATGCATCCGACCCAATGTCAATACACCTTTCACTCTGGGGCACATGGGAGTCTTTCTAGGTTAGACTATTTCCTTATGCCCGCGGCGCAGACGGGTCGAATTTGAGAGGTCAGGCACCTGGCGAGGGGTATCTCCGATCATTCCCCGCTGTGGCTTCTCTTTGACACCGAGCCGCGGTCTGCAGGGCGGATCGCTCCCATTAACCCGTGGTACCTGCGAGACCCCACGACCCGCGAGAGTCTGGTTAAGGCTATGGACCAATACTTTCTTGAAAACGAGGGGTCTGTGTTGTCTGCAATGTCCCTGTGGGAAGCCTTTAAAACCGTAATCCGCGGACACGCCCTCTCCCAGATAGTAGTGGCCAAGAAGCTCAGGAGTGAGGCGGTGGTGAAGCTGGAGACTGACATCTCGGGGCTGGAGTCGGCCTTGGAGGCGGGTGTCACTCCGGACGGGCTCCATGCCCTCAGCCTGAAACAGTTTGAATACAGATCTCTTGTCACCGACGCTGCCAAAACTATGTATAGGGAGCAGCAGGGTCGGTTGTATGATGCCGGGGACAAGGCGGGAAAGCTGATTGCGTGGCTGGACAAGAAGGAGAGAGTGAATCGTGTGGTCCCGGAGTTGCGTGTCTCGGATGGAGTGTGTGTGACTGAGCCTGGTGAGATTGTGGAATGTTTTGCCGACCACCTCCGGACTGTGTACTCTCCGGTGACTGATAGGGATGAGGAAGATTCTCGCCTTCTCCTGAGGGACATTGCTTTGCCTGGCCTTTCTGCCGAGGACCGTGAGCAGCTGGACGCCCCCTTGTCGGTGGATGAAATCGCGACTGCGATTCGGTCCCTTCGCTCGGGCAAGGCCATGGGTCCCAACGGTCTACCTATCGAAGTATATAAGTTGCGCCCGGATAAACTAGCTCCCTTCCTCAGTCGTATGTTTCAGGAGTCCCTTGAGGCCGGTTCCCTTCCGGTCGACCAGCGACTGGCCACGATAGTCGTGATCCCCAAGGAAGGTAAGCCACGGGACCGCTGTGCCTCTTACAGGCCTATCTCACTGCTAAATGCAGAGCCTAAAATCCTAGCTAAAGTCCTTGCCAATCGTTTGTTGAGCGTTATCTGCGATCTGATTCATCCTGATCAATGCGGCTTCATCCCACATCGCAACACCGCCCTCAACTTGCGGCGACTCCATGGCGCCCTCGCCAGGGCAGAGTACCTCTCCGAACCGGCCGTGCTGGTTTCTTTAGATGCCACGATGGCCTTTGACACCATCGAGTGGCCATTCCTCTGGGCTGTCTTGACCAAATTCGGCTTTGGGGAGGGATTTCTTGGCTGGGTGAAGCTTCTCTACACGGGACCCATGGCTCAGGTGGTGGTTAATGGGCGGGTCTCTCGGCCCTTCGCTCTCGGTAGGGGTACGAGGCAGGGGTGCCCGCTGTCCCCTCTGCTCTTTGCTCTCGCCCTGGAGCCACTCGCCGCTTGGCTCCGCTGGGAGCCCTCGATCAGGGGGATCCGGTGGGCCCCGGGCTTTGAGGATCGGGTCTCGTTATATGCTGACGATATCCTCCTGTATCTTACCTCGCCGCGGCAGTCGCTTAACGTTCTCTTCGATGTTCTGACTTCCTACGGGAGAAATTCGGGTCTCACGATTAACTGGTCTAAATCCTGTGTCTATCCTATCTCCGGTGGCCCCCCTCTCCTGCCGCCTCGGCTTCCGATCCAAATATCTCTGTCCGGCTTTAAATACCTGGGGATACACATCTCGCTGGACCCGGTAGCTCGGTATGAGCACAATCTCCTGCTTCCACTTCGGCGTTTGAGGGAAGACACGGCTCGGTGGTGTAGGCTGCCCCTGTCCCCACTGGGTCGGGCCGCATTGTTTAAAATGATGTCCCTTCTCAGGTTCCTCTATGCACTTCAGAACTCCTTCGACATCATTCCAGTGGCCTACTTTCGGGAAGTAGAGAGCCTGCAGAGGAGACTGGTGTGGGACGGACGGGCGCGTATCGCCCTGGCCAAACTCACTCTCCCCTGGTACGACGGGGGCATCGCGCTTCCCGACATTCGCAGGTATTATTGGGCCTCACAGCTATCAGCCATTAACCATGCCACGTATGCGCCTGGCTTGAACCCGGCGTATGAGATGGATAAATTCCTGCTTCCCGGCGGTAACTATAACAGGGCGCTTTACTCCCGCTCGGCTGGACGGACCCTGACGGGCCCCACTAAGATCGCGGTACGGATTTGGAAGGCGGCCAATGTAGCCATGGGCTGGAGTGAGCGACTGACATGCGCTACTCCTTTATTTGCCTCCGACCGACTGGGAAGCCTCTGGACAACGAAGGGGTTTGACCGTTGGGACACGATTGGCATCAGTAGAGTGGGAGACTTATGGATGAAGGGCACGGTTAAGACCTTCGCGGCGCTCCAGAGCGAATACGAACTCACGGAAAAGGAGTTCTTCCGATACGCCCAGGTTCGGCATGCCCTGCTCTCTGTCTTTGAGGAGGGGACCAAGATCCCGGCCTCTTCGCCCCTCGAGGACCGCATACTTGATGGTCATGTTCCCGACAGTACTATCTCCTTAATCTATAAAAAACTCATTAATAATCGGGCTGACCTATTGGTGCGCCTTCGGGAGACGTGGACGGGGGACGGGGTGGAATTAGACGACGAGGACTGGCAGTCCGCACTATCGTCCCCCAAGGAAGTCGCCATTCCAGCCCGTCTCCGCCTGGTCCAGTTAAAGATTCTCCACCGTGTGTATGTGACGGGCCCCCGTTTGGTCTCGATGGGATTCTCGGAAGACGGGCTCTGCAAGCGGGGGTGTGGGCTCAGTGCCACCTTTCTCCATATCCTTTGGGAGTGCCGGGAGGTGGCGGAATACTGGCGTCGGGTTCATGGGGTCATGGGACAAGTCACCGGGGTGGCGCTGCTGCCGGAGGTGCGTCGCTGTGTCTTGAATGTGTGGGAGCCCAATGATTATAATGCGGCGCAGACTCGGTGGGCGGCCCTGGGCTACATGATTGCTAAGAGGGATATAGCGCAGCTTTGGGGCTCCCAGCGGCCACCCACCGTGTCAGTATGGAAGGAAAACATGGACTGGTGTATGTTCAGGGAGAAGACGGTATATGTGGCCCGCGGTAAACCCGGGGCATGGGGTAGAATTTGGGGGCAATGGAACGTGTATCGTGGGGGTATCTGTACGCCCCCCCTAGTGGACACCGATATTGCCTTGTCCCCCTGACCCTTGATGGTTCCTTGCGACTGATTGTAATAATTGAATATAGATGTTCCTTTCCCGTTACCCCCCCCCGATCTTTCAGTACTCCCTCCTGTTGATAGCTAATTGAAGGTTTGGAGTAAGAGTCCCCCGGATGTAGCCTGACACACGCTTTTTGCCCGTATGCCTCGCCTTTTGTTTTTTGTTGTTATTAATGTTAAATGTATGTCTCCTGCTTCTCTCGAGCTATCCTGAGCCATTTACGGGGCTGGGCCCCAGGTGTCGCCTACTGCTTTAACTAATGTACGATCCTTTCTGAGTCTAGCGGCCGGCCCTGGTGGTTGTAGGCCCATGTTTGTAACTGCTTTATTGTTTTAATAAAAAATTTTGCAAAAAAAAAAAAAAAAAAAAACAAAGAAAGTGAGGAACAAGATGGATATTGGGAAGAAACTGATCATGTTTCCTAAGAGCTTCCATTCAAGAATACTAACAGCAGATTTTACATATATCAGTCCATAAAAGTGTCGGGCTGTCCTGCACAATAGTAGTCAAGCGAATGACCGCTGCCAAAGATAAAGCATCGGACAACTACATGCATATAGAAAAACAGTCTAAAATCTTCATGGTATCATGACTCTTCATGGTATCATGGCATTAACACACAACTTGCATGTTCCTGGAAAGCCTACTGACGCCAGATGTCCTTTAAAGACTGTAAAGAAGTAGCAGTTGAAGCAATCTCTTCAAAGTAAAGAGAAAGCAGAAGAAACCTGTACCACTGAGCTTACTTGAATATTCACAGCGTGTCAAGCCATATGCACGGCTGCTAAATCTACCGCAAAGGCAACTCTTTGGAAAGCAATATTAATGGCCTTACAAAATTGTTGGGAAGATGAATGGAGAAAGTGGGCGTGCACCCTGAATTTCGACCCAAGAATATCAATGGAACACAACATCGAGAACAAAAAATTGTAAAATAATATTCAGTAGTACTAATAAGTCTAGGTTTTCTATACCTAACACTATATACATGTACCTAAGCAGTACATATATCTTCAAAGCATGCAGATGTGGCATTAAGAGTAGTAAAGCTATACCTTTCGCTATATTTATTTGTCCCTCAATGTTCTAGACTCGTTATTCTGGTACCACGATATTCTGGGGGTCGATATTCAGTAGTACAATCGAGACACTAGGATGTGTTGCAGATACCATCTATAAACTCCACAAAGTTTTCAATATTTTCTTTTGATTTGCCCTAGGTAGGCAGATTTGCAGGTAGAAAATTGAGCCTTAGCTGAAATGAAAGCTTGCGCTATAGGCACAGCGACAGGAGTTTAATTACACATATGGTAGGCCATTTCCTGTTAGTCACATGATAAATCTGAATGACAAGCCACCATGGTACCTTGGGTGACGGCACATACTGCAAGGGCTGCAAAGAGACTCGGGAAAGGGAGATGAAGCCATAAAAACAATTCAGAGACTCATGTAGTCTTGTGGATAGGGGTGTCTGAATGGTTCTTGTGGTACAAAAGAACAAAAATGTCTTGGAAAATCTTGGCTCATCTTATTTAACTTTTATCTGATTTGATTTTTCTAACTTGAGTTTATTTTTGCATGTTCTGTTGCATCATTTTTCTGTGCGTATGCATATTGTCAAAAGCTTAATATACATATCTGAAACCAAATGTGCCTCCAGAACTGAGGTGAAAGCCCTTACAGGACACCTATCACAAAGACCTTCCAAACACAGCTTTTTCCATGGTGATCTGTCTAAACCAACACAACTCCTGCATATCATCTACTTGCTCTTCACTGTTCAGCCGTTCCATATTGTTTTTTTTTTATTTAAAAAAAAAAAACATGTATTTGCAGTTTCAACCAATACAAAACATCTAGCGTATCACATGTAATCACAACCGCGTCAAAGCATCCACATATAGTCCACATCAACAGACACCGCATCCCCCTCATTCTATGGATCCAGGAGACAGACGGTCTCCTCGCCAAGCTCTGATCTAACAGTATCCTCCCCCTCATCGTTGTCTACCCCCAGGATTCGAAGACATAGACCCGGTGATCCCCTCATCCAGGACCCGGTTAGGTCCAAAAATCGTATCATGCTAATTAGCTCCCAACCCTCCATCTAATCCATGATATTTTCTCCTTTTCCCCCACACTTTACAGAACTTCCTCGGACACCCTCTCGCTTTGTATGTAACCCTCTCCGCCACCATATACATATACATCCCCCTCCTCCATTCCCCTAATTGGGGAGGTAGCGACGCCCCCCACATGTGCGTGCCCCATCTCGCTTTGCTACCACCAATGCCAGTAAAGCAAAAATAAGCTGTGGACATCCCAAGTCAACATCTCTGGGTATGCCCAGCAGTACAAATTTATGATCTAAAGGTAATGTCTCGTCCATCACTTTGCTCAGTTCTCCCAGTACGTGTATGAAGTATGTGTGTATGATGGGACACTCCCAAATAGTATGATAGAAGTCTCCACGTGGCTGTCTGCAGTGCAGGCAGTGTGGTTCGCTAGCTCTGCCCATGCGGTGTAAGCATACCCTGTCAAAATACACCCTGTGCAGTATTTTGTATTGGATGAGTCAGAGGCGGGATTTAATCGTTATTTCCCTGTGGTGCATCAGGGCCACCTCCCAGTCCACTGTTTCTAGCGTGCCCAGATTCTGCTCCCAGGCCTTCCTAAGTTTCCCCAGTCTGTCGGGCATGTTATTATTCAGAGTCCTGTATGTTAGGGAGACTGCCTTGTTGGGTATCTGCTCCTGCAATAGTCGTCCCTCCAGCGGAGCATATTGTGGCAGAGAAGGGGAAAGTGAGTTTTAGGCTGTCCAGGCATGTCTCAGTTGCGTATACTTAAAAATTTGAGTAGTGTGTAGCCCAAACTCCGTTAAAAGTGTCCTAAAAGTTTTGAGTCCCCCCTTCGCCATCACGTCGCCTAAATTGGAAATGCCAATGGCATCCCAACCCCCAAAGCCCCTTAGTTTGTGGAGTTCCCTCAACCAGGTGCAATGCCAGATCGGTGTTTGTTTAGTTGGTTTGCGCGCCCTGTCCCAGACCTCCAGTGTTATTCGCATGGCCGGGAGTAGGCGTCCCCTACCGCGTCCTCCATATAGAAAGTATAAGCATGAACGATGCTCCATGGTCTTCCTCTCTAGCCTATAGGAGGGATGATCAGCCGGGACATGGATCCATTCATTCACCGTCGTAAGATACTCGGCCCAATAGTAGGCTTCGATATCTGGCAAGGATATCCCACCATTATACTGGTTCCGCTGCAGCGTACTTAGGGCAATCCTTGGTTGCTTCCCAAGCCACAGCAGGGAGCGTACTTCTGCATCAATCACACGGAACGTCTGCCTAGGGAGGGGCAAGTACTCATTTTGGAGGGCATATAAGAAGCGGGGCAGGGTGACCATTTTGAATAATGCAGCACGGCCAAGGATCGTAAGGGGTAATGCCTTCCACCGCAGCGCATCAGCTGCAAAATTCGTTATGATCCGCTGGATATTTTCAGCCGTTCCACATTGTGATATATTCCACAATATGCATTTGGAAAGATAGAAAGTGAAGTAGGACAATTTGGAAGAGAAGATACTCCCTGGCCCATGTGGCTCTGAAGTGCTTGCTTTGTTGCACTATTGATAGA
Source organism: Triturus cristatus (assembly GCF_964204655.1). Taxonomy (NCBI): domain Eukaryota; kingdom Metazoa; phylum Chordata; class Amphibia; order Caudata; family Salamandridae; genus Triturus; species Triturus cristatus. The sequence goes on along the minus strand of NC_140589.1, from coordinate 665,010,619 downwards.
GAGAAAATAGCTATCTTGGTTGTGTGGTGTGCTCTGAAAAGAGGCGTATATCTTTAGATAGATAGATAGATAGATAGATAGATAGATAGATAGATAGATAGATAGATAGATAGATAGATAGATAGATAGATAGATTATGTATTTGAATATTAGGTGTTTCAGAAAATGGCAGGAGGGAAAATGTGGTAAAAGTGCATTCTCATGAACAAGGCTTACTACTTCTCCATCAAAAAGTGAAAGATAAACAACAGATATATTCTGAACACACAGAACAGATTCGTATGGATGGTTATAATAGTTTTACTAGCAGAAGCGAAGAAGAAAATTTCAAAAAGCAAAAAACGGTACATAACGGTTAAACCTCACATAGACTTGTACTCAACCAAGATCAATTAAAACTTAGTGAAATGGTAAGGTCCTTCAGACATGCTTTAAACAGGAACATTTCGTTGTTGCATTCCCTCGCGCCTCCAAATTATGTAGGATCCTCATCTTTTGATCCGTGGGCTACCAATCGTGCTGCAGTTCTGACAAGGAATATGAAGTCTTCCCTTTAGGCGTCTGAAATCCCCAGTAGCATAAAATGAGATTCATTATTAACGGCTTCATCGAAAATATGACTGACCTCGTCACTATAGGCATTATGGGTAAAAATCTTGCTAACCCCTGATTGGTGGAGAAGATAATGAGACAGAAGACTGAAACGAGAAGCAGGAAGAATGCCGGCGCCTGCGCCACTGCTGACAGAGCCCCTTGTAACTTCTTGCCTGGCCTTAATTTGTCAGGAAAACCCTTTTTCAATTCCTTTCATTAGAACAGAAGATATAAAAAAAATACACCAAACCATTTGGGAGCTGGAGGTTTCACTTGAACTGCAAAATAGCATGAAAAAGTAATTCACTTTTCACCGCCATAATAGACACGGAGGCCTATCAGGTCCCCAAAGCTCTGATGTTTAGACTTCAAGGACAATACAATAAAAGCTGTCAGCGCCGCGTTGATGGATCAAACATGGCCGCAATTTTCCTTTGAGCTATTGTCACTAAAAACTGTCACTGTGAGAAAAAAGGGAATTTGTAACCATCTGAAGGAAAATTCTCCTGCATTCGCCCTATTTTTAAACACATCAATTTTGAAGAAAAGGAGCTGAATCCAACCTTCCCTTTTAATAAAATATGTCGCCGTGTGTGCACTTAAGGCGCTTCTTGACACCGTGAGCACTCTAACAGCACCAGAACAAAGAACGTGAACAGAAATAAATGCTGGGCCACGGAGCTGTGCTTCTGTGCATGTGTCTGTGTGAGCGTGTGGTACAGGGCCTTGGGTATGTCTCAGCAAGTGAGTATTTTGGCACATGGATAGGCGCGCGCACAATCGCACATATATGTTCTTGTGTTCGCGGGGGAGGAGGTACAGCTTCCAATATTAGACGTTGAAATTGCTAACGGCTTCTCAAAAAAATGTTCAGCTATTAGCTGACACAAATGGTATTACATTAAAATACCTTATCGCGAAATATCGCGTTTGAGATTTTGAACTTCCTCCCAAATGCTATAGAACAGAAATTTGAAGTAGTTAGTACATTTTCAGTAAGCTATTTTAACGTGAAGGTATACCGTATTGTGTAGCTATTTGGGGTTTAAATGTATAACTACAAGTCGGGAGATAGAAGGTAGTGGAACTGAAGATTACTTTCACCTAAAGTTGCAATCTGAAAGGGAGGGCTGATTAATTTATTTATGAATATATTCCGGTAAAGCGCCATTAGGGAATAGGATACTGGGCGCTCAGAAACTGCCAAAAACCAGACAGGAGCATTCTTTGAAATTCACAGCAAAGAAAGAGGGCGTCATGGACCAGCTGTATCAGCAAGGATCAATTCCTGATTTGTATAGATTTACAGAAAGTGGTGGTGATACAGACAAGCCGCCAACCCTGCATGCCCGAGTACCCACAGAATAACCGAATGTTTTATTTGTGTTTAATAGTTGTACTGTTGCTCTAAGTGATTTAATGAATGAAATGTATGAATGAATGAATGGTTTGGATCCTTTATTAGTTGTACAATCTTTCCACCCTTTCTCTACTACTGAGCGACATTCAGTTAGAATAAAGCTTCTCCAATTGTTGCAAGCGAAGCAAGACGTTTTGGAACAGCTGAGAGCCAAGACCGTTCAATTGACTTTCCCGTGTTTGTATCCTAGAGAGTTGCATAGGGCGCCCAAATGTGTCACTAGGCGGTCAGCAGAAGGTGCAGCTGCAACCTCAATATTAGCCCTTATTAAACATGCACCTGGTTGCAGAGGGAGCAGCAAGAAGTGAGGGTTCTCAATGAGGGCTGCTTCCTGGACGCTGTCCCACCCAGGCTCTAGACAGCCTCATATTCGCTGATCAGAGTGGGACCTAAGAATTTAGCACTATTTGTGCACTGTTCGTTTAATGGGGGATGTGAACACCAGATCCATGGGGAAACTATGCAGATTTCAGCCAGATTCACAAAGGCACAGTGAGAAAAGCCAGAAGATTGCTCACGTTGGGGTACTCATACTCTTGGAGCAAACTTCTGACTCTTCAGGTATTCATTAAAATTCCCAGGAAAACTCAAGTAAATCTACAACAGTTTTTGGCTTCCTGACATACTTCAGTACATTCAATTTACACATGATTTTCGATCAGGTGGAAAATTTAGATCAGGTACTTTTGAACCTAATTTTTTTTATCACCATCTGGAAAGTATCTATCTGTCCATGCGGTAGGTCAACAGGTTGACTGTGTTACCCTAGATCTCTTGAGTGGGGACACCAGATACGTTTATAAGGGGTATCATCCCTTCCAGCCACTATTTCAGACACAGTGCTGGCAAATGCTGTAAGATGGACTAGGGAAGAAAGCTGGCTTGGGGCTTCTGACATATGGTGACAGATACCAAGCCTTGTGATGAATATCGGCCCCAGCTAGGCCAGCAGGACACAAGGGTTCGCTCTCCTGCAAATGGAATCTACAAGGAAGTTGGCACGGAAACTGCAAAGTACAAAGACAAAGTTTATTAACCCTTAAGGGTGGTCCTACAACCCATTCAACACTCTTCAGTATTGCATAGGGTAGCACAAAGAACTTGCGTACACGGTCCCCTTTTATACACAACAGAGGGGCTCATAAGTGGGTGGATACAACATGAAGCAAGGAATATTGCCTTTTATGGACATTTTCAATACAGAATCAATATGTGGGCGGAGTAACTAATTTCCTGAGCCCGCGAAAACATGGTCAAGCAAGGACTAACTGATAACAGATGTGGTCAAGTCTGGGCATGCGCCAGACGGACAAAGGGACTATTTATAGACTGTTACTAGGCAGATTACAAGAGCAACTAACACGAAGATAGGACTCTTCTCGTGCCACGCACGTGGAGGCATGACAATACAAAATGGAGTCCAGACTTTGGTCAACATAACGGGAGAAACTCGGTCATATAAGGGGAATTCATGTCTTTAGTGAATGCTTACTCACATCGTTATTTCAATTTTCAACAGACGACCCTTTCAGCATTTACTGAAGACATCCGGTTTGTTAGGATAATCATCGTATATATCAATCTTCATCATTTCTTCTATTTCTTTAGTCAGATGTTTCTGGTAAGTGACATTGGCAATAGCTTTCTTATCAGGAATGCAGAGTGACACACATAGGGAACAGAGTAAGGGGCCACATTGAATACAAATGCAACAAGAAAACAAAATTGCCACAATGATACAGAGACCAGTTAGGACCTTCCACCCCCATGTGGTGATCAACGCCCAAAACCATCCAGAAAAGGTCCAAGTACCATTTTCTGTATGGATTTCAGCTGCAATTTTATGCAATTTATTGATAGCATTATAAACTGATGGCGTGTGGTCAGGAATAAACACGCAACAACTACTTCCGATAATTTTACAAGCTCCACCTCGGTCAGCTAACATAACATCTAACACCATGCGATTCTGCAGTGCAACAATTCTAGTAATTTGTAATTCTTCCGTAAGATTCCCAAGAGCAGCAGCGGTTTGATTTGTCACAGCCTCTCCCACTCTTGTTAACCTTCGAACTTTCCTACTATTTAGGGCAGCTCCAACAAAGAAAAACAATCCTAAATTAAAATCAAAATACTGCTGCAGACTAGTGTCAGTCTGATCCACGTCATCAATCGATAGAGTACGTTTATACCTATTTACAGTCACATTATTCAACAACTTCAAATCTTTATGATAAGATGCAGGTGCCAAGAATACAGGAGGTAATAGAAATGCTACATAACATACTCCAGACCAACCGGCTGGCAAACGGTAATAACCTTTATTTCCACATACGAAGTATGTATTATGGGATGCTAAGAAGGTACTGTTATTCAACCCGTCGATATTTAAAATAGTGATGCAATCACTAACACCAACAGGAATATAACCCACACTCTGGACACACAGGTCCGCTTGAGCTTGTGCCACTTGAATCACAAATCGGTCTTTCCCCACAGTGTCTCTGGTGTTCGTGAAAATATAAGGAATCGATTCATTGTCTGGTCGATACTCTTCCCATTCCCAAATTGTCCCATTCGCTTGCGGATATCCATCTTTATCTTGATGACATTCCCTATTAAGTCTGAAGAGTAATCGTCCCACTGTAGGTTTCCGGGTGGCAAAAAGCAAGGTGTACCATGCTCTGCAGGAGCCATTATGAGAGAAAGGAAGGGGTATGAACGGAGTTCCTCCTTTCTTCTGGTGAGCTGGCATCATGCCACATATCCAACAGTTCGTAGCATTGGTGGCAACATGGGTGTGATGCAACCTCTGGATGAAAGTGTTATTCAAATAAGACTGACGATGCTTCAACTCCTGATACGGAAGTGTATAAAAGTAGTGCTCCTCAGGCACTGGAGTAGTCAAGACAAGTAACTTTCGAGCAGGAGTCACATCCTCCACAAACCATGTGGTTATCCCAACAATAGCTACTGTAAACATAAAACCTGATGCACAAAGGATTTTCTTTTTCTCCATGTCAAAAAATAAAAAATCAATATCTTCCTGAAACTAAAAGGTTGTCAGAACTCTTCCCCTTAGGCAGCGGTTGATTTCTTCACCAACGGGCCAAGACGGGTGTCGCTACACTAATGCAGGGCTGATCCCCCCCCCTTGCCTCATTGGCTCTCCATTTCACTAACCCAAGGGCCGTTCTGACAACGTGTCCTGAAACTGAAGAATTCACTTCCTCGGTCTGAGATGATATCGCCTTCCTCCAGGAATCACGTGGTCCGGAAAGAGCTCCTTAGTGTCGTTCGGTTCCACAGCACGGCCTTTCTCTGCAGTCAGAATTTCTCGATGGTCGGTCAATACAGCAGGCTCCACCAATCCGGGCGGCACTTTGCGACAGTGCAGGGAATGAATCCAATTCTTTCGGTTGGAAACCCGCACAGCCGTCCTCGTTGCAAGTAGGACTTGCTCAGGACCAACCCATCTCGGCTCCAAGCTGTTCGTCCTTTCAAAAATCTTCACCAACCATAGTCTCCAGGTCGGAGACTGTGACCTTCGCCGGTGGACCGATCAGGGAGCGCCTCCCGGACCTGTTGATGAATAGAAACCAAGTTATCCGTTAACTGTGCCAGATAATCATTCATCATTACACAAGGTACATCATACACAGCCTTAGGTCGTGGTGGACCCCAAATATTCATTGGGCGTCCAAAAACAATCTCGTACGGTGTAAGACCAGTTCGAGAGTGCGGTATCGATCTAATTGACAATAATGCCAGCGGTAAAGCATCTGGCCAAGTCAAGGAAGTCGAAGCTTGGATCTTAGCGATCTTGAGCTTCAGTGTACCATTATACTTCTCGACCAGTCCTGCAGACTGAGGGTGAAACACTGCGTGGAACTTCTGAGTGATGCCCAGACCCTTCAGAACATACTTTATAACATCCGCTATAAAGTGGGGTCCGTTATCACTCCACAGCAGTCTACAAACACCATATCGGGGGAAGAACTCCTTCAATAGCATCTTGGCGGTAGTCATTGCAGTATTATCTTTCGTAGGGTATGCCTCGACCCATTTACTAAAGGCACATACCACTACTAGAACATACTTCAAATTGTTACAGCGCTCAAGCTGGATGTAATCCATCTGCAAAACCTCAAAGGGTGCAGTAGGTATCGCAAATCCTCCTGCTGGAGTTCGAGTACCCTTTCCTGGGTTGTACCTCAGGCAAATCATACAGGTCTGCACCACCCTCTTTGCCGTGCTAGCAATCTCTGGATGCTCCCAGACTTGGGTAAGCAATTTTACAATTGCGGAAGCTCCAACATGTGCTAGCCCATGTGCCATCTGAACCATAGGTTGTACAAAAGCTGTGGGTAGCTTCCATCTATCCATCTGCTTATTTCTCCAACAACCCTCATCATCCAATTCTCCATCATTAGACCATTGCTCCCGCTCTTTGTCAGAAGCGGTCCTCTGTATTTCCAGCACCTCTCTTTGCGCATCGTGCCATCTCTCTACCTGCGACTTTACTACATACATGGCAGTAGCACCGGGCTGCATCGCAGTCTCCCGTGCCACCCGGTCTGCCAAAGCATTTCCTTCTCCGACTTTATCAACCACTTTCTTATGGGCACTACATTTAATGATAGCAATTTTCCTCGGATATGTCAATGCAGTCAAAAGGTTGTGAACTAACTCTACATGCATTATTTGTACTCCATGCGACGTTAGAAACCCTCTCTCCTTCCAGAGTAGGCCGAAATCGTGCGCTACTCCGAAAGCATAGCGGCTATCTGTATAAACATTCACACACAATCCTGTACTGAGCTCACATGCTCGTGTTAATGCTATTAGTTCCGCTGCTTGAGCTGATTTCTGTGGTATGCGTGCTGTCTCCACTATTGTTTGCAAGGTGGTAATTGCATACGCTGCTGAAGTCGTACCATCTGGTAGCTTCAGGCATGATCCGTCCACCCACAGTTCTCCATCTACATCTGGAAAGGGCGTATCCTGGAGATCAATACGACCCTTTGTTTGTTCCTCAGTCACAAGAATACAATCATGTGCTTTCCGTGCCTCAGACTGAGCTTCCGGGAACGGCAACAATGTAGCCGGGTTTAACGTTACACACCTCTTTAACGTAATATGAGGAGCCAAAAGCGTCAGCTCATATCCCGTTACACGGGCACTGGTCAAATGCTGCGTCTTTGTCTGATTAAGCAAGGCATCAACAGCATGGGGGACTAATACCAACAGCTTATGAGATAACACAATTCCCTCGCTTTGGCGTATTGACACAGCTGTCGCCGCCACCGAGCGAAAACAACCAGGCAATGCTCGGGCAACAGGATCAAGTACAGCTGAAAAATACGCACAAGGGCGCTGCTTGTCGCCATGCATCTGCACTAAAACTGATAATGCACATCCATCTTTCTCATGCACATACAGCGAAAAGGGTTTTGTATAATCAGGAGTCCCTAACACCGGTGCTGAAAAAAGGGCCTGTCGCAATTTCTGGAAGGCAGTGTCACACTCATTTGACCAAGGAAGCGGAATAGGTGTGTCTTTTGTCAAAAGGGTTAACAATGGCTTGGCTATGTGTGAAAACCCTAGTATCCATTGCCTACAAAAAGAAACAAGACCCAAAAATGCACGTACGTCCTTCTGCGTGGAAGGCACTGGGGTGTCCAAAATTACTTGAATACGATCTGGTGTGAGTGCACGCCCCTCCTTAGACAAAAGGTGACCCAGATAAGTCACCTTTGGTCTACAGAACTGCAATTTTTTCCTCGACACTTTGTGATTGTGAGATGCCAAAAAGGAAAGCAAGGATAACGTGCTTTTCTCACACAGCTCCGGAGTGTCAGCCGCCAACAAGATGTCATCGACATATTGAATGAGGGCGACACCCTCGGGCAGAACAAAGGAGTCCAATTGTCTTTTCAAAGCTTGACTGTAAATGCTAGGGCTTTCTGTGTAGCCCTGAGGAACTCTACAAAATCGATAAGACCTATTATTCAGAGTGAAACCAAAAAGGTATCGACTATCGGGATGAATAGGAATCGAAAAGAAAGCATTTTTCAAATCAATGACTGAAAACGTCGTCGCCGTAGGCGGGACCAAAGTAAGCAACGTCGTGATATCAGAAACCACTGGATACTGAGGTATCACGATCTTGTTTACTTCCCTCAAATCAATTATAAACCGATAAACTTTAGCATCCGTGTCCTTTTTCAAAATGGGTAGAATCGAACTATTACAGACGTTGTTCCTCCACTACTCCCACCTTAATCAAATCCTGCACAATCTGTATAAGGGCCTCCTCCCCCTCCTGGGAAATACGATACTGCGGGAGGCGTGGTAACACCGCCCCCTCCTTGACACTAATATGGACAGGCGGAATCATCATCTGTCCTACATCGGTATCCGAAATGGCCCACAAAGTACGGGGGAGAGTTGCTAACACGGTATCCTCTGCAACCACACACATCCGTTCAGACAGAGGGTGATTATCATTTAATATCACACGCACACCAGCGGGGGAGCAGCGGATCGTAGCTCTGAAGTGCTTGAGCATATCAAGACCCATAATGTTGTCCGGCGTGTTCGGGGCAAGCAAAAACGGACAGGGTGCAGAAAAAGAATCAACCTGAAATGTGAGGGGTCGAGAAAGAGGGCTTCGGGAGAGTGTACCGTCAAACCCTACCGATGTAACCATTAAGCCAGATGGGGGAGCCCTCGGAACCAATTGTTTAGACAGCGCACTATGAGTCGCTCCTGTATCTACTAGGAACTGATCAGTAGAGCCCAAAACCTCCGCTGATACATAAGGACCCTTCTGATCAACCGGCACCTCAACTGATTCTAACCCCCATCCAACGCATTCCTATGCATGCTGTGAATCATGGTACCCAGAGCGGTCGGTCCCTGACACTTGGTACTGGTTCTGTCGATCAAAGACATTAGGTCTATTTCGTAGCTGCCCGGTAGGTTCAAAACGAGCGTGATCATTAGAATTCCCTCTAAAATTCGAAAAACCCCCTCTACCTCTCGGTCCACCCTGATTATGCCCCTGACGTGATGCATACAACGCCGGGCAATCTCTGGCCCAGTGTCCCGATTGTTTACAATACGCACATTGATTCCTATTCAAATCAGATCGGCCCAAAGGAGGACCATAAGATCCTCCCCTACCTCTATTAACACCCCGACGAGGCGGATCATACACTTGCGCTAACATCACCTTCGTTTTTAAATCTTTCGACTTCTTCTCCTCCTGCCCCTTCGCTTCCTGCTCCTGACGCTCATAATACTGAGCTATAGTCAGGAGGGCTGTCGGAGACGCGGTGGACCAAGAACTTTCACTCGCTTTTAGGCGGGCTGCTATTGCCGGTAATAAATTCGCCACGTATTTATCAGCAAAGAGGTGTCGACCCGTATCATCCGTAAGTGACTGACCACTAAAATCATGAAATGTCTCCTCAAAGCGCGTAAAGAAATCTGCAACTGATTCCTCAACTTTCTGTTTACACGAAGCTAACATATTCCAGTCAATCTTTTTAGGGGGGATGATTGTTTGTAACTTGGTCAAAATAGCAGCGAGGAGATCTAGGATAATCTGAGGTGGTTTCTGCGCGGGCTTCCTCTCCCTATCCTCATCCTCAAGTTCAGACCACCGAGCCTTAAAAACGGCAACATCGTCCACCTTCCGTACGGATCGCCACATATCCGGTGGTAAAATAAGCCCAAAGAACAGATCTATATCTGCTAAGGTCATAGTACAAGAATTCAAGGCCCCCTCGACTTCTTCGTAAAAGGCCGCTGGATTCTTGCGGGGATCAGGCAATGCATTCTTTAATGCCATAACATCAGCCCTATGCCAGGGAGTATAAACCCAATTGTACACAAAATATCCCTTAGCATCAGCGGAGGTAATATCCGCACTAGTTCCCGCTCCTTTAGGAGGAACATACAAAGGTGCCGCCTCTCGCATTGGTTTAGCATGCACTAGGTCGCTCTTATCTGAGTGGGAGGTAGATGATTGGTCATCACCGACACGTGAATCCGACTGCTTTTCCTCCTCTGCTTTTAGGCGCGCTCTCTCTTTAAGGTCACTCGCCGCGTCCCGCAATGCAAACAGCCGTCGAGCCGCATCAGGCGCCTTAGAGGGAGAAAAAACACCGTTACGCAATGCTTTAGCGTCTAATATTACATCATCAGGCTCAAAAACTGCCGAATATTTCCGAAAGACAGTAATCACTTCATCAGAAAAGTGACCCAAAAAATACAACTTCTCTCTATCCTGCCACGTTTCCCAAGAGTCCAACAATTCAGCGAGGGATAACTTGCCCTTAAGTGCACGAAAGGAAACTTGCCGAAGCTCACCCATTCGGTCAACCGATAACATGGACCGCGTGTCTACCTTACCCGACGCCGATCCAGAATCCTGTGGCCTCGGGGCAGACGCGCCAACATAAGGGGGCGGAGAGCGATCTAATAAATAAAAATCATCGTCAAGATTAGTAAGGACAGGATAAAGTGACTGACGGACAGCATATTGACCCGAGACTTGCAGCCTACGCTCTTTCTCTTGTCTCTCCGTCTGTTCTCTTTCCTCCCGACGCTTCGCTTCCTGTGCTCGCACATGATCATTCTTCCGTTGCTCTTTATCAAACAGCGCTTTCTCACGTTTCTCTCGCTCACGCACTTCCTTCACCCATAATCGCACACATTCAAACATGTCTTGCCGAGCACGCCGTTTACACATACACTGTTCCACATACTCAATCTTACGCATATCAAATGATCCATACAAAGGCCATCGTAACTCAGGATCCTTCTTGGTGTATTTCCTCCATACTGTGCTGTACATTATAGAGGAAAGACCATGCTTCACATACATATCCCTATTAGGAGTCCCCTCTGGGGGAGCTGGAGCAGATTCCTCGAGGTTTAACCGGTTTCCAAAGCAGCAGCACCACTTACGGAGTGCACTAAAAGCAGGCATGCTCAAGAATAATGCAAAATATGCAGTATTATCAAAAATGGCACTTAAACGTTGTGCCGTTCAAATTTACACAACTTCGGAGAAATATCTCCACATTACCTGCCTATATGTGTTGCAACGCATATATTCTCACAATAATCAATACAAGATATGACCGGTCATCACAAATCAAACTCAAATAGCCAAACCCGGCTTCAAAAACTCGGAGCAAGTACCGTACAGCGGTTCTTACCAATCAAGAGTGTCCAGATTCCAACTGCCAAGCTCCAAAATTCGCCCAAACGGCTGTCACGGCAGGACCGACAGAAGAGGTCTCAGTCGAGGACCGGCGCTACCCAGATGGTCAGCTCGGAAGGGGAGGAAGAAAACCTCGGGATGCCAGGACTAAAGTGCCTCTGGCAGTGATCACTTCCCCGGCCAAATTCCTCACCTTCGTCACGACCAGTCCTTCGAGCATCCGAGTCGCCGATGAGCCCCACGTGACGGGCGCCAATTGATGAATATCGGCCCCAGCTAGGCCAGCAGGACACAAGGGTTCGCTCTCCTGCAAATGGAATCTACAAGGAAGTTGGCACGGAAACTGCAAAGTACAAAGACAAAGTTTATTAACCCTTAAGGGTGGTCCTACAACCCATTCAACACTCTTCAGTATTGCATAGGGTAGCACAAAGAACTTGCGTACACGGTCCCCTTTTATACACAACAGAGGGGCTCATAAGTGGGTGGATACAACATGAAGCAAGGAATATTGCCTTTTATGGACATTTTCAATACAGAATCAATATGTGGGCGGAGTAACTATTTTCCTGAGCCCGCGAAAACATGGTCAAGCAAGGACTAACTGATAACAGATGTGGTCAAGTCTGGGCATGCGCCAGACGGACAAAGGGACTATTTATAGACTGTTACTAGGCAGATTACAAGAGCAACTAACACGAAGATAGGACTCTTCTTGTGCCACGCACGTGGAGGCATGACAATACAAAATGGAGTCCAGACTTTGGTCAACATAACGGGAGAAACTCGGTCATATAAGGGGAATTCATGTCTTTAGTGAATGCTTACTCACATCGTTATTTCAATTTTCAACACTTGGACATTTTGAAGTACATTAGGTAAATTTGCAATATCTGTACAAGCAAGTGTATCTATTGGTGGGTGCCAAACCTCTCTCACCTCGATTGGCCGTTCAGGATACCACGCAGAACATGGTTGGTTTCAGAATTTCACGGTTTGCATACACTTAACATTTTACAGTTTGCCTCAATGGCAATGCCGAGGTTGCCATTGTGGAGACAGTTACCAGTTTGCATAGATGTGCCAGTTCCCTCCTTAGGGCTAAATTTCTGCTAGTCACTGCCTTTCTTGATTTTCTTGGTGTGGCAGAAAACCTTGTTGCTAAAAACATTTAGGGTCCGATTTACAAATTGCATTTTGTAGTACATAAAGTAGTACTACAGTAGTGCTAGTTACTTACCACAAAATGCAATTCATAAACCTACGAGTGTAAATCTCCACCTCCACTTCTCCTATCTGTTCTATGAGGGCATCTTCAAACATGCAAGTTCACTACTTAAAGTGAAATTACTCTAATTAAAGCCCTATGATGCTGCATGACATTACGTCCAAGCGGGCTTACTCTAATTAAACAGTCAATGGTGCGCTACTCCATCTTAATCAAATCTGTGCTGCGTATAGTCAATACTTGGTTATAAACAAAAATTGTTTTGCATGGTCATTGAAGAGTCAAAATGTAGCACCCCGTGGGCTAAATGTCCTTTGGCAACATCAAATACGTATGTATGTGAGTATATTGAACCTACATGCATGGACAAAGAGATTTCGCACTTGGACATTGGAGGTTCGCTGATAGAATATCCATAACAAAAACATCGATGTTAAAAAAACCGAAAAAAATATAGACTACAAAAATATCGACTCCCATACCGAAACAGGTAAGTACAAAAATATTGAATCAAAAATATTGAAGTAAAAAATATCGATTGAAATATATATATATATACAATAAAATAATATTTATTAAATATATTAAATATTAATAATAGTATTAAAAAACAAATTAGATTTAATATGCATTTTAACAAAATGTTACAAATAAACAATTAAAAAAGATAAACACACAAATATAATAATTTATACATATATATATTTTATTTAAAATAATTAATAAACTATTATCTTTAATTTATTTTAAAACTTTTAAATTATTTAAAAATAAAATATATATATCAATAAATTACAATATAAAAAAACCATACTATAATAAATCAAAACATTAAGGGGCATATCATCAAGGAGGCAATATCAAATTATCGCCGCTTTTGCGTCCGTTTTCGGGCGAAAAGCGGCGATAATTTTATCGCCTAATCAGCAAGGTCACGCTATCGCGTGAATCCTTGCTTTATCGCCTGTTTACTGAACGCCCAGCTTTGCATCTCTAATGAGATGCAAAGTAGGCATTCCTGCCCTGACATAACTGGAGAAATGTCGCTAAGCGACATTTCTCCAATTATCAAAGGGCACGCTAACCTGCAGAGCGACAAGCAAAGTAGCGATAACGTCTGTTATCGCTACTTTCCTTACGCCTGCTTCAAGACTGACTTAGCCATGATATCCTATGTAATGTGGATATCATGGCTAAGTAAGCCTTGCGCTATCATCAAGCTATTGCCTATCTTTGGGAGATTATCGCTGGATTTCCAGCGATAATCTCACATTTGGCAGTTAGCGCTTGGAATTTTATCGCTTTTGAGATAAGCGTTGCTAATAGCACGCTATCTCAGCGATAACATTCCATGTTACCCGGTGATAATTATCCTAGCGTAAAGTGCGCTTGGCGTTAATTATCGCCGGCCCTTGATGATATGCCCATAACCTATTAAAAATATTTTAACTTACATTTCCCAATACAATCAGTGCAACAGTAGGGAAAGTGTTGGATAGCAAAATAATTGAATTTACTATTCCAACTCCAGTGAGTGCAACAGTAGGGATAGTGTTGTATAGGGGAGGGGCAAAAATCCCTATTTCCACTCCATTGAGAGCAACAGTAGGGAAAGTGTTGGATAGCAGAGGGGTAAAAATTACTATTCCCACTCCAAAGAATGCAACAGTAGGGAAAGTGTTGGATAGCTGAGGGGTAAAAATTACTATTCCCACTCCAGTGAGTGCAACAGTAGGGAAAGTATTGGATAGCGGAGAGGTAAAAATAGCTATTTCCACTCCAGTGAGTGCAACATTAGAGAAAGTGTTGGATGGCGAAGAGGCAAAAATTACTATTCACACTCAAACAGATAAACAAAAATAAAAAAAGAAAACTTTTTATAAAAAATCATAAAAATACATAAACAATATTCAGAAATGAAAAATCAAATATATTAAATATATTAAAAGAAAACATATTATATTAATTACATATACAAAACCTACAAATAATATATAATGTAAAATAATAAATACATTTACTAAAAATATCCTTTAAAATAAAAAATATTTAGAAACAAATAAATTAATACATACATATATTTATTGTATTTCCTACCCTATATCACCAAATCAATAACAAAACACTTAAACATTTTTTAATTACATTTTCTTACATTAACATAGTTGATAATCAATTAAAATATTAATAATTAAAAAAACAAATAAACATTAATTGACCACACAAATTTTAACACTCTGATATCCACAACCCACACCTAAATTAAACTCTAAAATAATAAAACACAATTAAAACTTATTTATAAATTAAAAACTATTACTATTAACAACTAATAATAAAGTATTAAAATGTATTTAATACCCACCCTTTACCCCTTTAAACGTAAAAATTACAAACTAAAAAATAAGCAATTACCCAAGATATATATCAAATAATTAACATTATTTAACTACTATATATTAATTAATTTAATTAAAATTACTTCCCACCCTTAATACCTATAAACACCAAAACACACACCTAAAATTAATTACACAATTACCATAATTAATTAACAATTAATTAATTTAAATTAATTTACAGCCAATTATTAATTCATCAATTAAAAATAAATTACTTCCCACCCTTAACACCTATAAAC
This sequence comes from Triturus cristatus, assembly GCF_964204655.1. Classification (NCBI taxonomy): domain Eukaryota; kingdom Metazoa; phylum Chordata; class Amphibia; order Caudata; family Salamandridae; genus Triturus; species Triturus cristatus. The sequence continues at coordinate 664,995,498 of NC_140589.1, read as the reverse complement.
ACCACAACACACACCTAAACTTAATTACACAAGTACCATAATTAATTACCAATTAATTAATTAAAATTAATTAGCAGCCAATTATTAATCCATCAATTAAAAAAAAATTACTTCCCACCCTTAATACCTATAAACACCAAAACACACACCTAAAATTTAATACACAATTACCATAATTAATTACCAATTACTTAATTAAAATGAAGTAACAGCTAATTATTAATCCAGCACCCTATTCCCCTATAAACTCACAACCCGCTACGAAACTAAAACACAAAATTCTAATAAAAAAATTTAATAACTACTAGGTGAATTCTTACTAACATTACCGGACGGGGACTTAATACTTGGGGGAGACTTCATCATGACCATAAATGACGCACTGGACCGTATGCCTGCCCGCCCACAACATCATTTAAGCTCACCCCTGGCCGGGATTCTAGAAGCGCACGGCCTACTGGATATATGGCGATTCCAACACCCGCTTGAGAGACAATACACCTTTCACTCGGGCGCTCACAACAGCCTCTCCCACAAAGACTACATATTTACGACAATAGATAGCATGGGGAGGATGGGGACGACCGCACACTTACCCAGAGGGATCTCTGATGACTCCCCGGTAATGGCAGAGATTCGAGTGCACTGCACTATTCAATGTCGTATGTATCCCATATACCCTGGATACTTCCTCAACTCAAAAATAAAGAAAACCTTAGTAATTGCGGCCACGCAATATTTTTAAGACAATAAGGCGTCCGTTTCCTCCCTACTAACGCTATGGGAGGCATACAAATTAGTGATGCGCAGACAGGCTATCTCCCTCAGAGAGGGACATAAAAAAGAAAAGAAGTCTGAAATAGAGACCCTGGAGCAGGAGGTACAGCAATTAGAATCCCAACACACCGCTGGACCCACTGACATTACGGCACATACATTACGCATGAAAGGACAAGAATACAAAGAATACCTTTGGACTGATGCCAAGCCCCGTGTACAAGCAGTCCAACACCGGGTCTTGAATCTGGAGACAAAGCAGGCAAACTTCCTGCCTTGTTAGACAAGAGGGAACGGGCGAATAGATGGATAGCGCAGATTAGAAAGGAAGATGGAGATGCCACATCTGACCCACAACAAATAGTGACTGCACTAGCACAGCACTACGATCGAGTCTATACATCCGCGAGTACTATTACTGTTCAGGAAGCACTTGCCTTCCTTCACGATATCCGCATGCCGAGACTCACACCTCAAGAGACTGAGAGTCTAGAGGCAAACATCACGATAGAAGAACTCAAAACTGCCATCTCAAAGATGCAATCGGGTAAGGCCACAGGTCCTAATAGTATCCCAATAGAACTATACAAACTTACGGCAGACAAGATAGCCCCATATATGCTAAAAATGTTTGAAGCGAGTCGTGACATAGGAAGACTTCCTAGAGATCAATGTGCGGCAACAATTGTGGCCATTCACAAGCCGGTTAAGTCGTTGGAGGAATGCACATCGTATCGACCGATCTCATTAATCATTGCGGAAGGGAACATCTTAGTAAAAACTTTGGCACTTAGGCTAGCACCCCATCTCGTCAAACTGGTCCACCCGGACCAATCGGGCTTTATGCCTGGCAGGAACATAGCTCGTAACCTCAGGCGCCTTCATGTTGTTCTGGGTCAAAAACATACTATACAGAAAGACGCCGCGGTCCTTTCACTGGACGCAAAAATGGCCTTTGACTCGGTGGAATGGGCCTTCCTATTTGTGGTTCTTCAACACTTAGGGTTTGGACCGAAGTTCTGTTCCTGGATACATCTACTCCACACCGACCAGGTGGCACATGTAGTCGCTAATGGACACATTTCACGGGATATCACCGTGGGTAGGGGGACGCAACAGGGCTGCCCATTGTCACCCTTATTGTTCAATCTGGTCCTGGAACCACTGGCGGCCTGGATAAGGTGGGATCCCATGGTCCGAGGTCTGAAATTGAGAGAGGGGTGGGAAGATCGTATCTCCCTCTACACGGATGATGTTCTATCATATATCGCCTCACCCACGCGATCCCTCCACGCATTACTCAATATCTGCGCAGTGTTTGGTTCGGTATCCGGGTGTGCCATTAATTAGGATAAGTCAGTATTATATATACTCCATGGTCGGCCCCTGCATCTCCCACAGGGCTACAGGGTTCGGATAGTCACGGATAGTTTCAAATATCTTGGCATACATGTCACATTAGATCCAGACACGTTTATAACAGTTAACTTGAAACCCCCTCTGCAAAGACTGAAACGCAATTTCAAGCATTGGAGAGCACTGCCACTCACCCTACAGGGTAGAGTGGCTCTTTTTAAAATGATGGCCCTGCCCAGATTTTTATATGCACTGCACAACACACCCTATCCAGTTCCCGACTCATACTTTACAGCAGTAAATTCGGAGGTCACTGCTCTCCTATGGGCTGGCAAACCGGCAAGAGTGGCAGCGAATAAACTAGTGTAAAGCTGGTATGATGGCGGGATAGCCCTACCAGACATCAAGGTGTACTATTGGGCTTCACAACTCACAGTTATCAATCAATGGCTTCAAATACCCGACTCAGACCCTGCCTATCACCTGGACAAAATGGCCCTGGGGACGGGGGGTGTCAATAGGGTGCTTTATAACAAACGGAAAGCCCGTAACCTCATGGGCCCAACGGCACACACAGTCCGTATATGGCACACGGTAAATAAGCACCTGGGCTGGTCAGACAGACTGACACAACACACTCTGCTGTGGGACACAGGCAAATTAGGGACATTGGGAAAGAGTAAAGGTTTTCAAAAATGGGATCTGATAGGCATCTCCCAGTTGGGGGACCTGTGGCGCAGTGGAGAGGTCGTCAGCTTTGCATATCTACAAGAACAATTCACGATGGCTTCGGGCGAACAATTCCGATATATGCAAATAAAGCATGCGATCGCTGCAGCCCTCCCAACTGCAGAAACACTCCCTGAATCATCCCCTTTAGAGGACCGATTGCTTACCGACTATCTACACAAAAAAGCAACCTCACTAACCTATGAAAAAATCATTAATAACCGGACAAACCCACTTAACCGACTTAGGGAGCTCTGGCAGTCAGCGGTTGGAGACATGGATGACCCTGACTGGCGTGAGGCGATTTCATCACCTAAGGAGGTGTCAATCTCCTCTAGACTGAGATTGGTACAGTTTAAAATACTACACAGGACCATAGGTACCTTTTATCACACCCTGTGGGAATGCACAAAGCTTACACTAGTGATCTTCAAACTTTTTAATTCTGCGCCCCCCCCCCCCCCAGTGTAGAAAAGAAAGAAAAAAAATCGAAGGGCCCCCCCTCAACATTTTTCACAATTCTATTAAACTGGCAATGTTTAAATATGTCTAGACTTATTTAAACATTGCAGCTAAGTTCTGTCACTGTTTTAGAAATGCAAACAAATACACGATTTCCAAACATACTATTCTGGTGAGGCAGGCCATACTAATGTGTAAAAGTATCCACAGTGTGATAATTCGAAATGGTAGTGGGGGTTTTGGAGAAAATTTGGAGTCCCTTCCTCTTTGACACCTTCTCACAGCCAGTATTTAAATGACAAAGGATGTTAATGATGGCTCATTACAGACGTGCTTACTGCTGCTCATTTTATTAGGCTGAAAACATAGCATAATGTTTCTTCTGGCCAGAGCATGGCGCCCCCCTGGGATCACTTGAGGCCCCCCTAGGGGGGCCCGCCCCCCAGTTTGAAGACGTCTGGCTTACACCATACTGGGAGGCATTGATAGACACCATCACGGAGGTTACCGAGAAACATGTTCCGACTGTGCCCAAATGCTGCCTCCTCAACGTCTGGGGCCCTCACAGACCTTAACCATGCTGAACGTCAATGGGCAACAACAGGCATGATGATAGCCAAGCGAAACATAGCGCAAAAATGGGGAGTAGGAAGTGTGCCGACTGTAATGAACTGGTGTAGAGATATGGATATTGTCATGGTAGCGGAAAAGGCCACATTTATCAACAGGGAATACCCAAAGAAATGGGGGAAGGTTTGGGGTAAATGGAATGTATATAGAGGGAACATATACACCTCCAGAGCTGGGTCGTGACTCGGACGAGGACATGTGATACTACCAAAGTCATATATATGTTATGGATCATGGGGGAAAGGTATACTGATTGACTGTAAGTGCTCGACAGCATTATCAAAACTATGTACGCAGATCGTTGTTGTTTCAATAAAAATTAATAAAAAACATAAAAAACAAAAAACAAAGAAAGGTTACAGGAACGTTATTGTTTGGAAATAACATTAAAAAACCTAAGAAATTCACTGCAAAAAACAAAAGTTACAGGGATGTTAAAGGCCATAAGAAATTACTCCAGAGGGATGGATTATTTCCCACCAGCACAACCTCGGTTTTATGACCATTTAGTTTGAGGGGGCTGTTGTTCATCCACTTTTGTACCTGCTCCATGCATTCCATCAACTTAGCCTTGGTTTGTCTAATATTGGAGGAGAGAGAGACGACAATCTGTGTGTCGTCGGCATATGAGACCACTTCAAATTCTGCTAGACAGGTGAAACCAGGAAAAGGACGCATTTATACATTGAAGAGAGTAGGGCTCAAAGATGAACCCTAGGGAACTGCACACTTAAACTGATGTACTTCTGACAGAAAGCGTCCCTCACCGACTTAAAAGCCTCTATTTTACAAAAAGGAGACCAGCCAGCTCAATGCTTTTTCCTTGATTCCTAACATCTCAAGCTGCTTTGCAGAATCAGGTGGGAAATAGTATCAAAAGCTACCTTCAAATCCAAAAGGATGACTGCAGCTGAGCCCCTGTGTTCTAAAATTCTCCTGGATCTTCCGTGGCTGCCAGAAGAGCTGTTTCTGTCCCATTTCCTGATCTAAATCCCGTTTGTGTTGGATGGAGCAGATCATGAGATTCCAGGAAATTGGCCAGCTGGCTATTGACCGACTTCTCTAGAATTTTGCTTACACCCGGAAGCAGAGAGATAGGTCTGTAATTCCCTGACTTATTGGGATCTAAGGAGGGTTTCCTCAGCAGTGGATTGCCGATTGCGTGTTTCCACCGATCAGGGACCTGGACTTTTTCCAAGGAGAGGTTAAATGATCTAGAGGAGAACCCGACTTAACTGTCTTTGCTATTCCCTCAATTAGATTATTTTTTGGTTGAGAGACTACTCAAGGTGGGAGGGTCTGGGCTGGCTGGGTTGTGTTCTTCTTTGGTAGTATGGATCATCTCTTGCTTTTATACATTCCCTATTGAATCATAAATGAGGCTGTACTTATTAACAAAGTGACAAGCAAGCTCTTCACAGCACTTTTTAGAGGGAGGGGGGCCTGTCCCTGCGACTTTAGGTTTCAAGAAATAATTCATTATGCTGTCGATTTCCCTTGAGGCCTGTGAAGACCATGTCATCCTCTCAGCAAAATCTATTAATCCGGTTTTCCCAATAGCATGATGATACTTTTTCACAGTTTTTTTTATAAATGTTTTTTTTGTCGAGCCCGTAATTTCCTTTCCAATTCCATTCCTCCCTTTTGCATAGTTTCTTCAGGTCTCTGATTTCTGGTGTAAACCAGGTGACATTTGACCTGGTATTCTGAGACTTCAGCATTTTCTTTGGAGCGTGAGTCTCCAAAGATGATTCAACCCAATCCTCAAATGCCTTATGAGGGGCATTAACGTCTCTATCTTGTGAGCACCCTAGTTCCTGGAGAGATTTTATCTATTGAGGGATGCCATTGCCTGATTACTTTACAGATACATATATAAAGAAATTCACTCACTCACTCACTCACTCACTCACTCACTCACTCACTCACTCACTCACTCACTCACTCACTCACTCCCTCCCTCACTCCCTCACTCACTCACTCACTCACTCACTCACTCACTCACTCACTCACTCACTCACTCACTCACTCACTCACTATTACAGCCACTCATGCACACACTTAGTCACCTATACAGCCACTCACTCACCAATACAACTACTCACACACCCACTCACTTCCCATATAGCCACTGACACAGCCACTCACTTATCCATCCAACCACTCACTCACACAGAACCACTCATATACACATTCACACATCCATACAACCACTCACCCCCACTCATTCACCCTTACAGACATTCACATAGGCATTAACTCTCCAATACAGACACTCATAACCACTGATATACCTATACACACACTCAAACAGCTACTCACTTACCCATACACCCAATTACATACCCACTCCCTCACACATACAGCCACTCTCACTGCCACTCAGGTACCCATACTGCCACTCAAACACCCACTCATACACCTCTGCAGTGACTTACACAGCCACTAACTCACTCATACATCACTCACACACCCACTCACTCTCTTGTACAGCCACTCATACAACCACTCACTCACCCATACAGCTACTCATATACACAGTAATGCATCTATACAGCCACTCACTCACCCATACAGTCACTCAGACATCCATTGACACACTGATAGACATTCAAAAAAGCACTCAGATGAGATGTGTTAGAAATAGTATGACTGATAACTAGCCCTTGAAATAATAGTAATTTAACTTACGCTGTAGATTAGTATATATCTTTAAGTGTCAGAAACATTTACGAAACACACTCAAGGAATGATGTCATCAGGGATATCATTTGAGATGTCATCAGTGATGTCATTAACCATTTCATGAGTGATGTAATAAATGAGGTCATAAGCAGTACATTGCTGGGCGTAAGTTATGGTTAGCTCAGGTAACTATAACTGCTGAATATCACTGGTTTTGTGTGAGCGAAATGTGAGCCTAATTATAACGTCACTGCAACCTTTGTTTCTTTTCAGTGAATTTCTAAGGTTTTAAAAAAATTCTGTTTCCTAACTATAATGACCCTGTAACCTTTGTCTTTTTAAGTGAATTTCTAAGGCTTTTCAAATACTATTTCCTAACTATAACGTCCCTGTAACCTTTGGTTTTCTAAGTGAATTTCTATGTTTCTTTTAACTATTAGTCTCTTTTGCAGAGTGGTGGAGAAAGGGAATGGGCCTTTGATCAGCTCTCAGGAATCCTGCTGTGTCGGACTAACTGGAGGCAACAGGAGGGCTTTTGTGCTCCTAAGAACCCTTGGCATGCAAGAGCACTTCATCTCCCAACTAGCAGTGTGCTAGGAGGCGTGTTTGCACAGTGTTGGAGAAAGGAGGGCTTGGCCTCCGAAGTCCTATCAGTAATCATGCTTTGTGGGACTTACTGGAGGTAACTGGAGGGTTTGTTGGCCCCCAAGGACTCTCTGGAGCCAAGGGGACTTCATCCCCAAACCAGCAGTGCGCCAGGAGGCGCATTTGCAGAGTGATGGAGAAAGGGGGCGTGGCCTCCGACAACCTCTCAACAATCCCGCTGTGTGGGACTTACTGGAGGTAACACGAAGGGTCGGTGGCCCCCAAGGACCCCAATGAGCCAAGGGGAGTTCATCTCCCAACTATTAGTGCACCAGAAGGCAAGTTTGCTGAGTGGTGGTAAAAGGATGAGGTGGCTCTTGCGACTTGCTGGACAGTTTTTTCTTTTTTTGTTTTATTTATTAAGAGAGGGAGCCAAATGGCCCCCATTCCCTGTGTCGTGTTTGGCCCTGGGGACCCCATACACCAGGGATAGGCCTTCTTTCAATGGGGAAAAGGGGCCGCATGGCCCCCCCTCTATGGGCCAATTTCAGCTCGGGGACCGATCCCCCAGGGCCCAGCCTCTCTTCTGGGTGCCCTGGTCCCACCCAGGGCACTCAGTTATGTTTGTTGGGGACCGCGGTGGGAGCCTCAAGGCCCTGGCAGCTTCCCTCCTCCTGTGGGAGCCTGCATTGCTTTTACAGACAGGGAGCTGCTAGCATGCAGCTCCCTCTATGTAAAAGCAATTTTGCTCCGCTTCTAGCAAGCGAGAATATTTTTTGTGCTCTCACTTGCTAGAAGCGGAGCACAGTTTGCTATGGCGGAAGTGGTAAAGCGCGCGCCAAGCCATAGCAAACAAGTAGTCTGACCTAAAGAGGTACGTTCCCTAGAGTTTGTGTGGGTCGGTTACTGGGGGGAGTTAGAGGAGTACAGACAAACGTTAGAGTGAAGCTCTCCCTTCCTTTCAGATTACCATCGGGGATTCGAGTAGAGGCCCATAATTGGCTTTTGAGTGGGAAACAGCGTTTACAACGCTGGTAATACCACGCGGGTAGGTTACAACGCGGACGTTACATCGTCCACGTTGTTACCACGCATGGCAATACATCGCAAGTCGTTTCTACGACTTGCGCTAGATGGCGCACAACACCAGGGAATATGTTGGATTTTAAATCCAACACATTCCCTGCTGTTGCGCTAACTGGAGTAGGAATAGTAATTTATACTATTCCTAAATCCAGCGCGCCACCTAGCGCAAGTCGTAGAAACGACTTGCGATGTAAATCCCTCCGTGGTAACAATGCAGACGATGTAACGTCCGCGTTGTAACCTACTGCGGGGTAATGGATGGCGTAGTAACGTCATACATCCCCTTTGAGTACCTTTACTTTGAATGTGATAGGATAAGCAACTTAGGTAAGTCCGCTTTGGATGAAGGGGACTCTGTCCTCGTTTTCAGAATACATTGAGAACTGACTTCACTTGGAAGTTCAGCGATAACGAATGCTTTATGCATTTCAGTTACACGCCCTGGATGGTTCCATAATTTGCTTAGCCGGGTCCTGATCCCATGGCATATGGATTTGTTGCCAATAAGTGACTGCCTCCCTTCAGCAAGCCTTATTCACGCTTTTATTTAGATCGAACGATTGCAAAACACATGAGAACTATGGTGGAGGTTGTTTCTGCTGACCGTTTGGCTCTGTTGCAGTTTTGACTCTTATAATATATGCGAACATATGTAACTTGGTATGTCTCACTTGGGTGTTTCCTCTCAATTACTCGATACCTTTTCATTTTCATTTATGATTCTTTCTGGGTGTTTTTATCTTAGTGACACTTTCGGTTGCGGTGGCTGGCATAGAGATTTAGATAGTTATTGCTCTGGATGGGTACTACATGTAAATTTTGTATATTTATATAGGTTGTTTCCCTCTCCCATGTCCTGAGGAGGCCAAGATGTGTATGAAGGCCGAAACGCGTCCGCGTCGACAGGTTTTGATAAGAGGAGTCTGACGATATCTGGATTAATCCCTGAATGATTTAATGCACATCTTTTGAATTTAGGTTCTGAAAAATTAGAACTGGGTGTGCAGATAAGACGTGTTCTGAGTGTATTTCCTTTATGTAATAGGTGAACACTTTTCTTTTCGACCGAGCTGGTAGAAGGAACCTATGAATTGTTGTGATTTTTGTATATAACTGTGTGTAGTTTGATGAAACAATTAAAAAAATTGTGATGAATTGAATTAAGATTACGGGGCCCGATTCACAGAACTAATTTAAGACAAAATCCTAAACTTACTTCTTTTGGTATTCACAGAAGTTAGTATTTTGTCTTAAGTTTGTCTTAAGATAAACTTAAGACAGACTTAAGACAGACTTAAGACAAACTTTAAACAGACTTAAGACAGACTTAAAACAGACTTTTGTCTTAAGTCTGTGAAGGACTGGGTTATTCTAAGACCCAGCGGTGCCAGGGAACAACACCTGAAACCTTCGTGGGTTACCTGTTCTGGCGTACGAAACACAGAGACACGGGACACTTCCAGCGACGTCAGAGATCAGCGTTTATTTACTGCAGGGATACAGAGGTCACAAGAAGTACACAACGTGTAGGTTCTCGGAGACTGCTTCGAATTGCAAAAGTGGATCGCTCTTTTTATACACGTTTTTCCCATAGATCAGTATGGTGAACAAAGATTACAACTCAGTTCCCACAATAAACTTCAAAGAGTAGCGTTCATGTTTCAGGAGGCCGGAACATAATTACAACAGTATTGCCAGTTCCCAACTGTAAAAACATATCTTCTCTGCAATAAAACACATTCCATCCTGACCGTAAACACATTAGGAGAAGGGACAAAAACAGATGCAAAGAAAGGACGAGGATGCACAACAGATTAGAGAAGAGTGTTAGGAGTAATAAAGGAAACTTGATAACGGGATCAGAGACCTCGTGTCTAATGTATGCATGACTGAAACAATAGACCGGCACGGCAAGATGAGCCTTGAGCGGGGCCATCTGCCTTCGCCGTGTCATTTCCCTCGTCATAAAAGTAACACTCAAAGGAACACGTGTCCCTCGTGTAGGCTTGGGAATCCCAGGGTCACGAAGCGGACAAAGTCCGTTCGCTGGCTACTTGAGGGCAAGAAACAAAATGGATGCCGTATCTAAAATGGAACCCGAGGGTTCTGATGGACAAACCCAAAAATAAGACGAACCATACGTGGTTGCATAACGAAACTGCGTACACCCACTATACTCGTCATTTGCGGTTCGTAGACACCAAACTCATCCATATTCGTCACCACTCAAAAGTGTCGTTCCGTCCCACACGGAACCTCAGACGCTCCTTTTGCCCTCATGTAGGCAAGCACTAGTCAAGATCGGAATCTATTTCAATATTCATCAGATCGTTCAGCTGCTGCTGGAACATCATTCTATTCATCAACGTCTCCTTGGTAACAGATGGCCGTCTTATACACGTTGTAGCACATAGGCCACATAAGGCAGGACCACACTGTACACAAAGACAACACGTGAACAGAAACGTTACAACAACCCCTACGATCATCAGAATCTTCCAACCCCAAGTTGACATCAGGCCCCAAAACCATCCTAGAAGCGTCCAATTACCTTCGTCCACGTGTATGGACTCGGAAATCTTGTGCAACTTCGAGATGGCTTGGTAGACAGTTGGAGCATTGTCAGGAATAAAAATGCAACAACTTGAATGGATAACTTTACACACACCACCTCTATCTGCAAGAACGACATCTAGAACCATACGGTTCTGCAACGTCATGAGTCTATCCGCCTGAAGTTCTGCTGTTAGATTACCAAGAGCACTCGCAGTTATGTTAGCAGTCGACTCAACTACACGGGTCAACTGTCTTAGGTTCCTACTATTAACCATAGGTCCCCAAAACGGCAAGAAACCCTTAAAGAAGTCTCCTGCTTCTTGACCGGCAGTATCCTCTTTGCTAATAACGCCTCTCACGACTCTAGTTTTGTGATAATCTGAGGCGACTGTAAAAGTTGGTGGTAAAAGATTCGCAATATAACAGGTACCCGAAAAATCACGGGGTAACCATGTATATGCGCGTTCATAACATACAAAATAAGTGCCCTTAGCGGTCAGAAAAACAGGGGAAGAGAGCATCGGTAGAACATACGTGTCAGTGCAAGCACTGTTCCCAAGTTGTGCTCTCGGATTTCGACCCAAACCTTTCAAGCAGAAATTACCGAGGTGTGGTACAATCCATATTGGGGACGAGCTCTTAAGCTGTCTATCACCCACTGACGTACTATACTCAGCCTCGCTCAGATCCTTATAAGCCTGCACCTCTTCATTTGGGATAAGCGATGCATCAAAAACATCTCTATCTAAATCCGCTATCGCTATCGCCAAAGGCTTATGATACGGCCCAGGACCAAAATTGACAGAACGGGGCTCCCGACTGGGGTAGGAATCTAGTGCACTACGAAACATAGTTTGGAATGCTCGAGCCGAACCCTGGGAGCTGTAAGGAAGGACCAAATATGGAATACCCCTATCCATGGTATGTGGCATTAACCCACATACCCAACAATTGGTAGTATTCATCACCAACTGATGCTGATGTAGCAGCTGAACGAAGGAGTTATTCATAAATTCCGCACGCCTAACCTGTTCATGTTGAGGCAAAGGATGGAAAGAATGTGGGGAAACAGTGGTGAGGGAGCTTAGTTTAGGAGAAAAGGTAGGTGAAACAGAAGGTAATAACAACTGTACTCCAAAATACACTCCACCCACCAATAACATAGATACGGTCAGGAACAGTAGGAACACCTGAAACAGAAAACATTTTGTTCGTACAACTCTCCTTAACTCTGATCTCTGCGCCGACATCCTTTCTACTTCCAACAGCTTAGAGAATGCCATCCTCTACAAACCGTCCGTGACGTACTTGACGCACTTCGTTCTGAGTAGCGATTATCAATCCCCAGGAGTTCCCAGGAATCGACAAAAGTAACCGACCTAGCGTCAGAAACCTGCTAAACAGAAAGGAGTACCCGCACGGCCCTACGGTAACCCGGATGGAGAGGTTTCCTCAAAACGTTCAGTTTTATTACAAATCTCTTAGCAGTGGAAAAGCACATAAGAACTCAAAAAGAAAGGATATAATTGTCCATAATGTTCATAGCATCAAAAAGCAAATATACAACTAATTTTTATTAGTCCTTGAACGAAGGAAGTATCGACTTCTTCCAGGTCGAGTTTGCTCTACAAACAATTGTTCAGCTGGCGCAACAGTGTTCGATGAAATGGACAACGAGTCAGACCTTGGGTTCTCTGCTACCGATGACTCCACATGTGGGTTTGGCAGTGACAAATCATTCCCCACAGGTTGAGCGTCGCTAAACGGCACAAAGTGCAAAGGAGTCTCAGTTTCCGTTGCCGAAATCCCAGTCCTCACCCAACCATCCGTTGGTAAGGGGATCGGTACCTTTTTCGTGTGGCTGGCGTGTACCCAATTCTTCCGGCCCTCCAGTCGAACCGCAGTCCTCGTTGTCAATAGGACTTGAAAGGGTCCTACAAATCTTGGCTCCAAGTTACGCTTCCGACCAAAATTTCGGGTAACAACCCAGTCGCCTGGCCGGAGCTGGTGTCCAGGACCCTCTGTCTGCGCCGGTAGAGCTTCAAAGACCTGTTGATGGATTAACCGTAGTTTAGTGGTCAAATCATGCAGGTAATCAATTAACATTGGATACTCAAGACTATCAAAAGCCCTTGGCCTCGGGACTCCCCAAATATTCGCAGGGCGGCCGAACACAATCTCATATGGGCTAAGCCCTACTCGAGAGTGTACGGTCGCTCTGGTCGATAGGAGAGCCAGAGGCAAGGCATCAGGCCATGATAGACCAGTCGTAGCTTGAATCTTGGCGAGTTTTAGTTTTAGGGTACCATTGTACCCTTCAACCAAACCCGCTGCCTGAGGATGATTAGCACTATGGAATTTTTGACGAATTCCAAGGCCCTTACACACACTCTGCATTACACTTCCCACAAACTCGCTTCCATTATCCGACCACACGATCCGTGGCATTCCATACCGAGGAAAGTATTCCTTCAGCAGGATTTTTGCTGTGGACAGGGCAGTGTTATCCTTAAGAGGATAGGCCTCAATCCATCTGGAGAACGCACAAACCACAACCAAAACATACTTCAGGTTATTGCATCTCTCCATATGGATAAAGTCCAGCTGGATAACCTCAAAGGGACAAACAGGAGGAGCAAAATGACCAGGTGGAGTGGGGGTGCCCTTGCCAGGATTGTGCATCAAACACACCATACAATTCCTAACAACTCTCTCGGCACATTTAGCAATACCCTCATTCCTCCATACAGGGGACAAGAACCTACATATTCCTTTCGCACTAATATGTGACAACCCATGAGCCATCGTCACAACAGCTAATACATACGCATCTGGTAACATCCACCTCTGACATTCCGTCAGGTCAACCCAACATCCATGCATGTCCAACTTTCCCGTACCTTCTTTCCACTTAGTCTTTTCAGCTTTAGTAGCCTCATTCTGAATTGCTTTCACACTCTCAATAGTATTTTCACACATACCAGTCTCCGTCGGCCACCTCACTGAACTCGTGACATAAATTCGGGTCGCAAGATCCTTAGCCGTTTCCTTAGCAATCTCATCCGCAAACGCATTACCACGACCAACATCATCCGTCACTTTCCGATGTGCACTACATTTAACAATCGCCACTTGTTTAGGCAATGTAAGTGCATCCAAAAGGTCATTCACGAGCTGCCCATGCTGAATCTTCGTACCATGTGATGTCATAAATCCTCTTTCTCTCCACAGTCTTCCAAAGTTATGCGCAACACCGAATGCATACTGACTGTCGGTAAACACATTCACTCGCTTACCTTTAGACAAAACACACGCTCTTGTCAATGCAATCAACTCTGCTGCTTGTGCTGAATTCTGATTCAATCTCGCAGTTTCCACAACAGTGCTCAACGTCACTACAGCATATGCAGTCGTCACATCGCCATTCGGTAACTTAAAGCACGAGCCATCCACATACAAAGTACCATCGGGATCTGTCAAGGGAGTGTTTTTCAGGTCCACACAACCCTTTGTTTCTTCCTCAGTTCGTAAATAACAATCATGTGGCGGCACATCATCTGATTCCATATTAATCGGCAACAATGTCGCCGGATTCAGTACATTACAACGTTTGATATGTATGTGACTTGCCAAAAGGGTCAGCTCGTACCCAGACAACCTTGCACTCGTCAGATGCTGAGTCTTTGTCCGATTCAAGAGAGTATCAACTGCATGCGGAACCATCACCATGAGCATATTATCCATAACAAGACCTGCGGACTGCCGAATAGACACCACTGCTGCCGCTGTCGCCCTCAAGCAACTTGGCAACGCTCTAGCTACCGGGTCTAAGGTCGAGGACAAATATGCACACGGGCGCTGCTTGCCACCAAATTGTTGCGTTAAAACACTCAACGCACAACCTTCCCTCTCGTGAACGTATAATGTGAATGGCTTGCTGTAATCAGGAGTACCTAACACGGGAGCCGAACACAATGCATCACGTAGTTCAGAAAAACTTTTCTGACATTCCTCCGTCCATGGCAAAGGAGTCGAAACATCCTTGCACGTGAGAGCTATCAATGGCTTCGCTAACAGTGAAAAATTCGGAATCCACTGTCTGCAGTATGACGTAATACCTAAAAAGGCACGCACATCTCTCTGGGTCGTCGGCACAGTCATTCGAGCAATTGCTGCGATTCTTTCAGGGGTCAACCTTCTTCCCGCCTTTGACAATAAGTGACCTAAGTAGGTAACTTCTTGACAACAATATTGTAATTTAGAAGGTGACACTTTGTGGTGTAAGTCACAGAGATGCTGTAACAGTGACACAGTAGCAGTCTTGCAAACTTGTTCAGTGTCTGCAGCTACCAACAGATCGTCGACGTACTGAATCAAAGCCGCACCAGTCGGCAGCACAAATGCATCTAGTTGACTCTTAAGTGCTTGGCTGTAGATCGATGGGCTCTCACAGTAGCCTTGAGGTGCGCGTTTGAACCGGAAACTGCGACCGCCTAATGAAAACCCGAACAAATCACGACTTTCCTCAGCAATCGGAATGCTAAAGAACGCATTCTTCAGATCGATTACCGAGAACCATGATGCAGAGGCTGGAATCAGAGTCAGTAAGGCTGTAATGTCTGGAACCACAGGAAACTGCGGAACAACAATTTTATTCACTTCCCGTAAGTCAATAACTAGACGGTACACGGGAGGCTTGGACGGATCAGTTCGTTTCAGAATAGGCAACACGGGACTATTACACACGTTACCTCGTGTCTCCTCGATAACATCTTTATCGATCACATCATAAATGATCGCTAATAGTGCCCGTTCACCATCAAGGGAAATACGATACTGGGGTATGCGTGGTAAGCGCGCATCAACTTTCAATTGAACAACATACGGTGGTATATCCAGCAGGCCCACATCATTGGGACCTGTCGCCCACAAAGAAACCGGAAGAGAACTCAATTCCGCTGGGAGCTTATCGATCGATAGATACATAGGGGAAATCACATTCTCACCCAATGTAAGCTCCACGCCCATAGGAGAGCAGTACAAAGTCGCATGTAACCTCTTCAACAAATCCAAACCCAAAAGATTCTCACCACAACCAGTAGTCAAAATCAAAGGAGCTTCTAACTCATGAGACCCAATCGTAAGGGGCAAGGGACTAGAAACTGGATTGCGAACGGGGGCGCCAGAGAATCCAACGGAAACATTCGTTAAGCCAGACAAAGGCGCGCCAGGGAGTTTCGAATGCATAATGGAACTTTTTGCTGCACCAGTGTCCAGCAGAAAAGGCTCAACGACGCCCAATGTGGCTACTGCAACATAAGGCCCTCTCTGATCAACCGGAACTGATACTTCTCCCTTCCTTTGTCTATGGCTGTCCTAGTAGATACCGTCCATATCAACATCACGCTCGACGTAACAGTCATCCACATGATACTGTGCAGATCTACCGGACGATGGTTCGCGTCGATCGAAACAATTCTGCAAGTCTGAGGAAGTGGCAAAACGCTCGGCCTGATTCTGAGTAACTCCACGACCTCTACCACGTGAAGCTTGTTGAGGACCACCACGACCTCCTCGAGCCGACACACCATTGTTCCTATCACGAAGAACCGGACAATTAAACTTTAAATGGCCCTCCCCTCGACAATATGCACATTGATTATATCCCAAGACAAAACGAGGTGCGGGAGAGTCATTTCGTGTCTGCGATCTGGAAAACTGTGATTGCGATCGATTTGGCTGCTGCGAATCACTGAAATTCGAGCGCGGAGGATACGCTTGTTGCAATAAGACCTTAGTTTTAAGATCCTTCGTTTTCTTATCTGCACGCTCACTTTCCTCCTTTTCCCTATTTTCGTAATATTGGGCCGTAGCCAATATTTGAGCAGTGGTAGAAACAGCCCACGAACTCTCAGAATTTTTCAACTTATTGCTAAGTTCGGGCAACAGGTTCGATACAAACTTATCAACAAACAGCCGCTGACCACCCTCTGAACCCATGTCCTGGCCACTATGATCAACAAACGCTTCCTCGAATCTCGTAAAGAAATCGGAAACGCTTTCATCCCTCTTTTGCTTACACGCGGACAACTTGTCCCAATTGACGCGCATCGCTGGCATAAGCGTTTTCATAAGGGTAATTATCCTCTGGGGCAAATCCACAATAAGCTGTTCAGGCTTAGCCCCACCAACTTGCTGAGCGTCTGCCGCCGTAAGGGCAGCCCAGTCACCGCCTAACTCGGCCGCGTGATTCTCGTGACGAATTTTCGCCCAAATCGGCTGAGGCACTACATTGCCAAACAACATATCAATATCAGCAAGGTTCATAACAGTAGCATCCACCAATTGGGACAGCTCCTTATAATAACCTGAAGGATTTTTACGGGGATCAGGCAAAGTTTGCTTCACCTGTAAGACTTCCGATCGTTTCCAAGGGAGGTGTATCCACACTCTCTGAAAATGGCCTGGGACAGCAGGGTTAGCATTAGGATTACCTGGCATCCATACTGGGGGAACTTCCCGCATAGGATATTGACCAGGTTTTGCCATCCACTCTGCAGTCTCTTCCTTAAACAATGCTCGAGGTTGCACTGTGCATCGAAATGATAACAAGCGTTCTAGAGCTTCTCGAACCCTGTCACCTACGATCACACCGGTTGTGAACTGATGCTGGAGCTCAGAAACCTCAGACGGTACGTTATCAACCACATCATGATCCCACTCCTCCTTCAATGATTTACACAATTCCTCAAACACGAATCGTTGAGTGGGCGCATTAAACTGAGAAAACGTTTCAAATACTACACGTGAAGTGTATTTAACAGGATTACGAATCCATTTACGTGCCATTTTCACCAGCGATTCACGTTCCCTACCATCAGGAAGCTGGCTGCGCCTCTGAGCGACATCTGAAAGAGTCGAGCCGAGTATTGGCCCAAAAAGCGGAGAATAAAGAGTAGCAACAGCAGTCAGGAGACGGCTACGAACAGAAGGAGAAGAGGAGGAAGATGCAGGCGCAGCAACAGTAGGGGTAGAGGCAGTAGAGGTAGACGCGGCACCAGGAGTAGCGGGAACAACAGACTGAGGAGGGACTTGGAAAGGCGCAGTAGGAAGAGAAACCGGTAAAAGAGGATGAACGATCTGCGGCACAAGGGGATTCGGGAGAGCAGGAGGAACGGCGGGCTGACCAGCAGCCGCCAAAACAGCAGGTTGAGGAAGAGGTAGAATCACAGGACCCACAGCATTGGGAGCATAGGGAGGTGGTGATTTCAACAGATAAGACAATAGCGAATCTTCTATCGCTTCTTCTCCCGTCTTATCGACATTAGACGGTAGCACCGGATAACATTTGTCCACCGCCATATGATGAAGTCGAGCACTAACTTCCTGCTCTTTCTCATCTTTGTCTCGCTGATACTGTTCTGCATTTCGCATCACCGTAATAACGCCTTCTCTTTTATTTTTCTTACTCTGTTTGATTTCTTTCTGCTTGGCCTCTTTCCGCCATAACCGGAAGGAATCAAACATGGCCGGCCTAGCCTTCTTTTTGAACAGTCTAGCTTCCAAATTGTCTAAAACGGCAGTTTCGAAACTACCATGAGATGGCCAACTAAGAACACCATCATTTTTAGTGTAGCGGACCCAATATTCATTATACACGATAGGACCCACGCCATGGCGACTATAGAGCTCGTAAATAGGAGTTCCAACCGGAGGTATCGGACATGAATCCTCCAGCCGGGAATCCATTCTGCAACATTTAAGAAACCCAAACAAAGTACTACGGCCAGGCATCGTGCACACTAACCGAGTTTACAAACTTCAAGGGCTATCGAATTTATGATATCCTCGCAAAAAAATGCAAGACCCTCGGTTTTTGGCAATTGCAATCGTCAAATAAAACCCAACAACTAAGAACCACAAATGCTATGGTACCATGCACACAACAAAGGAACACCGGGAGCGACCCACAAATACTTAACTGAGAGAACAATGGCGTCACCAGGAAGGCCCGTCTATCGTCTCGCCGTACAAAGGACTACGCCAGGCGCCAAAACAGGTCGACAGTCAGGGCATCAGTCCGTCGCAGCCGTCAGGAGGCGGGGATCTTCGCGGGAAAAGACGTCGGGCCACTTATTTCGACAACTGGATCGATGAAGCGGGGTGCACCTTCCCTCGGAGATTTCACACGAAGTTCCTCACGATCGTCGGGCTTTGGACCGGTACCGTTGATGTCGCCCCACGTTGGGTGCCAACTGAAGGACTGGGTTATTCTAAGACCCAGCGGTGCCAGGGAACAACACCTGAAACCTTCGTGGGTTACCTGTTCTGGCGTACGAAACACAGAAACACGGGACACTTCCAGCGACGTCAGAGATCAGCGTTTATTTACTGCAGGGATACAGAGGTCACAAGAAGTACACAACGTGTAGGTTCTCGGAGACTGCTTCGAATTGCAAAAGTGGATCGCTCTTTTTATACACGTTTTTCCCATAGAACAGTATGGTGAACAAAGATTACAACTCAGTTCCCACAATAAACTTCAAAGAGTAGCGTTCATGTTTCAGGAGGCCGGAACATAATTACAACAGTATTGCCAGTTCCCAACTGTAAAAACATATCTTCTCTGCAATAAAACACATTCCATCCTGACCGTAAACACATTAGGAGAAGGGACAAAAACAGATGCAAAGAAAGGACGAGGATGCACAACAGATTAGAGAAGAGTGTTAGGAGTAATAAAGGAAACTTGATAACGGGATCAGAGACCTCGTGTCTAATGTATGCATGACTGAAACAATAGACCGGCACGGCAAGATGAGCCTTGAGCGGGGCCATCTGCCTTCGCCGTGTCATTTCCCTCGTCATAAAAGTCACACTCAAAGGAACACGTGTCCCTCGTGTAGGCTTGGGAATCCCAGGGTCACGAAGCGGACAAAGTCCGTTCGCTGGCTACTTGAGGGCAAGAAACAAAATGGATGCCGTATCTAAAATGGAACCCGAGGGTTCTGATGGACAAACCCAAAAATAAGACGAACCATACGTGGTTGCATAGCGAAACTGCGTACACCCACTATACTCGTCATTTGCGGTTCGTAGACACCAAACTCATCCATATTCGTCACCACTCAAAAGTGTCGTTCCGTCCCACACGGAACCTCATCTGTCTTAAGTCTGTCTTTAGTCTGTCTTAAGTCTGTCTTAAGTCTGTCTTTAGTCTGCCTTAAGTTTGTCTTAAGACAAACTTAAGACAAAATCCTAACTTCTGTGAATACCAAAAGTGGTAAGTTCAGGATTTCGTCTTAAGTTAGTTCTGTGAATCGGCCCCACGATAATTAAATTATGTAATCTTGTGTCCTTGGTATGTGATTGTTTTTGTTGAAAAAAGGGACATGAACTAATGACAGGACTTTGTAATGTTAATAAGGGAATACGCAGTCCGCTATGTAAATAGAGAGTCCTCCATATATATCTTTACCTCCTTGCCACCTTTTCTTCTTTATCGTCACATTGTTCTTTACCCAGGTATAGGAGGGTAATTTGGGTAAACCCCTATCTTTTGTATAAAGCCATTGCAAACAGCTATGTCCCATGGGTGGGCACCCCAGGACATAGCAGGAGCCGGCCCTAGGGGATGATGGTCCCCAGGGCCATCTATGGTTTCAGAAAGGGGGACCCATGGCCCCCCTCCTTTCTTCAATTTGGCCCCGAGGAGATGGTGGTCTCCAAGGCTGCGGGGGGAGGGCACGCTCCCCCGCATTCCATTTTTACAAAAGCCCTAAGTAGGTGGTGGTCCCTGGGGCTGCGGGGAGGTCACTGTGACCCACCATTAATTACAATGGAAGCTACAGGGAGGTGGGGCCCCCAGGGCTGTGGGGGGTCCGCGTGGCCCCCCTGCACTGCTTAAACATAAAGTCTTGGGGATGTGGTGGTCCCCAGGGCTGGGGAGGTCCATGAGGCCCCCAATTTATATATCAAAAAGCCCCAGGGAGGTGGTGCTCCCTTTGGCAGCAGGGGTGGCCATACGGTCCTCTCCCGCATTTGTTTCAAAACAAGCGCATTGGAGGTGGTGGTCCCGGGGCATCAATAAGCCCCAGGAGGGGGGCCTCTGCATGCCCACTCCTTTGTTTAAGTACCTCTGGGACCTGGCCCACCAAGGGGCCAATTAATAACAAAGCGCCATTATTTTTTTCCCAGCAGAATACGTGGATTCAGCGCGACTCCCACCAAAATGTTTTTTAAAAAGCTGTTTGGGCCCTGCGGGGTCCTTGTGGCACCCCTCCAAGAGGCTTGGGGGTCAGAGTGTTCCTACCCTGCCCCCTTTTCTTTTTCTTAATGTTTTTTTCTGTGACTTGGTTCAGGCATAGCCACAAGATGGCTACCAAAACATCCTGGTTTGAAGTGTTAGCACCCAATCAGATCTCAGTACAAGATCATGAGGGGTCACAGAACCTCCACATCCATAAATACACAACTGGAACATACTTTAAATAACTCCACAACTACTAAACTGGTTTACATCAAATCACAAAAAGGCACTTCCCTGAACCAACATCTACCTTCCTGCCTAATTTGGTGTAAGTCCGTTCAGCAATTGGTCATAGCAGTGCCTAAAGTTCCAATGGAAATTAACATGAGGCAAATGCGTTTTGGGATGTGCCCTTTTTCTCTGCCCCCTCTTGATGGATCACTCAGAAACATTCAAGATAGCAGCTGACTTGAGCGTCAAACTAGTTTTGAAAATTTCACGAGGATTCGTCAAACGACGCCAAAGTTATTGGCAAAACAAAAACCCTCTTCCTATGGAAACTACAGCCTAACTAAAACAATATATATATATGTATATATATATATATACATATATATACATATATATCAGATATCAAGCTCAGATTTCCCTCGCACAGCAAAGGAATAGACCGCACTTGAGATGGAAGTGCATTATACGGTGTTTATTGCCGTACATAAACAAGCAGGACACGTTTCGGCTTCCCGCCTTTTTCATACTGTTAAACGCACACAAACAATGATCGCCATATTTAACCTTACAATATGAGAATGTTTCTGGGGGAAAATTGCATCATTTCCGGCTTTCAGGTAAACACAAAAAATGCACTTTTACAAGCAAATAATTCATTGATTCTTGGCGGCCATCTTAAGCTAGTATTCAATGTGTATGCACCACTAGTGTCATGGATTTGCAACAATCTTAAATAAAAGTGGGACAAACAGATTTAGCCCTGAATGGGCAATGTGTACAGAAGTACTTCGTGCACAAATATTTACAGTGATTCAGAAATACTGCTTTTCTTCAACTTTGCTGCTTCTATCAAAAAATTGAGTGATGCTATTCACACTGTGATAATAAAGTTCAACTAAAGGAATTTCATATTTCAGTTATATCTCAACAAATTATCAGAAAAAATAAATTGTAGCGCATTAGTCATCTGTCACGCATTGATTCTGTATAACATTTATCATGATACAATAGTATCTAATGTATTCAACCTCTGCATAAATTAAAGGGACAAATCCTTTGAGGAGGGAAAAAAAAAAATTAAATGATCTAAGCCTAATTTAAACAATCAGAATTTGCAACATAATCCTGAAAAGTGTCTTGAATCGTTAATTTCATAATATTGATATTGCATTCATAACGAGAAATGAATAAGTTAAATCAATTACGTCCTGGATGGACTGGATTTGGGTGGTGCCGGGTAAGTAATACTCCTATATGCGGATCTACAGAAATAGCAGAAGTTGGTGGGGCAAATAGATTGGAATTGCAGGTTATCGAGATAAAAGAGTTAGCCCAAATGAATTGCTAATTCCTCTTCTATATTAATACCTGATGGATTCTTAGTTTGTAGTTTGATTATATATCTAGATTCCTATCTACGTAGGTGAATCTTTCTATCTCCCCCATGCTCTTTAACTGGGATATGATCCAGACAGAAGAATCTGAGCAGATTTCAATTACTCTGATGTAGGTTAGCAAAATGCCTCGCAACCGGGTAAGTTGAGTCCTTATGTTCGATTGCCCTCGCATGTTCAAGTATTCTGCGTTTTGTGGGGGGCATTGTGCTGCCAATATACTGTAAATTACAGGGGAACACTAAACAATATACACAGTATGACGTTGTACATGTTAGGAATTTGGTGATTCTCTTTCGGTCAGACATTCCTGGTATCTGATATGTCAACACTTTGGTACTGTTTTTACAGGCTTTACACCTATTCCATGGAAAAAACACAGTTAAGTTACCTAGCCTGGGATTGCGTGGTATTGATTCATAGTGGCTTTGGACTAAGAGGTCTTTCAGTGAACGACTTTGTTTATATGTTGTGCTGGGATAATCTGTTATGTCATTTCCTATGACAGTATCAGATTTCACAATGTGCCAATTGCGTGATAAAATATGTTGCAGTCTTTCTGAGTCCCTAGTGTAAGTAGTTATAAAACGAAAGGTATTCTTTTCTCCTTCAGTGGGTTTTACTTTATCTTTTAGAAGACATGATATGGGGATCTTAATGACCTTTTCAAGATTCTTCTGTAAAAGTTGACTTGTATATCTTCTTACTTTAAACCTTTCGATTGACTCATGGGCTGCTGTTAAGAAATCTTCATCTCTTGAGCAGTTTCTCTTAAGTCATAGTAATTCCCCATACGGGATACTATTTTTAAAAGACTTAGGATGACTGCTATTGGCTTCTAAGATAGAGTTCCAGGCTGTGGTCTTGCGAAATAAGGAAGTGCAGATTCTTCCTTCACTTATGAAGACTTTCAGATCTAAAACGTTTACCTCTTTGTCACTTATATGGCCACTGAATTGCAAATTCACTGTGTTAGAGTTTAGGTGTGCAATATAAGATTCGGCATCACTTTTAGTCCCTTTCCAGAAAATAAAAAGGTCATTGATATATCGTTACCATCCAATAAACAAAGTGACCCACTGGTTATTCTCATCGGCCCAGGCCACCTGCTTCGCCCCCAGCTATGCAAACTTGTTCTCATGGGAGAGGCAGGTGGCCATTGCTGTGCCTTTAATTTGTCTATAATATTGTTTTTGGAAGAGGAAAATAGTGTTGGTAAGGCAGAAACTCAAAAATTCAACAAGCATGATGTTATGTTGCAGAAATTTCAAAGAACGACCCTTAAAGAAATATTTCACTGCATTAATGCCATTCTGATGCGGAATACAAGTATAGAGACCTGTGACATCTAGGAAAATCATGAGCATATCAGATTCCCAATTAATATGTGAGATTGTCCTTAAAGAGTCTGTGGTATCGCAGATGTATGATGGTAGTGTTTTGTATATATATACAAAAATGTATATTTTTTAAAAATATATATATATATTTTTTTTTAACCACTGAGGTGCCGATTCCGATCCGGCTCGGAAAGCACTCCGACCGAGCCGGATCCGGAGTGTTTTCCGACCGAGCCGGAGTCCTGCAGTCCGACCGAGGGAGTACGATGCGGCCGTATGCTGCCGGACTCGGTTCGGTCGTACTCCCATAGAGGTCAATGGGAGCCGGTCGTACGACGCGTACATGGGCTTCCATTAAATGAATGGGTACGTCTCACGCAAGGGCGCCCCCTACAGTGGGTACGCGTCAGCGCTGTCCGCACCGTACATGCCTGTGTTGGGGGGACCCTTGGGTCTCTCCCTGTGTCCGAGTCGTAGGGCTGCGGGTGACAGAGTGTCCGACGCGGACACCCAAAGGCAACAACCCGGCTCCGGGCTCGCACAGGCTGTCCGACGCGTGCATCGTACTGGCTCATTCATAAATCGCAACCATTGCACGCCATGGTTAGCTTACGACTGAGACGTACGGAGCGGTTCGGACCCAGAAATGACTCGGTCGGTGAATTTCACGGTGCTCGCATCGTACTTGCTCGCTTGTACAGCTGTACTATGTCAGGTGTGAAAACACGCGTACGGCTCGTAGTTTTTCTGGCCAGATCACGTTCGTTGCTCTTCCGACCTGGATCGCAATCGGCCCCTGAGTAATTATAGTTTGGACTACATTTCCATAGGAAACAATTTCTTTTTGGTGTTCTAATAACGTTGGCGTGTTTGACAAATCTTCACTAAACTTTCTGAAAAACCAGTCTCATCCGGAAGAAAGGGGCCCCAAAAAGCATTTTGACCATGCAGTTTTCTATGGGAAAATTGAACAGTGTTACAGAAAAAGTAGCTGAAAACAATGACACCAAATTTAGCTGAAAGCTTGATCGTAGTCCAGAAAGTATGCTTTTTGTGATTTAATTTAAATCTCTTTAATAGTTTTTGAGAAATTAAGGTGGAAAATGTATGTACATATCATGCCATGGAGGATCCATGGAGCTGACAGATCTAAAGATAAGATCTGATTGGTTTTCACCAAATCAGCAACGCTATTGTATCAGTCATTTTACGACTCGGGACTCAGTTACATGTTCTGGGAAAGGAGTAAAAAAACATAAAGGGGTGCAGGGTAGCCCTACCCTTCTCCCTGGGCCTGGTATCGGCCCCAGAAGGATCCCCCTCCCTTGGGGCCGAAAGCATAATTTTTGTAACAGCATCGTGGATCCCAAGGCGGCCCAGGGCCTGGGTGGTCAGTGCAATGTAAGAGTTTCTGTGGGTTTCCTGGTCCCACCCAAGGAACCCACAACAATGCAGACCTTGGAGCCTTGGGGATAGCGTCTGGGCTCCGCGGGGAGCGCCATTGTCTACACATCCCCTCCCGGCTTCCCTGCCTGCACCTATCGCAGTGCAACTGAATCCACCTACATCTGTTTACTCCTGCCAACGTGTTCCCTGATAAGAATGGCGCAGGCAGGGAGTTGATGTTCTCCCTGTCCATGCTCTTGCATGCAGGGAGTTGTTGCAGTATCCTGGGGGATGGGGTCCCCTGGACACTGCTACTATCGGGTCCCTGGGGCCCTTCAGAGGCTCCCCGAGGAGGGATGTAAGCCCCTTCCCAAACAATAAACATCAGGCCTGGGGTATGGGGTTTCTGGGGCCTTTAGAAGTCTCATGGAGGGTGGTTCACGCCCCTCCCCCCTAAAAAGTGATCAGCCCAGGGCTGGGGCCTTCAGGGGTCTTAAGTGGATGAGAAAGGGAGACTGCATGCCCCTCTCCCCAAATGAAAAAAATCAGTGAAAGTTAAATGAGCAGAGGAGCTGCTCATTTCACATTCATTGCTGCAGCTGGGGAGTGCCCCATAATGCCCTGCAATGGCTTTAAAATATATATTTGATGCTGGTAGTGCCCCTAGAAAGGACAGAGGCACCACCAAGTTTTCTTGTATGTTGTTGGGGGCTGCAGGGAGTGCAGTGCCCCCCAGCAACATTTAAAAAAACCCAGTAAGCTATTCTGGGCCTTTAAAATCCATGATCGCACGAGACCTTACCATATTTTTTCAAGCACTCTGAGCTGGAGCTGTATGCTCTTCAGCTGGAGTGCAGGGGCGCCTTGCGGTTGGTTCTATGGTTTTATTTTGTAGCCTGTAATTGTTTTTTTTTTAAACTCAAAGACATCTTGATTGTTTTTTTAAAGGATTTATTCATGTTTTATGACAATTACATTGCAGTGTCTAAATCTCTCAAATATACATTTGATTCTAGTTTTTGGTGACTTTTTGGCAAAGAAAATAGGTCTGCTTTACATATGTTGATGTGCTGATCCCGTGATAAAAGCCAATAGGCCTAATTTTTATATTTTGTTGTTCTGACCGTTTGACTATGACAGTAGGTCTGCCTTACTTAAAACGACAATCTTTATATTGTTACATTCCAAAGTTAACAGTGCGCACTGGTGTAGGATTGGGGGCAGGGTATGGTTCTCTTTTAGAGAATCAGCTCTTCTATAGGTGATTGTGGAACTGTTCCCCAGTTGTTTCGAAAATGTGGTTTTCATTTGTAAGATATGCCAATGTTTTTGCAGAAATGTTGTGATTTTTCCAGATTTAACCGAAAACTTTATTATCTGTAATTTGTCTGACTCTCCTTTTGAGTCTCTAGTCTACTCATTTCTAGCTTTGCCGCTTGTTTTGTTTAACCCTCTTTGTATTATTTTCTTCAGATATTTTCTCTGTCAAATCTGCACATAGTTTCTTCCCCAGGAAGAACTATTCTTCATGGGTACAGGTCTTCTGATTCTTAGAAACTCCCCAAATTGGGTGCTCCATTTTGGGTTTATCACATGGAAGCTTTCTGCATGTAATATTGTATTAATCGCTGTGGCTTTGCATTGCAATGTCATTTGTATCATGTTGTCATCTATGAATATTTCTGAGTCCAGAAATATTATCCTTGTTTCACTGATGTCATACATGAACATAATATTTGCAGCATTATGGTTGATGATTTGATAATATGCTTGAAATTCTTCTGTTGTTCCATACCAAATCATCAACATGATAATGTGGTTTAAATACTTGTCCTTGTCTGCTGTCCTTGCCACCTGTTGTTCGCACCAACACATTGTTTTGTTGTCGTAACTGGTAGAAAATTATAATCCGTTAGCAGTGTACCTTTTTTGCTTAAAATTTTTTTTGTTACATAGAAGCATGTTATAGAGGCACAATTAAATAATCTCAATTAGCATCACATTGTTTCTATGTAACTGGATATTTCTTTTATCTAAGAAATACTTGCAGGCTTGTATCCCTACTTCATGATCAATGCTTGTGTCCAATGTGATTACATCCTTTGTAACACATTTGTAACTTTTTTGCCAAGGTATATTTAATAGGTGCTGCAGTAAGTCGGCTTTATCTTTTAAATAAGAACTCCAGACTCATACTAGTTGTGCTAGAAAGTGATCAATGTAAATGGGTGTTTAGACAAAATATTGAATAAAAAATATTGTAATACAAAACTATTGTCTAGAATATTGAGATGTCGAAAGTATTGTCGATAGGAATATCTAAGGTAATAATATTGTTTTAAGTGTTATTTTTAACATTGTTTCAAAAATATAAATTTAGAAAATATCGCTATATGTAATTTATTATAATTTGTTTGACTTTATATGTTTATGATTTATTTATTTTGTTTTTAGTCAGATAATGTATTAATTTTGAAACTGTTGAAATTTGTGTTTTTAGTTGTAATAACGTAAAAGATAATGGATTTATAAATCTTTTGGAGCAAGATATTGGGTTTTTAGGGGTTAAGAAAGGGAGACATTTAAAAAGTGGATATTTTAATGTATATTTAATATTATTTTAATGATAGGCAAATTAATATTGTAAAATGTCTTAATTAATTTTGTTACATTAATCATTTTCATAATAATGATTTAGAATGAATACAAATATAAATTCACTATAATAACCTATACAAATTACTATTTTATTGTAAATATATTTAAAATATTGAATTTAAAAATGTTTTAAAATAATTAGAAATACAAAAATTACATTTCATAAAGTAAAATCATTGTAAATATTTTTAAATAAAACATTTACATTTTATAATTTTATAATTTTTGTGATAAAAAATCATAATTAAAATATTTAAAATTTTTATGTAGAAAACTGTCAGTCTAAAAAATAGTTTTAATTTTTATTTTAGCAGTTTGTTATATATATTTTTATTTTACTATTTATAATGATCAATTATGACTTTTCATGTATCAAAGTTTAGGAATGGCAGTAAATATTTAAAATAATATATTAATTATTAAGTGTGACAAAATATTATTTTATATGTTAATGTTTAAACATGAATATCGAGGCTTGGAATTGTGGTTAACCTTTTTTTAAAGTACATTTTATGGATGAAAAATGATGTGTGGGTATGGTGAGTATTTAGTAATGATTGTGGATATAACATTTTTAGTCTGTAGCACCATACATGAAATGCTTTCGATTGTTTAGATTTTCAGTGCTTTAGTGTTAACAACCTTCCCCAGATTAGTATAGATTTGAGAGGGATTAGTAATTGTCACCCCTTTAATGTCCAACACCTTCTATAAATTGGTATAGATTGGAGGGAGAATAGTAAATGTCACCCTTCTAGTGTACATACCTTCCCCAACTTGGTATAGATTAGAGTGGGAATAATAAATGTCACCCCTTTGGTGTCCAACTCCTTCTCTAAATTGGTATGGATTGGAGTGGGATTGGTAAATGCCACACTTTTAGTGTCCAACACTTTCCCTAACTTGGTATAGATTGGAGTGGAAATAATAGATGTCACCCTTTTAGTGCCTAACATCTTACCCAACTTGATATAGATTGGAGTGGGTATAGTAAATGCCACCCCTTTAGTGTCCAATACCTTCCCCAAATGGGTATAAATTGGAGAGAGAATAGTAAATGTCATCCTTGGAGTGTCCAACACCTTCCCCAACTTGGTATAGTTTGGAGTGGGAATAGTAAATATCACTCCTTTAGTGTTCCACACCTTCCCAGAACTGGTATAGATTGGAGTGGGAATAGTAAATGTAAGCCCAGTATTGTCAAACACCTTCCCCAACTTGGTATAGATTGGAGTGGGTATGGGGAATGTCACTGCTTTGGTGTCCAACACTTTCCCTAAATGGATATAGATGGGAATGGGAATAGTAAATATCACCCTTTTAGTGTCCAACACCTTCCCAACCTTGGAGGGGGAACAGTAAATGTCATCCCTTTAATGTCCAGCATCTTCACCAAGTAGGTATAGTGTGGAGTGGGAAAACTAAATGTCACCCTTATAGTGTTCCACACCTTCCACAAATGGGTATAGATTGGAGTGGGTATAGTAAAGATCACCCATTTAGGTGCCGATTCCGATCCTGTAAAACCCAGGTACGAACCGTCATACGGAGCGTATTCTCCGTCCGACTCGTACCTGGGAAAACCACCTTACAAACCCGCAAGTACGATTCGTACAGAAATACCATTTCCGTACAAATCGAAAAAAACATCGACCGGCTAAAATATACCCACAATTCCGATCCGGGACACCGCGTTCGTGACGTCCGGACGGAGTCAGGCAGCGTTTTACGAACCAGCAAGTACGATTCGTGCCTACGTCACTCCGCACGGATAATATTTTACGGCAGCCAAAAACTGCCGGGAAATTGAGGAGGACGCAAGGAAGGAGCACCTGTACGTGACGGACAGCCATGGACCCCATCCTACGTGTCATCCCGGCCCTCATAGCCTACGACCTGGTGCACAGGAACCGACGCAGACACCGCAGAAGGTCAGAACAACACCCAGGGGCAAAGGTGGGGGGCAGGGGCAGGAAATATAACTCCCACCCAAGGCAAAATGTATACATGCCCTGTACATACCTTACCTCCAGGGTCTGGTCACTTCAGGGGGAGGGAGTGTCCACCAAGGCCTGCGTCCCGCCACAACGGAAGTGGACGTGGACGCGTCCCGTCACCACAACAATTGTGGTATGCACCGTACCCACGCCTCAAGAGCGTGGGTACGGGTCGTACCACGCCTACCCCTACGTCACCCCAACAATGGTGGTACGGCCCGCACCCAGGCCTACAGAACGTGGGTACGGGTCGCACCACGCGTACCCCTACATAACCCCAACATTGGGGGTACGGCCCGTACCCAGGCCTTCAGAGCGTGGGTACGGGTCGCACCACGCCTACCCCTGCGTCACCCCAAGAATGGTGGTACGGCCCGTACCCAGGCCTTCAGAACGTGGGCACGAGCAGTACCACCATTGTTGGGGTGACGTAGGGGTACGCGTGGTGCGACCTGTACCCATGCTCTGAAGGCCTGGGTACGGGCCGTACCCCCAATGTTGGGGTGCCCTGGTACGGCCCGTACCCAGGCCTTAAGAGCGTGGGTATGAGTCGTACCACGCCTACCCCTACATCACCCCAACAATGGTGGTATGGCCCGTACCCAGGCCTACAGAACGTGGGTACGGGTCGCACCACACGTACCCCTATGTCACCCCAACATTGGGGGTACGGCCCGTACCCAGGCCTTAAGAGCGTGGGTACGGGTCGTACCACGCCTACCCCTACGTCACCCCAACAATGGTGGTACGGCCCGTACCCACGTTCTGAAGGCCTGGGTACGGGCCCTACACATGTGGGTACGGCCCGTATCTCTATGGCGCCAACACTACCCTAGTGCTACGGGCCGTACCCGCGTGGGTAGGGTCCTTAGCACTATGGTAGTGTTGGCGTACGCCATAGAGATACGGGCCGTACCCGCGTATGTACGGCCCCTTAGCACTATGGCATATGCCTACGGCAACACTAGCATAGTGCTACGGGCCGTACCCGCGTGCGTACGGCCCGTAGCACTATGGTAGTGTTGCCGTAGGCATACGCCATAGGGCTACGGGCTGTACATACGCGGGTACGAGCCTTATCTCTATGGCGTACGCCTACGCCAACACTACCATGGGGATAGGACCAGTGTGTACACATACGTGTGTACGGTCCGTGCACACACACGTACCTCTACCCAAACCCCATATAGTGATACGACCGTACACACGCCCTCAGAGCGTGTGTACGGTGCGTTTCACAGCTTACACTGGTGATAGGAGGCACACAGGAAAGGAATGGAGGTGTATGACTCGCACAAGGATGGACATCAAGTCATTGTCAGTGCAGTGCATCATGTGTAGGGCCTAGGTGTGTCAGGCAGTGAGCTGGCACATGTCTCCTCATGTTTTAACCCAATAGTTGTGTGATGACCTGTGTACACATGTCATGTGTGATGGGGCACCATGTGGCGCACTTCCCCTTCACACCTTTTACATGTGTGCATGTAGTTCAAACTTGTCAAGCACTGCATCACTGGCATGGCACAGTCCCCAATACCCGCAACTGTCCCCTGATGTCAGGTACACGGATGATGACACCTGACATCTCACTACCAGCGTGCCACGATGTGACTATGTCATGTGTGTGTCATGTGTTCCCATGATCTTGCTGTTCCGTCAACGGCATCTGCTGTAGCTGTATCCAACATGTGTCTGTGTGTAGATGCCCATGTCACACTATTACGCACACCAGGACACATGTGGAATAACACGTGATGTGTGTCTGTATGCATCTAACAGGGACTTGCGAGCTTAGGACATATCTGCGTTGTCTCAATGTCTGTGTGATCATATTTGACATGTACCCCTTCATGGCAAGGTGTGTGGTCTGTCCTTTTTCCATGACATGTAAACTGTGCGTCTAGCTTGCCGGCAGCTGTCTGTATGAGATGACATCCTTCAAATGCACATATGTGGATGTATGTCACTCCTGTAATGTGTCTGGCTGTTCACTCACACTGGCCCACAGCTACTTTCATGGCATGTCATGTAGACCTTGACTATCCATGTTTTTAGCTGGCTCTTGGTAGGAGTATCACCTTGCTGGCATACGTGTGCAGGATGTATTGCACAGACCAGACTCTGTATGTAGCATATGTGTATTAGCTGTTGAACATGTGCTCAGTTCATTGACATTGGTGTAGTTATGTACTAAATCTTCGTTATTCCTTCCAATTTTCTGCAGGGCACCACCTCTCCCCTGACCAATGCCAGACTTGGCTGCCATGAGGGAACGTGACTGCATACGCCGCTACAGATTCCCCCAACAGTTAATTGTGGACCTGACAAACAGGCTGGCACCACACCTCCAACCGCGACACAGTTATCCGACTGCGCTGACTCCCAAGATGAAGGTGATGTCAGCCCTATATTTCTTTGCCACCGGTACGTTTCAATTGACCATTGCTGATGTGGGTGGCATGTCCCAGACCATGTTCAGCCGTGTCCTGCATGATGTTTTAGAAGCCATGTTGGAGCACCTGGATGAATTCATCCATTTTCCAACTCGTGAGCAGTTGACAGGTATCAAGGGTGAGTTCTATGCCCTGGGAGGGATGCCCCATGTAATTGGGTCCATTGATGGGACACATGTGGCTTTGGTACCACCACAGGCACAGGAGGTAGCCTTTCGTAACCGTAAACATTACCACTCCATTAATGCCCTTGTGGTGTGTCTTATTAACATGGTGATTTCCCATGTCTGTGCACGTTTTCCAGGGTCAGCACATGATGCCTACATCATGAGGCGTAGCAGGGTGCCAGAAATTATGCTGCAGCTGAACAACGAACGAGCATGTCTTGTTGGTGAGTAGACTCTGTTTGTCCAGTATTAAGCAGTATCTCAGTATGTGACGGCATCTCCTGACCCACTTCTTTACATGATGTTTCCATGTAGGGGACTCCGGCTATCCCAACATGCCCTGGCTGGTGACGCCTCTCCACAACCCGAGAACAGCTGCAGATCACCGTTACAACAACGCCCATGGGCAGACCAGGCGAGTGATTGAGAGGACGTTTGGCCTCCTGAAGAGCCGATTCCAGTGCCTCCACAAGACCGGCCGGTCCCTCCCATATGCACGGTGAAGGTCTGCAAAATCTTCCTCGTGTGCTGCATGCTGCACAACATGGCAGTGGAGAAAGCTGTGCCACTCATCCTGGATCCCGATGAGCAGGAACATCCACCCGTGGAGGATGACGGCCTTGGTCACGAGGCAAGTGAGGAGGAGGAGGAGGAGGACATCCGGAGTCAGCTCATACGCAAATTCTTCTCATAATGGTGAGTCCCTGGGTCTGAGTGTGCACGCTTGGAGCCTTGTGTGGCATGTGTTGCAATGTGTGTGTCCAGCTGACTGTATGCTAAGAGACTTTGAGGTGTGTGCTGATGTGTCACTCGAGTGCTGATGTCATTCCACACATTTTAGCTGACACACTCAATTGACAACTAGCATGGTGTCAACCTTATTCATGTAGAGTACATGACCATGCATGTGGATGACTATGTTTTTCCTGACTTCTTGTGTGTCTCTCATCCCCAGGTAGTTGCGCATGCTGTCTGCTCGTGGCATCGTTGTGCTCCTGCTATTCCTCATGAGTAATGCAACGTGTGCTGAATCAGCGTTACATGCACGGACATGGTGAAACGTCTCCTTTGGGTAAGGATTGCAGCAAGGCTTTTTGGGTGTGGTAGTTGTTTGTAATGTGTGGGCACTGCTCCTGTGCAGGTTTTGTTACTATGCATACATGTTGACTCACCATGGGGCACATGACATATGGCATGACTCACATGAATTGAGAATCACACTTCGTGACAGTCATCTGTTATGGGATTGTGGTTTGTGATGAAGGCATCAATGTGTGTACAACTTCCCTCGGAAACATACGGGAGGCTACGGGTGGACATATTGCAGGACATCCCCATAAGAGGCTCAATGGGGAATTGCAGCCTCTCCGTGTGCAGCAGGGGATGTTTGGCTCAACCCCTTCACTTGTGTGCCAGTACAATGGATTCACAGCATCTGTGGTGCAAAGGGGGTGTCTGGTGTAGGTCCCACATGTTAATCCAATAGACCTGTGAGTCTGTTAATGTTGATGCTTTTGCATAGGTGTGAGCCTGAGTAATAAAGGTGTTCCTCAGCCTCCAAGGTGCCTCATCTCTGTCAATGCAGGTCTCTTGCCACTGTGCATGCGGCATCTCTGGCATGGTTGTCAAGGATTGTGCATATGAGTCTATGTGTAGATTTGCAACCTGCATGCTGTTCTTCATGTATTTGATTCTCTATTGTGCATGATGTCCATGGCTGTGTATGTGTTTTGGCATGTTAGTCCCCCCACGGGCCGTCAACACCTTCTGGGATGTGTTTCCTGTGCGCAGCTTGGCCTTCAGTTTCATGATCCGGTGTCAGTCATCTTTGGTGATTGTGCATCCTTTGTCTCTGTGTGTGCCATTGCAAACCGGTAACTCCTTCCTTGACATACACCTGTTGCAGTAGTCCTTTCTGACATCCTAGTCTTTGTGTGAATATTGTGGCATGGTTCCCAGGACATGCCGCCTGCTGTTGCAGCCACTGCAGCAAGGGCACACGTAGTTTCCAGATTTGGCAACACACACACATCAAAGGTGCTCCTCCCTTCCTCCCTCAACACATTCATTTGGCTGTCTTCAGCTTGTCTGTGCCACAGTTGCGGCCACGCGGTACCAAAGGCTGGGCCGTCTGCACATGCAACGTGCACATTGCACGACGCTCAGGTCCTTGCATGACCCACATCACACTACAGTCTGATGTTGCAGCCACCCTCCAAGCAAGGTCCATCCACACATCTCCCGCCTGCTCTCAGGCATGCACTGAGCGCACACATCACACCTTTGCATGATGAGTGTGCAACTCCGACTGCCTACACAGCGCTGCCACGCCTTCCAGGCCCTGTCACACCCACCAGGTCATGTCCCTCCTACTCCCCACTGGCTCTGTACCCCTGCAAGGCCATGGGAGTGGGACTCAAGGCTTCTGCATGTAGTATGCTGTCGTCGTGAGGCACATGGCACAGGTATCATCTCTCAGCGTGTCAATCTACAATGTGTCCAGGAACCCCTATCCACCATCACATGCACACACAACCTCATCATCAACTCGTATGCCATTGACAGCCAGGCGCTCCTCACCCTCACCAAGGACGCAGACATTTCCAGTTCCAATATTCAAGATTGCATGGGATCCATAGATGAATGGCAGAACAGCAGCCACCTGAGGCTGGACTTGTACAGGACTGAGGTCAACATCTGAGGATTGTCCCCTTACAGCTGGGTCAACTGCTTGTGTCCCACCCACAGAAGCCCCGCACAGGCACCCAGTGTCCACGCACACAAGATGTTGTGCATCATGGTTTGCTTGCTCACATTTGCCATGGTAATCACCAGCATTTGTACCTCACACTGCAACACCCTCAGCATTATGCACATGATCCCCAGATAGATCCACTCCAAGGTAAGACGGACCATCCCCCAGGTCCACGACAACATCAGTGTCAAATACTGCCCTGCCCTCTACGGAGCAGCCACATCCAAAATCCAGGGACACTTGTCCACATCCAGGCTGCATCTGCACACCTCAGCATCAACATCCCGCGCCCCAGCCACATCACCGTCCAGCAGATATAGCTGCAATGGATCACTGTG
This sequence comes from Triturus cristatus, assembly GCF_964204655.1. Taxonomy (NCBI): domain Eukaryota; kingdom Metazoa; phylum Chordata; class Amphibia; order Caudata; family Salamandridae; genus Triturus; species Triturus cristatus. The sequence goes on along the minus strand of NC_140589.1, from coordinate 664,959,664 downwards.
TGCTGCAGGAAGACCTTCAGACTCCTCACCCACACTCAGGAGGCAGGCCACAACCCTGACCCAAAACCAACCTTGTACCACTGTCATCCAAGACCCCGTAGTGCCATCTCCGTGCATCCAACCTTGACCTGGCCACCATTCGTCAGATCCACCGTACTCCTGCATGCAGGACATAGTTCTCCCACCTGGGAACACATACCTGGGACTCCCTCCCCGGAAACCTCCAAATGAGGCATGACCTCTACGCCTTAATGTTACTCTTCCAAATAGGTGTGTCCTCACAGTTTCCCTAGCACCCCCTCAGCAGCTTGAGGCCATCACAGGTGAGTATTGTGCTCCATGTCTGCATTGAATGATAACTTGTGACCCATGTGTGTCCTGTACCAGACTCAGATCCCAGGGTATGGATGGGTGGAGTTGGTTCAACACTCAGGCATAGTTAGATATTTACACACACATATGTTGTGGACTAATGCCAAATGACAGCAACATCTCATGAGAAGAAAAAAAGAATTTATTTTTGGTGGGGTGAGTCTTTTGGTAGATGTGCTAAGGTGCTCTACCGGGTGCATAGAATCCAAAGTTCACAGGGGGAGATGGCATCCTTGTCAGTTGGAGTCATCAGAGTCCAGACCACAGTGTTGGTCATCATTGGTCAGACTGTGACCAGCAAGTCCATGTGGCAGAGAATGTCATTGGTGAGGTGCTGCTGTTGCGCCAGAGGTCCAGGTGCCAGGCCAGGTGACCTGGGAGATGTGGATGGTCCGCTGACTCTCGCGGTCTTTTCCGTGGACGACCCACCTCCCTCGCGGGACCCTCAGATGCAGGCCTTGACGATGCTTGTGATGCTCCGTCTGACGAATCCTCCTCCTCCTCCCTCCCTGTGGCTGGTGGTGGTCTTCGCTTGGTGGCACAGGGAGGGTTGCCCATGTTGTCAGCAATCCGACGGAGTGAACGGCTCATGTCCGTTTGCACCGCCAGGAGCTCAGCCAGTCTTACCTCCATCCGTCCTTGGTGTTGTTGTTGACTGGCATGTTGCTCGGCATGCAGGTTCTTCATCTCGTCGAGGGTCCCCTTGATGTCTGTGAGGCTCGACACAACCTGGCTGATGCCCCTGGTGTCACGCCGGTATGTGTCCAGGATGTGGCGCATGTGTGCCATACCGGTTCCCACAGCTGGTTGGTCAGGTTCTCGCCTCCGCCTGCCTCCACTCCCACCACCCCTGCCCACACGAGCCTGGCCTGCCGTTGTGGGCACATCAGGTCTACGGGACCCGTGAGGGATGGCATTAGCGTGGTCGTCTGCCTCCTCCTGGGTGCCCGGAGAACATTGTCCCTCCTGGTCAGACTGGCTGTGTTGTTCAGTGCGAGCAGGGCTCCTGGGTGTCTCCTGGGATGTGGCAGGAATGGGGGTGGTGGTTGGCACAGATGTACCTGACGCAGGTGCTGCAGGGGCTTGTGCACCAGAGGGGCCAGGTTGGTCGGGGTCATCCACGGAGTGGTGAGAGTCGTCGCTGCCGGTGGGATCATCTTCACGCTGAGCCTGGGACTGTGATTGTTACCCCCCCGTTGTTGTGGGGAGGTCGATGACGTTGCCCTGTGTGTGAGAGAGAGACAATGTTAATGCTGTTTCATGCCACATCCATGTTCCATACATATTCAAGTAGTCACAGTTCCTCCAGGTGTTTGGATGTGCCTAGCATTCCTCTCAATGTACACTTGGGGATGGGTATGTTGTGGGGGCCAGATTGGTATGTGCTCCTGAGTGTTTGCCAGTAGATTTGTGGCTGGTATGCTTATTTGGCTATGGATTTGTCTTGTTGTGTCACAAGTCCATTGTGAGAGTGGGTAAATCTGTTGCCTGCCCCGGGGGTGTGTGCTTGTGTGAGGGGGGTGTGTGACCGGGCCTGCTGTTGGGTGTAGTGTGATTTGTCATTGGGTCTCCCAGGTGATGTGTCTGTCCCCTCATGGTGCATGCTGGAATGACAGTGTGTGTGAGTTCCTGTGCTGGGTATGTGAGCTAGTGGAGTTGTTGTTTGAGTGTACAGTGGTCACGGGAGGGCCTTGTGCTGCCTACAGCAGGGCCAAGTGTCAGCTACCTTGTCCGTACTTTGCCAGTCCCTGTGCATTGGGCATGGTGCATGGGTATGTACCTAGGCCATATGGGCTGTGGGCATTGGTGTCTGGTTCTGAGTTGCACAATGTGTTGTGTGAGCCCCACCCTCCCAGCATCCCGGACATCCAGTCTTGGGTTTGTGGTTGGTGTGGCCTGGGACATGGCATTGCCTTTATTTGGGAATGGGGCATGGAGACGTTAGTGGCATGAGCGTGGTTTTTGGGTGTGGTTGTGTGCGGTGAGGGCTTGGGGTAAGTTGCGTGCATTTGGTGTATTTGTGGTGTGGATGCCATTCCCCCATGTTACATGAGTTGTTTGTGTACTCACCAGGCTCTGCGACTCCTTCGACTCCATGTACTCCCACCGGCGGAAGCATGGCCATCACATTCTCCTCCCAGGGATGGTAATGTACGGGTCTACGGGGCAGCCCACCTCCAGTGATGTTACTCTGGGCGTATTCCTCGTTCATTTTCCTCTTGACTGCCCTGCGCAGATCGTACCACCTGGCTTGGCATTCATGCCTGGTCCTTTGGATGGGCGCAACAGCATTCACCTTATCGGCGATCCTCTGCCACAGGCTGGTTTTTTGGGCTATGCTGGTCTGTCTGACCAATGTTCCAAACAGCTGTGGCTCGACTCTGATGACTTCGTTGACAAGGAGCTCCAGCTCTGCCATTGTGAACTTTGGATTCTTGTCTGTGGGCATGGTGTGGGGTGTGGGTGTGGATGGTTGTGGGTGTGTGGGTGTGAATGTGACGGTGTGTGTGTGAAGGTGAAGAGGGGGTGTTTGTGAAGGAGGTTGTGTGAAGGTGTGTAAGTTAAGGTGTAGTTAAGGTGTAAGTAAGGTGCAGTTGTTTGTCTGTGATGTCTGTCAGCAGTGGGTCTGTTGCAAAGGCTCATGGGTTGTGTGTGTGGGCCCTTTTTATTGGTCCATTTGTGGGTGTGGCTGTGTTTGAATTTGTGGTGGGTGTGTTATAAGAGGTGGTTGTGATTTAGGGCCTCTGTGTGCCTGTTTGGATGTGCCAGGTCAGTCATAGAGATGTATTTTGTAATGTTGATGTGTTTTGTGGTGTTGTGCGAGTCGAATTGACCCTCCTTGTACTGTTTTACAGTGTCCTGGTTCTGTACGAGTCTTTTTCGTGTAGGTACGGTCCGTACATACATGATGCTGGGTGAGGGTGCTGGGGTACGGTGTTGGGGTACGGTGCGTACAGGTGCGGTGCTGTGCTACGGTGTTGGGGTACGGTGCGTACAGGTACGGGGCTGGGCTACGGTGTTGGGGTACGGTGCATACAGGTACGGGGCTGGGAGACGGGCCTGGGGTGTGGCGCGTACAGGTGGGGGGCTGGGGTACGGTCCTGGGTTACGGGGCGTACAGGTGCGGGGCTGGGAGACGGGCCTGGGGTGCGGAGCATACAGGTGCGGGCTGTGCTACAGTGTTGGGGTACGGTGCGTACAGGTGCGGGCTGTGCTTTGGTGTTGGGGTATGGTGCGTACAGGTGCGGGGATGTGCTAGGGTGTTGGGGTACGGTGCGTACAGGTACGGGGCTGGGAGACGGGCTTGGGGTGCGGCGCGTACAGGTGGGGGGCTGGGGTATGGTCCTGGGGTATGGGGCGTACAGGTACGGGGCTGGGCTACAGTGTTGGGGTACGGTGCGTACAGGTACGGGGCTGGGAGACGGGCCTGGGGTGCGGCGCGTACAGGTACGGGCTGTGTTACGGTGTTGGGGTATGGTGCGTACAGGTGTGGGCTGTGCTATGGTGTTGGGGTACGGTGCGTACAGGTGCGGGGATGTGCTAGGGTGTTGGGGTACGGTGCGTACAGGTACGGGGCTGGGAGACGGGCCTGGGGTGCGGCTCGTACAGGTGGGGGGATGGGGTACGGTCCTGGGGTACAGGGCGTACAGGTACAGGGCTGGGCTACGGTGTTGGGGTACGGTGCGTAAAGGTACGGGGCTGGGAGACAGGCCTGGGGTGCGGCGCGTACCGGTGGGGGGCTGGGGTATGGTCCTGGGGTATGGGGTGTACAGGTGCGGGGCTGGGAGACGGGCCTGGGGTGCGGAGCGTACAGGTGCGGGCTGTGCTATGGTGTTGGGGTACGGTGCGTACAGGTGCGGGCTGTGCTACAGTGTTGGGGTACGGTGCGTACAGGTGCGGGGATGTGCTAGGGTGTTGGGGTACGGTGCGTACAGGTACAGGGCTGGGAGACAGGCCTGGGGTGCGGCGCGTACAGGTGGGGGGCTGGGGTACGGTCCTGGGGTATGGGGCGTACAGGTGCGGGGCTGGGAGACAGGCCTGGGGTGCGGCCCGTACAGGTGCGGGGCTGGGAGACGGGCCTGGGGTGCGGCCCTTACAGGTGCGGGGCTGTGCTACGGTGTTGGGGTACGGTGCGGAGAGGGGGTACGGTGCTGACATACGGGGTACAGTGCTGACATGTGCGGGGTGAGGGGGGCTGTACGACTCGTATCTGGGCACAAGTTTACCCGTGTACATGTAGGCTACAGCGTTCGCTCCGTATGGGGCCTTTTACATGCGGTTGTGTATTCGGACAAGCGGTACGGATCGTAGTTGCGCGCTCGGACTTCTGTTTTACTATTTGCACGTAAAAATTGTCCGGCTGCCTATTGGACACTTTTCCCGACGCTAATCGGACGTAAAAATTTACGGCTTCCTCTCGGACCATTTTCCCGACGCAATTCGTATGTATTTTTCACGTACGAATCGTACTTCGCAGTTTGTACGGTACTTGTACGATTCGTACGTGAAAAATACATACGAAAATACGTGAAAATATACGGATACGATTCGTACGCAATTTTTTTTTCACGGATCGGAATCGGCACCTTAGTGTCCAACACTTTCCCCAACTTGATATAAATTGGAGTGGGAATAGCAAATGTCATCACTTTAGTGTCCAACTCTTTCTTAAAAATGGTTAATGTTGGAGTGTGAATATTTAATTTTTATAATTTTAGTGCGAAATCCTTTGTTTAAGTTGTATTTGTGTGTAGCAGACATAGTTTGTGATATGTAATTAGTATTGTTGGTATTTTGAAATATAATGAAGAAACAGTTAGACAATTGTAATAAGTAACATTAGTAATTAAATATTTTATAAAATAAAGACATGTACCACATTTTTCTTTTTTTAATGTTTTCATAGTTTATTTAATGTATATTTTTACATTATTAAACATACTTATTTCAACACAAAAATTAAGATTGATATATAGATAAATAAATGAAACCTTTTTAATACATTTTTATTACATTAAAATGTAAATCATATTTAAATAGTATTGTATGTTGTACATTTTCCACTTTTTTTCTATTGTTTTACAGTTTTTAACAATTATTCAATTGTTTTATATACATATTTACAACATTATTTTAAAATAAATTTTTCTGTATGTATTAGATAATTGTATTTTTTATACTATTATTGAAATTTATATTTTACAGTTTTGTAACTTTTTTGTACATGATCTTATATTTTTAAACTTTTTATATACCTTTATTCAGCATTTAATAATTTTTCCCCTTCATTTCAATGGTGAGATAGTCTTTTTTTAGTTTCATTCAGCAGCCATTTACCGCTACTTTCTTTTTTGCAGTCTGTTTGTGTCATTTTCAGTCTATTTTCTGGTATCCAGGTCGCATAAGGTGCTGCTGTTCGTTGAAACAGGTAAGACCTTTTTAAGGGTACGAGAGTGGAGGTCTAGGGGGAGGTCCAGAGGTTAGTCTTAGGTGCCGATCACGATCCGGTAAAAAATTCCCCCGTGCGACTCGTATCGGGTCTTTTTACCGTACGAATCGTCCAAGTGCCGTACGAACTGGCAATCACGATTCGCATGGTAAAAAGTCCATACGACCCGCACCGGGAATCATTCCCCACACGTCCTCGGGTCGGAAAATGTGTCCGACACGTCCTCGGACGATTTACCTTACAAACGTAAAAATCCAAGTCCGACCGAGGAATCACGATCCATCCCGTGCGTCCGAGCCTACAACCGTATGGAAAAAACACCGTCCGCACCGAACACCAATAGCAACCATGGAGACATGTGCCCGCATACGCGCCCAACACTCCCCCCAGCCCCCGTACGTCCGACACGTACCCCCCGTATATGTATACCCCCACCCGTCTATGTACACCCCAGTACGTTCCAGTCGTACCCCCACCCCAGTACGTGTCGTACCACCGTCTATGTACACCCCCCCACCCCTGTACGTGTCGTACCACCGTCTATGTACACCCCCCCACCCCTGTACGTGTCGTACCACCGTCTATGAACACCCCAGTACGTTCCAGTCGTACCCCCACCCCAGTACGTGTCGTACCACCGTCAATGTACACCCCCCACCCCTGTACGTGTCGTACCACCGTCTATGTACACCCCCCCACCCCTGTACGTGTCGTACCACCGTCTATGAACACCCCAGTACGTTCCAGTCGTACCCCCACCCCAGTACGTGTCGTACCACCGTCAATGTACACCCCCCCACCCCTGTACGTGTCGTACCACCGTCTATGTACACCCCCCCACCCCTGTACGTGTCGTACCACCGCCCATGTACACCCCAGTACGTTCCAGTCGTACCCCCACCCCAGTACGTGTCGTACCACCGTCAATGTACACCCCCCACCCCTGTACGTGTCGTACCACCGTCTATGTACACCCCCCCACCCCTGTACGTGTCGTACCACCGCCCATGTACACCCCAGTACGTTCCAGTCGTACCCCCACCCCAGTACGTGTCGTACCACCGTCAATGTACACCCCCCACCCCTGTACGTGTCGTACCACCGTCTATGTACACCCCCCCACCCCTGTACGTGTCGTACCACCGTCTATGTACACCCCCCCACCCCTGTACGTGTCGTACCACCACCCATGTACACCCCAGTACGTTCCAGTCGTACCCCCACCCCAGTACGTGTCGTACCACCGTCTATGTACACCCCCCCACCCCTGTACGTGTCGTACCACCGTCTATGAACACCCCAGTACGTTCCAGTCGTACCCCCACCCCTGTACGTGTCGTACCACCGCCCATGTACACCCCAGTACGTTCCAGTCGTACCCCCACCCCAGTACGTGTCGTACCACCGTCTATGTACACCCCCCACCCCTGTACGTGTCGTACCACCGTCTATGTACACCCCCCCACCCCTGTACGTGTCGTACCACCGTCTATGTACACCCCCCCACCCCTGTACGTGTCGTACCACCGTCTATGAACACCCCAGTACGTTCCAGTCGTACCCCCACCCCTGTACGTGTCGTACCACCGCCCATGTACACCCCAGTACGTTCCAGTCGTACCCCCACCCCAGTATGTGTTGTACCACCGTCTATGTACACCCCCCACCCCTGTACGTGTCGTACCACCGTCTATGTACACCCCCCCACCCCTGTACGTGTCGTACCACCGTCTATGTACACCCCCCCACCCCTGTACGTGTCGTACCACCGCCCATGTACACCCCAGTACGTTCCAGTCGTACCCCCACCCCAGTACGTGTCGTACCACCGTCTATGTACACCCCCCCACCCCTGTACGTGTCGTACCACCGTCTATGTACACCCCCCCACCCCTGTACGTGTCGTACCACCGCCCATGTACACCCCAGTACGTTCCAGTCGTACCCCCACCCCAGTACGTGTCGTACCACCGTCTATGTACACCCCCCCACCCCTGTACGTGTCGTACCACCGTCTATGAACACCCCAGTACGTTCCAGTCGTACCCCCACCCCTGTACGTGTCGTACCACCGCCCATGTACACCCCAGTACGTTCCAGTCGTACCCCCACCCCAGTACGTGTCGTACCACCGTCTATGTACACCCCCCACCCCTGTACGTGTCGTACCACCGTCTATGTACACCCCCCCACCCCTGTACGTGTCGTACCACCGTCTATGTACACCCCCCCACCCCTGTACGTGTCGTACCACCGCCCATGTACACCCCAGTACGTTCCAGTCGTACCCCCACCCCAGTACGTGTCGTACCACCGTCTATGTACACCCCCCCACCCCTGTACGTGTCGTACCACCGTCTATGAACACCCCAGTACGTTCCAGTCGTACCCCCACCCCAGTACGTGTCGTACCACCGTCAATGTACACCCCCCACCCCTGTACGTGTCGTACCACCGTCTATGTACACCCCCCCACCCCTGTACGTGTCGTACCACCGTCTATGAACACCCCAGTACGTTCCAGTCGTACCCCCACCCCAGTACGTTCCTGGCGCACCCCCAACACAACCTTCTAAGTACGGAGCGCACCCCATGCCCCAACATCACAACCGCATGTACGAGTCGTACAAAGCCACACACAAGGACCAAATCGTACAACCAAATGGCCCATGTACACACCGTACACACCCTCAAAACGCACGTACACAACAAGGACAAAACAAAACAACTCAACAATACACCATTCGCAAGGCACACAGCCACTAAACATGGCCAACAACCACTAAAATAACACAATCACTGACCTGCAACTGTCAAAAACAAACAGAGGCCCAATACACCACCACTCCTTATAACACACCCACCCAAAATTCAAACACTGCCACACCCACCCATGGACCAATAAAAAGGGCCCACACACACAAACCATGAGCCTTTGCAACAGACCCACTGCTGCCAGACACCACAGAACCAGACTACAAGCGACACCACATCTTACACTTGCACACCTTCACACGACCACCCTCACAAACACCCTCTCATCACATTCACACACACACACAACCATCCACACCCCCCCCCAACATCCACACACCCCCCACACCCACACCATCCCCACCCACACCCCTCACCATGCCCACTACCAAGAATCCAAAGTTCAGTCACCGAGAGTTGGAGGTCCTTGTTGATCAAATCCTCAGAGTCGAGCCACAGATCTTTGGAACATTGGTCAGAAGCACCAGCCAGGCAGCCAAAACAGCCATGTGGCAGACCATCGTCGATGCTGTGAATGCTGTTGCGGACACCAGGAGGACCAAGCAGGATTGCCAGAACAGGTGGTACGATCTGCGGAGGAGGGTCAGAGCCAAGAGACAGGAGGAACACGACCAGGCCAACGCCACCGGAGGAGGGCCCTCCCGCAGACCCGTACAGTACCATCCCTGGGAGGAGAGGGTGATGGCCATACTGCCGGTGGAGGCAGTTGAAGGAGTAGAAGGACTCCGAGACCCGGGTGAGTACACAAACAACGCACCTCACATGGGGGGAACTGCAACCACAACCAAAATTAATAACAGGCACGCAACCACCACAAGCCATCGCATTACTCAACCACACTCCATGAGCAGGCACATGCCACTGCTGCCACCATGCCCCATGCACCCAGCTGGACAATGTCAAGTCACAGGCCACAGAAGACAACAACACATGACACGGTAACCCGGATGGCGGGAGGCTGGGCACCAAGAATCACATAGTGCGACTCCAAAGCAGACAACAATGCCCTCTGCCCATATGGCCTAGGTCACAGCCAGACAAACACTGTGTCCCAACACAGGAATGACTTGCCAGCAAATGGCGGATGCCTTGCATCAACACATGGGGGTGAAGGCACTGTTTTGCACATGCCAGCAGCTAATGAACAGCCAACAGTGTGAAAGAGTGGCAGCACACACCACCACAGCAGCAGCGCACAGACACACAGCAGACAAAATGGGTGCCTGGAGATCAGAAACAAACTCACATCAACAGGCCAAGGGCCACTCAAAGATCTGCTAACAGTGTGTGCCCAGGAAGCTGGGCCAAGGTGACAGAGGGTGACACACGGAGGGAGGGAGAGGGGGACACAGAGGGAGGGAGAGGGGGACTGAGAGGGAGGGAGACACAGGAAGATGGACAGAGGGAGGAGGCTGACACACAGAGGGAGGGAGAGGGGGACAGAGAGGGAGGGAGAGGGGGACAGGGAGGGAGACACAGGAAGATGGACAGAGGGAGGAGGCTGACACACAGAGGGAGGGAGAGGGGGACACAGAGGGAGGGAGAGGGGGACACAGAGGGAGGGAGAGGGGGACAGAGAGGGAGGCAGAGGGGGACAGAGAAGGAGGGAGACACAGGGAGAGCAAATCAGTCCTTTGGTGTGTGGGAATGTCTGCTCGTCAGCAGGTGGACTGCGTGCATGTAGACAAGGGTGCCCAGTGCCAGAACCCCCCCTCTTCATCATGGCAAAACGCAGGGCCATGTCACAACCTGTACACGAGCACAAGGACAGCCACCTGCATCATATGAGTGCGTGGATCCACTCCATGTGCACATGTACAGTGCTACAAGGAAGGCGCAAACGCATAGCTCGGCACACATGCACACTCCACTGCTGACTGCAGTCACACTTGACGCAGCAAGTAAGACTGTGCCACACATAGTTAAAGGGGCCAAATTGGTGCCCAAGGGACACACACATGCACAAGTGCACTGTGAGTGGAATGCAAGACAGATCCTAATTCCAAGAGGAAATGTGCCAACTTTGTAACGGATGCAACATGGATGTTGCATGGATCAAAAGTAACATTGTCTCTCTCACACACAGGTCAACGTCGTGCTGCACCCCCCAACACTGGGGGGGAACACTCACAGGACCCGGATCTGCAGGAGACCGATCCCACCGGCAGCGACCACTCTCACCACTCTGCGGACGACCCCGACCGACCTGGCCCCTCTGGTGTCCAACCACCTGCAGCACCTGCGTCAGGTACAACCGTGCCAACCACCACCCCCACTCCTGCCACATCCCAGGAGACACCCAGGATCCCTGCCCCAACACCACAATGCAGCCAGGCTCGCCAGGAGGGACACGGTGTCCCGGGCACCCAGGAGGAGGCAGGCGACAACGCCAATGCCACCCCTCAGGGGTCCCGGAGACCCCATGTGCCCACAAGTGCAGGCCAGACGCAAGTGGGCAGGGGTGGTGGGAGTGGAGAGCGGCGGAGGCGCGAGCCTGACCAGTTGGCTGGGGATCCGGTATTTTCACATGTCCGTAACATCCTGGACTCATACCGGCAGGACACCACGGGCATGGCCCAGGTTGTGTCCGTCCTCGAGGGGATCAAGGTCCAGCAGGCCCAGCAACATGCGGAGCTAATAGCCTGTCTACAGCTACACCAACGGAGGATGGAGGACAGACAGGCTGAGCAAGTGACGGCGTCCCAGGGGATTCACGCTGAACTCCGTCGGATGGCCGACACCATGGCCGACCCTCCCTGTGCCAGAAGGCGGAGAACATCACCACCCACAGGGAGGGATCATGAGGAGGAGGAGGAAACATCCGACGGAGCATCCCAGACGTCGTCACGGCCTGCTGCTGAGGTTCCCCGCAGGAAGCCGGGTCGTCCACGGAAAGGACCGTGAGGGTGGCTGCTACATCACCATCTCCCAGGACACCTGGCCTGGCACCTGGCCCACTGGAGCAACAGCATCACAGCATCAAGAGACATTCTCTGCCACATGGCCCTGCTGGTCACTGGCTGACCAATGTTGACAAAGACTGTGGCATGGACTCTGAGGATTTCCAATGGCAAGGACACCAACTCCCCTACTGAACTTTGGATTCCCTAATCCCGGAAAGCCCCTCACTTTGTCCCCCCCCCAATAATAAATCACACTATTAAGAGTAGATGCCTGCTGGTAGCATTATTACCTAACATGTGTCTTGTACAGTCTAAACATGCCTGAGTCATCTGTTCACTTCAACCATCCACACCCTGGGGCCTGAGTCTGGCACAGGACACATGGGTCACAGTTTTCTAGGCAAGACAGACATGGAGCACCATACACACCCGTGATGGTCAGAACCAGCTGAGGGGGTGGCCGAACAACCGTGCTGACAGACACATTGAGTACAGCAACAGTCATGCGCAGAGGTCAGGGATCCTGGCCCGTGTCCTGGGGGGCACCCAGGTACGTGTAGACAGGTGGCAGAACCATGTCCTGCAAGCTTGAGTCCGGTGGATGCAGAGAATGGGGTCATGGACAACGTTGGATGCATGGGGATGGCACATGTCACAATACCCACACAGTCATGGACATCATGCCCATTACACAGTCTCAGCACACACACACAGCTTGCATCTTGCCACTCGACACATTGACACATAGCCACAATCAGGGAATACCATGCCAGACATGCAGGATGCACCGTGCCAACACACCAGCATTGACTGAGAAGAGGCACCTTGGAGGCATAGGGACATCTTTAATAGTCATGTGTTTGGGATTGCAGAGGCAACTTGAAGTACACATGAACACATCATGTGGAGTAACATGTGGCTCCAACACTGGCACCCCACTCTGCAGCACAAATGCGTGATAGCCATGGAACTGGCACACAAGTGTCGGATAATAGCTAAATACCCACAGCTGCTCACGGAGAGCCTGCCATACACCATACATCCGCTGATGTGGAAGTCCCACGCCATGTCAAGACAATGTTAACCGTATGTGTCCGAGGGCAGTGTCACACACATTGATGCCTTCATCACAATCCACCATCCCATCACTGATGACTGACAACCAGGCAGCCCATCTATTCAGGTGTACCCAGCTGCATGTCGTGTCCCATGGGGATGCCACATGTCTGCAGAGGACCCAAACCCCGACCGGGGCAGTGTGCACACATCGTGAACAACTGCCACACCCAATACACCCCAGATGCATCCCTTACCCCATGGAGACTTCCAAACGTGTCCGTGCCTGTAACGCTGAGTCAGCCCACGATGCCATGTCCATGAGGAATAGCAGTGCCACAACAATGCAACCAGCAAACGGCATGCGCAGGTACCTGGGGAAGAGAGACACACAAGAAGTCAGCCACAAGAAGCACAGCCACTTGCATGTGCATGTACTCGACACATGTATGTATGACAACATGCTAGGTCACAATTATGTCTGGGGAAATACTACCATCACTGCCACCATCACTCCAGTGACACACCCACACACACCTCTGACCCACGTGCCATACATGCAGGTGGAGACACACATCACAACGCATGCCACACGTGGACCAATGCGTGCACACTCAGACCCTGGTACTCACCACTAAGCAAAGAAGTCGCGTATGAGCCGAGTCCGGATGTCCTCTTGAGGCTCCACATCCTCCACATCACTAGCCCCATTGCCAAGCCCTTCGTCCTCCACGGGTGGATGGTCCTCGTCATCTTGATCCAGGATGAGGGGCACAGCTCTTTCAACTGCCATGTTGTGCAGCATGCAGCAGACCATGAAGATCTTGCAGACCTTCGCCGGGGCATATGGGAGTGCGCCGCCGGTCTTGTGGAGGCACCGGAATCGGCTCTTCAGCATGCCAAACGTCCTCTCTATCACTCGCCTTGTCCGGCCATGGGCGGTGTTGTAGCGGAGCTGGGCCGGCGTGATGGGGTTGCGGAGAGGTGTCAGCAGCCAAGGCATGTTGGGATAGCCAGCGTCCCCTAAATGGAAAGCACATGGATATCGTTAGAACTGGCGAAGCGGTAGTGCTGCTCGGCCAAACAGAATACAGGACAGACAGACTGTACCCACCAACAACACATGCACGTTCGTTGCGCAGCTGCATCATCATATCAGGCATCCCGCTACGCCTCATGATGTAGGCATCGTGTGCTGATCCTGGAAAACGAGCACAGACATGTGAAATCACCATGTTGGACAGACACACCACAAGGGCATTGATGGAGTGGTAGTGCTTCCGATTGCGGTACGCCACCTCCCGTGCGTGTGGTGGTACCAAACCTACATGTGTCCCATCTATGGACCCAATGACATGGGGCATCCCTCCCAGGGCATAGAAACCACGTTTGACCTCAGTCATCTGTTCAGGGGTTGGGAACTTGATGAAGTCATCCAGGTGAATCAACATGGCCTCCAAGAAATCATGCAGCACACCGCTGAACATGCTCTGGGACATGCCACCAACATGGGCTATGGTATATTGGAAGGTACCCGTGGCAAGGAAATGTAGGGCAGCCATTACCTTCAGCTGGGGTGTCAGTGCCGTAGGATACCTGTGCTGCGGTTGCAGGTGTGGTGCCAGTCTCGCCGTCAGCTCCAGAATCAACGGTTGGGTGAAGCGGTAGAGCCGGATCCTGTCATTCTCCTGCATGGTGGCCAAGTCTGGAATTCTTCGGGCAACAGGAGGCGCTCTGCAGTAATTTGGAAGTGACAAGGAAGAGTGAGTGCACTACGAGAACAACTCATGTCTACTGAGCACATGTAAATCTGCCAATACACACATGCCACATAGGGAGTCAGGCATGTGCTACATGCCCAGGACACGTATGGATGCAAGGTGACACTCCTTCCAAGACCCAGCTACACACGGTGATTGAGAACCTCCCCATGCCACGCCATGGGAATAGCTGTGTCCCAGTGCAAGTGAACAGCCCGACGCAAGACAGAAGTGACATACACACACACATCAGCAGAAGTAGGATGCCGATTGTAGAGACTGGTAGCGGAACACCGGAGCCACAGGTCACATGACATTACACTAGGCCTGCCCACACACCTTGCCATGAAGGTGCACATGTCATGACTCACCACACATTCCTTGTGAGGATGCTGACATGGCCTTGTCACGCTACTCCGTGTCCCATGCATACATGTGCACCTCACATCAGATACCACATGTGGCATGGTGTGCGGAACAGTGTGCAATGACAATCTACACACAGACACATGTTGGTTGCTGCAACGGCTGCAGCTTTTGAGGGTGCTACAACATCAACCTGATGTAAATCCCGGACACATAAATGACATAGTCACATTGTGCACTGTGGGTAGTGACAAGTCAGGTGTCATGACCCCTGTACCGGGCATCATGGGACACTTCCGTGTGTTGGTGTCCGTGCCATGCCAGTGACGCTCACCCCAAGTGCGCAGTACGACATGCACACATGTCAAAGGAGTCAAGGGCATGCCTGGCACACATTGCACCCTCACACAGTACACCTGTACACATCTCATCATACATCTGGTGCCTCCTCCACTCAGGAGGCATGTTCCACATCACAGCCTGTCACACCTGTGCCCCACACATGTAGTAATGCACAGACGATGCCTTGATGTCCATTCCTGGACAAGTATGTCCATCCATGGACAAGTATGTCCGCCCTATTCCTACCTGTGTGTCGACTATCACCACAGTGATGTGTACAAACCGGCGTACTGCTGCTAAGAGGGCCTGTGTATGTTCCCCAATCACTGTGGGAGTGCTGCCGTATGTGTACCCATCGTGATGGCGAGCGTACAGGCATTTGTACGGTCCGTACCACAACGAGTACGCATACGCGTGCAGACCCATAGTGATAGTGAGCGTACATGCGAGTGTACGGCCCTCTCACTATGGGTCTGCACGCGTATGCGTACTCGTTGTGGTACGGACCGTACAAATGCCTGTACGCTCACTATCACTATGGTTCTGCACGCGTATGCGTACTCGTTGTGGTACGGACCGTACACTCGCATCTACGCTCACTATCACTATGGGTCTGCACGCGTATGCGTACACGTAGTGGTACGGACCGTACAAATGCCTGTACGCTCACTATCACTATGGTTCTGCACGCGTATGCGTACACGTAGTGGTACGGACCGTACACTCGCATCTACGCTCACTATCACTATGGTTCTGCACGCGTATGCGTACTCGTTGTGGTACGGACCGTACACTCGCATCTACGCTCACTATCACTATGGGTCTGCACGCGTATGCGTACACGTAGTGGTACGGACCGTACAAATGCCTGTGCGCTCACTATCACTATGGGTCTGCACGCGTATGCGTACTCGTTGTGGTACGGACCGTACACTCGCATCTACGCTCACTATCACTATGGGTCTGCACGCGTATGCGTACACGTAGTGGTACGGACCGTACACTCGCATGTACGCTCACTATCACTACGGGTACACAGACCCATAGTGATAGTGAGCGTACAGGCATTTGTACGGTCCGTACCACGACGAGTACGCATACGCGTGCAGAACCATAGTGATAGTGAGCGTACAGGCATTTGTACGGTCCGTACCACTACGTGTACGCATACGCGTGCAGACCCATAGTGATAGTGAGCGTACATGCGTGTGTACGGTCCGTACCACTACGTGTACGCATACGCGTGCAGACCCATAGTGATTTTGAACGTCGGCATGCATGTACGGGCCGTTGCCATGCATTTGGGGTGCCCTAGGGCCCGGAAACGCACCGTACCTGTGTGTGATTCTCCTAATTACATAGGGGACAAGTATTAAGGCCTACATGCATGCTGGTTGTCATGGCGACCAGGTTCAAATTTCGATTTTGTTCTGGAAGGTGCACAGCAGAAGTCAGTTGGAATTCTTCTACTTTGTTGCAATGTGTTTGTGGGGCTGACATCATGCAGGAGAATGAAACCGATAGAGAACCCACAGACTGCTAGGTTTGAAGGGATTGGTGGAAACATAGGATGCAAATGTGAGTGACCAATCACTCTGTACTCCTGTGCATGAGACTGGGCAGAAGGCCACATATAAGGCAGCCAGGTCCCATGAGGGATTACTTGCCTGCACATCTTTGCATTTGTCGACCAAGCTGCTGCTACTGATTCCCTGGAACCATGTCAAGGGCTGTGGAGAGGACACAGCCATTCACCCTGGAGGAGAACATGGCTCTGCTGGATGTGATCCTCCCACAGTACCCCATGCTGTATGGGCGACCAGGGTATCAGGTGAGTGCATAGGCCACTGCCACAGACTGTCCCTATGTTGTGACTGTGTCTTCAGGCATTGTGACCCGGTGTGACACACATGCCATGTACTGTCGGGGGGGTACCAGGGGGGGGGTGCCTGATGTCTCCCAGCAGTGCCCTGAGACAGGAGGGGTGTGTGCAGAGTCCTCCCAGCAGTGCCCTGAGACAGGAGGGGTGGGGACCTATCACTAACAGCAGTGCCCTGAGACAGGAGGGGTGGGTGTGGAGTCCTCCCAGCAGTGCCCTGAGACAGGAGGGGTGGGTGTGGAGTCCTCCCAGCAGTGCCCTGAGACAGGAGGGGTGGGGACCTATCACTAACAGCAGTGCCCTGAGACAGGAGGGGTGGGTGTGGAGTCCTCCCAGCAGTGCCCTGAGACAGGAGGGGTGGGGACCTATCACTAACAGCAGTGCCCTGAGACAGGAGGGGTGGGTGTGGAGTCCTCCCAGCAGTGCCCTGAGACAGGAGGGGTGGGGACCTATCACTAACAGCAGTGCCCTGAGACAGGAGGGGTGGGTGTGGAGTCCTCCCAGCAGTGCCCTGAGACAGGAGGGGTGGGTGTGATGCACAGTGTGAGCCTTGATCATTGATTGTGACATTGCCATCATTCCACCTGAGTACCCACTATGGCACGTACTGCCTTTTCCCTCACCAGAGGATGATGTCCCTATGACAGAGGTGCAATGCGTTGTCTGCATTACATGCCATGTAGTAACCAGCTATTATGTTCACATATGTCTCTCTGTGACATGTGGCTGGTGTATTGATGTGGTGTCACTTGTACTTCCTCACAGGTAGGCGCCTCTGCCAAGGAGCAGATCTGGCTGACCGCCGTCAGTGCCGTGAGGCGTGTGGATGGTCGGAGGCGGAGCCTGTCCCAGGTGAGGAAACGCTGGCAGGATATCCGGTGCTGGACGCGGAGGATTGCACGGCTCCTGCTGGGGGACTCACCTGAGAGCCACAAGAACCGCGGCCGCCGCCGTCTGACCCACCTCCACAGGCGTGTGCTGCCGGTGGTCTTTCCAGACCTGGAGAGGCGCTTACAGGCGATGCAGCAGGCGGAAGGGGGTAGGTACATGTGCGTTTGTTGTGTGTCACCGGCATTTGTAAGGGCACAGTGGCATTAATTCACTGGCAGGGTTTAAAGGTGCTGTGCCCATCCAGTTTGCCCAAGTGTAGCGCTGCGCCCCTGCCACCCTTCCCCTCCTTGCAATGTGTTCCCTGGTCTGTGTGTAGTCACTCCTTCACAAGGTAATGTAGGCTGGCGCTTTGTCCACGAGAACAATGACTGTAGCATCATGGGTGGTGGTGGTGGGTAACAGGTTGTGGGACCTTGCCTGTGAACTGTCAAGTTCACTGCATGTGGGTTCCATGTCAGTTGGCACTGATGCTGGCTCCAGACATGGGAGTTGGTCTCTCATGTGTCATGCCTTACAGCGCGCATGTCCTATGTAGTGGCCTGTGACATGATGTGCATGAGTGTGCGCTACGCATAGTGCAGGGATGGTGACGTGTGTAGCAGTCATTCCCATTCAGCCATTCAGTAGCATGTAGTTGCGTGCCCAATACTGTCCCCTGGGGCACCTTATCCTCAGTGTTGTTTGTGTCATCATCAACGTGGACACTCTCACTGTCTACAGCGTAGGTTGTGCTCTGTGCCATTGTCCCCTGTCACCATGTATATAGACGTGCTATTATGTACAGGTGTCCACTGTGCAGCCTGACCTGATTGTCCCTCTTCATACTCACAGTTGCCAGTGCCTGTGTGTCTTGTTATACTCATCTGAGGATGGGCACTGGTACCTCATTATTTGTACAGGCGCACCTTTGCTGTTTTGCGTCCAATCTAGCCTTTTGCCTGCCACTGTGTTTATCACCCAGACTATGAGATGTTGGTGCCACCTGTGTCTCAGCAATTAGCATCGTGTGGGGGTTGCTTGGGGCGGGCAATGCCTATGTGTCAAATCCTGATTCCTAATTGCTGGGTCTGGACAGTGTGTGATGTTACTGGACACACACGCAAGGTGCAGTGACCGAGTTATGTTGGGCATGTTTGCAGCATTACCTATGCAGCATGTGTCTCAAGTTCATGGATATTGTCCCTGGTCATAGGTATTTTCACAAACGCTGTGTGGTGCAGAGGCAGTGCAGGATTGTCCCCAGGGCCTGGGTGCTATGTCAGACTCCGTTTCCTGTCATCAGCTATTGTCTCATGCTCTCCATGGTATTTCAGTGGCATGGTGGCTCAACCAACTGTGTTTCATGCCCTACATCGGTACCTTGTTTTGCAGATGTTAGGGATCTGCCTCTTCAGGCTATGCAATGTTGACTATGTAGATTGGACTCATGTGACAGATGTGTACAGGTGTCTGATTAATTTCTGTCTCTCCACCCTGCCCACAGCATCGTCGGGGGACACAGAGGGAGACATGGACACGGACCAGGCGGAGGGACCGAGCACCAGTGGCAGCCGTGACATCGGGGCTGGCACATCGAGTGGGACAGAGGCGGAGGATAGTGTGGCCGAGGACCTGTCGACTGGCACATCAGACTACGAAGCTGACAGGTCCGAGGAGGATGTCTCAGGGTTGGCGGAGGCTGCACCAGCAGCTGACAGTGGAACAACACCTGCCACCGCCCCCTCAGTTCCCACCAACCGCCTCCCACTTGCTCGTGTCCCTTCCCAGCGTGCCCGGTCACCGCATGTCTCATTCCTGCCAGGCACCGCACCCCCTGCCCCTGTCTCCACTGCTGCCGCCAATGCTGAGTCTATGGACATCCAGCGGCAAATGCAGGTTGGTCAGGCTGCGATCCTGAATGTCCTCCATTCCCACGGGAAAACCCTCACCAACATCGAGGCATTCTTGGAGGGCATTCATTCTTTGCAGGCTGACCAACGCAACTTGCTGAGGTCCCTAGACTCCACACTGACTGCAGCAGTGGGTCTCCTGCAGCGCGACCTCCCCCCACCTACCCCTGCCCCATCCACACTTCCCACTTCCATGCCTGTCCCACGTACACCCAGACGTCGGCATGCACCCACCACAACAGACACAGGCACCACACCAGCAGGGAAGGTCCACCGCACTCCTCCTGACACGCACACACAGGGTGAGATAGGCACACCC